>NC_140593.1:459772567-460977567 GCF_964204655.1 Triturus cristatus
TTGTATTAGGGTTGGCTTTTGGAGTGGTCGCCTCCATCACCCGAACAGTTGGTGTATATTAAGGAAGGTGTTGTGATTTGGGATGAAGCCATTTTGGTCGTCATGGATCAAAGTTCCGATGAACGTGCAATGCCGGTACACAAGGATTTTGTTAATTATCTGCTAATCTAGATTCAACACAGACTGATCTATACATGGCTACATCAGAGGGATTTTTATGGGGCATCTGGAATCGTGACATGGGGCGCTTTCCTAGCCATGTCCGTGATCAGTCTCCTAACATATGTATCCGCATACTTCGCCACCAGGCAGGGAACTAGAAGTGCAGTGTATTCTTGGCACAACTCCACTGACAAACCGTCGGTACTCCGTGTTTTCCCCCTGGACATTTCCCTAAGAGCCCCTCCAATTTCTGCCTCCCTTGGTGGTCCCTATACTCTCTCGGCAGGTACGACAGCAGCAATCAGTCCAGAAATGCCTCTCTATTCATCACCGCACAACCAATGCGGGGTTGATATTGTTTGCAGTAGTGCCAGGTAAAGACTGCATCTACACCCGATTGAGTTTGCTCCAAGCCACCCTCCTCAGTCCTAAACTGTGTTATGGGCCTGCCCCTGCTCTCCAATCGGACCAGCCAGGCTAGTAGTCTACCAGGTCTGTCGTACTCTGCGTGCGTGGTGTTAGGGCAGTCCCTGACTTATAGTTCTCTACACATGCAGGAGACCAGAGAGATCGAAGAATTTAATACAGTGTCTATTTTTTCCAGCAGCTATCCCGGGGCTGTTCACCAAAATACAAAAGATGCTACGCCGAATACGGAGTGTTTATTAAGTGGTAGCCAGTGGAGGGATCTTTGCCGTGCTTACAAGTCATTAAACTTTAAGTTGAGTACAAATAATGATGCCATATTTGGCACATGCCACAGCCAGGCTACTTGAGTGCATTATCTCATTGTCCTCGTTGACCTTGGAGGTAGGCAAAGACTATGGCAGCTGCTCTAGATCAGAAACATTGGATTCCTCTTAAACAACTACATAAAATTACATTCTACACTGACAAATTTGCTTTGGATATGAATAAAAGACGCAATGCAAAAAGACACTTGGTTTCGAAGATTATAAATTACAAATTATATTTTCAACACCATTTAGATTTTTGAGGTCGGGCACAAATCACCAAAATACTTTGATCCAAAATACACACTACATTGTGATCCTTCATGTCCGGTGAGAATCAAAGAAGCAAAGAGCGGACAACGAGAGGTTCAAACAGGATTCCAGCAGACAGGGAAGGACTACCTGTCACTTTTCCTCTGCAGCGACCTATGTGGAAGACATATTGGAAGTCAGATCCAAAGTATCCAGAGGGAATATTAGTGTTGGATTTCATGACATAACATGGCATATATAAAGCAAACAAAGAAATAAAATTATATATATATATATATATATATATATATATATATATATATATATATATATATATACACACACACACACCTACACACACTTTTTTCTTTTTACAAACCCTTGCCTCTTGTTTTTCATGTTGGAGGACAATCACTGATGAAGAAATATTGCTGTGATCAGCAACTAACCGTTTACTCTGTTTCTGTCCCAAAAAGTTAAACGCATGTTGAACATTAGTTTACTTGTCATTAAAAACTGCCAATAGACCAGCAGATTATTAGAACTGAACGCAATTACAACTCAAAGTTCTAAACTTAGCTGCTTGTTTTTGTTTTTAGGAAGTTCCTTCACTTTTGAGCGTTCTTGTTTTGGCACTTCTGGAAAGGAAATTCACAATGAATGGCCGGATACATTGAAGCGTGTTGATTATGCTGTTTGACTCTTACTCAATGAGCAATAGAGAGAGCACATTCACTACAGAGACCTCCAGCACACAGCTCGCATGTGTTTTGTGGCATTTTTCACACGTGGTTCTTTTGTGTGTGTATGTAGTGTGAATTCTACAAGTCGACTTAAAAGGAAGAGGGTGTGGCCTAACGGCTAGGGCGGTCGACTTCAAATCTGGGGAACCAGGTTCCAGTGCCGGCAACGACACTCAACATCCTGTGATTCTGGGCAAATCATTTAATCGCCCCCATGCCTAACAAAAATTAATGTGTCCTTGTGTAACGCAACTGGTGCTCATGTAAAGCGCTCAGATACCTTATAGCTTCGGGTCAGGTTCGCGCTATACAAAACTCCCCCCCCCAAAAAATATCCTTTTGTTGCTGAAAAATATTGGCCTTTGCTTTGTAGCCTTTTAGATCCTTGCTACTGCACCGTGCATCTAATAATTCATCTTTCCCTTCAGCCATCTTCTCATTCCACTTTAAATTGTTATCAAAGCTTCTTTCTATTAAATTATTAAATATCAGCACTCGCATGCAAAGTCCACAGTGTTCCCGTATTGTGGTGGGTACTTAGGATTTCTTTCAAATATGAATGGAAAAATAAGTAGTGATTAATTCCTCAAATAATACTACTGCAACAAGTGGCAATGTTTTGCAAGATCTAGTAACTAATACCTGTGCTTCAGTTTATGCCCTAAATGCGCAAAGGAATTTCCAACTTCTCAAGCAGGATGTAACTGCCGCAAACACATTATAGAGTATGCAAGCCAAGCTTTCCTGCACCTTCAGGATCATAGTCAAAGGCCCCGTCAGGTCACTGAAAAACAATAGTGTTAAGCGGGTATAATTTTGCGCTTATAGTACAATAAAAGCAACAGAACCCGTTTGTCTAGGCGTCCCCGTGGGAAAAGAGTCCTGAACGTAAAGGGGAGGTCCTTTAACTGTTCTTAAGTGCATTACCATTCAGGAGAGCCTACCGCGAGAGTAACATTGCCTCTCCATGAAGACCACAAGGTAGAGGTGGCACGATCAGTCTACTGCAATACTGAGCACACTGATTGACGAAAACACAAGCATTGGCATAGCCAATAGGTATCGCCTTTGGGACCTTATAAGTGTTTAGCCATGCAACAGTGTATGTAGTTGCTCCAAGGATATTGTGCTGCATAACTAAATACTTATAAGGTGCCAAAGGCGAGATCTATTGGCTATGCCAATGCTTGTTCCTTAAGTAACCTAAAACAGTATATGATCTCTCTACCTAATATTCAACATTATAGGGTGTTAAGCCCTAGAATTGATTTAGTGCTTACATGTACCACATCTTTGCCTTTTACATACTACAAAGGTTGCTGCCAGGTTGAAGATGCCCTACTGGACAAACGGCTTTGAAAGGTCAGTGTGTGGGTTGTTTTGTTAGCTGTTTGTTGACCTGTTGTATCGTCTGGTGGAGCGATGTTTACTGTTGATTTCCCTGATGTCATCACAAACATGCCTGGAGCAAGCACACATTTATGCAGTCTCCCATACCTGGCAAATCGCCTATGCGCTATGTCTTTATAAGTTCAAAACAGCCTAGTTGTGCAAATGTGGGTCACTTTTTTAGCTATCTAATTCACTAATGGGGGGGCACTTTTTTTGGTGCCCAGGTCTAGTTTCTATCCCAGTCCGTCCCCAATTCCTGCCCACTGGCTTTCAAACCTCTGATTTTAATTATATATTAGTGTGGTGCTGAGCGTGCAAATGGAATTAAAGCGATAAGTTTTTAATTTTAAGGCCCTCACATTTGGTATCTTTGAAGACACAAGGGCCAATTGTATGCCAAAAAGATGAAAGCTGGAGAGTTGCTCAAGGCAACTTCACGTGCTCCATGCGCAAAAAGTGCCGCATTTTAAACCATCACGATGGAAGCGACCGTGGACA
The DNA here is from genome assembly GCF_964204655.1 of Triturus cristatus. NCBI lineage: Eukaryota > Metazoa > Chordata > Amphibia > Caudata > Salamandridae > Triturus > Triturus cristatus. The sequence goes on from NC_140593.1 coordinate 459,776,349, forward strand.
ATATTTAAATGTATAATAGATGTGCCCTCTTTTAAATGTATAAGAGATGTGCCCTCGGGTACAAAATCATGTAAGGTACCAACCCAATGTATTGGGTTGGTTGACTGAGTGACATTTTCTACTCGAGAAAAAGCGTAAACGCAAATGATGTAAAGCCCAATAATCGGGATTTATGCAGGAATATGATTGTGTAAAAAGTATTTGCTCTGGCCTAATCATTTGGTAGCAAATTTTAGAATAAGTACCTTGCTCACCCAAATGGATTGTTACCAATACTGGATTAAGTTCTAAGCTGCATAACTGAAGTGGAAAAGAAAAGTATTCTCCTTGAGGACATTTTTCCCCATGTATGTATCCTAGGGCTTCCACAGATAACTGAAACTGGCAATCTGAAGGATTTTTTGGAGACCCTTTTATTTATTTTATACTGATTTACAGCTTTATAGAGTGCAATATATGATCTTTTGATTACCTTGGAGATCTATGGAATTCAGCACATTGACACCTTGAAGAAAGAGGACGAGACCAAAGTCTAACATTCTGTTCTGTTGCATGACTTTCCGAAATAAATTGCATTTGGGCTCAAGGTCAAGAGTGTTTCACAGTCTTCAACCCTGCTCTATGGATGCGCTCTTCACATGTTCTCTCTATTTCTTGTTGAGAACGTGCATCTATTCCTTAGCTGCTGACGAGCCCCGCAAGTCAGGTGTAACTTAAACAGCCAACCCTGGCCTTATATGCCACTAATCTGCAACCTGGAACCTGCAGGTCTGTCCCTATAATGGTACATTTGCAGATAGGGTCACTACCTCCAAGAGGCCGGCGGGGCTTCAGCTGAGTCAGTTAAAAGGCAGGATTTGCCAGGCTCTGTTCATATCGGATGTGAATGTTCACTGCTGGATTCGGCTGGTCACTGGATACAGTGAAAAGATCGGCCTCTTCACCGTGAAGACCCCAGTAACCTGCACACGAAATAACATCGCACGAGTGTACTTGGGGGATCAGGGCGGTGCCCCTGCCTCGGAGTATGGGCAGCTTTCAGGAGGTCCAGAGGCAGGTCACACATGGGGTTGGAGGGGACACCTGCTATGTGCATGGTCAGCTTGCAGAGGTCCCTGGCGGCAGGTCACACATGTTGGAGGAGGAGAACCTGCCACGAAGACATGTTTCCCCAGGCTCCATAGGTGAGAGATCACTAATATATGTCACTCCAGTGGTCTGTCACTTTAACAGCCACTGAGCCCTCAGATGACAAGGCGCCTCTTGTAGTGCACTCTGTATAGCGCCGCTGTGTACAAAAAAAAAAAAAAAAAAGAGGCCTTTGTGCCCCTCTAGCTTTCGCACACCCACGTGTGCACCAGTAGGGGGCCTTTCACGCTCAAAGGTCGCTGTATTCTCACCACCGTCAGATGGGATGTATGGAACACTATCTTTTGTGGGTGCATCAAACACCTCCTGGTGAGGTCTGAGTGCTCTGATCTCTCGCTGGCACAATTCACACCACAGAGACGGCCCATTTTGCAGGCGCTAAACACATTTACGACACACTGTTGCTGCAGATGGGGATGCAAACGCAAGCTTCATGGACATTTGAATTCCAAAAGGTTCAGTTTCATAATATAAGTAGCAGAATTATAGTTTTACATTGTTTCGCATGAAAGCAGATCAGAAATGTAGAATTCTTAATGTCGCAGATCAGAAACTACAAATACTTAATATAATTTTACTTTAAAGTAACCAGCGTTATATAAATATGCACAATAAAATAAAAACTAGAACGGGGCACACGCGGTCACCTTGCTGCTGTAACTTGAGATCAGAATAATTAAAATGTTACTTATCAAGGGACATTGCTGCGCACGCATCCCTCGTGTGCTTAGCTCGCGATGAAAACGAAAGTGATCGTGATGACGTGCTAAGCACGCAAGGGATGCGCGCGCAGCAGTGATTGGAGAGGCGGAGCGAGGCGCGTGTGCTTGTGCATGTAACCGCAAGCTCGTGGCCGGCGGGTAGCACTTTGAAAAGCCCTTTACTAAAGTCGAGCAAGCAGCGCATGCGCTGCTCTAGGCTCGACCTAAAAATGACTATGATAAAGAGAATCTGGAGAGAGGTGACAAAAAGGCAGTCTAAACAAAGGGGATTTATACCCTTTCCTAAAAGCCTAAACTATCCATAACAGAATTCAGACCAAACCAAAAGTTAGAGTCTGCACTGCCTCCAAGTGCCATTCCCCGGCTTTTTCCATTCCGATATTTCAGGATGATCAATTTGCTTACGATGGGAAGCTTGAGAGAGCCGCTGTGGAAGAAGATCGCTTTCAGGTACTCAATATGCAAGTTTTGGGATTACTGATGTGGTAATATCACACCAGGAAATCCAGATACAACAGGGTGAGAGGATTTTCAGTTGAGTTATTACTGACCCATTATATTTTCCCTATGGTATCGAGAAGTAACATGGAAACCAGTTTTTTGGCCCCGATTATCGCATGTACAGCAAAATGTGCACTTGGAAAACCTCAAGGGTATGGAATGTCTACACTTCTCAAAAATCACATTTCAGATGGAAACTCTTGTTACTAGCCATACTGGGATTTCCAAGATTTTTATAACAAGGGACTTGTTGAGGTCCTGTATATAGAAGGGGCCTTACCCCCAAATGAGCTCAAAGAACCATACAAAGGTGCACACAGAATTAGATAAGTAGTCTGTGTTTACCCATAAATCAATGGAATCACAGTTCAGAAGTGCTTCGCTGCCCCACAGGGCATCACACGCGCTAGATAAAGACAGCGGGCGCAAATCAAGCAGACCTTAGTCACTAAATAGCCATGTCTTAAGTTGTGGCTGGATCTGATTATCATTGGCCGTATGATACAATGACAGAGGAAGATCATTACAGGCCTTGCCGGTAAATAAGTAAACTATCAGTCGCAATGAGTAGCTCTTCAGTTAAAGAGCATCTCCAGAGCTCTTGCCAGGTCGGCAATGGCTAAGGGTGTTGCCAAGGTATTTGGTGATAGTCTTTTGAAAAGCCTGGTGGGCTATTACCAATGCTTCGAAGAGAATCCTTCTCCTTGCAAACAGCCAGTGTAACTCTTTAAGACGATGCACTACCAGTTCTGTACAAGACTAACCTAGCTGCAGCATTCTGCACTGTCTGTAGTTGATCGATCAAGTAGTTAAGAAGCCCTAAAACAAGGTGTCCACATAGTCGAACCTCCCATACACAATTGTTTTCTGTGTTTGCATTGGGAGTAACTCCAGCCTCTTCCTTTGAACCCTGATCAGAAAGACAGATGTTCTAGCCACACACATAATATGAGAGCGGAAAGATGGTTTCTTGTTAAAGTTTACCACAGATTTCAGACTACTTTTGAAGGTTTGGGTGCTGGTCCCAGCTCTTCTGACCACCAGTCCTTGGACCAGCCCTCCATAGTCTGTCCAATCAATAGCAACTACGTTTTGTTTGAGCTGCATTTCAACCAATTCTGCCTCATCCACTCAACTACATGGACCCGGCTTGAACAGAAGTTGAGCTACTGCTAACTTCTTGCCTAGGAAAAGGATAAGCTGGGTATCTTAAATGAGAAGTATTAAGGGGATGTCTGGGCTTTAGCTTTGGAAGATTCATAGCTACATTGGCTGGAAAAAAAGTATGTTTTTTCAGTGTCTTTCATTAGCTGTAAAATAGCTTCAACTGCAGTGACGCCATTTGGAGAAAATACTGACCTCATACAGCATGCTCTTGTGTTTCTTGTCCAGGTGCCACACAAGATTCCCACCACGTCTGACAGTCACCACAGCATTATCCTGTAGGGCGTAATTGTAGTCCAGACCAATGTTTATGAACTAAACCAAGTGCTGGTCCTAAATATCCTTCCTTGCAAATGGTAGCGCCCGTGGGCATAATGCATCATAGGTCTCCTACCTTAAAGCCATTTACTGATAGCCAACTGGTTTTCTTCCACCTGTGAATGGTTGAATAGGCAGCTATCCATTAAAAAAAGAAGTCTTGTAGTACTTTTTATTTACCAAATATTCTCAGCATGCATACGAGAATGCAGCCGGTTTAACAGCCTCATCCAGCAGTCATACATGCATATATAATAAATGAGAAGGCAGGGAAGACTTCAATCCCTGAGGCACTCAACATTGGTGCCAATGATATTTAAAGACAGCTGTCAACCATTTCAGTGCCATATCGGATACCCCGAATCGCTAGACAGACGGAGAGAAGGTTACTGCCCTGTGAAACTTCAAGATGTGCAGGATGTAAGCAAGGGGAGATCTGGAAGCCACACTGAATAGAGAGGGCCTCTGTGGCCTATTATGAGATAGTACCCAGGGGGTCACTAGATACCCACCCTTCATGATTCACAACATCCAACTCTCCCCTAAGGACAGACAGCCATAATTCTAGTATAAATATGAGATCAATTAAATTCACAATCCCTCAGACCTGAAGATGTGAAGAGCAGATTGAGTCTAAAGGGCGCGCTGTCAGTGAGTACTCCTGAACACATTACAAAACCAACATTCGCAACACCGTTAACGATGGTTATGTTGAACTTATTTAGAATACTTAAAAGAATAAGCATTTCCGCATGCACAACCTATCACCTAAAACAAGTATATGAATTCTTTTAATTGTATATGTATTTGATCTGTGTAACTTTATGTTGAGCTTTTTAGCCAAATAAAGTTTTAAAAGAAAGGGTATAAGTCACATTTTATCTCAATTTACTCCTGAATCAAGAAATTATTTAAGAAATGATCTGTCCCTGCCAGAGAGCACATTCACTTCTTTATTTACTAGTCACCATTTCCATGTTGCCACAAGGTTCAGCTGACGTTAAATAATGTGAAGTTAATGACTTTATGCTCTGCAGGACTTTAGGTGTAATTAAACTACAGTATTGTACAATGTGCAGATTTATTGACTTGCAGACAGCCGATCCTGTGCAGAACTGGGCTCTCTCAGAGTTAGCAGCGCCCGTCCATATGGGCTGAGGGGCCACGTCCCTCATCTTTATCCAGGCAAGAAGAGTGTCTGTCCGGCTGAGCAAAGGTCAGCCTGGCAGACGCTCTTCTGGTTCAGGTCAGGCAGCCACTAGCTAGACGTGCGCTAATGTGTTGGGCACCCGGATGACTGTGCTGCATTTTGCCAGGCTGAGGATTGCACAGCTCTGTGGGCGTGATCTCCTCAGCCTGAAAAAAGTGCCTTGAGGTCCCCCCCTCATGAAGAAGGGGAGCATCACCAATTGCCTTGGACGTGGTCACTTCAGTTTTAAGCCCAGAAGTGCCCAGGACTAAGTGTCATTCAGTGACACCTCGTCGCAGATGGGGGTGGGGACAGCAGTCTCACGCACCCTATCCCACTCTGTGCCGAGAGTGGGACTGCTGCCTTTCCTGTGGTCAGCCATTGAGGGATGGCAGCAATCCCAACCCTCCTGGGACCTCCGAGGCTTGGGATGGCTGCCTTCCCTCACTGAGGGAAGGCAGCAGTCTCAAACATCCTGGGACCTCAAAGGCTTCCCTTGCAGAGAGCTGCTGTTGAGGTAAGGTTTGTGTGTCTTTTGTTGTAGTTGCATCTATGTATGTATGTATGAATACATGTGTTAGGGAGTGTTGCGAATTGGTGTATGTGCCTGTGTGAATGAATGGGTGAGAGGGAGGTGTATGTGTGCGTGTGCCACCTGCCCCCCCTCCCTGGTAAAATTACCTGCCGCCACTGCTCAAAGCACAATCTGAAAACAACATTCTTTATGTGCAAAAAAAGAAATCTAAATAAGAAATGTAACATTTTAGCAAATTCATGAGCTTTCGTTATATTGAATCAAACACAATACCAAAAAGCACGGGAGCGATAAATACAATGATGAACTATTCACAACACAGTTCCAAGACCGCCGCTAAGCAAACATCCACTGGGTGATAAACTTCAATTACGAAAGTGTATAGTGTATCACTGTTGTACTGAGCCAAAGTGTCCAACACAATAGTTATGAATTAGGTGCCCATCTTGGAACAGTAAAACAATGATTCATTATGGACAACGCAATTCCAAGATGCCCGTCCACTTTAGAAATAGCGGCCGCACAAGATGCAGCATACAGCAGATGAAATAGGTGACAAGCAAACGGCCTAGTATGACGGTCTGGGGAGTTGCAAGATGCGTAACAAAAAAAACCAAGCATTTGCAATGCAATAGGTCTCGCATTTGCGGGAGTTTAAGCTATTGGCCTTGTAAATGACGATGTCTTTTATTTATCCGTTTTGCTTATTAACACATGAATAAAAGGCATTTTCATTTACAATGCCAATATCTCAAATTCTTGTAAATACGAGACATATTCCCTTGCAAAGAAGCGTCCGCCATTGTCCCGGGCTGCTTGGAAAGTGAAAGCGCACATAGCGCGCTGAATGTTGCAGGAAAGCATGTCGTGCCTGCAGTAGGAAAAACTCATTTGAAAACCAGCATTAGATTGTGCTGAGCAGTGTGAAACACGAGCGTGCACCAGGACCCATACATTAAAAACAGCTCTATGGAAAACCAGCATTAGTGTGCCATGCCGCTTTAGACACGAGCGTGCACCACGGTCCGTGTATGAAAACTATCATTAGTGTGTGCTGTGTAGCGTGAGGCATGAGCATGCACTAGCATCCGTGCGCAAAAAACAGCTGTGTGGGAAACCAGCATTAGAGTGTGTTGTGCAGCGTGAGGCATGAGCGTGCACCAGGATCCGTGCGCACAAGCCAGCCGTGTCAAAAACCAGCATTAGAGAGTGCTGTGCAGTGCAAGACACAAGAGTTCTCCAGGACCCATGTATGAAAACCAGCATCAAAATGTGTGCAGTGCCGCGCAAGACACAAGCGTGCACCAGGATAAGCTCATGGAAAATACCCCTGTGAAAAACCAGCATTAGAGTACTGTGCAGCATGAGACACAAGGGTACACCAGAATCTGTGCATGAAAATCTGACATGTGGAAAAGCAGCATTAGAGTATGCCGTGCAGCATGCGACACAAGCGTGCACCAGAATTTGTGTAGGAAAACCTGCTCTGCCATGTGGAAAACCAGCATTAGAGTGTGCTGTGCAGCACGCGACATAAGTGTGAACCAGAATCCCTGTACGAAAACCTGCCATGTAGGAAGCCAGCACAAGAATGTGTGCCGTGAGCCACCAGCGTGCACAAGCATCCCTATATGAACAAAGGCAGTAAGGGAACTAGAGCCAGAATGTGTGCTGTGCAGCCTGAGACACAAGCCTGCACTAGGATCTGTGTATGAAAACCAGCCATGTGAGAAATGAACATCAGAATGTGTGCCACCAGCATGCACCAGGAGCCATGTATGACAAGCATTGCAATGCAATAGGTGTCGCATTTGTGAGAGTTTAAGCTATTGGCATTGTAAATGCCAATGCCTTATATTTATCTGTTTTGCTAATTAACACAAATAAAAGGCATTGTCATTTACAATGGCAATAGCTCAAACTCTTGTAAATGCGAGAACTATTCAAAGAAGCAGCTGCCATTGTCCCATGCTGCTCAGAAAGTGAAAGCATGCATGGCGAGCTGAATGTTGCAGGAAAGCATGTCGTGCCTGCAGTAGGAGAAACTCATTCAACAAAATAGTGCTTACAGACTAAAAAAAGACGTACTGTGTAACAACCGAAGTAAAAGGGCCAATCCTCATAGGAGGTTACAAATGAAGACAAGGCGGTACTAAGGAGGGACTAATAAGCCTAATAACAAAATCAGAAGCCAGCATTTACGAAGGACAATGACACAAGCCAATAACATATGGGCGGAGAGTGGGCGGGGATTCTATGCCATACTCCAATACAACATGCAGCAGGGCAGCGCATGCACTGCACAGGCTCGACCTAAAATGGGAGATGGAAAGAAACAAAAGGGGACCTATAAGAGGAAAAATTAGAGAACTAGAGGACTGGCCTCCCGCCCAAAACACAGAAGTGCATTCATTTTCAGGCAGATGTCACCACGTGAACAGGGAAAATGCCATTACTAACAGGGTAACAGAGATGATGGCAGAAATGGGCTAACCTTTTCCCACAGAGAATGTGGTCTTATGGGAAGAAGCAGAATGTGAATGACACTTTAACACATAGAAGAGGACTTTCCCAAAGTCCCTCTATATATGTATATTCAGGTAGAGTTTGTTTTATTAAAAAGATCTGGAAGACAGCTACACCCACAAGACCCTCCTAAGAGGATCTAGCAAAGAATTACACAGGGTTTAATTTTCTATCCCCACATTTTGTCAAAGAGAGTAACCAACGCCAAAAGCCTTGCTTACTACAGTATTCTGTGACATCCTATGAAACAAAACACCCTCTCTACAGACACTAACACATGGTAATATCAATTCATCTTTAAAGGCCTATCGGCTATAATATGTGCTTTTCACAATCAACATGTCAGACTTACTACTTTTGCCATAACTTTCCATAATAAATAGATTAGATCTATGCCATCTGCATATCATAGGCTCTAGCATGGGCTTGTCACTATTGCCCACTCAGGCTTACTGTACTTTACATAAGCTGACAATCATAAAATTGCAAGCATATACAATAATATATGTTTCCAAAACAATTATGATCCTTCTGAAAAGGGTCAGACAAGGATTATGACAGTGCAAATGTTCACCCCAAGCATTTGTCAAAGGAGGCAACTAACACCAAAACCCTTGCCTCACGCAGTACTCAGAGATTCCATATAGCAAAATAATGCGGATAGCTTTTAACATAGTGTAATGAGAATCCACCAATAAATGACAATTAGTGTAATAAATTGCTTTTCACAATAACTCAGGCCTACTACATCTGTCACAACTTTTCATAATAAAAATATTAGACCTATGGCATCCAACATAACTTTTTCCAATGAAACACTCAGACCCATAGCCTTTGTCACGAAACTTTGCCATAAGGCAAGTATCGGTATATAATCATAAAATCATAGATATGTACTACATTGCAGTTGGCAAAACAATAGACACCCCTTTTTAAAATGGCAATAACAAGGATCCTCAGAGTAACAATCTTTCACCCAAGGGTTTGTCACAAACGTTTGCCAAAATCAAAACCCTTGTCTACTATGGTAACAAAATAGCTGTCTACAAACGTTGACACGGTGTCCATTATTAAAGGCCTATTGGCTTTACCCTATGCTTTTCACAATAATTAAGTGAGCCTTGCTGCCTTGGTCATAACTTTTCATAATAAACAAATCAGGCCTGAAGCCTTGATTAATGGCTCGTCGCCGTAACCAAATCACTCCTGCTGCATTTAGAATGAGTTTTCCCAGAAGCACCTCAGAGCTCTTGATCCGCGGCTCAAGGGATCAGACGCAGCACGATGCCGAGCCTCACATCGCAGCTCGGTGCAGTCCCCACACCAGTAACAAAAGGTACATGGTTTGAGTACTGCTTAAGTAATTTACACTTTGTTTATAAGTTAAGTCTGACTGACTTTGTGCCAGGCTATCAGACGGTTAGCAATGAATTTTGTAGTTTACCCAGATATGGATTGTGTTTATTATTTGAATGGGGTCTCTCACCTAATAACCCAATTTCTTACAATCACGTAAGGCCGGCAACTGGAGCCGTCAAGGAAAGCCTAGAAAGACGTGTCAGCGTGACCACTGCTTTTCAGCTAAGCACTATTCCACTGATTGATTAACCACTGATCGGACAATTGAAAAATGTACATTTAGAAACTAGATAGATAGTACAGTTACAGTAGCCAGATTAAATAGAGATGAAACACTGTGCACAGATGTTTGTGTGATATCACTCTTTAGGTACCACCCTGTGACCTTGGCACACCAGCTCTGCAAGCTCTTCACTAGCTGCGAGTTCTCAGGTGGATATTCTTCAAACGCTCTTTCCCTCACTCACCGGGCCGAAAAGCACAGAACCATGCTTCTTGTAAAAAAGATCCCGATGGACCAAGGTTGCTGGGATCCATGTATAGGTAGGACGTCATTCTGAGGACACCTACCTAACCTCTGGAACTCTTTATATACACTAGAAAATATATATTTGAGTTCTGAAGGGGCTTTAAAGCACTACTCTTTCCCCAACATTAACCGCAGCTTTACATAGATAGGAAAGACAATTTGTCAACATTGTTTTTTTCCACAATAGTAGATCCTAGTCACGGTCATAGGGATATGAACTATGATGCTTCCCGCTAGCATCCCAGAGACAGCAAAAGGCCACTTCCACCATGACAAAGCCTCATCATCTATAATCTAGATCCTTCCATGCCAAATACAAAATGTTAGCAATGTGGAGCCCCTTCTCTTCAAGAATCTGAAATTGACAATGATCACTGCACCAGTGAAAGGATAGAACCCAACACAATCCCAGAATCTGTGATGCAGCATAACAGAACTTCCCACTCAAACAGAAGAATATCTTCCTTTTACTCCCCTAAGAACTTTCTTGAGCCCTCTCATATAGCTTGATGGCCGCCAGAAATCTGCTTGTGAGAGACAAACACACCTCGTCCATCTCAATCTATCAGAAATTAGTAATTATCGTCATTACGGATCAACGCTACAAAGCTGAACCTGCACAACCCCACCTGTAATTCCATCTGCCATCAGATCCAACCCAGAGCACAGGAGTTCTGTTATTGATCAGATAGTTTGAGAAATAACAAATATGAACATGTATGTAGAGAGTCCAAAATCTGTTTTTAACTGGTATATGTACAAAGCAGTTATATTTCCTGCATCTTGATAAAAATATCTTCACGTGCAGTGTCCGTGTACATTACAATGTCATCTCCTAAAAACATCAAAAACTTGCCACCAGAGCAAATCTTTAACCACACTTAATCCCAGTCATGCATGCTCTATTAATTTGCACTGTTATTTATTTCTTACTTTAACCTTAATGTAAAGTCAAAATGCATGTGGAGGAGGAGCCTAGCGCGCATCCAAGATGGTCGCGTGAGCACAGGGCTCCCCGGACCCTCGCTGCTCCTCGGAATTTATCCTGACAATATCCTGATTTGGTTTATGGAATCTGGGAGATGACGACCGGCTGAGCACGTATCTCCGTTCAGAAATTTAATCGGACCCGGGAATCCTGAGTTATCGTTGTTTGAACTTTTGGGACCCACCCGACGGAGGTGCCCGGGGCGAAGGTGAGCCGTGGGTCCGTGTCGCAGTTGAACAACAACGGCTGCGGCGCGGTGCCAGGGGCCGCTCGGCCACTTTCGGTTTCACTTTCAGACCTCAGGGGGCTGGCCGGTGGAGCGATTGAGGTGGCGGGGTGTTTCCCTGACCTCTGCACAAAGCTTTGTCACCACCTGCCACTAGAGTGCCTATCGCCTTGGGTCCCCCCGCACCGCCATACTGTGGCCTCGGGTGAGGCGCTGGTTTCCAGGGCCGGTATCCCAACTACTTTTGTTCGGCGGTCCCCCTCGGAGTCCGTGGCCGCAAGGGGGGCCCCGAGGGGCGCAAGACTAAATCCTCCCTCCGTGGAGGATCGGTCCAGACCAACAACATGGACCGCTATACTCAGGGCAGAGGCTCTCCTGGAACGGCCGGTCCCCCCTCAGACGTCGCCGGTGGTGGCACATCCGTCTCTTCGGAACTTTCCCTACAGGACATCATGGGCGTCATTGATGGCATCAGGGAGACCATCGCCACGCAATACAAGGCCCTGGCCCGCAAGATCGATACGGTGGCGATTGATGTCACCTTAATACGGGCGGACCTCTCCAAAACAAACGAGAGGGTTCAAACTCTCGATGCGCGGACCTCCACCCTGGGTGCGGATGTGGCGGACCTGCAGGCCGCGCTCGGCGACATCAAGGTGGTCAATGAGCAGATGGCCCGGCGGCTGGAGGACTTCGAGGGACGGGCCCGACGCAACAACATCCGTGTCATCGGCGTACCGGAGTCCTCCGACGACCGCCCGGTTGACCTCCTGGTCGAGGAACTCATCCTCCAACAGCTGACCCCTGCGGGCTTGAGTAAATTTTTTGCCGTTGAACGGGCTCATCGAGTTCCGGGCGGGCGGCCACGGCCGGGGGCCCCCCCGAGGCCTATCGTGGCCAAACTGTTTTACTACAGAGACCGGGATGCGATTCTGCAGGCCTCGCGGGTCCATGGCCCGGTTCGATATGAGAACTCATCCATTAACTTTTATCCGGACTTTACTCAACTTGTCCAGAAACAGCGGATGGGATTCCAGGGGGTGAAACGTCGTCTTCGTGAGCTGGGCCTAAAGTACTCTATGCTCTACCCTGCCAGACTCCGAGTGGAACATGAGGATCGGACTGCCTTCTTTGACTCTCCTGTGGCCGTGAGTGACTGGTTGGACTCGCTGCCGGACAGAGGTGGCCGTCCCGGGCCCTCTGCGGGTGCCAACGGTGACGGGTCCCCTTTGGAGTGACTCTTGGTCCTTGATTTTGCCAATTTGCACTGCTCAGCTGGGTTGTACTTCTTTGGTTCAGTGTGTTTTGCTAGTACCTGTATGGGGGGCGGGCGGGGACGGGTCCCTTTCCTCCTCCGGGGTCTTTTTGTAGACTGGGGTTAGTTGGGCGACAGGCACACTGCAATTTGGGGGGGTTTTTTGGCCCGCAGGGGTGCAGGGTGGGGGGAGTTGGGTGTTGGGGGGGGTGGGGGGGAAGGAGGGGTTGTTTTGTAGTGTGGTTTTTGTTTGCAGGGCGAGGTATTGATTTTCTGCCACCTTTGGGACTTGTGCTACTTGCGGGGGGACCTCTGATCTATTGGAGGGGATGGGGGGGGACGGGTTGAAGCTGATGTCATGGAACGTCAATGGGTTGGGGGACCGTATCAAACGGGGTGTAGTTCTGCAATATTTGCGTCGTCTGACTCCTGATGTGGTGTTTATCCAGGAGACGCATTTGGTTGGCAATGTCTGCCATGCAATGAACAGGGGGGGGATACCGCCTCGTGGCTCACTCTGGTTTCACAACTGGCTCCAGGGGGGTGGGCATTCTCCTGCGATCCTCACTTCCGTTGGAGATCACGAGGGTGGTCTCAGATGACAGAGGGCGTTATGTTTGTCTGACTGGGAGGTGGGAGGGGCATCCCCTTGCCCTGGTCTCAATTTACGTCCCACCGGGCCTCCAGAACTCCACCTTCGCGGACTTGGGTCGAATGCTGCTTGAACTTCCGGATGGCCTTTTGCTTATGGGCGGGGATTTTAACTCGGTGGTTTCGGGGGACCTGGATCGTCACCCACCCAGGGCCCTCCCCGCTGCCCAGGCTTGGCTAGGTGGTCTGTTGGAGACCTTCGGCCTGGTGGATAGTTGGCGATTAATGCATCCGACCCAATGTCAATACACCTTTCACTCTGGGGCACATGGGAGTCTTTCTAGGTTAGACTATTTCCTTATGCCCGCGGCGCAGACGGGTCGAATTCGAGAGGTCAGGCACCTGGCGAGGGGTATCTCCGATCATTCTCCGCTGTGGCTTCTCTTTGACACCGAGTCGCGGTCTGCAGGTCGGATCGCTCCCATTAACCCGTGGTACCTGCGAGACCCTACGACCCGCGAGAGTCTGGTTAAGGCTATGGACCAATACTTTCTTGAAAACGAGGGGTCTGTGTTGTCTGCAATGTCCCTGTGGGAAGCCTTTAAAACCGTAATCCGCGGACACGCCCTCTCCCAGATAGTGGCGGCCAAGAAGCTCAGGAGTGAGGCGGTGGTGAAGCTGGAGACTGACATCTCGGGGCTGGAGTCGGCCTTGGAGGCGGGTGTCACTCCGGACGGGCTCCATGCCCTCAGCCTGAAACAGTTTGAATACAGGTCTCTTGTCACCGACGCTTCCAAAACTATGTATAGGGAGCAGCAGGGTCGGTTGTATGATGCCGGGGACAAGGCGGGAAAGCTGATTGCGTGGCTGGACAAGAAGGAGAGAGTGAATCGTGTGGTCCCGGAGTTGCGTGTCTCGGATGGAGTGTGTGTGACTGAGCCTGGTGAGATTGTGGAATGTTTTGCCGACCACCTCCGGACTGTGTACTCCCCGGTGACTGATAGGGATGAGGAAGATTCTCGCCTTCTCCTGAGGGACATTGCTTTGCCTGGCCTTTCTGCCGAGGACCGTGAGCAGCTGGACGCTCCCTTGTCGGTGGATGAAATCGCGACTGCGATTCGGTCCCTTCGCTCGGGCAAGGCCATGGGTCCCAACGGTCTACCTATCGAATTATATAAGTTGCGCCCGGATAAACTAGCTCCCTTCCTCAGTCGTATGTTTCAGGAGTCCCTTGAGGCCGGTTCCCTTCCGGTCGACCAGCGACTGGCCACGATAGTCGTGATCCCCAAGGAAGGTAAGCCACGGGACCGCTGTGCCTCTTACAGGCCTATCTCACTGCTAAATGCGGAACCTAAAATCCTGGCTAAAGTCCTTGCCAATCGTTTGTTGAGCGTCATCTGCGATTTGATTCATCCTGATCAATGCGGCTTCATCCCACATCGCAACACTGCCCTCAACTTGCGGCGTCTCCATGGCGCCCTCGCCAGGGCAGAGTACCTCTCCGAACCGGCCGTGCTGGTTTCTTTAGATGCCACGATGGCCTTTGACACCATCGAGTGGCCATTCCTCTGGGCTGTCTTGACCAAATTCGGCTTTGGGGAGGGATTTCTTGGCTGGGTGAAGCTTCTCTACACGGGACCCATGGCTCAGGTGGTGGTTAATGGGCGGGTCTCTCGGCCCTTCGCTCTCGGTAGGGGTACGAGGCAGGGGTGCCCGTTGTCCCCTCTGCTCTTTGCTCTCGCCCTGGAGCCACTCGCCGCTTGGCTCCGCTGGGAGCCCTCGATCAGGGGGATCCGGTGGGCCCCGGGCTTTGAGGATCGGGTCTCGTTATATGCTGACGATATCCTCCTGTATCTTACCTCGCCGCGGCAGTCGCTTAACGTTCTCTTCGATGTTCTGACTTCCTACGGGAGAAATTCGGGTCTCACGATTAACTGGTCTAAATCCTGTGTCTATCCTATCTCCGGTGGCCCCCCTCTCCTGCCGCCTCGGCTTCCGATCCAAATATCTCTGTCCGGCTTTAAATACCTGGGGATACACATCTCGCTGGACCCGGTAGCTCGCTATGAGCACAATCTCCTGCTTCCACTTCGGCGTTTGAGGGAAGACACGGCTCGGTGGTGTAGGCTGCCCCTGTCCCCACTGGGTCGGGCCGCATTGTTTAAAATGATGTCCCTTCCCAGGTTCCTCTATGCACTTCAGAACTCCTTCGACATCATTCCAGTGGCCTACTTTCGGGAAGTAGAGAGCCTGCAGAGGAGACTGGTGTGGGACGGACGGGCGCGTATCGCCCTGGCCAAACTCACTCTCCCCTGGTACGACGGGGGCATCGCGCTTCCCGACATTCGCAGGTATTATTGGGCCTCACAGCTATCAGCCATTAACCATGCCACGTATGCGCCTGGCTTGAACCCGGCGTATGAGATGGATAAATTCCTGCTTCCCGGCGGTAACTATAACAGGGCGCTTTACTCCCGCTCGGCTGGACGGACCCTGACGGGCCCCACTAAGATCGCGGTACGGATTTGGAAGGCGGCCAATGTAGCCATGGGCTGGAGTGAGCGACTGACATGCGCTACTCCTTTATTTGCCTCCGACCGACTGGGAAGCCTCTGGACAACGAAGGGGTTTGACCGTTGGGACACGATTGGCATCAGTAGAGTGGGAGACTTATGGATGAAGGGCGCGGTTAAGACCTTCGCGGCGCTCCAGAGCGAATACGAACTCACGGAAAAGGAGTTCTTCCGATACGCCCAGGTTCGGCATGCCCTGCTCTCTGTCTTTGGGGAGGGGACCAAGATCCCGGCCTCTTCGCCCCTCGAGGACCGCATACTTGATGGTCATGTCCCCGACAGTACTATCTCCTTAATCTATAAAAAAATCATTAATAATCGGGCTGACCTATTGGTGCGCCTTCGGGAGACGTGGACGGGGGACGGGGTGGAATTAGACGACGAGGACTGGCAGTCCGCACTATCCTCCCCCAAGGAAGTCGCCATTCCAGCCCGTCTCCGCCTGGTCCAGTTAAAGATTCTCCACCGGGTGTATGTGACGGGCCCCCGTCTGGTCTCGATGGGATTCTCGGAAGATGGGCTCTGCAAGCGGGGGTGTGGGCTCAGTGCCACCTTTCTCCATATCCTTTGGGAGTGCCGGGAGGTGGCGGAATACTGGCATCGGGTTCATGGGGTCATGGGACAAGTCACCGGGGTGGCGCTGCTGCCGGAGGTGCGTCGCTGTGTCTTGAATGTGTGGGAGCCCAATGATTATAACGCGGCGCAGACTCGGTGGGCGGCCCTGGGCTACATGATTGCTAAGAGGGATATAGCGCAGCTTTGGGGCTCCCAGCGGCCACCCACCGTGTCAGTATGGAAGGAAAACATGGACTGGTGTATGTTCAGGGAGAAGACGGTATATGTGGCCCGCGGTAAACCCGGGGCATGGGGTAGAATTTGGGGGCAATGGAACGTGTATCGTGGGGGTATCTGTACGCCCCCCCTAGTGGACACCGATATTGCCTTGTCCCCCTGACCCTTGATGGTTCCTTGCAACTGATTGTAATAATCGAATATAGATGTTCCTTTCCCGTTACCCCCCCCGATCTTTCAGTACTCCCTCCTGTTGATACCTAATTGAAGGTTTGGAGTAAAAGTCCCCCGGATGTAGCCTGACCCACGCTTTTTGCCCGTATGCCTCGCCTTTTGTTTTTTGTTGTTATTTATGTTAAATGTATGTCTCCTGCTTCTCTCGAGCTATCCGGAGCCATTTACGGGGCTGGGCCCCAGGTGTCGCCTACTGCTTTAACCAATGTACGATCCTTTCTGAGTCTAGCGGCCGGCCCTGGTGGTTGTAGGCCCATGCTTGTAACTGCTTTATTGTTTTAATAAAAAATTTTGAAAAAAAAAAAAAAATGCATGTGTATACGGCCAACTATGCATAATCACTTCCAGTACTTTGATTCTTCAAAGAAATATAGGCATAAACATATCAAACTTCTATCTGAACTGGAAAAAAAAGGCAAAAAGATCTGCAAAATAAGAAAAAAGAAAATTGATATGTTGGAATGGTCAAGTACACCAACCTTAACATCGAAAGGGTCGCTGGCACATGGGTAATGAGCAATATATTCTCATGATAGGAGGCTTGGAGATTCCAGTATGAGGAAATAAAACATTTTATAACTAGCAGCAAACAGTCATCAAGACACAGCATGCGTGTGTATGAATACAAGCGATCTGCACACCCGTATACCATTTGCTCCCTCTTATTCTGTAAAATTTTGCATCTGTCCATGTTTAATTTCCTTAAAAATACTATTAAAAAGTATAGGGTGTTATTAAAAAGAGCATAGAAGTCTTCCTGTAAGGTCCCATCTTAAAGGCAAATTGAATGCAAGTACTACAACCACAGCTAACACTTTCATGTTTCAACTGGTGTCACGATCTGCTTAAAATTATTATATTTTATTTCCTCCACTCATCTTTTTTAAGAAGATGTAAATGTACGCTGGTTATAGGACTCCAAAATCCTTTATTTAAGAAGATAAAAATGTGTACAGCAAAAAAAATTAACACATTTTGGTGAAGTGACTGCCAGAGGCTTCGATAGTGAATGTCCACCACCAGAGCAATATTTGTAACTTTACATTATGGCATATTTGCAAGGACACAAAAAAAATCATAGTGAAAAAGTATGTCTCCATTCCGAAAATCATTTTAACTAGCACAAATGTTAACATTATAAATTGTTCAAGCAAGCTAGGGATACAGGATTGCATAAAAAAGTCATAGCCATTAAAATGTTCAAGTTGTCAATCTGGTTTAACCAGTATTATTAAACTATGTTCAAATTACATTCAATGCACAGCCTACCTGTACTGAATACATTAAAGACAAGCAATAACATGATTTGGGCTCATCATTTCAACATAACATCCTCCAGCTTTCACGCTTTTGAACCAAACAATTCCATATGAACTGTCCTACCTTTAGTTCATTTCAATGAAAACATTACAAGTAGCACTTGAAACAGCTGAAGAGGCCTAGTATCCAAGTAAAGTATAAAAACGAGTTAATCCGAGACAATTCTAAATTCAGCAACGTATTAAATGCCCAGATCAACAACATTATATCCAAATCACTACATATCCACGTGCAAGGACAACCGACAGTACAGTTTTGAACTAAACATACCATGATGCTGAATGCCTCTCCAGATAATATTTTCATATTAGCCTGTAAACCATCGTAAACGAGATGTTCTTACTATGTTAGCACACTTCCAACCAATCAACACAATCTCTTTGAAGTACAAATGCATCTATCCATCACATCCCAACACAATTGAGCAAATAGACAAAAAGCAGACTGAAGGCCCAGTTAACAGTGCCATTGGCTTTATTCGATTCAAAATAGTTTTACATGCAAAAGTTATGCATTCTGTAAATCTCTCCACAAACTAGCAAGTGACTTATTGTATCTTGTGCTTGCCTCTTCATAGTGTCCGAATGTGTACTTTTTCAATGTCTGAGGATTCTCGTATGGTATGATTTGTGCGAGTTTGTAGTGTTCCATGGCCCTCTGATCACAGCCACTGACATTTGAGGTACCTCCTTAAGCTGAGCTAACCACACTACTGGTGAGGTATTGCAACCCCATCTCCCTCTAACCTCAAATAACCTGTAGTAACAAATGAGTTGCTTTGTGTGCGAGAGCCTCTTGGCTGCTCTACCGAATAAAGACTCAAAACCAGAATACTGAAGGATACCAATTCATCCCCTCCCCTAATCATGCATGGTTGCCCGTGTTCCTCAACAGTGTTTTTCCTTGGATACTCAGGTCTGTACCCCTCCTATTCTTAAAGTAACCAGCATGAAGCCTTTTTGTTTTTTACTTCACTCTACCAGTCTTGCATGTCCTTCAATGGTAGCGATGCACTTATCAAAATACAGGAGATAATGATGGCCACGTACCGACATCATGAACGAATGTTCTCAACAAGCGATATAAAAACGTGTTAGGTGCTCATGTAAGGATTCAGCACAGAAGATCCTCTGTTTTAAATCCAACACAAAACACAAGACTACAGCAAGTGGTTAACTGTAAGTATGGACAATTGTCCCAAAGCCACCAAACCACTTCATGAGCCTGGCAGTGACTGCAGTTCGTCCGCTGCGTGCCCTTGCTACAGTGGTGAGCAGCAGCACCCTCCGATGATCCCTATTTAAGCCAAGCACAACATAGTTCTCACACAAACACTGCATAACTAAAACCAAACGTTACATTTAAATAAGCCCACACAGCACCACGTTTATGCAATGAACATAATGAAAAGAATGGTTGCTCAGTTAGGAGCGTAAATCAAACTACCGCCCATGATAAGAAGTCTACTGAAAACAACCAAACCACAACACAAAACCAAATGCACTTCAATACAAATCATTGATATTTCTCATTTTTTGTGGCACAGGACACTGTGGATTCGAAAATACTGTTAGCCAGATTAAAAGGGCCATCCAAGAGGACTTTACACTGAATCCATTCTTCTTCACGTGTTGCAGTCAGCATGTTTGCGCGGGAGCTACTGGTCTCCTCAAGATGCAATGAGGTCCTCCATCTATCCCTTGTTTTTGTAACAAAGTGGAAGCTTGCATGCGCCAAGGAAGATTGGACGCAGACCACTTCAGGTAAGAGCTCCATTTGGTGGCTGAGCACCAAGAAACACATTTTCAAGTAATAGAGGAGAATAAGCCCACCAGGAACAAGACACAACCACTTGAGGCAACAGAAGCCCTCTAATGTTAATGTTAATGTTAATGGGTGACTTATATAGCGCACGGCTACTCCAAGGAGTGTCCCGGCGCTTTCTGACCCATTACTGAGAGAAGGGAAAAGACAACAGAAACATAACAGAATTACTGATTAAAAAGCCAGGTTTTCAAGGCCTTTCTAAAGGCCTCTATGGTAAGCATTCATGGCAGAACAAAGATGTTCAGGTGCTTGAAAAATATAAGCAACTAGAAACACTACTGAGAGGGCAAGAAGATTTCTGATGGAAACATTAATGGCAGAAACGGTGGACATGCGGCAGCACTCTCTGCTTCAAGGCCTACTGTTTTTCTCTTTTCAGAAGAACGAACAGATGCGCTTGTGAAACAACCAGCAACCGGGACAAGTTACAGCTAGGGAACGGATTGCAACCGGGTATAGCATAGGCAACAAGGAATACAAGATGATTCTCCAGAGTGGGAGTTGGAGTCCTGGTTCAATATTACAGCCAGAAAAGTGCAGCAAGGATGTATCTGAAAAGTGTGCCAATCCACACTCCTGGAAGGTGCTTCACTGTGTGTGCTGAGAGGAGTCTCCAAATTGTGATCCCATTCGTCAACATCACCACAATGAGATGCTATTTTCGATGATGGCCTGCCGTTATGGTTCTCCCTCCACCAAAAGTACAGTAAGGTCCTATTATGTGCTTTTAAAACAAGGATGTTCCACGCGCCATTAAACCAGATACCACATTTTCTTAACGCGCACGCATGCAGCTTACTGCTGTCATTTTTTCAAATCATGCACTAGCGGGCAGTGGCGGCTGGCTTTGTTTGAAAGTGATGAGGCAAGTTAAGTACCCTACCACTTCTCAATAAAAACAAAGTAAAGCACCCTCTCCATCCAAAAGCCCATAATTAAACACCCACCTCCCACCACCCAAAATAATACACCCCCTCCCTCCAAACGCCTATAGCAAAGCAATACCTCCCTCTACCCAAAATAACACTAGCATTTTAAATAAATGGAATTTAAATAAACCGTATTTACTGACGGCCACACATCGTCCGGTCCTCCTCGGTGAAACTGCAGTTTACTGTGGAGCTCCCCTAACCAATCCTGGCACTGCTTTCATAATAATAAACACAAAATACCATTCAGACAGTACGCTCAGCCAAAAACACTAGTTAACGGCCTTCATTTGAATTATAAACCAAACCCTAAGCAAGTATGAGTCGGGGAGGGGCAATAATCAGTGACAGACCACATGCTCACCAATGCAATTAGCATATGAAGGTGACAATACTATTACCCCCCCCCCCCTGTTAATGTGCCTCCTTCCTGCAGTTTATTGCCAGACGTTGAAATGATACGTGTCCCGAGATTCCAAGGTTGCCCAATAACAAGGGTAGGAGAACTTATTCTGAGCAACCTGGCGGTCAGTTCTGCCCCAAACACACCAGCACCATCTCCCACCACCCCCCGACAACCCACTCCCATCTCCCATACACACTGCCTTCAACACACCACCACCTCCAACACAATGCCACCAAAGCCAGTTAGGGAACTCCTCGCTATATATGAGAGCAAATGTGTGGCTGTGGCATCTTACGGTGCAGGGGGATGGGGAAATGCTAATATGCAGAGGCTTCAAAGGGTGGAAAATGCATTTGTGAAAAACCTTTTTGCAGTTAACCCAAGCTGCACCAATTTTATCTGTCAATCCGAACTGTGGACCTCATACATTTCACATAAGATCAAGATGTCCCCGATCTTACTCTGGCATTCTATATGGCCTGGAGATTAAACGGGTTTGAACAAATTGTTACTCAGGGATAGTTTGACCTTGGATCATGCACAAGAGATTCCGTGGTTAGGCTACGCAAAACCATTTTGCGAAGAGATTGGCCACCAGGATCTCATTAACAAACCAGATTCCTGGAGGACGCTTGCTAAGGGCAAACAAACATCTTGTCCAGGCCAAGGCACAGAGAAACAGATGGGAGTTAGAGAGATCAAAGTCATCCATTGTCATTTATAATGCGATGCTCTCTCAGGTGGGCATGCAATTCTATTTGACCCTGGCACAGAATGTTCAAGCACTGTTTTGTCCTGAACAGATTTAGGGTCAATTTGTTACCATTGATGGTGGGTTTTCCCGCAAGTTGCCACTGTCCGTCAGAACTAGCTCCATGCTGTTGTGGCGGTGTCTTTCCCCCAGACGAACCTGCACATAGTTTTTTTCTGCCTTTTTATACAACTTGCCTAGAAAAACATTTGTCCTACCTCTTTTTAAAATAGTTAATGTTAGACAGTGTAGACCACCTTTATTATTCCTGCAACAATTGAACGATCTGCTGGGTTGCTGTGCAATGGCCTCCTACAAATGGCAGAATTCAAAAATTAGGTAACATGTGAGACGGCCTTCCTGTTATGAAATACTTCTTGAATATTTCAAGGTTTTTACTGCGTATGGCTTTATTGTGATGGCTCATCTCTTTATTGATCTTTTCTGTTCTTATGTGTTTTATGTTACTGAAGATTAACGAATAAAGTTTTATTGATGGATTTATAAACCAAACCCTAAGCAATTATAAGGAGGGAAGGGGCAATAATCGGTGACAGACTACATGCTCACCAATGCAATTAGCATATGAATGTGACAATCCCATTACCCCCCATGCTAATTTGTCTCCTTCCTGCAGTTTATTTAAAGTGATATATGTTCTGAGATTCCAAAGATGCCCAATACCAGCAGTAGGAGAACTAACTCTGAGCAACCTGGCGGTCAGTCCTGCCCCAAACACACCAGCCCCAGCTATCCACTCCCTGACAACTCACTCCCCCAACAACACACAAACTTCTCGAAGTAGCATCTCCCATACACACCACCACCTCCAATACATGCCACCACACTGTGCAAATGTCTCGATCTTGAATTCGCCCATATGGTTTTGCTTTCGAAAGAGGCCTTTTTCCGATATTTAGAGTCCAACACTTGGCCCAGAGAAGGTTCCCCTCATTATCACATCCAATATATTCCAACGCTATAGGTATTGTAAGTCATCAGTTGCAATAAACAGTATCAATTAGATTTGCCTGAATAATGGGGCATTATGTTTGGATGTTCAATGCTTTCTGCACCAAAATCTCCTTGTCCTGTTAGATATAGCTCTGCAGGATTAACTGGCCGATATTTACCTGGCGAAAGCTGTGGGTGGGTAGTGCTCGCCACACAACTCATAAGTCTGAAATGTGCCGTAACAGATGTTACCGGACATATCAGAATTTCAATCGGGCCACCGGTGATTACGGCGTTAGAAGGAAACGTCTACCTCCACGCTCAAGAAGGTTAGAAGCACACCAGTCACAGATAGAAACAAAAGGCCAGGAAGAGATAGAAGGAGTTGTGCTCATGGAGCTGAAACTGTGGGCCAGGCGGTGGCTTCAGTGCCTCTGGATTGGAGCCTTGCGGAAGAGAGACCGGGGTCAATGCCTGGGAGAACTTTCACCTGTGTGTGTGTGTGAGCTCCAGAAATGCTGTTTGCTCTGTCTCTCCTGTCAACATGAACGTCAGTAGACTTTGAACGTGGCCTGGCCAATATCTACAAGTGTTCACGCAAAACAAACACCCCAACAATGACCACCACTGATAGTCCACAAAAAAATAAAACTGTTGGGCACAAAAAACAAACATCAGGCGGTACCAGAAAAACCAAATTGGCTACATACTGCTCTTGGCGGTGGTAATAGTGCTGGTGACGTCATTTTCTTAAGGGATAGTAAAACTGAACTCTTTAGCAAAACCATGCAACGCAAACTACTTCTTAATTTATAGGTATTCAAGTGATTTTAAAGACGTAGGGAGCCTGCTGTTATCAAACACCACACGAGGAACGTACCTTAATTAAATTCGTATGGACTACACAGGATATTCCGGCAAAACTTCGGATGTGAAACCCGTTGCTGTTCAGTGCGTTTTATACTGTTTACAAAACAAGGGTTTTCAGCCCAGAAGACAGCAGTTTCAGATGTGTGTACACGATAAAGTGAGTATTTGGAATATTAATCAACCACTTTACTGCGTGGATTAACCCTCACCTCACACTAACCGTCCAGCTACACTCACAGCTCTTGTAAAAACGCCCTTTCCAAGAAACACAACCCCTTTTAAAAAGCGTTCTGCAAATGTTTCTCCTCGCTCTCGAAAATACGTAGGCGCCCTGCCTCCCCGTCAAAACTTGGCATTGTTTGGGCGCATAAAAACAACCATACAAGGGCCCCTTAAACGTGCACGTAAAACTAAACAAAGGGGTTCTCTGTGGAAATGTCTGCGTTTGGAAAAGGCCAGAATGCGCGTTTCTTTGTGGCACGTATTTTTTCGACAGCTCTTTCGCGAGCCCACTTGGACAGGCTGTGACGCACTGCTACTTTTATTTCACATAATTACATGACAGCTCAGAAGCAAGGTTTTCTGAAGGGAAACCTGTAATCAGCAGGTCCGCGCAGCAGTAAAACAAAACTGACACGCACAATGAAACGTTGATGCACATGCAGCGAGTATGTACAGAGTAGTTTTGAAAGAAAGCAGAAAAAAAAATCTATTTTAGAGCAAACAACGTTTATGATGTCAGCGTTTACCAAACAATCACATCGGCAATAGTTACAGCCATTTATTAAATTATAGAATGTTTTCTTGAACTAGCCAGTGGAGAAAATAACATTCGTGCCCCGGCAAAGCGACTGTTGCACAGACAGCATCCACAGCTGAGAAACATTCAGCGTAATAACAAAGTAACAGAATATGTTTCAGAGAACTCCCGACGACACTGATGACCGCATCACTGTTGTCGGAAGGTCTCGGAAACATGTTCTGAAAATATATTCTTGAAACGAGGTCTTCCCTGATAAAAGCGCCGGCGTGATTTGTGACAACAGTGCAGCCCAGTGCGTGATGTTTCAGTCACGTCAAAACAAACGTCATTGGTTAGCGCTGCCTGTTGCCTTCCCACAAATCACATCACAGTGGGTTAAACTTCCGAGACACATATACATATAGATTGCCAACGCCGACTACAGGCATCCCGAAACCTACACACAAACACCCACAATGCATTACACTAAGAGCAGTAGTTAAAAGTGTTGAATGATTGTAAAGCGCCCACAGTTCATTGCTGGGCGCAATATAAACATGTTAAAAATACAAATAGTTGACCGCTGCAAACAGATCACTTTCTTTTTTTGGGAGGGGGGGGGGGGTGATTCTCCCAATGCCTGCTCCTGATTTTAGACAAAGGAACGCATTTTCTTGCATTCCCAAGTCTTAAAATTCCAGGCTCCCTGCCTCCATACCCCCTGGGGGCTGGGGCCAGGAATGGTTGGGGGCCTTCCTGAGTCAATTGTGCAGGACACTGGACGATCCCTCGCGCAAAACGTGCACTGCAGCACGGGTGTGAGAAAGGGCAGTGTGTTCCTGCTCTTTACACCTGGGTTATCGCTGCAAAAGACACGCCTTTGTTTCATAAGTACAGGCAGGAGACCTGACATGCAGGCGCGGGGCGGATGTGTAGCAGCTCGCAAGGAATTCTGGAAAACCAAACACCAGAAGCCCAGGGCTGATAATCACAATGTGAACTAAACACACACAAACACACTGAAGGTGACTCCTAGATTGTACTGCGTGAAGCAGGGACCAGCAACAAATGTCTCAGGGGCCGAACACGTAAAAAGAAAGGGCAGCGCCTGACATGGAGGCTAACTCCCCAACTATGCCCTGGCACAGCCCCAATTTTTGAGACGAGTGAGGCGAGGGGTTGGCCTGAAGTTACACAGTGCATGTCAAACTTACTTTTCACTGACGTTTTATGGGCTGCAGACTCGATCTGAAATTCTAATCCTTCTCATGAGACCACCGAAGCACAAAACGAGCAGATATAAATAATGTAAGATGCAATGTGGACTGTGTTGTGTCTCGCCTATCCTAGTTGATTTTACAGAGGTCTGCCCATCGCCCCCCACGTGAGGCACACCATCACCACTCTCATCACCTTTTAACTGGCAGTGTGACGCACTGGCCCATTCTCTGAAGACACTGCGTGAACCGGTGGGGGTGCACTGGCCCATTCTCTGAAGACACTGCGTGAACCGGTGGGGGTGCACTGGGAAAGGGTGGAACAGCTTAAAATTGTTTCCAGGGGCTCCCTCTGGAAAACCGCTAGGCCGCCCAGACTACTAAACTTTCCCATCCTGCTGCCAACTCAGCCCGGAGTTGCACCTCAGTTTCCCGCACCGTGGGGGCTTCCAGGCGCCCCTGCCTCTCTTCGCTTATCCCAGGGCAGCAGCAGACAGCGTGTCCCAGGGCTTCGCTGCCCTCCCCGAGGCTCTCTCCCGGCCCCGCTCCCCGGGCAGCGCCATGTTGTGGTCCCCCAGCTCCCCCGGACTCACCTTGGCGATGGCCTTCCTGTAGCGGGTCACCGCCTGCTGGATGAGGCTGGAGACCTGTAGGTTGCCGTCCCCGCAGGGCACCACCACCCGGGTCCTCCCGAAGCACACGGTCACTTTCATGCTGCCGCTGGCCGGCGCCGCTCTCCGGAGCAGCGCGGGGCCGGCTCAGCGCCGCCTCCAGCCGCGGCTCAGCAGAGCTCTCACCCCGGGCACCGGCATGCGCGGCCAGCCCGAGCCCCCAGCCAGGGGAGCCAGGGAAGGAAAACAATTGAGATCCGTGAAAAGTGTTGCAGCAGCGCGGCCCGATCCCTCCCGCGTGCAGCCGCGACTCCTGCCGGCCTCCGGAGGCTACAACTGCGGCTCCATGTCCAGGAAAGAGCGGCGGGGCCAGGCCTGCGCCATGCTCCGGCTCCAAAGGTGCTACCGCCCGGCCTTCTCCGTCAGCCACCACCTGTTCAGCGTCTACCGCCCGGGCACACAGGGGAGCACCAGCCGTGGGAGGCAGGCGAGCCAAGGAAAATAAATATATAACTCTACACAGGCTCCAGCAGCAGCAGCAGCGGCACACAGGGGGAAGCCGCCAGACCGGTCTGTCTCCCCTCCATGGACGCTCGGAGCATTGCTGCCGCCGTGTGCATGCCAGAGACACTATCAAGTTACACTCTTTCCCAGGGAGCCTCCTCACGTCACTTTTTTCACCCCAGGGACACGTTTCCCCCTAAAAAAAATTGGTATTTTCCCTACCCACTTCACTAGCCCACCGATACTTAGTTAAATACAGCAGAGTTGTCCATTATACATGCGAAGTTTCTCTGTTTATGAGGAGAGGCCCCTTTCATTACAAATGTTTACATCTCACCTCGTTTGTTGTTGAATTTTTCATTATAAGGAAATTTCCCTTTTTTCACCGGAAGCGGCAATTCAACTCTTCCGCTTTATATTACCAATGGTCGCAGCGGCACCCGCTAATGTTTCATGTATGGCTTTCTGGATGGAAAGGTTAACAAGTGTGAAATATTAATCCTGGGTGTACAATTTTTTTTACCCGATTTATTGTTAAAAAAAAAAAATAACCTGGGGTAGTATATTGAGTTAATTTTATTTAAAGCCGTTATTTGTGTAGGAAATGTACACTGTGTGCTAATGTCTTGTTCTGAAAATAAATACAAAGTTTACAAGAAATTGCTGCGGAATTATGAAGTATTGTAATATTAAATTTACTTTTTTTTTTAAGTGCAAGGAAGAGATAAAATATTTCATATCAATAAATAACAGAATAAATATACGAAATAACAAGAAGCTCCAAAAGTTTCCCTCAAAGAATTCTCTAACAGTCAAGATAAATCTATAGAACCAATTTCATGAAAACACAGAGAGATGTCCTATATTAATTAAAGTGCATTGTGTCAAGACAAGGAAATTGGGAAGGGCGAAGTGCGTCAAATCCGTAGATATCACAAAATGTATACTAAATACCCAGGGCTGGCTTTAGCACTGGTGGCATCCTGTGCAACAATGTTTTTGGGCGCTCCGCCCCCCAACGACCACCCCCGCCATAGATTCCCTCACTACCACCATTTGCTAGTGCCCCTCAAGTCTCCATATCCAATGTCTCTTAGATTAATTTAGTTTTATAGTGCCACTCAGACCAGTTTTAGGTGTCGGAACACTTTACATCGCACACACTTTGCACAGAGACAATCATTCCTTGTGGATATGAGTGTATAGGAAATGTTACATAAGGCAGAGGACAAGGTGTGGGAGTCGAATGTCATCCATTCTGGTAGGCAGTATAGTTTAAGAGTCCTTGGTCTGGAAAAACACAAATTTCAGAATTTAAAATGTTACACCAATGTTAGGGATTTTCTTTAATAAAAATAATTGATTTCTACCTAAATGAACCCTTTTTGGAATTATAGGATAACGAAAGACTGGGCAAATAAACACATAGCTTTAACACATTTCTTGCAGTTTGCATGCAGCTCTTTGATGACAATATATTAGGGTATTAATTTATAAACTGCAAGTAACAAAAGGATATCTCTGACGCAAAAGCAGTAACCCATTGACCAATTTATATTATGTGCACTTTGTGATTTGACTGTGACATGTTCTGTGCAGCAGGCATATTAACCCTCAGCACTACAAGTCAACATTTCTTACACAAAGCCCTGGTCCCTCTCCAGGAAGCTCAAAAACAAAGAAATCCCTTTTCAAGAAGAATGATTGTAACCGTGATGGATATACGAGTAAATATTATAACCTTCTTCAGATGCGGATCATGTGGTATAGGTACTTTACATACATATAAGCAAGCAATAACATCTATAGTTTATGCAAGAAATTGAGAGAAAATTATCAGTATTGAGGTAGTTGAGATCTTATAACAGTGATTCCTAACGAGCAATTCCTTAAAGGACAATAAACTATAAACAATAATGTGCTTCAATTCCAATTATTTTATTAAAAAGACTATTGGTTGCAAACCAGACATTTAAAAACCCAATGATTAGAAACATTTATCACATTGATTTCATTACCAATTACATCTCTTTACATTTATCTGTAATATTGTATCTAAAGGTAAATTACAAATACAGAAAGATAAAAAAAACACACAAAATACAAGTATTATATACACAGCAAAACTGTCAAAAACTGTAGATGCGGCGTTTCGGCAAGATTTTAGTAGTCCCTCGCCTTCTTCAGGACAAACAAATTTATTGCTCAAATAAAGTTATATTGAGACCCTTCAACAAGTCATCTCTTGGCTCAACGTCCAAATGGAAGGGTCCTATTTCCCTCCAGTGGTATACTGCTGATAAAATTCTACGTGGTCATCTGTGAACTTTACGTGACCCGCACTTCAACGTCTTAAAAACACTAATCCCAAGTTCCAATTAAATATTGTCACTCACAATATCTTTGGTAGAGCGTTTGAATTCCATAATACAAAAAAACCCAAACAGGCGGTTTGTCTATGGTCGTAATGCCTGTCAGAGGATGGCCGTGTAATCTTTTGACCTTGATCCACCCTGGCAATCCACTCGGTATTGCCAAACTGCAACTATGCCTCACTATGTCTCAACACAATTGGAGAACGGAGGCACATAACGCACAACCGGCAGAGCGTGGACACAATCAGAAGTTAATGACTGGTGTGAAAACAGGTCCTGGGCAGACATACAAAGTTCAAAGTGTCAATGCTCAAATTACAATACTTAGTACGAAAAAATTGACAAGGTCGACACCAGTAGATTCTTGTAGTAGATAATATTTTACACAAGTCTTGGAGTCATTCAAAAACAGAGCACCAGCCAACATGTCTTTCATCACCTGGGTGTTAACCCATGACTCTTCAGGGCTGACTGAAGTAGAAAGAAAATGCGTGATCGCTGGACCGGTGATAATTCCAACCTGGTCGATATCGGGTGATAAACACAAAATATGGAAATGGCACTTAATGGCACGAACGCGGAGAGCAAAACGGAATCCAGGACCTACATCCTGCTTCTTCCAGGACCCATTGAATACGGACGTACCCGCCCATTTTTCTTCACCTGGATTCGCAATTTTGGGGTTTGAGGATTAACCCTTCCTCCCCTATGTACCACCTACGTGCCATTTCCTTATTTTGTGTTTATCACCCGATATCAACCGGGTTGGAATTATCACCGGTCCAGCGATCACGCATTTTCTTTCTACTTCAGTCAGCCCTGAAGAGTCACGGGTTAACACCCAGGTGACAAAACACGTGTCGGCTGGTGCTCTGTTTTTGAATGATTCCAAGACTTCTATAAAATATTATCTACTACAAGAATCTAATGGCGTCAACCTTGTCAATTCTTTCGTACTAAGTATTGTAATTTGTGCATTGACACTTAGAACTTCGTACATGTGCCCAGGACCTGTTTTCAAATTTCTGTGTGGGTTCACTCTCACATGTTTACAGGGGTTATCTGGGTTTCCCCCTGGCCTGGCAGCACCGCAACAACTCATTTCCCTCTTACTTTACCGTTGACCAGCTTGAGCGCCACTCTTCCTGTACTCTCGAAATCCCTCGCAGACTCAATGATGACTGGTGTATTTGGTTACCTGCAACAAAGCCACACAGCAATACTGTAAAACCATATTGGCAATTTGGCAATACAGAGTGGATTGCCAGGGTGGATCAAGGTCGAAAGATTACACGGCCATCCTCTGACAGGCATTACGACCTTACGCCTGTTTGGGGTTTTTTGTATTATTGATTTCAAACGCTCTACCAAAGATATTGTGAGTGACAATATTTAATTGGAATTTGGGATTAGTGTTTTTAAGACGTTGAAGTGCGGGTCACATAAAGTTCACAGATGACCACGTAGAATTTTATCAGCAGTATACCACTGGAGGGAAATAGGACCCTTCCATTTGGACGTTGAGCCAAGAGACGACTTGTTGAAAGGTCTCAATATAACTTTATTTGAGAAACTGAAATAAAATGTGTTTGTCCTGAAGAAGGCGAGGAACTACTAACATCTCGGCGAAACGCCGCATCAACAGTTTTTGACAGTTTTTCTGTTTATATAATACCTGTTTTTTGTGTTTAAAAAAATAATCTTTCTGTATTTGTAATTTACCTTTAGATACAATATTACAGATAAAGGTAAAGAGATGTAATTGGTAATGAAATCACTGTGATAAATGTTTTTAATCCTTGGGTTTTTAAATGTCTGGTTTACAACCAATTGTGTTTTTAATAAAATAATTGGAATTGAAGCACATTATTGTTTATAGTTTATTGTCCTTTAAGGAATTGCTTGTTTGAAATCAGTGTTATAAGATCTCAACTACCTCAACACTGATTACTTTCTCTCAATTTCTTGCATTAACTATAGATGTTATTGCTTGCAAATATGTATGTTAACTACCTATACCACATGATCCGCATCTGAAGAAGGTCATAATATTTACTCTTATATCCATCACGGTTACAATCATTCCAGCTGAAAAGGGATTTCTTTGGTTTTGCGCTTGACAAGCCCGTCCCTTTTCTCAGCATTAGGGTTTCTCCCTTATATTTTTGCACCCTCTCCAGGAAGAACATTAATCAAATGACTTATCTTGACATTTTTATTGCTGGAACTAGGAATGCGGCATCAAGTGCTTTTAAAACAATGAAAATGGCGACCCCACCCCAAGTCAGCGCTCAGTGCAATGGCACCGATCGCACAGCCCTACAGATATAACTGTTAAGCCAATTTCTATAAAACACAGAGAAACTTCGAGCGAAGTTCACAGTACATTGTGCTATATGACAGGGGATTCCTGGGCTACAGCCATATTATACAGTGCATTTACACCTAATATTAATTCTCCCATCTAAGTATAGGAGCCCATATTACCAATCCTCTTTTTCCTGGCTGTACGACCCTTCGTGGCGTATACCGCTTTCTCTAAATTAGACATTGATATAAGACGAGTCAACCACTGTTGGAATAGAGGGGGTTGCGGGTCAATCCAGACCGATGCGATTACCAATCTAAATATCGCCATAGCGACTGCAAGGAAAATATTCTGTGTCTTCCATAACTTCCCCGTCAAGTATCCATAATAGAATCAGTTTTGGGGTCAGTGTTACTTCAATGTCTAATTTATTATATGAAAATTCTTGAATTTCATTCTTAACAGAATTTAGGGAAGTGCAAGAGGCAAACATGTGAACAATGTCGGCACAGGAGTAGCACAGTGAGGACACTTGGTTCCCTGTCCCGGACTCTATTTTGCAATTTTAGCTTCTGTATAATATAACATAAAACAAGTCTTAAAAAATTGCACCTTCAGGTTAGCCGACATTAAAACTGTTTGAGATAGCCTAAATGCTTTCATAAATTCGGCTTCAGAAATTTCGATTTTCCAGTTACAATTTTGATGAACTTTGACAAGGTCATCCTTTACTTCTTTCATTAATAAACTATATATTGCCCCAATGCGAACATGATTCTGAGCGAGTACGATTTCCATCAATCCTTTTTTCTCGAAGCCAATGGTCCCGCCCCCCCTTTACGGTGTAAATAGTCCCTTATTTGTAAATACTTACAAAAAAACTCCTTGTTATTAACACAAAATTCTGTCTTCAGTTCATCAAAAGACATTAAGCAAGAGGCGAAAAAAAGGAGCCAAGCCTTGCGAGAACCCAATTTTGTATTAAGGAATGGGTTATTCGAATTGGAGTGTAAAAATTCAGTCTTCTGAGGCCTAATGATTTCAGAAGATCTAACCATACTTTGAAAGCTCCCAAAAGGCACTTAAACTGCACTTTTTAAAAATAGCCTAGTTCTATTTGTCTCCAGAGGCACCCCTAGGCCTCCTTTCCATTCAACAATTCAAATATAGTAGTGGAGGATTGTGGGGGATCGCCCGGATATGGTTCCCTGAATAAAATACTCCTATATTGCAGCATGGTGGCCCAGTAATATAATTTCAGGGCCCACCCTCCTCTCTCTTTCGGAAGAGATATGTATCCCAGTGCTCTTCTAGGTTTAGAATTCGTCCATAACAATCTTGTGAACATCCTATCGAAGGCTTTTAGCAGTTAATTCGGAAATTCCAAAGGAATAGATCTAGAAAAATATAATTTTTGGGGAAAAAAATCATTTTTATAAGATTGCATCACCTAATCATTGTAAGATGGAGGTTATTCAGCCTTGACAACTCATTACTAGTCTTTATTAGCAAAGGCTCTAACGTTTGCTTTACAATTTTGTCTACATCAGAAGAAATACATATACCCAAATACACAGCTTCATCAACAACTCAATTATCTACTAATAAGATCTTATCATTGGTGATAATTTGTTTTTGTTCCTTATTTAATAAAAAAACAGAAATCCTCCTAAAGCAGAGGGCTTTCTCTTCAATTGCTTTAAGAGCAGTTTCAGGGTTAGGCGTCACTACTGCAATGTCATCTGCATAAGCTAAAATTTTGCTTTCGAAGCCCTGCAACATTATTGGCGGGGTTACGATGTTTTGGGCCAATTTACGAATAAACGGATCGATATTTATAGCAAACAAGAGTGGGGATCATGGCCCCCCCTGTCGAGTTCCACGAGCAATCAAGACCGGCCCTGACATTCCTCCGGAAATGCAAATATTAGCTATCGGTTTATAATATAAAGCTTTGATTCCCTGGATAAACTCTGGGCCCATGCCCCTTGCTTACATTAACTGCCAGAGAAAGTGCTAGGAGACCCTATCAAAGGCTTTTTCTGCATGTAATAATATCAAAGCCATAGGGTCTCCGAACACTTGTACTGCATCAAAAAGTGCGATGACTCTTCTAATGTAGTCTGTAGTGTCCCTTCCCTCAATAAACCCATGTTGTTGATTTACTACCATTTTTGAAATAATCTGAGCAAGTCATGCAGCCAATACTTTAGGGTATATTTTGGAATATTCATTTATTAAGGTGATCGGGCGATATGATCTTAACTCTACCAAGGGCTTATTCTTCTTTAAAAATACTGCAATTTTAGCTATGGACCATGAGCCCGGAGGAGGAGCTCCATTGAATATTTGAATAAAAAGCACGGCCACCGGATATTTTAATTGTGGTGCAAAAATGGTATAAAATTCTGAGGGAATTGAATCCACTCCTGCCACTTTACCAGAGGGGAGATTAGAGACTGCGAGGTATTGCTTGTCCCATAATAAATTTCCTCCTAGAGATTCACTCTCTTCGATATATAGCGCATTTGCAAGTGTTGTTTTAAGAAACTCTGCGGTCTGCCTAGGTCTCTCATTGGTATCTTCAGTATATAAAGTTTGGTAATTTGTTTTAAACGCTTCTCTAATTTTATTTGGGTCTGAGACTAGCCCATGAGCAGGATCTCGTGCTTCTTTTGTTTCATTGCTCGTATTCTTTTGTCTTGCTCTCACTGCGAGGTGATGCCCAACTTGCTTGCTGTATTCGAACGTTCTTTCCTTCCAGGCTGCATATTTTTCCACTGCCCTTTTTATGAGAATTGACTCTATTGCTGCCCTTGCTGTTATTATCTCAAGTTTGGCTTCTTTTATATCCCCTCCTTGCTGCAATACGTTTATCAAATTTCCCTCAGCCGCCCTAAGCTGTCTTGTTTATCTAGAATGATTCGTCTCACATTTTTCCCATGTTCAAAAAAACCTGAGTGTCTCTCCCCACAGGCAGGCCTTGAATGTATCCCACACCGTATTTATCATGGCACTGCCACTATTTTCATAAAAAAATATTGGGATCCACTCGCTGATATACCTTTGATATTCTTCATTGGCAAGCAGAGCACGCTCGACACTTCATGTACTATGAGTTTTTCCTCCCAATCCTCGAATTTCTAATGATTATGGTCTGATAAATACCGTGAGTACCGTTCAATCTTACAGTTGAAAGGAAGCTATTTGACACAAAAAAATAATCAAGACAGGCATGTGTGGAGTGGAAAAATAGGTATAGCCATGTTCTGTTGGATTCACTCTACCCCAAACATCAATTAAACCATGGTCTTACACACCCCTTCTAATGCTTGGTAGACTTTGAGTTTTCTTCCATAATATTTTTGTTGCCCTCCAATGTCCCATTTCCCGGGGAGATTGATGTTGACATCCCCACAAAGCACCATAGGCAATGGTCGATGAGTCAACTCATAGGATATCTGATTAATAACCAAGGATTCATCATGTATGCTACCATATATTGTACACAGCGTAAATCTAACCCCGCTGGGAGTATGGCATACTACAGTAACCCAGCGACCCTGTGTGTCGACCCCTACTTTTTTTGTTTGTTTGTTTTTTTAAACTTTGTTTATTGAAATTTTTTCTTCCATCAAGAAACAGACAATCAAAAGACCATATCTGCAATGAGCATACAGTTGGGACCAATATCAAGAAAACATTAGGATAAATAAGCGATAGTAGTCAAGTACATAGTTTAGCAGTGTGGAACGTTATACATCACCAAAGAGCTAAAATAATACAAAGAACACAGAGGACATCATACATGTTCAATCGCAGACTACAAAAAGATGAATGCACCAGGAGCTTCAGCAGTATGTAATAAAAAACAGCCATGCCTTGGCAGTATTGTCCTTGGGGAGAATCAAAACAGTCAATGGCAACCAATTGTAGGAAAAGATAAGGTGATATTTTAAGACGGGGGCCTCATCAATAGAGGGGATTCTAAAAGGTATGTCTGCAGTGGACCCCAGAGGTCACAAGTGCGAGCAGAGCGAGGAAGAAGTTCAGCATAGGTACAAAGTTGATCCTGCCATAGGATCATGTCTGACAGCCATGCCTTAAATTTGGGCGCTCGCCCCCTACCCCATCGGCAGGCTATGTGCCGTTTAGCCAGAGCAAGACAGAAGGACACACATTTTCAGTGTTTGGCTGGAAGTTGTTCAGTATTACCCAAAAGAGCTAGGAGTGGGGATTTTGGGAGCAGTAGGGAGACCATAGAGTCTAGGGCTGTGAGGACAGTGTCCCAATAGGTGTGAACGTCCAGACAATCCCAGGCCAGGTGCAGAAAGTTGGCTTGTTCTCTCCCGCACCTATCACTCCTGTGTGTATCTCGCAAGCCAAATCTGTACAGTGTAACTGGGGTATAGTAGCTGCGGTGTAGGAATCTGTAATGTATGATGCGAAGTCTGCTGTTGGCAGTGATCTGCTCAGTCTGCCGACAGCAGTAAAGCCATTGTGCGTCAGTGAGGTCCTGGCCCAGTTCTGATGACCATTTAGCATGCGGCGGGCATGGAGGGTACTCAATGTCACTGTATAAACCATGGTAGAGTATGGACACCAAGTGTGAAGCAGTGGAGGCGTGCAAGACGCTGTGTAGGGGGGCAAAAGTTGCAGGTTCTGAGGGGAAAACGTCACTATTGGCTTGAACGCCATGGCGAATACAGGCATATAAAAATGTGTCCATAGTGGATGGCGGGGGATCAGGGCACAGGTGTTGGAGGGTGCGCAATTTGCCATTACTATACAAGTCCCCCCAGCAGCGAATTTTGCGCATGTGTGCAGTTTTTTGAAAGAGCCCTTCTTGTAACAATGATATTCCTGGGTGGTATGTGAGGGGCAGCAGAGGGAAATGCAGACTGGGCGCGTGTGTATGAGCCAAAATGCGGGACCAGGCTGCAAGTGTGCAGCCTATGGAAGACAGACTGTGGTCACAGGGCGCAGCGGAAGAGAGGATAAACCCTTCCAGTGGAATGGGGTCTGCAAGCCAATGTTGAGTAGCAACATGGGGAGTGTACCGGGAACCAAAGCATGACGGACTTCTATGGTCTATGTACGTCTCCTGGAGCATGGCTATTTGAATGTGGTGTCTATCTAAATATGATAATATCTGCAATCTCTTGCGAGGGTCGCACAGGCCCCTGATGTTCCATGTGATCAATTTAATACAGAGTGGATTTGTCTGCATTAGCTTTGTAGGTATGGTGAAGCGATATGATGATTATGTTGATATAGTACGTTAGAGTGTCCTGACACAGAATAACGTATATGTCGATGTATATTTGTCCAGCACCGGCTAAAGCAATAAAAACAGTTCCCATCCCGGTCCCTCCCTCTCAAAAGAGAGAACTTAGATGCATTGACCCAAGAGTAGTCCATTAAAACCCAGCCCACCCACAAGGGCACCCCAATCGTGCCAGCATATTGCTGCCCACCCCAAAATACACCGCCAAACCATTCTAACAGGCTTCGGCCAACTGAGCACAAAAAGGTCAGAACAATGTACAACAAAAGGAAAAAAGCGCAGGGGGGATCTCCCATGGGGGGGGGGGGGGCGCCAGTGGGCAGTGGTCCCTTCCCTCAGCCAACCTCTAACTGCAACGCAGTCCCGGGGTGTCAACCCATGTCAGGGAGAGAATGGCACAGGGGGGAAGGGTGCTTGGCGAGACATAACATTTGTCTACTTAAGCTTCAGCAGGTAAAACAGAAACATAGTAAACACATGTGAGGGAGTCCCTAGGGGCGAACGCACCACCCATAGTGGAACCCCGAATTATCCTGC
Organism: Triturus cristatus; assembly: GCF_964204655.1. Taxonomy (NCBI): domain Eukaryota; kingdom Metazoa; phylum Chordata; class Amphibia; order Caudata; family Salamandridae; genus Triturus; species Triturus cristatus. Next base: position 459,813,638 of record NC_140593.1, read on the forward strand.
ATGGATTCCCTACCATAATGGAGATGAGGGAGCACCCAGAACCTCGCGAATAATAGATGATCTTTCCCTCCTCACGCAGAACGCCGTAAGTAACCCGGATGTAGTCCGTCCCAAGGAAGGCAGGGCGGAAGTCCAATTCCCCCAATCAGGAGCCTCGACAAGAGGTCAAGACCAGCAGAAAAAGCAAAGCGACGTGACGTCAGGTGTGCCTGCGGCGGAGAATCCGAAAACAGACTTCCGAGAGATCGAGACGCTGTCCAGGAGCAACGCTGACGCCGGAGGACAAAAGACCGAAGAATAGGCTCCAGACCCTCCTGAAACATGGACCGAAGAGTGGTGGATCCCGGAGGACGTACGCGCCGCCACAACTCAGGAGAGTTGTGGCTTTTAGCAGTAAGTGACGGGGCAGGGGAACCAAGGGAAGGGGGGGGGTAATATAAAGGACGGGTTGGGAGCATTGGTGATGGCCCTGAGAAAGTAAAAATTCTCTTTTTCTCCCGCTTTCCACCCAAACCGTTCTTGTAGTTAAATACGCCGCATACTGCCCCTATACCTTCGAGCAGAGATAACAATAACAGAGGCTCCATCCTCTCAAATCCTTACGTCCTCCCTCTTAATCCTTCCTGAACCCCTACAATTTGTAGCACAGTATTTTTTTCTTCTCTTACTTTTTCACGTGGTATGGTGACGGTAACCAAACTTATAACAGGGCAGCATATTGACCGCTGCCTTTCTCTTGTTTATTTTGGAGTGCATTCCGGGATCCTGACAGAACCCCAGAAGCTCGTACCAGGTTCCCTGACCACCCTAGAAGAACGACCTCCAATCAAGAACCCTGGATAGACCTCCTACTTCCGAATCCGGCACCCAAACAGACCCACTTTCAACTCCGCTTCTGTTTACCTGGACTTTAAATTTCTTTATGTTGACAAACTGTGATACTTACCTCCAATAAACCTCTCAATATTAACCCCATACGGCCTCCTCGCTTCTGCTTCCGACCGTCCCTCTGACATTTGGGGTCAGAAGTGGGATCGGAGGAAATGGAGGCCGTAGTAAAAAAGATGGCGGAAGGACAAGACCGCCTTGAGAAGATCATTGCACGGTTTTTAGAAACCGCAGAATCAGAGAGGGAAGCCCTGCACAAAACCCTTACTGGCCAAGGACAGGCCCAAGAAGCCACCATGGGAAAACTGGCAGAAGCACTTGGACAGCCCCGGGGTTACATAGCCCCTCCCTCAGTAGTAGTACAGAAATACATACAAGGAGAAGACACAGATTTTTTTCTCGCTAATTTCGAGAGGATGCAAGGGCTGCCCACTGTCCAGAAGACAGGTGGGGACAGTATCTTGGACCCCGTCTAAGTGGGGACTTACAAGCCGCCTACCAGGCCGCCAATCCTCTCGGAACCACTCCCTATCCAGACATTAAAAGATGTGTCCTAGAAAGAATAGGTATAGATGAGGAAACATACAGAATGCGTCTCCGTCACATTAAAGAAGGACCTCAAGAGAATCCTCGGGCCCTTTGTTACCGCATAAAAGATACTGCCGATTGGTGGCTGAAGCCTTTAACTACCTCCAAAGACGCCATCTTAGAGAAGATATACCTCGAACAGTTCCTCACCTCCTTACATCCCCCAATCCAGAGGTGGGTCCGTCAATACACGACTTATCCTTAGACAAAGCAGTAGAGGTCACAGCGGCCTATTTTAGGGCCCAAGGATTACAGAGGGGAAGAGACGAGGGGTCTTGGAAGCAACCTAGTTATCCACGTGTGAGACCTCCCAGACCACCACAATACCCACGAAAGACAGAAACTGTAACTATAGTACCTAGCCCTTTACCACCCATTTCAAGACCCACCGTTCTGTTGGGACCCCAATGCTTCCATTGTGAGGCTTTTGGTCACATAGCACATTTGTGCCCCCAAAAGGAAGAGCCCAAGGAAGTCGGATATCCCCGGGTTCTATATTGTGGCCTAGAAGACGAACCTCGGCCGTTCCACCGACAATTAGCTATTAATTGGGAACCCAGAGACGCCCTGGTGGATACAGGAAGCCGACAGACCCTTATGAGGCCCCAAGTTGTCCCTGGAGGACCACCTATCACCACAGGGGTGGTAAACATCCAATGTACTCATGGTGATAGTAAGATGTACCCCATGACTGACGTCGCTATACAACATCAACCGGCCCAGACCCCAGTAAACATGAGAGTAGGTCTTTTTCCCTATCTACCTGAACCCGTGATCCTGGGAACTGACTATCCCCACATCAATACCCTATTGGTAGACCCAGAGAAAGAAAGGAAGGAGTGGAGGGAAGAAGCACCGTTCTTTTCCGAATCCAATCCCGGTTGGGAACCACAAAGAGACCGAAAGAGTAAGCAACAAAGGAGAAGAGAAAAGAAGAAGGGAAAGCCTGTATTTCTGATAAACACTGAGTCTTCCCTATGGGAACATGATAGGAATTTCCGTTCGGCTCAAAGGGAGGACAGTACTTTGCAAGAAGCATGGAAGCAAGCACACGAGCAGGAAGACCCACTCCAAGTAGGTCCCCAGTTCTTCATGTACAAAGGGTTATTGTACCGAAAAGGAGGGAAAACACTCCTTACACAACTTTTAGTCCCAGTCCCCTTTGAGAAAACGTACTATACCTGGCCCATAGCCACTTGTTGTGAGGCCATTTTGGGGGGGTGGAGAAAACTGAAAAGGCCATAATAGAACGGTTTTATTGGCCGGGTATCTATCACCAAGTCACCAAGTATTGTAGAGAATGTGCGGTGTGCCAAAAAAACAGTCACTATATTCAACCCCGAGTACCCCTAAAACCCTTACCGGTAATCGACATCCCTTTTTCAAGGGTAGGAATGGATATTATAGGGCCTCTCCTACCCTCCCGAAGCGGGTGTCGCTATGTCCTCGTATTGGTAGACTATGCTACAAGGTTTCCAGAAGCCGTGGCACTGAGACAACCTAACACTACCCAGGTTGCCAAAGCCATGATCAATATCTTTGCCCGAGTAGGATTTCCAAAGGAAATACTAACTGATCAGGGTACTCCCTTTACTTCTAGACTTATGAAGCAGGTACGTCAATAGTTACACATCAAACAGATTCGTACCGCAGCCTACCACCCTCAAACTGATGGGTTGGTGGAATGCTATAACGCCACCCTGAAAACCACCTTAAGGAAGTTGTTAAACCTTGAAGCCCATAAATGGGAAGACATGCTTCCCTTAGCTCTATTCGCTATCAGATGTAGCCAACAAAAAAGTCTGGGGTATTCCCGTTTTGAGTTATTGTATGGAAGGCCTCCACATACCCTTATGGATATGGCCAGGGAGGAGTGGGAAGAGGAAACAGATACCTCAAAGCCTCTGTTGGACTATGTGGTTGGTCTTAGGTCACATCTGAATCAGGTACGGGAGATTGTACGCACACACCTGGGACACTCACAAATAGCACAAAAGAAACAGTATGATAAGACCACCAAAGAGTGAACCTTACAAGTAGGGGATCAGTTTCTCTTGTTACGACCTTCCTCTGAACATAAACTGCTCAGTCAATGGCAAGGTCCCTTTAAAGTAGTAGATAAAATAACACCTGTTACTTATAAACTTGAAATGGATTCCACAGGTGACTCTACACAAATTTTCCATATTAATCTATTAAAAAATGGGAAGGACCTACCCCTGTTCTGTTGGCACATTCACCGAGCTCCCTGACAGAACAAAGCATAAACGCAGAACTGTCAGAAAACCTCAAGCAAGAGTTAAGGGATACCTTAGCCCCAGTGAAAGAAGTGTTCTCCCTGGTACCTGGTAAGACTACCTTGGTGGAGCATGAGATCCACGCCCCCCCGGAAAAATAGTGCGGTTAAAACCCTACCATATACCTGAAGCCAGAAGAGAGGCCATAGACCAAGAAATCCCACAAATGCTACAGCCGGGAATTATTGAACCCTCCAAAAGCGAATGGTGTTCACCTGTAGTTCTACTGCTCATACCAAATGGGTCTATACGTTTCTGTATCGACTTTAGGGAGGTAAATAAGATCTCGCAGTTTGATGCTTATCCCCTCCCTAGAGTCGACAAAATGATAGAAAGACTCGGGAAAGCCCAGTACATCAGTACACTTGATCTATGCAAAGGATACTGGCAAGTACCATTGAGACGCCAAGACCGGGAAAAAACTGCCTTTTGCACACCCAAAGGATTGTATCACTTCAGGGTCTTGCCCTTTGGGTTACATGGTGCCCCTGCAACTTTTCAGCGGCTTATGAATACAATCCTACAACCACACAAAAACTACGCCGCCGCTTACTTAGATGACATTATCATCTACAGTAACTCCTGGGAAGAGCACCTTCACCATATAACCCAAGTTATCCAGTCCTTAAGAGACGCAGGGTTGACCATCAACCCAGCCAAAAGTCACTTGGCAGCCAAATCTGTAAAGTATCTAGGGTTTCTCTTGGGAGAGGGTTGCATGAGACCTCAGGAAGAAAAAGTCACAGCAATAGCCCAATTCCCCTTTCCCAAAACCAAAAGAGACCTCAGGGCCTTTTTAGGTCTGCTCGGTTATTACAGGCGTTTCATCCCTTGTTTTTCAGAAATAGCCACTCCCTTAACTGATCTGTTAAAAACAACCATTCAAACAGAGAAGTATTTGAGAAACCCCTCCCCCTTAGCACTAGAAGCATTCAAACGACTAAAACAGATTATCACTTCCAAACCTCTTCTTACCAATCCTGACTATGAGAAACCGTTTATACTACAAACAGACGCATCTGACCATGGTATAGGCGCAGTATTATCCCAAGAAGATGAGACAGGACAAGAACACCCCATTCTTTTTATTAGTCGGAAATTGTTCCAGAGAGAAACCCAATACGCAGTTATAGAGAAAGAGGCCTTAGCTATTAAATGGGCTGTGGAGACCCTACGTTATTACCTAGATGGGAGAGTGTTCCTACTGTATACTGATCATGCTCCCCTTGAATGGCTTTCTTGGAATAAAGGACACAATCAAAGAATCCTGAGGTGGTTCCTTGCCCTTCAACCTTTTAGCTACACTGTACATCACCGGAAAGATAAAGAACATGCCAATGCAGATTTCATGTCCAGGTATCCCTATGAACCTTTTCTTGTAAACAAGAAAGTTAGGGAAGGGGAATGTGAGGGAGTCACTGGGGGCGAACGCACCACCCATAGTGGAACCCCGAATTATCCAGCATGGAGTCCCTACCATAATGGAGAAGAGGAAGCACCCGGAACCTCGCGAATAATAGATGATCTTTCCCTCCTCACGCAGAACGCCGAAAGTAACCCGGATGTAGCCCGTCCCAAAGGAAGGCGGGGCGGAAGTCCAATTCCCCCAATCAGGAGCCTCGACAAGAGGTCAAGACCAGCAGAAAAAGCAAAGCGACGCAACGTCAGTGGTGCCCGCGGAGGAGAATCCGAAAACATACTTCCGAGAGATCGAGACGCTGTCCAGGAGCAACGCTGACGCCGGAGGACAAGAGACCAAAGAAGAGGCTCCAGACCCTCCTGAAACGTGGACCGAAGAGTGGTGGATCCCGGAGGACGTACGTGCCGCCACAACTTAGGAGAGTTGTGGCTCTTAGCGGTACGCGACGGGGCAGGGGAACCAAGGGAAGGGGGGGCGATATAAAGGACAGGTTGGGAGCATTGGTGATGGCCCTGAGAAAGTAAAAACTCCTGTTTTCTCCCACTTTCCACCCAAACCTTGTAGTTAAATACGCCACATACTGCCCCTATAACTTCGAGCAGAGCAGAGATAACGATAACAGAGGCTCCATCCCCTCAAAGCCTTACGTCCTCCCTCTTAACCCTTCCTGAACCCCCACAATTCGTAGCACAGTATTTTTTTCTTCTCTTCCTTTTGCACGTGGTATGGTGATGGTAACCAAACTTATAACAGGGCAGCATATTGACCGCTGCCTTTCTCTTGTTTATTTTGGAGCGCATTCCGGGATCCCAGCAGAACCCCAGAAGCTCGTACCATGTTCCCTGACCATCCTAGAAGAACAACCTCCAATCAAGAACCCTGGAAAGACCTCCTACTTCCGAATCCAGCGCCCAAACAGACCCACTTTCAACTCCGCTTCTGTTTACCCGGACTTTAAATTTCTTTATGTTGACAAACTGTGCTACTTACCTCCAATAAACCTCTCAATATTAACCCCATATGGCCTCCTCGCATCTGCTTCCGACCGTCCCTCCGACAGCACAATAGTCAATGAGTGGAATTTTTCAGTCACTTATCTGGTCGTGCTTCTAAACAGGAATGGCGGTCCAGACTTAGATTGCTGGTTGGAATGGCCGCCACCCACAGGAAACCAGTTTGTCAGCTAGGAAGTGCCACAATGCAGCATAGGCACGGGACAGGCAGGGCAAGGGCAATCCCCGGACAGATGCACCAATCAGGCTCCGCTCCATCCCCATTTAGCCACTGGACGGAGAAGATGATCTGGAGGCTTGTTCTCGGCACAGAGAGCGTCTCGTGATGTTTTTTTTAGAAACTCCTCGACTTGCTGCGGGTTGGTACAGAAAACTTGTTTGCCATTATGCGTGATGCGAAGTTTCGCAGGATATAATAAGGCATACTCGATTTGAGCCTTCCGAAGTTTCTGCTTGACTGCAAGAAATTTTCGGTGCGCCTCTTGCACCGCAAGGGTAAAATCAGGGTAAATGGTGAACACATTCCCTTCAAATTGGAGTGGCTTCAATTTTCGGGCTTTCTGAAGTGCGACATCTCAAACTCTATAGTTGAGAAGGCACGCTATGATGGGTCGAGGGGCCTCTCCAGGGGGGGGTCGCGGGCCAAGGGAGCGATGTGCACGCTCAACAACCAAGTGCGGTGAAAAGGAATCATTCCCAAAAAAGCTTTTAAGTAGGCGTTCAACATAGTCCTCCATACGCCCGGTGTTTGTGCTCTCTGGTATGCCTAAAATGCAGACGTTATTGCGGCGGCTTCTTGCTTCAATGTCCTCATTTTTGGCCGCAATCACCTTCAACAGCTTATCCATTTGAGCAACCTGCGACTGCAGCCGGGTAGTGGTGTCCTCATTGTCGGATATGCGTTGCTCCGTCTCCTTCAGCTGCCCATCATGTTTATCCACTTTTTGTACTAAAAAGTCTAACCTGTTATTCATAGTGTCCATCTTTCCAGCCAGGTCAGAAATGCTGTGTTGCACAACAAGCAGTAGAGACTTAACGTCAACATCAGAAACCTGCGAGGATAGTTGTGCTTGCTCCATAGTGACATCTGGAGGCTCAGCAGAGGCAGATCTCGTTGCCGCCTTTTTTTGCGTGTCAAAAGTTAGTCGCGGTTGGCGGCCGTCCGGCTTCCCCATCGCGCCCTACCTGACACAACAGGTTCCCCGCAATGGAGGCAAGGGAAGACAACGAGATGGATGGGCTGATCAGGGGTGTATCAGCGTGTGTCAGCAACTGAGGAAGGGGGACCACAGGGACGGAGGTGAAAGTCAGCACCTCGGCCCACAGGAAAGGAGGCACACCGTCCAGCAGAAATCCACTACAGCCGGCCAGAGCAGAACGTATTGTGCAAATGCCCCCAGGCAGTTAGGTCAGTGTGTTCTCAGGCTCAGCGAGTGGGCTGCGGTCAAGGGCCCAAACCGCAGCAGTCCAGAAGCGACAAGCCACTCCACTCAAACGCAAGCGCCAGGTATCCTCCAGCAGTTCGAGGGCAAGACAGAGAGCCATGTGCAGACGTGCAGGGCAGTAGCGCGACTCCCCATCAGCAAGGCAGTCAGGCCAAGCAGCGCAAATCAGGCCAATTACAGGACAGTCTCGGTGCGGAGCAGCAGCAGTGCAGCAAAGCCAGAGGTCCCAGAAGAAAGGGAGGCAGACATGGAGAGGCCGGCCCTCACAGACAACCGATGCAGTGCCCCCCAAATGCAACGCGCCAATGATAATGTCCGCAAAACCAGCGCAGTGTGGGCTAGACAACAAGCGAATCCCCCGCTCAGCAGTACTCACGCGTCTGGGGAGAACAGAAGGAGTCACCGAGTAAATGACGGAGCGTCCCAAGCTGCAATGCGCCAATGATAGGGGCCGCAAATCACTGCAAAAGTTTCCAGTCGGCAAGTAAAGCCCCCGCTCAGTGGCACTCACACGTCTGGGGGAGAACCGCAGAGATCACCGATGCCTCGCAGTTTGTAGTGCAAATAGGCGTTCCGCAACCAAATGCGCCTCACACCACCAGCGCTCCAGCAACCCTTCAGGCGCATATCGGATAGAAAGTCAGCACCGTTCTGGGGTAGCGATGGGGCGCCAATCCGAGCCAGGCCTCAGTAGGGCCTATCGCCACGTGGGGAGCCGCGGGCTCAATTAGTCACTTCGGCCAGCTAGGTTTCCAGCGGGAGCAGCAGCCACAGCGCCCGCAGCAGACAGCGGTTCACAGCGAGGTGCACAGGGCAACGGGAGCCACAACTTTTTCCCTGCAGGTAGCGGAAGCTTAGAGCACAGTCAGGCCGCAACGTAGCTCATGCAGCTGAAGTATAAGACAGGAGAAATAACGGATAGTGCCACCTAGCCTCCGGAGCCTCACTGGTGTGCGGCCATGCTGGATGTGCGCCACCTAGCGACCCCCGTGTCGACCCGTACTTGCGAAAAGTTTAACCAGTTCCCTCGGGTCAAAATGGCGACCCCCCCTTATACTTGCACCTTGTGAGGTCCCAGCTATAAGCCTATAGCCGAACATGTCTAATACATTCCTTTGTGTTGCTTCAATGTGAGTTCCATGCAGAAAGATATTTGCATTCAATACCTGTAACCCTATTAAGATTCTAAGGGCCAGATGTATCGATATTGGATTTTGTGATTCCATAATAGCATATTTTACTGATACGCTATTATGGAATTGCAAAATGCAATGTATGTAGGTTTCGCAATAATAATTGCAATTCCTACATATTCCTTATTTGCGACTCGCAAATTGCGAGTCGCAAATAAGGAATGGCTTCCTATTCATTCCTATGGGCCTAGAGGCCTATAGGAATGAATGGGAATTGCATGCTCAATTTGCGAGTACCCAATGAGGTACTCGCAAATTGCGCATGCAATTTCAAGGGTGCAAGGGTGCCAAATGCACACCCTGTTGCACCCCTGGAAAATGCATGTGTGCACATGTGGCGCACATACATGCCCTAAGGGCATGTTTATACTCCACATGGCTCCTTGAAAAATGCAAAAAAGTGCATTTTTCATGGAATTTGCATATTACCACCAACTTGAAATTGGTGGTAATTTGCGATTCTTTAAAGGCAGGTCACAATTTTTTTTGGCTTCCTGCATTTCATTTAAGGAATCACAAATTGTGATTCCTTAAATGCATTCGCAAAATAGGGAATCGCAATTTTTGCGATTCCCTATTTTCCGAATGCCTTTTGGGATTATACATCCCAAAAGGCTTTTTCCTATTCGAAACGGGCCGATTCTCAGAATCGGCCCGTTTACGAACGGGAAAAACGCTTAATACATTTGAATTTGAATATGGATTTATAAAGCGCGTAGCTACCCTGGGGCGTCCCAGCGCTGTCAGTCGACCTATTGTTCCGGAGGGGGGGCAGAGGAGGTGAAGAATTATGGGAAGAGCCATGTTTTAAGTTGCCTATGGAAGGCAAGTAGGTTGTGTTCTCTTCGGATGGAAAGTGGAAGGGAGTTCCATAGTTTTGGAGCATTGTAGGAGAACAATCGCCCCCCAGAGCGGGCCTTTTTTATTCTGGGGACGCTGGCCAGGGAGAGGGAGTCTGATCTGAGTTGTCTGATAGACTGATGGGGTTTGACGAGGGATCTCAGGATCGGCGGGCCTCTGCCTTGCATTATTTTGTGTGAAATGCACAGGGTCTTAAAGGTGATCCTTTCCTTAATCGGGAGCCAGTGTAGGCTTTTGAGGGCCGGTTTGGCGGAGCATCTGAATGTGGTCCCGGTTAGGAGTATGGCAGCCGCGTTTTGGGCGTATTGCAGTCTGTTAATGACTGATGCAGGGGCCCCTAGATAAAGGGCGTTTCCGTAATCTAGTCTGGAGTTCCCCAGCCCCTGCATGAGCAATTTCCTTGACTGGAAGGGGATCAAGTGGAGGATCTTCCGCGCTGTTTGAATGAGACCGAAGCAGATGCCTGTAGTTTTTCTGGCCTGGGCTTTAAAGTTGAGCTCTTGGTCCAACCAGATACCAAGGCTCTTGACTTCTGATTTGGGAGTGGGAGGTGAACCCATGCAGAGTGGCCAAGAGAGGGAGGGAGGGAGTTTGCGTGGGTTTCCCAGGAGGAGGATCTCGGATTTCTCTCCATTTAATTTCAGGCGTGATTCGCACAACCAGTGGAAGATGTTCTCAAGACTAGCTGCCAGGTTGTCCAGGCTTTTACTCGACTGGTTTAAGGACACCACCAGTTGGGTGTCATCGGCATACATGACTGTTTTTATGCCGAATGGGGCTATAATGTCCTCTAAGGGGGACATGTAGACGTTAAAAAGTGTGGGGCTCAGGGAGGAGCCCTGGGGGACCCCACACTGGAGAGGAAGAGCTCTGGACATAACTGTGCCATCGGACACCTGAAAGGTTCTGCCTTCAAGGAAGGATTTGATCCAGGACAGGGCGGTGCCTAAAACTCCTACCAAGCTGAGCCGGTGGATGAGGATGGCATGATCCACCGTGTCGAAGGCGGCACTCAGATCGAGGAGGATCACTGCCACTGATCCTCCTGTGTCTATGATGGTTCTTGCCTCCTCGACCACGGCTAGTAGTGCGGTGTCTGTTCCTTGTCTAAACCCTGTCTGGGATTGGCGCAGGAGATTGTTGGTTTCCAAGAAGAGGGATAGTTGGTGGTTGACAATTCGCTCAGCCACTTTGCTGATGGCCGGGAGGAGAGAAATGGGTCTAAAGTTGGATAGGTCCGTTGGATCGAGGTGGGGTTTTTTAAGAAGTGCCCTGACTGTAGCTTTCTTCCAGTTGGCTGGAACAATGCCTAGTGCCAGGGAAGTGTTAATCAGATGGGTGAGTGGAGGGGCGACAGTGGCGGCGACCAGTTTTAATTTGCTCATAGGAGCTGGATCTGATGGAGCCCCGCTCTTCACGGATTGTAAAGTGGTCAGGAAAAGTTCTGTGTTGACCTGGGAGAATGTTTGGAGGCATGGAGCCTCTGCATAAGAGGGGGGGGGTAGCGGGGAGTTGGGAGGTAATGGGAGATGGGAGGGATTTGAGGATATTATCAATTTTTGTTGCAAAGAACTCAGCTAGCTGGTTGGTCTGGTGAGGGCAATGGGTCTGGGGTTTTAGTGAGAAGGCGAACGATGCGATAGGTTTCTTTGGCAGAGTTAGCTGCAGCTAATATTTTTTTCTCGAAGAAGGTTGCCTGGGTGTTTTTTTATACAGGTTTTGTAGTGCTTCATGGCGGACCAGTATTCGTTTTTGCTTTCAGTCGCCCAGTCCTTTCTCCAAAGGCGCTCGAGCTTTTTGCACTTTTTCCTGAGATGGCGTAGTTCTTGGGTGAACCACGGAGATTTGAAGGTTTTCTTCTTACTGGGGAGGGGTTTGACGGGAAGGATAGCATCAAGGGATTGATCGATCCAGCCGCGTAGTTGAACGTCTGCTCTGGAGGGGTCTGGGTCCAGCACTGGTGAGGTAGAGGCAAGTGCTTGGGCCCAAGAGGCCGTATCCAGTTTTTGCCACGGGCGGGATGGTGCTTGGGGAGGAGGTCTCTCCGGTGCTTCAGCCGAACGTTGAAGCTTAAAGGGGATTAAGAAATGGTCTGACCAGGGGACAGGTAAGGGGGTATTCACGACTAGTCTCGTGAGGTTAGTGAATATAGGGTCCAACAGGTGGCCCTTAGAATGGGTAGGCTGGTTGCTTTTCAAGTGGAGATTAAGGGAGGCTAGGTCTTCTTTAAGGTCGACGGCTGTTTTGTTTGGTCGTCGAAATGGAGATTTAGGTCTCCTAAGACCGTAAAGTTAGGGGTCAGGCAAGCAAGAGAGGAGATGGATTCCACAAGGGAGTTGCAGAAAAGTCGTTGCTGTCCTGGGGGACGGTAGACTAATATCCCCGAGAGGGTTGTGGATGGTGGCAAGTGGATAGAGAACTGGGAATTTTCACAGTCCTGAATTGGGCTGTCCTTAAAATGGCAAGCCAGGTGATCACGGTAGATGATTGCTATCCCACCTCCAGTCCTGGTGTTTGATAAGGTAGCCCGGGGGGAGTGTTTGGATTATGTCTGGGTCAGAGTTGGGGTTGATCCAAGTTTCAGTGAGAAAGAGGATCTCGGTCTCAGAATCCTGCAGGAGCATGTTGATTTCTGCTTGGTGTTTCGGGAGGGATCTGCAATTGAGTAGAGCCATATTGAGCCAGCGTGGTTTCAGGGAGAGTCGTGGAGTGAGCCTTTATGGGCAGTTTGTGCAGCAGGAATGTCCATCCTTTAGGGAGATAATGCTGCGACAGGGAGCGGAGGGAGAGCCCCTGAGTTTGAGGAGGGTTTCCTGGATACTCAGGGGAGAAGGTGTGGCCGAAGCAGGGGTCCTGGGCTCAGGGCTCGGTCTGGCGCAGACGGGCGCAGACGGGCTTGCCTTAGGCGCGCCTTCGGAGCGCTGACGGCGCTCCCACTGCGCTCGTCCGCTGCGCTTCCGGCAGATGCACATGGTTTATGCGGAAGGAAGCGGGTGGGGAGGAGGGGGCGTGGCCTGAAAAAGGGGCGTGGCCTCTGTCCTCGCCTGTAATGGCGTCAGGAGGAGTGTTAAGGTCAGGCTTCGCGGCAGCGCTAGAGTCTGCTGCGCGGGCCGATAAGGGGCGAGCAAGTGCACGGAAATGCTTTGCAAGCGTGGTGAGTTTAAAAACACAAAGTTAAGTGACAACAGATTTTGTTTTTAAAAATAGCGCAAGTTCGCACTCCCGGCTTCCGCCTCAGGAGATAGGTTGCTTGTGGTTATGGCACTTGTAATCAGTGTCTTTTGTACCAGCGGCAGTGGGCGTGGCCTGAAAAAGGGGCGTGGCCTCTGTCCTCGCCGGTAATGGCGTCAGGGGGAGTGTTCAGGTCAGGCTTCGCGGCAGCGCTAGAGTCCGCTGCGCGGGCCGATCAGGGGTGAGCAAGTGCACGGAAATGCTTTGCAAGCGTGGTGAGTTTAAAAACACAAAGTTAAGTGACAATAGAGTTTGTTTTTTAAAAATAGCGCAAATTCGCACTCCCGGCTTCCGCCTCAGGAGATAGGTTGCTTGTGGTTATGGCGCTTGTAATCAGCGTCTTTTGTACCAGCGGCAGTGGGCGTGGCCTGAAAAAGGGGCGTGGCCTCTGTCCTCGCCGGTAATGGCGTCAGGAGGAGTGCTCAGGTCAGGCTTTGCGGCAGCACTAGAGTCCGCTGCGTGGGCCGATCAGGGGCGAGCAAGTGCACGGAAATGCTTTGCAAGCATGGTGAGTTTAAAAACACAAAGTTAAGTGACAATAGATTTTGTTTTTAAAAATAGCGCAAGTTCGCACTCCCGGCTTCCGCCTCAGGAGATAGGTTGCTTGTGGCCCTAGATCTTTTCTTAGGATCTTTCAGACCACAAATGTTAATAGACGCAATACATATCTTCTAGTTATCACCCATTATCTTGGTTTGAGAAAATTCTTTGACTCTTGACATTAAAATAACAGCTTACATCCTTTTTGAACGAGCTCCTCGTACTTAAAAATGTACTTTTGCGCGAGTGGGACCCCCTCTCCCACCCCCCCTGTTCCAACACCGCCCACCCTCCCCGGGCCCCACACCCAGCAGAGTGTAGGACCCCACCCCCTCCCTCCGAGACCAACCCCCGCACCCTGTGCCTGTTCGCCAACCAATGGGCAACCAGGCCTAGACCGTGTGATGGCATCTAAAAAAGGTGACCCCAGCCCGCCTCCCCCTCCCCCGATCTCCTCAATCAATATTTCCTAACATCCAGCCATCGGTGAGAGTGAAATGCGTTGCCTCCGCCCTCTTTTTCGTTTCCCCCATTTCTTCACCCCTCAATTCCCCACTTTGACAAATTTTTGTTAGCTTTGATTCATCTGTTTAGTTTTAAAAAAAAGAATCCTTTATATATATATATATATATATATATATATATATATATATATATATATATATATATATATATATATATATATATCTCAAAGCACTCCTTTCATTCCGTCATTCGCCATCCATCATTAGCTCTGCAGGAAAATAGGAGCCCGGACCACAAATAGGTGCAGAAAGTTTATTTCAGCATGACGAGTTTCGATCCCATGGGATATATCAAACTCCAACTCCTGATCTGACACTCCTCAACAGGATACCCAGGCACGGACCTCAGTGTGCTCCAAAATCAATCCAAAGAAGCTTTGAAGCAGTGCAAAAGCAGTGACAAGTTTATTGCAACAAAGTGTCCACACAATAAACAGTCATAGTGCCTCCCATGACTCGTTTCGCTCGCCTCACGCGAGCTTGATCACTTAAAAAGAATCCTCATATATATATATTTTTCTGCACCCTCAATCCTTCCTCTTTTTCATTTTGTCCCCCTCCCCTCCTTTTGTTCCAACCCTTCTCATACTGGTGAAACCAACTCCCAAATGACGGACCTGGCGGAGGTTATTACCCAGGATTTAAACTAATACATCATGATCCATCTCAGATCTCATCTAGGTAATTCTGGACCTGCACCTCTGAGAAAAAGCTTTGTATGCACCCTTTGAACACCACTTTCAATTTGGCAGGATTCTGAAGATATACTTCGACACCTAGTTTCTGAAAAGGAGAGAACAGTTGTTTCAGGCGCCATCTTCTCTCTACTGTAGGGTGGGCAAAATCAGGCTGTACAAAGAAAGAGACCCCCTCAAACTCTCTTTTTGAGTTTGAGCAGGCCAAGTCAAAGATGCTCTGCCTTAATAAAAAATTACCAAAGTACACTAGTACCACCCAGGGGTAAGCAACGTTGCCTGAATGATGTCTCTTGAGGGTTAAAGGGAATCGATGTTCCCTCTAGATTTCTTTCTTCCACTCCCAGCCTAAACGTTCAGGGAAGGCACCCTTCAACAGTTTGGCTATGTAGCCTCTGGGATCCACTCCTTCGATACCTTCTGGGATTCCCAATAATCTCATGTTGTTTCTCCTCTGACTGTTCTCTTGCTCCTCAAGCTTCCATGCCAGATCTGAGAGCTTAGGTTCCTGAGTGGTGTGAGCAGCTTTCAAATATGCGACCTCAGATTCAAGAGTTTCAGTGCGCACCTCCACCATAGTCATTCTCTCTGAGGTCTCTGAGCAGGTTTTGTTGATCTTTCTGATGTCACTCTGTAGTTACTTTGAAGCTTGGATAACGGTAGGTGAGGGCTCATTCGGGCCACTAGGTGCAAGTCCTATTAAATCTTCTGTTGGACATGTGAGCTCCCCAGTATTTGGCCCTACCATTCTCACTCCTTGCTGATCCAATAGTTGTATTGATGAATATTCCCATCTCAGTCTAGGAGCATCTTTAGGAGGAGAGCATTCCTGTTGTTAGCCCGAGTTCTTGCCGCTCATCGTCTGTTTCTTTGACAGGTTCAGAGTTTTCCTCTTTAACACCCCTCCACTAGACCGACTCTTCGGTCTGTTATGCTAAACAGAATCATCTAGGGAGCTCCTGCTGGTTGCACAAGACCGTGTGGGAGATGAAGATTCTAATTCTGGTATTGAGGAGTCAGAGTCATCCGTTATTGAGAATAATTTCTCACCTCCCCCTATAGGATCGGGCTAAGCTATCGGATTCAAAGCCACAAAAGAGTAATGGCTAAGGGAGGTAAAGTTTGCTTTACCTATACCAGAAAGGTCTTCGGACACCCCTAATTCAGGCTTCTCACTACTTGCAAGCTTAGTCGCCAACTGTTTGGTAAGTGGTTCGCCCCCGGAGACGAAACTAGAGTCAGTTACAAACTCCTTAACCCCACTTGCTCTTTGGTCCCCACTTGCTCTTTGATCTTCAATGGGAATCAGTTCCTCGCCACGGCAGCAATCTCCCAAGCTGGAACGACTACAGCATTTGACAATGGAGCAGCCGTGATCACGTCCTGATTTTTCAAAACTTTTTTGTGGGAAAGTGGAAACAAATCAGGATTTGCTTTTTGTCGCTCAAACAGGAGCAACGTAGTTGTTCCTGTGAGCAGAACGCTGAGCAGGTCTTGCTTCTAAGCCAGTCGAGACCTCTGCTCTCTTCTTACTCCTCCCCTCTGCATTGTTCTCAGGGGAGGGCTCTGTGTGTGCAAGTGAACCCGCCGTCGCTGCTGCAGAGGACTTTGGTTTTGGTCCCTTTGCGCCTCTGCCCGCCATCTGCCCAGACAGTTTTGGGCGGGAGGCTTCACTGAATATCCGTCCGAGCACCCTGAACGAAACCGGGAATTCTACGGCGATCAGAGCCACGCCGAGCATCTTGGGCTCGTTATGCCTGTAGCTCCCATGGTAATGGCGATCGGATCCTCTTCGAGGGAGAACAAAGTTCAAACTTCAGCATTTGAGGAGAACTATCTTCGGGGGCTGGATCCTCCCCTGCTTGTATTTCGCCATACAGCCGAGGAGGTAAGGAGAGACGCAGGACGGGAGAGCCTATTCAGATGCCATTGTTAGATTATGCTCTTTGATGCTCTAATAATGATATGTATAAGTTGCATTTGCTATGCCATTTGCTTTTTCGGGCTCCAATTTGTGTGGTGTTCAAAACTAATCTACCTTTATTCTGAGAAATCCCCTTTGCTGAGTTTCGTTTCTGTAATGAAGAACTGCTTGTGCACATAATTTTCTCTCTCGGTCAAGGCCCTCTCTCACCTGCCTAGCAGTTTGATCACAGCGCAGGGTGAAACAGCCTTGAAATTGTTCTGAGTTGTGCAAGATATGAGATTAGAAGTTTTTTCTTCTTTCCGCTGTCTGGCCACATCTGTGTGAAAAATTCCACTGTGGGCGTGTCCTTAGTTAATCATACAACTTACATAATGTATTTTATGCTTGCCATTCTTCAGTTCCCTCTGTAGGACTCTTGTGAGACTGTGCAGACGGAGCCCCGTTCTGAGCATATACAAATAAACGATATTGGTTTGTATTCTCCACTGTTTCTCTGACTCTTCATTTGGCATGGAAGGCCGGGAGGTGGTCTGCGGTGACCCGGGTGGCCCTAAGCGGGTTGCTTCCTTCATTTGGTGCCCAAACAGAGACTCCATCGTGGCATGAACCATACCTTTCCCACAGAAGGAGGGGAGGACGAGAACACCATCAGGTCGGACCGACGGCTCAGGGATCCCTGCACGAAGAGATATGTTTCTTGCAGCTGCTGCCTCTGTCCCACCGGAGGGTGCCTCGCCCAGCAGCCGCCCCGACTGGAGTCCTGAATGGCAAACCCATGATCTGACTGTTTTGTCGGCAGTGGAGAACTGGTCTGTCTGTGCACCTGATACCAGGTGAGTCTGTATGAGTTTTTGTGAATGTGGTACCACTGTAAATCGGTTTGTTTCAGCACTAGGACTCTTCTGGTGAAAAGTGTTTGCAAATACTTTGCCAGGTAAAATAATGATTTTGTTTTTCTCTTCTTTGCAATGCCTGGTTTCAGTAAACCTCGGAGTTTGTGCTATTATTGTTGTTCTAAAGATGCACGGTTAGAAGAATCCGAGCCTGCACCTTCTGAGGACATGTATGTGAAGCAGGGCCTTGGTCCTATTATGTTTAGTACGTTATGGCACAAATATACAAGGGGCAATGCAGAGTTACAGTGGCCTTTGATGGGCTCTTTTGATGAACAAAAAAAGGGATTTTTACAAGAACAGTTGTTTAAAAGACGCAGTAGACAGTCCATGTTTGACTCTCTTCATACTTGGCAGAAGGAGGCCAAACAGAGGCGATTGAAAATGGAAAAGGATGCTAGAAAGCGAGGTATGCAGACCCTTACACAGAAGGCTGTTGCTTACGATAAGGAGAAGCAGGAAACTGTAATAGAACATGAAGATAGGAGATTTTGGTTGCAAATTGATAGGTCCTATATGGCCCAGGAAGGAGGGGATTCTTTTATGGAGACCCTATTAGTTGCTCGACCCCTGCCTCCAAATATCCCAGAATGGATATACCCTTTGGTCCCCATCAACCACAACAACCTGCACAAGGTGCATCAGTCCCTAAGGCTGTTAAACCTACTGCCCCAGTTAACGTGCCTCCTATTCCTTCCCTTTTATTACAATCCTCGACTGCAGAGATATCTGTTACACCTGCCCCAGTTAGTCACCCTCCTCTGTCATTAATTACTGACACACAAGTGCGCGGCCGGAAGATATAGATTTGACTGGATTTAGAGAATGGTCAGGTCAGGTTTGTTAATGCGATCCGGAGTTTGGATAGAGAGAAGAAAGAAGTAGCAGATCAGACAATAAGGTAATCTCGCAACCCAATTTATAGTCCCGGATATATCTGGCAGTTTATGCGAGAATTCGACCCCTTTCTGCAGCAACATGCCCTTAAACACTGGTCCTCCACCTTAATTGACCTCTGGCGCACACATATTGAAAACGGAGGCACCCCAAATACTATTTGATATTAATGAAGGTACTCACATAAATAGTTTGTAGCCGACCTCTCTGCATAGGAACGTTTCCACACTACTGACTTATAGAGGTAGAGTGCATGATAAGAGTCCCACCAAAATAACTCAATTCCTAATGCAAGAAGTTCACCCCATTTACCACCCGGAAAATCCTGAAATAACAGTTCAGCATGGGGTGGTTACCAGACTGGCTGTGGCTTCTCACTTTCAGGAACAATGGGTTTATACTCCATGGAAAAGAAGTGAGGTTCTGACCCTCA
The DNA here is from genome assembly GCF_964204655.1 of Triturus cristatus. Classification (NCBI taxonomy): domain Eukaryota; kingdom Metazoa; phylum Chordata; class Amphibia; order Caudata; family Salamandridae; genus Triturus; species Triturus cristatus. Next base: position 459,832,483 of record NC_140593.1, read on the forward strand.
AGGCTACGTTGCCCGACCGTAGGAAAAATCCTACTGCTTACTATAAAGAATTTACAGAAGCTGCCTCTTCCACTGTAATGACCGTTGCTGATATTGAAATGTTTTTTGGCCTACTAGTTCCAGTTGATATTTGGCGACAGGTGCATACCCTAGACTATGTTCCTGAGTTGGGAGGAACGTGGGATGTGATTAGAGGTTCGGATCGAGATAGGAAGCCAGGACACAAACCATGTGCTGAGTTGATTGCCCTGCCTGGTCGCATAATTACTTATAGGCATACACTCATTCCCATCAAGAAAGTGAGTTCGGACAGATTGAAAGACAAAAGTGTTTTTACTAGGTTTGAAGAGATGTTTTTGGATTACAGTGGGCAGGATATGTTTACAGAGGGAGTAGCCTGTCTATTTGTTGATAGATTTGTCACTAATCTCCTTCCTGAAAATAATGTCTAAACTTCAAGCAGCTGAGAGTACTTGGTCTACATCTTCCCCCTCTGTAGTCTTAAATATGGATCAATATTACGAACACAGGGATAATGAAGAGAAAGGAAAAAGCGATAAAAAGCATAAAGATCTGAAGACAAAGGTATTACTGCAACAGGCATATCGAGGTAACACCGGAGTACAGGGACCCCAACAACAGCTTCCACGCACTAGACAGCCACCCATGACACCTTAGGGGCAGAATCAGTGTGCTTATTGCAAGGAAGAAGGTCACTGGTGTAGCCAGTGTCCTGCGCAATGCTTCGTCCACTAGAGGACAAGGTTTAGAAACAGGGGCTGCGGGACCAATAGGTAGCAACGTACTACTGCCCCTGTAGACCATTCTGATGATTATTTTGATGACACTAGGGATAGGCAGTACTACAATGATGACTATGACATTGATGATGTGACGGGGGCATCTTTTAGCTAGGACAGCCAGGGACAGGGTACGGGACCAGTTCAAATACCTGTAGACCAGCGTGGTCCTTATGTCAAGATAGATCTGCAAGGATCTCTTAAGGAGATCTTGGTTGATACAGATGCCACAAAAAGCTCTATTGTCCGACACCTGGTCCCTGGGGCGCCCCTATCTGGCCATAATAATGTTTCGTGGGTTTTTCAGGAGTACCGGTAGTAAGCCCCATCTCACGCCCTCTAGCCTTTACTGTTGGTCCTTTTACTGTGGATTCTTCATTCCTTCTTCTAGCATCCAATTGTGGTGAAAATTAGATGGGTTTGGACCTAATAAAGAAGTTGAATGCTACTATATATTGTTCACCAGATGGTGTCTATATAACTATGGCCCCGGATGTAGGTACTAGGCAATGTCTATCTAAGGATGCTCCCCTTCCACCTGAATTTGATCCAGTTCCACCCACGTTATGGGCCACCGGTGACACTGATGTAGGCTTATTGCATATACCCCCAGTTTCTATACAGGTTAAGGACAATGCCGTATTGCCGTATTGCCACACCTTCCCCAGTATAAAATACTAAAGGCAGGAGAACAAGCTCTTCTTCATATTGTTCAGGACTTAATATACAAGTGAGTTGTCGAAGAGACTTCAGGCAACGTATGCAAAAGTCCAATTATTCCGGTCTTAAAAAGGGCACCTCTAGATTCTCCTAATAGCGCTGGCAATGTATATTGTTTTGTCATTGATTTGCGAGAGGTTAATAAAATTGTGGTCCCGCAATTCCCAGTGGTCTCTGATATCACCACACTTCTAACAATGATTCCATCTAATGATACGTTTTTCTCTGTGACTGATTTAAAGAATGCATTCTTTAGTATTCCTATCCACTCAGATAGTAGGCATTTGTTTGGATTTTCACTGGCTGGTAAAAGTTTCCGATTCTGTCCTCAAGGCTATAATAAAAGTCCTAGCATTAATATTCAAGCGTTAAAAAGTCAGTTGGATTCCCTCTCACTTTCTCCAGGTAATGTATTGGTACAGTATGTAGATAAGTTGTTAATCGCTTCTGATAAGGAAGAAGGTTGCAAGGATAGTACGGTGCAATTATTGTTACACCTGGCACATCATGGTAATAGTGTTTCTCTTTCGAAGCTTCAATATTGTCGACAGGAGGTCACATATTTAGGTCACCTTCTGCCGAAGGAGGGTAGAAGGTTAACGCCAGAGCGTATCAGTACTATTAATATAATGCACTGTCCACAAACTCAAAAAGATGGCATCACTTCCTGCTGTCGGCAGTGGGTTACGAATTATTCCTTACTAATCAAACCCCTGCTGTCTTTAACAATGAAAGTAGTGCATGAGCCTTTGGCTTGGACGCCTGATTGTCAGCAATCTTTCGAACAGTTAAAAGCTGCGCTTTGCTCTGCTCCAGTGCTAGGCACACCTGATTATAGGAAACCTTTTGTGCTCTACATCCACGAGATGGCAGGTTGTGCTCTTTCTGTCATTTTTTTATTTTTTTAAATTTTTGTTTTGTTTTATAGAAGTCCAAGAAAAGACATATACAACATAGAAAACACATTGAAAACAGTACCAAATATGACCAACAATTAGCACCATAATACATGAAGATAAAATAATACATTCAGTTCAGGAAGCAGCAGATCACACCTCATCAGGATCTAAAACCCACCTCCACAGGGTTAATAGCAAAAAATCCCCTTTTTTTAAAAATCAAAGTAGGAGGCCCATATTTTATTAAATTTTTTAAGACCTCCAATTCTCCTCGCATAAATGTATTCACTTTTTTTCACCCTTTGCATCTTGCGGGACCATTCTACCACTGATGGAACTACTTCGGTCCGCCAATTCTGCAAAAGAAGTCATCTAGCTACTGCTGTTGCAATATATACTAATTTAATCATTTGGGGTGAAAATAAAGCATCTGTATCATACCCAAACAAAATCAGTCTCTCGGTCCTAATACATTGTAAATCACATTCATTCTCCAAATAGCCAAACATATCCTCCCAAAATTTCTGAATTTTTAAGCACGACCACAGAATGTGGGACCAATTAGCTATTGGATGATTGATAAAACGGAAACAACTTGCTGAGTGATTAGGATACATTTTTTGAAGAAGAGAGGGGGTTCGATAGAGCAACCATTTACTAAAGAATAACATTCTTTGCCAATTTGCGCCCCTCAAAGTGTGAAAATTAACTTTGTTGATCATTAACCAAACCTCGGAAGTCATCACCACTTTCTCCTGATCAGCCCATTTTTTGATTGCTTTATTTCCGAGATCCACACTCTTAGCAAATGCTAAACACTGTTTCCAAGCACCCGGTTTTCTGTTAACAGTTTCTATAAGCAAATCATTAACTAATTGACTTTGTGCACAGATTTGGGGGATATCTAATTCCGATAAAAAATTATATAAAATGTTATAAGACCCACGAAGAATAAAATCATTGGGAATCCAATTAGACATTTCATTCTTAGTAAACCATTTTCGATCTTTTAAAAAATCCGACACCTTGTAAAATCCAGCAGCAGCCCATTTCATAGTAAGATCTAAGGAAAATGAAATCCCTGCCAATGTAAAAATCCCTGAGAGTAGTGTAGCTAAATTAATAGCAGGAATATCATATCTCTTAAACAATGCCTGTCGTTTTTTTAAAAACCAGTGTAAACATTTATAACGAACCAATTTAGGTGATTTAAAAATTTGCAGGGGGATTGAATCTGGGTTTCCTTGAGCATTAGATCCATCAAACTATTGATAAAGGGATAACTCTGTGGTTGAGGCTTGAATCTAGATAAATATTGCGCAAAATACGCATAGTAATAATCCCTTAGATTCGGAAGTGCTAAGCCTCCTTGATCCACATCCTCATATAAAGTGCTAATTGCAATGCGCGGAGTCTTCTTCGCCCATAAGAAAGATGTAAACATAGACTCAACTCGATTGAAAAATGCGCTAGATAAAGTGCATGGAATAGATGAAAATAAAAAATTAAATAAAGGAAGAACCGACATTTTAATTAACGCAACACGACCTAAGATAGAGAGGGGAAGAGAATCCCAGCGTTCACCTAAGGCTTCAAAAACTTCAAAAAGCTGAAAGGCTTTAGTTTGGGCCTCCAATTCCGGTTTGATGATAAGCATTATATCATCCGCATATAGTTTTAACTTTGCTATTGACGGTATTGGAGGGCAAATAATCGGGCAATTCGTTATGGCCGCCGCCAAAGGTTCAATAAAGAATGCAAAAAGAACTGGTGAGAGAGGGCACCCCTGCCTTGTGCCTCTCCTCACTTTAACCACCCCGGCGACTGAAGTATTAACAATGACATTTGCTTCTGCGTTTTGGTATAGTTTCCGAACTAATGATATAATTTTGAAAGAGATACCAAATTGATCCAAAATCATGAATAATGTGTCCCAGCCAACAAGGTCAAAAGCCTTCTCGGCATCTAATAATTAAACGAGAGCTGGAATTTTCTGTATCTCGAAATAGTCAAGGGCTTCCGTTAAGTAATGAATATTGGTTGCCAATTGTCTAGAAGCAATAAAGCCATTTTGATCCGGGTGAATCAAGTCATCTGCATACCGATTAAACCGAAGTGATAACAATTTAGTTAAAATTTTATAATCTGAGTTTAATAACGTTATCGGCCAGTAGGCATTCGGATCTTCACTGTTTTCCCCTTTTTTAAAGCTTACTATATTGCCTTGGCGAAAAGATTCCGGTATTTCGCCCCCCTCTAACATAGAATTCAATAATTGAAGAAAAAATTCAGAAAATGAACTAAAGAAAACCTTAAAAAACTCTGATGGTAGTCCGTCCGGGCCACAGGCCTTGCCATTCGGCAAGTTTTTAACAACCCTTTCAAGTTCTTCCATTGTGAAAGGGCTGGCCATAGAAAGATTGTCTAACTCAGTAAGTTTAGGTAGATTCTTTTCTAATAATACTTTTTTAAGGGCATTCAAATCCACATTTTGCTGGTGGCCATATATGGAATCATAATGCGAAACCATGATTTCACCAATATAGGCAGGGTCCTTACTTTGTCTAAGAGTTAACGGGCATCTTAATGCTTTTATATGATTTGAGGCGGCTCGTTCCCTAGCCTGCCACACTAGGAAACGGCCAGTAAAATTACTTTCCTCATACATTTTTTGCTGTGCATTCTGAAAAATTGATTCCCCCTGAGCATAATAATTAGAGGTAAGATCATACTTAGCCTGGGGCAACAGATTTTTATTATTCTGGGAAGGAGTTTTTATGAAGAGAGCATATGCCGTTTGCACCTTGTCTTCCAAATCTTTCTTGTCCTTCTTCGCTTTTTTAATATATTCAGAATCCCTTCCAATAGCTAATGCCCGGAAAAAGGCTTTAAGTGCATCCCAGATCATATGTAGCGATGCTGTGCCCATATTTCGGCTCAAAAAATGTCGAATCTCCTCCATGGAGGTACCCACCCAAATTTCATCATATAAATAGTGTCGATTAAGAGACCATTTTTTCGGGTTTCTTGATACCTCTGACAGTTTGATTTGTAACCTCAGCATCGCATGATCAGAAAATCCATTAAAAAGAAAAGCCTGATGATTAAAGCCTAACGTCCGGGATACCAGGAAGAAATCAATACGAGATGAGGAACGATACCTCCCAGACCAGCATGTAAATGCGGATTTACTTGGATTAGTTATTCACCAGGGATCATGTAAGTCAAGAGTAACGCTATATTGTTGTAGAATTTTAAAAGATCTAGGTTTCCACTGCTTACGCTTTGACTCGGAGGAGTCCAATAAAGGATATTAAAATCCCCCTCTATTATCAGATCCCCCGGTACCTGAATTAGAGATTGAAATAACTCCTCATAAACTTTGGGTCTATCCTCTGTTGGTGCATAAAAATTGACAAAAGTTATAGGTTTTTTAAACTGTCTAAGGGTACAAGTTACCCAACACCAACGACCATTTTGGTCTTTTGAAAAATTCACTACCTCTGCATGTAATTTTTTATTTAGAAATATGGCCGTACCTCTCAAGGAGGCAGAGGATGAAGAAAACCCCCGGTACGAAGCCCACGATTGAAACATACGAAAATCAGGCAGCTTAATATCGGATATATGCATCTCTTGCAACATTATCACTGCCGGATTTTCTGTTTTAATCCATAATTCAATGGCCCGCATTTTGATGCTATTATTTAGGCTGTTTACATTAAATGAAATAACCTTCAGTAATTCAATACTGGGCATCATATCTGCTCGGCTTGAACTCTGTCAACCTATGGTCCTTCCTCTGAATCAAATTCAACCTATCTTTTATAATTTTACAGTAGAATTGAAAAAAGCAAAAATTCAAGGACTTCATTTTTCCCCCTAAGCCACCACCCCTACCCTTCCCAGAATGTGGAACGTCTCCCCAACACCACACTTTCCACATTTTACCTCCCCCAATTAACCTGGGTGTCTTGGAATTACACCCCCGTGACCTTGCCCCCCCGACCCCTCAATTCTCAAAACTCAATCATCTCATAAATAACGGATCTAACCTCTAAGAACGACTCAGAACACCTCACAAATTCTTTTCTTCTACGTGCAGCAGCTGCTGTCATAGCTGAGAAGATCCGACAACTTGCTGTCTCATTAACAGCAAACTGTCTTTGTTGAATTGCTTTAGACAAAATTATTTCTTTCACACGAAGTCTGCAAAATTTAGCAAGAATGTTCGAGGCAGAGAGGAGTTAGGAAAAGGATGTGACGGCACCCGATGAGCTTTAGTGATTGTAAGATCGCCGTCGAATTCCGGGACCACTTTTGTTTAATAAAAGAGTTAATCCACTGCAAGGGCTGAGATCCTTCAAGACCCTCTGGTATGCCCACAATTCGAAGGTTAGATCTCCTAGAGTGATTCTCCAACTCCTCTAATTTATTTATCAGGATATCTTTATCTTTACCGGCTTCTTTAACTTTTTCTGATACAATAACCATTTGATCTTCTAATGATGAAATTCTGGCTTCTGCTTCTTGCAGTTTCGTAGGAAGACTTAACATTGTCCCTTCGATCTTTTCTAATCTTTGATGGATAGAGGGCAGTTCAGGTCTTTGTGAACTTTTTAAGTCCCGGATCTCATCTAATATTAGATTTAGCATATCTTTAATGCTCAGCTGAAAATCTCCGTTTGAATCCATAACAGAATTTAAATTAGCGAGAGGGGACACAAAAGATAAGTCCTGAGCAGATAATAGTTGTTCACCTCCAATCTTATTAGGAAGTCCAATATGCTGCATTTCTTGTCCAGTAGCCTCTGATTGTTTGAACCCTCCACTAGGAGAAGTTAGAGGATTATGTCCCGAGCTAGATAAAGCTACTGCTGCTACAGGCATAATTAGAGGAGGAAAATCCACAGCTGTTTTGACGGGCTCCTGTAGAACCTCCAGAGGCTCTGAGTCCTTCCCCTGTTCCAAACATTCTGCAGTAGTCAGAGCAGTACTGCCTTGAATTGAAACCAGTCCAATCTCTTTTGAAGCATCCTGGGAGTCTTTTAACACGACCCCTTCTGTCGACGGCAGTGCCAAGACTGCTGCAGGGTTCAAGGCTGGACTCAAAACCAAGGAGGATAGTGCTGCCGTTTTTTTTGCAAAGACTGGAAACTGTTTTGTTTCTTTAATTACTTTCAGCTTCTTTTGATTTTCAGCGATCTGAGAAAGGGCTAAAGCTGGCAGAGAGATACAAGCACTCTTATTTTTTTCTTCTTTATCGTCCCTCTCCACCAAAATCGCTGCAGTACCCTCCTCTTCTTCTGAACTCTCAAACGTAGAGTTAGGGCCAGGTGATTTCAGGCTAATGTCCTTATCGGCACCACAGGCCAGTTCTCTAGTTTCTTTAGCCAGTAGGAGGCGCTTTTTGGCTTTAGGGCGCGTATTCATATTCCTTCTCATTTTCTAACACAGCCCTTTGGATCTCTTCAAAAACTACTGGACTGGCTCAACCTTATTATAGGGCTTTCTGCTTCTTACTACACCTTACTTAATTTTTTTTTTTAAAACCATATAAGAAGGGACAAATGTAGAGAATGTTAAGTTGTTCAAATTTCAGAGTGTTATTATTTCTCCTTCTTCACACCAGCCCTTCAAGTTTTCCAGATTTCCAGCATTAATTACAGTCTCTTTAACCAGCAGCTTTTCCTCTCCTCACCAGTAGCCAGTACTAAAAGTGCGGGATTATGTCCGAAATGCAGCCAGCGAAGTCCGATAATCCCAGCATATGTGCCAAGCGCCTCAAGCTACCCACTACCTCTGAAAAAAGATTCCGCCATCCGCTTTCCGCCTCCCGGGGGCACGAGAAATGCAGCCGTCGGTAGTGAACCAGCGACTCTGCGTCTCCTCACCGGGATACAGAGAAAACAAAGCAGACCGCCATTGCCGTGGGGGGGTGGGCGGAGATCACGTATGGCTATGCGGCGTGGTACGCAGCCATCGACGTCTAGTGCACGAGTGCACCTTCCAGCCCTCCTGCTCAACACCGGCTCAACAAGTGTGCTCTTCCTGTCTTGACTCAAAGATTTGGCGCTAGACAGAGACCCTGTGCTTATTTTTCCACTGTGCTTAATCCTGTCGCAAGGGCCTTCCCGAGCTGTCTGCGAGCGGTCGCGGCTGTGGCCACTTCAATCAGACAATCGGCTGGACTCGTACTCAATACTGACCTCACAGTTATGGTACCCCATGCTGTGGACACACTTTTGAATAAAACAAGGACACAGCACATCACCAGTGCACAACTTACCGGCTATGAATTGACATTGTTTGCTAAGCATATCATGATTAGAAGATGTGCCACTCTGAATCCAGCCACGTTACTACCCCTCCCTTCCAAAAATAATGCAGTCGACAAACATGATTGTATTTTCCGAACAGAGGAAGAGACGAAAGGATGAGTAGACTTGACTGATGTCCCCTTATCTGATCCCCAAGGAGACCTATATGTCGCTGGCTCTTGTTTTAAATTACTAGATGGCACCACCATTGCAGCTTATGCTATAACTACATTGCGCACAGTAGTCGAGACATCACGGGTCCCCTATCAATCCGCCAAAGCAGCAGAACTCGTCCTTATACAAGCTTGTGAATTGAGCAGAGGGTTGGTTGTCAATATCTACGCAGACAGTCAGTATGCATTCGGGGTGGCGCACAATTTTGGCGACTGTGGTAGGAGCAAGGGTTACTTACCTCCCATGGTACTAAGATAGAACATGGAAACCTGATATTGTGATTGTTATCTGCACTAACGCTTCCTATGAAAATGGCTATCGTGAAGTGTAGCGCCCATAGAAAAGTGACAGATGATTAGGTAGAGGGAATGCGTTTGCAGATCAGACAGCCAGGGTAACGGCTCGGAGTAAGATGAAGAGAATGTTTATTGCAGGCCCAGCTAGATGGGTTCCTGAAAATGCCATGTTTGAAGACTCGGTTGAGAGTGTGAAAGAGATACAAAGTGAGGCCACAATAGAAGAATTAGTGGCGTGGCAAGAGGCTACAGTATGTTTAGATGAAGAAGGGTGTTGGATTGGCCTGTCTGGAGAACAGAAATGGATGTTACCCGATGCATATGTACTCCCTGTGGTTACTATGGCTCATGGTCCAACTCATATCAGTGCCAAAGGAATTTGTAAATTGTTGGCCCCGGTTTGGCGTAATGATATTATTTCCAAGACTGCTGCACATTGGGTGAAAAGTTGCATGATTTGCATGGGGCACAATCCGGGAAAGGGTACCCCCACACCATCCGGTAACTTTGCACTACCTACCTTTCCCTTTGAAGTCCTTCAGATGGACTTCATTGAGCTAGAAAAAACAGCCATTTGTGATACGTTTTCATCTGTAACTTTTGTGTCACAATGACTGCTTTACAAAGCATTATAGCATTACGTCCGCTAGACCTTTCTGGTTGTGGGGATGGATAAGGTTTGTAAGTTCTCAAATAACCTGAGCAGCGGAGGCTCCTCCACTATGGCAAAGGAGCGTCACTCCACTGCTTTTGAGCAGTGTAAAAAAGGAAAAATAAAATGATAATTATCATTTTATTTTTCCTTGCTGAAGCCAGTTTTGGGGCAGGGCGGGGCTTGGCTGTCATTGCAGCCGGCAGGGGGAGAAGTGGTATGTGCACTGAGGTGCGCATGACCGTCTTGGGTCGGCCAAAGAGTCAAGCGCACGTTGCGTGTTCTCCACCAGGCTGTAATGCACAGCCTGAGTGGAGATCATGCACATGCTCGCAGTCCCCGTCTAAGCGCAGAACCATGGTGCTCAGACCAATCACAACGCTGCTTATGGTGACACCTTTAGTCAGCTAAGTCGACCCCCGCCAACTTTCCCCGGCTTCCAGAACCCCGGCAGACTGGTTTTCTGATTAGAATTGTCTGTCGTCAGATGACAGAATAGTGAGGAGTCCTGAGAAAGCAACAGGCTCTGCAGAGGAAAGTGAGGAGGTGAAGGAAGGAACCGGGGCATGGACCAAGGGCAGCGTGTGCTTCCCGTCTCCGGCTCCCAGCCAGTTGTGGAGATCTTGTGTGGAGCTGGGAGAAGCAGAAGCGGTGTAGAGCGAGTGATCGTGCGTCCAACTTTCTTGCCTCACGCCCTGCAATGGGGGAGTGAATCAGAGGTCCTCACCCCGGGGAGCAGCAAGCTTCAGCAGCCGGGACCGGGCCCAATGCTGAATGAATGAATGAATGAGGAGTATTTATAAAGCGCACAGCTACTCAGAAAGTGTCCTGGCGCTAGAGTACTTCAAAACTAATCTGCTGCTGTCCCTGATGGATGGGGGAAACTTAGGATGAGTCTCGGAAGAGCCAGGTTTTAAGTATCTTCCTAAAGGTGAGTATGTCCGTCAACTGTCTGAGTGTCACCGGAAGGAGGTTCCAGGCGCATGCAACCTGCCATTGGAAAGAACGACCTCCTGTGTGGGTGCCGCATATCTTGTGGATAGCAGCCAGATGCAATGATGACCTCAAGGTTCTGCGGGGGGCATAGTGTATGACTCTCCTTCTGAGGTAATGTGCACCGGTACCCTGCAGTGCCTTAAAGCCCAGAACCAAGGCCTTGAAGCTAATTCTTTTCTTGATGGGTAGCCAGTGCAAGGCTTTCAAGTGTGGTGAGATCTGGGTTCTGGGTTTAAAGCAGGAAAACTGCCGGGGGGTGCATTCTAGGCCACCTGCAATCTATGTAATAGGTATTCCAGGAGGCCTAAGTATAGGAAATTGACATAGTCCAATCTGGAAACAATAAGGGGTTGGACAACAGTCTTCCTGTGGCCAAGAGGCGGGAGGGGAAGACATTTTCTGAGCATCCGCAGGAGGCCAAAAATGGGAACCTGTGACTGACTGGATTCGCTCTTTCATGGACAAAGTGTCATCCATCTTGACACTCAGGTTCTCGACATTGCTGATGGAAGACAGGGGTGGCGACAAATCCGCTGGCCACCATTGTTTCCACTCTTCCATGGGTGGGGAGCCGAAGAAAATAACCTCCGATTTCTCTGAGTTGCATTTGAGCTGGTTCTCCCTTAGCAATGCAAAAACCCTAGTCAGACATTGGTTGATCTTTTCTCCTACAAAGTCTGCACCCTTGTCACAGGTGAATAGAAGCTGCGTGTCGTCAGCATAGGAGATCACTTTAGCACCGCAAGCTTCTGCTAAAGGAGCAAGGGGAGACATTTAAAGGTTGAAAAATGTGGGGCTCAAAATTGAGCCCTGATGGATTCCCACGTTCATAGAAGGGATGGGAGCGGCAAAAGGGGGAGAGCAGACTTCTTGGTGTCTATTCTCCAGAAAGGAGGAGAGCCACTTCAGAACCGTGCCACCAAGACCGCAATCCTGCAACCTGTGTAGGAGTCGGTCATGAGGCACAGTATCGAAAGCCGCAGAGAGGTCCAGCAGAATTAACTTCGCTTTACCCCCCTTGTCAAGCTGCTCCTTGATGGACGCTGAGATTTCGAGAATAACCGTCTTCGTGCTCAAATTGGATCTGAAACCCGACTGACTCTAATGGAGGAGATTATTATTTTCCACACATTCAGAAATGACTGAATTGACGTATTTCTCTAAAATCTTAGAGAAAACGGGAGCAGTGAAATAGGTCTGTAAGTAGCTGCTACCAAGGGATCTGCTAAGGGCTTTTTTAGCAATGGAAGGATTTTGGCACCTTTCCATCTGCCAGGCACATGGCCGGTCCTCAACGCGGAATTCAGGACTTTGTTAGCTGCTGGATTAATGGCCTCGGCCATCGAGGCCAGCAAATTTGCTGGACAGGGGTCTGAGGGAGAGCCAGAGTTAAGGCTTTTCATAATCCTTAAGGAAATATCCAGTTGGAGAGGGGGAACTGTACTAGCAATGGACCCTCAACAGGGGCTCCGGGTGTTAGAAATTTGAAGTATATTCCATCTGCAGGGAGGTTCTCCAAGAAAGAGTCTTGGATGAATTTAATCTTATCATGAAAAATGTCCTTGCCCTTATTTCCAGTTGTCTCGATTTTGGCTGCAAAATATCTTTTTTTGGCCTCATAAATTTTAATGTGGTGGACTTTCAAGGCCAATTTGTATATAGTTTCAGACTCTAGATCAAAGTTTTTGCGCCATATTATTTCCAGGCGCTTGCAGGAGCCTTTACTCTACCTGAGGACTTCATTAAACCAGGGGGCGGAAATTCTGGTTATCTTGGAAGAGTGGGTGGGCATGGGGGGAGCGCATGGGGGAGCGCATGGGTGCATTGTTTGCCGCCAGTTCTCAAAGCAGAGAGTGCCGCTCTCTGGGTTGCCACTTAATGAGAGCGGATGGTGTTCCAATGCTTCACTCAGAGCTGCTGGAGTTATTCGATGGAAAAGTCTTAAAGTATTTGCCCTTTGCTTGCCAAGGAATTGGGGACTTCTTGATGCCCTAAGGACCTTAAAACCAATAAGGTAGGGGTCTGTCCACACTAGAGGCAAGGGCAAATCCATCTTGAGCTCAGAGTTAGAAAAGATCTGGTCTAAAGTGTGACCTTATCATGAGTGGGATGGGAGACATAAGGGGACAGATTAAAGATGGCAAGGGACTCAGTCAAGGAAATGGCCTCGGGATCCGAGGGTTTGTCCAAATGGATGTTAAGGTTTCCCAGTACAAGGAAGTGGTTGTACTTGAGAGCTAAGGGGGAGATTGCCTCGTTGATGGATTTAAGGAAATTCCCAGCTGGCCCTGGGGCCTACATATTAAGACTCCGCCCAGGGATTGGTGTACTGATAGTGCACAGTGGAAACCCAGGCATTCTGCCCCGTCTGTCTCCCCCATGGGGACAATGTTGCATGAGATTTCCTGTTTTAAAATGATTGCTACCCCTCCACCTTTGGCAGCAGAACGATCTTTCCTAAGAATCCTATAGCCTGGGGGGATAGCCGTTGCGAAGGGTAGGGTTTGAGGTTTCGGTGAGCCATGTTTCCGTAAAACACACTATGTCCTGGCTTGAATCTTGTAGTAGCTCAAAAACATAAAGTTCGTGCCTTCGCAAGGAGCGTGTGTTAAGTAGCTTTATAGTTCTCACCCTGGTCGATCATAGGGCCCGTTCTGAGCGCTTGGGGATGTAGGCTGCCAGAGGTAGGGACTGTGGGGCAGGATCTTGTTGACTCCCGTTGGCAGCCTGATTGTTTCTGATGGCTTGGGCTGGGCCTCGTGCCTTTGCTGGTCGCTCCAATCACTCTGGTTCTCGAGTTAGGGAGTAAAACGTAAAGAATTTGAGAACAGTTGCCCAGTCGTCCAACAGCCTTACTGTTTACTCACTTTGGCCAATGTTCTTTGTTTTTCGGATTTGGACTTGAATTTGCAGCTGGGGTCAAATATATTTGAAAAAACTGAAATCAGTGTGGGTGACTGTGAAGGAGTCTTGATGGTGCTGTAGCCATCAGATGACACCAGAGGCTCGTGCAGTAGGAGGGCAGGTGAGGCCCTAGGGCCGTGTCCCCAAACCCCTTTGGCGCGGAAGCAGCCGGCATTAGGCCAGTGCGGCTGGCTGCCTCAGGGAGGGGGTTCGCACTTTCTACTTCTTAAGAGCATATCTCTGTTACAGGTTTGCTCCTGAGGTTGTTGGTTTCTTGTTACCTCAAAAGTGTCTCAAATGCCCCCCTGCCTCGCTGCCTCATTGCCACCAGTCGCTTCAGTTGCTTCAGCTGTCAAATTATGAGAAAACATTTGGGGCCATATGTAGGAAGCCCAATACCGGTCGGTAACGGCCGATTTTCGGTAAAAATCCCGTTACCGACCGGTATTCAGGCTTTTGGTATGTAGGGGGCACATTTGAGGATTCGGTAATTTACCGAATCGGTAAAATTACCGAATCGGTAATTTTACCGATTCGGTAAATACCTAATCCTGAAATGAGATGTAGGGGGAGTGTGTGGGTGTTGTGTGGATTCGTTATTTACCACCAACTAAAAGTTGGTGGTAAATGACGAATGGCTTTGAAAAAGCATTTTTTTGCACTTAGAAGTGTGCAATGTGGCAGACATACATGCCCTTAGGGCATGTATGTGTGCCACATGTGCACACATGCAGGTATCAGGGGTGCAACAGGGTGTCACTGTGACACCCTGCCACCCTTGATTGTGCTCCCCCCATTACCGAATCGGTATTTACCGATTCGGTAATGGTAACTGGCTTCCCATTGATTCCTATGGGCCTCCTGGCCCATAGGAATCAATGGGAAGCCAGTTACCATTACCGAATCGGTAAATACCGATTCTAAAATACCGACCCATTCCGAATCGGTAAATATTACCGATGGATTACCTACATAGCATTTACCACTTCATAAATACCGAATCGGTAAAATTCGGTATTTATGAAGTGGTAAATGTTAGGCCACCTACATATGGCCCTTGATCTCGGTAATTATCTTGGCCAGGGCTGTCTATGAAGTTCAGGAACACGATGACCTAAAAAAAGCTATGTTCTGGGCGTGTGATTTCCTCCTCTCCAAAACAAATTCATAAAGTAAGGAGATCGCACGGTAGTGCTAAAGTTCTTCAGCAACATCGTTATAAATCTTATCCAGCTATCACTGGACTCTTTCGAAAAATCTCCCAGATTGTTCCTGAGATGGCAGCGGAGATCCCTGGTGGATTTGCTCCTACAACGCGGCTAGTGGTGCCCTCTACTTTGGTCCAGGACTGTTCTCAGGGGTGTCATGCTGGGATGGTCTTCTGATAGATGGAGGCGTCCAAGAGGGGCTGGCTCTCCAATCTATCTCTGCTTTTTGCTCCCCCTGATGTGGATGCTGATACGGATGTCCAAGTGCTTAATTTATAAAACAATAACTACCAGGGCTCTTATCAGGAGGCCACTGCAGCTTGCACCACACATTGCCCCTGCCATCGCTGCCAATGATAGTAACGACACACTACTAACCATCACACTCTTGCAAGTGTGACTATTTAGACTATTCCAGGCTCCCAAAGCTATAAGATATACTTGGGCACAGGTAATAGTCATGTATAGCGTATATTGACTTAATAATTGACTGTTGTTGTGGTCATCTCTAAATGAGTCAGACAGCGCCACCTTGTGGCAGACTTTGACAAGCGCCAGTGTTGACAATTAAGTGTCAGTGCTGAGCACCGGAACCCAACGGCACAAATTAAGCACTGAGATGTCCCTGATGTTATTCAGGAACTGCTCAATAATTATCTTGATAAGCCCAATGTCCTTCCGCTGCTATACCTCTTTAGGGAGGAACAAGTGACGGGTTACGCGAGGGTGGTGTTTTTGATGAAGTGTTGAGAGTTAAATCTAATGTAGTTGGTGGGGTGGTGATTTGTAAGGAGGTGAGGGTTGGAGAAAACTTTGCACAGATAGGGGGCTGGGGAGGTCTTTCCAACTGTGTCCCTAAGTGTGATAACTCATTGGGCAGACCTAATGAAAGGAGTTCTCTTAATTTAAGTTCTCCCCCCCCCCACTCTCCATGCATCCTTTGTATTGTAACCCATATCATCTGTTCGGTTCCTCGTCTCAGTCATATCAGGATGCATTTTTGTCCTGCACACAGCCAAATATCGGCGATGAAGGGGATGGGGCCTCCTCCGAATATCTCTTTTGTGTCGAAAAGATCTTATGCTCTATTTTGTCCTTATTGGATAAATCTTTGCTAAGTTCGGATCATGTACTAGAAATTATGTCCTCAATTTAGTTTGAAGTACAGAATGTGAATAAGAGTGGCCCCGTTAAGTCTATACCAGCAGCGTATTCTCCTATAGAATCATAGCCATATTTCGTCTGTGCCTTTATGAGGGTTGAGAGACGCTTGTGTACAAGCTGGTATACCTCTCCGCATGCTGTTTCCCCCAGAACCCGTTTGTGATCTGGACAAGGAAGAGTTTTGCTTAAATACATTGTTTGGGAAGCTGGACATATGTCCCTCCCTGGGAAATCCTAAATTGGAGATTCTTCCTATGTTCAAGAGAAGTTGGGAAAATTAGTGGATCAGTTTCACGGTCCGGTAGGGGACAGGAGGGGGAGCTGTTAATGGTCAGTACCTCCTCTGCCCCACTTCACAATACGCTGGGGTCCGGTGGTTTGAAGAATGGGGAGGGGCACAGACCTACAAGAAATCAATAGGGCAAGAATAAGAAAAAGAAACATAAAAAAACAGAAGATTCTCCAAACAGAAAGCTAGATGGTTGCAGTTTCCGAGGGCCATTGACACGCGGTGTGGTCCACAGAGTGTGAGAGATGGGGGAGCAGTGAATCCTCCCCCTGATGGGAATGATTCCAGTGTGCTCACTATGCTGCACATAGCTTCAGCAGGGATGGAGGGGTGCCCTAGAGTGGTGCTGACTTTCCTAGCTCTGCCGCCTGCCTCCCTCATGGAGTACGAATCCCCTCTCCTAGTGAGTTGGTTGAGCCCCCGGGAGAGGAAGGGGAAATAGGATGTGGGGTCCCTTTGCTTCAAACTGAATTTTGGTCTGTGGAGGTTGGTAGTCTGGAGGGGTGGATCCAGAAGGCAAGAGCCCACCAAGGTGGGCTCAAAAAGGGCCTTATGGTGTCCAATCTTCTGTGTATGAGAAATTCTGATGCTGACCCTTTGACCGTCCCCTCTGCATACCGGCTCACAGCTTAACTGTGGGGTGTGGGGCAAAAATCTTCTGTCAAAGGGGGAAGGTTCCCTTAGGGATTCCCCCGAGCGGTACTATAAATAAGACCAGTGAGGTGCAAAATGTTCCATCTCTCATTTTCGATTTTACTTGGTTTTTGACAATGAATCTTTGCTGGTAAATGGAAGTTGTATTCTTAGCTCCTTCTCCGAGATTGAGGCTTTAAAGTTGATATCCAGTGGGGACTTTTCCAATGTAAAGATTTATTCATCTGACAACTCCCCCTATTCTAAGGTCATTTTCTGTTCCCTGATTGTCGCAAATCTGGTTGTGCAGAATTGTGAGCACTTCCTTAAGCGAGGGATTGATGTTACTCCTGTTATAGTACACTGGGAATCCCTCACCCTACATCCTGTAACTCAGTGTCTGGATGGCCCAAGGGTTTTGAAGTCAGAGGTAACTGATGCCATGGGTCCCGATTCTGAATATCTACCTGGGAACCCCAAAGACATTGTGGTTTCATTAGGCCACAGGGGTCGGACTATTAATATTGTGGTGGGTTTGGTGGCTTATTCACAGGTCCCTGACATGAAAGATGATTTGGTCCAATAGCGCTGGGTGCCGGGAGCTTTGAATAATGCCCACTGTGCAGCTAAAAGGAGCGAACTTCTGAGGTAGTTCCGGGGGGGTGGGGTTACTTTCAGGGGCGGCTCCTCAACCATAGGGCAGGAAAAGTTAAATGATAATAACTTAGTTATTATCTTTAAATTTTTGCAGGTTCAGGGCTTGGTTATGGCAGGGCTGGTGGCACAGGGGGAGGAGTGGTTTTCACACACCAAGTGCCTATGACTGCTTGGCCGCCTGCGACCGGCCAAACAATCATGCACACTTTGCATGTACCCCACCAGGCTGCATTACACAGGTTGGTGGGGAACATGCCCAGGTCCCCAGTCCCTATCTGAGCACCGATCCACGGCGCTCAGACCAATCACAACTGATATGCAGTATTGTGATTGGCTTAGGGGAGCCAATCACAACGCTGTGTTGCAGCGTTGTGATTGGCTATGGGGGGCCTGCCTGCTTCCTGGTTCCAGGAGTCTCCGCCGTTGCTGGAGAAACGGAGGAGAGATGTCCTAGTCCTCCTCCTCCCAGCCCCTCCACCCTCATTCCTCGGAGCTGCTCCTGGTTACTTCTGAAATAGAATATCTCTGGTTTGGGACAAAATGAGAAAAAATTGTACAGTTTGAAATCTTTGAACACTTTAATTATGCGCTTACAAGTAACTTGGTCCTGTTAAGCGTTTGATTGCAGTGGTTACTTTGTATTTTCTAGTTATGCCAAGCATTTTGAAAGGGGCCCTGCTAGTGGGCAGTGTGTGGCAATTCTGCTGAAGAATGCTGTTAACTGGAATTATGTTGTTTGTAGACACCCATCTAATCTGTGTCTATGCCTGAAGCTGGCATGCCTGGGAGAAAATGGTTGTCCATCTTTCTTCCTTTTGGCAAACATGTATATTTCTCCCGGGAAAATTTCTGATAACCTGGCGAGTCTATTCTTTTCCTTCATCTATGATATAGCTAGTAGGGAGGATTGTTCCCATGTAATAATCATGGGAGATGGTTATGCCAAAGTATCGAATTCTGCCTTAGCATATTATGCCAACCATGCCAAAGAGGAAATTTGGTTTATACCTGAGATTTTGTTCCATGATAAAATAAGAACGAATAAACGAGGGTTCTTGTTTCTTGAGACTCTTAGACGATTGGATTTGATCATATTAAATGGGAGATTTCGCTCAGGAAAAACTCCACTCTTCACTTTTCATGACTCCTCTACTCAGAGTCTTTTAGATTATGTGTTTGTCACCTATCAAATATTTGGGGTTTGTGATAAATTATTTGTTCTCCAGTCGGTAAAGAGCGACCATAGTATAGTGAGTATGACAGTGGCCTTTAATCTCCAGGCATTGGACCCGGGGAACTCTTGTGTGGGTATGGCTGCTTTTAATAAATCAAATGGTCAGTCCTTTTGGACAACAAAATATATGGCCGCTCTAAGTTTGAAAATTAAGGAAGTTTGTGGTGAGCGGCTGAGACATGCTCCTGGTGATCCCATTCAGTTTTTTTAATCCCATATGAAAGAGAATTGTAAATTAAGCATTAGTTCTACGGGCCCTCAATTGCCAAAAAAGGGTTAATCTTCTTTGAAAATATTAAATCAAGAACTAAATCGATTAATAAGAAAACAGCATTTGCAGTTTTCTGTGGGTCACCAAAAGGAAATTAATCGTCTTAAACGAGCAACAAGTCACCTTAAACTTTGGGAAAGGGGAGCGCTAGGTGGCGCTAGCCAAGATGGCCGCGCCGAGGTAGAGCTCTGCGATGCCTGACCCCTCGCATCCGTCCTGATCCTGTTGCTGCTGTCCTGGGCGCACTCCACTTCCCGATATCTGCTGCGGAGCCGTAACCCTACCCTCGCCGCAACTTTGGGCCGTTTCCGAGCCTTGGGGACTGAGTTCTGCCGCCTGAGAGCGGCACCGTTGCTGAGGCGCGCTTTCGGCCGGTTCCTCGGCCGGCGGCGCCTGCTACGAGCGCCCGCGGCGTCACACGAGGGACGTGGGCCGCTGTCTGCTGGCGACTGGACTGAGGCGGGAGACGCCCGCGGAGACGAACTTCGGCTTGTGGCGCGCTGCGGGTGAGTCGGGGGGGGGGCGACGGCTCCTAAGCGCCTCCCCGGACCACCCCGGCCGCGGGGCCCCGATCGGCGGGCAGGCCGGCCCGGGTGCTGAGAGCCTGTGTGACCGGGCCCGGCTTGGTGATTGCCGCCACCTTGCGCGTCGTAGCGCCTTGACCTGCGGGCCGGTGTGTCCCCCGGGGGACTGCCCTCCTCTGCCCCTCCTGCCCTCCTGCTCTGCACGCCAGGTGGGGATTTGCTGCTGGCGGGGTGGAAGCTTGGCCCTTCCTGGATCTCCTGACGGGGGAGCTACGCTGGACTGTTCTGCCTGGTGCCATCTGTTCGGTACTGTTGCTGAGGGGACCCCCCCCCTGCCCCTTCCCCCTCGTCCTCCTCGCCCGGCGAGGCTGCCCACGGAGCTGTGTCAGGGCTGGAAAGGGGCGCCCTGCGACATCTGCGTCCCGGGAAGGATCGAGCTGTGGGCCCCGACCTGGGGAGTAGCGGAGCTCCGAGCTGCAGGACTGCCCCGACGGACTGAGGCCGTGGACGGCGCTGGTGTGGCCCGAGTGTCGCAGCTAGCCTGGGGGCCGTCTCCCGGAATTGCCCGCAGCACGGGGCCAGTGGCGGGGCGGTGCTGGTCCGGACCCTGGTTCGGGGGGTGAGACGTGTGGACCCACCATGGGCAAGGAAAAAGGCCCTAGGCAGCCGGCGGCATCCCACCAAACGAAGATTGACCGCTACACGACCCCCGACCCCCCGGGGGCCGGCGGGGGGGAGGCGCCCGCCCCCAACAACGACTTGGCCACCATCCTCCACGCAAGCGATGCATCTCGCACCTCTCTGGAAGGGATGGTTGGGGAGGTGAAGGTTGACGTCGCGCTTCTGCGGCAGGATCTCCGCAACGCCACGGCCCGCATCACGGAGGCAGAATCGCGGATCTCCGCAACGGAGGACGACATCCATCAATTGCAGGACCAGGTCCGGGAGCCCACGACCCACTCCAAGGAACTGCACAGGCGGGCGGAGGATGCCGAAAATCGTGCCCGCCGCAACAACATTCGCCTGGTGGGCTTTCCGGAGGGGGTCGAGTCGGGCCGGGCCGACGACTTCCTAGAGGCCTGGTTTAAATCCTGGATGCCGGCGGGCAGCTTGTCTACCTGGTTCGTAGTGGAGAGGGCACATCGGTCGCTGGCGTCCAGGCCTCCGGTGGGGGCCCCTCCACGCCCCTTTATTCTTCGGATCCTTAACTTCCGGGACATAGATGCCATTCTGCGGGAGGCTCGGGTGAGTGGCAAACTGGCATATAACAACCACACCATTATGATTTTCCCAGATTACACCCGGGAGGTCCAGGAGCAACGCCGCTCATATACGGAGGTGAAGCAAAAGCTGCGCTCCCTGGGCCTTCAGTACCAGCTCCAGTTCCCGGCCCGCCTCCGACTTGTCTTTCAGGGTAAGACGCTGTTCTTCGACACCCCCAGGGCGGCCTGGACATGGCTTAACGAGGAGAGGCCCCTGCGACAGCTGGACGGGGGGCAGTCCGTTGCGGGCCCCGGGTGCCCTGTGGTGGCTGGGTCCCAGCGGCCGCGGCGCGGGAAGCGCACACGCTCCCGGCAGCGGCGAGGTGCCGCGGTCACCAAGGTCCGGTCTGCGAGCGCTTCTGGCAGACCAATGAGAGACTCTTCCGCCTCTTCCGAAGCCTCCTCCCGGGCGGCCGGGGGATCCCGACGCCGAGCATCGCCTGGGCCGGACAGGTCTCCGACCCCCCTCATCACGCGCATTGACTCATCGGACCTTTCCCGCAGTCCCGCTATATGACTTTCTCCTTGTTTCTTGCAGTTGCGGGGAAGGTGACTGCCTTGCCCGAGGGCGGGGGTGGGGGCTCCACCATATTGTGCCTCCCAGTGCCAGCCCAGGTCAGAACAATGTCATCCGTACTTCAGGAGGGGTCCACTACGCTCTTTATACCCGAGCACCTGAGCTTGGGGTCTTGTGACTGTTAGTTTGGTTCGGGCGACAGATGCTTTTGGTTTCGAAGTGTAGGGTGGGGGGTGGGGGGTTGGGGTTTGGTGTTTGCTTGGGGTCTCTCTTTATGAGACTGTTCTGTTTGGGTTTGAATTGTTATTTGCTGAGCCTCTCACACAGCGCTGCGCGGCGCCCGGCGTCGTGTCCCTTCATCCCGCTCTTCCTGTGCACTCTACTGCCGCTCACCTTTAGCCACCGTCCGACCACTTCCCCTGGTGGAGCCCAATGGTCCCTCCGGGGCATGCGCGCTCCGTGCCCCATCCCACTGGCGCCCGGGTCCACGGGTGTCCCCCCGGCGCTCCTTGCCTGCCCCCTTCCCGGCGCGCTTCTTTCTCACTGCTGCCATGGCTGATTTAGCTCCCAAAGCCCAGGTGCGCATCCTGTCCTGGAATGTGAATGGCCTGCTGGACCGGCTTAAGCGCACTGTCGCTCTCAAATACGCCCAGCGCGTGGGTGCTGACGTGATCCTGCTTCAGGAAACCCACCTCCTTGGTGAGAACTGTCCCTTTCTGGCGCGCTTCGGATACGACCGGGTGTGGCACTCCGGGTTCTCGCGCGGGTCGCGTGGGGTTGCGGTCCTCCTGCGCCGTTCCTTTCCCTTTGTGTTGGCCCGGGTGGTCCACGACTCCCAGGGGAGGGGGGTGGCGGTTACCGGCACGCTTGAAGGCCGACCACTCAGCCTCTTGTCACTCTATGTGCCGCCCACGGGGCTGTCCTCGGCCTTAGCTCTGGCTGCGTCCTGGCTAGCGACTTTTCCGCCCGGCACTGTTGTCATTGGAGGGGACTTCAACGCCGTTTCGGCCCCGCACCTCGAATCTTCGGGCCCGGTCTCGGACTCCCGCGCGGCGCGGGCGAGGCAGCTGGCCGGGTGGGCGGAAGCTCAGGGACTCTGCGACGCGTGGCGGCTCTGGCACCCACACACGCGACAATATACACACACCTCAGCCGCCCACCACTCTCAGGCACGCATCGACGCGATGTTTGTCCCCCCGGCCGACTGCCCGGGTATCCAAGACGTCCGTATCCTTCCCCGGGGGATATCCGATCATTCTCCGCTTTTGTTGGGCTTGGGCCCCCCGCCTCACGGGGCTCGCCAAATGTGGCGCTTCAATGCATGGTTCCTGCAGGACAAAACGCTCCGTAAGGAAGTGGGATCCGCGCTGGCCCTCTATTTTGGCGACAATGACGGATCGGTCTCTTCGGCGGGCACCCTCTGGGAGGCATGTAAGGCCACGGTTAGGGGGGTTGCCAAGGCGCAGGTGGTGAAACATCGCCAGGCACGGCTGCAGCGGCTCACGGCCTGCGAGGCTCAGGCGCTGCGTCTGGAACAATCGGTTTCTGACTCCGGGGATCCGGCCGAGACCCGGCAGCTGCGGCTCCTACGCGAGGAGATTCGTCAGCGGTCGCTTGACGCGGCTAAACTTCTCTGGCAATCCTCGGTGGCGCGGGTATATGGCTGGGGCGACAAAAATGGGGCGCTCCTGCACCGGCTGGCCACTTACCCCAGGGCATCGCGCATCATCCCGGCGGTGACCGACTCGGGGGGCACGCTTCAGTCCTCGTCCGTGGCTATAGCAGACGCTTTTGCTCAGTACTACTCACAACTCTACCGGGCACGGGCATCGGATCTGCCTTTGGCGTCATTGCTCACCGCTGGTAATTTACGCCTTCCCCGGCTGCGGCCCAGTGATTGGGAGAGTCTGGAGGTTCCCATCTCTCCTGAAGAGATCGGAGACGCGATAGGGCGCACGTCCGCCGGGAAAACCCCTGGTCCGGACGGGTTCCCACAGGAATTTTATGCCACCTACAAGGAACACTTGGTTCCGCGGCTGGGTGCCCTATATGCGGAGGCGGTTGAAAGAGGTTCCTTCCCCCCGGAGGCTGACATTGCCACGATTGTGGTCCTGCCTAAATCCACTCCACCGCCCAGGGAAAGGTCGGCCTACCGGCCGATCTCTCTGATCAATACCGATATCAAACTGTATGCGGCGGTTCTGGCCCAGCGGCTACGGCCCCTCCTGTCGTGCCTGATGCACCCGGATCAATGCGGCTTTATGCCGGATCGGGGCACCCGCCACTGCCTCCGCCGCCTCCACGTGGCTCTGGCACACCGCCATCGCATATCTCCCTACCTCACTCTCCTGCTCGCCGACTTCGAGAAAGCCTTCGATTCGGTGGGATGGCCCTACCTGTTCGACGTATTAGCCCATATGGGCTTCGGTCCCAAGTTTGTTGGGATGGTGCGGGTTCTGTACGCGCGCCCTCGCGCTAGAGTGTTGGTTAACGGGGCGCTGTCGAGAGCGTTCCCGATCGGTCGGGGCACGCGGCAGGGGTGCCCACTCTCACCCCTTCTTTTTGCGCTCGCAATGGAGCCCCTTGCTGCCCTAATCAGAGCGGACTCTCTCATTCGGGGGTGGGAATGGCCGGGCCTTGAGGCGGACAAGATCGCCCTTTATGCGGACGACGTTCTGCTGTACCTTGGTGACCCAGCGCGTTCGGGCCCTCGAGCTCTCCATATCTTGGGCCGCTTTGCCCGCGCCTCTGGCCTCCGCCTCAATTCGCACAAGTCGGTCCTCGTACCCCTTCACCCCTCCCGGGAATGCTTCGACTGGCAGACCACGATTCCCCTCCGCCGGCTGTCTTTCAAGTATCTGGGCATCTGGGTCTCCCTCCTCCCGGAATTGAGCTGGGCGCTCAACGTGGCCCCTTTGGTCAAGAAAGCCAAGGCAGACCTTACTCGGTGGCACTCTCTCCCGCTGAACCCGCTAGGGAGAGTGGCGCTCTACAAAATGATGATCCTCCCCCGGTTTCTGTATGTTTTGCAGAACACTCCGGTGTCCTTTCCGAGGTCGTGGTTTCGCGAGTTGGACGGGATGGCCACCAGGTTCCTCTGGGGTGGGAAGAGGCCACGGTTGGCCTTGCCGATCTGCCGCCTCCCCACCTTTGACGGGGGGCTGGGCATGACCAACCTCTACCTTTACTACCTGGCCACCCGGCTTCTGGTCATTCATGACTGGTTTGGGGGGGGATGGTCCGATCCGGCCTACAGGGTGGAACTGGAGGCCTTGGGTCTCTCCAGTGTTCAGGACCGCATGTACGGCGCCCCGATTCCCACCTCCTGCCCCGACATCACCAGGGCGGTCTTCCTGGCTTGGCGGGCAGCGCTCCGCCACACCGGATGGACCGGGAACCTGACGCGCGCCACCCCTCTCTGGCATGGGACGTGGTTACGGGAGGTTGCGGGGTTGGAGGGTTTTGAGCCGTGGGACTTGCTCGGCATCTCCCAGTTGGGAGATGTATGGCGGGGGGGACGCATGTGCTCATATTCGGAACTGCATGCGCGCTTTTCTCTCCACCCGTCCCAATTCTATAGGTACCTTCAATTGAGACACGCCATACGGGCCCACACCCCGCTTGACATCCGGCTGCCGGATCATAGCCCCCCGGAGGCTCAGGTCCTGATGGGTAACCTAGGAAGGGGAGGCATATCCAGAATATATCGTTCCCTTGTTAACAATACCCCTGTGCCCCAGGAGGGTCTGAAGGAGCGATGGGAGGAATGGGTGGGTCCCCTGGACGAGATCGATTGGCGGGAAGCCCTTATGGCTCCCAGGCTAGTGACGGCATCCGCCAAACTGAGACTCATTCAAATCTACTATCTGCGCACGGCCTACCTTACACCAGCGCGCCTGCGCCGCGCGGGCCTCTCCACCGACGCAGCTTGCCCTCGTTGTAGCTTAGACCCGGCTGACTTCCTCCACATGGTATGGTCCTGCCCGGAACTGGAGGGGTATTGGCGTGGTATAGAGACTGACTTGACGGAGGTCCTGGGGTGGGAGGTGCCGCACGACCCCAAACACATCCTACTGGGTATCACTGACGGCCTGGATGGCACGCGCGCTGAAAAAGTGTTTCTCATGACAGCGTTAATGGTGGCAAAAAGGGACATTGCGGCAGCCTGGAAACAGCCGCAGCCGCCTAGTCTGACCAGGTGGAGCGCGGGGGTGGACTGGTGTGCGGCGCAGGAGCGGACTCTTTACCAAGCTCGGGGCTGCCACAAAAAGTATCGCAGGGTTTGGGGGAAATGGTTAGGGAATGTATTGTGATTGGTGGGGTGGGGTGGGGCGGAAGGGGGAGGTGGTTCGGGGGTGGGGGGGCGGTAAAGGGGGTTGATTCCCAGATGGGACTAATGTATAAGGCTGGTCTGAAAGGCTCACTGTTTTTTGTTGCACAAGAAAACAATAAAAACTTGTTTATCAAAAAAAAACTTTGTGAAAGGAGATGGGATTACAACTCTATGTGGATTGATTTGAGAGAGACAGCGAGGGCCAAAGATGGTTGGAAGTACTCACGTTTGATCGCGGAGTACTGTGATTCAAGGCAGAAGGCATTGGCTATCCCAATTCCTGAAAAGGACTGGGGTGGATCATATCTCTCAACTGTATGCGGTTAATAGATCAGTTTTGTCTGTGATGCTCTGTGTGGATGTGGCATCTCTTTTGGTGTATGGTGCCCCTTTTGGGGAGGAGATAATTGGGTTTATAAACAATTTTCCAGAACCTCAGGTGCCCTGGGCCCTGATGAAATTCCCATCCGCTAATTAAAAAGGAGGCCGTTGCCTGGGGTGCCTTTCTTGCCCCGTTGTTCAATCACTGTTATCGAACTGGGAAATTCCCCAGTCCTTGAACGGGAGTGTTGTAGTCCCATTGTATCAGAAGGGCCTAAAACCTCTCTAGCAATCCTTAGACAGATTGCTTTGCTAGATGCATCTGGATAATTATTTGCTAAGAAAATCCTTTGCCACTTACAACAATGGACTAAGGATCAGAATATTATACCTCCAGAACAAGCCAGTTTTAGGAAAAACCATAGTCCATTAGACAGTATTGCGGTCCTCCAGACCATTGTAGAAAAATATTTCTTCCTTCGGGGTCTGCCAATTTATACAGCATTTATTGATTTCTCCGCAGCGTTTGATAAAGTGGACCGTCAAACGATGTGGAGGAGGCTTCTTCTCCTGGGTGTTTTGCTCCACCTCTTAGGTCTCAGCATGGAGCTACATTCAGATACTTAGGGCCTCATTTATGAGGTTTTGATGCAGGGCAGCGCCGCAAGGAATTTTTCTGCGCTGCCCTACGTCAAAACAAAAGGGCAGGAATGTGCCGTTTCTATGTGATACGGCGCATTCCTGCCCTTTTCCCCAGTGCCGGCGCACAATGGGATGCCATGCGCCTACGCAGGCACCCTTGCACCATGGTGCAAGGGTGCCTATGTTGCGGAGTTGATTGATTTTATGGAGGAAGGGACACATTCCTGCACAAAAACAATCAATTCAGGTGAATTCCTCTTTCTATATGTGCTGCAGAATGCAGTACACAGAGGAAAAGGAAAAAACGAGGAGAAGTGAAAACATTTCTTCTCATTGTGCCTCCCTAATACCACCCCCGGGGTGGCGTTAGACTCTGACGCATTCCCAGGTTTACGATTTCTCATTAATCTGGAATGCTTCAGATTCCATGGGTGTTGCATAGGAACACCCACAGCAACACCCATGGAACACCCCTTTCACGCAGTGTTCTCCATCAAGGGGCACATATTAAAAGGCCATGAAAAGCCACGTAAAGTAGCTTTAAGTGGCATTGAAAAATTGGCGGGTACATTGCACCACCCGAACATCAAAAGAGTGGCGTTCTGGTGCCGCAAAGGATCTCATAAATGAGGCCGTTGGTGTCAAGTTCTGATGAGAGGATCGCAGGGATAATCCTGCAGGGTTAGAACACACAATGGGCTCAAGCAGGCTTACCTGTTGGCTCCCCTCTTGTACTCTTTATATATCTTTGATCTCCCAAGTGTTTTAAATTGAGTGAGGGCGGATGCTCTCAGAATTGGCATCATGTCTATTGGTTCATTATTATAGCTGATTGTCTGGTCATTTTTGATTTAACGTCTATTGGATTGTAACTCCATTTGGAAGCTCTGGCTAAATATACCGAAGCCCACTTCTTGAAAATCAACATTGCTAAAAGCAAGGTTTTGATTTTTTTGCAGGAAAGGGTAAAGATTAAAGAGGAGTTTCCAAATACTGCTGGGGTCTGAAAAACAGGAAATAGTGGACTCTTATTTATACCTTCAAAAGGTTTTTTCCAAAAATGGGCTGGATGTAGGACACATAAAACTCTATGTGCGCAGGGCTCTTTCTCAGGCCAGCGCATTGCATAGATTCTATAGAATCTGTGGGAGACGCCATTTTGGGAATGTTCTGTCAGTATTTAGGGTTAAAATCCCTCCTTCCCTGTCCTATGCTGCTGAGGTGCTAGACATGAGGTATTGGGTTTCCTTTGAAAGGGCTGAAGGTTGAACTTTGAGACAAATTTACATCCGCTGGCTGCTCCCCATGTTATGCGCCTAGAATTTGGCATAGTTTACTCGTATATCTCCTCCTTGGCAGCGTTATTGAGGTGGGGCAACTGACTCCTGAGAGAGGACAAGGGATCCTTTAGGGCAGCATTGAGGGATGAAATCATCTTTATGCTGAAAGAATGGTCGGCTTTTTTAAAATCCTTTGAGTGAGCAAATTTTGTGTTTGGGCTTAGCTTGAATACTGACTCCTTTATGTCAAAGTTTGCGTTAAAGATGTGCACGAAGTGCTCAGCGTCTACAATTAGCTCGGCAAGAGATATTGTTTTAAACCAGTCCAAGTTGCGTAATGAGCTGGTCTGTGGGTGTACACTGGTGAATAAACCACAGCCTTATTTATGTTAGAATTTACCTCATGGGATCAGAAGGCTGATCAGCTTGTTGAGACTTTTTGCACTTTGTATATTGTATTTTGCACTCTGCTGTTTTATAATATTGTTATACGTTTTTTCAGTACTTTGCGCCATATTCTTAGTAGTTAGTACTAAGCAGGCTGCATCTTATCTAAGGAAAGTTATTTATGTATTTGTATAATGGAGGCAATGGATTAAGAACTTATAGTCTTTTTAATTATGACTGTACGTATGATTATTATTCATAATGCTCAGGTGGGCCCATGTGTTACATAATGATGAATACCATAACAAGCAATCAGTGTTCGTGTTTATTCCTCTGTCCATATAGATTTAACGCTCTAAACATGTATTATCTAATGCGATTATAGATCTGGGCCCATTCATGCCAGAGAGCGAATAAGTAAAATTGAAAGGTATAAAAAATACAGCATTTTAACAAAAAGCAATTAAAGAGACACTAACAAAACAGTCCTGAGGGTCTGAACACAGGGAAACATATTGGGGCCCATTTTAGTTCTTAACCCCTTCCATGCTGCGCAAATTCCGCCGCTGTGCTGACGGTTTCTTGCGCGGGCGTGGTCATGACGGAACGGTTCCGTCATGAGCACAGCTCAACCGTGGCTCATGACGGAACCGTTCCGTCATGAGCACCGAAGGGGTTAAGGCTCCTAGGGTCCCATGGTGCACGTGTCGGTATGCTGGGGATAAGAGATGAGAGGGGAGGACGTCTTGCAGGCAACTCAACTATCAAATAGAGCAAGCAAATATTCAGGGTGTTCAATGGAGACAGCCTCTTGCTCCAGTGCTGCACCGTGTATTTCAGATTAGTCCCCAGAAATTCCCCAGGGAATCAATATCTGTATATCACAATCAGAAAGACTTCTACCGATAATCCAGACCACCTGGGGGGTCCACAACGCCGCCATCTTGCAAGGGGCCATCCTCAGGCCCTCCCTCGGTACCATCTCTTCTGCTATCCAATGCTCCAATCACTTCCGCCCAAAGGCTTGCCAGTGGCGACGTTGTAACCCTCATGCATCGTCTCTAACCAGAGTTTGCTCTTCTACTGTGGCCCATGTGTCAACATCCATTTCCCATGTTTCAATCGTTGGGGCCTTCCCGGCCTGCCACCACATTGCTATGCGTCTCTTTGCTAAGATCAAGGCCAGATCCACAAATCTGGTAACCACTTTGCATGCTTTGAGTCTGGGGAATAATCCCAAGAGGTAAACCTCTGCTTTACAGGGTCTAGTACTTCATTAAGTGTGGCAACAACTGTATCACAAAATTCCCGCAACCCCGGACAGCTCCATACCATGTGTCCGAACTCCGCCTCCGTCTCCATGCACCTAGGACAGGCTTTCACCCATACATGACCTGTAATCTGTGTGGCTCAGATAGACCCTGTGTACATAATCAAATTGGACATATTTAAATCTAGTATTTCTAGAAATACGCTTAGGGCTTTCCATAATCTTTCCCCACTCCAAGTCCGAAAGGTCTCTACTCCGTAACACTCCCCACTTCTTCTAAATCTTTACCAACGGTTTCGTAATCATCTCCAACTGAGCCCTATAAATCCACTTCACAAGATGCCATGCAGAGCCCAAGGTCCCCATCGCCTGAAGGACAGCGTGGGCCCTAGGCTCTGTGGTACTTTGAAATTTGGGACCGCGTGGGAGACAGGGCCCTACCCCTGTCTATTCCGGTATTAGCGAACCGCGAATGGTCAATGCGGTATGTACAAGTGCTTTATATAACGTTTCATTGATAAATGCACTATGTATACGATATTATACATTGACTTCGTGGGTTCCATCTTAGAGCGGTGGCCATCTTATGGTTGCCCTCACATAGGCTACACATTACGAACAAATACGGGCCTTTAGAACACATGTGCCTTCCTTTGACTTCTCTGTGACCTGGGCAGCTTGGCTCCGCTGCCCCAGGTCAGTCCGGTCTCACGAGCTCCCCGTCCTACGGCCACCTGTGATTAGCATCAGGGTTTGACACACCATAAAGCCTTTTCATCCCACACAAGCCTCCAGCTAATCTCTTTCCCACCTGACTCTACCTGTTTTATGGCTTGTTTCCCAAACAGGAGATGCCCGTGTTTATTGGGACCTGTTGATATCTGATGTGGGATCTGAGCCTCGCTGGGTAAATAATTGTGGGCTGGCTAAACTGGAATGTGGGATGGTCATCATGACTCTGCCTTTTCGTTTGTAATGGATACATGTAAATGGCCATATCGTAAAATAAGGAATGTGTGCCTGAAGCATGATATTTTGTATTTAAGGAGAAGCCCGTTTCTGTAACTTTAAGCAGTCTCCTGAGAACATACATTGTGTTGTACTTCTCGGATACCTGTAATTGGTCTGCAGCCAATAAATCGGTCTTTGACTTCACCCAGAAGACTCTGTGTTTTTGTAGGTCTGAAACAGGAAGAACCCGAAGTCTTAGGGTGTGTTCCCCTGCACCGCTGGGCTTAAAATTCCCAGTACTTCAGTTGGCGCCCAACTCGGGACGATTTCAGCGGTACCGGTCCAAGCCAGAGGTTCGTGAGGAGCTTCGTGTGGAAATTCTGGAGGAAGGCCGCCACTTCATCGACCCCTGCATGTCGACGTGGTCCGAAAGTCTTTTCTGCGAGGTTCTCCGCGTCCCGACGGCTACGAAGGACTGCTGCCCTGATTAATCGCCCTGTTTTGGACCCTTGACGATTTTGGTAGTGCGAAACAATCGAGAGAGTCTTCTGGTGACGCCATCGATCATCGATATTCAGTTAAGTATAAGTGGAGCGTCTCCCAGTTTGTGTGGTATCCTTCGGGATTTTTGGTATCCTTCGGGATCATTTTGATTTGGAGCTTGCAAGCGCCAAAGCCAGAGGACTCGTGTATTCACGAGACTATCGTAATCGATAATCCTTTGAAGTTTGAAACTAGACTAGTGAGCGAAGATGCCTGGTTCTAGTGTATTTGGAAGATTGTTTTGTTTGGGTTGTGGAAGGGATTTCCAGTTAGAGGATTCATGTCCGGTTCCTCCAATTGGAACTCCAACTTATGAGCTTTATGTAAAATATGGCGTGGGCCCCATTGCATATAATGAAGTATGGATTTGATACACCAGAAAGGACGGTGTTTTAAAATGGCCCCAAAATGGTTGTTTCGATACAGATATCTTAGATAATTTGGAAGTTAAATTGTTTAAAAAGAAAGCCCGGCCGGCGATGTTTGATTCTTTCCGCCTATGGCGAAAGGAAGCCAAACAGAAGGAAATTAAGCTAGCGAAAAGGAATAAGAGAGAAAGAGGTATGTCAATGATGCAAGCAGCTGTGCAATTTAAAGATAATGAAGAGGAACAAATGAATGAACAGCTACATAGACAGCTCAAACTAGGGATCGATAAATGTTACCCTGTTTTGTCACCCCTTGTGCAAGATGAAACAAAAGAGAAAGAGAAAGATTCCCTAATGTCCCATTTGCTAAGTTCGCCACCCCCGTATGCGCAAAATGCCACAGCGCCTCCACAGCTTGTAAATGTGCAGCCTCCAGTAAATATGCCGCAAGCCTTCCCACAGCCGCCAGCTCCTCCTCAGCTGGCTCCTATCCCTGCAGTGCAGCCCTCTCAAGGGCCGCCAGTTGTGTTACCTATTGCCCCTGCGCTTCCTGCGACTTTGCCTAGTATGTCAGCTGCATCCCCTGGCGCTCCTTCTTACACTACCCAGGTACCTGTATCTGAATCCGCTTTTCTTCCCTCTGTCTATCCCCCCGTTTTCGCTTCAACTTCTCCTTCAGCACGACAACGACTAGCTAATGTAGTTACTAGTTTAATGTCGCCTCTCTTTGGGTCAACTAATGTGACCCCTGGGTTACAACGTAAGCAATTGCGTAGTCAGCTGCCTGGTCCTGACGAGAAAGAGGTGTTAGATAATCTGGCGCGTAGGTGGATTGGTTTCCCTTCACTCTATAATGTGGAATCAGTTGTTAACGTTTTCGACCAATGGGATGCCCCAAAACAGAGATATGTCTTTGACAAAATGTGTGAATGCCTCTGTGAGGAATTGGAGGATCATGGTTCAAGCACAATCCCGCAGGAATTGTGTTGCGTGCGATTTGATTTTGGAACAGGTATAATTGTGGGTCCCGATGTAGATAAAGCAGTTGCGACTTTACTGTCCTTCAGAAATGGCGATTGTCAACAATCATTGTTCGAACAGGAATTCCCTGTGGGGAAGAAGGTAAAAGCGCGCCAATATCCGATGCGTGAGGTTCCCCCAGTTTGGAGACCTGCTGAGCCAAATGCTGTTCCACCTGTCTTAGCACATTTTCAGCGTATTTGGGTACATGTCCCATGGAAGCGTTCTGAGGTGTTAGCGCTTAAGCAGACATTGCCTGACCCCCGTAAAAACCCTACAGGATATTATAAGGAGTTATCACAAACTGCAGAATCGTGTGTCATGAATCTGGCTGACATAGATATGTTGTTTGGGAATGTGGTTCCACAGCCTTTATGGGGATCCATTCGTAATGTAGATCACGCTGCAGAATTGGGTAACACATGGGCTAATATTATTGCTGCAGACGCTGGCCAAGTTGGTGGCGCGAAGCCTGACCCTTTGGTAGCAGAACTCCCTGGTAGAATTATTACCTACATGAAAACTTTAATGCCCGCGATGCGCGTGAATTGGGATAAACTATCCGCATGTAAGCAGAAGAAAGATGAGACAGTGTCTGATTTCTTTACAAGGTTTGAAGAAACGTTTATCGACCACAGTGGTCAAGACATGAGTACTGAAGGTGGCCAACGGTTATTTGTGGATAAATTTGTGCAGAATCTACTTCCCGAGTTGTGTAAGAAATTAAAAGATTCAGAAAGTTCTTGGGCTGTTTCCTCTTCAGCGCAAATACTGGCTACTGCACAGTATTATGAAAATAGAGATAAAGACGAGAAAGATAGAACAGATAAGAAAACGAAAGAACTGAAAACGAAGGTCCTTTTACAGCAGGCTTATCCGCCACGTGGAGGACAGAATAATTATAGGCAAACCCAAGGTATCTATCAGCAGCCCCAACAGTTCCATAATAATCAGCAATTGAATGGGTATTATCAACCACGTATCCCTGTAGGTCCCAATCAATGTTCATATTGCAGAGAGGAAGGTCATTTCAAGTATAGTTGCCCTAAATTAATGCAGCGTACTAGTAATGCGTATGGCGCAAGAGGTAGAGGTGGTCAGCAAGCTCCTAGAGGTAGAGGGCGTGGAAATGTTCCCCAGAACGCGCGTCCTCTTCCGCCTCAAAATACGATAAATAGCTTTGATCAGCAAGCCAATGCTACTGGTAATACAGCTCAGTACTATAATAATGATTATTATGCAGAAGACGACAATGTGGAAGGTAATGATTACTAGGACAGCCGTAGACAGAGAGAGGGAGTTGTTTCAGTACCAGTGGATCAGAGTGGACCATATGTTAAAGTAATTACAGCGGGTGTGACGGAGCCCTTTCTGATGGACACTGGTGCTGCAAAGAGTTCAATCATGCATTCAAAACTCCCTGGCGCGCCTTTGTCTGGCGAAATGAATGTTTCAGTAGGTTTTTCTGGCGCCCCTGTTAGGAACCCGATTTCTAGTCCTATGCCACTTTCTGTTGGACCTTGTGAGCTAAAAGCACCCCTCATTCTAACGACAGGATGTGGTGAAAATCTGCTAGGATTAGATTTGCTAAAAAGATTGCATGCGACGCTATATTGTTCTCCCTCAGGAGTACAACTTACATTAGGTAAGGAAGTGATTTCCCCGGTGTATTTGTCAAAGAATGCAATGCCACCCAAATTGTCATCCCTTCCGGATGTCCTTTGGGCTACTGGTCCCAATGATGTGGGTCTTTTGGAAATACCGCCATACGTGGTCACTTTAAAAGCCAATGTCAGATTGCCACGCATTCCCCAGTACAAGATCTCCAATGAAGGTCAGAAAGCATTGTTAGCCATTGTCAGCGATTTAATTAAAAAGGGTGTAATTGAAGAGACAAGAGGCAACGTTTGCAATAGTCCTGTTTTACCTGTCTTAAAACGAACGGACCCTTCACAGCCACCTGTTTACAGATTTGTGATTGATCTTAGAGAGGTAAATAAGATTGTTGTGCCACAGTTTCCAGTTGTCCCTGATATAACTGCCTTGTTAACTATGATTCCAGCCTCCGCTGCATGGTTCTCAGTGATCGATATAAGAATGCTTTCTTTAGCATCCCAATTGCAGAGGAGAGCAGGGACATTTTTGGCTTCAGTTTAGGAGGTCGAAGCTTCCGCTTTAAACGCGCTCCCCAGGGCTACTGTGAAAGTCCATCAATATACAGTCAGGCTTTAAAAGCGCAGCTTGATGCACTTGTTTTACCTAGTGGCGCTATCCTTATTCAGTACGTTGACGATCTACTAATCGCCGCGGATACTGAAAGGATTTGCAAAGAAGCTACATTGTCATTGTTGCGTCATTTATCTGCCTTCCATCACAAAGTCTCTCTCTCAAAACTGCAATATTGTCGACAAGAAGTGACCTACTTAGGTCATCTCTTATCGAAGGAGGGAAGGAAACTGACCCCAGAAAGAATTCAAGCCATTGCACAATTGAGTGTGCCAAGAACACAGAGAGAAGTGCGTGCTTTCTTGGGCATTACTTCATACTGTAGGCACTGGATACCAAATTTCTCTTTGCTGGCAAAACCTTTGTTAGCATTAACATGTAAAGACACACCGAATCCTATTCCATGGTCTGAAGAGTGTCAGAAAAGTTTTTTGGAATTGCGTGATGCATTATGTTCAGCTCCTGTGTTGGGTACCCCCGACTACAGTAAGCCTTTTGCATTGTATGTTCATGAAAAAGATGGTTGCGCATTATCAGTGTTAACACAGCCTTTTGGCGACAGACCGCGTCCGTGCGCATATTTTTCGTCAACCTTGGACCCAGTAGCTAGGGCATTGCCAAGTTGTCTGAGAGCTACAGCTGCAGCAGCTATGTCTATACGACAGTCTGCTGGACTAGTGATGGATAATACATTGATTGTTATGGTTCCACATGCTGTGGACACATTGTTAAACAGGACCAAGACACAGCACTTAACTAGTGCGCGATTGTCAGGATATGAATTTACATTATTGGCAAATCATATACACATAAAGAGATGCAACACGTTGAATCCAGCTACATTATTGCCGATTCCAGCAGACCTAGATGAGATTGAGCAACATGATTGTCTGTTCAGAACAGAAGAACTAATCGCCGCGGATACTGAAAGGATTTGCAAAGAAGCTACATTGTCATTGTTGCGTCATTTATCTGCCTTCCATCACAAAGTGTCTCTCTCAAAACTGCAATATTGTCGACAAGAAGTGACCTACTTAGGTCATCTCTTATCGAAGGAGGGAAGGAAACTGACCCCAGAAAGAATTCAAGCTATTGCACAATTGAGTGTGCCAAGAACACAGAGAGAAGTGCGTGCTTTCTTGGGCATTACTTCATACTGTAGGCGCTGGATACCAAATTTCTCTTTGCTGGCAAAACCTTTGTTAGCATTAAGATGTAAAGACACACCGAATCCTATTCCATGGTCTGAAGAGTGTCAGAAAAGTTTTTGGGAATTGCGTGATGCATTATGTTCAGCTCCTGTGTTGGGTACCCCCGACTACAGTAAGCCTTTTACATTGTATGTTCATGAAAAAGATGGTTGCGCATTATCAGTGTTAACACAGCCTTTTGGCGACAGACCGCGTCCGTGCGCATATTTTTCGTCAACCTTGGACCCGGTAGCTAGGGCATTGCCAAGTTGTCTGAGAGCTACAGCTGCAGCAGCTATGTCTATACGACAGTCTGCTGGACTAGTGATGGATAATACATTGATTGTTATGGTTCCACATGCTGTGGACACATTGTTAAACAGGACCAAGACACAGCACTTAACTAGTGCGCGATTGTCAGGATATGAATTGACATTATTGGCAAATCATATACACATAAAGAGATGCAACACGTTGAATCCAGCTACATTATTGCCGATTCCAGCAGACCTAGATGAGATTGAGCAACATGATTGTCTGTTCAGAACAGAAGAAGAGACAAAAGGGAGAATAGACCTTAAAGATACTCCCCTGACTGAGTGTGATGGTACCTTATGGGTGGATGGTTCGTGCTTCAAGCTTCCGAATGGTGATACGACTGCTGCATATGCTATCACGACTTTGCACACGATTGTGGAAACTGCACGTGTGCCACATAATTCGGCCCAAGCAGCAGAATTGATTGCCCTTACAAGAGCATGCGTGTTGTCTGAAGTAATGAAAGTGAACATATATACCGACAGCCAGTACGCCTTTGGCGTGGCTCATAGTTTTGGGCGATTGTGGAAAGAACGTGGGTTCCTGACTTCGCATGGAGCTAAAATTCAGAATGGCAAGTTGGTGAATGATCTTCTTGAGTCACTGACCCTACCGTTACAAGTTGCGATTATGAAATGCAGTGCGCATAAGAAAATCACTGATGATGTTGGTCGTGGTAATGCATTTGCTGACGAAATCGCGAAAGAAACAGCAAAAGATGTGAAGACTCGAATGTATGTTGCGGGCCCTGCAAGATGGGCTGGTGATGTTGGAATGTGTGAAGACACGATAGAGAGCGTGAAGTTCCTTCAAGCTGAAGCCACAGAGAAAGAGTTGAGCAAGTGGAGAGAAAGTACAGGTAAATTGGATGAGAATGGTTGTTGGGTTGATTTGTCAGAACACCGGCGATGGTTGTTACCTGATGCATATGTGCTTCCAGTGGTTACTATGGCACATGGAATGTCACATATCAGTATGAAAGGAATCTGTAAGTTGTTGGCTCCAGTATGGCAGAATGCTGGAATTCCCAAGTGTGCAGAGAATGTGGTCAAGAATTGCATGGTATGTTTGAAATACAACCCTGGTAGAGGAACCCCAACTCCAGCTGGTCATTTTGCGCCTCCCACATATCCATTTGAAGTTTTGCAGCTAGATTTTATCCACATGGAAACGTACAACAACTTGAAATATGTACTGGTTGTTCTTTGCGCTTTTTCAAAATGGATAGAAGCATATACCCTAAAAGACAACACTGCTTTATCCACAGCCAAAGCCCTTATGAAAGAGTTTTTTCCTAGGTTTGGAATGCCAAGAATGGTGTGGAGTGATAATGGGAGTGAATTTGTGGGTCGAGTGATGAAGAATGTGTGTGAGGGGTTAGGGATCAAGCAAAAGTTTCACGCTGCAAATCACCCCCAATCAGCTGTATTAGTAGAGTGCTACAATGGCACTCTGAAGCTAAAACTAGCCAAAATCCAGGCGAGCTCCGGTCTTAAATGGCCTGACGCTCTGCCTCTAGCACTCCTGTCCACCAGAATGACTGTGCACTCACGAGTGGGACTCAGCCCATATGAAATAATTTTTGGCCGCCCGGCCAATGTATGGGGTGTGCCAAGACCGACGAAATTCAGTGAAATCGAACATCCAGTACTGCTTGATTATTTGTGTGAATTGACGGCTAAATTGCGTGTTTTACACCAACAGGTGCATGATACTCTCCCCCAGGCCTCTGAAGCTCCAGGACACCCTATCGACCCTGGCACGTGGGTTCTCATCAAGAACTTCCAGCGAAAGAGCAACGATGAGCCCCGTTGGGTTGGCCCTCACCTCGTACTTCTATCTACAAGATCAGCTGTTCGAGTAAAGGGGAAGAAGAATTGGATTCACGGCGCCCACATCAAGAGGATCCCTTTGCCTCTACCATATGACCAGTGGGTCCAGGAGGGTATCGCTGATTCTGAAACAGACACTGTACCCCGTTTTGTACCATTCAGTGATGCACGCGTAAGAGGCACAACTTCAGCACAAGAAAGTGACGATATTTTACAAGAAGCTGTGCCACCGTTAATTCGATTGGACACCACAGAGCCTGAACTTTTGTTTCAAGATCAGACAGTACCTGGCCGTTTCCGCTACAACTTGAGACCAAGGCCTATGGACAAATAAATATTCTTTTCCCTTACCTTTTTGTTTTTGATATTATAGCTCTCCCATCTGAAGGACTTTCTTGATTTTTGTTTTTCGAACCACCATCTGGGTTCAGCCGCAGGGTCACGGTGCCAAGACTTTGGGGTACAGGCCGAAGACGTTAGGTCAACGGTTCTGGTTGGTCTAGGGCGTTCCCTGGACTGATGGGCGTACTCCTTAGCAGAAGATACTCACCCGCCGCGAGCGGCACGATTAGAGGATGGAGTTTTTCAAGATGGAGAGACTCGCTGAGGAAATGAACTTTAAAGCGAAAATATGTAAAATAATGAAGAGCAAACGTTTTGTATTATTATGTCTGTTTGTATCATGTAGTATGATTGTGTTTACTGTAGGATTTGTATTCTTCTCCTCTCAAGAGCCCATTGCACCCACTGTACAGCCTATACCTCCTCCTACTGTCTCCTCACACTCTTTCTACCCTCTGCCTGAACACGAACAAGCTAGACGATCAGAGTTTGTAAACAACTCGTTTATTCAGCTCCTGCACCAGCACCAACTAGTCATGAATACAACCAATTGCTGGGTGTGTGGTTTAATGCCACATACCATTAACAAGGGTATTCCTTATCTAGTGCTGCCGTTTAGTTACAATGGATCGTCATGGGCATTCCAGACCATGTTTCTCTTTGCATTAGATACCTACTCCCCGCGACAACCGCGTTCCATCAGACCTAGCACCAATAATAAAGCTTTAATGAAAGGAGTTGCCGATATGAGCAGAGATATCGACGCATACTCATCTATACCCAAGGATGAATTGAGAGCTTATGTAGGGTGGAACGCGACGGGGTATAGTATTAGTCTGGGTGAAAGGCAGCGAAAAATCTCATCCCCAATTTGGGTCGTAACCCACATAGGTCGGTTCTGTTTACAAGGTAAAGGTCAGAATCCAAGAGCTCAACTGGGGAAAAGTGACTGTACTGAAACGTACACTTTTCCATCACAGTTTTCCCCTGCGTTTTTGGCTGCCAAGGGTACATATTTTGTCTGCAGTGACCGAGCATATACATGGTTGCCCCCTGATTTCTCGGGCACATGTTATATTGCAAATCTGCTACCACCGACATTTACTGCTGCCTCTGACTATCACAAGACCAGAGTTGTGAGAGGCGTGATTAGTAAGGAGGATACTGCCGGTCAGGAAACGGGAGACTTCTTTTTGGGTTTCCTGCCGTTTTGGGGACCTATGGTTAATAGTAGGAACCTGAGACAACTGACTCGTGTGGTTGAATCCACTGTTAATGTTACGGCTGTTGCCCTTGGTAATTTGACAGCTGAGCTCCAAGCGGATCGCCTCATGACTTTGCAGAACCGTATGGTTCTAGACGTCATACTTGCAGACCGCGGTGGGGTATGTAAGGTTATCCAATCTAGTTGTTGCATTTTCATACCAGATAACGCTCCAACAGTTTATCAAGCCATCTCCAAACTGCATAAAATATCTGAATCCATACACGTGGATAAAGGAGATTGGTCACTGGTGGGGTGGTTCTGGGAACTGATATCTGCCTGGGGTTGGAAGATTCTGATGGTCATTGGAATGATCTTAGCCATTCTTTTCCTGTTCTGTCTGTGTATACAGTGTGCTCCTGCGATATGTGGCCTCTGTGCTACATTATGTGTAAGGAAACCTGTATCGAGGGACGAGCTAAGTAATAGGATG
This sequence comes from Triturus cristatus, assembly GCF_964204655.1. Lineage (NCBI taxonomy): Eukaryota > Metazoa > Chordata > Amphibia > Caudata > Salamandridae > Triturus > Triturus cristatus. Next base: position 459,872,723 of record NC_140593.1, read on the forward strand.
ATGCTACAGCAACATCTCCATGACTTCGTGAATATTGACCTAGACTCGGATTGATGTGAGCATAGTTATTGCCTATGTAAGGACAAAAGGAGGGTCTGTGGTACTTTGAAATTTGGGACCGCGTGGGAGACAGGGCCCTACCCCTGTCTATTCCGGTATTAGCGAACCGCGAATGGTCAATGCGGTATGTACAAGTGCTTTATATAACGTTTCATTGATAAATGCACTATGTATACGATATTATACATTGACTTCGTGGGTTCCATCTTAGAGCGGTGGCCATCTTATGGTTGCCCTCACATAGACTACACATTACTAACAAATACGGGCCTTTAGAACACATGTGCCTTCCTTTGACTTCTCTGTGACCTGGGCAGCTTGGCTCCGCTGCCCCAGGTCAGTCCGGTCTCACGAGCTCCCCGTCCTACGGCCACCTGTGATTAGCATCAGGGTTTGACACACCATAAAGCCTTTTCATCCCATACAAGCCTCCAGCTAATCTCTTTCCCACCTGACTCTTCCTGTTTTATGGCTTGTTTCCCAAACAGGAGATGCCCGTGTTTATTGGGGCCTGTTGATATCTGATGTGGGATCTGAGCCTCGCTGGGTAAATAATTGTGGGCTGGCTAAACTGGAATGTGGGATGGTCATCATGACTCTGCCTTTTCGTTTGTAATGGATACATGTAAATGGCCATATCGTAAAATAAGGAATGTGTGCCTGAAGCATGATATTTTGTATTTAAGGAGAAGCCCGTTTCTGTAACTTTAAGCAGTCTCCTGAGAACATACATTGTGTTGTACTTCTCGGATACCTGTAATTGGTCTGCAGCCAATAAATCGATCTTTGACTTCACCCAGAAGACTCTGTGTTTCTGTAGGTCTGAAACAGGAAGAACCCGAAGTCTTAGGGTGTGTTCCCCTGCACCGCTGGGCTTAAAATTCCCAGTACTTCAGCTCCAGCCAGCCCTCGGACCACAGGTCTCCAAACGTCTGTATTAAAGCATGGTAGCTCAGAAATTGGCCAGGGGGCAGCGTACATTGTGTCATTAAGTCATCTAGTGGGATGAGTTCTCCCAGCTGGTAACAATCACTCACCGTGATCAAGCCTCCGTCCAGTCCAATAGCTGTTGTCTCATAAAGGGATAAGGGGGGTCCCCATGAAGTAACACTACCAGCGGCAAGTCTGGAGCATATAAAGAGGTACCAGACATTCTCCTCAGACATCTCCGCCAGCACCGCAGTGCTACTCTCAACAATGTTCCCGGTTGAGGAATGACCACTTTCGAATAAAGGAGTATTGCTAACAAAAGCACTTGGTTGCCAACCAACCCAATTGAACCCAAGCATCTCAAGGCTCTTGCCATCCAACCACTGGGCCAACCAATGAAGTTGGACAGCCAAATAGTTTCATTCAAAATCAGGGGCACCCAGGCCGCCCTCTCTCACAGCTCTCCGGAGAATTGTCAGGAAGACTCTGTTGCACCCTTCATCCCATGTCAACTTTCGGAGTAGAGTATCCAAGTAATTAAACCATGAGTGCGTTATTGTGACGGGGAGGTTGGCAAAGAAGTATAAAAGTTGGGGTAGATTAATCATCTCGGATAAAGAAATGCGAGCCATCACTGGCAATTTCAATAAGCACCAGAATTGGACGCTGAACTTAAGAGAATAAACTGCTGGACCTAAGTTACCTTTTTTAAGATCATCTAAGGCATGGAATACTTGCATTCCCAAGGATCAAAAGGACCGAGGTGAACGGGTAAACCTCGGGGGGATATCAGGCGGCTGTGCCTCTCCAGCAATCATGGAGAATAGGTGCGCTTTAGTCTCATGAACCTGGGGGCCTGTAAGCACTGAGAAATCATCCAGTTGTCATTGCATTTGCAACCCCCTGTCGGCCATCTGCAAGGTATAGCAATAGCTCATCGGCATATAGAGATAATATGTTCTCCGCACTCTGTGACCATCCCATGACCAGCACCCCTCTGTTGAAAGAGCTCTTCCAACGGCTCAATGGCGAAGGCAAAAATAAAAGGGGAGACAATGGACACCCCTGTCTGGTGCCCTGGTGCACTCCATACTGGGCAGAAACAACTTGACCTGTCTTGACCCTTGCCATAGAGTTGGTGTATAATAAGCAAACCCATTTTATCCAGCCATCTCCCAGCCACATCTTAATCATGACTGCATGAAGGAAATCCCACAGCAGCGAATCAAAGGCCCTTTCCAGGTCCACCAACATGATAAGGGCATCTGGATAGAGGAAAATATCCTGATAGAGGATATGATATAATCGGCGGAGGTACCTCGAGGTGGATCTGAGTTGGATAAATCCATTCTGTTCAATGTGAATGAGACCATGCATGTGGAGGAGCAACCACATTGCCAGTACTTTACTGAGGATCTTAAAGTCCATGTTTAACATGGACAGGGGGCGAAAGTCTGATGTTCGCATGCCTAATGTCTTTATTGGGAGGAGGGACCACCAACGCATCCCTGGTCGAGTCTGGCAGCGAGGCAAGGCATAGCGACTCAGCATATAAGGCCTCTAATCTAGGAGCCAAGGCAGGAGCAAATGTAGCACAGAATTCAGCCGGTAATCCATCTGGGCCAGGGGTTTTCCCAGCGGCCATAATTTCTATGGCCAAGCGGATCTCCTTTACTGTCACAGGATCCCCCCAAATCCTCCAGCAGGAGAGGGTCAAGTGTGTGTAATGGCAACCGCGCCAGTAATTCAAGTAAGGTCTCTGGTAGAATTGTCTCCAGGTGCCGGTAAAGAGTTTTGTATTATTCACAAAAGGCTGTGTTAATAGCTCATGGCGAATAAAGCAATGTTTCCTCTTTGGATAAAATCTGAGTAATGGTTGTTTCCCTCAACTCGACCTGGCCAGAAACCTACTCAATAGTCCAGCCTCCTCATAGACTCTAGTAAGATAATCTCGTAAGTGAAGGCTCCGGAGACGTTCTAGTGTAGCATTATAATGGCCTTTAATTACAGTGAGCTGTGTCTGGATGTTATCATCAGCACCCAACCTATTACCCAAGTCATGCAGACTTTCTTGACCCCAACAGATTGCCCCAGGCAAAGACCTTTTACTGCAGCTTTAAAAGCTTCCCACTCAACAAGGGGACCCGTGGCGGTGCCTTGATTAACCCTGAAAATATTCAGCGATGGCTGTGTGCAGAGATTCCCTCAGGCAGGTATCTTACAAACATGAGGGGACAAGAGCTGATAACGTGCGCCCTAAGTATTCGGTATGAGTCACAAATGCATTAAGGGATGTTGAGCAGACAAACATATCAAGCCGTGTATGTAATCTATAGACATGTGAGTAGTAAGAATATTCTTGTTCTTGTCCATGGTGCATTCTCCATATATCTGAGAGATCCCAAAGTCTCACCCAGTCCCGAAAGCCCTCCGAGGTCTTGTATGCCAGCGCCCGTGTTATGGGTGACATAGACATATCCAACTGAACATCAGCCACACAGTTAAAATCGCCTCCTAAAATAAAATCATCTGCTATCATGGATGACAAAGGGATTGACAGCGACCAGAGGAAGGGGACCCGGTCCATGTTCGGAGCAGATAAACTTCCCAGTGTGACTTCTCTGCCCAACAGTCTACCCTTAAGAAGAACATAGCGGCCCGCTAAATCAATAATGGAATGTGTAAGTTCAAAAGGGGTTCCCGCCCGGATCCACAGCAGTGCCCTCCACGAATAAGCTGAGTAAGAGGTAGCATAAAGTTGTCCCCACCACCCTGCGTTGCAAATGGGTGGCATCCTCCGCTGTAAGGTGGGTCTCCTGTAACATCACAATTTGGGCTTCTCTCTGACACAGGTACCGGTGAATATTATGATGCTTGGATGCAGAGCCCAGGCCCCGAAAATATTCCAAGAAAGCAGTGTTATGTTATAATGAGGGTCCCCATGGCATACTGCAGTACAGATCACCCATATGAACGTCACCCCCGCCACCTCCCAGCAATGATAAATCAATCCATGACCCCCAGCACAAAGTAACAAAATCCCAACTACAAACTCCCTCACCCAAGTGCAGTCCAGCAACGGCTGGCCATCCAAACCTGTAAAGAAACAACATCGTTAAGAGAAAGTCACCTTCTGACTCCTAATAGAGGCAAACTAAGTGAGGGTGGACAAAATATAAACTAACATCCCAAGCGAGTGCCGGCTCAGAACCAAGAGCAGTAAGGAGGTGATGCCTTCCAGTGGTCGCAAGCCATAAGCGAGCCCCAGGGTCTCAACTACAACACATACTTTATGAGAGGACCCCATTCTTGTCACAACTGGTAGTGAAGGAGCCAACCCATGATTCAGTATAGCCCAAGTGAAAACCAGTATCCACAGCCGCAGGCCAGGAGCAGGAGGGAAGCTTGATATTATCATCAAATTATGTCATCAACAGATTGTTGAGTCACAACTGGGAGGTCTGCTCACCGGGGCTGAGCCCCCTGAGTCAGAAGTCATTGACTTGTGGTCTGAAGAAGTGTCTGTGCCGGCCTCAGTCTTCATGATAAGACTATTTTTGCCACGGCAAACAATCTGCCCTCCGTTCGTGCTCAGTAAGGGAGGAGGAAGGAGCGAGGCTCTCCTGGAGGGTCATTTAAACTGTTTTTATGATCTCTGTCGAGTGGCCCCTGACCCTATCGAGGACCCCAAGGACCGCACACTCGCCTTGTATGCGTCTAACTAGGACCACACTGCATCCGGAGTGTCACAAAAATAGATGTTGCCATCCAAGATGATTCGAAACTTGGCAGGGAACATCAGCGAATACTGTATGCCCTCTTCACAAGAGCTTTCTTGGCTTCCACAAATGATGCATGCTGTTTCTGCACTTGAGCGGTGAAGTCTGGGAACACCAACACCATACCATTTTCAATCGCAAATGGGCTATTGGCCCACTGCAGGATAATGTCTCAATCCCTATAATGTAGTTATTGTGCCTTGGTGGCCTCCCCAGTGCCAGTGGTCGGGCCGGCACCCTATGAGCTCTCTCAAGGGCGAAGAATTTTGTGAGGTGGTTGGGTGCAACTTAAGTACGGATCCAGTTTTCTAGGAAAGACACCATGTCAGCTCCCTCGACCCCTTCGAGGAGTCCTACCACTCTAATATTGTTGCAGTGATTTCAGCGATCTGCATCTTTAGCCCTTCATTCAAGGGTGAGCACTCTAACAGAGAGGTTCTTCCACCTTGCGTTCTATCGCCTGGTGTTTGGGGAGAAGTTCATCAATTGATTGTTCCACATTTTTAACTCGGTCCGCTAGTTTGTGGTGTTTATTTATTTATTTATTTATTTATTTATGTAGTTTGTAGAGCGCGCAGCTACCCCCGAAGGGGTGTCCCGGCAGTAGGCCCAGACCCAGAGATACCATACTAATGTCCTGTTGAAGCGTGGCCTTAGTGTCAGTTATGGTTGCGAGAACCCTGTCAAGATGAGAGCGAATCGAAGCATCAGTGTCCTCTTTGTCCCCCCTTGACTCCAAAGGGGGATTGAAGATGCCCCCATCTTCGGCTGTGCAGTTCCAAGTTTAGGTTTAGATTTGCCCATGGTAGTCATTTATAGTGTGCAGGGCCTTAGGGGGGAGGGGCGGGAGGGGTTCTGAATCAAAAAGTAGAGTGAGTTGGTCTTCAATCGGGGTCACCCCTTTTATTTTTGTTGTTTTTCTAGCTCGATCCTGCACCATCACACACAAGCCAGGCCCCAATCTAGGTCGGGGTCTCCCCCTGTTGCTCGCAGTCACTCGCTTACTATATACTATGCAGCCCGCAACCGCCGGCAGCTTCGAGGATATCCTACAGGGAGGGGTAGTAGCCAATATTTGGTAGGTGCCTGATGGAGCAGGGTTTTAAGTATTAAACCTGCTCGAATTAACGCCCCAGTAACACTTATTAATAGTGTGAAGTGAGACTAATGTGCACATACACATTGGGAAAAACGCTTTGCGCATGCGTGCACTAATGCTAAGACCAATGCATGAAAAACAAGGCCGCGGTTATCTTTGCTTTCAAAGAATAACAAAAATAATACTGCTTCTGCACATTAATGCTCTTACTAGGGAAAATGACATTGAGATTAGTACAATGGTGGAAGGTTAACAGTGAAAAGTATATTCGTAAAATTAATCATGTTATGTGTTTATTTACATTAGAAAACATTCGGGCCTATGATTCTGTACGAATAATAGAGGGTTAATCCGGAGAATGGAATAACTAACATGTTGAAAATCGAGCACTGACAGAGAGTGGAGATAAAGGCAGTAGCTGACCTTCGCTGAAAAATGCCATGTTCCTGCCAAGAAGCGGGAGAGATGGCTTGGGAAAGAAGAGAAATGTTTGAACTTCTTCCGTCGAAAAAACTGCAGTTTCCGATACATGTTACAGTCTCTAGGAAATGCGCGAATAGCATAATAAGAATGAATAGAGGACAAAGAGAGTACTTGAAAATGTATTCGTTACTTTGGTGGTGTGACGGAACACCCCCTGAATCAACCAATGAGAGATCGAAGTTTAGTGAATGTTTCAACTACTGTGGGTTGGACATGTAAGATTTAGGGTATAACTGGGGTGCGTTTAAGGGTGTGGTTAGGTCGGCGTTGGGAGAAGCTTAGAGGGTGATCGTCGCTGTCCGTCGGTTTGCTGAGGCCTACCTGTTTCCTGTTCCTTTTGCCAAGCATCCTGATGAACTTTGTTCCCTGAACCTACCTCAAGAGACCCCCTACTATCCCTGTGGCCAAGGGGTGGTATTTCCTTATTTTCCTTGGGTTAGTATTAGTTAGATTATTCGTACTTTGCATAAATATTTGCAAATGTAATTTTGTCTCTCAAACTTTTGTCTCTCCATCTCTCCACTCCTTCATGTGCATTTATTAATTTGATATGAGTTTGATATTATTTTGCATTAATATGTTTTCTCTCTCTCTCCTGATTAATACAGTGCTTGCCTTGTAACTTCCGTACATGTATGAGATATATACTTACATTATTTGGTAATAAAAGAATTAACCTTAAAACGAGTTAGTGGTTATTTAGGTAAATATAGATAGATAGATAGATAGATAGATAGTTAATATTATTACCATCAACTTCTCAACTTTTGGTCTATCAACCAAGAGAAAGAAGTTTGGTATACAGGTTCAGTTAGTTATTTAGAGTTTTTAGATACAAGCCTGTATAATTAAACACTGATTTATTTAGTTTTGAAACTAAATGTCAGCGTTTTTCAGCAGATTTCATGTGGGGGTGAATTTTTGTGTCATTGGGCCCATTGAATGTTTTCTGATTGTTGTGGTTATTGATTATCGATCCCTGATTGTCGCTGGATCATGCCTGTCTTACTGGCCTCCTGCAGCATGGGTCACTAGTCCACATGCAGGTGTCTACCAGAAGGCAGAGATTCATCTCATGAAGGAGAGGACCTCATCGACTTCAGTGCCCTAGGGCCATCTCAGTTCCAAGGAGAAACAAGACAATTTAACTTCATTGGGCAGTAACCTCCACCAGTACCATTTTTTCGACCCCAACAGGACAGGTGTTTCACACAACTCAGAAATCCAGGACCTGTCTGTGCATTTTTCCACCCATCACTTACACCGGACCCCAGCCTGGGTCCCGACCTCCCATGTCGCGTCTAGAACCCCCAGCGCCAACGGCACCCAGTGCAGCCTCAGCCCCCTAGGCCTTCATGTCCACCATCGGCGGCAGGGATACTCGACAGTAGTATAATCGTGGCATCATTCACACTGCTCCGAGAGGGAGGGGGAGCTCCAGTACAGCGCCCAGGGTCAGGACCCAGAGCCAATCTTCAGCCTGGGGTGGGGCAAAGGCATCTCCCTCTCAACAGCAGCCCCCAATAGTAGGTCAGTAACCAGGGGAATTGGTAATATATTTGTGAGGCAGTGACAGCCCACAGTTTCTAGGCCTCACAACATGCAGTATACCTCCTCTTTCAGGGCATACTCAATCCCATCTAGGCATTATGGCAACCCAACTCCAACTCGGTTGCCAGCCCATGCAGGGGGGGCACCCAAGAGATGGCCGCTTCGTTGTCCGGGCCTCTGGTGCCCAAAATAGGGCCTGCAGTTATCAAACGGTTGATGTACCTCAGACACTGAACCCTGATTTGGGCCCCAAGTGCACCTACCACCAGTCAGGCCATGATTGGCCCCATCGTCACCTCTCTCCAGGCAGTACCCTACGTCCACAAGCACCTCTCCAGTGGAGTGGGGGACCAAAGGGACACGCCCAATCAGTCCCTCCACAGGCCCCAGCGTCTGTCACGGTCCGGGACATCCAACAATGCCCTGCTCAGTCATGGGCCTGTAACTGCAGCCCGTCTGCGCCATGTTGCATAGAAACATCATTGGTCACAAGCAGTCCAAAACGACGGGCCAGCCGTCTCAGCGAGAGCAACCCTACATGCTTAATCAATGGGTCGGGGGCTTATTTCTCGAAGAATGGCCCCTGGATCGCCCACAGCCTCTCTGCCATCCAGATGAAGCAGGATTAAAATAGGGCAGGTGCAGAGCAACAGGCTCACATGTCCGCCATCTTTTTAGCTCAAGCCACGCCCCCTTGAAAAACTCAAACTCTGACTTGAAAAAAAAACACATTTTCCTCCCATTTTTGTGATGGAAAGTTCTAGAATCTATGAGGAGCCACAAACATCCTTCCAAATAGCATGTCTCCAGGTCTCCCAACTAAAACGGTACCTCAATTGTATGGGTAGGCCTATTGCCCACAACAGGAAAGGGCCCAAAATGCAACTTGGATACATCACATTTTTCCACTCATAATTGACCCTTTTCTTGAAAAGTTGGTAGCTGTGGATTTTGGGCCTTCGCTCAGTCAGGACCTATCAAAAGTTAGTTAGTCTACACATTTTTTTAACACTAGACACCTGGGTGACTCTAGTGTGGGCTGATTCTCACCAGGTTTTTTTACCCATAATCCCTTGCAAGCTTTAAACTAACTTAGTTTAAAAAAAAACATTTTCCTCACATTTCTGTGATGGATAGTTTTGGAATCCTCAGCTGGCTTCTTTTTTTTTGCAAAGTGGGTAGCTGTGGGGTTTGGCCCTACTGCAGGTGGCACCTAGGGAAACCTATCAAACCTGCACATTTTTAAAAACTAGACACCTGTTGGAATCCAGGGTAGGGTGACTGACGTGCCTCGCTCCAAATTTGTTTACCCAGAATCCCTTGCAAACATCATACTTGACTAAACAACACATGTTCCTCACATTTCTGTGACAGAAAGTTCTGGAATCTGTTGGGAGACACACATTTCCTTCCACCCAGCATTCCCTCAAGTCTCTCAAAAATGACTATAGCTCACTTGCATGGGTGGGCCTAGTGCTTATGCCAAGAAACAGACTAATATGCAACCTGGACACATCACCTTTTGGTACTCAAAACTGACCTTTTTTTTGCAAAGGTGGTAGCTGTGAATTTTGGGCCCTAGTTCAGCCGGCACATAGGACAATGTTAGAAATGGGGTCTCTAGTTTGAGGTGGTTTGCACTCTGTCCAAGTAGGGATCCTCACTCTAGGCAGGGTAAGGGAGTCACACAGCTCAGATAACCCCGCCATGGTGTTAAACAGTAAAAAAATTGTATTCTGTTAACTTAGCCTCCGCTTTCAGCCATTTTGTCTACCAGCCCCATTTTGTGTTTCTGTGGGGACTCTGGTGAAGTCAGAAGTTACATGTTCACTGAAGCTGGTTGTATTGATAAGGCTCGCGTGTCACAGTAAGGAGCCCTGCGCTGCCGAAGGGCCTAAGTGAACAGATGCTTTATCTGTTAGCCCATCAACGCCTGTCAACTCTCTTGCTTATCTACAAAGATGCGTGGGTAGGGGTTTATCAGGATTCTACAGTTCAGCATGTAAGCATGTAAACATTGTGAAAGGGGTTGTGTAAGGGGTTATGTAAGCGTTATGTAACAATGACCAACTGGTTTTAGTGCTTGTCTTACTGTACCAAATGAGTATAAATACTAGATTTGAAACCATGCTAGTCATTCCCCTCTCAGACACTTGTAGTGTCTGTATGATGGGCTCCTCTTATGAGATGTAATAAACTTGTGTTTTTGTTCCACTCCAGTGTCGATCCTCATTTTGTGAACCCGTAGACAAAGGGTGTCCCTGCACCAGTGAGACTGATAGGAATCTCACTTCTACAATGCTAGCTTGGCACAAGCAGTCTGGCTTATCTCAGAGGCAATGTGTAAAGCATTTGTACCAAAACGACAAAAATCCAACATACACAAGTCAAAATATCACTTTTAAAAGAACAAGCAAGTTTAGTCCGTTGAAATCAATGGATGCATTCATTTTAGCACAAAGTACCGTAGATGAGCCAAAAATCAAAGATGGTGCAAGTCGCAGGGGAGGTTAGGCATAGAAAAAGCAAAGCAATGCGTTGGTTTATTACTACATAGGGGAGGTGATGCGTCAGCTCCTTACTGGCAGGGGAAGTGATGCTTTGGTTCCCGGACACACGGCCCCGGTTCCTTACTGCGGCGTTGATGGAGAATTGTCGTTGAGGGACGATGCGTCGAAAATCCAGACACACTGCATCGATTCCTCAGCCGTGAGCAGGAGCTGAGCCGGAGTCAGAGTGGGTGCCAAGGACGTCGGAGACAAAGTGCTCGGAACTCACGCTGCAGCGATTCTTCTGACGCGCTGCGACAGCGATGCGGTGTAAGCCATGGTCTAAGCTTCAAGTGGGAATCACAGTTCGGGGCAGGCAGCAGCGATGCATTGATAATTTGTAGCGATGTGAAGAGAAAACAGGCACTGGGAGTCAATGTGTAGATTTTCTCCTTAAGATCACCAGGTTACTCTTCCAAGGGCCCGCAAACTGGATTTGGCACCACTTGGCAAGTCAGGACTCTCAGCAGAAGAGCCCAGGCACTGGCAGGTGAAGTCTTTGATGGCCCTGAGACTTCTTAACAGGAGGAAAGCAAACACAAGCCCTTGGAGAGCCTTGGAAGCAGGATGTAGAAAGCAAAGTCCAGTCCTTTCACTCCCAGTACAGAAGCAGCAAGCATCAGGCCAGCACAACAAAGCAACAGGCAGACTGGCAGTCCCTCCTTCAGCATCCAACTCTTCTTCCTGGCAGAATGCCCTCAGTCCACAACTGTTCTAATTTTTGGTTGTCAGAGGTCCAATACTTATATCACTTTCTGCCTTTGAAGTAGGCGAACTTCAAAGAAAGTCTTTGTAGTGCACAAGACCATGCCTTTCTCTGACCTGTCTCCAGACACACTACAGGGAAGTGGAGACAGCTTTGTATGAGGACTGGCACATCCCTATTCAGGTGTAAGTGACAGCTCCTCCCACAACTCTAGCTCAGGAAGGCCCATCAGCTGATGATGGATATGCAAGGCAGACTTTTGTGTGACTGTCTACAGTGAATGTGCAAGAGCCCAACTGTCAGCCAACCCAGACTTGTATTCTACAGAAAGGCAGAGGCACAGAATTGTTATGCAAGAAAAGTGGCATTTTCAAACACGCAATTTAAAAATCAACTTCACCAAAAGATGTATTGTTAAAGTGTGAGTTCAGAGACCCCAAATTCCAAATCTCTATCTCCTCCCAAATGGAACATTACACTTAAAAGATATATATTTTTTTAATTAAAGCAGTACAAACAACGAAAAAGAACATTGCGGTGTTAAATATCTCAGCACCCCCCCCCCTCATGATTCAAACAACAAATATATTAGCCACTTAAAAAGGAAAATGAGTAGAGAAATAGTTCATGTACATCATGAGCACAATCATGATTTTTAAGCCACTGCTTATTCACCAATTTGAAACATATGTATAAGGCTCATTCTTAAATTAGGATAAATGCAAGAGTGCAAGTGCTTCCATTGTGAGCCCATAGTCGTCAAACGCAGCATGCGTAGAAGGCAGCAGTTCAAATGAACTGTGCTCACAGTGTAAAATTAAGCAAGATAGATCAGACAGCTCAACCATCCAGAATTATCAATAGATTAAAGAGACCTTAGCCAGTTACGGCCAGGTAGTAGACAATGCGGATCTTTATCCATACTATAATATCCTACTCTCAAAAAGCAAATATGTACAAAATAAGTTGATATAGTGAGTAACAGTGGCCCATAAAATAAGTTGATATAGTGAGTAACAGTGGCCCATCTAGATGGCCAATTAATATTAGCGTTAACCAAGCAGAGAGAATCATCGTTAGTTCAAATAAACGGAAATTGGGCCGTAGCTCAGTGGGACCTCAAACCTACGTGTACGAAAAGTGAGTCTCAAAGTGATATTCATAGATAATTTCCATTAAAAAAACCAAAAACTTCCTTAGTCACTGATTTGAGTGAGCCACCGAGGTAGGGGTTCCCATATTATTAAACCCTTCTTTTTGGCCCGTATGCCTTTTTTGGAGTAGATGGCTTTCTCAAGATTACAAGTGGCAATAAGACAGGCTAGCCATTGAAAAAATGATGGAGGATTTGGATCAATCCATGCTGACACAATACATAGCCTATAAATTGTCATGGCGACAAATATCAAAGCCCCGCCATTCTTTCTATCAACAGTGTCCTGAATACCCAACAAGATGGTTGTAGGTGATAGCGGAATATCTTGTTTTAGGACCTTTTTAAAAAAAGTCCTGTATTTGATAGATCAGAGGCCCCAATTGTGCGCAAGAGGCGAACATATGTATAAAGTCTGCTTCAGATTCTGCACATCTGGGGCATAGCGTTCCCTGGCCTGTCCCCCACTTTGCGATTCTACTCGGTGTAAGATAAAGAAAAAAAACGATTTTAAAAAACTGAGGCTGAAGCTTGGCTGAGAGGAGGTCACTCTGAGCAGCATGTAGTGCCAGACAAAAAACATTGTCAGTAGTGTCTAATTTTTGCTGCCATTTAAAAGAGACTCTGGCCAGGTCATCAGGCATAAGGTTATTCAAAGTTGAATAGATATATCCGATGCGCGGCATGGGGGATCCACATAGTTTGTTAATTAGGTCATTTGGAATAAACCCCGTGGGTCCGCCGGTCTTACGGGTCAGGAAATCCTTAATTGCGAGATATTTGAAGGCCTCATTATGGCTCAAGTTGTATTGTGTTTTAAGAGCATCAAAGGGCAAAATACCTTCAGTTGAAAAGAGGGCCCCTAATTTAAGAATGCCAGAATTAAGCCAATTTTGAAAATAAGATCTCCCGAAAATAGTGGGAAGATTAGGGTTATGGTTGATGGGGGAATAATAATTCAGCCTACCTAGGCCTAAATGTTTCCCAACAGAGGAAAAAACCTTAAATGTACCCATCAAAGCTTAAATCTGACCTTTTTATAATAGTCATATTCCACCTGACGCCACAAGCATCCCAAGGCCTCGGGCCCAAGCAGTAATTCAAATGGAGACGGGAGTGGCATTGTTGAGGTCAAGGGTTGTTCTTGTATCAATATAGAACAGTTTTGCAAAACTGTAGCCCAATATTATAATATTATGTTAGGGAGTGCCCAACCCCCTCTGTCTCGAGGAAGGGATAAAAACCTAAACGCTTTTCTGGGTTGAGAGTATGCCCAGATAAATTGAGAATAGAGATGTTCAAATTTCTGCAGTAGTACGTTTGAAATCTCCAAAGGAATGGCTGTGAAAAAATAAAGTAACTTTGGAAAGAATATCATTTTTAACACGCTGCAACGACCTACCATGGTCAGGTGCAAGTTGTTCAATCTGTTCAAAGCTCTTTTTGTTTCTGCGGCCAAGGGGATCAAATTTCCTGAGACAATTGAATCTATGTCAGCAGTTATACTTACACCCAGATATTTTGCCCTGACAACAACACTCTTGTCGGTCCATTTAATTTGCTCGTTATCTATAATCTGGGTTTTGTCTTTGTTTAGGGCATAACCAGATCTCTTTCCAAATTCTTGAGCTTCTAATTCAATAGCTGTTATGGCCTTTTCCGGATCAGAAGTTACCAGGGCCAGATCGTCGGCATAAGCCATCATTTTTGTTTGTAAGCCGAATCTATTGATAGCCCTGATATCTGGGTTGCTTTGGAGCCATTTTATTAAGGGATCTATATATAAGGCAAAAAGCAACGGGGAGCAGGGACAGTCCTGCCTTGTCCCTCGTGAAATTACTATCTGCTCGGTAGCCTGCCCATGGGGAACAACCTTTACAACGCAACTTTTACAACGCACTACCATTACAACGAAACTGTTACAACGCGAGTGCATTGACAACGCAGGACATTACAACGCAAGTTTTTACATCGACTTGCACTAGATGGCGTGCTAACATTAAAAATAGTGTAGTTTACTATCCCAACACCTTCCCTACTGTTACGTGGACTGGAGTTGGAATAGTAAATTACACTTTTTTTAATGTTAGCACGCCATCTAGTGCAAGTCGATGTAAAGACTTGCGTTGTAATGTCCTGCTTTGTCAATGCGCTCGCATTGTAAAACTTTCGTTGTAACAGCATGCGTTGTAACAGCATGCGTTGTAACGTCATACATCCCCTGCCCATTGATCAATAGACTAGCTGTAGGGCTATAGTAAAGGGCTTTTATTGTTTGAATAGCTTTAGACCCAAAGTGCATCTTACCCATAACCCTCCACAAAAACTCCCAGGAGACCCGATCGAATGCTTATTCAGCATCAAGCAGTATTAATGCGATCGGTCTCCTGTAGTCTGAGCAGCGTCGAGCAAAGTAATGGTTCGACGAATATGATCGATAGTGCCTCTCTCAGGGATGAACCCATGCTGCCATTTAGAGACTAGATGTTCGATGATAGAAGATAATCTAGTCGATAAGATCTTAGCATAAATTTTGGAATCACCATTAATGAGAGTGATTGGGCGAAAAGAGCCCATTTGTAAGAGTGATTTATCTTTCTTGGGAAAAATAATATCACATTTGCCTATCAGAGAAGATGAAACAAAAAAATAATCTAGCCTAGCTAGAGAAAGATGGGGGCAGAGTAGTAAGTATAACCAGGCTGGCATGGTTTCAAAGAGGCCCAGACATCAATCAGCCCATGTGTATCTATTAGATTCCTAATAGCTTGAAATACCTTAGGTTTTCAGCCAGTGTATTTCCACTGATTACTCCCCCCCAGTCACTGGGTAAGGTGCTATTCAAATCTCCATTCAGAATCACAGGAAGGGGCCAATGAGCTAGTTTGTTGTTAAGCCAGTTGAATACTTCAGGATCATCCACAGTACACCCATAAACAGAGCATAAGATGAATGAAAAACCTGAGGATAGCCGGAATTTAGCCAGGACCCATCTTCCACGGGGATCGGCCTTGGTACGAATGGGCTGTAGTGAAGATCTATTATGTACCAAGACCCCCACCCCTCTCGCCGTGCCCCCTGGGATGTCCCCCCAACCAATTTATATCCGAATGTGTCTAGAAGATATAACTGTGAGCCCTCAATATGCGTTTCCTGGAGGCAGACTACGTCGGCCCCCAGGAGACGCAGCCCCTGAGCCACCTTCTGTCTCTTCCAGGTATCGTTCAAACCGCAAATATGAACACGGATACATCTGAAATTAGATGCCGTGGTCAAGGAAAGGTTTTATGCGGAAATGATTCCTCAGCATATCTGAATTTTCTATGTAACGCTGCATTAATTATCGACAACACTTGGCTATCTTTGTCATTAAATCCTTCAGCCAAAAGTATACTTTCTTGTTTCTTTTTCAATTTTTCATAGTCATTTTTTGCTTTTTTCCTTTTCTTTTTTTTTTCTTTCTTGGTCCCGAGTCTTGAGTCAAGCACAAAAAGTATAAGTGGCTAAATGAATACAAGCTTCCCCCCCCCTCAAAGTCCCCCCTCCACACAACATCAGCCCCCCTCCCCCCTATCTTAGAGCAATCGGGGATGACCTGAGTGATGACTGCTCGTAGTAGGTCCCCGCCACCCACCCCCGCCATATTTACACATACAAAAATTACAAAAAACAGGTGTTTTGGACCAAAGAGCCAGCAAATAACAAGGCCCTAGGGTTCCACGCCCCTTTTTATGATACCTTTAATTTATTTTTATTGTCATTTTCTAGATTTTATCTCATCTAGATATTCCTGGGCTTTGATTTCAGAGGTGAAAGTGTGAGTTGACCCGTTTACAATAATTTTCAATCTAGCCGGGTTCATTAAAAAAACTTGAGCTCCCAGCTGTTGAAAGGGTACAAAAAGCTGATGGAGAAGTCACCTCCGCTCCATCGTGGAGTGGCAGAAATCGGGCCTCGCAAAAAAAGACACCCCTTCAAAGCACTTAAGAGAGTTAGGTCGGGCCTGATCATAGACTAACTGTCTTAATAGAAAGTTTCCAAAAAATACAAGGAAGGCCCTGGGTTTTTCTCCACTGTTATTACTACCCTTGTATCGTTTTTTCAAGTTAAGAGGGAAGCGATGAGCACGCTGTACTTCATGGTCCCAGTTCCATTCAGGATGATCTGGAAATGCCCCCCGGAGTAGCTTCACAATATTGCGCCGCGGATTATCCCCTTCCACCCCTTTGGGAATCCCTAGGAGGCAGAGATTATTCCGACGCTGACGGTTCTCCTGATCTTCCAGCTTCCACATTACGTCCGTCATAAGGGTGCTTTGTGATGAGCCAAGTTCTTTCAGGGCAACAACCCCTGTTTCCAGGCTTTCCGTGCGGCTTTCGAACTGGGTAACCCGTTCCCCTATGTCCGAGCAAACTCTATGCAGCTTCCTCATGCCCCCCTGTAGCTTCTTGGCAGTCCCCTTAGCGAGCTGGCTATCGGATCTAACCTCCTCTTGAAATTGTTTGATTGAGGCTAGTATGGCCATCAGCGAGGGTTCTTCGATGGTACCGCCAGTGGGGCATACGGGAACTCCTGATTGTTCAGGATTTATAGCGGGTGCCTCCCCAAAGGACAGAGCAACGTGAGAGTCAGAATAGTCCTATTTCAGCTGGCTACGCCGTTTTGCGTTACTACGCCCGCCTTTCAGCCGCTGCACAGTCCCGGTTTCATTAGGAAGACTTTTACCATTAAAGTCCGAAAGTGCCCCATCAGCTGAGCTGGAGGAGCATTCTTCCTTCTCTGAGTTTGAGCCGTCTGAGACCGAGAAAAAGGGATCTCCAATAGAGTCAGGAGAATGGGGGAGTGATGTTACCGGGAAGTTATTGACATCTAGAATAGAATTTATCAAGCCAGTGCCCCCCCCTGAGATTTCAATGGCCAAGTCTCCTGTAGTTATCGACATGGTGGGCATTAAATTACCCACTGTGAGGGCTTGAGGGGTAGTTTCGGAGTTTCAAGAATCAGTAACAAACTCTAATCCCTCCGTTTCCAATAACTGCCCGTTAGGGGTAATCCCTTGAGTCCCTTGTCCAGCTTGTACTTCTGGTTGTATAGGAATATCACCACCTGTAGCACCGCACTTTTCCCCTACCAAGGTTGTAAGTATGGTTTGGCTTTTAGGGGCCGGGGGTTTGGTAATAGCAAACATTTTAGCTGTGGATTTAGACTCTCCTTAAGGACTCTGCTTCCTCCTAGTCTCTCCGTGTTTTTTTTAGTAGTGCCCGTCTCCCTTTTACATTTCGGAGCCAGCTCCTGTGCTGGTCCTTCTGCGAGTCCGTGACCGGCGATGAGAGGAGCGTTAATGTTGCCAGCAGTAGTTATTGGCTTAGCTCCATATACTCCAGGAGAGGTCATCTTCGAGTTATGGCGGAGTTGAGTTGCAGCAAAACCCGGAACAACTAAGCTTGCAGCCAGCAATGAAAAGGTCATAAAAAGAGCGGATACAGCCAGCAGTCCAAGTGAGTCACAGGCTCTCCGTAACGATAATCGGGTTCGCGACCAGCACCTGGATTTACCGGTAACGAAAACCTCGGAGGGATAGCAGCGGCGTCCTCCAGCCGATTTGGTAGACGTATGAAACTGCATGCGAGATTCAGGCAGCATAGTCGAGGGACGACTTCCCTTGCGGCATGGGCTGTGGTGTGGCTGGGAATTACTCGAGCGCCATCTTGCTGCTGAAGTGTTTTCTTAAAAGATATTTCAAGGCCATGTTACCCTATGGGAGAGATAGTCCTTGCAATAGTGAAAAACGAAATTAGCAGTATTTCACTATTAGGACATATAAAACACACCAGTACATGTCCTACCTTTTAACTACACTGCACCCTGCACATGGGGCTGCCTTGGGCCTAACTTATGGATGACTAACATGTAGTAAAAGGGAAGGTTTGGGCCTGGCAAGGGGGGTGTACTTGTCAGGTCGAAATGGCAGTTTAAAACTGCATGAGCAGAACAGCAATGGCAGGTCTGAGACAGGTTTGCAGGGCTACTCATGTGGGTGGCATAATCAGTGCTGCAGGCCGCCCACTAGTAACATTAGATTTACAAGCCCTGAGCACACCTGGTGCCCTTTACTAGGGACTTACTAGTAAACCAAACATGCCAATCAAGGATAAACCAATCACCAATACATTTTACACCGGGAGCATATTATGCACGTTGGCACTGGTTAGCAGTGGTAAAGTGCCCAGAGTCCTTAAGCCAATAAAAACAGGTCAGAAAAAATAGAAGGAAGAAGTCAAAACGTTTGGGGATAACTCTGCAAAAAGGGCCAGGACTAACAGGAAACCTAGCAAACCTGTATATTTTTGAAAACTAGACACCTTGGGGAATCTAAGGTGGGGTGACTTGTATGGCTCTCACCATTTATTTTTACCCAGAATCCTTTGAAAACCTCAAACTTTGACTAAAAAACATATTTTCCACATAGTTCTACAATGGAAAGTTCCGGAATCTGCGGGGAGCCACAAACTTCCTTTCACCCAGCATTTCTTCAAGTATCCAATAAAAATGGTACTTCACTTGTGTGGGTAGGCCTAGTGCCCGCAAAAGAAAAGGGCCCCAAACGCAAGAAAGATACATCACATTTTTCCACTCCAAAACGGACCCTTTTTTATGCAAAGTTGGTAGCTGTAGGTTTTTGGCCCTAGCTTAGCCGGCACATAGAAAAATCTAGCAAATCTCCACATTTTTGAAAAGTAGACAACTTGGGAAGTCCATGGGTGTGTTACATGCATGGCTCGCATGAGGTAATTTTACCCAGAAACCCTTGCAAACATCAAACTTTGGGACAAAAAACACATGTTTTCTTCACATTTCTGAGACAGAAGGTTCTGGAATCTGTGGGAAGGCACACATTTCCTACAACCCTGAGTTTGCACATGTCTTCCAATAAGAACGTTATCCAACTTGTGTGGGTGGACTAAGAGACCACAACACAAAAGGCCCTAAAGCGCTATGTGGAAAGATCAGTGATAGGGAAAGCTGTGTCATGTTGGGTCATGCTCTTCCGCTACCCATGGAAACCCACCAACCGCAGTCATTTTTGAAAACTAGAAAACCAGGGGACTCCAAGGTGGTGTGCCTTACATAGATCCCACAAGGTTTTCCTACCTACAATGCCCCTCAAACATCAAACGTTGCCTAAAATCATGCATTTCCTTACATTTCTGTGAATCTGCAGGAATCCACAAAATTCCTACCACCCAGTGTTACCCTCACTTGTGGCAATACAAACGGTGCCCCACTTGTGTGGATGGGCCTAGTACCCACAACGGATACGGATCAAACCAATTGTTGTCGATGTTGGCATCGAGCACCCCTGCTGTGCTCCCTAAAATGATAGATTATTGTACCAAAATACATCCAGAACTCCATGTAACTCCACCTGCAAGACAAAACAAATAGGTTATAATTCCCCGGGGTCCCTTCCCTGGGGAATCATGTGGACACCCTGTGGCAATGCTGGATCAGGGACAGGGTAGGTTTTCACGTGACTAGTAGGAAAAAACAGTGGAGCACGTGGAGGAGCAGGTATTTATACATGGATCGTGGTCCCCTCCATGCAGGACATGACACAGCGTTTGTGCGCGGGATGGGTGCCCTCTTATTTTGTTGCACTGCACGTGCCACCACATTCTTGCAGAGTCGTACCCTATGTAGACAAAGAAATTGGGCAGCTGCCAAGCATGAAATTAGCAGCTCAAAGAGCTGGAAGATGTTGGAGTACTGAGGAGCAGCAGGATTTAGGTGACCCCAAAAAAGGTCCTTTGGACAAAAGCCCAATAGCTTCTTCCAGTATACTTAACCCGTTCCCCGCTCATGACGGAACCACTCCGTCATGAGCCACGGGCGCCGTGTGCTCATGACGGAGTGGTTCCGTCATGCTGCGGCTGTTGGCGGCCGCTCCTCCCACGCGTTGCTAATTCCCCGCCTGTGCGGGCGATTAGCGCAGTGGGCGGAGTCATGACGGAACCACGCCGTCATGAGCACAGCTCACCCGTGACTCATGACGGCGTGGTTCCGTCATGAGCACAGCGGCGCCGTCAAGCCCCCAAACCCCCCCAGCGCTGCGGCGGAATTCGCGCCGCAGCGAAGGGGTGAACATTTGTGACCATATAAATGCCAAATAACAACAACAATATAATGATAGTGTTTGTCAGGAGGCTGAGATTGACCTGTACCAAGTAGAAATTCTACAGCAGCTGAATGCAAGCTGCTCCCTTGTTAGAAGTCAAGTTGACACGAGGATCATCTTTGTCTTTAGGAGCTTGAGTGCAGAGTTGGCTAGAAGATATAAGTTGTTAACAATGTGTATAAAGCAGTGCTTTGCCTCCACCCCAGAGGTGTAGTTCTAACTCACCTCTTGCTACTGGCTGTTTAAATGCATCCTTCCCGCTGCCAAATGCAATGTAAAAGTGACTACTTTACATTTAGAAAGTGCACTCAATCATTACTCATTGGATTCTTTATGTCATAGCTACATTGTATAATCATTTTTGTACATTTCTTGTCACTAAATCACATTGAAAAGAAAACAGGACTGTGATGAAGGCTCCATTGCCAATCAATGGAGCCTTCAACATAGACCTATTTTATTTCTATTTGAAACGAAGAAACAAAGGGAAACTTACCAGGTCTGCCACTAGTATTCCAATGCATACAATCACAGACATGCACAAATGTGTACCTGTATTTGCATGCTTCGCAATATTAAAACCATACCTACGGTTTTTGGCAATGGTTGTTATAATCTGGATGTAGTTATTTACGGCTATAAATAAGAAGGAATGTCGGAGGGAGACATTGCAAAGGTTGCCCAGTCAGTCGTCGGGGTGTGTAGCATTTGGCTTGATGCATTTTTGTCCGAATATTTCGGAGCCAATAATGAAAATGCCACGGTCTAATGTACATGTGATTGTTAGGTCCATTCCCAATAAAAATACTAACGCTAATAGTTGCTGTTGCTACAGGTATTTTAATGCTGGTATTAATAAATAAGTGTTGCAAGTGCAAGAAACAAACACTAGATACATAACGAAGAGCCAAAAAGAGAAAGAGAGAGGAAATAGAGTTGGAAGACAGAAGAGGAAATTGCTATGAAATAGAAAAGGATATAGAAAGAGTTATGTTGAAACAGAAGAAGATCTTGCTTTCTAACTAGTATAACATGATGACAATCAGATTTTTGGGTTGTTTTTTTTATGATGGCTCAAGTCGCCATCAAAGGGGGGATTGATGGAGCAGGGTTTTCGTGAAATTTAACCTGCTCAGATTGAACTCCTCATTGTGTGAATTAATAACAAAATGGTGTGAAAATTAACAGTGCAAAACTAAAAAGTGGTAAAGATGAAAACTGCTCTAGCGCTTTCTGGGGCAAGTTAGTGTAGTCTGCAAATGCACATGATTAATGCAGAAAATAACAGCCAAAAAGCTGTGAGTTTCTTTTCATTAACTGATTGAAAATAATGTGTGGAGCATAAGAAAATGCAAGCAAAAACATTTATAGAGCATTTAATAGTGGAGTTTTATAAAATAACAATTAAAAGCACACTTATATTTCTTTTTCCTAGAGCGCATTTTACTGCTCTGCAGAGAAGGCCTCAAGAGTCGTTTTAGGTTTAATTTGCTTAATAGGATATTGAAAGGAGAAATATGTAATTTGTCCTTCGTGAGTTCCTGATGATGGCCAAGGTTGTGTAGAGGAAACAATGAACATTATGAATGGAACTTCCCTGACGAGCGGGGTATGTAGACATTTGTCTAACAAATATGGATACATTTGCGAGATGGAGGAATGCACAAGCCACGGAAGAGCGATATCTGAATTTCCTCTGCTGAAGGCTGATGATGTGAGCTCTCAAATACAAAGGAACTGTTGAAAATGTAGGCACATCGAGAGTGGAGTATTTAGACACCCTTGTTTTGAACCAATGGGATTTAAGAATTTTCTGTGTAATGATACATGAGGGGTTGGACCTTTAGTGAATTTAGGGTAAAACTATTAGTAGTAGGAGAGAGGCGCGTTTATTCCTACTTTGTGAGAGTAGAGAGCTGTGTTGCTGTTTCCTAACTTTATTGGCTGGCTGTTGTTCTGCTGATCCTGACTCTTTGACTTTGCTCCTCAATTCTTCTTAGGGATGCCCAGCTTACTCTCATGGCCAGAGGGTAGCTTTCCAGATTTCTAGTACTTAGAGTGATCGGTTAGTATTATTTTCTTTTAGTTAAATTGTTTTATTGAATTTTAACACTTTAGATACAGTGAAACATGGAAAATGGTTCCGATCTCAAGGTACATGCATAGGCAGACAGATATTTTTGGCAGTCAGGTGTACATACGTAAATGTTGTCTCTCATAGCTGTCATGAGATATCAATACCATCCCAGCATTATACAAAGGTTAAAGTTATCAGTGTGAGATTTATGGGTCCTGGGATATGGTTGCTAATCAAAATCTTGGTGATGGAGCTACGTCTGCCCATGCTTCTCATGGGAGCTTTGAGCCTGCTACTCTAATGAATAGGTAACAATCCCTGTCCCTCACCGGTGATATCTGAGTAGCTGGTTTGTATCCTAAACTTAAAACTGGGGTGCTGAATTGGGGTACTGATGCGGGATCAGCGGGGAGAAGGGGTGCGTGTGGAGATGGGAAGGAAGTCAGTAGGTCCTCTGTGTCGGTGTATGGGGCTTGTCTGGCGGCTGACGGTTATCGATGCGGGGGGGTTTCGGTTAATTTCTTTGTTAGGTTCTCGGGTTGTGCTCTACAGTGTGGGCCGTGAGGGAGTATCAGCAACAGGCAGGCGCTCTAGCTCGACACGCCTGCCAGCTGGTGTGGCTGGTGTGGCAGAAGTTGGTTGGGAATGGGGGGCCTCAGCTGGTTCTGCTCGCATGGTTTGCTGGCTGAACTGGAACAGTATTTGCGCCCATTCCATGGATATGTGGTGTTTGGGTGTTCCCTTCCCTTCCTCCTCTCGGATCACATCTTCTTCCGCAGCGCCCCACTTTTTGACGGCTCCCACTCAAGCCTCCACCGGGGGCCCTCCCAGAATCCTCCATTGCATAGCTATGGCTCTCTTTGCCAGAAGTAATAGAAGGGATGCAAAGCGGCGCTGTACATTATCAGTTTTTCGTTTGCAAAACACCCCTAGTGCACATGCCTCCCATGTATCAATCCCAGGGATATTGGCGGTTGCTCTGAGTGTGTCATGGTTGTAATGCCAGTATTGCTGCAATGTAGGGCAACTCCAGAACATGTGTTGGAAGACGGCTGCAGGCGCTTAGCATCTGGGGCACAGAAACTGCATGTCTGGGTAAGAACGTTATAAGCGCTTGGGCGTTAAGTATGCCCTATGTAGGATGTTGAATTGTATGTTCTTGAATAGCTGGTTTCTGGAGACTTTTTTGGGGTATTCTAGAGCCTGCGCCCACTCCTTGTCATGTAGTGGTCTGTTGAGGTCTTCCTCCCATGTCTGCCGTAGTGAGGTCAGTGGCTTAAATAACAATTCACGGGTAGCTTTATGCAGCCATGTGACGAGATGTCTGCCCGCCCCCATATGTTGTATGGTGTGTATTACTGGGTGCGTCGGTGGCTCTCCTGCAAGCGGGTCCCAGAATGGGCGGCTACTAGCCAACAGTCGTTGGTGTAGTAGGAATTGCCCAGGAGGGAGATTGTATTCTTCTACTAACTGTGCGTATGGTCGCAATTGGCCTCCCTCAAACAAGGATTCCCATTCCGTTAGTGAGCTGTCTGTCCATGTTTGTAGGGTTTGCGCCGTGCATTGGTTCTCTCGATGTGGGAATCCCACTAACGGGAGTAATGGGGAGTATGGTGGCTTCCCTCTAGACATGCGATGTATGCGCAACATACAGGTGCGAGCCACCGTTACATGTAGCGGGTATATACGTTGAGGTTTCGTGCCCGGTAGTAGCAGACGTCGGATTAGTGGCAGAGAGTTATGCTCCGTGTCGGAGGTTGTCTCACCCATGCGGCACTTTGCAGTCCAGTGCGAAAGCCACTGAAGTTGCGCTGCGAGGAAATAGACTTCAAAGGCCAGAGCTCCCAGCCCTCCCTGGTCAATCAGAAGATACAACGCGGGTAGAGCTACTCTGTGCCGGCCCATTCCCCAGATGAGAGAGGTGAGGAGGATCCCCCCGGTGACATGAGGTTGGGAGGGGTGGTGAGCCCATGGGACTGATTCGGAGATCCATAACGTTTGTCTCTCATAGCAAACGGGTGCGACACTGGACCCTGTTAGTCATCATGTACACAATTGGACATATGTCATTGGACCTGTTGACTCATTGCCTGTAAGTTCACTTGAATGTACTACGTGCTATGTTTATGTTAACAAAATTCCAATAAACAGATTCCATAATAATGAGAGAGGTGAGGAGGATATCTATTTCCCGAAAGAAGGGACGAGGCGGAATGACTGGGATGTTGGTAAAGTGATATAGTAGCCGGGTGACAATAATCATTTTAGCCAGGGCTACCTGCCCGATGGGAGCCAGGGGGAGCGTCTTTCAGAACTCTACGGCCACCGTATGCCAGCCAGTGTTTTACGGTGATTCCCTTCATACATGTTCTGCGGGGAATGATACAGCCTAACTCCGAGGTACCTAGGGGCAGCATGGCTCCAGGCGATCCTCTGGGTCCCAATTGTAAGGTCCAGGGGGGCTAGGTGTGGACTAAGGGGGTAGACCGTGGATTTGCTCCAGTTGACTCTGAGGCCTGAAACCTCTGGAAACTCTTGTAGTGTTGTCCATATGGGGGTCAGATCAGCTGTTATGTCACATGTATATATATAAGCAGATCATCCGCGTACAATGTCACACTGTGGACTGTGTCAGCGATCGGAATGCCCCAGGCCTCTCCCTCCCGACACATACTTATTCCTAAGGGCTCTATTGCCAAGGCAAATAACAGCGGGGAGAGGGGACACCCCTGGCGTGTACCCTTCTCTACCCGAATTGGGGCTGAGATATATTTTCCCAGTCAAACCCTTGTTGTGAGGTTCTTGTAGAGGAGTTGCGTGTATGCAAGCAGGGTAGGGCCCAATTCATTCTGCCAGAGAACGGCAAACAAGTAGGGCCACAGGAGGGTATCGAAGGCCTTTTCTAGATCTAGAATTAGGCAAGCCGATCGTGCGAACTGGGGACCTGCTCTGGCTTGTATGTGGAAGAGCCAGCGTAGGTTCTAGGATGTGTTACGGCCAGAGACGAACCCACACTGATTCGGGTGGATCAGTGGAGGAAGGATATGGGAATACCGATTCGCGACAATGTTTACCAGTATTTTACAGTCTGCATTCAGTAGTGCTATGGGCCTGTACGCGGCTGGGCGTCTCGGATCACGGTCCGGCTTTGGAAATACCACCAGAACCGATTCTCTAAGGGAGCCTGGCAGTTCACCTCTCTGCAGTGCGTCTTCAAACAAGCCTGTAATTTGGGGGACCAGTTGGCTTGAGAAGGTGTTGTAGTACTCTAGTGGAAAGCTGTCCATGCCTAGGGTTTTATTGTGCGCTAGGGCACGGATTGCATGGGAGACACTTGCAGACCTTATCTTCTTGTCAATGTCGTCCCTGTCTTCCTCCGGAATTCGCGGGATAGTTAAGGGGTGCAGGAAATGGGTGATAAAGTGTGGTCTCTCCTGTGCGGGGCCTCGGTAAGCTTCTGAGTAAAAGTCGTGAAAAATGTGTAGGATCTCTACTTGGGAGTGTCGGGGGACCCCCTCCCAATCCACCAGTTCTGTAATGCGTTTGATCTCCGTGTCTTGACAGGCCACCCATGCCAGGAGGGTCCCTGCTCTGTTCCCTTCTTTATGAGATCTGACCATATGCGCTTTGAAGTTATATTTACGCAGGTCCCTTAACGTCTCTGCATATGCTGTTTTGGCCGTTGCTATTTGCGCTGTCGTGGCCTCGTTTACATCCACATCCTTTGTTAGTGCTGCTAATGTAGTCTCTGCACGCAGGAGCACTGCTTCTAGTGTTTTTCGGACCCCCACTATTTGCTGTATACACTGTCCCCTTGCGGCCACCTTAAAGGCATCCCATTCCAGTGATCTAGAGGTCACTGTCTGTGCGTTTATCCGGAAATAATCTCGAATACTATTCTACTGGTCATGTCTAAACACCTGATCAGTGAGGCATTCCCGGGGCAGTTTCCATGTTGGTACTGGGGGGGTGAGGGGGCCGCCATCTGAGAGTCAGGATATGGCATCGTGATCCGAGAGGACCCGGCCTAAGTAATCTGAATGTCGGACTTTAGGGAGCATGGATACCTAGCAGAGGAATCTGTCTAGACGAACGCGTAGGTTATGAGGGACTGAGTGTCCGGATTCCGGAACCACCATACATCTGCTAGCGCCCAGTGTGTCACCCATGTTTGAAAGCGCGCCGCTTGTTTATGCGCCGGGGAGTGTGCAGGGGTAGGGTGGGATCTATCTAGGTGAGGGTCTAGCGTGCAGTTATAATCGCCCCGAGAAGCCAGGGTGTGGATGTGTATTGGGCTAGTACCCCATTTAGGTGTCCCCAAAATTTGTCCGGCTCCATGTTGTGAGCATAGATACTCCCCAGAAGTATAGGCTGACCTTGTAGGAGCCCCTCCACCAGTGTGTAGCAGCCTTCCTTATTGATCGTGCGTTTGAGTTCCCGAAAGGGAGACACTGGGTGGAGCCAGATTAAGGTGCCTCGGGCAAAGGCAGAGTACGTCATAGCATAGATGGTTCCCCACCATTTCCGCCGCAGGCGGTCGGCTTCTGGGGCCATTAAGTGTGTTTCCTGCAACACAGCTATTTCTGCATGTTGCCTTTTGATATATGAGTATATGGCATATCTTTTGCGCGCAGTGTGCATGCCTCTAACATTGATCATTATGATCGTGATGTCTGAGTTAGTTATCTTGTTAGGCATGTGCTGTTGTGCGTGGGTGTTGCTGCCTCATTGTAGGGGTTAGGGCATCGCCTGGGGGCCCCCCGCATCATCGCCAGCCATTGACGATCTGTGGGTCTGCCCGTCTGCACACTGTCTTGTTGAATATCTGGAGAAGTCTGTGGGGGGAAGGGGTGTAACTATAATGCAGGGAAAATTCCCAACTAAAGGGACCTGTCGCTCGAGGCGACACGTACAAACTAAAAGGCATGTTCATGCTCTAATACGGTATTGGAGCTGCGTGGTCTCTTTGTGTCTCTAGTGGTGCTCTATGTGGACCATTGCAGCATAAGTGTATAAACTGCGGTGCCGAACGGGTCCTTCTAAGTGGTATGCTCAATCAGGTATGGTGTGCCCCGGGTTCTCTTTTAGTAGATACCCCTTTGACTAGATAGCATAACAAAGGCTAGTGTCCAGAGTCTGGGATCATACTGGGGCCCGGGGGGCAATTCAGCTACAATGCAGCGTCCCATATTATATGAGCGTGTCCGCCATCTGCGGGGGTGATCAAGCCATCTCGGGATACGTTTCAGTCGATGGCTTCTTCCTCTGGAGTGAATATGTGGGGAACTTTTTCATCATCAGAGCTCTCTGCCACCGGGCCAATCCATGCTGTCACCTGTAGTGCTCTCCTACGTTCAGCTATGATTTGTTCTAGATCCAGGGAGCTCCGTGTGTTCGATTCAGGTCATGAGTTCCATTGTTTCAAAGTGAGTTTTTTCTTTAGGCGTCTCTGGTTTTTGGATGCCCGAGTCCCTTGTTGTAGACTGCCAGTTACAGTGCCCTGCAAGTGTTGGACTGCCCATTCATATGCTTCTTTGGGGTCCGTGCATAATTTTAAGGTGCGCTGGAAACAGAAGGGCGTACTGGACCTGTTTGTGACACAACAGACGCTTCATCTCTAGGAATGATGAGGATTGTCACTGGACTGCTTTAGAGTAGTCAGGGAACAACATGACCTGTTTATCTTCCACCCTGAGGGGTCCGTGCTGTCTGGCTGCTCGGAGGACCGCATCCCTGTCACGGTAATGTAGTAGTTTCAGTAGGAATGGTCTGGGTTGGGATCCCGGGGGTGGCTTGCAGGCTGGAATGCAATGCGCCCTCTCCACCGAGAGAATGGAGTCAGATCGGGTGGCGGGGTGAAAGTTTTGAACCATGCTTCAACGTAGGTTATGGGGTCCAGTCCTTCCACTCCCTCTGGCAGATTGAGGATGCGAATATTACTTCGCCTGTATCGCCCTTCTAGATCGTCTGCTTTGTCTTCGAGTATCTTCACCCTTGTTTGAAGGTCGTTTAGGGAGGTTTGTTGGGACTTCATTTGGGGTTCTAGAGTCTGCATGGTTTTCTCCCCCTGCTTGACTTTATCTGCTAGCTTGCGATGTTCATCGCGTAAGAGGTTCAGGTCTGTGGTCAGCGCCCCAAATCTGTCATACATAGTGACCCTGGAGTGTTCTATGGCACCCAGGACCTGGTCTAGCTTTGCCGAAATTGATGCCATTGGTGGGAGCTCTTCTAATGGCTGAGGAGGGTCTGGGGAAGGTCGTCTGGTTGAGATCAGTTGTGGTCCAGCAGTGACCGCACACTGATGCCCCATTGATCCAGTTGAGGTCAGGTTAGGAATGTTGCTAGCTGTCGATAGAATGCTCACGACGCTTGATCGGTTAGTATGATATTCTGAATTTGCATAAATCTTATTGTCAAATGCCTTTATCCCTACACCTATACACTCTCTCATTGCGCTGATTTTTTAGATGTATAATCGTGATTTATTTCACTACTGTTCTCGTGAGATGATCTATGATTCGAACTGTATTGTACTTGATGAGCAATCACATTATTTTAGATAAAGCATATTGATTCTTAAACAGAGTTTATTTTATTAGTGCCATTTAGTTATTTTGAATGAATATTTCTTGATGATGATACTTTTTTAGATTTCTGATACAATTTTGCCAATCACTGACCACTAACAAAGATTAATCGAAGAGAGAAGAGGTTAAATAAAATAATGAGCAAACTGGTAAGATTGGTTTAAACTCATACAGCGTGAAAGGGGCTGTTAGATATTAAATTGGGCCCAGATGATAGAAATTTGTCAGTCCCCAAACGCTGGATGAGGGTGTATCTTCCCATCATTTTGAGAGCACCGTGGACCTAAACCATGTCCATGTAAAACTATATGGTATAGTTATATGAGCACCTCAGACCTCACAGTGGTTCCCTGCTGAATATGTGGTAGAGTATGTTTCTTTTTGTTTGCATAATACCCTAGAGAAATCTACCAGGAATAAACTAGAATCCGAGTGTCCCCATCCTTCCCTTCCTATAATATCACAGCTACTCCTATTATTGACCTCAACATGCTTAGGTTTTTTACCAAGTTTGGCAAGGATCCAAAAAAAGGAGTTGATAGAGCCTGGTCTAACTGCCAGGATAGAATGATGGATTTGGTAGACTCTCTCACCAGAATTCTAGATTTGGCTGAAAAGACTTGTTTTTCCTGGTACCCATTCCAATTGGGCCCAGCGGGCTATTTGCATGTTGGGTAACACCAATGCGCATATTTCTTTAGAACGATTGACCCTAAACTGGATTCTCTGGCATTTAAAGAAGAGGATCCCTCTGCCAAAGGACTGTTATTTGGTGACTCTTTTATCAAAGAGTTAGGCAAATATCTTTCTACCTTTGCCACCATGGATAAGGCTCAGACGTCTCTTAAAAAGATTTTTTCCTCTTGGTTTT
Source organism: Triturus cristatus (assembly GCF_964204655.1). Classification (NCBI taxonomy): domain Eukaryota; kingdom Metazoa; phylum Chordata; class Amphibia; order Caudata; family Salamandridae; genus Triturus; species Triturus cristatus. Next base: position 459,902,744 of record NC_140593.1, read on the forward strand.
TCACCGGGGCCTGCAAGTGTTGGAGCCACTTTGCCGATCGCTCCTCCATGAGATGCTCCTTGAACCAGCAAGGCCAATCCAAATATTATTCAGGATACAAAGCCTCAGTTCTACCCCGCCGTGCCAGAGGCTACAGGAACAAAGGAGAGCAATATTCTGGTAGTGCTTCCAATTCTGGCCTTCCTCCCGTAGGAGGCATACTGGCATTATTTCTCAATGCATGGCTTTCTCTTTCAGCAGATCCCTGGGTAATCCAGTCAGTTCAGGGGTATCTCATAGAGTTTTGTCAACCCCCGGTTCCATTTGATCTGCCAAGAGCAAAACAGCCTCATATGCAACGAAATTCAGTGTCTTCTCTCAAAATAGGTCGTAGAAGAGATTTTCTTAATCTTTTGGGATTCCTCAGCACTATTTTTCTTGTTCAGAAAAAGAACAAGTTTAGTTTAGTCCTAAATAAAAGAAATTTCAATAATTTTGTAGTGTACCATCACTTCAAGATGGAGACCATATTACATCTCAGAGATATTCTCATTCAAGACGATTGGTTGGTCTTCAGGACACTAATCTTACTTTCCCTATACCTCCTTCTCATAAGGAAATATCTCCAGTTTCAATGGGAAAATTCTTTTTATCATCACAATTCTTCCCTTCGGTCTGTCTTCGGCCCCTTGGTGTTTCACCAAAATTGTCAGGCCAGTGGTAGCCTTTCTCAGAGCTCAGGGTATTTGTCTCATCATTTATCTCGATGATGTTCTCATCATGGCCCAGGACAAAAATCTTCTTTTGACTCATCTACATCTTTGCCAAAATCTTTAGTTTTGTTTAGGCTGTCTGGTAAACTTAAAGAAGTCGCTCCTGCTCCTGTCTCAACAGTTGGAATTTCTCAGTTTCCTGATCGACACTTCCCGATCTATTCTTCAACTTCGACCACACAAGGTATTTCTTATAAAAAAGGAAATTCGTAATTCCCTAATTCATCCTTACTTCTCCCTCAGGTCTTTGGCCCAATTGGTGCGCCTTCTGGTCTCCTCAATTCAAGCTATCTTTCCGGGCTCTCCTCACTATCGGGCCATTCAACGCTTGAAAATTCAGCATCTTCGCAGAGGTCTTGCCTACGGGGACCCCATTTCCCTTGATCAAGAATCCAAAGAAGAGCTTCTATGGTGGCTTCAACTTCTAGATGCCTGGAATGGGAGAACCATTTTCTCTGCCACCCCAGATCTTGTATTAGAATCCATTGCAAGTCGGACAGGTTGGGGTGCAAGATGTGGTCAGTTCTCGACTGGAGGTGTATAAGTTTAGAGATGCTTGCAGGTTCCTTTGCCATCCAGTCATTTACCAAGGAAAGAGTAAGTTGCACCATCCTTCTTCGCATAGACAATCTGACTGAGGTCAAATATATCAATCACCTCGGAGGCACAAGGTCCAAGGTTCTGGCAGATCTTGCCAAACATCTTTGGGATTACTGTCTACAACGCAATCTTTCAGGGCGAGCTGTTTACCTTCCAGGGAAGCTAAATGTAGTGGCAGACTGGTGCTCCATGTACCTCCAGGACTCCAGCTACCAGCAGTGGCACCCTTCAGTGTTTAATTGACTTTCTTCCATCTTCAGCACAATGTCAATAGATCTCTTTGCTTCTCACCTCAACACTCAACTCTCGTCGTTTTCAGTTAGAAACCAAATCCTCAGTCCCTGGCTACAGATACCTTTCTCTAATCTTGGCCTCAGACTCTTCTTTATGCTTTTCCTCCTTTTATTCTCACTGCACGAGTTTTGGCTCAGGCTCGCAGACAGCAACCTTCTCTAATTCTAATCACTACTTTTTGGCAAGCCCAAAGAGTATCGTACTCTATTGGAAATGGCATGAGATTTTCCGGTCTGGATTCCTCCTTTTACTGATTTACTGCTCAGTCCCCTGGGTCATCCACCCATAATTTTAGACGGCTCTCTGATGCTCATTGAATGGAAGATTTCGGGTCATCCTGGAGAACCCCAGGAATTTCGGAAGAGGCTATATGACTCATACAACAGTCATGGACTCCTGGCACCTCAATGATTTACAGTTCCCCCTGGCTCGTATGGTGTAGCTGGTGTATGGACAGATCCCTTTTTAGCCAATGAGACTTTAATTGTCAACTTCTTAGCTTTCCTAGACTCTCAGGGTAAGGCATACCGCACTATCAATACGTACGGATCCACTATTTCATACGAGCATCATCGAGTGGATGGCAGACCCTTTGCCGAACATCCCTTAATTTGTCGGCTGTTAAAGGGAGTAAGGCATGTTAAACCTCCTGTTCCCAAGTATAATACTATGTGTGATGTCAATTTGGTGATTAAATTGTTTATCTCTTGGCAAGATAATGTTTCACTCTCTCTCAAACAACTTTCTGCCAAGCTTACTATGCTTTTATGTCTGATTTCTTTGAAACGTGTTTCTGACGTGAAAACTTTGGATGTCTCTTCTTTTCACTATTCTTTTCTTGGTGTCTCATTTCAAGTTCACAGACGTAGTAAAACTAATTTATCTTCCATTCATAATCCCTTTTTCCTTCTCAACTCAAATTGTGTGTTGGAAACTGTTTAAAACGTTATGTGGCTCATACTGCAGATTTGAGAACCCCTTCCTCTTCTCAATTATTTATTTCCTTTAAAAAAAAACACAAACCAGTTTCTTTTCTCACACTTGCCTGCTGGGTCAAGTGAATTGTGTCCCTTGCTGGCCTTAATATTGAATCTTTTTGGGCCCGTTCAGCTAGAGTAGCCATAGCTTCTTGGGCTGTCTGGGCCGGTGCTTCTTTGCATGACATTCTCAAATTTGTAGATTGGTCAAATGTGAATACTTTTAAAACTTTTTATTGCAAACCTATTGCTCATGTTTCTGATTCTGTTATTGCAAGGCTTTGAACTTGCATAATAGGAGCCTCTGTGTCTTGAAATTGAGATTGGTGTCCTAGCCTTGGTGACAGATAGGCTAAATTTCATTAAAGACATGGGGTGAGCATTATCTCACTGCTATCTTTTAACCCTCCCTACTGTTGTTTTTTGCAGTGCCAGTTCATCCCACCAGTACTTCCTCCTAATCTGGAAGGGACAGCTTTTTCCTTACAGGATTCAGCTCCTCTCCTTGGATTTCCATCCTCATGGGGTTGCCATAATCATCATATCTTCATGGACTGTTTCTTGGACCTTTTTATAATGTTGTTTACCTTCTATTCAGCTTTTATTTTCTCTTCCTTTATGTTCAACATCTCGCTTCAAGAAAAGAGGATTGTTGTTTACAGTCAACATAATTATTGGGATACTCGACATTGGATCGGTTTAATTCATTTTGATGTCATACTGTAGTTGTTTTTTCTTTGTTTTTCTGGGAAACTTAGTTTTTGCTTGGCTTCTGTAAAACGTAAGGAAAGAATAGAATGCATAATACTCGCCTCTGTGTCTTTAATAAAATCTATTTAAATCAAGATAAGGGGAGATAAAAGGGGATGTGGTCCATTCACCTTCCGGCAAGTAGTCAATAATCACTACTGGATATTTACAGTAGTGATCACAGATAAAAACAGTTATGAAGTGCTCGTGTTAAGTAGAGCTCCAAGGAAGGTGTTTACCTTCAGATGCTTGTGTTCAAGGCTTCGGTAAATAGGTACGGACGCGTATCTACTGGGGATTTTCGCAGGTTGCACGACTTGTGCTGACGCTGTCTTCCTGGAAGACAGCGTCAGCACAAGTCGTGCAACCTGGAGCTCTACAGAATGACATTTGAACTCTGAATTTGATCTTGGGTAATATCCCTTTATTTCACCACCCACTCAACTTTCTTAAGGTCCTGACGAAAGCCCCCCGATCCTTCGGGGCGAATTAAGGGCTGAAACATGTCGACCCATCACTCGGACTGACTGTGCAGTGGACTCATTATACGTCCTTTCTGCACAACCCCCCCTTTTATTCTTTTCCCGTGCTCCAGACAAAAATAAAATACAGTCCAGGTAGCATGAGGAAATTACTTTTTTTATATTCTCTCACTTACCACGAGCACTTCATAACTGTTTTTATCTCTGATCACTACTGTAAATATCCAGTGGTTCCCTCCGGGTGGAGGGAGCATAAACAAAACCCAATGATGATGCTGTCACGTTTTTAGAAAATTAGGCGGAGAATCAAGATATACCGCCCTACGAACCGCTTAAACGTGAATGAGGGTTTTTGAAGGAATAGATAAAAAACCGCATAACCCTGGAAAACAGGTACAAGTGATCCATTCTATTTTTGATTAGTGGTTTAATAAAAGGCTAGGAAAATCTCAATCGTTTTCTTCTTTCACAGTTTTAATATAGTGCAGACTTTGACCCAAAGGTATAGGAGTGCTTTACATGAGCATCAGTTACATTACACAAGGACACATTAATTTTGGTTTTAGGCACGGGGAGATCAAGTGATTTGCCCAGAAATACAGGATGTCGAGCTGATGCCGAAACTTGAACCTGGTTCCCCAGTAGCAAAGTCTGCAGCTCTGGCCATACTGCCACATCCTCTTCCTTAAGTGTAACATATAATCAAGTGATCAACTGGATAAAAAAACATAAAGAAAGCAAATTATTTAAAGATGCTTTGTCACTATTTGAAAACTCAGAAAATATGTCTTCATTGTAGTTGTTTAGAGCACTAACCATAATTTCTATGGAAATAAGACCCTGTCATGGAGGAGGGTGAAGAGGCAAAAAGCTTAACACGCTGTTCAGGCGGGAGGGGCTGTGGCAGCACAACGGACCATGGAGGGCAGGGGAAAGATAGGCAGGGGCAACACACCAACCATGCAGTACAGGCAAGAGAGGCTGTGGCAATATAAAAGACTATTGAGGGCTGAAGGAGAATGAAAATGGCAGTACCACCAAACATGCCAACAGACCTGGTTCAGGCAGGAGACTCCTGATTTTTTTAGGCCCAAAAGGGCTTTATTTTATCAGTGCCCTGCCTTCCGAACAAAGTCTCTACAGAACACCTCACCTCTGCCCTCACCTGCGCTCTACCCCCTACCACCACAGACCCCAACACCGCGGCAAGCAACCTCCACCAATTGATCACCAACTGTACCAACATACTCGTCCCCCTCCAGAAGACGACACAACAAGAAAGCAAACTGGTTCACCACGACACTCCAAGAATCCAAGTGCTCCTGCTGATGACTGGAAAAGACGTGGAGAAACAGCAAAACTCCAGAAACACGCACCGCCTACAAAACAGCCACCACGGCACACCAGCAACTCATCAAAGCCACAAAGAAGAATTTCTTCCAAGACAGAATCCTGTCCAACGCCTACAACACCAAGGAACTCTTCACCATCATACAGGAATTTTCCAAACCCAATAGCAAAACAACAGATGTTCCCCCTCACAAGACCTCTGCAACAGACACCTTCTTTCACCTCAAGATCAAGACGCTCTACGACAACTTTGACGACCAAGGGCTCTGCACCACCCCAACCCCTGCCCCCACCGAAGCCACCCAACAGACCCTACTTACGTGGGCCCCACTCATGACAGAAAACACCCTAAAGACCATGAAGAGCATCCACTCCAGAGCACCTTCAAACCCCTGCCCGTCACACATCTTCCACAGAGCCGCCACATTTATCGAACCCGAGCTACGCCGGACGATCAACTGCTCCCTTGAGACCGCCACATTCCTCGACGACTGGAAGCACGCCGAAGTCAACCACCTCCTGAAGAAACCCTCTACAGACCTCAAGAATTTCAGACCCATCTTGCTGCTTCCTTTCACAGCCAAGGTCATCGAAAAGGCCATTAACACCCAGCTAGCATACTTCATCGAAACCCACAATATCCTAAACACCTCTCAATCCGGATTCCGCAGCAACCATAGCACCGAGACCGCCCTCCTCACCACCACAGACGACAGCCGTGCTCTCCTCGACCAAGGCCAAATGGTAGCCCTCATCCCCCTGGACCTATCAGCAGCCTTTGACACCGTCACCCACTGCACACTAGCCACCAGACTCTATGGCGCCTGCATCCAACATCCAAACAAAGGCCCTAGACTGGATACGCTCATTCCTCATTGGCAGAACACAGAGAATAAGACTTTTGCCCTTCCTCTGGGAACCAACAGAGACCAGATGCGGAGTACTACAAGGATCCTCCTTCGGCCCCACCCTCTTCAACATCTACATGGCTCCCCTTGCAACTATCACCAGAAACCACAAGGTCAACATCGTCTCCTACGCCGATGATACCCAACTCATCTTTTCCCCCACCAAGGAACCCGACATCACCAGGCACAACTTCCGAGAGGGGATGAAAGCCGTCGCAACCTGGATGAGTAACAGCTGCCTGAAACTCGACTCAAAGAAAACTGAAGTCCTCATCCTCTGCTCCACCCCCTCCGCATGGGACGACACCTGGTGGCCCCTTGCCCTCGGAAACCTACCCACCCCGACAGACCACGCCCATAACCTCAGCATCATACTGGACTCATCGCTCACTATGAATCGCCAGATTAACGCAGTGTCCTCTGCATACTTCAACACCCTCTGCATACTACACAAAACATTCAAATGGATACCCTCCGACTCCAGGAAAACGGTCGCTCACACCCTCATCACCAGCAGACTTGACTCCAGCAACTATGCTGGAATCAACACAAAACTCCTCCACAAACTCCAGACCATCCAGAACGCCGCAGCCATACTAATACTTGATATCCCAAGACTCAACCACATCACCCAACATCTCTGCGACTTTCACTAGCTCCCGTTGAAAGAACAATAACTTCAAGCTACTCACCCACGCATACAAGGTCCTCCACAATATTGGACCTAAATAACTTAACAACCGCCTCTCCTTCCACTCACCCAAGAGAAACCTCAGTTCAGCCGACCTCTCCCTAGCCACCATACCACGATCCTACAGGAAGAGAGCAGGTGGAAGGGTCTTCTCCGACCTTGCAGCCAAGACATGGAACAACCTCCCCCTCCACCTCCAGCAAAGCCTGATGCTGCTCCAATTCAGGAAGGACCTCAAGACCTGGCTCTTCGAATGACGCCAACGGAGCTGATACCCCCCAGCGCCTTGAGACCCTAACAGGTGAGTGGTGCGCTCTACAAAAACACTGATTGATTGATTGAGCCTCTCTTACCTGTCCTGCATGGTTGGTTTGTTGCCTCTTCTTCCCTTTCCCCTGCCCATTATGGCCCATTGTGCTGTCCCTGCCCAACCCACCTGCCCAGCATGGTCAACTTGTTACCTCTGCACCCTCTTCCTTGCCCTCAATTATCTGAGTCTGTGACCCTGACCTCTGCCTCCCACCAGTATTCTAATGAACAACTAGATTGCTAACATTCTATGTGGCACACCTGACATCATCTTGATGTAATCAAAAGTGTAATATCTAAAGCATTTCCTTTAGAAATTATAAGAATGAGAGAGTCTTTTTCCCATAGAAATTGTGGTTAGTGATCTAAAAAACTAACATGAGGACATATTTTCTGACTTCTCAAATAGCGACTAAGCATTTTTAAATTATTTGCTATCTTTATGTTTTTTTAGTTGATCACTTGATTATATGTTACACTCAGGGGAGATTGGGACATCTCTTGGGTAAAAAAGGTTAGAGAGCGGGGTCTCACTGATGGTGACGGGGTTCAATAAAATTCTGGTACCCTTGGATGGTCTCAAGTAACCACTGGTCTGCCGTTATCTCTGCCCACTTGTGTGCGAAAATGCATAAACTCCCCTACAAACGGAGAGGTGATGACAGAACAGGGCTTACCGTTGTATCCATTGTTGTTGGGTGCTCCTCAAGGTCAGTTATATTTCCCTCGACCGCCGCCATGGGACGGGTAGAAGGATCCCTGACGACTATCATGCCATCCGTTATTCCTCCTTGCCTGGGCTCTGTTAGGGCCTTGGTAGGACTGGGGGCCGGAAGAGCGACCCATGCCTCTTTCGGCCGCTCCAAAAATCTTCCCCCAGAAGATCTTATTCATCGAAGACTGGGCTTTGTCGAGGGCTGAGAACGTGGCGACGAACTTCGCAAGTTCTTTAACGAAAGGGTTACCGTACAGGAAATCCTGAGCTACCGGGCCTGCCTCCGAGGAAGGGGTTCCCTGACTGTCTAGCCTGTTCTGATAGTTCAATGATCTTGGTCAAGGGCCCCACCACGTCCAGGAGCTTGTCTTGGCATGCTCACCAAGACCTGTCTATCCCCTTTCTAGGATCTTTCATGTACTTGACAAAGAAGGTGCATAGTTTGAGATCGATCTCTGGGGTCACTGTCACCTTTTCGCCAAGGGAAGGTCTGTGGCATTCTACCCATAGGCATGCCCTAATGTACTGAGGGGCTGGCAGATCTTGCTCGCCACGTAGTCCACCACTTTCCTCTCCGGGACCCACTCTGCGGAGCATGGCCGGTAGATCCCTTTTGGATCGAACTTGTCACTAGGGGCAGGGTCTCCCTCAACTGAGTCTGAGCTGGTAGAATGTGGGTGCCAGAATCGGCCGAGTCTTGGGCCTCATCAGTGGAGGCTTTGTCATCCTCAACATCACCCTCCCTCAAATCAGGGAACCTCTCCTCTGGGTCAAACTCCGTTGCGACATCGTCGTCCATTACCCCGGGTGTTTCCTCCTCCCGGTAGGGTGCATCCTTTAACATACGCGCACTCTTATGGAAGACTTCAGTCAAACGGCTAAAGCTTTTCAGGTGCCCCACGTCATGTTTGCCGGCCTTGCGTGTGGGGACCGAAGTCACCCCACTAGGCCCAGCCCCCCGTCCCCCAGTATACCAGTGCCTCTGTATACATGGGCCGACAGCTTGGCGACACTTTCCTGCAGAGGGGAAAGCGCCTGAGATATAGCTTGGGTAAGGAACTTGTTCACCTCTGCAGGAAGGCATCTATGAGGGGGCCAAACCTCCTCAGAGGCACAAGAGGGTGCATAGTCATGTTCTCTCTGTGACTGCATCTTTACTAAGGGTGAGAGCACAAACAGAAAACACACCCTGAGGTGATATAGATGGGCAACCCTCTCGCCGGGGCTCTGAAGTAATCCTTGTCAACACATTCGCGACCTGCCACCACACAGAGAAAAAGATCGGGCTAAGCCCTGTTGACTTACCACCTCCACGGTGTCAGGCGAGGGTTGGAGAGAAGAGGCACACAGCGGGGTACCGCTAACCTCTCTTCAGCGCTACGCAGCACAAAGAGTGCATTGGGAGGTGCAAAGAGCCCTCGGGCGGTACTCAAAAGACACGCTCAAGCGGTTTTCCTGCCGTGCGGGGAGCCTGAAGCAAGCAAGCTAAGAATAAAAGCAGTCAGAATGAGTGCTGAATATCAAGGCTATAAGAGCTGAAAAATAGGCACTAATAACAATGACACAACGCCAGCAAAGTCCCACTAATTAAGTCAGGAAGGAAAGTAAAGGCGACTTAACTGATGAAGTAGCCGTGAAGAAAGAGGAAGGACTATGTTGTGTTATGTGTTATATGGACTATTGGACTGTTACTGGATTGGACTATTGGTTACCATGGTTTCTCCCTGTGGTTCATGGGAGTTGTAGTATTGTTTTTGCTTTACCTTTGCACTTGCTATTAATAAAGAGTGAAGTAAGACATGCATAATCCTCGCCTCAGATCCTGACACAGAAATATTTGTTATGAAGCTCTCTAATTTCATCATTTACAGCAGTATCCTCAATAGAAAATTCTTTCAGTGTTCCGCTTGGTTTCCATCAAGATGGCGTCCAGATGTGCCACACTTTTGGCATAAATTCAAAATGTTAGCACTCTAGTTGCTCATTAGAACACAGTACTAAAGTTGATGCTCACCAGGGACTTAACTGGCAGTCTGCTGTTGGTGTTAAAAGTGCATGTTTCAGTCTGCATGTCAGAATGTTTTAATGATATAGAAGAGGAAGATATTTGTGAACTCAGTTAAAATGTGTCCTAATGTTTCTTTCTAGAGCACTAACCATAATATCTGTGACAAAATGAACCCCCTCATTTTGTTGCTTTCTAAATTAAATGTTTTAAGTTTTACCAGTTTGATTCAATCAAGATGGCTTCAGGTGTGCCATACTTTTGTCGCTTTTTAGACTGTTAGCACTCTAGTTGTTCTTTGGAACACTCTGGGAGGCTGCAGTAGAACACAATGGAATCAACTGACAGTCTGCTCCTGTTGGAAGTACATGTTTTACTGAGAATGTCAGACTTCATTCTCATATGGCTGAGAAAGATTGTGTGAAGATACAGAAAACATGCTCTCATTTTAGCTTCTGGAGCACCTTCCATAACATCTATGTGAAAATCATGAGAAAACAGTTTTCTCTCCAACATGATTCGTTAAATCCCAGCAGAAGGCTTTTTCACATGGTAAAATTACCTTAAAACACGTCACAATTCCTAAAATTACTATGGTACCATCAACAAATGATTTCTATTGGAACTAAAATCTGTTATCACCCTTTATATGTTCTTTTTGTGACTCTCAAAACCTGCCATTCACTACAATGCATTTCAATGAGTGTTATCATTTATATTGGTCCCAAGATGGCTGCCAACACATCCTATGGAAAATAGGTCCTAACTATCGGACCGGTGGGGCCTTTATGAATGATGTGGTATTGGCAGCGGACTCAGATGTGGAACAGTTGAAATCAACCCACTAGGGTAAAATGTGCCTATTTATGAGAGCAACACCAAAACCCACTGGGGTAATACATATGCAACACCACAAGTACCACGATGCTTTGTACTTCGTAGGAAGGCTCATTGTGGGGGGGACACTGATTAAAAATGCAACAGGTTATGCCCAGGTTAGCCCCTGCCGCGATGACGGCCCTAGAGGCCGATCTGCCGGTGGACGAAATACAGGCTGCGGTGGGAGCGCTTCAGTCAGGTAAGGCGTTGGGTCCCAACGGCATCCCGGTTGAGCTGTACAAGAGGTTGATAGGGACGCTAGCTCCTCACCTGCTCACTATGTTTTCCGATAGTCTGCGACGTGGCGAACTCCCGCCGGATCAGCGCACGGCAACTATTGTGGTCATCCCAAAGCCTGGCAAGCCGGCGGAGGAGTGCACCTCCTACCGCCCCATCTCGCTCCTTAACGCAGAGGCCAAGATTCTGGCCAAGCTGCTGGCGGCTAGGCTGACGCCGCACCTCGCCGACATTATACATCCGGACCAGTCTGGCTTTATGCCCGGCAGAAGTACGTCCCATAACCTGCGGCGTCTGCAGGGTGTGTTCGCCCGGACGGGTCGGGTGGGTGAGCCGGCGGTGCTTCTGTCGTTGGACGCGCAAATGGCGTTCGACATGGTCGAATGGCCCTTCCTGTTCGCGGTCCTTCGCCATCTGGGATTCGGGCCCAAATTCTGCGCTTGGATTCGTCTCCTGTACACTAAGCCGTTGGCTCATGTTGCGGCCAACGGGCATATGTCCGGCGACTTCCCCCTGTCGCGGGGCACGCGCCAAGGTTGCCCCCTGTCGCCCTTATTGTTTGCCCTTGTGTTGGAGCCTCTGGCGGCGTGGATACGCTGGGAACCCTCGATAAGGGGACTCCGGTGGTCAGATGGCTGGGAGGACAGGGTTTCTCTCTACGCAGATGACGTCCTATTGTATTTGGCCTCCCCACGGCGCTCCATCCTCACGCTGCTCAATATATGCAGGGTCTTTGGCAAGGCGTCGGGGTACACGATAAATTGGTCCAAATCCGTCATGTACGTGCTGTGTGGCCCTCCACCGCAATTACCGGCGGATTGCCCCCTCAGGGTGGCGGAAGGGTCGTTCAAGTATTTGGGTATCCACATCACTGCGGACCCGGTAGTATTCTACCAGAAGAATCTTCAGCCCCCGTTGGACCGTCTTCGTCGGGACGTCCGTCACTGGGGGGCGCTGCCACTGACCCTACTGGGGAGGGCGGCGCTCTTTAAGATGATGTCCCTGCCTCGCTTCATAAACGTGCTCGAAAACACGCCATGTCCAGTGCCCCCGGCGTACTTCCGCTCAATTGCTGCACAGGTGTCTAGTCTTCTGTGGCACAACCGACCGGCGCGTATTGCACAGTCCAAACTTACCCGCGGCTGGTACGACAGGGGGATAGCGCTGCCCGACATCCAACTTTACTACTGGGCGACGCAACTCAAGGTCATCAATTACTGGCTCCATGCCCCGCACTCGGATCCGGCGTTTAAAGCGGATAGAGCCATATTGGGCACGAGAGGTATGTTGTCGCCCCTGTACGATGGGAGGCTCGGCCCAGAACTCATTGGCCCCCTGCGACAAACAGTGGCCGTGTGGCACGCGGCCCAGGCCCGGTTGGGATGGAGAGGAGTTTTGACCCAGCTCACGCCCTTGTGGGATGCGAAGCGGCTCGGGAGACTTAGGCATAGCAGGGGCTTCGATAAATGGGATGACATTTGGATCTCCACAGTGGGCGACATGTGGCACAAGGGTGCAGTGATCACCTTTGCGCGCCTACAGCAACAATACGAGCTGGCGCCTACGGAATGGTTCCGATACACACAAATTAAACACGCGCTGCTCGCCGCTTTGGGGCCTGGAGCCTCAGTTCCGGAAGCGTCACCACTGGAAGATAGGCTGCTCACAGATTATATGCCCCAGCGGGCAACATCATTCACGTACCGGAAGCTGATAAATAATCTCCCGGACCCTATGGGCACCCTGCGGGAGAGGTGGTCCAGTGATGTCGGGGACTTTGATGACCCAGACTGGAGGGAGGCGTTGGCGTCCCCCCGGGAGGCAGGGATACCTTCCAGGCTTCGGTTGGTACAGCTCCGGATTCTGCACAGGTCCTACTACACCAGGTACACACTCCACAAAATAGGAAGAGCACCCCACCCATTCTGCCTGCGCGGCTGCGGGGAGGAAGGCACCTTCTACCACACCATCTGGGAGTGTCCTAAAATCCAAGAATACTGGAGGCGAGTGATGCGTACGCTGTCCCAGGCGGGGGGTGTGTCGCTTGCACCAGAACCCAGGCGCTGCCTGCTAAATGTATGGGAGCCTAACGACCTTGGCAGGCAGGCTCAGTGTTGGGCCACAGTGGGAATCGTGCTAGCTAAGCGTAACATAGCGCAGAAGTGGGGGGTGGGAGAGGTGCCGCTGCTGTCTGTATGGGGGCGTGACATGGATAGGGCTATGATAGCCGAGCGCTCAGTGTACATAGGGAGGGGGTGTCCCCAAAAATGGTCTAAAATATGGGGGGCATATATGCGAGCCACCACCAACGCTTGATGATGAAACCCTTGATGCGGACTGAGGTGCAGGCCTCTATGGTACACATTTGGGGTGTGACTGTTGGGGATGGGCGCATGTGTGGGGGGATTGCTGGGAGGTGGGGGGCTGAACCGCTTCAGATTTTGTTATATGCTGCACAACGACTAAATGATCGACAATTGCTGTACTGTACTGTGTTAAAAGAAAATAATAAAAATAGTTTAAAAAAAAATAAAATGCAACAGGTGACTGCACCTTTTGTTGTTTGACTCTTGCCAGGTCTGTGAACAAGGGTGTGGTAGCCCGAAACGTGCCAGGCTGTCTTGTAATCGATTTCCTGCTTATGCTGTTGTCGCTGCAATCTTCATTAAAGGAAGTTACAACCTACCTGGGAGAGCAACCTGTGTATTGGAGACATATATATATTTATATATATTCACTGAAAAAACCATAGGTTTCAGGGACGTTATAGTTAGAAATTAGCATTTAACAAACCTTTGATATTCACAGAAAAAAACATAGGTTTCAGGGACGTTATAGTTAGGTGGACAATTCACTTGTACAAAACTATAGAAATTCGTCCGTTATAGTTAGTTCAGCTAACTATAACTCGCGCCCCCGCAATGCACTGCTGATGACGTCACATATTACATCATTCATGACATGGTCAGTGACATCCCTGATGACATCACTGATGACATCTCAAATGACATCACTGATGACACCATCCACGTGAAAATCTGATGCACCTCCTCACACTCTAATATAACCTTTGATACACCCACTGTAAATTGCAGACTACCATTTTCGAAACCATAGACACACCAATACCAGTTACTACATACGCACTCACTGATTCATAGGTCTACACACACATCCACTCATTCACCCATACAATCACTCATACATGTAGTCACTCATCAATACAACACCATCATATGCTCTCATACACCTATATAGACGCTCACACACCACCACTCATCCATGGAGTGACTCACACACCTAGACAGTCATGCAAAGAATCAATCACACTCCCATTTACTCATCTATACAGTTATACACACACAAAATCACTTATTCATACAGATACTAATGCATACTTACTCTCTTATACAATCACTGATACAAGTACACACTCATCCATACAGCACTCTCACAATCACTGACTCTCACGTATAGACATTTATATACTCCAACTCTCAAATACACTGCCTTTTACATATGTAGTTACTTGGACATGTACCACTGAGACATCCATTCACTCTCCAACACACCCATGCACACTCACCCACCCATACAGCTGTTTCCACATGCACTCTTGAACCCACACACCCAGTGAATCAACCACTCACACATCTATGCACAGAGTCACACATCTCCCACCCACACACTCAGTATCCCATACAAATACTCAGGCAACCAATCAATAACCCATATAGACACTCATGTAGCTACTGACCAACCGATGCAGCAGCTTACACAACAACACACAGACTGATACAGCCATTCACACAGTTTAGTCAGTAACCCAAGCATTCAGTAAGTCACATTTAATCACTCACTTATACAGTCATTCACGCACATACTAAATCTTCCATCCAGACACGTGTACATCCACTCATTCTTAAATACACCTTGGCATATATATAAAACATATTTAAACTTTACAGAAACACACAGTCACTGGATGATGTCATCAGTGATGTCATTTAAGATGTCATAAGTGATGTCATCAGTGATGTCACTGACCATGTCATGAATGATGTAATATGTAACGTCATCAGCAGTGCACTGCGGGGGCGTGAGTTATAGTTAGCTGAACTAACTATAACGGCCGAATTTCTCTGGTTTTGTACGAGTGAAATGTCCAACTAACCATAACATCCCTGAAACCTGTGTTTTTTTCAGTGAATTTCTAAGGTATTTGAAATGCTAATTTCTAACTATAACGTCCCTGAAACCTACGTTTTTTTCAGTGAATTCCAAAGGTTTTTTAAATGGTAATTTCTAACCATGCCTACAAAGGTAGGACATGTGAAGAAAGAGGAAGAAAAGCACAGAAAGAAGCAAGACAAATGCAGAAAGAGGCAACAGAAGCCCAGAAAGACAAAGGAAAGTGCAGGAAGAAGCAAGAGATGTGCAGAAAGAACCAACAGAGGAGCAGAAAGTCCTCCTGTGCCCCCAACGTTTTGCTTACAAGTACTGGTGGTAACTCACTATAACTAACCAGGCCTAGAGCCAGTGCTATGCTAAAAGACACTTAGAATACAGTGAAAACACCTACATACACTGAGGAACACTATGCGTTGGAGTACCCCTGAGATTAGCATGACCTCCTCTGTATTTACCATGAGTTAGTGCCTGGGTCATTGCATGAGTACATGGGTACTGACTGGATGATTAGAGTACTGCAAGGAGAGTGCATGGTGAATTTATAAGTGCTTGGGTTTTGGCGGAGTGATTGGATAAGTACATGGTGCTGGCTGGGTAATTGGAGGAATGCATGGGTAGTGAGAAGGAGATGGCTGGACTGCATCAGTAGTGCTCAGGGGATTGTAGCAGTGCATGTGTTAGTGCCTGGGTCATTGCATGAGTACATGGGTAGTGACTTGATGATTAGAGTGCTGCAAGGAGAGTGCATGGTGATTTTATAACTGCTTGGGTTTTGGAGTGATCGGATAAGTACATGATGCTGGATGGGTGATTGGAGGAGTGCATGGGTAGTGACAGAGGAATTTCTAGAGTGCATGGGTCCTACCTGGGTAATTGGTGGAGTGAATTAGTAGTGTGTAGGTGGTTAGAGGTCTGCATGGGAAATGCTCAGGGGATTATAGCAGTGCATGTGTTAGTGCCTGGGCCAATGTATAAGTACATGGTGCTGGCTGGGTGATTGGAGGAGTGCATGGGTAGTGCTCATGAGATTGTAGCAATGCATGAGTTGGTGCCTGGGTCATTGCATGAGTGCATGGGTACTGACTGAATGATGAGAGTACTGCAAGGAGAGAGCATGGTGAATTTATAATTGCTTGGGTTTTGGCGCAGTGATTAGATAAGGACATGGAACTGGCTGGCTGATTGGAGAAGTGCATGGGTAGTGACAAGGAGATGGCTGTACTGCATGGGTAGTGCTCATGGTATTGTAGCAGTGCATGAGTTAGTGCATGGGTTATTGCATGAGTGCATGGGTAGTGACTGGATGATTAGAGTACTGCAAGGAGAGTGCATGGGGAATTTATAAGTGCTTGTGTTTTGGCGCAGTGATTAGATAAGGACATGGAACTGGCTGGGTGATTGGAGGAGTGCATGGGTAGTGACAAGCAGATGGCTGGACTGCATCAGTAGTACTCTGGGGATTGTAGCAGCGCATTTGTCAGTGCCTGGGTCATTGCATGTGTACATGGGTAGTGACTGGATGATTACAGTACTGCAAGGAGAGTGCATGGTGAATTTATAAGTAATTGTGTTTTGGTGCAATGATTAGATAAGGACATGGAACTGGCTGAGTGATTGGAGGAGTGCATGGGTAGTGACAAGGAGATGGCTGGACTGCATCAGTAGTGCTCAGGGGGTTGTAGCAGTGTATGTGTTAGTGCCTGGGTCATTGCATGAGTTCATGGGTAGTGACTGGATGATTACAGTACTGCAAGGAGAGTGCATGTTGAATTTATAAGTGCTTGTGTTTTGGCGCAGTGATTAGATCAGGAAATGGAACTGGCTGGGTGATTGGAGGAGTGCATGGGTAGTGACAAGGAGATGGATGGACTGCATCAGAAGTGCTCATGGGATTGCAGCAGTGCGTGTGTTAGTGCCTGGGTCATTGCATGAGAACATGGGTAGTGACTGGATGATTAGAGTACTGCAAGGAGAGTGCATGGTGAATTTATAAGTAATTGTGTTTTGGTGCAATGATTAGATAAGGACATGGAACTGGCTGAGTGATTGGAGGAGTGCATGGGTAGTGACAAGGAGATGGCTGGACTGCATCAGTAGTGCTCAGGGGGTTGTAGCAGTGTATGTGTTAGTGCCTGGGTCATTGCATGAGTTCATGGGTAGTGAGTGGATGATTACAGTACTGCAAGGAGAGTGCATGTTGAATTTATAAGTGCTTGTGTTTTGGCGCAGTGATTAGATAAGGACAAAGAACTGGCTGGGTGACTGGAGGAGTGCATGGGTAGTGACAAGGAGATGGCTGGAAAGCATCAGTAGTGCTCAGGGGATTGTAGCAGTGCATGAGTTAGTGCATGGGTCATTGCATGAGTGCATGGGTAGTGACTGGATGATAGAGTGCTGCAAGAAGAGTGCATGGTGAATTTATAAGTGCTTCGGTTTTGGCGGAGTGATTGTTTAAGTACACACATGTCACATCAGGCCCCGCCCCCTCCCTTCAACACTGTGCAAACGCGCCCCCTGGTGGCTTCTAAGTTGGGGGATTAATTCCCCTTGAATCCTGAGGGTCCCTGGGGGCCAACTAGCCCACCATGTACCTCCAGTAAGCACCACAGAGCTGCGTTACAGAGAGGTGGTCCAAGGCCACACCCCTTTTTACACCTCTCTACAACGCAACTCTGTGGCGCTTACTGGACATACCTGGTGGGCTAGTTGGCCCACAGGGACCCTCAGGATTCAAGTGGACTTAATCCCCCAACTTAAAACGTGCCACAGGAAGCGCTTGCACACTTGTCACATGAGGGCACGCCCCCTCCCTGCACCTCTGTGCAAACGCACCCCCTGGTGCATTGTAAATTGGGGGATTAAGTCCCCATGAGTCCTGAGGGTCCCTGGGCCAACTAGTGCACCAGCTACCTCCAGTAAGCACCACAGAGCTGCATTCCAGAGTGGTGTAAAAAGGGGGCGTGGCCTTTGGCCACCTCTCTGCAACACAGCTCCCTGGCGCTTACTGGAGGTACCTGGTGGGCTAGTTGGCCCCCAGGAACCCTCAGGATTCAAGGGGACTTAATCCCCCAACTTAAAACACGCCACACCGCAAAAGACACCTTTGCACCCGGCTTCCCTGGGTGAGGTAACTCCAGCACTACGGTGCTCCTGTGGGTGTTGACTCTAGAACTACTTACCCTGTAAGTGACTTGCTTGTAGACTCTCCCGAAGTATCCTAAAACTCTAAATTTCCAATCGCGACTTGCTCCGTTGAAGTCAATAGGGATTCGCGGCTGTGTTCTCACACTGCATGCGTCTCCCGTGGGTCCTTTACTTACCTGCCTTGGGTGGTTTTGTGAGGCCCCAGTGCTTCTGAAGGCCCTAGGCCTTGTCCCCTCGCAGGTCGTTATCTCTAAGTCTCTTTTTAGTATATGGTCTGGTACGCCCCTAGGCTGCTCACCACAGCTACCACTAGGATAGCTTTCTTTAAAAGGTTGTCTTAAACCTACTACCATAAGAGTCGAATTGTACTGGTGCAAGGTGTCCACTTTAACTAGTGAACAGCATATACCAGGCCAACATCTCACATTGGTGGGGAGCGTGTGGGATTCCAGCTTGCCATTGTTTTACCAGAAAATCTCTATTTGAATTACTAACTGAAAACCACTATAGGTACTCAAGGTACATATAAAGTCAAGCTTAGTATCAATAAGTTCTACTGAACTTAGAGCTGTGTGCCAAGGGATAGCGCACCCTTTCTACAGCTCAAGCTAGGATCAGTAGGCCACAAACTAGTGTAGGTAGTACAACACTGCACAACACTAGAATGTCCTTAAAGGTTGGAACCAGTGGGGCCACCCAGCCTCAGCATAAGGACATGACTTTCTTTGACTTGAAAGCCATGTGTGCTGCAAGGCACCTGAGGATAGGACAGAGTCCCTCCACACTACACCTGATAGATCTGCTGACAGCAGATGATCTTAGATTAGCTCTAGGAGCTAATGGGTCTGAATCCGGGGGTGGGTCAATTACAGTGTCTGGGTCAGATGATGAAAATCAGGATGACCAGGACTCTGTGGTTGAAGGGCCAGACCCACAAGGGTCTGAAAAGGACAGAGGAATTCTCCCTAAGAGAACTGACAGAGTGGAGGAAAGGCCTAGGTCCCTCTCTAGGGAATCTGACCACTCCTGTCACTCTGGCAGATAATCTGTCCAGCAGAGGAACTCCTACCTTCCTAGAAGGGAGACCTCCCCTGACAGAATGGACAAACTGCTGCAGTATGAGAAAGCAAGATTTGCACTCAAAACAAAGCAGTTGGCATTAGATAGAGAAGCCTTTGAGCTCCAGAGAGCTTCTAGAAGAGAGGGGTTAGAACCCCCTGGTGGCAGCAACAGTGTCCCTAGAGTTAGAGAATATATTCCAGACCATAGGAACCTGAGCAAGGTTGTTCCTCCCTACCAGAGTGGGGATGATATCCATAAGTGGATAACTGCTATGGAAAGGGCCTGTAGAGTACAACAGGTCCCCCAAAAGCAGTGGGCAGCAATCGTGTGTCTCTCCTTTTCAGATAAAGGCAGGGACAAGCTCCTCACTGTTAGAGAAGAGGATGCTGATGACTATGAAGTCCTGAAGAGTGCACTGATAGATGGGTTTGGCTTAATCACTGAGCAGCACAGGTTGAAGTTCAGAGATATCCAGAAAGCACAGACTCAGGACTGGACTGACTTTGTAGATTGTGCAACCAAGGCTCTGGAGGGTTGGCTGGTTGGCAGTAGGGTTACTGATTTCAAGGGATTGTAAAATCTAATGATGCGAGAACAGATCCTTAATAATTGCCAGAACCAGTTTCTGCATCAATACCTGGTGGACTCTGATCTGACCTCTCCCCAAGAATTGGGAAAGAAGGCAGACAAATGGGTCAGAACCAGGGTGAGGCAGAAAACTCAGAACCAAGGGGGTGACACCAAGAATCAGGATTCTAAGGGCTCTGAGAAAGGTGGGGATATGTCAAAGACCCGAAGTCTTCACAAGGGCCCCAAAAACCTGCATCTGGTGGGGATTCACAATCCAACAAGGGAAAAGGCCAAAAGAAGCCCTGGTGCAAATTCTGTAAACAGAAAGGGCACTGGACTTCTGACTGTAACAAGCCCAAAGACCAAACCACCACCACTCCTGCCCCTAAGGCAACTGTTCCCCCTAGTACAGCTACTGGTGGAGGTAGTACACAGAATAAGGGTGTAGTAGGGTTGACCCTGGGTTCTGAAGTGGACTCTGGCCTAGTCAGAGTACCCACTCAGGCATTGCTGATTTGTGATGGAGACATTGATATGTCCTTCCTAGTGACTCCCAGTAATCTGGGCAAATACAAACAGCAGCCTGTAATAAATGGCAAACAGGCTTTGGCATTCAGGGACACAGGTGCTAGTGTCACCATGGTGGCAGATGATCTTGTGGACCCTGGGCAGATCATCCTGGGTGAAATGTACCAGGTACCCAATGCAAGCAATGTCAGGACCAACCATAGTCTGGCAGTTGTGAATTTCTCCTGGGGAGGGATAACTGGCCTCAAGAAAGTAGTAGTCAGTGCAGACCTCCCTGTAGAATGTCTATTGGGCAATGATCTAGAGACTTCAGCCTGGTCTGAAGTAGAGTTATGGACTCACGCTGAGATGTTGGGCATCCCTGCAGAGTTATTTGCTGTGACCAGGTCACAGGCCAAAATGCATAACACTGAACCAGCTCTGGATCCTGAAACCGTGGACCAGGTGCTTCCCAAGAAGAGGGGCATTAGGGTAAAGCAGTGCCTTCCCCTCTGTCTCAGATCACAGATTAACCTCTTGAGGGAGGAGAAGCAGATCCTGAAGAAGGAATTGCCCCAGAGGGAGTTGAGCCTGAACAGTGCTGCCCCTCTCTTGAACCCCTCAGACAACAGGCTGCTGGGAGTGCTAGTGGGTCCCATAAAGTTTATTGGGATGAGCGACTCCTATATTCTGAGGGTAGAGCTCCAACCCCTGGAGCCACCAGGAGGTTTGTAATACCTCAGAGGTTTAGGGGGTTCCTCTTGACCCTAGCACATGACATCCCTTTGGCAGGTCACTTGGGCCAAAACAAGACCTGGGGCAGGATTGTTCCACATTTTCATTAGCCACATATATCAGAAGACACCAAGGAGTTTTGTCACTCCTGTGTCACTTGCCAAGCCAGTGGCAAGTCAGGTGGCACAACAAAGGCCCCCCTGATACCACTACCTGTGGTGGGGGTACCCTTTGAAAGGGTAGGGATTGACATTGTTGGTCCCCTTGACCCTCCAACTGCATCTGGGCACAGATTTATCCTGGTGGTAGTGGATCATGCCACCAGGTACCCAGAGGCAATTCCCCTGAGGACCACCACAGCCCCTGTGGTGGCAAGAGCCCTCATTGGAGTTTTCTCCAGAGTGGGTTTCCCAAAGGAGGTCATCTCTGACAGAGATACAAACTTCATGTCAGGATATTTGAAAGCAATGTGGAAGGAGTGTGGTGTAACTTATAAGTTCACCACCCACTATCACCCACAATGCAATGGGTTGGTTGAACGTTTCAACAAAACCCTTAAGGGAATGATTAAAGGACTCCCAGAAAAGCTCGGCCGAAAATGGGACCTTCTTCTTCCCTGCCTTTTGTTTGCATACAGAGAGGTTCCACAGAAGGGGGTTGGTTACAGCCCATTTGAGCTTCTGTTTGGACACCCTGTAAGAGGTCCATTGTGTTTTGTAAAAGAGGGCTGGGAGTTACCTCTCAAACGCCACAAACAGGATGTGATGGACTATGTACTTGGTCTCCGCTCCAGGATGGCCGAATACATGAAGAAGGCAACCAAAAACCTGGAGGCCAGCCAAGAATTACAAAAAACTTGGCATGACCAAAAGGCTGTGCTGACTGTGTACCAGCCAGGACAGAAAGTGTGGGTGTTGGAGCCTGTGGCCCCAGCAGCCCTCCAAGACAAGTGGAGTGGCCCCCATACCATTGTTGAGCAAAAGGGAGACGTCACCTATCTGGTGAATCTTGGAACTCCCAGGAGCCCCCTGAGGGTGCTCCATGTCAGCAGATTGAAACCATATGTTGACAGGGCTGACATGGGCTTGCTCATGGCAACTGATGAGGAACAGGAGGAGGAGAGTGACCCTCTCCCTGACCTGCTCTCACAGAACCCTGATGATGGGTCAGTAGATGGTGTTGCTTTGGCAAGCAGCCTCACTGACCATCAACAAACTGAATGCAGACAAGTTCTACAACAGTACAGACAGATGTTTAGCCTGACCCCTAGTCAGACTACCTGGTGCACCCATGAGGTGGACACTGGGGACAGTCTGCCTGTCAAGAGTAAAATCTACAGGCAACCTGACCATGTCAGGGACTGTATCAGGACTGAAGTCTAGAAAATGTTGGAGTTAGGTGTGATTGAGCCTTCAGATAGCCCTTGGGCTAGCCCAGTAGCCCGAGTAGCCAAACCTCATACCCAGGGTGGTAAGAAAGAAATGAGGTTTTGTGTAGACTACAGAGGCCTCAATGCAGTCACCAGGACTGATACCTATCCCATACCAAGGGCAGATGAGTTGATTGATACTTTGGCCTCAGCCAAGTATCTAAGTACATTTGACCTAACAGCTGGCTACTGGCAGATGAGGTTAGCTGAAGATGCAGAAGCCAAAACAGCATTTTCGACCCCAAGTGGGCACTACCACTTTGTGGTGATGCCCTTTGGATTGAAAAATGCACCTGCCACTTTCAGAGGTTGGTGAACAAAGTTCTGGCAGGGATGGAAACATTGCTCAGCTTATCTAGATGATATTGCTGTCTTTAGTTCCTCCTGGCAGGATCACCTGGTCCACCTCAGAAATGTTTTTGAGGCCCTGCAGAAAGCAGGACTCACTATTAAGGCCACTAAGTGCCAGATAGGGCAGAGTCAGGTTGTGTACCTGGGCCACCTTGTCAGTGGGGGCCAGGTTCAGCCTTTACAGAGCAAAATCCAAACCATCATGGAATGGGTTGCTCCAACCACCCAGACACAGATGAGAGCCGTTTTAGGCCTGACTGGGTACTATAGGAGGTTTGTAAAGGGATATGGATCTATAGTGACCCCCTTGAATTATCTTACCTCAAAGAAAATGCCAAAAAAGGTTCAGTGGACAGTTATTTGTCAGAAGGCACTTGAAGACCTAAAGCAGGCCATGTGCACTGCACCCATCTTACAGAGTCCAGACTACACCAAAAAGTTCATTGTCCAAACAGATGCTTCTGAGCTGGGTGTGGGAGCTGTACTGTCTGAACTGAATGATGAAGGTCAAGACCAGCCAGTAGCTTTTATTAGCAGAAGGCTGACCCCTAGAGAGAAACGTTGGTCAGCTATAGAGAGGGAGGCCTTTGCTGTAGTGTGGTCCGGTCCCTGAAGAAGCTGAGGCCATACTTGTTTGGCACTCACTTCGTAGTTCAGACTGACCACAAGCCCCTCCTATGGCTTAAACAAATGAAAGGTGAAAACCCAAAACTTTTAAGGTGGTCCTTTTCCCTACAGGGGATGGACTATACAGTGGAACATAGACCTGGGACCCAACATGCCAATGCAGATGGACTCTCAAGGTATTTCCACTTAGAACACGAAGACTCAACTGGTCAACGTTAGTTTAGTGTCCCTGCGTTTGGGGGGGTGGGGTTGTGTAGGAGAGTAGGATCTGCCTCTTATGTTGCCCCCATTTTTTTTCTGATGTTTACACTGGTTTCTGGCTATAGTCTGGCTGGGACCCTGCTAATCAGGGCCCCAGCCTCTCTGTTCTCTCTAAACAACTTGGAGTGCATATTAGGTGCACTAGTGATTGGATACTGTGGTACCTTATGAGCCCCTAGTATATGGTACCTTAGGTACCAAGGGCATAGGTACTTCACAGGCCTACCAGGGGCTGAAGCATGTATTATGCCACCCCTGGGAAACAGACTAAATCTGACACCACAGGCCTGCTACTGCAGTCTGGGTGAGGTAGTGTTAGCACTCCTCACTGAGATATAGGTTCACTATATCTCTCCCTGCACACACATTTAAACCTATCAGTCACCCCTAAGGCAGGCCCTATCAATCCTGAGGGCAGGGTGCTTGGTTTCCATGTGAGGGGGTGCCTCTTCCTGAGCAGGGCCCCTCTGCAGCTCTCAGAGTCCATTCTCTGGGGCTGTTTGTGAATGCGGTCAAACCATATACTCTTAAGTGCATTATAACCTCGCGGTAAATGCTAACTTTGGAATGGCTGCATCAAAACATGTCGTGTTTGGTGTCAAACACTTTGGAATCATACCCCCAAACCAGTAACTGGTGTGGGAGTATGACCCCACCCTTCTAGAGGGATAGACATGTACCTACTGTGGAACCACGGTAGAATCCTGAAGAGCCCTGAAAATGGATGCCACCAGTCACAGACACTGGGCTGCCCTCCTACTGCTGACCGAAACTCGCAGTGGAGGAGGCCCAACAATAGGCATCCTGTCACAGGGAGGTGTGACCACCTCCCAGACAGTGTTTAGTGTTTTGGGGATAGGTGGGTGCACTCCTAGAGTGCTTTGAAGTCCTGCACTGGGGGAGCTGTAGGCTCCTCTGTGCATACACCAGTTCAAACCGGCTCAGGGGCTACCTGCCCCTGCATTGGCGCGAAACTGGACAAAGGGAAGTGGGTGTAACCACCCACTCCCCTGACCCTCCCATAGGTTGGGTCATAGAGCTAGTCCCTCCCTTCCTTTCAGTATAAGTTAGGGTACCCTTGCCATTGCAAACTAGATATCCCTGGATGATGCTCTGAAGAAGAATCCTGGACCTTCGACGTTCCACTACCTCTGGAAGACTGAAGAATCTCCCTTGGAGTCAACGAGTGACTCCCCTGCTTGGCAGGCACCCAATCTTGCAATCAACGGTCGCAAACTTTCCCGCTCCCGCCGGAGTCCGAAGTTCCTGCAGCCCAGGAAGAGGATTTCCTGACTTCTCCAAGGCCATCGTGAGTCCCCAGTGACGCTGAGGCAAGTGGACCCAACAAGGGACGAGGTACCGCAATCCCTGGGTATCGTGCACTATTTTCGAGTGCAACCCCTTCACGACGTTCTACAAACTTGTGCATTGGACCACGTGTGGTCCAAGCCTCCAGCAGGAATCTCTGCAAAGATCAGAGGCCTACCCCATCCCGAGTGACCGTGGGCCCCTGTAGAGTGAATCTTCCCGAGGCGTCTTCATGATCCCTTGCCGGTTGGCTTGTGGGTCCCCAGAAGACCATTCTACAGTTCCAAAGGGCTCCCCTGGTTGCTCCAGGCCTGCCCTGACTTACCCTTGTTGGGTGAGTCCCTCAGACCTTGCTGGTCTGCACCGCTGACTTTTTATCCTTACCACAAGACTTGCTGTTACCAAGGCTTGTTGGCTCCAATCTGGTCACCGACAGCCCAATAAGCTGCAGACTTTGTGGGACACACTGAATCCAGCTCTTGGTCATTGTCGACACCTCCTGGACCTCGTGGCTGAAGAGTCAAGACACCTGTGGATCACCTGAAATCACCCGACGACTGTGGGCATCCATCTTCCTTGTCCCGGGTCACTGCCAAGTGACTTTGAACACTGTCCCCCCTGCTTTCAGGTCTTCCTTCTTCTGAATCCAGGCTTGGATTCCACCGGACACTTCTCCTGTCTTCACAAGCAGAAAGTCTTCTTTGGCTCCCATTGAAAACGACGCCGCTACCCGACACCAAAAGACACCTATGCACCTGGCTTCCCTGGGTGAGGTAACTCCAGCACTACAGTGCTCCTGTGGGTGTTGACTCTAGAATTACTTACCCTGTAAGTGACTTGCCTGTAGACTCTCCCGAAGTATCCTAAAACTCTACATTTCCAATCGCGACTTGCTCCATTGAAGTCAACAGGGATTCGTGGCTGTGTTCTCACACTGCATGCGTCTCCCGTGGGTCCTTTACTTACCTGCCTTGGGTGGTTTCATGAGGCCCCGGTGCTTCTGAAGGCCCTAGGCCTTGTCCCCTCGCAGGTCGTTATCTCTATGGGCCATATGTAGATAAATTATATTTACCGATTCATAAATACCGAATTTTACCGATTCGGTATTTATGAATCGGTAAATAGTATGTAGGTAAACAATCGGTAATTATTACCGATTCGGTAAATATCGGTATTTATGAATAGGTATTTACCGAATCGGTAATAATGCATCCCTTCCCATTCATTCCTATGGGCCTGGAGGCCCATAGGAATGAATGGGAAGCCATTTACTATTACCGATTCGGTAAATACCGAATCAGTAATAGGGGAAGCATAATCATGGGTGGCAGGGTGTCACATTGACACCCTGTTGCACCCCTGATTCGTGCATGTGTGCACATGTGGCGCACATACATACTGCCACATGGCACTTTTAAAGCAGCCAAATTTAGCTTTTTGAAAGGTATTCGTTATTTAACATCAACCTGTAGTTGGTGTTAAATACCGAATCCTTACTACTGAAATTCACTCACTTGAGTGCTCCCTACATATGATTTAAGGATTCGGTAATTTACCGAATCTGTATTTTACCGATTCGGTATTTTACCGATCCCTTACCGATTCGGTAAATTACCGAATCCTTAAATCATGCCTCCTACATCTCAAATGCCTAAATACCGGTCGGTAACGGGATATTTACCGAATTTCGGCCGTTACCGACCGGTATTTAGCTACCTACATATGGCCCATATTTTTAGTATATGGTCTGGTACGCCCCTAGGGCCCCAGCCATATTTGTGCTTAACTTATTGTGAAATGTTGATTTGCGATTAGCAGAGAGTTGTTAGTAATAAATACATATATATTTGATATATATATACCTGTGTGGTGTCCTTTCATTTAGTAATTCAAGAGATTATAAGGTAAAACAAGCTGCTTTACATTCCTCTAAAGACTTTGCCTGACGGCTGCTCTCCATAGCTACCACTAGGATAGCTTTTTTTTAAATGTTGTCTTAAACCTACTACCGTAAGAGTCGAATTGTACTGGTGCAAGTTGTCGACTTTAACTTGTGAGCAGCATATACCAGGCCAACTTCTCACAATAGCATAACGTTTGGTAGAAGAATTTCACCTTGAATAAAAAGCAAATGTAGCTAGTTACTGTGGGCATCCAAATAGGAGTTTTGAACAGCTGTCTTTTTATCTTACCTATTTAGTGGTTTTTGGTTTATCTAAAACTATACACATATTAACTGTGCATAATTTAACATAACGTGCGTTTGTAAAGCGCACATTCACCCAGAGGGGTAGCTTGGCGCTGAATATTGGATTTTTTTTGTTTCCTAACAGTACTCATTTATCAACCTCAGAAGGATGAAAGGCTGAGTGGACCCACCAGGATTTGAACCTGTGACCATTAAGTTAAAACACATCCCATGCAGTGGATGCATTAGTCCACTAAGCCACCAGACCCAGCAAATAATAACTAAATAATTCTAAAACATTACTCTAACAAAACAACAGCATTCACAAACTAATCATTGCAAGTTCAAATATTCTGCCGCATATAACACAGATTTGTTTAGTTTACATATACAGGTGCAAGCAATATTTTATATTTAAATTTCTGAGCTTTATGTGTCTAATTTCAGTTCCTTCCTTATTTGAAATGAGGTGTGTGTGGAATACCACAAAATAAAAAAAACACTGAAATCGCCTTTATGTGTAATATGAAATGGTTCAGCTGCAGAATATGGTGTATATGATTTTGATTTTTCACTGCACATATATTCTTGAACTCTTTATCCGAAGTCTCATTTGTCAGTACAAAACCCATTACATATCCTGAATATGAGGATACACAGTTATTAATCTGACTGATTTAATACATTCTACATATGGAAGCAACAATATACATTTGGCTAAAGCCCCATCGGGGTATGGTAGAATGCCAACTACAGGTTTGGGCTTTGTCTTCATTCACGTTTACTAATAATTTCCCTATTCAGTGATCTCTAGATATAGATAACAAACAGGTTATGGTAACTGGGTGGGCGAAAGCAAGATTCAGATTATTTTTTAAATCTCCCATAAAGTGGAAAAATAGTTCTATGCAAATAATCCATATGTTGGCATGTGCACTATTATATGTTTAGTCCTGGGATTGTGGCACTTGCTGCTCCTACCATCCCACATTAAATTAGCATATGAGAGTGGAGGGTACCAATCTCTCCATAGGTGTGCTTAGGTTTTGCCTCCCAGACCCGCAACCTTTCTGGTTGGAAAACACCTATTATGGCCTTACCAATAATTCACAGTGGGTTTACCGCCAGCCCATTGCTTACCATTGACTGGATTTACTGTCACTCTGATCTGCATGCGTCTTAATTGATGGCTTTCGTTTTTGGCCCTCCCCTGGAGCATAGTCTACCATTCTTTGAGTCTGCTGATTGTATATCCTTCGACTACCCACTTTTAGGATATTACATTTTAGGTCGAGCTTACCAGACAAGGCAAGCTGTCTCGTTACAAAAGACCTATTGTGAGCTTAAAGTCAGTTTACGGCCTACCCACTATTTACCATGGGTTGGATTGATTATCATTCTCATTTGCTTGCTTCTTGTTCAATGGCTTACCTTTCCCCTTCTTGTGCTTTTCCTTCCCCTGGCTAATACTCTTTCCAATCATTTTGGTTCCCTGACTTGTATCCCACCATTGCTCACATTAAGCAATTACTTTTTTATTTGTCATTCAACACTCAATGATAGAACATGTTAGCTCTCTCCTTCTTATGATCCTTACCCCCTCAAATACTCACCCCAGCAATTTATTGCTTCCTGCCCTTCCAGCTTGCCTGTAAAAGCAGACTAACGGGGATATTTTTCTTGCAGTATGGATAAAAAGCAGACTTTTACACTTGTTTTTATTTTAGCTCCAGCATTCTATGTATTGCGTAAAAGCACAAGCTTTGGCACAGAAGTCTTTCATGGCGCTGGGGAAGGGCCATCTGCTGCACTCACTCAGGTAGTGTCTGAGGTAAAAGGTGTACTTTGCATGACACTTCTCATGGAGGTTCATAAATCTGTTCCCTGGGCTACTTCAGAGGAACAAATGGCTGAATCTGGTGGAAAGTAAATTTGGTCTTGGGAAGCATTTCACTTTACATTCTGAGACTCCCTTTTTCTTTTTTTTTCCTTTTTTTTTTATTTATTGATTTCAAAGATATAAAACTAGTCAGTAATACGAATTGGTACAGAGTGATATGATCATACAAACCCTTCAAAATCACCCACCAACACCCAGGCAGAGCAAGGTCATCATTTTAGTACATTCGGGAAAAACCTGCACAGTAATAGATCAACGTATACAAGGCTATAACAATGACGATAATGAAAAGACTCCTACATGTAGTCCGCCACTATGGGCTGGGAAAAAATAAACACACCGGATCCAAGGTGTCGCTTAGGGAGTGAAAGATGCCAGAGCGGCGGGCGAGCACCGCCACCGAGGCTGTTAAGCTAGAGAAAGAGGGGGAGGTGCAGTTCAAGTGATTCACAGCAGGTCTGGGTGGGATATCAAATATGCTGTAAGCGGGACCCAAAAATCTTTGGGGCGGGACGCCTCTGGTAGCTCCTCCTCATATGTCTGCAGCTGATCCCTACAATAGATCAGGTCACGGAGCCACTTTTTCACAGTGGGAACTGTCTTAGCGCCCCAGCATTGCGCAACTGCACTTTTCGCGAAGAAAGTAGAAACTGCTACAATGCGCTTGTTACAGAGCTTAAGTTGTTTAACATAACCCAGCAAGCATATCTCAGGGGTGCAACACACAGGTTCCAGCACAATATCAGTGAGCATGTTCGCCACAGCAGTCCAGAAAGCAAATACACCCGCACACATCCAGGCAACATGTAAAAAGTCTGCATCCGCTGTTCCACAGCGCACACAGTTAGCAGTCTCTCGCAGGCCATACCTATGTAATTGTAAAGGGGAGTAGTATACCTGATGTAAAAATTTGAAGTGAATAATTCTAAGATTGCAGTTAGCCGTGAGACGACCAGTGAGTTGGCATCACGCCGTCCAAGCCTCCGGTGCATTAGGAACACCCAGCGCTGCCTACCAGCGTAAACAAGAGGGATCATTGCCCTGTTCCCGCTCACGCAAAGAGGCATTGTAAAGTTTAGTGATTAAACCCTTGCGGCCCTCACAAGACAGCATCGCCTGCAATGCCCGTAAAGTAGTGGGCTCCACAGGATACTCTGGATATGCCGCGTGAACAGCCTGACGGACTCGGATGTATGTAAAGCCAAACATAAAACCTCGATCTGCGCCATTCTGCGCCTCCCGCAATGTTTTAAATTGACCCTCCTTAGAGCCGGCGCCTCTCGTGCCGCAGAAATATCAGGGTGTGATGCCAGAGGCAGCAATGGAGCATAGAGATATTTAATTGAGCCCGTGCCGCGAGCATTCGCCATGCCCACGCCGTGCACTGTGTAGGGTTTATCTCGGTCCGTGGGCCACCAGATCCCCCCCAATAGAACCACCGCCTGCAACGGCATCGGTAGAACAGCATCAGGTTCAATAGCCACATGAGGCTGGAAACGCGGAGGGAAATGCCAATAATGCGCAAATTGCGCCTGCGCACACAAGTAGTTTAGGCGATGGACAGGAGCCTCAAAGCCACCCTGGCCAAAGGCTGCACCAAAAGATCCCACCTGCATCTGGGTTTCTTAACGCCCCATACAAACATCAAAAGTACCGATTGCAGAGTTCGGAACATCGCCACATTCAATTTTATAGGAATGTTTATGAAAAAATATAGCAATTTAGGCAAAAAGGCCATTTTTACTACCGCTATCCTATCTGCTAGAGAGAGGGGTAAGTGCGCCCATCGCTCAGCCAGTTCAGTGATGCGTGTGACCGTACGGCCATAGTTCTCAGTGACGACCGTATCAGGGTCCCTATGTAACCATACCCCAAGATATTTCACAGGATCAGACGTCCAGGATAGTGGAAATTCCATCTCCACTTCTTTCATGTGCGCAGTTAGGGGAAACACCACAGATTTTGAACAGTTGATCCCAAGGCCTGAAAACCTTTCAAACGTACGTATTCCCTGAGTAACTCAGATAGGTGCACAGCAGGGTCGCGGACATATAATAACATGTCGTCTGCATAGAGGGAGATGATTAGTGTTCGCTGCCTAAACCGCAGAGCAGCTGCAGCATGCTTTTGACGTAATTTTCAGGCCAGGGGCTCCAAGGCAGGTGAAAAGAGCATAGGTGACAGGGGCACCCCTGCCACGTGCCTCTCTCAATGTGGAACAACAATGACACCCATCCATTAATCCGAACGCGGGCTACCGGGCCGCTGTATAGCACCCTGAGCCACTGGAGAAAAAAACAGAGGGAAGCCCATCCTGCTCAACACAGTGAATATAAAAGGCCATTGTAGAGAGTCAAAGGCTTTTGCTGCATCCAGCAGCACAGCCACCGCTTGGAAATCTGGTTCAAAGTAATGTAAGGTAGAGAAAATCGTACACAAGTTATGAGTCGTGGAGCGCCCCGTGACAAACCCAGACTGATCCGGCAGAACCAGGAGAGGGACTAGAGGTTGTATCCTAGTAGCAATCATTTCCGCCAAGATCTTTGCATCAATATTAATGACCGAGAGAGGCCTATATGACCCACACTGACTCGAGGGCTTATCGGGTTTTAGTAATGTAACAAGTAAAGCCTCCCGTAGAGAGGGTGGCAGTGTCCCCTTCTCATAAGCTTTTCCATACACTTCCAACAATCGAAGGGCCAGATCCGACACATATGCTTTATAGAATTCACTGGGCAGCCCGTCCAGCCCTGCGGCCTTACAGGTTGGCAGTGACAGTATAGCCTCTTTAACGTCCTCCTCATCAAACGGTTGTACAAGGTATTCACGGTGAGAATAAGATAGCCACCTGAGTGCAACATCGTCCAAATATGCATCAATCTCTGCATTCAGTGGAGAATCCCTGGAAGCATAGAGATGGGTATAGAACTGTAAAATGGTATCACAGAGCTCCGTTATCGAGTGGCGAGCTACCCCATTTTCGTCAATGAGTTTGGTTATAATCTCCTGGCTGCGTGGCTCTGCCAGTTTTTGCACAAGGGAGCGACCTGGGCGGCCTCCCTCGCCATAATACTGTGCTGTTCTACGCCGGGAGCAGTGCAACAGCTCCTGGTCTACCGTCTCATTGTGATCCGTGACAAGTTCCCTTATTGCAGCTTATTTTGCAGTGGAGGGATCAGATTCATATTCACGCTCTAGATGAGATATATCAGATGCTAATTTTTGTATCCTCCGTCTAAGATCGCGCAACACTCCGGATTGGGCCTCTATGCAAGATCACCTTATGGTAACTTTAAACGCTTCCCACAGCACTCCCGCGCTTTCCACTGACCCCTCATTCTCCCTAAAAAAGTTTTAATCGCCTCGGTTATAGTCTGCCTGAAGACCGGGTCTTTGAGTTCTGAGGGTTGAAGCCTCCATGCTTAGGGTGGTCTCTCACATGTAGGGATTTGGAGTTCGAGGAGCACAGGGGAGTGGTCAGACATAGTGCATGCCTCATGTGTCACCGCAACTATCCAGGTACATACCATCTCCGAGACTAGCCAAAAGTAAATTCGGGACCAGGACTCGTGTACCGAAGAAACAAATCTGCTCTCCTGACCAGCGGGGTGGCGACAATGCGAAATGTCATGTAAGTGACCTGCATCAAGCAGTCCCAGTAGAACTTCCGCAGCTTGTTTAGGCCGCATCTCACTACTGCCAGCTCTAGCCATTGTAGCATCCAAGCAAAGATTAAAATCACCCCCCCATATAATTGCCGCTTGAGGGTATGCTGATATTCTACGCCACACATCAGAATAGAATGAGGGGTCATCCACATTCGGGCCATACACATTTACAATCAATACACTCTTGCCACCTAGCTGCCCATGTAAAATCACTACTCGCCCACAGTCATCCGTTTCAGATCGAATCACAGTAAATGGTACACCCTTTTTTACCAGAGTCAACACACCCCTAGAGTAGGTAGAGTAAGATGACGCAGCTCTGGCGCTCGTCCAGCGCGCACCCACTTTGCCCGCCGAATTTGTTGTTAAATGCGTCTCTTGCAATAAGGCTATTTGCACTCCCATGCGCTCCAAGTAAGCGAACACCGATCTAATCTTTTTAGGCGTGTTAAGCCCACGTACATTCCAAGTAAGGAACTTTACTGTGTTATTCATAGTTTAAATCCAACCATAACTGAGCACACATGAAATATGGCAAGTAAGTTTCATCCGAAGTACCATTACCCACCCACACAAGAGGTGTCCAATCTAGTTTCACCTTCATTCTGCCTGCCCCGGAACAGCACCCCTGCCCCCCACCCACTTCAGCAACCCCAACATGCCAAAGCCATCCCAATACCCCACCCTCCCCCCTCAACAATCCCAACAAAAACAATACCCATTTGGGGTACACCCAGTGGCGAGGGCACAGAGTGCTACTAACCTCCCACAGGGTAGGAGGTGGCCGAGCAGGTCTAATTTGCGCTAGTATAGGAATGCGCCCATACCTAGTTACACCTGTAGACAAAGTGCAGCAGCCCCCTGAGCTACAAGACTGCCCCATGAAAGCATAATGCTCAACTCATCAACGGGATCCGTAAGACGAGCACTCAGTAGGGAACACCCACCCTAAGAGAAACAAACCAGAGTTATGTAAAATGTACTATCATAAAGAATTCAGGTCACTTAAGGCAATTGCACTGGTAGTAGGTGTAGACAATATACGTGAGAGTTTCCGCAGGCTACGTGAAAACATCAAGTGCAGTTCAGTTTAGTATGCATCACTATAGGAGCATTCTGAGGAGCTATATATATATATATATGTGAAGTCAGAGCCCACTTATGAATCCCAACACTACTCCGCCCCTTTAGGTGCAGTGCTGGACTCTCGTCTCCTGCGCTTCAACTGCTTGGCATGCTCCAGAGCAGCTTTCGGGGATGAAAATATCTTACAGTCCCCGTCCACGCCTATATGCAGATGGGCAGGATACAGCATCGTATATGGGACCCCCTCCGTTTGCAGAAACATTTTTACAGTACCAACTCTCGTCTGGCCGCTTGAACAGCCACTGTGAAGTCAGGGAAGAAAGCCAGAGTGTTGCCCTGATGATCTATAGTGCCCTTTTCTCTTGCCATCCTTAATATGGTGTCTCGGTCCCTATAATTCAAGAGTCTAGCTTTGATTGGGCGGGGCGGAGCCCCCGGAACCGGCCTAGCAGCAAGAGATCGGTGAGCACGCTCCACAATGAACATGCTAGAGAGTTGATCCGTGCCAAAAATATCAGAAATAAGGCTCTCTATATAGGTCTCCATTTTTACCACATTGGTGGACTTCGGCAGCCCAGTAATTTGGATGTTATTGGGCCTGGACCGTGCTTCCAAATCCTCATTTTTGGCCTGGATGAGGGCTAATACTTTCTCCATATTGAGTGTCTTGTCCGCAACTGTACTCAGGCCATCTTCCATAGCAGACAACCCTCTGTTCCACCTCCCACATGCTTGCATTTTGTTTTTCAAGTTTGGAGGACATGTGGTCAAGACGATGGTTGACTGCAGCCATCGTACCCTCGATGGACTGCAGGCTACGCTGCATGGCCAGCAACGTGGATTTCAAAGTGGAGGGGCCATCAGCCTGGGCGTCAACCTCCAAGTCAGATGCGGCCTGCTGCAGAGGTTTGGCAGGTTTGCGTGACTCAAAGTTGAGACGTGGCTGCGACTTGTCTATCTGCCCCATGGCTCCGTGAAAGGTACCCCCAGTGGCAGTTGTCAAAAAAAAGGGTGAAGAATACAGAAGAGGATGTAAAGTCCCCAGGCGCTGCCTTTTTGTGTAACGTGGGGACCTCAACTACCTCCAAACGCACCCATACCAGGTCACCGGAGATATCCCACCAACTGAGCAATCTTGTGAGCTCCCAGCCGTCAGCTTAGGGCCGCAAAGTAATGTCCCGCGTGGACCCTGACGTCAGCTATCTCGCACTCCTCGTTATTATATGCCTCTTAATGAAAGCATTTACTGTCACATTAGTATTGAGAAATTGGGACGGGCGAGAATCTCTGCACACACAGTTATATGGCGATGCTCAGACAGGCAGAAGCTACGAATCAGGAGACCAACTGCCAGGTGTCCCCAGTGAGGCAATCCCAGCCAGCCCGTCAATTCCTCCTCTCGCACCTGCCGCCTCACAGCAAAGACCGGGCCTCAAATGTCGCCTCCACGGCCAAGGCCCGGGCTGAACTGCAACCCCACTCACAGCTGGCGTCAGTAGCCTTAGGAACCAGCAGCTGATCAGCGCAACGCGGGGGTCCTCGGAGCCGCCGGGGTCCGCCTCTCACACTTCATCCGGGCTCCGCAGCACTCCCCGCTCACAGCGACTGCTCTTCTGCTTGCTTCCGCCGACCACACGGTCTCACCGCAAGACAGCACGGCGGCGGTGATCTCAGGGCGGAGGATTCAGCGCAGAGCACAGCGGGAATCGTTAGGCAGTATACTCCAGACACGCAAAGCTCCGCAGCCCAGGAGAGATTACAGCTTCACGGCAGCCGCCATTTTCTATGTTGCGGCGTCAGAGTGGTGAAGTCCTAGTAGCGCTCACACAGCAATCATGCAGGCTTTAGTTACTTCCAGCAGGAGCTGCAGGGGCTCACAGTGCCATACAAGTGTCCAGAGGGCTCAGATGTAACTCAGTTCAGCTGATAATGGACGGATGGTAGCTCGGCCGGGCAGAGCCTCACACAAGTGTGGCCATCTTGCTGTGCGCCCTCTAGCGCCCCCTCCCTTTTTCTTTTTAAATTCAGTTCAGAGTTTCCTGATTGAAAAGTCTTTTGAAAAATAAACCATGCTATTTTCAAAATTTAAAACATTGAATTCAATGTACACTTTTAAGATACCATAAGATATGTGTCTGCTTTCCACCAGTATTTTGAAATATTTTATTCTTTTGGTTTAATTAAACAATGCTTTACAGACACACCTTGGCAAAGTCAACAGCTCTGCATCACATTACAAGGGTGAGAACAATTGGCGCTGTCAATGCTTGTTTCTTTTGATTAAACACTACACAAGAGTGCATGTGTTTTCCAGCTCTCTCCCGTGAGTGCTTCTCTTCCACCAAATATCTGTGCCTAATGCTTTGTGTTTATATCTTCAATAGTGACATCTCAAGTGAATCTGTAGTGGAGCTGGGAGGGTAAAAAAAACAAGATGACTTACCTGTCGGCCGGCCGGCTGGTTGCCCGTCTCCGTCCTCTTGGTCCTCTTACTGGCTTCTCTGCGAACAGGAAGCAGGAAGCACCCAGGCTCCCTAAGCCAATCACAATGCTGCCATGCAGCATTGTGATTGGTCTGCGCGCCATGGTTAGGCACTCAGCCAGGGAATGGGAGCCTGGGCATATTCTCCACCCATGCTGTAATGCAGCCTGGTTGGAGAACATGCAAAGTGCACATTACTGTTTGGCTGGCCCAAGAGGGTCGGCCAAACAGTCATTGCACACTTAGAGAGTGCCACCACTCCTCCCCCCTGCACTGGCCAGCCTAGCCTCGCCCCACAAAACTGCCTCAGCACGGAAGAATAAAATGATAATAGCCTGATACCTGTCGGCCGGCCGGCTGGTTGCCCGTCTCCGTCCTCTTGGTCCTCTTGCTGGCTTCTCTGCGAACAGGAAGCAGGAAGCACCCAGGCTCCCTAAGCCAATCACAATGCTGCCATGCAGCATTGTGATTGGTCTGCGCACCATGGTTCGGCACTCAGCCAGGAAATGGGAGCCTGGGCATATTCTCCACCCATGCTGTAATGCAACCTGGTTGGAGAACATGCAAAGTGCACATTACTGTTTGGATGGCCCAAGAGGGTCGGCCAAACAGTCATTGCACACTTAGAGAGTGCCACCACTCCTCCCCCCTGCACTGGCCAGCCTAGCCTCGCCCCACAAAACTGCCTCAGCACGGAAGAATATAATGATAATAGCCTGATAAGAAGTGAAAGTTGTGTTCTTCCTCCATGAGTAGGTGTTTTCCCTGAGCTCTGTCAATCAGTTCTCTTTACTTATCATGTCTTAAGTTTAGTAAATGATCATACATTTTGATAGTATAAACTTAATAAAAAATCTTGCAGGTGTAAAATCGCTTACATGTATTCCAGGCAAAAAAGAGAAGTGGACTGTGTGTTGACTATTTTTTATTACTTTTCCATGCATGCCTTTACCACGCATGCCTTTACAATGCATGTGTCTTGAC
This sequence comes from Triturus cristatus, assembly GCF_964204655.1. Taxonomy (NCBI): domain Eukaryota; kingdom Metazoa; phylum Chordata; class Amphibia; order Caudata; family Salamandridae; genus Triturus; species Triturus cristatus. The sequence continues at coordinate 459,940,186 of NC_140593.1, forward strand.
CACGCATGTTTTTACCATGCATTTATATATATCCAACTTCAAATCAGTCCTCTCCAATGGCGGCTGGCAAGTACGCTGATTGGAGGGTCAGGCAAATGGGTGGGGGCATAAAATAAATACAAACAACAAAATAAATACATGAAATAAAAAAATGTAAAACCACTTACCTGCTTGCGGACACACGCCCTTCTCGCTCCAGGCCTCTTCTTTTCCAATGTCATGTCCAGGGCCCCAGCTAACCTTCTTAACCAATCCTGGCTCAGCTCTCAGCATGGAAGAAGCGCCAGGATTGGAGGAAGCGACAACTCTCGGTACTCCCAAAGACAGTAGAGGCCTGTGCAGGCTCTCAACCCAGCTGTCTAACACAACTAGGTTGAGACGTTTAAAGTGTGCATGTCAGGCTGGACGTCACAAGCTGGCCTGCCAATGGGGCATGAGCGCTATAAACTAGTGCACAGGCAGCCCACCACTGCTGCCACTCAGTAGGCCCCGCTCCTTCCTGATTCAGGACAGGTTGACGAAAAATAAGATGGTAATTAATTAACTTCATTACCATTTTATTTTTCGTCTCTAGGGCTTTTCTGGGGGCATTCAGTGGGGCTTCGCTCCTCCGCTCCAATGGAGAAGCCCCCATTGGTCCTCTCAAAGAAAGGCACTCACTCAGAATGGTAACAGTGCAAAGTAGCTATTTTTAGAAGAAAAGCACAGAAACAATGTGTTTCGGTCAGGGTGGCCTGGATCACATGAGCACCTGACAAACACAGTGACATAAATATTGGGTGATAACATTGACATAGAAAACTGATTCATTGTGTCTCATGTGGGCGCCATGTTGAAAATGGCAATCATCAGTATAATGACATTAAAAATCTGACAATCAAAAATAACTTGTCTACCAGAATAAGCCATAAGAAAAATATCCAGCTGAAAAAAGCAAATAATACAAAAGCACATTAACCTATAGAGAGGGAACACCAAGACTCTGTGTAAAATAGTGTCCAATGTATCAACGAGTGCTATCTGTGGCACGCACAGAATGAAGGAACTGCAATACCCGTGCAGCAGTATTGTGAGGGATATCCAAAGTTATAATTAGGGCCCCTGATTTTATGGTATTTTATTTTAACATTTCCATCTGTATTTATCTACATTTATTTTTTGCCCATTTTATCTGTATTTATCCATATTCTTTTTCTGTTTTACGGATAAAGTTGTAAAACTGTACATTTCCACATGTATTTAACTGATTGACGCGTACTCATACTTTGATATCTGTTGTGTTTTAGCTATTTAAGGTGCCAAATATTACCTAACAATACATCCACTGGTAAATATTAGCCTTATACCACAAATGCATGTTGACATATGCTGTTGTTTAAAGAAATGTCATCCTGTTTTTTCATTTTCCATGCTGTGTATCGGCTCAGCTGTTGGGCTATAATTCATGAAAGACAGCACAGACAGTCATTTAAAAGAAGCCCAATTTTCTGTATTTATCCACTGTTAAAAATAAATGCAGACAGAAAACACATTGTTTTCTGTCTGGATTTGTTCTGTAAAAACCACTAAAAATGGAAAACTGGGAGCCTTAATTATAATCCATATGTACCAAATGTAGTGTAAGCATACTGAAAAATATAAAGGATTATGTTTAGTTAAATTAGTCTGGTTAGCTAGGGGTGACAGTTCTAGTAAGTTGTGGGCGGTGCCAAAATTATGTTCTAACTATTAATTTTGAATTTTATAGAATATTGCAGATCTTTCGCATCTATGGGGACTACTCAGGATACCGGATCAACTGGGATAAATCCCTGCTGTTCCGATTGGTGGGAGGTGTTCCTGGCTTGACATCCAGGTGTAGGGTACCAATTGAGACACAGGGATTTAAGTACCTGGGGATCTATGTGACAAGGGACCCCCAGGAGTTCTATCAGCGTAACTTAGAGTCCCAACTGGACAGACTCATTGTGGATGCCAAACGCTGGCGGACCTTACACTAATGGATTGAGTGGGCATATTTAAGATGATGGCCCTCCCACGTCTACTCTATGCTCTGCAAACCCTTTTTTCAGATGGTGTAGGCCGAGCTTCGATCCCTGCTGTGAAGTGGAGGTGCACCACGCATAGCTCCACACAAACTACAAGGGGGCTCTATGAGGGTGGACTGGCAGTGCCTGATATTAAGATCTACTACTAGTCCTCCCAACTGGTCACGGAAAATGGTTGGGTATTTGGAGACCGAGCAGAGTGGATAGAGTAGACATGTGGGCCAGGGGGTACTTCCCCCTGTTGTACAATAAGAAAGTGACTAAGGGTCTACTGGTACACACACACACAGTAGCGCCGATATGGCGAGCAGCAAAGAAATACCTGGGCTTGGAGGGTAAGTTAACGAACATGACTCCACTCTGTGACAACGATTTACTCAGCAAAGTGAGTGAGTTACACAGCTTTGGTAAATGGGAATTGCTGGGCATGGAGAGCCTAGATAATATTTGGAGAGGGCAGGCATATATTACTTTTGCCACCCTACAACTTGAAGATGATATGGGAAAGAGAGAATGGCTGAAATATTTGCAGCTGGGCCATGCACTCTGGAGCCACATCTGTGAGGGGGAAGAACTAGAGGATGCGTCACCCTTTAGAAGACCCATTGGTGACTGACCCATTGATTGAGAAAGCACTATCATTAATATATAAGAAAATAGTGAATAACTTGCCAGACCCATTGGTACTACTGAGGATGGCATCAGAGGTTGATTTGTGCCCGCTTGATGACGAAGACTGAGTTGAAGCAATACAGGGCCCGAGAGAAGTGGTAATATGCTCAAGATTTCGAACGATCCAGTTAAAGATTGTAGATTGTGTATATTATTCTATATTTGTGCTATATCGCTTGGGACGTGCTGGTGGCACACAGTGTAAGAGAGTGTGTGGGCTGGAAGGGACCTTCTATTGTCTGTTATGGACTTGCCCAGTGATACAATCTTACTGGCTCGAAGTTGGGTGAATTATGGCCGCAGTGGTGGGAGCGGAGGTCCCTGTCGAGGCCAAATGGTTCTTGTTGATTATCCCTGGAGGGGAGGTTTGGCCAGGACACACAAGACTGGTTGACGCTAGCCACAGTGGTAGCAAAACATTACTTAGCAAAGAGTTGAAGTAACGACCCCCCCATCCCGAGGGCGGCGGAGTGGAAGACAGATTTGGACTGGTGCTGGCAGGTGGAACACTTGATGTACCAGAGCATGGGGTGTCCACAGAAATGAGAAAACATTTGGGGGTCCTGGAAAGCTTATTGAGGATTGTAAGGATGGTAAAACAAAGAGATGGAACTGTTATTACACTGTATTGATGACTCTGCCAATAATGGTTCTAATGCTTACTGTATGTAGACTGTATGGATGAGGAATCCGTTGTTGATATTGTTCTAATATACTGTTTGCAGAGTACGTGGCAATAAAAAGAATTTTAAATAAACATTTTTAATTTCTGAGGTTTGTGTAGTTTAAGTTGGTTTTGTATAGAAATAATAAAGTAGGTTTTCCTAACTATCTTAAACCTTTGTTTTTCATGAAATTTCTATTGTTTTTTAAAAATGGGTTTCTAATCTTATAATGTCGTTTATTTTGGTATTAATTATTTCATATATACATTTAAAAATACATCTCTGGGGAGAAGGCGAGCGCGCAACCAAGATGGCCGCGTAGGCACAGGGCTCCCGAGGGCCTCCACAACCTCCCACGTCTATCCTGAATATATCCTGATTTTATCGACGGGCTTCTACAGGCGAACCTAAGCTGAGGTGATACTCGTTGTCCAAACTTAAATCGGACTACAGGAACCGGGATAGCATCGATTTCAAGTTGGCGGCCTACTCCTGCCCTTGCCCCGGACTCGAGTCGGCATGGTGCCCGGGCAGAAAGTGAACAACAACGGCCTGCAGGACCTGGGCTGGTGCGTACCCAACACTTTCACTTTCGGTTTCGGGTCTCCTCGCTGAAACTGGCTGAGGGACCGTGGATTGTCAGCGACACACCGATAGTGGGATGATTGGGAATACTGCCTAGATCTTGGACACTGGTCTGGACTACACTTCGTGATCGCCGAGGCCCATTAGATCGGATGTCCTGGGATTACTAATAGTGTTGGTGGACGACAACCTTGGTGGCCATCAGACAATGGCGACTAGATCGGACGGAGATAAACAAAAATCCAAGACGACTCGGCGGGGAGGTTATACCCAAGCTAATACCATGGACCGCTATGCTCAGTCAAAAGGATCCCCTAGTGGACTGCATAGGACACCGGAGAGATCCAAGGATGGCCCGGGATCGTCCACAGAATTAACCTTGCAGGACGTCATGGGTGCCATCGACGAGATGAAAGCTGCGGTTGGTCAGCAATTTGACACCTTGGCCCATAAATTGGACGCGGTTTTGATCGACGTTAATCTAGTCAGAGCGGATCTCTCAAAGACGAATGAAAAGGTCAAATCCTTGGATTTGAAAACGTCAAGCCTGACAACTGACGTGTCCAACCTGCAAACCGAGATCCGTCATCTGCGGACATCCGGTGATTTATTTGGCCGTCGGCTGGAGGATTTTGAAAGTAAGGCTCGGCGGAATAATGTGCGCCTAATAGGGGTGCCGGAGAAATCGGAGGATCCTGCTGCCGACCTCTTCGTGGAAGACCTCGTGATCAACCATCTTGCACCCAAAGGATTGAGTAAATTTTTTGCGGTTGAGCGGGCCCATAGAGTTCCGGGCGGTAAGCCGAAATCGGGCGCTCCCCCACGGCCTATCATTGCCAGAATTTTCAATTTTAGGGACAGGGACGTTATCCTGCAGGCCTCGAGGGCGAGTGGGCCGACGAAGTTTGAGAACACTACTATAAGCTTCTACCCGGACTTCACGCAATCGGTCCAAAAGCAAAGATTGGGGTTCACGGGTGTTAAACGGCGACTGAGAGACATGGGGCTGAAATATGCGATGCTCTTTCCGGCCAGGTTGCGTGTGGAGTTTGAGGATCGGTCACATTTCTTCGATCGGCCAGAGGTTGTTGGAGATTGGCTTGATACTCCGGCGACGAAATCGAGAGGGCCAGACTGCGGAGAGCGAAGAGGGCTTGGCGGAGCAGGAATAGACTTTTGGTTCCCGGTGACTGAACATTGCGATGGCACTTCAATACTTTGGTTCGATGTTTCTATTCAGTGCCTTATCCTTAACTGCCCGGGGGTTGTTGGGTGCTTAGTGAGGCTGTTTCCTCCTCTGGTGTTTCTTTTTGTAGATTAGTTAATGCTAGGGCGACAGGCACACTGCAAGTTGGGGGGGCTACATGGGCTCATGCAGGGGTGCAGGGAGGGGGGAGTTGTAACTGAAACGTTGGTGGGGAGGGGGGGGTTGGGGAATGTTTGAATGTTTCACAAGGCAACGTAACGCTATACGTCTGGTGGTCGGTGTCGTGTTCTCTGGGGGGAGGGGGTTGTGCACGAGGCTGGGATGGAGGGTAGGGGATTGAGATTACTCTCATGGAATGTGAATTGATTGGGGGACAGGATTAAGCATGGGGTTGTGCTGCAGTTTTTGAAACGACTTTCGCCTGACATTGTTTTTCTGCAGGAAACGCATCTAATTGGGAATTCTTGCCATGCTCTGAATAGGCGGGGATATCGTCTCGCTGTCCACTCCGGTTTCACTTCTGGCTCGAGGGGGTGGGCATCTTGGTTAGAGCCTCTCTTCCGTTGGAGGTGGACGATATGATTCATGATGATAGAGGGTGGTATGCTGCACTCGTAGGAAGATGGGAGGGCAGAACTGTCTCGCTAGTTTCTGTTTATGTCCCACCAGGATTGCAGACTGTAACATTTGCTGATTTGGGGCGAATGGTCTTGGGACTCCCGGGGGGGGGGGGGGGTTCTGGTGATGGGGGGCGATTTTAATTCTGTTGTATCCGGTAGAGAGGATCGTCACCCTCCCAGGGATCTCCCTGGGGCACAGACCTGGCTGAGTGGGTTTATAGATACCCTCGGACTGATAGACTGTTGGAGATTAATGCACCCGGGACAGGCGCAATACACTTTCCACTCAGGGGCTCATGTAAGTCTATCGAGACTTGATTATGTCCTTATGCCGGCGGCCGAAGCTGTGATGGTCAGGGAAGTAAGACATCTGGCCCGGGGTATTTCTGATCACTCCCCACTACTGTTGCACATGGAGGTCACCCCCAGGGCTGAGGGGAGGGTAGCGCCGATTAACCCTTGGTACCTGCGTAATCCTAAAATCCGAGCTGAACTGGTCAAGTCTCTCGAACACTATTTCAATGAAAATGTGGGGTCAGTATCTGCTGTCTCGTTGTGGGAAGCCTTCAAAACAGTGATCCGTGGGCAAGCCCTATCTCTAATTTCCCACACCAAGCAAAGCAAGATTGAGGAGGTGGTTCGCCTTGAGAATGAAATAGCCGAGTTGGAGGGGGACCTGGAGCTGGGTGTTACGAATGATAAGTTGCACGTTCTCAGTCTCAAGCAGCTTGACTATAGAGCGTTGGTCACTGATGCCGCCAAAGTGATGAGTAGAGAGCAACAAGGGCGCTTATACGATGTAGGGGATAAGGCTGGAAAACTGATTGCATGGTTGGACAAGAAAGAGAGAGCGAGTCGAGTGGTACCGGTTATTGAGAGAGCGGATGGCGTGCGTGTGACTGACCCTGTGGAAATTGTTGAATGTTTCGCGGATTATTTCCGCAAAGTATATTCTCCAGTCTCGGATCGCCCTGAGGATGACTCTCATCGATTGCTGAGAGATATTGCGTTGCCGTCTTTGTCGGAGGAGGATAGGATACTGATGGAGGCGACGTTGTCGCCTGATGAGATTGCTTTGGCCATTCGCTTGGTCGCTTCCAGCAAGGCCATGGGTCCTAATGGCCTTCCCATCGAACTGTATAAATTGCGCCCGGACAAGATGGCGCCTTATCTACGCGACATGTTTCTTGAAGCACGAGAAGTGGGCTCCCTCCCCTATGATCAGCGTCTTGCTACTATAGTCGTGATTCACAAGGAGGGGAAGTCGCGGGATCGATGTATCTCCTATAGACCCATCTCACTGTTAAACGCTGAGCCCAAAATTCTAGCTAAGGTCTTAGCTAATCGTCTGGTTAGGGTCGTTGGTGACTTGATCCATCCGGATCAATCTGGTTTCATACCTCACCGTAACACGGCTCTGAACCTGAGGCGTCTTCATGGAGTGCTCGCGAGAGCGGCGTACATACGTGAGCCGGGCATTTTGGCGTCTCTGGATGCAACAATGGCGTTTGATACTCTAGAATGGCCGTATCTTTGGGCCGCGCTCGCGAAATTTGGTTTTGGCCCCGGGTTTATCGGTTGGGTAAAGTTGCTGTATGATGAACCATTGGCTCAGGTGGTAGTGAATGGCAGAGTGTCGGCACCCTTTGTGTTGGGAAGAGGCACGCGGCAGGGTTGTCCGTTGTCACCCCTCCTCTTCGCACTTGCCTTGGAACCTCTGGCTGCCTGGCTACGATGGGAGCCCTCATTGCGGGGCATCCGGTGGACGCCTGAATTTGAGGACCGCATCTCTCTTTATGCGGATGACATTCTCCTGTACCTCACATCTCCCAGGAAGTCTTTAGTTGTATTGGTTGATGTTCTAAACTCATTTGGTCGTCACTCCGGCTTGGTCATTAACTGGACTAAGTCATGCGTTTACGTTCTCTCAGGCGATGCTCCTCTCCTTCCGCGAGGCTGCACTATCCAGATTTCGCAGTCGGGGTTTAAATATTTGGGAGTCTTCATAACATTAGACCCTGTGGCCCGCTATGAGCGGAACTTACTCCCCCCACTTCAACGACTAAAGGCCGACGTTTCGGGTTGGCGACGGCTTCCGCTTTCGGCGCTAGGACGTGCGGTGTTGTTTAAAATGATGTCGCTACCACGGTTCCTGTATGCACTACAAAACACACTTGACGTTATACCGGCCCGCTATTTTCGTGAGGTGGAGAGTTTGCAGAGGCAATTGTTCTGGGACGGGCGATCGCGAATCGCTCTCACAAAATTGACACTCCCTTGGTATGATGGGGGTATTGCACTCCCCGATATCAAGCGATATTATTGGGCGTCCCAATTGGCGGCGGTGAATCACGGGATGTACGGGCCTGCCCTGAACCCGGCGTTTGAGATGGATAAAATTTTATTGCCTGGTGGGGATTACAATAGGGCATTTTATTCGAAGTCTCCCGGTGCGCAGTTGACAAGCCCAACAAAGATAGCAGTACGTGTGTGGCATGCTGCGAATGCTGCGATGGGATGGAAGGACCGTCTGACTCGAGCTACTCCGCTGTATGCTTCAGAAAGGCTGGGCTGTCTGTGGAAAACAAAAGGATTTGAGAAATGGGATACGATTGGCAAATGCAAGCTGAGTGATTTTTGGGTGAAAGGGAAATTTAAAACGTTTGAAATGCTGAAAGTGGAATATAAGCTGAGTGATAGGGAGTACTTCCGGTATGCTCAGGTCCACCATGCGTTGTGTTCGGTTTTCCCTGATGTTACTGCAATCCCCGAAAATTCCCCACTGGAGGACAGAGTGCTAGATGGTTACGTGCCTGACAGCACGGTCTCCTTGATTTACAAAAAGCTTATAAACGAACGGGCGGACCTGTTGACCCACTTGAGGGAGGTCTGGGTAGCTGACGGTTTGGAATTAGATGATGAGGACTGGGTATCGGCAGTAGCCTCCCCGAGGGAGGTGGCAATTCCGGCCCGCCTTCGGCTTGTACAACTGAAGATACTCCATAGAGTGTATGTCAGTGGACCCCGCCTGATGCGCATGGGTTTTTCCGTGGATGGATTGTGTAAGCGTGGTGTGGTTTGCTGGGTACCTTCCTTCACGTCATATGGGAATGTCCTGAGGTGGCTCGCTTTTGGAACCGGGTGCATGCGGTAATGGAAGAGGTCACACATGTTGCTCTGTAACCAGAAGCTAGGAGGTGTCTGCTGAACGTGTGGGAGCCAAATGATTATAATGTGGCGCAGATGCAGTGGGCGACTTTGGGGAATATGGTGGCTAAACGCAACATCGCACAGTTATGGGGTTCCCAGAGGTCACCCACGGTCTCGGTATGGAAGGAGAATATGGACTGGTGCATGTTTAGAGAAAAGACGGTGTATGAGGCGAGAGGCAAGCCTTGGAAATGGACAAAGGTGTGGGGTCCGTGGAATTCTTATCGCGGAGACATCTGCGCCCCTCCTCTGGCAATAGTGTTGGATGTTCCTTTGTCCCCCTAGCTGACCGTTCCTAATTTGCTATGTTATGAGTGAGATACAGTCTGACTTTCCCTCTGCTCCCAGGCCCCCCCCCCCCTCTGTCACAGACCATTCATGATTATTATATAAAGTGGAATTTCCTACCCCGGGGAGCACGTACTGATACTTACAATTCTTATTGCCTTGTTTGTGTGAAATTTTTATAAGTTTTAACTTGAAATATGAAACCGTCCTTAATACTGTCATTCGAATACAACCGCTGCCTTTACTCAGAGTGCTGATGGACTAACGGGATCCTTTGATTGACATGTCTGTATAACGGTGAAATAACACATCTCGTACTAATTAGCGGCCGGCCCAAGTAGGTGTCGGCTCATGTCTGTACCTCTTTGACGTAAAATAAAGGTTTCTTGAAAAAAAAAAAAAAAAAGATTGTGATTATGAAAAAGCATGTTATCAAGGGCACTTGTTTTCCATACATGCAATTACAGACACATTTAGACTTGCAGTACAGCTCTTTTGTGTGCGATTCCTATTCGTAGAGGACATTTTTACTTTGTGATATTCATTCAAACATTCAACTATCAGCTAACTTGACAAATAAAGGTGGCAAATAAAAACCTAACTGTTAAATAGAAAAAAAAAAAATACATCTCTATTGTCCTGCCATACGTTCGCCATAATTTAGCATAGAGTGGCATAGAGTGGAGTGGCATGGCGTAGAGTGGTGTGGAGTAGAGTGGAGTAAAGTAGAGTGGAGTGGACTAGAATACAGTAGAGTGGCATAGAGTAGGGCGGCAAAGAGTAGAGTGGCGTACAGTGAAGTGGTGTTGAGTGAAATAGGGTAGATTAGAGTGGCATAGAGTAGATTGACGTAGAGTACAATTGTGTATATTAACAGTGGCATTGTGTGTAGTGTAGTGGGGTAGAGTGGCACTTTGTGGAGTGGTGTGGTGTACAGTAGAGTGGCGTAATGTGGCATAGAGTGGTTTGACATAGAGTGACATGGAGTGCCATGGAGTGGCACAGAGTACAGTGAAGTAGCGTAGAGTAAATTACAATGTAGTGGTACAGACTGCAGTGGCATACACCTGAGTGGTGCAGAGTAGAGTGCAGTGCTGTGGAGTGCAGTGGCATAGAGTAATGCAGAGTAGATTAGAATGGTGTAGAGTACAGTGGTGTAGAGCACGGACAAACTTTTCTGTAGTAAGTGCTACTTCTGATCAGTGAAAATCATTGTGAGCTACTGAAGGCTAACCAACCTGCGCATTGTACTAGACGCCCCCACGACCAGCTTAATTGACTTAAAGCCTAATGTCCAGAGAGCCCGATGCTATGGTTTGAACAAAATACTTTGACCAGGGTCACTATGACAGGGCTGCCATGTGTTTCAGTGAAAGCGTGGTCTTTGGGGATGTATGAACATGTGAGCGTACGAGTGGGATATATGTGTGCAGGTGACTGAGAGACTTTGTCATATGTACTTGTGGCACAGGACATACTTTTTGCCAAATGTGGCACCGGTACATGTATCACACAAATGGGAGAAATTTAAAATGCAGAAAAATGTTCTGCAAAAATATTCAGAATTTGAAGATTGTTCTGCACTTTAAATTCAGATGTTAACAAGGAGGGATCAGTGATGGCTCCTAAAAACGCTGGATCCACCGCCGCGGCCAAGGCAAGGGCTGCAGCAGCGGCGACGGCAAGGCAGGCACAACGGGAGGACGCTGTAAATGGAAAGCGAGCCGCCAAGGAAACAAATGTGGGCTCCGGCGCCAGGACTCCGAGGCAGGGAGCTGCGGTGTCAAGGAAAGGGAGTGTGACCGGCCCCTCAGTTGCTGGCCTCCTTCGCCGAACACCGGGTGGAGCTCTTTCAGGTCAAATAAAGCAGAGCAAGCCAGTGAGTGCAGAGCTAGCGCTGCAGATTTGTTTGGGGAGCTCTGAAACCTTCGGAGTCACTGGAGTTCCAGCAAGTGAAGTAAGGTCTGATTTACTTGTGGGGGAAGTGGTGGAAGAGAACTTTGTAGACCCAGCTAATGTTAATGAATTGCCTCAAAGTGCCCCCACCATTTCTATCCCACTTCAGTCAAAACCAGTTATAATTACAAATGTAAATCAAAATGAAATGCTTCAAAGTGCCCCCCCCTATATTTATCCTGCAGCAGCCGAGTACAGATATAATTACAGTTATAAACAACGACAAGGACATTGATGTCAGGGCAGCTGTCAGGACAACTCCTGCAGTATTACCCGAGGCACGTCTCAAGGAGGCCACGGCTGGCATGGCTGGCAGAGATGTGATTCCACAAAATCAGACAGCTACTATGCCTAATCTGGAGGGACTGAGTCACCCTATTGGGTCCCAAGATAAAAACACTGAGAAAGCGACTTGCAGTGTTGAGGCAAACAACAGGAGAGCTGTAGATACAGACGCGGAAAAGGACCCAAGTGATTTTACCTCCTTTTCTGACGATTTGAATGGTCGGATGAGACATGCTCTAAATCAACGGGGAGCGACAATGATAATGAATCCGGTCGCGGAGCTCAAAAAACAGTAGTCAGAAAAAGAAAGGGCCATCATGGCGCGACTGAATTGGTTTGGGATTATACCCCTACAATGCAACTTATGCCGCAACAACCAACAGAATATACGCCGACTAACGCCTTACATTCGCCCCACCAATCTGCTGCTCTTGGCTCTACAGATTTGCCCTCTGGCTCACCTGCTACCCTGGATACAGTAATGGAAACTGTTCTCCAAGCAATTGCAGCACACAGGGAAGAGACTGCACACGACGGGCGTAAGGCCCAAGCTACTCTCCGGAAAGTACAAGGGGTGGTACGGAAATTAAATAAAACTGTTAGTTCATTTGGAGACAGAATGACTGACCTGGAGTCTCGTATAGTATCCAACGAAACTGAGATTGCTGCAAATCATGAGTTAGCAGAGTCACATGAAGCAGAGCTCTCTGATGTAAGATGGAAGTTAGAGGACTTCGAGAACCACCTCCGAAGAAATAACCTCCGCGTTCTTTGTGTCCCAGAAACATTAGAAGGGGAGGATGCTCGGTCTTTTATTATTAGAGTATTCCGTGACTCTCTACCAGAATTGTCCAATTGGAACTGGGACTTTGAAATACAACGAGTTCATCGTGTGCCCATGTATCTAAAACAGCCCGTGCATCCGGGGGGTATCCACGAGCAATTCTAGTTTACTTCAGTAACTTCCTCCTCAGGCAGGCAATATCCGAGAAAGCTAGGCCAGAGGCGAAGCGTGTGAGTGGCACTATCTCCTATTTTGTCCGTCCCGATTTTTGCCACGCTACAGTGGAAAGGAGGTGGCGTCCCCGCCAGCTGATTAAACCTTTACAGGAGAAGAAAGTGGTGGCTTATCTGAATAACCCAGCCCGTCTTAAAATAATTAATGGGGGGGCTACAAAAAATTTTATATCTGAAATCAAGGCCAAATAATATTTAGACGGTCTATGATTCAGCCTTCAATCTAAGCGCTGTTAAAGTCTTTGTTACAATAGGATGCACTTATTATAGAAATGAAATTTATAGTAAGGTATAAGGGTACTGGTGGTAACATTGACGCAATGTTTTTGTAGTATCTCCTGGTTTTCTTTCGTATTTTCTTTCTTCTTTTTCTCTTTTCCACTTTATAATTTTCGAGCTTTAGGTTTTTTTTGCTCAAGAAATAAAGTGAGCTACCGATTTTGTGTAAAGGTTATCATGATGATATAAGCATAAGGCTCCAGCGCCGGTCCTAGAAACGCACGCTCATCAAACAGACTCTTATGGAGTCTGAAAGCCTCACTGAGGGTGTGGGGGGTGGGGTGGGGGGGTGGTAGTAAGGGGGGGAAAGTTGGAAGGGGGAAAAAGTAAGGGAAAAAATGGCAACTTCTTACGTATATTGAATCCTAAAGCAATAAAGAGAATGTTTTTTTTATAATTATAAAGAGATAATTTTGGAAATCAACTGGACGATGCTATGGGGAAGTTGAAAATATGCTCCTGGAATGTGGCTGGGATTAATGATAGAGCAAAGAGAGCTATTATTTATGAATTAATCAAACAAGGGCCTTACGACATTCTTTGTTTTCAAGAAACCCACATTACATGGGAAGATAGGGACTTACTAAGAATGCCTGGGTATAACTTGTTAGCAACCACTTCACAGACTTCAAAAACTTGTGGTGTAGCTATTTTCACCAGAGGTTTTTTGGGGCAAGCTAAACGTAAGCTAGCAGACGCCTCTGGTGGATGGGTCATCATTGAGATAGAACCCGGAATTACAATTTGTTCAGTCTATGCTCCCAATCATGACGATCCACACATATTTGAAGACTTAGAGCTCGAGCTGGCTTCTTGGCCTAAGGCATTGATATTGTGTGGCGACTTGAATATTTCTCTTAATCACGTAGGAATGCCTTATAACCAGTATATGTCCACTTACACTGGAAGAAAACCCAAAGTTTACAGAGCGATCTCCCAACTTAGAGAAAGCCTGGACTTAATAGATATCTGGGCTTTTAAACAACAATCTGATCCTGGTTATACATATTTCTCATTTCCACACAATAAATATGTACGAATCGACTATATGTGGGTGGTCAGTGATCAAGTTTCGGTTGCTGAAATTGAGAAAAGTCCCAAAACACTCTCTGACCATAATATGCTCACCCTCACTATGAATTGGTCTAATCTTTATTGGCCCCGCTTTAATTGGACATTCGACAGGAAACTCCTTGCAAATAGAGAGTATATTGACCACATAAAGATTTGGGCACAGGGGTACTTCGATTGTAATCGATGTAGTACGTCGAGGGTTATAGTGTGGGACTGCTTCAAGGCTGCTCTTAGGGGAGAGACTATGAGTTTCGTAGCCAAACAAAAGAAAGAGGCAAATCTGGTTAACCAGCAGCAGATGCAAGACCTTGCCAAAGTTGAGCAGGAACACACAACCGCTATAATGAAAGGTGGGGACGGCAAAGTTACATTACGCAAACTGCTAATTCTTAAAACTATGATAGCAGGATCAATCAGAAAGCAGCTGAAACCTTTCAAACTAGCCGTAACAAACTGTACGAAGACGGGGAAAGGGTCGGAAAGCAATTAGCCCTACGTACCCGACAGAAACAATCACTAAATAAAATTAGTAATATCCACGCAAACGGTATGATTTATACCGAACCAGATAAGATACTAGAGGTATTTAAAGGATATTATGAAAACCTTTACAGTAATGAAGAGACTCTTGAGATAGACGAAATTAAAGAATCATTACGGCTTTGGCTAATGGAATGTGGATTCAATAATATTCTTGACGTCGCCACTAGAGACAACTTAGACAAAGACATTACGTTAGTCGAGGTACAAGCGGCCCTAACGGATCTTGCTTCTGGCAAGGCAGCTGGTCCGGATAAGATCCCCCTAGACCTCTATAAAATTCTGGGAGAGGTCATTATACCATATATATTAGATCTTTGTATAGGTATACAGGGGAATGGCAATACGCCTCTATCTTGGAAGGAGACCAACATAGTGATATTTCCTAAGAAGGGTAAGCCTCCCGAACTTCCCACTTCGTATCGCCCTATTTCCTTAATAAATTCAGACTCAAAAATATACGCAAAGGTCTTGGCCAATCGGCTCAGGAGGGTGGTAGAACATCTGGTCTCCCCGTGGCAGCATGGTTTCATTCCCCACAAAGGAACTACGGATCATACCCGTAGGGTCATATCACTATTTGACATCATGGCTGCGACGGGGGGCCGGATGTCTATGATCCTCCTTGATGCCGAGAAGGCCTTTGATCGAGTCTCATGGAAATACATGTGGGCGATAATGGATCTTAACAACTTTGGGGCCTGCTTTGTTAGATCTATACAAGCAATGTATCAAGATCCAATCGCTAAAGTTCAGATGATGGGCTTAGAATCTAGATCATTTAACATCTTAAGGGGCACAAGGCAGGGGTGTCCCTGTTCCCTGATATTATTTGCCCTCTATATAAATCCGTTGATTATGAAATTATTGGCAAGTACTGCGATAACACCGATTAAGACAGGCACGCATGAAACTAAGATACTTGCTTACGCCGATGACGTGGCGGTCGTAACACCAAACCCTACCGAGGCAATTGGAGAAATTGAGAATATAACTCAGTCCTTCGGGGTCATGTCCGGATATTCTTTGAACCGCGAAAAAACTGTTGTTATCTGTACAAATAATATTCTATTTAATGATCCCAGAAAGGCAACCAACGCTGTTTATTTAGGCGTCTCTATATCCCCGCAGATCGAATATATTAATAAACTTAATTATGACCTCCTGCTTGAAAACATAAAAAAGGACCTTTTGAGGGTCAATAGTTTATATCTCTCAATCATTGGTAGGGTCAACTTTGTTAAACTGAACATTTTCCCGAGGATACTGTACTTTTTTCGCGCAATCCCTATAATTGTTGAGGACAAGATGATTATAGCCCTAGAATCACAAATGTCTAAATTTATCTGGGGATACGGTAAAATTAGGAGATCCTCAAAATTCCTCTCCCTACCGCAGGAGAGAGGGGGCTTGGGGCTTCCAAATATAACTCTATATTTTTGGGCCAGTCTCCTCCAAGGGATGTTTCCACTATTTAACACACACCCAATAAGTAATAACATAGCTGGGACTAGGATCACCTCAATATATGAGCTAGCTGTAGGGGAGAAAGCAAAAGGCCTTTTGTTGAGACAGATAGAACCATCGTACTACAAGAAGGTTAAGTTTAAAATTATTGACAGCGCTTGGAAGGTATGGAAGAAAGTTTCCAAACATTTGGATATCTCAAAAATCAATAAATATACACCATTATGGCACTCCTTCCTGCTCTCTAGGCAAGTCAATGACGATATCACTAAGAGGTGGGAGAGCCTCGGACTGGTATCAGTGGGGGATTTTCTAGACACTCCAATCTCCAAATAAAATTCAACATTCCGACCTCTGACCTCTTTAAGTATATTCAAATAAATACCATTCTTTCCTCAAAACTCTCAAACATTTCAATGTTGAATATTTCTATTCTTGATCTTATTGGGGGGAAGAACATTTCTAGTATAAGCATACTCTACAAGCTGTTGCTGGAACAACAACATGACGATTTGGAGAGAACAGAATCACTCTGGGCATCTAAGTTGAACAATCCAAATGTTGACATTGATAATGTCCTCTCCCTCACTGCTAAGGTTTTTCTAACATCAACCCTCAAGGCCCAACTCTATAAGACTATATACAACTTATATTTTACACCGGCAAAATTGCACACATGGGGGAAAAGAATAGACGATAAATGTCCCAGGTGTGGTACAGGCCCGGCCCATTTAATACATATGCTCGCTGAATGTAGCAAATTAACTGCCCTCAAATTAAAAGTATCAGACTTCTGGGAAGAGGTATTTGGGCATAAAGTTCATATGTCCCCGACCCTTTTTCTGTTAGGCTACGATAATACCCTAGGGCATAGTAAAGAAGAAGAAATATGCTTGTTTTTGGGTATGGCTGTATATAGGTTAATATTGGCTACACGATGGAAAGATATCGATTCTCCTAACTTTCAAGTTTGGATAACCCGGTTCTTGGGGATATCCAATCAAGAAACGGCAATCTATTCAGCCAAGGGTCAAAAGGCTAGACAGCGTGGTATTCAAATTTGGTTGCCTATTACCTCCTGGAAAGATAGGTTTTAGTTTCTGTCTCTGTATAGTACTTGTAATAGGTCGTACTCCTGTGAATAAATGTAATTTAATGTAATTGAAATATGTATGTGTGAGATATCCCTGCCGCAAAATGTATAGCTTCTACATGTCTTAGCATTTTACTGTTCCATTATTTATCTCTTAATGGATTTAGGTATGCAGCTATATTACTGAAATATTGTTTTAATTGTCTTCCATATTTTTGTACGTATTGAAGTTGCTTAATAAAAATTTTCCAAAAAAATAAAAAAATTAATTCATTTGTAAATATGGCATTGTATCAAGAAAATGAAACTGAAGAGTTAACTTTGGTTACATGGATTCTGTAAAAACGTATCACTTACATTTTCACCCATTTCCAAGTGTCACATTTACAAACACCAAGAGGCATATTTACAAGAAGTTAATGATGCTGCAGCGTCACTTTTTTGACGCTGCAGCGTTTTTTAAGGACCATATTTAGATGACGCTAGAGCCCCGTAATGTCACTTATACACTGCTAGCGCCTATGTTTTTCAACGCCCGTTCTGCTAGTGGCATTTTCCGAAAATGATATGCAAGGTAAGCATTCCCTTAGAAAAACCCATGCAAAACTGATGCTGCCATATGTACAAGGATTTTTGGTAATGCTGCTAAGTCCCATTAGAGGCAGTTTTTTATCACTAAAGAAAAGCTGGTCTTAAAAGTGATGCTAGCAAACTGGTATAAATGCAGAACAGACCGAAAGCAATTTGGTAAGCTCAACTACACCATGGATCTACTGCTATTGCAGCTAGGAGCACGAAGGAGACCACCACAGAGGCAGCGCAGGAGAAGGGACTGGACATACCGCCAGAGGATAACCCTCATTGACCTCATAGAGGAGGAGGCCATTGCCCATTACAGGCTCAGGAGGGAGTCCATGTTCTGCTTCCAGCACCAGATTGTGACAAAGCTGCAGCCAACATCGCAGCACTGTATCAACATCCCCCTGCAGGCTAAGCTTCTAGCTATACTCCACATGCTGGTGTCTGGAACTTTTCAACCCACCAAAGCCATGGTGGCAGGAGTATCACAGGCATCCTTCTCCAGGTTCCTCCCCACCATCCTGGATGCCATCATAAGCCCAACGCCCCAGTACATCTACTTCCACAACACAGAGCAGCAACAACAGGAAAACAAGTAAGGCTTTTATGGCATTGCTGGATTCCCACATTTGTTGAGGTCAATAGACTGCACACATGTACAACTTGTGCCTCCAGAGTCAACATCCCATATCTACCGCAACAGAAAGCACACATATTTCATGAATGTGCAGGCAATCATGGACCATCTGGGCCTTTTCATCATCGTCCTTGCTAAGTAACCGGGCAGTGCACATGACTCATTCATGTTCTGGCATTCTGCCATCAATGAGCGTTTCCAGAATGGGACCTATGGGAATGGCCTACTGGTTGGTAAGTACATCTCAAGCACATGACAGCCCACATCAAGTCAAGTCAAGTCAATAGATTTTTACTAAGTGCACATTTCACCCAAGGGTCTCAAAGCGCTAGCGAAAGATCAGTGAAGCGGAAGGGAGAAGTTTGCCGGGGGAGGATGTTGTCAAAAGAGCCAGGATTCAGTCTCCTCCAAAACTGCTCATGATCAGTGACCATACGAAGATGCAAGGGAAGTTCATTCCAAAAGACAGGAGCTAAATGGAAAAAGGATCTACCGCCGTTTCTTGCGGTGCGGATCCTGAAAGGAGTAGGAAGATGTTTTGTTCCTGACAGGAGAGTCCTGTTAAGTAAGTACCATTTTAGTTTTTTGGTAAGGTAACTCGGCCCTTTTCTGTACAGGGTCTTATGTACCAGATTACCTTGAAACGGATTTGTTTCCTAATGGGAAGCCAGTGAAGAGCTTTTAGACTAGGAGCCGACGGGAAACGTGAGGGAAGATTTAACACCAGTCTGGCGGCAGTATTCTGAAAGACTTGAAGTCTAGTGAGAAATTCTTCATTCATGGAGGCCAACAGGGCGTTTCCATAGTCGAGCCAACTTCTGATTAGACCCTGAACCAGTGGTTTCCTTTATTCAATTGCAATCCACTGAAAGATCTTATGTAAGCTTCAGATGAGTCTGTAGCAGATGCCCGGTATATGGTTTACGTGACCTTTCATGGACAGCTTGCTGTCGATCTTTACACCTAGGTTGCATACCATGTGTTTGAAAGATGGACAGGGCCCAAGGCTCAGAGTTCACCATTCATTGGACCAGAGTTCATATGCTTTCCCAAAGAGGATGATTTATGTCTTATTAGCATTAAGTTGAAGGTGGTTAGTTTGCAAACAGGTATTAATGTGGGTAATACAATGTTTAAATTTGACTCTGGTCTCAGTTGGATTTAGACCAGGAGTGATCAATAATTGTGTATCATCAGCATATGATAGTACATCAAACCCGTAGGATATGATCACCTTGTCCAGAGGGGCCACACAGAGGTTGAAAAGCACGGGACTTAGAACGGATCCCTGGGGGACTCCCTTGTCTATCAACTGGCTGCGAGAGACCAAGGTACCTAATTGTACTGTCGAGGTTCAGTCATGGAGGTAGTTCTTAAGCCAGGCTAGGGCCTTTCCCCTGACTCCAACCTTCCACAGTCAATGTTCCAGAATACTGTGGGAGATGGTGTCAAAAGCAGCTGATAGGTCCAGTTAAGCTAGAATGGCTGACTGTCTGCAGTTCTGGGCAAGCCTTAGGTTGTCGACTACCTCAACCAGCAATGTTTCAGTGCTGTGGGCAACCCTGAACCATGATTGGAAGGGGTCTAACAGTTTGTGGTCTTCAAGATATTTTGCGAGTTGTTTAATGACCAGGGACTCAAGTACTTTTCCAAAATAAGGAAGAAATGAAATAGGGCTATAGTTACAGGGCTCTGAGGGGTCTGCGGAAGGCTTTTTCAGGATAGGTTTGACCCTTGCTGCTTTCCACTTCGTGGGGACTAATGCTTGATTTAGAGACATGTTTAATAGGTCAGTGAGACTCTTAAGGAGCACTGGGGCAATGGAGGACAAAATATTTTGGTGAGACTGGGTCGAAGAGCCCGATATGACCTTAAGAAGGGCAGTTCTAACATCTTCTTGGGTAAGTTTGGTAAACTCTTCAAGGAATGGGATGACAGATGTCTGATTACTGTCGGGTTCATTGTTGTAAGCGGACATCGTGTCAACCCAGTCTTGTGAGGAGGGGTTTACTGACTGACAGGTAGGAGGATTAGTAACTTCTTTAAGAATTTTGTTCAACTCCTAGTTTGAGTTAGCAGCCATGTTAATTCAGTTGCTAATATACATTTTTTTGGCTAGCTTAATATTGCCTAGGTAAGCTCTGAGGGAGAGATTGCACGTCTGTCTGTCATCAGTGCTTTTGGTCTTCCTCCACTTGCATTCAGATTTCCTATTGATTAATTTTTCGATTTTTAGGGCTTCCGTAAACCATGGTGACACTTTGGACTTGGGCTTAATCCTAGACAGGGGTACGGTGATGTCAAGGGCTTGAGTGATAGCTGTCTCTAGGGTATCCACTGCGTGATCTATGTTCTCTGTGCTGGTTAGGAGTGAGGGGCTAAAGTAAGGAGAGGAGGTAGCTAAACTACCTTTCCTCCATGGCCTACTCCATTTCTGTTCGCTAGTAGGCGTATGGTTAGTAGTGGCTGTTTGAAGAGAGAATTTTACTGAACTAGGGTCCGTCCGGATCAAGGGAATGGGACGTTTCACCTTACTACTAGAAGAGTTGGTGAACAAGAGATCAGGAGTATAACCTGCCGAGTGGGTGGGTCAGGTCACCAATTATACTAATCCCAGGGTGTTTAGATTAAAGATCAGTTGGCATGTTTTCATGTCTGAGACACGCTCAGCATGATAATTGAAGTCACCGATGAGGAAAAAGTTCTTGGCTGCTAATACGTGAGGAGCGATGATCTGAATCAAATGATTGCTAAAATTTGTTTCAGGGCCAGGGGGTCTATAAACCAAGGCACCTCTCCAGGTTCCCTTGGTTAAGTTTTAAATTCTAAAAATACAGAGTTCAGCCCACTCAGTGACAACAGTTTCCAGGATGCTAATCTTCACTCCGACCCTAAAAGCCATGGCTAAGCCACCTCCTCTCTTGATCTTCCTGTCAAGTCTGTTGAGTTGATATTCTGGGGGGATAGCTGTTGCCACGTCGGGAAGTGCGGACTCATGAAGCCAGGTTTCTGTAATAAAACATATATCTGACATCTCTGACTCCAGCAGACTCCATATCTCAAGTGCATGTTTAGGAATTGAGGTAGAACCCTACTAGTTGTTTAGATTGCTTGACAGAGTTCCCTCCCGCTCTGCTTGTAGCCCAAGGTAAAGAATGAGGGATGGATTTAAATTTATCTATTTTATTTAAGAGATTTGTAGAGCGTGCAGCTACCCAACAGGGTCTCCCGGCGCTAGAGGCAGATAGTAGCAGGAGGCACAGCGACATACCAGGTGGCAAAATCAGACAGGGCAGTTGAAGAGCATGGTTTTTAGGTTCTTACAAAAAGTAAGCAATGAGTCACAATTTCTAAGAGCTACTGGAAGAGAGTTCCAGAGTTTTGGTCCTATAACGGATAAAGAGCGCTCCATAATACGAGCTCTGCGAAACCTAGGCGTGGTAAACAGTGCAAGGTTGGCGGATCTCAGCGATCGGGAAGGAACATACGGAGACACCAGATCTTGGATATAAGGAGGGGGGAGATCGTGTCTAGCTCGAAACATGTTGCATAAGGCCTTGAAATTAATCAGTTTATCAACCTTCAGCCAGTGCAATTTATGGAGCAAGGGAGAGATGGAAGCATGTCTCAACTACCGGAAAATAAGGCGGGTGGCTGCGTTCTGGATAATCTGCAAACGATGAATCAAGGCCTTATCAGCGCTTAGATACAGTACATTCCCAAAGTCCAGTCTGGACGTTACCAAGGCCTGCAGCACTGTTCTCTGGGAGCTTAGAGGTTTCAGCCAAAGGATTTTCTTGAGCCATTTCATAATGGCAAAGCAGGAGGCTGTGAGCTTGGCGACCTGTGGTTTCAAGGAGAGATTCTTATCAATGATGAAGCCAAGATTTTTGGCCTTATCGACCGGCGCAGGTAGAGGCCCCAATGAAGCGGGCCAGGGGTTAACTCCCCAAAGTTAGGGATTATTATCCAGGATCAGGACTTCATTTTTATTGCCATTGAGTTTAAGGGCATTTTTGTTCATCCAGAGGGCGACATTGAGCAGGCCTTGCCTGAGGTATGAAGGAAGGAACTTTGTTTTATGCATCAGATAGCGAGAAAATAATCTGAGTGTCATTTGCGTATAAAAATACGGTGAGACCAGACTCTTCAATCACTTCCATCAAAGGGCGAAGGTAAATGTTAAAAAGCAGGGGGCTCAATATAGATCCCTGAGGAACCCCCGAGGTCAGTGTCAAAGTTGTATCGGTGTTGTTTGTTGATGAGACCTGAAAAGTTTGTTTTTTCAGAAAAGAAGATAGCCATTTCCATGCAGTGCCAGCAATACCTGAAGCCTCCAATCTATCCAAAAGAATGGAGTGAGAGACCGTATTGAAAGCCGTACTTAAATCCAGGAGGATAAGGGCAGCTGTTCCACCAGAGACGGGTTGTTGCCTCAGGAGTTCAGTGACTCCAAGTATATCCTTTTTCTTACTCTGTTCTACCACACCCAACTACATCATGACAGAACAGATAGGTTTAAGTTTTGATGATGATATAGTGTTAGAGATTTTAAGAACACCGAGCCTGCTAGGAATAGAGGGCTCTGCGTCTACTAGTACCTCACAAGGCGACAGGAATACCATAGCCCTTAAAACACTGAAAGTAAAAATAGCAATGCATGGAGCTATTATGAAAGAGTATCTGCGTGCCAATATTGCACCCAACGGCCTCATTGTAACTTTAGCACCACAAATCTTCTTATAAGATATCATTTTCCAGAAAAGAATGGAGCCAGATAGCCTGGAGGTGCACACGTGACTTGCATGTACTCATAATCAATACCGCCAAACGCCTATCGGAAGCACTGATAATAAAGATAACTTGCAGAAAATGCATTGAAGACAACAATTAGCATATCTGCGTGAAAAGCACAACTTGCCAAGATCAATTCAGAAATGAATGATCATAAAGAATACCTTCTACAGAAGAAAATAACGAAACTACAGAAAGATATCAAGAATTTTGAGAGAGGAGGAGCCTAGCGCGCAACCAAGATGGCCGCGTAGGTGCGAGGCTCCCGAGGACCTCCGCAACCTCCTACGATTATCCTGAAATTATCCTGCCCTGGATGAGGGGACTATGTTGGTGAACCTGAGCTGAGGTGGCACCCGTTTCCCGCTTCCGAATCGGACCTCGGACACCGGAGTGAGCACCGATTGAGGTTTGCGGCCTTCCCCTCGCCGGACCCCGGATTTGCGCTGTGGGGTGATCCAGTGACAAAGTGAACAACAGCGGCAGGCAGGGCCTGGCGACTCGCGTACCCCGCACTTTCGCTTTCGCTTTCGCACCCCCTTGCCGTCTCTGCGAGGTTGGGTTGCGGAGCCCTTGGTGTTGGTGTGGCCTTGCTGGGAGGCCCTGCCTGCCTGCAGGCTGTGATCTACCCCGCTGCTCTGAGGTGGCCCCCCCCGGAGCTCGTGGCCCTGCTTTCCTGCCCTACACGACGTGGCTGGTGCGACTGGGAGACTGGAGGCCATGGCCACGAAACAAGATGGAGACCGGGCAAAGACCAAATCGACCCGGCGTGGCGCCGTCCATCAGGCCAATAGTATGGATCGCTATACCCTCCAGAAGGGATCTCCCGATGGACCGCGCAAGTCCCTTGAGAGCCCTCCTGATGCCCCAGACTTGCCCGCAGATCTGACTCTGCGAGATATCATGGGCGCCATTGCCGAGATGAAGGCCTCGGTGGGCCAGCGGTTTGATACACTGGCGCAGAAGATCGACTCGGTCCTCGTGGATGTTGGCCTGGTGAGGGCCGATCTTTCCAAAACCAACGACCGAGTAGATTCTTTGGCCCACACCGCATCGGGCCTAACGACAGATGTGGCGGCCTTACAAACAGAGGTGCGCCGGCTTAGTCAGGCGAGTGCGCTTATGGATCGACGCCTGGAGGACTCTGAGAGTCGGGCACGGAGGAACAACATCCGCATCATCGGGGTGCCTGAGGGACGCGAGGAGGCGGCGGCGGATCTCTTTGTGGAGGACCTGATTGCTACCCATCTCCAGCCGCGGGGGCTGAGTAAATTCTTCGCTGTGGAGAGGGCCCACAGGGTTCCCGGGGGAAGGCCGAAGGTCGGAGCCCCTCCGAGACCTCTCATTGCCCGGATTTTCAATTTTCGGGACAGAGACGCTATCCTGCAAACCTCCAGACTGCAAGGACCGGTCAAGTTTGACAATGTGGAGGTAAATTTTTACCCTGATTTCACCCCAGCGGTCCAGAAGCAGAGACTGAGCTTCCTAGGCGTCAAACGCCGTCTTCGAGACCTAAACCTCAAATACGCCATGCTCTTCCCAGCCAAGCTGCGAGTGGAGGTGGATGGTCGCACGCACTTCTTCGACCGTCCCGAAGCGGCCGGGGACTGGCTGGATACTCTGTCCGGGGATCGTGATCGGGGGGCAGGGGGGGGGGGCGGCGGGGGGAGACGGCACGCTGGATCGGGACTGAGGGTTTAACATTGGGCCTCACTCTGGACGAAAATGATGCCACTTTCGATTCTGCGTCAGTCTTTGTAAGTTCCCCTCCTATGGAGGTTGTGTTGGGTCTATTGGGGGTTCTCCCTCCTCCTCTAGGGGGTCTAGTTAGTCTAACTATATATGGGGCGACAGGCACACTGCACGTTGGGGGGCTGTTCGGGCTCATGCAGGGGTGCAGGGAGGGGGGAGTTCTGTTGGGGTGGGTGGGTAGGGATGGGGTGTTGTTCGTTTTTATCACAAGGCAAACGTACTTTTGTGTTAGTTCTACAGTGCTCTCCGGGGGACGAATGATGGCTTCTGTGTATGATGGGGGGTAGGGAATTAACTTTGTTGTCTTGGAATGTGAATGGACTGGGGGACAGGATCAAACGAGGTGTGGTCCTGCAGTTTTTGAAGCGAATCTCGCCCGATGTAGTCTTTCTGCAGGAGACACACCTCATTGGCAACTCCTTCTGCGCCATGAATCGGCGTGGCTACCGCCTAGTGGCTCACTCGGGCTTCACGTCTGGCTCAAGGGTGTGGGCATCATGGTGAGGAACTCGCTCCCGTTGGAGATTGATGAGGTGCTCCACGACGACAGGGGACGTTACACGGTCTTGGTGGGAAGACTGGAGGGCAAAGTGGTTGTCTTTGTGTCTGTATACATCCCACCGGGGCTGCAGTCGACCACCTTTGCAGACCTGGGGCGCCTTCTCCTTGGCCTTCCGGGGGGGCTTTTAGTTGTGGGGGGGGATTTCAATGCGGTGGTATCTGGGACTGTGGATCGTCACCCCCCTAGGGACCTCCCCCGGGCACAGGCGTGGCTGCCCGGCCTCTTGGATACATTTGGGTTAGTGGACTGCTGGCGTTTAAAACACCCCACGCAGCTGCAGTACACCTTCCACTCGGGAGCCCACGGTAGTCTCTCACGACTAGACTATGTCCTTGTCCCGGCGGCCTATGTTGGGAGGGTGGGAGAGGTGCGCCATTTGCCACGGGGTATTTCGGACCACTCCCCGCTCCTACTGCACTTTGATGTCTTTCCAAGGGGTGAGGGTAGGGTTGTCCCAATCAATCCTTGGTACCTGCGCGACCCCACCATTCGCGCTGAATTGATTAAATCCCTTCAGCGATATTTTGATGAGAATGTGGGGTCCGTGACTTCGGCTGTACCGCTGTGGGAGGCCTTCAAGGCAGTACTCCGAGGGGAAGCCCTCTCCCTTATTTCCCACGCCCGGAGGCGCGAGCGGGAGGAGGTGACCCGGATGGAGGTTGAAATAGCCGAGTTGGAGGGTAATTTAGAAGGTGGGGTGACGGATGCCGCATTACATGTCCTCCAGCTCAAACAAGCGGCCTATAGGGCCCTCGTCACGGAGGCGGCCAGGGGCCTCAGTAGAGAGCAACAGGGGCGACTGTATGATGTGGGTGATAAGGCTGGTAAACTGATAGCGTGGTTGGACAAAAAAGAGAGAGCGAATCGTGTGGTCCCGCTGATTGAGAAAACGGATGGTGTGTGTGTAACTGAGCCAGAAGAAATCGTCTCCTGTTTTGCGGATTATTTCCGTGGGGTGTATTCCCCGGTGTCTCCCTGCTCGGAAGAGGATTCCCGTGCCCTGCTCAGGGATATCGCGCTGCCGTCCCTTTCCGGGGATGACAGGGTGTTGCTGGACGCCGCTCCCACCACCGACGAGATCGCCCTCGCCATACGCTCGGTCGCTTCCGGCAAGGCCATGGGTCCGAATGGTCTCCCTATCGAGCTGTACAAGTTGCGACCGGATACGCTGGCACCCCACCTCCGGGCTATGTTCCTGGCGGCACACTCGGTGGGCTCCCTCCCGCTGGACCAGCGTCTGGCTACAATCGTGGTCATCCACAAGGAGGGGAGACCTCGAGACCGGGTTACATCCTATCGGCCCATTTCACTACTGAATGCGGAGCCCAAGATTCTCGCCAAGGTACTGGCCAATCGGCTGGTCGGCGTGGTGGGCGATTTGGTTCATCAGGACCAGTCCGGCTTTATTCCTCATCGCAACACAGCCCTTAATCTGCGGCGCTTGCACGGTGTGCTCGCACGTGTCCCGTTTATACGGGAGCCGGCCATTTTGGCGTCCTTAGACGCCACCATGGCGTTTGACACGCTCGAGTGGCCATACATCTGGGCGATGCTTGCGAAGTTTGGATTTGGCCCAGGGTTCATCAGTTGGGTCAAATTGCTGTATTCGGGCCCATTGGCGCAGGTGGTGGTGAACGGAAGAGTATCGGCTCCGTTCGAGCTGGGCCGGGGCACGCGGCAGGGCTGCCCCTTATCGCCGCTCCTCTTTGCACTTGCCTTGGAGCCCCTGGCGGAGTGGCTGCGGTGGGAGCCTTCCATCCGTGGTCTCCGCTGGACCCCCGAGTATGAGGACCGCGTATCCCTATACGCTGATGACATCCTTTTGTACCTAGCTTCCCCACGTAAATCACTCATAGTACTGGTTGATGTTTTGCATTCATTCGGTCGTAACTCCGGTCTTGTCATCAACTGGGCTAAATCGTGTGTGTACGTTCTCTCCGGGGAGGCTCCTACCCTCCCGCGGGGCTGTCCGATCCAGGTCACCCCGCAGGGATTTAGGTACCTGGGTATCTTCATTACTCTGGACCCGGAGGCTCGGTACGATCGGAACTTGCTTCCCCCCCTCCAGCGTCTGAAAGAGGATGTCGCGCGCTGGCGGCGTTTGCCGCTTTCGCCGCTCGGCCGGGCGGCATTGTTTAAAATGATGTCGCTGCCGCGTTTCCTGTACGCGTTGCAGAACACTATGGACCTCGTCCCAGCGCGCTACTTCCGCGAAGTGGAGAGTTTGCAGCGCCGCCTGTTCTGGGACGGGAGGCCGCGTATTGCCCTTGCGAAGCTGACGCTCCCATGGTATGACGGGGGGATTGCCCTTCCGGATATCAAACGGTACTATTGGGCCTCCCAGCTAGCTGCGATTAATCAGGGCCTATATGGGCCCGCCTTAAACCCGGCATTTGAAATGGATAGGATGCTCCTTCCAGGTGGTGACCATAATCGAGCGCTCTATTCTAGCGCGCCCGACGCTCGCCTAACGGGCCCCACGCGTGTCATGGTGCGAGTGTGGCATGCGGCCAATGCAGCTATGGGGTGGAAGGACCGTTTGACCCGGGCGTCACCACTATACGCGTCTGAGCGGTTGGGCTCCTTGTGGACCTCGAAGGGCTTTGAGAAGTGGGACATAATAGGCATTAGCAAAGTGGGGGATCTCTGGACGAGGGGAGGATTTAAAACGTTCGAGATGCTGCAGACGGAATTTCAGTTGCAGGGCAGCGAGTACTTTCGGTATTTGCAGGTCCGTCATGCGCTGGGCTCCGTCTTTCCGGACGTTGCCTCCATCCCGGAGTGTTCCCCCCTGGAGGATAGAGTGCTGGATGGACACATCCCGGACAGCACGATCTCACTGATCTACAAAAAACTGATCAACGACCGCTCAGACTTGTTGACTGCCCTTCGTGAGGCTTGGGTAGCCGACGGGCTGGAGCTGGACGACGAGGACTGGACCTCCGCGGTGGCCTCCCCGAAAGAGGTGGCCATACCGGCTCGCCTTCGTTTCGTCCAGCTCAAGATACTCCACAGGGTCTACATGACGGGGCCAAAGCTCCTGCGTATGGGCTATGCTGAGGACGGTTTGTGTAAGCGTGGGTGTGGTGCGTTGGGGACTTTTCTGCATATCCTGTGGGAGTGCCCGGAGGTGGAGGGGTTCTGGCGTGGTGTGCATGAGGTGCTGCGAGTGGTTACGCATGTGGCACTGTTGCCCGAAGCGAGGAGATGCCTGTTGAATGTGTGGGAGCCTACCGACTATTCGGTGCCGCAGACGTGGTGGGTGACTCTGGGGTATATGGTTGCCAAGCGTGATATTGCCCAATTGTGGGGATCCCAGAGGCCCCCGACTGTCTCAGCCTGGAAGGAACATATGGATTGGTGCATGTTTCGGGAAAAGGTGGTGTATGTGGCGAGAGGTAAGCCTGGGACATGGGTGAAAGTGTGGGGCCCCTGGAACGCCTACCGCGGGGGAATCTGTGCTCCACCGTTATTGCCTGATCCGTCGCCGGCCCCGTCCCCTTAGCCAACTCATCCCCCCGGCACCTGGGCGTTGGGTTTACCCAGCCCTAGTTCTGATCCCTCCCCCCTCTTGAGACTTCTATGGATGACTAGGATTTCCCCTTTAGGGGAGCACGTGTTGCTATTTCCGATTGAGGATTGCCTTGTGGGTTTGTTAGTACTTGTTGTTCTTTAAGTTTAAAATGGAACCGTATAGTGGGGTCTGGATGGTGTGGCTCGCAACGATGTTAACTCCTATGCATGCTCTGCCGCAGCACCATGTGTTTTATAAATGTATATCGTAGGCTCCTTTCACTGCTAGCGGCCGGCCGGAAGGTTGTAGGCCCATATTTGTATATTTTTGAGTCTTGTAATAAACGGTTTCAAAAATAAATAAATAATAAATAAATAAATAAATAAAAAAGAATTTTGAGAGAGAGAAGATATATCCATACACGAAGGAGGATTACGTGAATAACATGATGATAGAGAATTTATATTGCGCAAGACAATAACCCGCAGGTATCAAGGCGCCTAACAAAACAGAGATAAAAAGAATGGATAACCTTACACATAGGCTTGCAAGAAGAGGCGAGTTTTAAGGGCACTTCGGAATATCTGTAGGGAGGGTAGGGACCTAAGATCCAAAGGAAGATCATTCCACCATTCAGGCGCCAAAGTGGAGAAAGCCCTACCACCCCACTTGGCTCTTCGTACACGGGGGACTGTCAGGAGCAGTTTCCTGGAGGAACGCAGGTCCCTTCCAGGTATATAGTGGGAAATGATAGAACTAACTCCCATGTCGCTATTCCTTGCAATGACTGTGTAAGTCATACATAAGACTTTGAACCGTACTCGGTGCTCTACCGGTAGCCAATGCAGCGTTTTCCTGGCCAACGTGGCCGAGAAGCGTCTCGGAGCATCCAGAATAAATCTGGCTGCGGCATTCTGGACTACTTGCAAGCGCTGTAGTAGGCTCCTATTTAGCCCCGCATACAGCGCATTACAGTAGTCCAGTCGCGAGCCGATAAGAGCGACAACTATCTGCTTTCTGGACTGCAGGGAAAGGTATTTCCTAATTCTTCGCAGGGTGTGAATTAAGCCCCAACAGGTAGAGATGGTTCTACTAACCTGACCGCCCATGTCCAGGGCAGGGTCTATCATCACCCCTAGATTCCTAGCAGATGTCGTGGGGGAAGGGCACACTCCGAGCGCGTCAGGCCACCAGCTGGCTGACCAGATGTTCTCATTCCCTCCAAACACCATCACCTCAGTCTTCTCCCCATTCAGTTTAAGTGAGTTCTGAACCATCCACTGACCAACTGCCTCCATTCAAGATCTAAAATTGGAGGCAGTAGGTACGTCTGAATGGGAAAGAGAGACGAGGATTTGGGTGTCATCTGCATAGGAGACTACCTCCATCCCGAAAGATCTAATTAATCTGGCCAGTGGGGTCATGTAGATGTTAAATAGGATCGGGCTGAGAGCCGACCCCTGCGGGACCCCACATAGCACCGGTCGGGATGGAGATAGGAACTCCCCCAGCTTGACTCTTTGTTCCCTTCCTTCAAGGAAGGAGGTTAGTAGATCTAAAGCTGCGTCCCTCACCCCCACTTCCCTCAGACGATATGTAAGTACTGAGGGGAAGAGGGTATCAAAGGCCGCAGTTAGATCTAACAGGAACATCACTTACACCTCATCTGATGATGGATCAACTGCCTCCGCCAGATCAAAGAGATCAAGTAGCAATTCCAGCAATGGAAGCTGGAAGAACAATTAAGGCGACCCAGGTATCCTACCAACTCCACCGATGTTCAATTACCCAATGCCAGGCTACACAGTAGCACCACCACCATGGTATCCTGGCTACCATGGTCCACCGCCACCTCACCCTTTCTACCAACAACAACACCCTCCTTTTTGGAACAGTGCCAGGGGCAGAGGGAGAGGCAAGCGAAAAAAAGAGAAAAAACAAGTGCAATGGTCGGAGGACGAGGAACAACGCAGGACAAGGAGCCAAACCAAGAAAAAATTGTGGTTAACCTGTCTAACAGGACCCTAACACCAAAAGAAGACTCAGTCCTACAGAGAGGACTAGGCTTTGTACCCGCTCCCAGAGAGGACCCTTTTTGACTCACTGGTGAATTACACACCTTCTTCCATAAATTACATCTGAGATCCTTTTTCCAGAGGCTGGACATGAACAAGACGGACACAACCACGGCAGACACAGGCCTACGTAACCAATCAAAATTTACGCCTACCACAGCAATGACTAGCACCGAGATACTGACCTATGAAAAGGCGGTACTACGAGACATAAAAACCGAAAAAAGTTTGTAACAACCTACCTACAAGAGAGAGGGAAGCCCTTCAAGACCTCAACAGTGATCAGATGATTACAATAAAACCTGCAGACAAAGGCGGAGCAATCGTCATTCTCAACACTGACGACTACAACAATGAATGCCACAGACAACTGGCAGACAACAGATACTATCAAAAAATAGACACAGATCCCACAGAATCCCTCACAAGTAGAATCACAATCTCAGTAACTGAAGCACAAAAAAATGGATGGATTGGCAAGAATGAAGCAGAATTCCTAGTGAACTCCAAACCTACGACCCCATACTTCTACATTTTGCCAAAAATCCACAGAAACATCATGCCCCCACCTGGAAGACCAATAGTGTCTGGGATTAACTCTATCCTTGAACCATTCAGCCAATACTGTGACCACGTCCTACGACCATTAGTACAAGCAACACCGTCTTACCTCAAAGACACAAAAGAAACCATCAAGCTAATTGAGCATATGAGAGGACCGGAGGAAATCACCCAGCTAGTAACCCTCGACGTGGAAGCGTTACATACCCACATCCCACAAGAAGCTACACTGAGAGTAGTTGAAGACAGTCTACGGAACCACGATTTAGCTACACCACAACCAGTAAATTTTATCCTGGAATGCGCAGAACTAGCCCTAAAGAATAACTTTTTTAAGTTCCAAGATCAACACTACCAACAAATCCACGGAACTTGTATGGGCAGCACTTTAGTGCCGAGCTTAGCATGCCTATACATGACCCATTTTGAGGCAGAACACATCCTACCAGCTTCCAATCCCTTCAAACCAGAAATAAAAGAGTGGAAACGTTATATAGGCGACATACTCATGTTATGGACAGGCACAAAAGAACGCTGCACGGAATTCCACACCTGGATTAACAAACAGGATCCTTTCCTAAAATTTATACTGATCTCCTCAAGTGAAGACATCCCTTTTCTAGACCTATTAATCATCCTACAAGATGGAAAACTTTTCACCAAAACATACAAAAAACCTACAGACCGAAACAGTTTACTAACCTACGACAGGCATCACACAAACGCCTTAAGACAGACTCTTCCATTTGGACAATTTCTGAGGCTCAGAAGAAACTGCAGCAATACCACGGATTACGAAACACAAGCTGTAGAACTAGGCAATAACCTGGAACAGAGGAACTACCCACCGACAATAATGAAGAATGCGCAGAAACATGCACACAACAATCTCCGGGAAGCATTACTAGAAACTCTGGAAAAACCAAAGGATGAGACTATTACATGTGTGACAACCTACACACCACAATCAAATCAGGTAAAGAAAATCCTACTAAAATACTGGAACATCCTGTACGTAGGAGGGATGCAACTGGAGCGCCCAAGATTCGCCTTCAGACGTACACAGAATATTAAAGACTTGGTCGTGCACACAAGGCCACAGGGTAAACAACTGGACAATCAAAGGACACTGTGGGACCTCCCAAAAGTCAAAGGCTATTACCCATGCAGAACCTGCAATATTTGCCTCTTAACAACACATACCACAACTCTACAACTAAACAACCAGGATTGGACACAGAAGTAACATACAAACTGTAATACTAAAAACTGTGTGTACATGGTAAAATGTCCTTGCAACCTCCTCTATATAGGAATGACAAACAGAGCCATGAGGAAGAGAGTGAACGAACACAGAAGTAATATACGGTGCAAGAAAAACATAACTAAAATGAGCAGACACTATATCGAAACAGGACATACAGCAGGTCAAATGACCTGGACTGTCATTGAGTCCAATCCTTCATGGTCTAATAGGACACTATTTCAAAAAGAACAAAGATGGGTCTACTGCCTATGGACAAATACCCATGGTCTAAACGATTAAATACCATGGATTGAGGTAGTGTAGCCTAATGACCACCTCACCACCTCACCATCAACCTCTTCTCATCCCAATTCTGAAAACAAAGTTACCATAATGATGTGTAAACTATAGAGACACACAAAACACACATAACAGAATACAGGCCACCTCAGAAACTCCGTTTGAAGACAAAACCATGTATGTTGAATATTAGAAATGGGGATCGACTATTCACATATCGTGGAAAATAACAGATCACGATACCACTCAAAGATGGCGCACATGGTCAAACAATCGACCTAACCAACTACACCACTCCAAGATGGCGCCCGTGCCCTATAAACCTATTGTCAAGTCTTTATTCCAAACTCCCGGGATCGGTGCGTTGCTCAAATGGGTCCACCTCTCAATCACTCCACCCTCTGATGCTATAACAGCGCAGAGGGTAGGAATGATTAAGCGAGGGAAGGAAAGGATGGGGACAGCAGGGAGGGAGACCTTCAAAACAAGATAAAGCACAATTACCATCCTATTCTGCGTCTAGTAATCCAAAACCAAGAACCCAAAGCATAAACTGAGCAATAACTACCTGTAAAGGAAAATAACATGTGCGTTTTCGTAACCAAGCTCTTGATGAGGGTACCTCCTATAAGCAGACTTTTGATATGCAATTTAAGGAGACAAAATGTTCAAGGTGAGTTTCGACACACTAAATACCACTTACACCCGCACTCACACCTGCTAATACACACACTGTACCCACCACTAGGACTGTAGCTACTTGCATCGCAGAGGGGGTTGAACGTATTTCACACCACAGCCCCTGCTAGGAGAGAGAAAGCGCACAAGAACTTATACAGTAGTCGGTAGCAATACTCATAAATACCAATAGAACAAGTGAAAACAGGCATTATCGTCATGCCCAGCGCTTCTTTTGTTTCAGCAACCCATTGTAATACAACTTGAATATACTAAGTACTCCTCTGTTGATTCAGCACAGAGAAAATGACATGAAGTGTTTCATCCGTACACATGACACAGCGTTTAGTAATTAAATGCTCAACGTCACTGAACCATGCCCACGTTGGAGGTATCGCGTCCCACCTCAGTAATTAGGACCAAAGGTGTGCCCTTGCTCCTAGCGTGGGTAAATGCCTTCAGTATCGGAAGCAATGTTGTGCGCTTGCGCCAGCATCGGTGAAAGCTTTAATTATCAGAGCCAAAGTTTTTTAGCGCTTGCACCCGTGCCTGTAATTGCCCCCGTAATGTTCGGAACGTTAGCTTTCCCTACCCTCAGGAGGCGGTGACTATGTCACCCATACCGCCCTTCAATCAGAGTCAAGGGCTAAAGGATCCTCGTGTGGTGTGTCCCAGCAGCGCTTCCTCAGTGTTCTGAATTCGCAGCACCGAGCGCCGCCACCGCCCCTCCTTAAGAATGCTGGGTAGGCGCATCACTAACCAGCGCGCGCGCCTACCCGGAAACGCTCCTGGGAAATGTAGTTCGTTTGCGGGCGATATTGCCCGTGTGTGCTCCGTGCCCCTGCGAAGCATCGTAATGACCAGAGAACATGACAGTACATCCCCCTCCCTACAGAGGTCGACGAAGACGCGGTTTATTAGGAAACCGCCTATGGAAGTCGCGTATCAATCTGGGAGCATGAACACTTCTCGCTGGTTCCCAGGAATTTTCCTCCACGCTGTATCCTTTCCAGGAAATTAGATACCATAAGGAGGAACCCCTCATTTTGGAGTCCAGTATCTTAGAAACCTCGTATTCGGGCTCTCCGTCCACAACCACAGGAGGGGGCACTTTCTTAACCGGTGTATAAGAGGGTTTCAACAAGGAGACATGGAACACCGGGTGGATCTGCATTGATT
Organism: Triturus cristatus; assembly: GCF_964204655.1. Classification (NCBI taxonomy): domain Eukaryota; kingdom Metazoa; phylum Chordata; class Amphibia; order Caudata; family Salamandridae; genus Triturus; species Triturus cristatus. Next base: position 459,975,069 of record NC_140593.1, read on the forward strand.
TTGGCAGGGCTAAACGGACTGAGACAGGATTGACACTTTTTACTACCTTGTAGGGCCCTAGGTAGCGTGGGTTAACGATGCTATATCTGCGGAATCTGATGTTCCTCGTGGACAACCAGACCACGTCGCCTGGCTTGTAAAGAGGACTTTCCCTACGGTGGACATCAGCATATTTCTTGTACTTTGTTTTTGCCTTCTGCAGATTCAACTGTGTTGTTTTGATAGTGTGTTGTATAAGTTTCACTCTGTTTCGTACTTCAGGTAAATGGTGCTCCATCCCCGGGTGAACTAAGGGCACAAATCTAGGATGAAACCCGTAGATGCTATAATATGGGGTGTACTTGGTGGACTGATGGGTCGCACTATTGTAAGCTGTTTCTGCCACCCACAACAGATCCACCCATTCATCGGTGTTTGCTCGTACATAACATCGCAGATACTGTTTCAGAGTCTGATTTAACCGTTCAGTCTGCCCATCCGTTTGCGGATGGAAACTTGTGGATTTTGCCGATTCAATGTTCAAGGCCTCACACCACTCTTTCCAGAAATGCGCCGTGAATTGGGACCCTCTATCGGTTACGATAGTGGAGGGTGTGAGAAGTTGGCCTGATATGTAGTGCTCACTATTCTAGTGATCACTGTGTATCATTCCAAACAACCCTTATTGATGATTGGTTGTAAGTCAACCTTATAGACCAGCTATCCTAGTAGCGTGGATACGAGCAGTCTTAGGCTAAACTCTAGAGGGCGTGTTAAGCCAGCTGTTTACCATCACATATACCCCTTGAACACCAAGTGAAAGGACACCACACAAGTTGTTATGAAAATAAAGGATATTTATTTATAACAAGACTACCCTGGCTCTTTATGAGTCAGGGAGCTAAGCACAATACAAAACTCTTAGGAAAATACTTCTGGTTGCACAATTTACACAAATGCCCGAGGGCACGAAACCATTACACTGCAAGTGGAAGGGGAGAAGTTAGAAAGTCTAAAGTTACTGATTCCGGAGTGATCCGATCAGTGGGACTAAACGAAAAAGGAACTGGACACTTGTAAAGCGAACCTGCGATGGAGCACCGAAATGCTCGAGTTACCTAGCCCAGAGGCTGCGGCGGTGGAAGGTTCGGCAAGATGTCGGAAGTCCTCGTTGTAGTCTCAGGAGCCTGAAAGAAGAGTTGCTGGCAGGCGACCAGTGTCGATGTTCAGCGAGATCCAAGCCTGGATCGGTGTTGAAGGAAACCTGAAAGCAGAGGGGACTCAGTTCTCAACCGCTAGCCAGCGATCGTGTGGGCACCAGGAGGGTACCGGCTGAAGTCACCTCGACCAGGTGAGTGGATGACGTCGGACTCGGCTGTTCCTCGGACCAGGAGGCGCGGCGGCGACCAGGATGGAGGGCGAGCTGTCCCACGAAGGTATCTGCTGTCGATGATGCTGGGCCCAGGAATGGGGCAGCGGATCTTGGCAGTGGCAAACCCACGCGGTGGAGTCAAGATGGCGCCTGGAGTGGACCAGGAGGGTCCGTGGTACTCCTCTGTTGAAGGGGAGCAAGAGCCAGTCTGGAGCAACCAGACTAGTGATGAAACAATCGTGGTGCGTCGTGAAGAGGGCCACAAGCCGGTCGGCAAGTGGTCGAACAACGCGGTGAACAGCAAGGAGCGGAAGGGCCCCCACGCAGATCTCGTGGATGCTGGGGAGGCAGACTTTGGTGCTGGAGCTGCTCAAGGTTAGGGCTTCTCAAACCCTAGGTGCACTCACTCGAGGGTCCCTCGGTGGGCGTGCTAGATAAGCGTCGTGCAGGTTCTGAAGATGGCCGGTCCCGCAAGTCTCGTCACACCTACGGCTCTCAGCTGGGCTGATGAGGGAGGTAAAAGGTCAGAGATGGCAGGGAACTCGGATCTCGTCGAGCTGGGCAGTCTTGATCCGTAGGAGAGACTTACAGCAAACCGCAAGCGCTTAGGTGGTGCCTGCTGGTGCAGGGTGGCTACTCCTTAGCCACAAGGGAGAGTCTTCAGAAATAGTCAAGAGTTCCTTTCGTGGAAAGTAGTTCAAGATTCAGAATTATCCCATTTGGGAAGGGGACTCGCTCCTACCTTTATTCTAAGAAAAGGGGCTGGCCCGTGACTAGGTTCTACCTATGGGTGGAGCCAGGAGGGGGGTGGTTACACCCCTCTCCTTTGTCCGGCTTCGCCCCAGCTCAGGGGCTGGTGTGCCCCCGAAACTGGTTTGAGCCGGGCTATGCACAGTGAGCACCGGGGTGCCACTGGCAATCACCTTCCTTTCAGCCCTGCCTACCTGGGATACACAAACCCTGTCTGGGATGGTGCTAACACCGCCCTCGACAGGAAACCCTTTGTCCAAGCTCCCCTCGCTGGAAGGTCTCCCAGCAGCAGGAGGTCAGACTTGTGTCTGGTGGCAGCATCCATTTTGTGATGCTGAGGCTTGAGTCAACTTTAACCGGGGTTCAAGGTTACTTCCATGTCGTGCCCCTCTAAAAGGGGGGAACGCTAACCCCGTCGCCAGAACTGGCGAGGGGTTCGTATTCCAATTCGTATGACACCTTACTCGACATGTGTAGGTGATGCGATGCCAAAGTTAGCAAATAACCGCAAGGATTATAATGCATTTAAAAGTAGTTGGCCCGCGTCACCATGGAACGGCTATTAGGACTTGGTTCCGCAAGCCGTCGACGGGCTCAGCTCGCGCCAGAGCACCGTCCCACATGATTCCCTGCACTCTGCCTTCAGGATTGATAAGGCCTGCCATAGGAGTGACTGATAGGAACCCATGTGTCCATTTTAGGGTTAGGTGTAGGAATACTACACCTACAGCAACGGGTGATTACACCACGTTGCCCCAGCTGTCGTGCAGCCAGTTGTGTCAGATTTGGGCGGCCATTCCAGGGGTGGCATAATACATGCTGCAGCCCCTGGTAGGCCCTGGGTACACCGATGCCCTGGATACCTGTGGTATGCTGAGACAGGGACTGACAAGGCGGCCCAGTTCCAATTGGTGGATGCACCTAATGTACATGTGTGTTAATTTCGAGAGAGAACAGCTAGGCTGTGGGTCTGATTGGCAGGCCCACAGCCGGGGAAAGTCGTAAACCAATGAAGCAAAAGCAAAAAATCTGGGTGATCATAGGATTGCAGACCCTACTCTCCTACATGACCCCCCCCCAAACTTTGGGACAATAAGCTAACCTTGACCAGGTGAGTCTTCTTGCTCTAAGTGGAAATACCTGGAGAGCCCATCTGCATTGCCATGATCAGTGCCAGGTCTATGCTCCACTGTGAAGTCCATCCCCTGTAGGGAAATTGACCACCTAAGTAGTTTGGGGTTTTCACCCTTCATTTGATTTAGCCACAAGAGGGGCTTATGGTCGGTCTGAATCTTGAAGTGAGTGCCAAACAAGTATGGCCTCAACTTCTTCAGGGCCCAAACCACAGCAAAGGCCTCCCTCTCAATAGCTGACCAATTCTTCTCTCTGGGAGTCAGCCTCCTGCTAATAAAAGCTATGGGCTGGTCATGACCATCAAAATTCAGTTGAGATAGAACAGCTCCCACACCCAGCTCCGAAGCGTCTGTTTGGACAATGAATGGTCTGGAGTAGTCTGGACTCTATAGGATAGGCGCTGTGCACATGGCCTGCTTTGGTCATCGAATGCCTTCTGACAGCTTGCTGTCCACTGAACTTTTTTTGGCATCTTTTTACTTGTCAGGTCGTTTAGCGGGGTCACAATGGATCCGTAATTTCTGACAAATTTCCGGTAATAACCAGTCAGGCCCAAGAAAGCTCGAACCTGAGTCTGGGTGGTTGGAGGAGCCCAGTCCTGGATGGCCTGTATTTTGCTCTCCAATGGTTGAACCTGGCCTCCACCTACAAGGTGGCCCAGGTATACAACCTGTGTCTGCCCTATCTGGCACTTAGTGGCCTTGATAGTGAGGCCTGCCTTTTGCAGGGCCTCTAACACTTTCCTCAGGTGGACCAGGTGATCCTCCCAGGTGGAGCTAAAGACAGCGATATCGTCCAGATACGCCGCACAGAAGTCGTCCAACCCAGTGAGAACTCGATTCACCAGCCTTTGGAAGGTGGCAGGTGCATTTTTCAAACCAAAGGGCATTACCACGAACTGATAATGCCCACCCGCGGTAGAAAATGCTGTTTTGGGCTTGGCCTCCTCAGCTAACCTGATTTGCCAATACCCAGCTGTCAGGTCAAACGTACTTAAGTAGCTGGCCGAAGCCAACCGGTCGATAAGTTCGTCTGCTCTTGGTATTGGGTGGGCGTCAGTCTTAGTGACTGCATTGAGACCTCTGTAGTCCACGCAAAACCTCATCTCTTTCTTACCGCCCTGGGTGTGAGGTTTCGGCACGAGAACTACGGGACTAGCCCAGGGGCTGTCCGAGGGTTCAATGACTCCCAGCTCCAACATTTTCTGCACCTCCGTCTTGATGCAGTCTCTGACATGATCAGGTTGCCGATAGATTTTACTCTTTACGGGCAGACTGTCCCCAGTGTCGACCTCATGGGTACACCAATTGGTCTGACTGGGCGTCAGAGAGAACATATGTCGAAAGGATTGAAGAACCTGTTTACAATCCTTTTGTTGATGTCCAGAGAGGCTGCCACAAAAGACAACACCATCTACTGACCCATCGTCAGGGTTCTGAGAGAGCAGGTCTGGGAGAGGATCACTCTCCTCCTCCTGTCCCTCATCTGTGGCCATGAGCAAGCCCATGCCCTCCCTGTCGACATATGCCTTGAGCCTGTTTACATGGAGCACCCTGTGGGGGCTCCGGGGAGTTCCCAGGTCTACCAAGTAGGTGACCTCTCCCTTTTGCTCAATGATCGTGTGGGGCCCAGACCATTTGTCTTTGAGTGCTGCTGGGGCCACTGGCTCCAGCACCCACACCTTCTGTCCAGGCTGGTACACAGTCAGGACAGCCTTTTGGTCGTGCCAATCTTTCTGTAATTCTTGGCTCGCATCAAGGTTTTTAGACGCCTTTTCCATGTACTCCGCCATCCGCGAGCGGAGACCGAGTACATAGTCCACAATGTTCGATGCCGGCTTTCTGAGAGGTCTCTCCCATCCTTCCTTTACCAAACAAAGGGGTCCCCTTACAGGATGTCCGAACAGAAGCTCAAAAGGGCTGTAGCCAACCCCCTTCTGCGGGACCTCTCTGTAGGCGAACAAGAGGCAGGGTATCAGGACATCCCATCTCCGCCGAAGCTTTTCAGGTAGTCCGTGAATCATCCCTTTTAGGGTCCTGTTGAATCTCTCAACAAGCCCATTGCATTGTGGGTGATAGGGTGTGGTGAACTTGTAGTTGACACCACACTCCTTCCACATTGCAGTCAGATATCCCGACATGAAGTTTGCACCTCTGTCTGAGACGACCTCCTTAGGGAAGCCCACTCTGGAGAACACTCCAAGTAGGGCCCGTGCCACCACAGGTGCTGTAGTGGTCCTAAGTGGAATAGCTTCAGGATACCTAGTGGCGTGGTCCACCACCACCAGTATAAACTTGTGCCCTGATGCTGTCGGGGGTTCCATTGGTCCGACAATGTCGATCCCCACTCGTTCAAAGGGTACCCCCACCACCGGTAGTGGTATGAGGGGGGCCTTTGTCGTGCCACCTGACTTACCACTGGCTTGGCAAGTGACACAGGAGCGGCAAAACTCCTTCGTATCTTCGGACATGTGGGGCCAGTGAAAGTGTGGAACAATTCTGTCCCAAGTCTTATTCTGGCCTAAGTGACCTGCAAGGGGAATCTCGTGGGCCAGGGTAAGAAGGAAACCTCTCAGAGACAAGGGGATGACCAGCCTCCTGGTCGCACCAGGTTTGGGGTCTCTTGCCTCGGAGTACAGGAGTCCATCGTCCCAGTACACTTTGTGGGTACCTGTGGCGTTCCCTGCAGCCTCAGCAGCAGCCTGCTGTCTGAGGGGTTCAAGGGAGGGGCAGTCTAACTGTGCCTTTCCCAGGTCTTCCCTGGAGGGTCCCCCTGAGCCCAGAAACTCAACCTGACCAGGTTCAAGCTCTTTCGGCTCAGTTTCCCTCAGTTCTTTAAGGTCAGCCTCCTCAGAGACTTGATCCACGACCTGGGGCAAGGGGGAAGGCAAAGCCTTACCCTTACTGCTCCTCTTCTTGGAAGGTGTCTGGTCCGTTCTTCCAGGATCCAGCACCTGTTCAGTGGGGCATCTTTTGGCCTGTGACCTGGTCACAGCAAGGACATGTGCTGGCAAGCCTAACATTTCCATGTGAGTCCTCTGCTCCACTTCTGACCATTGTGACGTTTCCAAATCATTGCCCAACAGACATTCTACGGGGAGGTCTGAACTAACCACAACCTTTTTCGGGCCACTTACCCCTCCCCAGGAGAAATCAACAACTGCCATACTGTGATTGGTAGTGACGTTGCTGGCATTGGTCACTAGGTAACTGGTACCTAGCATGATCTGTCCAGGGTCCACAAAGTTAGGCGTCACCATGGTGACACTGGCACAAGTGTCCCTGTAGGCCTGAGCCACTTTTCCATTAATCAAAGGTGTCTGTCTGTATTTGCCCAAAGTATTGGGACTGGCATCAGGGGACATATCCATATCCCCTGTACAGACAAGGACGGCCTGAGTGAGTGTGCCGACTAAGTCGTCACTCCCCTCGGTTCCCAAGGTTAACCCAACTAATGCCTTGGGAGGCGCACTACCACTGCTGACTGTACTAGGGGGTGCAGGTGCCTTAGGGGCTGCAGTGGTAGGAGTTTGCCCTCCTTTCTTGGTGCACTCACTAAACCAGTGAGTCTTACTCTTACAGTATTGGCACCACCTTTTTGACTGGCCTTCTTGCGTCTTCTTCTTCTGTGAAGCCTGACCCCCACCCTCTTTGGTTTGTTGGGGACCTGTCGAAGACTTCTGGTCATTTTGTTCGTTCTTGTTACTACCCTTCTGGTCTGCTTTCTTCTGACCACCCTGGTTCTGGTTCTGGTTCTGCTTGACCCTTGTTCTGACCCATCTGTCTGCCTTCTTTCCCAATTCTTGGGGAGAGGTCAGATCCGAGTCGACAAGGTGCTGATGCAACAATTGGTTCTGACAGTTGTTTAAAATCTGTTCTCGCATGATAAGATTGTACAATCCTGTGTAATCAGTAACCTTGCTACCCAGCAACCAGCCTTCCAAAGCCTTAGTGGCACAATCGACAAAGTCAGTCCAATCCTGAGACTGAATTTTCTGGGTGTCCCGGAACAGCACCCGGTACTGTTCCGTGGTTAAGCCGAACCCATCAATCAGTGTGTTCTTCAGGACTTGGTAGTTGTTAGCATCCTCAGCTCTAGTAGTGAGGAGCTTGTCCCTTCCTTTACCTTCGAAGGAAAGCCACAGTATAGCTGCCCACTGACTTGGGGGGACGCACTGGACAGTGCAGGCCCTCTCCAAGGCAGTTATCCACTTGTGGATGTCGTCCCCTTGTTTAAAGGGGGGCACTATTTTACTCAGGTGTCTAGTGTCTATACCCCTGTCTTTCTCTCTATTGAGAATGCTGCCACCAGTGGGATCTAACCCACTTAATTTCTGCTCTCGGGCCAGGGCAAGTCTTTCTTTGGCGAGGGCAAGTTCTTCCCGCTCGATCCTCAGATTGACTTCCCTCATCTTCGCTTCATGCTCCCTTCTCTGAGGGGACGTCATTCCTCTCTGAGAAGATGCCTGAGAGACATGTGTATGAACCGATCTGCCAGAGCCTCTGGAGAGAGACCTAGCTCGTCCGTTCCCAAGGTTAGGCCTGCTTGAGCGTGGGCCCGGGGCTCCCCCAGTTCCACTCTCATGCCTGCTTAAGTTGGTCCTTGTAAGCCTGCCGACTACCACTGGACCTTTGTCTGCCTCGTCTCCTGATAACTCCTCCTCGTCCTCCTCCTCTGTGTGGAGGTCGAGGTCTGGGTCACCGAGGGTTCCCTCTAAGGGAGGCATGTTCCCATCAGCACTGGGGGGACCTGTGTTAGAGGACCTCCTAGCATCGTACGCCTCTAAGAGACCTATCAGAATTGCGATGGTAGGGTTAGAACCCTGGTTTAGCTTCCTGGAGGCACACAGTTGTCTCATCTCCTTGAAGCTAAGAGCTGCATATCGTGACACGACCTGTGGAGGGTCACTGACCACTAAGGGAGTCTGCGAAGACTCTCCGTGGACCGACATGCTCTTCTAGTGAGGTGTAAGTGATGCACCTACCTACACTATGTGTTTACCTACTGATCCCTTGCTAAGAGTTGTAGTCAGGGTGTGCTAAGCCCTGTTACACTACAACAGCCGGTTCAGTAGAACTCGGAGTATTCTAAGTTAAGTTATATGTACCTGGGTACTTATGTGATCTTTCACTGCGATATTCTTAGGATACGTGTGTGGTAAAACAACAGCAAGCTCAAATCCCAACCGCTGCTCACCAATGTGAGAAGTTGGCCTGATATGTAGTGCTCACTATTCTAGTGATCACTGTGTATCATTCCAAACAACCCTTATTGATGATTGGTTGTAAGTCAACCTTATAGACCAGCTATCCTAGTAGCGTGGATACGAGCAGTCTTAGGCTAAACTCTAGAGGGCGTGTTAAGCCAGCTGTTTACCATCACATATACCCCTTGAACACCAAGTGAAAGGACACCACACAAGTTGTTATGAAAATAAAGGATATTTATTTATAACAAGACTACCCTGGCTCTTTATGAGTCAGGGAGCTAAGCACAATACAAAACTCTTAGGAAAATACTTCTGGTTGCACAATTTACACAAATGCCCGAGGGCACGAAACCATTACACTGCAAGTGGAAGGGGAGAAGTTAGAAAGTCTAAAGTTACTGATTCCGGAGTGATCCGATCAGTGGGACTAAACGAAAAAGGAACTGGACACTTGTAAAGCGAACCTGCGATGGAGCACCGAAATGCTCGAGTTACCTAGCCCAGAGGCTGCGGCGGTGGAAGGTTCGGCAAGATGTCGGAAGTCCTCGTTGTAGTCTCAGGAGCCTGAAAGAAGAGTTGCTGGCAGGCGACCAGTGTCGATGTTCAGCGAGATCCAAGCCTGGATCGGTGTTGAAGGAAACCTGAAAGCAGAGGGGACTCAGTTCTCAACCGCTAGCCAGCGATCGTGTGGGCACCAGGAGGGTACCGGCTGAAGTCACCTCGACCAGGTGAGTGGATGACGTCGGACTCGGCTGTTCCTCGGACCAGGAGGCGCGGCGGCGACCAGGATGGAGGGCGAGCTGTCCCACGAAGGTATCTGCTGTCGATGACGCTGGGCCCAGGAATGGGGCAGCGGATCTTGGCAGTGGCAAACCCACGCGGTGGAGTCAAGATGGCGCCTGGAGTGGACCAGGAAGGTCCGTGGTACTCCTCTGTTGAAGGGGAGCAAGAGCCAGTCTGGAGCAACCAGACTAATGATGAAACAATCGTGGTGCGTCGTGAAGAGGGCCACAAGCCGGTCGGCAAGTGGTCGAACAACGCGATGAACAGCAAGGAGCGGAAGGGCCCCCACGCAGATCTCGTGGATGCTGGGGAGGCAGACTTCGGTGCTGGAGCTGCTCAAGGTTAGGGCTTCTCAAACCCTAGGTGCACTCACTCGAGGGTCCCTCGGTGGGCGTGCTAGATAAGCGTCGTGCAGGTTCTGAAGATGGCCGGTCCCGCAAGTCTCGTCACACCTACGGCTCTCAGCTGGGCTGATGAGGGAGGTAAAAGGTCAGAGATGGCAGGGAACTCGGGTCTCGTCGAGCTGGGCAGTCTTGATCCGTAGGAGAGACTTACAGCAAACCGCAAGCGCTTAGGTGGTGCCTGCTGGTGCAGGGTGGCTACTCCTTAGCCACAAGGGAGAGTCTTCAGAAATAGTCAAGAGTTCCTTTCGTGGAAAGTAGTTCAAGATTCAGAATTATCCCATTTGGGAAGGGGACTCGCTCCTACCTTTATTCTAAGAAAAGGGGCTGGCCCGTGACTAGGTTCTACCTATGGGTGGAGCCAGGAGGGGGGTGGTTACACCCCTCTCCTTTGTCCGGCTTCGCCCCAGCTCAGGGGCTGGTGTGCCCCCGAAACTGGTTTGAGCCGGGCTATGCACAGTGAGCACCGGGGTGCCACTGGCAATCACCTTCCTTTCAGCCCTGCCTACCTGGGATACACAAACCCTGTCTGGGATGGTGCTAACACCGCCCTCGACAGGAAACCCTTTGTCCAAGCTCCCCTCGCTGGAAGGTCTCCCAGCAGCAGGAGGTCAGACTTGTGTCTGGTGGCAGCATCCATTTTGTGATGCTGAGGCTTGAGTCAACTTTAACCGGGGTTCAAGGTTACTTCCATGTCGTGCCCCTCTAAAAGGGGGGAACGCTAACCCCGTCGCCAGAACTGGCGAGGGGTTCGTATTCCAATTCGTATGACACCTTACTCGACATGTGTAGGTGATGCGATGCCAAAGTTAGCAAATAACCGCAAGGATTATAATGCATTTAAAAGTAGTTGGCCCGCGTCACCATGGAACGGCTATTAGGACTTGGTTCCGCAAGCCGTCGACGGGCTCAGCTCGCGCCAGAGCACCGTCCCACATGATTCCCTGCACTCTGCCTTCAGGATTGATAAGGCCTGCCATAGGAGTGACTGATAGGAATCCATGTGTCCATTTTAGGGTTAGGTGTAGGAATACTACACCTACAGCAACGGGTGATTACACCACGTTGCCCCAGCTGTCGTGCAGCCAGTTGTGTCAGATTTGGGCGGCCATTCCAGGGGTGGCATAATACATGCTGCAGCCCCTGGTAGGCCCTGGGTACACCGATGCCCTGGATACCTGTGGTATGCTGAGACAGGGACTGACAAGGCGGCCCAGTTCCAATTGGTGGATGCACCTAATGTACATGTGTGTTAATTTCGAGAGAGAACAGCTAGGCTGTGGGTCTGATTGGCAGGCCCACAGCCGGGGAAAGTCGTAAACCAATGAAGCAAAAGCAAAAAATCTGGGTGATCATAGGATTGCAGACCCTACTCTCCTACAGAGGGCATTCCATGTAAACGCACGATGTGACTTAGGAGGAGTTTAGCCAACTGCCCTGAAGTTGGTAGCGTCTTGCAGGCTATGAAGTGCCCCATTTTTGTGAGACTGTCTACCACCACCATGATTACAGTGTGCCCCGGTCTTTAGGTACTCCTACTATAAAATCTATGGAGATGGTGTTCCATGGGGTTGAAGGAGTAGGTAACGGATGCAACAACCCTTGAGCTTTCCTGTGATCGGTTTTAGCTTTAGCACAGGTTTCGCATTTCCTCACAAAAAGTGTCACGTCAGTCTTAACTGAAGGCCACCAAAAGTACCTCAGAATCCTGACCAGAGTTTTGTTGATGCCGTTGTGGCCTGCACTGGGAACCGTGTGACACCATTGGAGTACCCTTTCTTGTAAAGCTTTAGAGGGTATTATTATTTGTCGGTTTCTGATTGGCACACCTTGTCTCATTTCCCATTGAGGATGTTCTTTGAGCCATTTCCTCCATAAAGGAGTCTTGCTGGCCTGGGCCACAGAACCTAAAAACTGTTCCGAATGCACCACTCTTATGACTTGCTCAGGGGCCAATATTGAAAGCGTTTGTTTCTTCGCCGTCCCATTCCCTGTTCCCTGCCTGGTAAGGGCATCCGCCTTTTTATTTTCTGCGCCTGGTCTGTAAGTAACGATATAATGAAATTCAGAAAAAAAAAGCATCCAACGCATTTGCCGGGGGGACAATAAGCGGGCTGACCTCATAAACTGTAGGTTGCGGTGGTCCGTGTATACTGTAACTACATGTTTGGCCCCCATCAGATGGTGTCTCCATGTAGAGAAGGCATCCTTAATGGCCAGTAACTCCTTTTCCGCGATGGTGTTCCTGACTTCCGCCTCATTGAGTTTGCGAGACATGTAAGCTATCGGATGTAGCTGTCCTGTCTGTGCATCCCTTTGTGAAAGTATTGCACCCACAGCCTTGTCAGACGCATCTGCTTCTACTACAAACGGCTTCTCAGGATCAGGGGGAGCCAAAACCGGGGCTGAAGTAAAGGCTTCTTTTTGCTGAGAAAAGGAGGATTCGGTTTCTGTAGTCCATTCAAAAGGAACGTTTTTTCCTAACAGTTTTGTTATCGGAGTAACCACCTTTGAGAAATGTGGTATAAACCGTCTATAAAAATTAGCGAAGCCCAAAAAGCATTGGACGTCCTTCACATTGCTTGGTTGTGGCCAGTCTTTTACAGCTCTTATTTTATGATCCGACATCTCCAATCCATGAGGCGTAATGATTACTCCTAAAAACTCCACCCTCTGAACATGGAATTCGCATTTACTTAGCTTGCAGAACAATCCATTGTCACGCAGAGCTTGCAGGACCAAACACATGTGCTGGTAATGTTGATCCACTGAGTCCGAATAAATCAAAATATCGTCAATATAGACGACTGTGAAAACATCCAGATACTCCCACAACACCTCATTCAGGAAGAACTGAAACGCAGCGGGGGCATTGCACAGCCCAAAGGGCATCACTGTATATTCAAACAACCTAAAACGAGTGCGAAACGTGGTTTTTCACTCATCCCATTTCCTTACCCTGACTAAGTGATAGGCTCCTCTTAAATCCAGTCGTGTGTATATTTGAGCTGTTTTCACCTGATCCAACAGAACAGGGATGAGGGGTAAGGGATATCTATTCTTGATGGTAACATGGTTGAGGGCTCTAAAATCAATACACGCGTGTTTTTCCCCGTTTGCTTTCAAAATGAAAAACAAAGGAGAGGCTGCAGGGGACTTAGAAGGTCTTATAACACCATTCGCCAAGTACTGCTTCAAGTACGTTTTAAGATGCTCGTTTTCAGCGTCTGTGAGAGCATATATCCTGCTACATGGTACCACCGCCCCTGGCACTAGGTTGATTTGACAGTCATAGTCCCTATGAGGGGGTAACACGTTGGCTTGCTGTTCATTGAACACGTCCCTATATTGTTCGTACTGCACTGGTAAAGTAATGTCCTGCTCTGCTGTGGTAGCTACATGCAGAAAAGAGGCTAAACAGTTGTCAGAAAAAGCACATGATTCATGACTGCCATGCTCTTTACGTTCCGAATTGTTGAAACAAATAGTCCTGGTAACCCAATCTATGGAAGGATTGTGCGTGACCAACCAAGGCAATCCTAAAATGATGCCATACTGCGGTGCTCGTATGATATTGAAGGTCAGGGACTCTACATGTGAAGATGCATAGCGCACAGATAAGGCGCTGGTGGAGTAACTAATGGGTCCCGTGCTCAATTCCCTCCCATCTATGGCCAGAACGAGTTCAGGTACTTCTTTCTTAACTAAAGGCAACTGTAATGTTTCGGCCAAGGTCTCATCCATAAATAACCCTGTGGCCCTGGAGTCTATCATAGCTTCCATGTCTCTCCACCCGTTAGCCACCTGAATACTGAGTGGAATCCTAAAATGTTTTGACGCACATGCGTGTATATCCTGAGTGGAAGGGATTACTAAACTGCTCAAAAAGCCCCCTCTATTACCCTTGAGCGTTCTAGTTTCCCGATGTGGAAGATACGGGTACACTTACACCACCAACCGGGTTTGTTCTTGGGTTTAACGAGACAATCCCTTACGAAGTGTCCCTTCTTGCCACAATATAAACACAGACCATTCTTACGTCTTTGCTCTCGCTCCTCCTGTGACAAAGGAGCCCTGACCGTTCCTATTTCCATAGGTTCAGGCCCACCAACCATGCTGGGTTTGGAGAACCTTGGTTTTTCGTATCTAGAAAAAACCCTATCAGATCTTTTCCTATCACACTTACGATCATTCATCCTACTGTCTAACCTCAAGGCCAAATTAATCAGATCAGTGCACGTGTCTGGTTGAGGATCAATCTGAGCTATCACGACCTTGAGCTCCTCTCGTAACCCCTGGTGAAATAAGGCGGCTCTCTTTTCCTCCGGCCACCCAGTCTCTGAAATCGACCTCTGAAAAGTGTTCAAATACACTACTAACTCCTTATTGCCTTGCCTTAGCTCCAACAACTCCCTATCTGCTAAGAAGCTATGGGCACGTCTATCAAAGATCTTCTCAAACTCTGTTAGAAACCCATCCCAATCGTACAACAATGGATCATCATTACGAACAAACGGGACAGCCCACAAGGCAGCATCTCCCGCCAGATACGAAATAAGGAAAGCCACCTTTGCCTGATTAGTAGGGAATGCCCTGGGCTTACATGTAAAATGCAACAACACCTGTGTCATAAAAACCTGTACCTTACTCTCATCCCCTGTAAACCTTTCAGGAGCCGCTAAAGGTATTGGTGTGGGAAATTCCACCGAAAGCGGTGGCGCTACTCCAGCAAAGGAACCTGAGGACCATGTGGCACCTCCACCTTTACTGGTGCCTACATCAAATGGGTTCCTTTGCAACTTATCCACTCGATCATGTAACGCAGCTGTTTCTGCCCTTGAAGCAGCTAACTCCTGCTGCACTATTACTATCGTTACCATCGTTTGCGGGCGATATTGCCCGTGTGTGCTCCGCGCCCCTGCGAAGCATCGTAATGACCAGAGAACATGACACCTATCTACTTAGATCTACTAGTAAGTTTTCACTACCTTCATTGAAAACACAATAGCGAGCTTGGAACGTGATTATGCGACCACACCCAACGCCAACACTTTGGCATGCATAAAAGAACAAATACTGGAATATGATGTTATGGTGGAAACTGAATCTCGCTATCTGTCGCGCCGTCACACTGCAAGGGCATACGGGGAGGGAGGCCGCCCCGGCCGTCAATTAGCCACTAAACTCAAATTCCGAAATGGCCATTGCCCCATCATGAAAATATTAGACGCCCACGGGGACGAACACTACACGCCTCAGGGGCTAGTTGAACAATTCAGATCTTGCTATTCGACTCTGTATACTTCACAGGGGGGCACAGATGAAGCAGCGCTGGATGCCTACTTCGCTGATATTGCTTGCGCCTGGCTGGCAGACGGCCATCGGGACTATCTTAGTCAACCTATAGGCGAAGAAGATATCAAAACGGCAATTTGGATCTTTACCGAACAAAAAGGCCCCAGGTCCAGATGGACTGACAGCGGAATTCTACAAAGAATATGCCGATCTTTTAGCGCCCTACCTCCTAGAAGTGTATGCTGAAGCCCACAAAACTGGTATTCTCCCCCCGTCCCTGAGACAAGCCTTAGTCATCACATTACTTAAAAAAGATAAAATCCCGTCCAAATGTGACTCCTATCGCCCGTTATCATTAATTATTATTCACGCAAAGATCTTGGCGAAAATCTTGGCTACGCGCCTCCAACCTTTGATGACCTGTCTGGTGCTTCCAGATCAATCCGGCTTTCTACCGGAACGGTCTACATCACACAATCTGAGAACGCTTTTTGCTATGTACCATATTTTGAACCCAGATTTGCCGGCTGCTGCAGTAATGCTAGATGCAGCTAAGGCATTTGATTCTATTGAATGGGGTTACATGTTTTATGTGCTGAAGCGAATGGGATTTCCACATATCTTTATGCGTTGGGTGCAGCTTTTATACACTGAACCATCGGCAAGAGTCAGAGTGGGGGGCCTCACGTCCGCGCCCCTTTCCATCAAAAGAGGCACTCGACAGGGTTGCCCCCTGTCGACACTTTTATTCGCTCTCACACTTGAACCCCTCGCTTGCGCCATTCGTCAACGCCATAGAGACTCGCCCTTAATTTTAATCATCGTCCTGTCGGCATATCTTTATATGCTGATGATATGGTGCTTTTCATACGTGAGCCACATGAAACCTTAAACCCCATCCTACGGGAATATATACGATTTGGTTTATTGTCCGGACTAACAATAAATTGGGATAAATCTGTCATCGTTCCTTTGACGATGATTACCACTCCTCTGCAAATGGAATATCCACTGATTTGGTCAACAGATCCTGTAAAATATTTGGGGGTGTGGGTACATCGTGATCCAGAGATAGTAATCAGGGACAACTATGGCACAGCCTGTGCGGATTTAGAATCTCAGGTCGATAGGTGGTCCTCGCTGCCCCTCTCCTTGGCTGACCTCATAGCCATTATCAAAATGATCGTATTACCGCGCTTTCTCTACCTCTTTAATAATATTCCGATTACACTACCAAAACAGCTCTTTCGCACTCTGCGTGCCCAACTTCTACGGCTAATATGGAATGGAAAACAAGCCAGGGTCAGCTGGCACACACTTACTCTGGACTATGCACGGGGTGGTTTCTGTGCCCCTGACTTCTATCTATACTATTTATGCGCGCAGGTGCAATATGCTTACTATTGGCACAATCCGCATGCCTTCTCGCCCCACGTGGCAGTCGAAGATGGGGAAGCTCACCCTATACCACTAAACGGAATACTCACACATACGCGCAGGGGCACACCTCGAGCCGAAATAAACACAGTTGATGCCACCATAGCAGCCTGGCAAGCCATCGGTAAATTAACAGCTAAATTACCATTGTACGCTCCAGCGCTCCCGCTCGCACACCATGCTTCCCTATCAGTGATGCAGGAAACAGGAGCGATTCGATCATGGAAAATGGTGGGCATTCAGTGTATGTAAGATGTCTCCATAGGAGGTAGTTTTCTCACGGCTGAAGACCTCCACTATATTACTAATCAATCATTGCTGTTCCAATTCACTGTTCACCGATTGAAGCTGGCGCTTAAAGAACACTATAGCTCCTTCCCGGAGGAGCCACCCACATTACAACCGCTACAACTGTTACTAGTGGCCCCTTCCAAACGTAAGTTGGTGACTAAACTGTATAAGGCGGTGCGCTCTGAACTGGTAAGGAAGGAAGATGCCAGCTTGGATAAGTGAAATAGCAAATTGGATCCCCCACTGGACCTGATGGCTTGGGAACATATATGTGCATTAACGGGTAAACTGACGCCAAACGGCAATCTCAGAATCATTCATTTTAAATTTGTACACCAGGTTTACCATACACCCCTGAAACTGTACAAGATTGGTCTGCGGGAGAATAGTGATCGTAAACGATGTAGCCAACCTGATGAAGATTTCTAGCACCTGGCGTGGCACTGTGCTGCGGTCGCAAAGTTCTGGGAGGAGGTTATACAGCATTTGCAAAATATATCTGGGCAACAATTGCAATGTATACCTGTGGTGTGCTTATTGAGTTATGTACCTCATGTTAAGGGCATGATGGGTAAATTCTTAAGGATCGCGTTATTGTTGGCAAAGAGGCAGGTTGCAATGACTTGGGGAAGCTTGTTGATCCCACAATGTGAACGCTGGCTAACAGATACTCTCGAGCTGTATGCGGAAGAATTACCATCCTCCTCTAAGCCTAAAGACATTTGGGAACCGCTGCGACGGTATCTACTGATGACCTCCCAGCAAGACTCTTCAATCATTTCTTCCAGTAATATTGATGTATAATATGCTCTCTCCATGCAATATCAGATATGCAATGTATACTAGCTCATCTATTGACTATCTTTGCAATGATAGAACTGATCACTTCTAGTTGTTTGTGTTGTTTGTTGTGGTCGATAATATACCGCCACATGGTAGATTTCTGTACTAACTTTGTTCAAAACTCAATAAACAGCCACGCCGGGGGGAAGACCTGCAAGGCGGTTGGTGCCAGTGGCGGCTTTGGCAGTGGGGCGTCCCGGGCGCGTCTGACGCCCGCGCTGAGTCTGCCCCAGACAGCGGAGGCTCGGGGGTGGAGGGGTGCCCCCAGCACCTGCGGACAGCAGACCGGCCCTGAAATAACTGGAGGGTTCATGGAGGGGGCCGTGGGGAACCAGCGGCGCCAGCGGATGTGGGCCAGCTGGCATGGAGAGTGATCCACAGGAGTTGCGACCCAATGGTGAGGATGGGTGGCGGCCCGGCCCTGGGTTGCTGCTGGAGGCCCACAAGATACCACGCTGCCACGGAGGAGGTGTGTGACACAGCTGGGACCCCATTGCAGGTAGCGCATACGTGGGAGTGTGTATGCCATACGCTGTGGGGGCACCTTACATCAGCAGCGCCCAGTGGCGGAGACCACGGACATGCGGGGGCCGCACTGTGGGACTGTGGAGCACGAAGCCATGTGAGTGATAAGGGCCAGTGAAGACTGTAATTGCGGGCCTTAACGGGCACCATTTTAGGGAGCGTGCCATTTTCTACTGCTGCAGAGTAGGATCCTTGCGGGGGCATGGACTTGGGCACACAGTGCGTTGTTGGGGAGCTGCGCCGCCTCTGGGAGATACGGGCCCCGGTGCGACCTTCCTGCGCCAGGTGAGACGGTGCTACAGACGTGAGAAGCACGTGGAGGGGGCAGTTGTCGTAACCCTCCCCACATGGTGTGGATTGCTGAGGTACTGCGTTGCCTGCGGTGCTTGAGGAGCGTTACAGGACAGTGGCCATGAACTGAGCTGCGGTGGGGCCAAAGTGATGTGCAAGCCTTGGTGGGAGCGGGAAAACACGCCAGGCTCCAGCATTGGCGGGGATGTGATTCGCAGGGGCTATCGCCTGCGGGGTGACTGGCATTGACTGCGCCGGCTTGTGCCCTTGAGGGCAGGATTCCCTGCGCTCTGCCAAACACGCGCTAATGTAAACAGCCGCCCCACTGTACCTGGACACCAGGTCGGCCCATCCCACTGGCAGACTGTGGGGGTGGAGGTGCCACACAGATTCTACGACACGGTGTACGGATCTTTGTGCACTGGTGGCTACGCGGAGCCCGCGCAGTTGCATCTTCTGGGCGACCCCTGCGAGTGCGGACTCACCCGGAATTATCACCACTGACAGGGCACTCTCCTTCTGGTGCCCCCCGCGAAAGCCCACGGCACAGCAACTTGTAATGGGCAAAATGCGAGCCAAGATGCAACAGGGACCCTTACGTGCGGGCAACCTGGACCCCACAAGCATGTCGGCTGGAGAGGAGACGGGCCCCACGTCCACAGCCTTGGCGGCCAAAATGGACTCAGTCCTAGCAGCAGTGGAACGTATCGGCACTGCGCTGGAACATACCAGGACCTCCCTGTAAACCCGGATAGATAAGGTCACCTCGGACTTCACGCTTCTCCATGCGGACCACCGCAAACTAGCCGACAAAGTCTCAACGCAGGGCCAGACACTGCAGGAGCTTCAGCCCGTCACGCTCAGCCACAAAGCGGCATTGCAAGACCTGATAGACCGCGTTCACGCCCTGGAGGATAGAGCAGAAGATGCAGAGGGGCGCTCCCACCGCAACAACATCCGCGTGGTGTGCCTGCCAGAAGGAGAGGAAGGTAGGCATCCGGAGTAGTACATTGAGAATTGGCTGTGTGATCTCCTGCCCCAGGGAACACTGTCCACACAGTTTACTGTCAAAAGGGCCCACCATGTGCCGTCACAGAGGCCTCAACCAGGAGCCAGACCCCGCCCGCTCATCTTTAAACTGCTTAACTATAGGGACAGAGATGCGGTGCTCCGGGAAACACGCAAGATGGAGGGCCTCACAGTGAGCGGCAATCGAGTAATTTTCTTCCCAGACTATACAGCTCTGGTGCAGCGACGGAGTAACTACGCTGCGGTGAAGCGTCAGCTCCGAATCCTGGAGTTGCCATACTCGTTGCTGTTCCCTGCTTGGCTGCGAGTGGTTACGAAAGAAGGGACCCGTTTCTTTGACTCTCCTGCGGAAGCATGGGATTGGCTGAAGGAGTCCGGTCTGTGGAAGGGCGTGAGACTCCCAGACTCAGATGGTGGTGGCACAGCGGGCAGGAGACCCAGGCGTCGAGGACGGCAAAGACCCATGAGAAACAATAAATCAGGAGCTGCAGCGCCGAGTCCGGAGAACATAAGGAGGGAAAGACAAGATGCACTGGACGCGGTCACAGCTCTCGGAATGCCCCACCCCATGGAACGATCGGACTCCTCCACGCGAGACACGGTAATGGCCAGCGGCTCATTGTCGCCGTCGACGGAAATCTCCGACGACCTTGTCCTACCAGAGATAACCCCGCAGACCGTATCATATGACTGAGCGGTGCAGTGACGGACCATGATGCAAATAGCTCACGCAAGTAGAATGTTGTTTGTTAATCTTTTGAGACCTTGTTCACCACTCGGTGGCGGGGTGGGTTCAGGGGGCCACATGCTATATGCACCTCACCCGGAGATGTTATAGAGCCCCTATACCAGACTTTGGCTACCTTATGTACCTTGTCAGCTGTGGCATGCCCCCCGAGACAGCGTGTCGGAGTCTGGACTGTGAGGGCCCCGCTCCGAGCCTACCTGATGCAGTCGCCCCTTTCTCCTCCTTACAGCCACCGGACACAGACTTCCCCCCTGGCTGGGTCCTCACGCTCCGCTGTCCCGTACGCCTGGCCCTTTAACGACAACGAGGAAGTTCCTGCTTCCCACCTCTCGGGGTGGAGCCGAGACACGTCATCCCCAGATAAAGGCCTGCCGGCCAATCCTACTAGAGGAGAAACCCGGAAGGAGGAAGACGCCGTTCCAGCCGATCCCGGGAGGCAGGAGTCATCGTACGAGCCGGAATTCCCAAAGATGCCTGCAGATCCTGGTGCCGAGAAGTCTGGAGGCCAACGTCCCCATGACTCGCCCAGCCACGTTCCAGGAGGGACGTGGCTTGAACAGGTGCGTCAGTGCTTGCGGGGAACCGGGAGACGGGCGGTGGGTCCGGGAGGAGCAGGGGCGCCGCTGGAGTGACGAGTAGTGGCTTGTGTGTGTGTCTAAGCACTGGATACCTGCACGACCCTGGTGGTAGTACTCTCCTCACACCGCCCTGATTGAAATCCTGGTGATTCACCCCCACACCCTTTCCTACAAACACACCGTTCTCCGTAGCACTAAAACGTGCTGTTTTCTTCTTTTCTTTTATGTCCTCCCGTATTGGTCTGGCTGCCTTGGAATTCACCCTGATGTAAGAGGCCCCAAGGAAAAGCGCCGTGGTGGCGAATCCTATCCCTTGACGGAAGATGCGGGAGCCTTCCTTGTGTTTTTTTGTTTTCCTTCGTACATTACGTCCCATTTGACTACCCTTTGGAACTCATTTGTTGAATAAAACACCCCTACAAGCACAATACGTGTGGTACGCTTACTACCCGCGACACAGCGCTAAGATCTATGCATTATTAACCTCGCAGACTAACGTAGGTTATTCCACAGATGGCCCACTACACACACGGGGCTTGGGGGGAAGGACATAGCACAATACCACCAGTGCGCCCAGCCCAGTAGGCAATGGACTGACCTAGTTTGCCACATCTAGTTGTCAAAGAGGTTTGGACGGGCATTCCAGAATGTCCGCCCCACATGTTATAATGTTCCTAGTTCACTTCTTGTTTTTGTTGCAGCAGCCCGACACTTTTACACCTGCCCTTTACTCACGTGCCCAGCGGCGCGTCCCGCCCTGGTGGCCCCCGTCGTTCGATCCCGTCACCAATGGCGCGCACTGACGTCATCACATGGAACATACGCGGCATGTATACGCCCGCGTGCCGCTACTCCATATTTGCATACCTCCAGCAGCACACGGTCAGCATCACCCTGCTACAGGAAACACATATGACACAACCGGAATTAGATATATTGCGCAGATGCTGGAGGGGACAGGTGCACGGCACAGTATACTCGGCGCATGCGAGGGGCACATTAATCTGGGTTAGGGCGGGCACTCCGTCCGTTTGTGCGGACACAGTGATAGATCCTGCAGGCAGATATACCTTAGTGCGGGGGTCTCTCAATGGCCAGAAAATATTACTAGGCTCCATATATGCCCCTAACATAGACCAGCCCCTGTTCCTCACACAGCTATCCGGAGCAGTGACCCCTTATGTTGGGCTCCCCTGGCTGTTGGGAGGGGATTTTAATGCGGTGCATGATGTCCACATAGATAGATCATTTCCACCGCTCCGGTCGACGACGGCGGTGTCCAATGCGCAAGCACTCACGGACTGGCTCCCACACTGGTCATTACTTGACAAGTGGCGCATTCAGCACCCTCATGAACGCATATATTCTTCATCTTGGGTCCATCTCACACTACAGTTCTTGCTGGGGAGGGTAAGAGATGGTTTCTTGGAAGTCAGCAATATCTTACCGGGACGCCCGGGGGTTGAGGATATAAAGGCTAATTTTGAGTTGCAGTTGTTTTATTTATTGTTTCTTTTTCTTTCTGTTATGGTTGCTGTTTCTATTTTATTTTTTTTCTTGTTTGTGTTTTGGATTCTTTATTGGCACCTTATCAGGTATGTGCATATAGTTTTACGACGAGTTAGTACAACTCAATACCAGCATCCACAAATGTTACCCACCACTGAGGTTCTGTCCGCTATGCTAATCATCGATGTTTAACTCCCCTCATGTGCAAGGCGGTAGGTGATATGTCGGCGTTGGCATCCCATGTGGCCATGCTGAACATGGTGGACTATGACATAGGAGGTGATCCGTCATCAATTCCTTTACATTGCCATTACATGTTAATTCGCGGGCATGTTTTGAAATGGACACTTGGTCAATCGCTGGGTATACCTGTTAAACTTACTTCGAGCAATATTTGGCGTAAGCCCTGTACGGTCTGACATACTAGCCAAAAATGCTGTTGTACCATACCATGTACTTATTCATTTGCTTGTTACTGAGTATGCTGTTTATTGAAAAATGGAAAAAATGTCAATAAAGATATTTTTAAAAATAAATAAATAAATAAAATGAACGCATATATTCTTATTACTCTGCAGCACATGATCTGCATGTGAGGCTCGATAGGGTGGTGGGTTCCCAGCCCCTAATCCCGCTAGAAGAGGAGTCGGAATACTTGGGGCGGACGCACTTCGACCATAACCCCATGAGACTCAGGCTGAGTTGGAATCCTGGTCACCCTCCCATACCTACGTGGCGCCTCCAGCCGCCTGCATTGGAGGACCCTGAATTCCGTTCCTCTCTAGGGACGGCCGTACTCGAGTATTTCGAATGCAACGAGGGAATGGTGAGCACCGCGCTGGTGGAATGGGACGCCCACAAAATAGCTGTCAGAGGTCACTGTCTCAGGGCCACATGGAACATTCGGAAGCAATTGACGTCATCGCTTACTCGCCTAGAATCACAATTACTCCAATGCGAGCGGGAGGGCGAGGGTGGAGGCAGACACTCAGGCCACCTGGAGGACCTCCAGGCGCAGCACGCAGAACTCCTGGAGCGATTACGGTGCCACAACTATGCGGCCCACACGGCTCGTACACATGCTAGGGCGGACAGAGCAGGTCGTCTCCTGGCTTGGCTGTTGAGACAGGAGAGTAACCGTTCCCCAACTGGAGCTATACACACACCAGAGGGGCCCCTGGTCTACACACAGAGGGAGAAACACAGGGTGTTAGCTAACCATTACACACAACTGTATCAATCCAGGGGACGCTGCCTGGGTCCTGCACTAGAGAGGTTTCTGGAGCCAATTCAGTTGCCCACGGCCTCGGAGGCACACCAGGAGGCGCTTAATGCTCCCCTCACGTTTGAAGAAATCAGAGAGGCGATTGGATCCATGGCATCTGGGAGAGCGCCGGGTCTGGACGGCCTGCCAGACGAATATTACAAAGCATATCGGGAATCTCTGGTGCCGCGTCTCCATACTCTTTACTCCACAGCCTTGGAAGAAAAAACACACTTCCCCCGTCGATGCGGCAGGCTTACCTGGTGTCCCTCCTCAAACCAGATAGAGACCCAGAATGCCTGGGATCATATTGACCCCTGGCACTCCTTAATGTTGATTACAAAATATTCGCCAAGGTGCTGGTGGGGCGATTAGCACCAGTGGTCCCCGAATTGGTTCACAGTGACCAGAATGGGTTTGTGCCTAAGCGCAGTACCTCGCTGAATCTCCGGAGGTTCTTCAGAGTGGCGTTGGATAGTGCACGGGATTGGCCTAGGGCGGAATGTCTTGTGCTGGACCTTGAGAAGGCCTTTGACTGTCTGGAGTGGAGCTACCTGGCAACAGTGCTGTTGAGGTATGAACTGAGCCTGGGGTTCCTCCAGATGGTAGACCTATTATATAAAAACCCTACAGTGCGAGTGCGACTGGGACCATATATATCTGATGCTATACCAATACGCAGGGGCACCAGGCAAGGGTGCCCCCTATCACCCCTCCTGTTTGCGCTCGCAATCGAACCTCTAGCCGCAGCGCTCCGGGCGATACTGGGAGATCGGATACCCCTTGGAGACGCGATACACCAGGTGTCGTTATATGCGGACGACCTCCTGGTCTTCGTGCGAGACGTGGACAATATACCAGCCCAGCTGGCGCGCCTATTGTGCGACTTTGCCGTCCTCTTGGGCCTCCGAGTGAACGCCCACAAGTCTTGTCTTTATGCGTTTAGGGGGGACGCCCAGGACCTGGGATATGTTCTGGATGGAACGTGGGTGCAATGGAAACTGGACACCTTCCGCCATCTGGGTATTCAGATATATCGTCAGCCGGCAGACCTTTTTGACGGTAACCTAGGGCGTGCCATGACGGCCATCAGGTCCCAAGTACTCTTCTGGAAAACGCTTCCCCTAACAGTCACTGGCAGGGTAGCACTATCCAAAATGTTGATCCTTCCCCGTCTTCTGTACTACTTCGCTAATCTACCTCTCTATGTATGGGTGCCCTTTTTAACCATGCTCACTAATCTTCTGAGGGACTTCATTTGGGGTAACGCACGTCATAGGGTGTCGTTGGCGAAGCTGTACCTGCCTACCGATCAGGGGGGCCTCGCTGTACCATGTTTCGACCACTACTATTTGGCCGCCCAATTGCAGTGGATAGCTCGCTGGCTTGCAGACAAAGGCCGGGAGGACACGGCGACCACTCTCCCTCTTTCTCTGGACACTATCAACAAACTCTTTCACCCAGCTACCTGGGCCCCTGTGCCAACACAGCTCCTCCTAGCGGTGGCATATAGGTGCTACCGCCGTACTCTGTACCTCACTAGAACTGGAGGGCTCCCCTAGAGGGTCTGGGGTGCTCACACCGCTTAAACTTACGAAATGGCACGAAGCCGACATTCGGACCCTGGGGGATCTGTACCTGGATGGCACACTTATACCATTCGAGTCCCTGGTCGAGGAGGTGGGACTACCACCGGGGCGATTCACTGATCGCGACGCTAACCTCTTGATGGGGAGACACGAATGCGGAGCCGAGTCAGCACCTCACCATACAGTATCTCCACGTTATGGGTAGGGGCAGGCGCCTGATTCGGTGGTTTGCGGCATCGTTACGCACACACGCAGCGATACGCCTAAACCCGCTCCGCCTCAAGTGGGAAACGGACTTGGCACGTCCCCTGGAGGACCGAGAATGGGAAAGGATGCTCAAAAGCCCAACATACATACCCAGGAATATGAGATTCAGGCAAATACAGTTATTTATAGTTCACAGAGCATACCTAACGCCTGAGCAGATTAATAGTTATTTCCTCCGCTCAGACGCGAAGTGTCCCTGCTGCGCCGAGCCGGGGGCTGGGGTGGTACACATGCTATGGAGCTGTCATAAACTACACGTTTACTGGCGGACAGTCGGGGAGATACTACACACATGCACAGGCCGCGACATACCCTTTGAATGGCCGGTTTACCTCCTACACCTCTTCCGTAGAAACCCGGTCACAAAAGTATCATCCCGTTTCCTCAACCTGGGATTGGTGGCGGCGAAGCGGCTCCTAACTAAGAGGTGGAAGGCGTCAGACCCACCACATATGCTGGCTTGGAGGTACTTGGCTTGGGCCAAAGCAGAGGGAATCGCCATTCAGCGGGAGGAAACATTAGGACTAAGGAAGGTGCCCATAGGGATGCAATGGGAGGGACTGCTCCAGGCCTCACTACAGACAGAGAGGGACAGCCCTGCGGGGCAACCTGAGAATGAGGGAGGCGTGCACGCAGTAGACGACGGACAGCCCACATGTCATCCTCTGTAATATCATGTACGCGTACCTACATTATCTGACACCTTGGGTGTGCGGGTGGATTTGGTGACCCTGGCCGTGCCACGGGTTGGTATGGTGGGGATGGGGGAGGATACAGGGGGAGACTGGGTGAAGGACGATCACACGGAAGTCGGGCTATGCTGTTGTTACTGTTTTGAGTTTTGTTCGTTACTATTAATGGCGTCTGTTCTATTACTCAAACTGAACAATCTGAAAAGGCTCTGTGCAACACAACAATGGAACCATATCGTTAATACTCAGTGTTTTTACCCTAGTTGGAGTGGACTAACTGTTGAAGGTCTAATTGTACCTACGCCAATGAAGTCACCGATATGTATGTTAGCCTTATACCTGCCCTACTGTAATGAGTTAGAGATCGATGATTGGTTCAATATTTGGTTGGCCATACATATTGTCATTTGTCTGTCATGATGATGTAAACCATGAAATTAATAAAAACAGATTTAAACAAAAAAAATTAACTCACTGATTGACAACAAACCTCCGCTATATAAGGGATAGCGGCCAACCTTCCCATTACCGGCGGAGACAGGGAGAGGCACGCAGGTGGATCGGCCCTGCTACTACGGGAGAACTGTGAGTAAAATAGAAAGGTAAAACCCTTTCAGTATGTGAGGCAGCATCTCTCTGGCTTTATTAGCACCTAGCCTTTAAACAATTGTTTCTTAAAAACGAAGCCTCATTAATACATGAACTGTCTTTTTCGTGTCAAACCTGCTAAAATGCGAGTAAGGTCTGGTTTTATGCATAGTTCACTGACCCACTTAGAACCTTTTTGACCTGATAAGTGGGGCACTATGAAGCCGCATACGTCTACGCAGAGCACTGTGCCGTTCCCCACAGGCCTCCAAAACTATTAATTCTTAATGAAATGTGACAACTCCGTGCACTGTCAACTCCCCCTAACTGCACAGGGCAAATCCCTCCAGCATGCGGGGATCGTCCCTGGACTCTGTATAACAGCTATTACGTTTTTCTTAGTCTTCAAAACAATGCGGTTTTGTTTCTCAACAACAAACTTTATTGACAACAACAGCGGGATACAACGAAACCTTTTAACACTATTTTCTATGCATTCTCTCATTTCACAGTTCCCGAGTGCCTTCACTGGTCTCATGAGGTCTTGAACTCTAATATTAAGGGGTGAGAAACATGATCTATTTTGTAAAAAAACAAAACAACAGTGTCTAGAGGTTTGCCATCAATGTTGGGGCCTACTTTGGGGTATTATCTACCTAGACAGCAATGGTTCATATACCTACCTTATGAATGAGCCTTTTTATAGAGTCACATCAACCTGGGTACTTTACCTAGGGGTACTGTATGAACGACAGAGTAAACGTATGGATATAGAACTACACTGGCAAAATCTAATCACTGATCTTATACCTATTTATGTATGTCTGTCACTATGCTGAGAAAAATCATTTAAATTTTTCACATCACTGTTATTATACATGCACTTATGCCAACCTATAGCGATAATACTTACGCTAAGGGTAATGCGCACCAGGCCCTCCAATGGATGACCCGGACAACCTATCATGACAAGATATTAACCATACTATACTTTTATACTACACTTTCTCTCTTTTCAGAATCGCTACTCCCTTCTACAAACTTGGTGGCACTGGTTAGTTCAGGCCGCCACTGATACTAAAATTGACCTTCCTTTGGTCCTGAAGAATCGCTTTGGATCGCCTTCTGTGGCCCCATACAGCGCGAAACATGTTAACCATTATATATGTCCATTAGGGACATATGCCCAGCTACAGAGGGACATAATATCCCCTAGAGCAGCACTACACACTTTGTTTTAACAATGACAGAGGGATCAGCCTAATAAATAGTACCCACTCTCCCTCCAGTCATTTTTTAACACACCACTTTAGATTCACTGCCACTTCCACCCACGCACCCAAACGGCTTCTTATCAAAAGATCTCCGATAAAGAGACCCTTCGGGGGACCCGTAGGGCATTGCAGCGCTGGCCCGACGAGGAGCAAAGCCCAAATGATGAAGCATGACATCCTTTGGGGTGTGTGAGGGCATTATGATGAGGACACACTGTCCCCCACAGATAGAGTAGCACACAAAAAAAGTTTCTTCGTCTTTCATCCTCTACAAGGAACAGTGGGGCATATTAGCAAGACCGGAGATAAAATTATCGCCGTTTTAGCGGCAGGAAACTGCCGCTAAAACGGAAACTGACGCTAAAACGGCGATAATGGGCTTGCTAATATGCGTTATAGAATTCCAATAGAAGCCCAGGTTAGACGTGCAGGACATCTAACCTGGGCTTCTATTGGAATTCTATAACACATATTAGCAAGCCCATTATCGCCGTTTTAGCGGCAGTTTCCTGCCACTAAAACGGCGATAATTTTATCGCCAGTCTTGCTAATATGCCCCAGTGACTCCCTTTGTGTACCTATAACATAAACACATCATGGGAAGGCAACGCCTGTTTCACTGTCAGTGAAAAAGAGTATGCAACGCGTTTTATTACTGGGGTTACTTTTCTCTTTGGGGGTTCTTCATTTATTGATCCCATCTGCAGAAAGGGATTTATCTCCGGACGGTGCTATGTCGTCAGGGAACTGGAGCAGAGCACATTTCTGTCCTTGGTTAGCAGGTATAGTCCAATTAATGGCAAGAACTCCAATCTGCCCAAATGTCAGTATCGTGTGCACTGTGCCATATACAAGATGCTCTGTCCTGGGAAGGGTGGCCCTGCACGTCTCTGCACTGCTGCTGCAGTGACTGCCTTCTTGCCAGTGGGGTAGTAGGGGGTGGAGCCCCTCACCCCTCACCCCTCCACCCCACCATCCCCCCCCCTCCCCCTTAATGCCACTGGCGCATAAGGCCTAACTACGCCACTGCATCTTGCTAGGCATGTCAGTATTGAACACTCCTCATATTATTAATGTCCACCCTGATGTACCATACAATTCTGATGACGTGTGTCTGCGAGAAGTGTGTAGGTTTTAGGCGGGCAGTGGCTGAAGCATGCAAAGACACATGAGGCCCAAATGTAGACCACGTGCCCTGGCTGTACTAAAGTCGCGCCCTTCCCCGTTTTTGCAAGAAAGCAGTCTCTCCCTGTCTACTTTTGTGCAGCTCGCTGTTCTACTCATGTGGAAAAACAGAAACGTGCAAGATTTTCATGTACTAATACTTTTTTTTAAATCAGGAGACAGTGTAAGGGTAGCCTAAAATACTGCTGCTGCATGTTTGCAAGGTACGCTTTGCAGCTTTATGCTTTTACTTGAAGAGAAAGAGTCAGTACGCGCCTGCACTTTCTTTCCCCGGGCCCCGAAAATGTATCATTTTGGGAGGCGGGAATTTTGCAGGATTGAAACATCCTTAGCGACCACCTCGTCGACGAAAATTTGCAGTCAGTCCTTGAAGGGAGTTGTGTGATATGGAAAGATCGTCCTGTGAGAGAAGGATGAGTCCGACGAAAAAGGCAGCTAGTGTTTTTCATACAGGTGAGTTTTTGTGATCTTATGCAGTCAGTGGCGTAAGGCAAAATTATGCCGCTCCCCCTCGCATAATCCTCGCATAATAAGGCCTTGAGTATGCCATTCTCGCAGATATTCATTGGCATTAGGATTAATGAAGGCCCTCTAATGGATTGGGGGCCCCATGAGTGTTGAGCCTAGTGAGCCCCTGGGCCTGCAGGGGCCGTGAGCTTCGCCACACCAACCTCAGCCTCCCCTTTTGCTGACTCGAGCATAGAGTGTGAGGCGATTGCCATTACGGATAGTACGGTATATACATTGCTGTTATGTTGTCAGTGGGTGAGGCCACTGTTAGCGGAGGCAGAAGGGGTGTTCACGACCTCAACCCTTCAACAACACACCCTATGGTCCAAGCTGTGAGGTAGAGACTATACGAGTGAAAACGGCGCCTGAGGCACGCGCCTCGTGGCTTGAAACCCCCATCAGCGTCGTGTCAGGGCTGTGGTACGTTCCACACCAGGCCCCTCTGACTAAGGCCTGTAACAATTGCCAGGGTACCTGTGCCCGTAAGTTGTGTTTTATATGTGCGAGTTTGTGACGTGTGAGGCTGTGTGTTTCCTTTTGGCATGTATATGAATGGGGAGTGTCAGTGTGACGCTGTTTATCGTGTCTGAGGATATTTTGTTGTTTGGGCTTTTGGATGTATCGGGCGTCTCTGAGTGCACGGTGAGGTAGCAGGCTGTCAGTTGCGATTCGTAAGAGGGAGCAGTTTCACTGCATAGTGAGGGCGTCTGGGTTTTTTCGTTCCTTCAGGACGACTGGGGCTGTTTAGCTGGGTTGTGTGGTGTGAATGGTGGTGGTGGGAGTGTCCGTTGTCGTTTGGACGGAATTGTGAGCGTCTCCTGAATGTTGTGAGGTGGAGCAGAGTCGATGTGTGGCGGAGTTTTGAGGGCGTTTGGTTGCGTTTGTAGTGTGTGCCTGTGGGAATTGTATGGGAGTTTGGGTGCATGTTGAGGGTCTCCGGGATGCTTCGTGGACGTCTTTGTGTTATGAGGGTGTTAGGCTCGTGCCTTCCTAGTGTGAGTTATGTGACTTTCTGGGGTATTTTATTATACCTTTTGGATATATATATATATATATATATATATAGTGTCTGGAGGGAATTGGGTGCAATTCAAGGGGCGGTATATGGACATGTCTGTGGAACTTGTTAGGGAATGCGGGGAGACTGAATATCTGGTCAAATTGGGAGAGTGTCGGAGGGTTTTCAGAGCGTCTTGGGGGAAGATTGTAAGGCAGCCAGATAGCAAATTGAAGGAGCATGGGTAGATTATGAGATTTACTGGGACTTTTTATGAGGGTTTCTAGTGTTGTGATAGTATTATATTGGAGCTTAGGAAATTCCTTGTATCTTGGGTGTGTGATGGCACATTAGAGTACACGGGTAACATTGTGAAGTTGCCCGGGTGTATAATGAGCCTGCCTGAGGAGTGGTGGTGACATCTTTTGGAGGTTTCGAGGTTCAAAGACTTTTGGTATGGTGCATTTTGGAGATGTTGGGTTGTCTGGGGTGTTTTTAGGAACTTGAGAAGTTTTTGTAGCTTCTCGTTTGACTGTTCAGGGTGCTCCTTTTCTGGTTGTTTAGTTGACTAGAGAGTTGTATGTGTGCTGGGGGTTGTCAATGTTGTAATTCTGTTTGAGCAGAGTGGATGATTGTGAAAGTGTAGGGGTGCCTTGTGGTTTGTGACTGTGACTATTTTGATGGTGTATAGGTGCATATTGATGGTTGTTAGAGTACTGAGAGGCTGTGTTTGGGTGCTCTGCGATTGTATTGTCACCCTGTGAGAGTGTTTGGCATTGTTATAGTGTCTGGGAAACACTGCTGGCGCCTTACTAAATTAAGACAGCCCCTAAGCGGTACTACAAATGTGTATGTCAGAGAGTTATGGGGCGTTTCATCTCTTTTAGGGGCTTTGAAGGGTGAGATTCGAACTCCTGAGGCGGAAGCCGGGAGCAACGAGTGTTTTAAAATTTGTATTTCTGTGTTTTTACTTCCTACCTGGCCTTTGCACTTTGCCACTTTTCTTGTCTGCACTATCTCCCGTGCAGCCGATTGACGCTGCTGCGGGCTGCTCCAAAGACCGACGCCATTGCGGGGAAGCCCCCCTGCTCAGGCCACGCCCCCTCTACACTAAGCCACACCCCCTCCTTTTTTTCCCTTTAAATCATGTGTCTTTTCCGGCCGCGCAGCGGACGGGCGCAGCGGGCGCGCCGAAGGCGCGCCTAAGGCAAGCCCGTCTGCGCCCATCCGTGATCGTACGCGGTCCAGGGCCATACCTTATGTCCCTCGGGAGGGCCATATACGGTGGAGCAGGCAGGAACTGCTGGCCTTCCGCGGTGCCTTTGCCGGCCCATGTCTACATAACTTGCGAGTGGAGGATAATATAGGCTGCGAACATTGCCACTTCTCCTTTGATCCCGGTAGGGATGTGGCCCCCAGAGACTATATCCTGGACTGTGGCCTGCTCAACGTACGTTCCCTGCGGAAACACAAATTAGATCTATACGATCTACTCACCGAGAAACTGTGGGATCTTGTGTTTCTTACTGAGACATGGTTAGATGAAGGCTCTACCCCTGATGCCTTAGAGGCACTACCGGAGGGCTACATAATGCTTAGTCAGGATAGACCCACCGGTAGAGGAGGGGGCATTGCTATTATAGCCCAGAAAAGTCTACGATGCCAATTAGACCACTTTCCCATCCTGGACAGTGAGGTAGGGAGCTTTACTGTCAAAGTAAATGAAGGCTGCACTCTGAAGGGCATGTTAATCTATAGACCCCCAGGCCCTATAGCCAGGTTTGGGGAGAGTCTGGTTAAAGGCATAATGGAGGCTGCGCTACGCAAAGACAAATTCCTGGTACTGAACAACCCCACAGACAACGTTAGCAGGGACTTTTGCCAGGCGCTCGGAGCCCTCCAATTGAACCAAATAGTAAGTGGTCCCACTCACCAGTTGGGACACTTACTTGACCCCATATTCGTCAATTGGGGGGGAAGTAGAAGCCATGACCCCCATTCCCATCCCTTGGTTGGATCACCATCTGGTACCATTCTCCATACGAATTCCCGGGGTAAGATCTCCGGAGCCAGTAATATTGTACCATCCTAGGCGGAGATGGGCTACCTTTTCCCAGGCTAAATTCTGTGCGGCATTGACTAAAGGAGGAAGCCCTGGGGGGGATGATGCGGATACGGCTAATATCAATCTATGTAAGCGTATCAACGAGGCGCTTGATTGTACAGACCCACTTTCGCGCGCCAAATCGGGTGGCCGCTTTCAAAAAACTGCCCCGTGGTTCAGTGATGAACTACGAGTCACGAAAACAGCATTGAAGCGAGTCGAAAGACAGTGGTGGGGGGCTCCTTCTAAGGAAACTAGGGAGGCCTACCTAATTGAGAGGCGAATTTATCACGGGCTAATCAGGAAGTCCAAAGCAGCATATTACACTATAAGAATTAGTGAAGCTGGTAACTCGATGAAGGAGCTTTTCTTGCTCTACAAAACCCTCTCGAGTGGGAAACCAGCCATTGCTCCAGATGACTGCTCAGTGGAATCCTGTGACAGGATTGCGGACTTCTTCGCCGAAAAGATAGCCAAAATCTACTCAGCATTTCCTAGTCATCCCATTGCTGGGACTGAATTTGCGGAAAGCCCGAGGGAATGGGGGGACAGACATATATTGACCAACTTTGTCACCCCGCCCCCAGAGGACCTATTAAAAATCTGCAGATCCGTCAAGTCGGGTTCCCCGCGGGATCCCACCACGCCGAAACGGCTAGCGGATAGCTTACCGGTGCTAGAACCATATATCAG
Organism: Triturus cristatus; assembly: GCF_964204655.1. Taxonomy (NCBI): domain Eukaryota; kingdom Metazoa; phylum Chordata; class Amphibia; order Caudata; family Salamandridae; genus Triturus; species Triturus cristatus. The sequence goes on from NC_140593.1 coordinate 460,008,406, forward strand.
ACACCTACTGGATGTGTCTTTTAGCACTAAACCATGCCCAAAGACTGGAAACAGGCGGTGGTTCTACCTCTCAGGAAGAAATCTAACATCAGCTTTGAGAAGCTAGAGAACCTCCGGCCGATCTCTCTTCTGCCCTACCTGGCCAAAGTGGTGGAAAAAACGGTAAACCTACAACTGATGGATTTCGTGGAAGAGGTTGCCCTACTACACGATGCCCAGTTCGGTTTCCGTCCCCGCCACTCAACGGAATCGGCGCTTCTGATGGCTGTGGAGACCCTACGCCAGGGGGTGGATGAGGGATGATAGGTCATCCTATTGGACCTGAGTGCAGCATTCGACACTGTAGCTCATACCACCTTGCTACAGTGTCTGAATAGTGGAGGGATATCTGGAGCTGCACTCGCATGGATCCAGTCCTTCCTGACGGGGAGAAGCTTTCAGGTCCGCCAGGGCGAATGTTATTCCAGAGATATTGGATTGGGCCAGGGCGTACCCCAGGGATCGTCCCTGAGCCCCACCCTATTTAATCTATATGTCTCCCCAGTGGCCTCCATTGCTGAGGGCCATGGTCTGCACATAGTGTCCTACGCCGACGACCCGCAGCTGGTTATCTCCCTCTCGCGAGCGCCCGGTCTTGCGGTGGACAGTTTTAGAGCCTGCATGCAAGACCTTGCAGCCTGGATGTCCACCAACTGCCTTAAACTAAATAGCAGCAACACCGAGGTGCTCGTAGTGGGGGGGAACCTATCAGTCTGGTCGTCGGCGTGGTGGCCTCCATGCTTAGGTGAGGTTCCTACACCCTGTCAAGAAGTTCGGAACCTTGGAGTTTGGATTGATGCCGACCTGTCCTTTGGATCTCAGATAGGACGTGTGGCGGGTGTCTGCTTCAGCGTCCTGAAAAGTCTACGGAAGGTCTTGGATCTCCTTCCTACGTCAGCCCGTAGAACGCTGGTGCACGCCCTCGTCACATCACGCCTGGACTATGGCAACTTGCTGTACCTGGGAGCAACCAATAAGGCAATAAATCGCCTTCAGGTGTTGCAGAATGCGGCAGCCCGCCTCATTCTAAAATTTCCCAAAAGATCGGCCTCCAAAACTGCCCTTCGGACTCTTCACTGGTTGCCAGTGAGGAGTAGGGTCGAGTTTAAGGCCCTCTGTACCTGCCACCGCATCCTTACTGGGAAGGCACCAACACCGCTCCAGAACCTGATCACCAGGTACGTTCCCAGTCGCGCCCTTCGTTCCTCCCTTGGCGGCCTTTTAAAGGTCCAGAGGATAAGGCGGGCTTGCATGGGAGGTAGATCTTTCCGCTACCTGGTGGCGAAGAGCTGGAATGCCCTACCTTTAGACCTCCGTCTGGAGTCATCTGAACCTAGCTTCAGGAGGAAGCTAAAAACATACCTATATACTCGGTAACCTGTGCAGACTTTACGTTCTAGTCTGCTGGAGTTCCTCTGTTTTAGCGCGGGGACACGCCATCTGAGCGTAACCAAGCGCTTTATAAAACTCCCTTATTATTATTATTATTATTATTGAATGGTATTGGGAATGGGTGTGTTGTGTGTCAATCTGTTGAGTTGTACAGCTTTCAGGTTTAATGAGTGCGCATCTCGGGGGGTGGGATTTATGGGCATGTTTGGAGACGTATGAGGTTGTTTGGGTGGACTGTGAATATCTGACTAAAGTATCAGGATGTCAGGGGGCTAGGGTTGGTGCCTGGTGGCTTTGAAAAGTACTTTGTGAATGGGTATGAATCTTTTGTAAGAGTCCCAGGAGAAGCTGTGAGGGTCTCTGGGAATGTTGAGATAATGTCTGTTTGTGTTTTTGAGGAACCTAGATGATATATTGCATCTTGAGGTTGTACAGCACTGTAAGAATGGGTGATTGGCATTGGGATGGTCTCTGGTGTTTTGCATGCATGTCTAGGGGCAGGTAATGATATCTTGGGTGTATAGTGGGTGCCAGAAACACATTTTAAGCTTGTAATAGTTCATTATGAGGGAGTTTCTGTGAGCATATGTGGGTAACAGTGACTGGGCATAGCACTGCATGTGTTTCTGAAGGCAAGAGAAGGAGTCTAAATAAGAGGTCGGTTGGCTGAAGGGATGTGAGTGTGATTTTATGTCTAATGGCATGTGTGGGCATCTGATGGTTTTCCCCATAGCATTTGGAGATGTATAATTGAATATATCTAGTGGTGTGCTTGACTGACAGTGTGCCTGACTGTCTTGTGCGCATGGATATGTGGGAATGTGTGAAGGTGTTAGCTGCATTCCCAAAGACTTTGGAATATGTCCCCAGGGCGCTGGTGAATTCCTCAGCAGAGGTTAATAAATGTTGAATGTAAATGATCAAACAATACTCCAAAACAAAACGTTGTTCCAAATTCGCTATATTGTTGGTTTCACCACATAACTTGTGTAGTCCAAACAACTACATTTCCCAGCATGCATATTGTTTAGTCATTTCATTGTCCCGATGCATATCGGCCTATGATGGCCTTCGTCAAGGTAATATCTATGTATAATATGAACATACGCTGTCTCAGTAATCAGGCATGAGATAGAACTGTGTATACAGGTGAGTATTTAAATTGTTAATGTGTCATGCAGATTTTAAAAATGGTGCCAGTGACAGTTTATAATCACATGTTTTGAGTGATTAAAAATCAAGGAAACGAAGGGAGCAACGCAAGTGTCTAACCGATATGATGAAGTTCAAACCGCCGAAACGTGAGCTGGGTTAATAGCGTGCCGTATATAATAACATAGTACGGATAAACCGGGAACCGGGTGACTCATAAGAATGTCTGTAACGCGCTTGTGCTATATAAAAGTGACGATCAATACGGTTGTTGTGCATGGTGGCGCGAATCTAATAACGAGTGAAAACCTATTCAATAACCAAAGTGGAGAGATGAAGCAAAACATCTTGAAACTTACTAGTGGATGCAGCGTAAATCGTTTACGAAACGGCGTGTAATTCGATAATCAAATCTCGCGGTACAGTCCAACGATAGTGCGTCTTAATTACTGCTGCGTTGGTGACGTATAGTGATAAACAAAGAAAACGGACTAAAACTTAAAGTCCGGGTGTTTGTGACCACATTCAAAAGGTGAAACCGTTATTGCCCAAAACAGTGATGCGTGGTGGGTATATGAATCTATGCAAGGACATAGAAAGTATTATGTAAATAAAACATATAGTTCAAAAATGAATTAAGCGTAAGACATGTTAATCGTGATGGAATGAAAACATTCAAAATATATGATAATTACCAAAATAACCCTGCACATGTAACATTAAAGGAAATACGGGGCATTTAACGCAGAATATGTAACATCAGTTACTGTATCTGTGGAAATGTTCATTATAGGTAACATTGGAACTCCATCCGGTCATTCATGCCGTCATGTTTTAAAGAATTTAAGAGACGGATCCAATAATTTTCTCTCTGTCTGATGTAATTATGATTATTCCTTCCTTCTCTTCTCAATGTTTTCAAGGACACAAAACTTGAGTTGGCTGATGTTGTGGCCACCCTCAAAAAAATGGGTCGCAACTGTAAATTTCAATTGTCTAGTTCTTATATTACTTTTGTGTTCATTAACTCTCACTTTCAATTTTCTTTCCGTTTGACCCACATATGCTTTACCACACGGGCATTTAAGTAGATAAACAATGTTCGAAGAGTCACATGTGGCATTGACATTGAGCTTGATCTTAAATCCTCTCATGGGGTGGGTGATACTTGCTCCAGTGAGTACATTATGGCAGTTGTTACAGTTCCAGCAGGGACTGGTCCCTTTGTAAATCTTGGGAACATTATCTATCCTTGTTTGTTTGATAATTTCATCAAGGTTTCATCTACGGGTATATGCAAACATGGGTTCGTGGTTGAATATGTTATTAAAGTCTTGTTCTAATTTCAAAATTGACCAGTGTCGTTTAATGATATTTTTGTATGCTGTGCTCATTGTAGAATATTTATAAACTACAGTTGTGCGATTTTGACTGATTATTGGTGTTGGCTTCAGTGTGTCTTGTCGTATTGTCAATTGGCAGCATTGTTGAGCTTGTACCAATATTTAATCCGGGTAGTTCCGTGCCTTGAAACGCTGCATCATGTAATGTGTCTGTTCTTCTTTCTTTTGAGGATCTGATACAATACGTTTCACTCTCAAAAATTGTGAGTATGGTAAGTGGCGTTTCAGTGATGGGTGATGAAAGCTGCCAAAATGTAGTGTATTGTTTCTGTCAGTTGGTTTCCTGAATAGATCAGTTTGAAATCCGGTGGCTCCTTTCGTGACTCTCACATCCAGGAATGTTGTAGATTGTTCTTGAATATCGTGGGTGAATTGTATTCTCCCATCAATTTGATTGAGTTTGGTGAGTTCATTTTCTAATTGCAAAGCTGTTCCGTTCCATAATACAAAGATATCATCAATGAATCTAACTAACATTTTCAAATGCTTTTTCAATGTGGTGGATGAAAGTATATAAGTTTCTTCAAAGGCACTCATAAAAATATTTGCGTACGATGGAGCTGCGCAATTGCCCATAGATGTTCCTCTCTTTTGCAGGTACCATTCACCATTCCATTTAAAACAGCTGTGCATTAAGGTGTATTGTAACAATTCCATCAAAAAGATTTTCATATCTTCCTCATAGTTGCTGATTAGTAATGCTTGTTCAATTGCCTCAATTCCAAGTTGGTGGGAAATAGACGTATATAGAGATTGCACATCAATGGTGCATAATAGTATTGTGTTGGTGTCAGTTATATTTACTTGACTGAGTTTATTCAAGAAGTCAGAGGTATCTTTGATGAAAGTACTCATTTCCATTACTATTGGTTGTCGGTGTCGATCTAAGTATTTTCCAACTCCTTCATGTAGGCTTCCTCTGGTGGACACGATGGGCCGGAATGGTGGTCTGGTAGGAGTTTTATGTATTTTTGGTGTCACATATAGACTAGGACTTCTAGGATTAGTCGGAATCAAATATTTCTGGACTTTATCTATGATGGTTCCTTGTTCGAGTGCTTTTTGAACTGTGGTCTTAAGAACCTCCAAGAATTGATCAGTTGGGTTTGTATCAAGTTTCATGTATGTTTGTTGGTCAGACAAGTGAATTTCTACTTGTTCATTTGTAATAGCTAGAGTTCAATATCACTAGGGCTACTCCTTTATCTGCTTTTTGGCATACAATCAAAGGGTTTTGCGCAATAGACTTGAGTATACCATACTCTTTTTGAGTGAGATTACTTTGTCTCTGTTTTCTTTTGAAGTTGAGTTTGCTTAAATCTTGTTTAACAAGAGTTTCAAACTTGTCTATGCTCTTATGGCTGGTAGGTGCCATATAAGTGCTTTTGGACTTCAGTCCCATGAGGGGATCTCTAGTTGTTTCTTCTCGATCAGTAACCACATTTTCAAAAAAATGTCGTAGTCTTAAGTTGTCTGACTAGTTTAAATATGCTAATTTCTAGTTCAAATAGATTGGTGTGACTTGTAGGGACAAACTATGTCCCTTTTTGCAGAGTATTCATTTCAATAGTGGAAAGGTGGTAATCCGAGATGTTAATCACTAGATTATCTTCTGTCCTCACCTCTTCGTCTTATCTTTTTTGTCCGTGACTGTTCGCGTCTGGGGATGTTCCCTTGTTTTTTCCTCCTGGGTCTTCTCTGTCGTTGGAGCCTACCCCTGAAAAAGGGGTGGCTGCTGTTGTCGATGTAGTTGCAGATACTGTTGATTCTAAAGGTGTTCTAGAGTGGCTGGATCTATAACTGTCTGATGATGATGTGTCTGTGTTTTGAGTTTGTGGTTTGATTTGCCTTCTCCTTGCATATATGTCTGCCCATGTATATACTTCTCCTAATTTGTAGTCTGTTGTATCGCGAAGGAATTTCCGAATTTTCCTCTCATTTACGTCTTGTGTATGTTTGGCTAGTTGGTCATTGATATCTTGTAAAACTTTAGCCCAATCTTCAGCAGACATTGAATTACTTAGTTCTGTTTTTAAACTGGATATTTCTTTGGACATTTCCTCTAAGATGTTAGTCAATTCTTCTATAATTAATAAGATTGAATCCAGTGAGCACTTATTTAAAATGACGTACCAGCGTTTTTTAAATCTTTGGACATTTTTACACAATGACGGTTTCAAGGGTATTCTTAGTCCTCTTGGAATTCGTTGTACCTTGTGGTACTTGAGCATGGTGCTTGCATGGAGTCTTTGGTTAATCTCTTTTTTGGCAGGTATAGTAGCTGACGAATATTCTGCTCTTTTGTACGGTTTGATGTGAATTCAGTGGTCACATCCTGAAGGAGTGCGTATATTCGAGTTACTTCTTCACTTGAAAATGCAAAAGTTTCGGCTCTTAGGTCTGTTAGGTTTGAGATTTCCTCATATGCCATCTTCCTGTAAAGGCGTGCTAAGTAGTTGATTCAGATAACTGGTAGATATATGATAGTGATACGTGCACAGCCAATTGATATGCTAAGTTTGAAATGTTTATTCCGGTCTGGTGGCTCAGTGGACTAATGCATCCACTGCAGGGGCCTGTGTTCGATCTCATGGTCTGTCGTTGGAGCCTACCCCTGAAAAAGGGGTGGCTGCTGTTGTCGATGTAGTTGCAGATACTGTTGATTCTAAAGGTGTTCTAGAGTGGCTGGATCTATAACTGTCTGATGATGATGTGTCTGTGTTTTGAGTTTGTGGTTTGATTTGCCTTCTCCTTGCATATATGTCTGCCCATGTATATACTTCTCCTAATTTGTAGTCTGTTGTATCGCGAAGGAATTTCCGAATTTTCCTCTCATTTACGTCTTGTGTATGTTTGGCTAGTTGGTCATTGATATCTTGTAAAACTTTAGCCCAATCTTCAGCAGACATTGAATTACTTAGTTCTGTTTTTAAACTGGATATTTCTTTGGACATTTCCTCTAAGATGTTAGTCAATTCTTCTATAATTAATAAGATTGAATCCAGTGAGCACTTATTTAAAATGGCGTACCAGCGTTTTTTAAATCTTTGGACATTTTTACACAATGACGGTTTCAAGGGTATTCTTAGTCCTCTTGGAATTCGTTGTACCTTGTGGTACTTGAGCATGGTGCTTGCATGGAGTCTTTGGTTAATCTCTTTTTTGGCAGGTATAGTAGCTGACGAATATTCTGCTCTTTTGTACGGTTTGATGTGAATTCAGTGGTCACATCCTGAAGGAGTGCGTATATTCGAGTTACTTCTTCACTTGAAAATGCAAAAGTTTCGGCTCTTAGGTCTGTTAGGTTTGAGATTTCCTCATATGCCATCTTCCTGTAAAGGCGTGCTAAGTAGTTGATTCAGATAACTGGTAGATATATGATAGTGATACGTGCACAGCCAATTGATATGCTAAGTTTGAAATGTTTATTCCGGTCTGGTGGCTCAGTGGACTAATGCATCCACTGCAGGGGCCTGTGTTCGATCTCATGGTCACAGGTTCAAATCCCGGAGGGTCCACTCAGCCTTTCATCCATGTGAGGTCGATAAAATGAGTACCATTGAGTTGGGTAACAATAAACATCAGTGCCAAGATACCCTGTTGGGGGTGAACGTGCGCTTTACAAATACACATGTTATGTTATGTTATTCAGTGCCGCCTGGGAGTCACTCTCTGAACACAAGTGACATCATGAAGAAACTAGCTGCATTCCCAAAGACTTTGGGATATGTCCCCAGGACGCTGGCGAATTCCTCAGCAGAGGTTAATAAATGTTGAATGTAAATGATCAAATAATACTCCCAAAACAAAACGTTGTTCCAAATACGCCATATTGTTGGTTTCACAACATAACTTGTGTAGTTGAAACAACTACATTTCCCAGCATGCATATTGTTTAGTCATTTCATTGTCCCGATTCATTTCTGCCTACGATGGCCTTTGTCAAGGGAATATCTATGACTAATATGAACATACGCTGTCTCAGTAATCGGGCATGAGATAGAACTGTGTATGTAGGTGAGTATTTAAATTGTTAATGTGCCATGCAAATTTTAAAAATGGTGCCAGTGACAGTTTATAATCACATGTTTTGAGTGGTAAAAATCAAGGAAACGAAGGGAGCAATGCAAGTGTCTAACCGATATGGTGAAGTTCAAACCACCGGAACGTGAGCTGGGTTAATAGCGTGCCGTATATAATAACATAGTACGGATAAACCGGGAACCGGGTGACTCATAAGAATGTCTGTAACGCGCTTGTGCTATATAAAAGTGAAGATCAATACGGTTGTTGTGCATGGTGGCGCAAATCTAATAATGAGTGAAAACCTATTCAATAACCAAAGTGGAGAGATGAAGCAAAACATCTTGAAACTTACTAGTGCATGTAGCATAAATCGTTTACGAAACAGCGTGTAATCCGATAATCAAATCTCGCGGTACAGTCCAACGATAGTGCGTCTTAATTACCGCTGCGTTGGTGACGTATAGTGATAAACAAAGAAAATGGACAAAAACTTAAAGTCCGGGTGTTTGTGACCACATTCAAAAGGTGAAACATTTATTGCCCAAAACAGTGATGTGTGGTGGGTATATGAATCTATGCAAGGACATAGAAAGTATTATGTAAATAAAACATATAGTTCAAAAATTAATTAGGCGTAAGACATGTTAATCGTGATGGAATGAAAACTTCAAAATATATAATTACCAAAATAACCCTGCACATGTAACATTATAGGAAATATGGGGCATTTAACGCAGAATATGTAACATCAGTTACTGTATCTGTGGAAATGTTCATTATAGGTAACATTGGAACTCCATCCGGTCATTCATGCCGTCAGGTTTCCTTGATTTTTAACCACTCAAAACATGTGATTATAAACTGTCACTGGCACTATTTTTAAAATTTGCATGGCACATTAACAATTTAAATACTCACCTTTTGGAGCAAAGTTTTGTTTTGGAGTATTATTTGATCATTTACATTCAACATTTATTAACCTCTGCTGAGGAATTCACCAGCACCCTGGGAACATCCCAAAGTCTTTGGGAATGCAGCTTGTTTCTTCATGATGTCACTCGTGTTTGGAGAGTGACTCCCAGGCGGCACTGAATAAACATTTCAAACTTAGCATATCAATTGACTGTGTACGTATAACTATCATAAATGTGTGAAGGTGTCTCATCATGTGTCTGGTTGTGCAAAAGTGGATGAGGTCATGCATGTAAGGTGTCTGATGGTATGTAAGGGTGTTTAATGAAATGTATGGGCATCTGTGTGTGTGGGAAGATACCTCCTAATATGCTTTAGTATATGATCAGTGTGCCGGACTGTCTTGTGCGCATTGATGTGAGAATGTGTAGCTCATCATGTGTCTGGTTGTTCAATAGTAGATAAGTTCTTGCATCCAAGGTGTCTGACGATATTTGTGGTTGTCTGATGAAATGTATGGGGGGTGTGTGGGGGGATAACTGCTGGTATGCTTGAGTATCTGATAAAGTGAATTGGTGAAAGAAGCATGTTAGGGTGTCTGATGTGTGCATGGATAATTGATGTTCATTTGTGACAAATGGTATACCTACTATAGTGAAGTGTATGGGTGTCTTTGCGCACTGGTGATTGATTCTGTGCATGGTTATATGATGCTGAAAAAATGTGTAATCTACAATCACCATTTCTCAGAATACAGAAGATCTCAAGAATGGCTGCTGAATGTTGTAGGTTTGGGCTCCAGAAAGTCTTTTCACTTCTGCAGGTTCAACTTATCATCCCTCTATGTCATGGTGGGCCTGCATTAATAGTTATATACGGTAATTGGTTGTGTTAGAAGCTGTAAAGATATCCATAGAGTACAAGTGTCTGTTAAATATGGTTGTCATGTGTGTGTGGGAGTCTTAATTTTGGGAATAGGTGTCTGATGGCCTAAAAGTGTATTTAAAGGTATTTGGGTGTCATTACATTGAGGGTTGTCTATGTTCTGTGTGGGTGTGTGGAATTTGAATTCATGTCTGGTGTGCATGGGTAGTATCCATAAGGGCTTTTACCATCTGCCATTTAAACATTTCAATAGCACATGGTCACACACTCGGGACTGCTCTAACTGAAGAATTTGCTTGCAAATCCTTACTGTTATTTCATAATCATTTTGTCTGTCTCCCAATAGAAATACTATGCTGAACCTTACACAGTAAGTTAGCATAGCTAACATTCCTTTGGAGTTTATTTCCTTTCTTGCTCTCACAGTGATATATATTTTATGTGGTGGTAGATAGTGAGAATGTATGATAATGTGTGGGTCTATCTCTAAGCTCTACTTCTCTATATCTCTCTGTCACTTTGTCCTGCTTTGTCTCTCTCTCTCGCTATATATATATATATATATATATATATGTGTACATGTATATATATATATATATATAGCTCTCTGCTTCTCTTGTCCCATCTCTGTTATTTCTTTCCCTCTCTCTCCTATGCTTACTTACTCTCCTACTTAATTTTCCACTCTTTCTTTAAAACAAATATCTTTATTTGCATTTTTCTTTATTTCAGCACAAGTGCAGCATATACTTTTAAGCACTTGGAGCAATGTCATCCTAACATAGTTGTTCAGCGGCACTGGCACTTGCAAAATTGATACATAGACTGGTGATGCATATTTCTCAAATACCCAATGTCGTAGTCCCACCCTTCCATCCTTCCGCAGTATTCTGTCATATGGTTGGAGTAATTTCTTGGGAGCCCCCTCTCCAGGAGTCCATAATATTGTATCCGTAGGCTCCAAATTTTTAAAAACTTTTTGGGACATCCACGGGCTATATATGTGTTTTTTTCCCCTGACATTTACAGAACCATCCCTCTTTTCCATTCGCAAATAGTGGACCGCTGCGCCGTCCCCCATTTGTGCGTCAAATCTAGCTTGGCGACCACCAGACCCAGGCTAACTAATGTTAACTCTGTCCGGGAGAGATTAACTTTTGTGTGTATGCCTAGCAGCACAAATTTGGGGTCTATGGGTATCTTGTATTCTGCCAATATTACTCCCCAGTAACCCCCGTATCTCCTGTCGCTCCCATACAGTGTTAATGAATGTGCCTAGCTCATGGTTGCATCTAAGGCAGCTAGGTGTGTCGGCCCTCCCCATTTTGTGCAGACGGGATCTGTCATAATAGATCCTATGTAAAAATTTAAACTGGATGAGACGGAGTCATGACTTAATGGCCACTTCTTAAGGGTGCATCATTGCAATCTCCCAATCGAGGTCATCCAAGGCTCCCAGCTCCATTTCCCACTTTGCCCATAGTTTCAGGAGGATGTCTGGTTTGTTATGTATTAAAATCCGGTACGTCCAAGAGACTGCCTGCTCACTAATTTCTCCCATAAGGAGTCTACCCTCTAACGAGGCATATTCAGGTAGTCCGCCCATGTCGATTTGTTGCGCCCCCCCATGCGTGGGCCAACTGCCTATATTTGTAGTATTACTCCAGGTGCAAATCATACTCATTTTGGAGATGGAAAAAGGTGGCAAGTTCTTTGCGGTCCGGTATGTCTTTAATTTTAGAAATACCCAACAAGTCCCACTTCTTAAATCCTTGCAATTTAAAAAATTCTTTGAGTCTCCCTCCCACCCAGAGTGGGGTCGCTTGTAATTCGGTTGCTCCACTTCATTTGCCTTTCTGCTTTTTTCCAGGCAGTTATTACCACCTGTGTGGCTGCTAATAGGTTCATGACTCCCTTCCCTTCATATAGGTAGTGCATGTGTGGGTGCGTCTCAAATTGTGCATGTTCCAATGTGGGGTGGTCTTCTGGCATATGTTCCCAGTCATTGACGACGATTAAATGGGCTGCCAAATAATATGCCCTGAAGTCTGGCAGTGATATGTCCCCGTTGTATTAGTTTTGTTGCAGTGTGGCAAGTGCCACTTTGGGGGTCCTACCATCCTAGAGGCATGTCGACAGCGCCTCATCTATCTTAACAAAAACCTCTTCTGAGAATGGGTAGTATGTGTTCTGGAGTATATACAGGAATTTTGGCAGTGTTGTCATTTTGCATAGTGCCGCTTTCCCAATCAGTGTCAGGGGCAGTGTTTTCCATTTTTCTATGTCGGTGTTAAATTCTGCGAGAACTCTATATAGATTTTGGTTTATAGCTTCCGTTCTATTTGTGGAGACATATATGCCCATGTATTTTATTCCTTTTTAGGTCTCGCTGAGCCAGCGCATGCGCTGCTCTGCGAGACATTTAGAATTGGGGTTTTCAAAGTGCTGCCACAGGCTTTTGGGGGCCTAGCGCTTGCGTTCACGCGCGCAGCCGCCATCTGCCTCCCTTCCAGCGAGATAACTTTCACTTTTTCGTGCTGCTACGCATCACTAGCATGTTTTTTTTTTTTACATTACTACAAGATAAATTTCAAAAATTGTTTGAACGGACTAAGAAACAAATGGACTGCAACGCCAAGTCCCAGATGGCCAGGAGTCTTCATGCGTCCCTCTCTCTGCAGATTGATAATATCAATGTAGAGTGTGTGAACCAACACAAGCGTGGTTGTCATGAACGCCTTGCCTACAACACACAAGCAGAGTCAGGACAGCGTTATTTATGGTTGGTGAAAGATCGTGAGTCGGTGACCCCCTGCTGCTGAGTACTGTGTGCAGCACATACATTCTCCGCTGTGATATCTTGAGACCATTGCCGACATTCAGAGGTATTTTCCGTCGCTTGGTTTATAAGGATCGCTAACAGACATTCCGACTGTGCACATCCCACATTAGCGTTCTCTACACTTAGACAAAAAAAAACATTGCGATGCGAGCTCAGACGGAATCTACAGGCTGTGCAGCTTCTGCTGACATTCCCAGTTGTGTCCGCTAGATGACGCCACGAGCAGGAAACACTAATCAAGTCTGACACAGTTCTACAGCTGCAATAGAACCAAATCGCACACTAGGAAGGTGGGAATAGTTAGCTGTTTATTTCTTTTCTGTTTTGTAACCAATTGTATACATTTAAGGTCAGTTTGAAAACGCTGTACAGAACGTCAGATGTATGCAAATCCCTTCATTGCATCATTCAAAATAAAGGTGGCCGTGCTATTTTACTTTCAAATGGATGCATGTGTGAAATGCAGCAACCACCCTTCCAATGCGGATTCCTAGGCAGCAATAGTTGTGTAACTAATTTACTGGCAATGTTTTACAAAATCATGTGAAAGGCTTGTGTGGTAAATCTGCATACCGGCGATGGCCGTAATGTTGAAATCTTTTACATTATTGCACAAGGAAAGAGAACTTGTTTTTCAGAAACTTGGAATGAAATATGCACTCCCCTAATATGATTGCTTCAAGTACTCTTCCAAGCGACCATTCGTTTTACAGTAATGGCCTAATTTGATAGGCAAAGTTTTCAGAGCCAAACCGAGCCTGTTACAGATTGGGTCTAAGGTACATTATGAAACCAGCACATTATGTCCCATGGCCATAAACCTCACAGACGGAAAGCAAATAGAGCATGAATCAAAAAAAGCTTTAGAAGGAGATAAACTATTACTAACTTCTGAATTAAAGACTAACACATAAGGGATGTTTATGAGTGCCGCTAAAATTCAGCTGCTGTGGCGGTCACATTACAGTAGACCTAACTTCTAGTTGATTTAAGGTAACCTCCTATAATGTGTGAAGTTGCTGTAATCTTCTTTACAAATGTGAAGCATCTTCTTGGACGGTGTCAAATGCTTTTTCTGCATCTAGTGATAATTTTAAGTGTGGGTCTGGTCTATGCTATTTCTAACCAGTTATGTAGTCTCCGCAGGTTTAGTCTAGTTGATCTCTTGGTCATAAACCCGGATTTGTCTCGGTGGATGAGGTTGAAAATTACTTTTGTAATCCTACTTGTTAATATGCAAGCTAGAATCTTAGTTTCTGTATTTAAGAGCGAAATGGGTCTATGGGAACTGCATTTCTCTGGCGGTTTACCTTTTTTATGTATTACCAGTATTGTGGTAGTTCGGAGGTCTCGCGGGAGGCTGCCTACTTTTTGCGTTTCTAGAAATAAGTTCAGAAGATGAGGGCTTAGCAAGCTCGCATCTTGTTTATATAGCTCTGATGGTAATCCGTTAGGACCCGGAGGTTTCCCAGGCTTCAGATAGCTCACGGCTTCTCTAACTTCCTCAAGTGTCATTTCTTCTTTTAATGTTTGTGCTTCACTGTCTTCTAGCCTGGGGACCTCTATTTCTTCTAAGTATCTTCCTATTTGCGTTGTCTCTGCTAGGGGACGTTTCGCATAGAAGGTCTCATAGTAATGCGCAAAAGCAGTTGCTATCCGGGTGGGTTTTGTGTAGATTTGGCCGTCCTCTGAGTCTATCTGGGTCACCCATCTACTTTCTAATTCTTTCTTACTGAGCCATGCAAGTATACGGCCTGCCTTGTCTCCGGCATTGTAGAGGCATCGGTACATTGCTTGAAATGCATGCTGCGCGTCTCTCTGAGCATATATATTTGCTTAGCTCTCATCTTTAAAAACGCTGAAACTCACACATTAGGTGATCCTTGCGCTCCTGGGTAGGAAAGGCTTCGGTGATGGAGTTTTTTGGAAATATGTTAAAATGCCATGCAATGAAGGGAAAGTCCAGTAAAATCTGAAAATAAATAAAACCACTGAATCATGAAATGAAATTAATTAGCTGCTCCAAAAACAGCCACGGCTCTTAAACATAAACGGATGTGACTTGAGGTTTGGGCACTAAGAGGAACCAGATGGGTCTAGGCAGTGGTTCTCGGCTGCGGTGACTGCTTAACTCCGCCCGCTTCCTCCCCGCCATATGAACAAATTGAAAGGGCGCCTGCAGCCCACGGGATCTGGTTGAATATAAAAAATAAAATACCACTTGTTTAAAGTTGATGTTACATACTGTGTATATGGGTGTTTACAGAGGCTAAATTGAGTTTATTGTGATTCAGTTTCATAGTGCAATGTTTCAGGGCACACTTTATTTCTGGCAAGGGCACGACACAGTAATTCAGAGCTGCCAACAGGGAGTCAAGAGGCTCTGAATTAAATCTATCTGTAAATCCATTTGAACGGACAGTGGTATTGAGCTAGGTGAAACGGCACCACTGTAGAAAATCGCACATATATTAGTTACAATAGATACTGAATTCTGGATGGTGCTGTAAGATGAGGAGAACTACCAACCTCCCCCAAAATTGCGGCCAAGGCCACTGAATACACAAAGGAAAGGGGCAGAGCGCGATGTGTGCTGCGATAGGATATCTAATGTCCTCTTGTTTCACCGCTCTCATGTGTTCCCCTATTCTTTCATGTAATGTCCTTATGGTGCTACTCACATATCTTTTGTCACACCTGCACTCGATAATGTATGCAACAAATTTAGTCAGGCAGTTTATATTGGTAACAATTCTGTACGTTTGGTCTCCGGGCCTTAAAAATGTGTCTTTCTGCTACAGGCCCACTTACATGCACTGCAGTGCCCACAGCCATAAAAACCTATTGTACGTTGTGTAAACCAACTCTCTTTCGTCCCAACTCTAGGATAACTAGGGCTCAGTAAATTTCTCAGTGAGACTCCTCGTCAATAAGTAATGTCTGGTCTGTCTGAAATCGCATCGCTGAGGGATTTGTCAGCTCTCAGAATGTGCCAATGCTTGTTGAGACTACGTACTAATACCCCCGACCAGGCGTTGTAACCAGTCACCATACATATCTTCTCATTTTCTTGCTAGGTTTGGTGCGTTCCCTTAAAGTGTCCTGTCTCTTTACACTATTTATTCTCTGTTCAGCTTTCCTAAGTGTATTTATACCATAGCCCCTTCTCTGGAAGCGGGCCAACACACCTTTCTTACTTTACTCAAATTCCGGAACGTGGCTGCAATTTCGTCTAACCCTGATTAGTTCTCCAAAGGGAATAGACCTAATTTGGTGAGCAGGATGAGCGCTGGACGCATGCAACAGTGCGTTGCACGCTGTCTTTTTACGAAACAATCTGCTTTGGATCTTGTTCTCCTTGATATAAAGTTCAGCATCTAAAAAGGAGATCTTATTTGTGCTAAACTCAAAGGTGAATCTGATGTTATATTAATTTTCATTGATGTATTTGAAAAAATCCATCAGTTTATCTGGTGTGCCTGTCCAAATCATGAGGCAATCGTCAATGTACCTGCCCCAATACAGGATAGAGTCATTCTATTCGGCTCCCATCGGACCCCAGATTCTCATCTCTTCGAACCAACCCATGAACAGGTTGGCATACGAAGGAGAAAATCTGGAGCCCATGGCGTTTCTGCTATACCACTTTTCTTTGATCAAAAACACATTATTGTCCAAAATAAGTTCAATCATACTGATCAGCATCTCTGTGTGATTCCATGCACTGGCTGACCTAGTGTTGAGTATCTTGCCGATGGTATGCAAACCGATCTCTCTTCTAATGCTTGTGTACAAAGCTGTAACATCAAGGGTAACCAAAGTCATGTCAATTCAGGTCAGTCAGTATCCTTAGAATATGTTTCATGTCAGGGTTGTACGAAGGCAAGTTCTTGACCATTGGTTTCAGAAATGTGTCCACATATTCCGATATTCTTTCGGTCGGCCCATCATTACCAGATATGATGGGTCTCCCAGGAGGAGACGAAAGGTCCTTGTGTATCTTGGGAAGCGTGTAAATGCACGGGTGCCTAGGACGGTCAACTCTCAAGTAAGCCAGCTCATTGTCCTCCAGCAAACCCAACCCATGCCATTGCCTCAAATGTCTGTTTATGTGGTCTGTCAGAGCCCAAATGGGATTGGTCGTAAAAGGCTCATAACATTCCTGATCATTCAATTGTGAGAGGATGTCAAGTTCATAGTCAGTACTTTGCATAATAACTATGTTCTCCCCCTTATCTGCCTCACGTATCGTGATGCTCTGATCACTCATAAGGTTCTTTAGCACTTGACGTTCTATATGTGTCAAGTTGTCTCTCATACTACCAGTATGTTTCCTCCTTTTGTCCGTATGTTTGTCAAGGTCTAAGAGTACCAGTTTATGAAAGATATCTATATTATTACCTGTGAAGAGAGTCGGTGTCCACTTAGACTTCTCCTTTAAGTTACTGGTGATACTAAGATCGCTAACTATGTGCAGATCTCACATGATCATATCTGAGGTCACCACCTCATCTTCACAATCAGTTAGTGATACTAACAATCTGGTGTCCAATACATCCTGTATCGAAAGTGCACTCGAGGCAAAGACCCCATGACTTGGTTGCAAATTTTTATTGTCAAAGTTCATCATTTGAAAATGTTTCTTAATTTTCATCCGTCTAACAAATTTATATAGATCTATTTTGAGATCACAAATATCACCTACACTTTTAGGGCAAAAACTCATACCCTTAGTCAGAACAGATAGAGCATCATCAGAAAAACATTTCCCAGTCAAATTCACTACATTTATGTCCTCTATTTCTTCAGGTTTTAGGATCTGGTTCTCACCCCTGGCCACTCTTCTCGCTGAGCCCCCTCTCTTTCCCCTCCTTGTTTTGCCACCGGTACGGTGCGCCAGTTCTCTCTGTTGGCTTTCTTTATTCTCTGAACCTCTTGTAAAAAACGATTCTCTCTATTAGGTGCATTGTTAGGACCCTCCCCCCTGTCTGACTCACTGCCATGGGTCATAACAGTTTCCAATGACGTGGAAAGATTCCGTACCCGAGCACACATAAAATATCAACAATAATGGTCATATAACAATATGATACAGGATAGATTCGTTGTTAGTTGCACTTTAATTTTATTGCTTCCGTTGGTCCAGCCTTGAACTGATTGATTGTCCCTCCTTAGGTCTCTGCTGATTGTCT
This sequence comes from Triturus cristatus, assembly GCF_964204655.1. Lineage (NCBI taxonomy): Eukaryota > Metazoa > Chordata > Amphibia > Caudata > Salamandridae > Triturus > Triturus cristatus. The sequence continues at coordinate 460,026,249 of NC_140593.1, forward strand.
TTAAGTACTAAGTGATCGTACTTTTTAGCAAAAGTGAAGATCCTGCAGTTTAGATAATCTTGCTCATCCCTCCTTAGTCTCCTGGTTTTTCTCTGTTTAATGTCAGATAGATGACGTTGCATCACGTCATTCTATATTACAAAATTCTTATTGGTTGCCTCTGCCAAATTCAACTGTTTGATCTCCTGTTCTAATAAATCTATATCTTTCTGTAATTGTGAGACCTTCCTATCACAATTTTCAATGAGAATCCCCATTAATCTGTTGGAATCCTCAGTTAGTTTCCTCTCCCAGGCGAAGAGGAAGGTCTCACAATTACAGAAAGAAACAATGTCAGATAAGTGTCATCACGGTTTTTTGACCATCACATGGTCACAGATTGGTCATTGGTTCTTTCACTTTGTTGTCACAAAGGTTTTCCTCCATCACCAATAAGCAAGTGATCAGGGATGTCACTTTTTCACCCCCTATAGTTTGGTTCAATAGTTAGGTTGGGTCCTTGATTAGCATGGGTGTCATATTCATTCGTTCTACCTTGTGCGTGTTTATTACATGTTTATCCTTAGAGGTGTATAATTATACCTCAAGCCATGGGGAACTTCTAATGTGATAATGTACACCTGTGTATGTATGGTGTTACATCGGTCTTTTGTTTGTGTTTATACAGCCTTCAGAAAGTCGCGGGATGATTTCCCAGTGTATGCGACGAAACCCGTGTCGGTTGAAGAGAAACCATAAGAATAAAGTAAGAAAAACAAGAAACTCACAATACTGTGTTAATATTTATGCAAATAATGTGCAGATAAATGTTTAGATACACTACAGACGTGTGCTGAGGATTTTTTTGTCTATCTGTAAATCTACCTAGAAGCTTCTTTTTTTTTTAATTTATATTTATTGAGTTTTTCTGTTGTCCAAAAAAAAAACCGGTCACAATAATTTTGCACATAGCACAGTCCCTTGCCCGAGAGGCACATAGATCAGAACACATGAAAACAATCCTTTATCCCCCAAAATATACATAAGTTCAGATTTTTTCTTTTTTCCAGACTTATTTTCAAACATTCTCCTTCCACCTCCTGATAGGTTGCCATATACGCTTTCCTAAAATTCTACCCTTTTTCCCCTTCCTATCATATATCCCTTTTTCCAGATTATATACTGACAACAGTCTAGCCAACCATACATGGAATGTTGGAGCTACCTTATCCAGCCATGCTGTTGCCACACAGATTCTCAAAACTGACATAGCCATGAACAAGAAATAAGACGAGCTAGCCTGCTCATTTCCCCCACCTACCCCAAGGAGAATCCATGCTGGCGTAAGAGCAACATTAATTCCTAGATTTATATCTAAAAAAGATTCAATAGCCCTGAGCAGCAAATTAAGTTGTGGACATAGCGCAAAAATATGGATGATATCAGCCTCGCCGCTGTCACACCGGGGGCGCTTAATTACTGTCGTTCCCCCCCATTGAGCCGTCCTATCAGGTGTATGGTATAAAGAATATATCGTCTTATAATGTCGGGCCTGTAGTGCTGCTGAGCAGAGTATGGTCTGCCCCAACTCTAAAGAGTCCTGAAAGCAATCCTGGTCGACCTGGAGTTTATCTGCCCATTTCCTTCCATATTTTTCCAGATCATCGCTTCTTAAGACAGACAGCTCAGCATAGATTTTCCTTATAGAACATTCTGCCCCGCCCTCAATGACATCCAGTATCCTATTTTTACAGAACCCGGCAGTGCCGCCCTGTTTATTCATCAAATAACTCAGAACTTGCAAAAACTTTAAAAAATCGTTCCTAGTGATACCATACTTCCCTTGGACTTCGGTAAACTGTAAGATGCCTTGAGCTCCCATGAGGGCCCCCAATTTCCGAATCCCCCGCCGCCCCCAATCACCCATAACAGTATCTGCAAATATTTCTTCTGGGAGAGACACATTCCCTTCGATCCGAGTATAGGCGTTGAATCTACCCAGCCCCAGTTTTTTACAAAATGATGCCTACATTTTAAAGCCTGCTATAAGTGTCTTAAATCTGGTTCTTTTATAGTACCCAGGATCTGTATATTTCAGGAAGCAGTTTCCTGCATCTTTTCCAATAAGTATTGCATATATATCAGTTGATCCTATCTTAACCTGCGGATCTGAGGTGTCTCCTCCCATAAGCCCACTCATGTACTGGAAGGCTGCTGCCCAGTAATATAACTTAAAATCGGGAACCGCCCATCCTCCCCTATCCCTAGGAAGAGTTATAAATCGAAGGGCTCTCTTGGTTTTCCCTTGTGCCCATATGAATCAGTTGATCAAACGTTCAATTGCCGCAAACCATTTACCTTCAAATATCAATGGGATTGTCCTAAACAGATAGAGGAATTTGGGCAAAATGATCATTTTAACCACGTTAGAGCGCCCAACAAGGGAGAGATGAAGGTTATGTATCCTATCGAGATCTTTCGTGCTTTTAACCATTATAGGTTCAATATTGTGCTCTAGGATCTTATCTAAGTCTGCTGATATACTAATACCGAGATACCCAGCCGATTTGACTACCCACACATCGTTACAAACCACCTGGCTATTCTTAATGATCTGTGTCTTGGGGCCATTTAACGCATATCCCGATATCCGACCGAATACCTCAGCCTCCATTTCTACTTCCACAATTGCCCTAGTTGGAGAAGGAGTCACTATCGCAACGTCGTCCGCATAAACTAAAGTTTTAAACAGTTGGCCCTGAATCTTAATCGGAATAATTTGGTCGTTTATTTCCAATTTACGAATCAGCGGATCGATGTTAACCGCAAATAGCAGTGGCGAGCATGGACACCCTTGACGGGTACCTCGTTTAATCTGTACTGCCGATGTATGCCCTCCGTTGATTCTAAGCTGGGCTGAGGTAGATCGGTAAAGTGCCTGAATTGCCCTAATAAACCCTACTCCAATACCACACCACGATAGAGCAGCCCAAAGGTAGTCCCAGGAGACCCGGTCGAATGCCTTTTCTGCATCCAAGAACATAACCGCCATAGGTTCTCCTGAGACTTCCGTGCCATCAAATAAAGTGATTACCTTACGAACATGCTGTGTAGTTCCCCTCCCTGGGATAAACCCATGCTGTGTAGGGCTAACCAATTGACCTATTATCTTACACAACCTGAGAGCCATTACCTTAGAATTTTTTTTAGCATCCAAAATCATGAGAGTAATAGGTCTATATGAACCCGGTTCCATGGATGACTTACCCTTTTTCGGAATCACCACAATGTCGGCGCCTGCCCAGGAGACTGGGACAGATTTTCCTGACAGTGCCTGTAAGATTGTATCAACCAGCTCAAGGCGTATTACGTTTTGAAATGTTTTAATAAACTCGATGGGGATTAAGTCAGGACTAGCAGCCTTACCTGAGGGGAGATTATTAAGTGCCACGAGATTTTCCTCAAAGTTCAAGGGTGCATCTAATGCCTCCCTGTCTTCATCAGAGAGCTGGGGAGGAGTGAGACCCCCCGGATACCGCTGGATATCTGAGGGATCTCCTGACTGATCCTCGCTATATAACTTAGCATAAAACTGTCTAAAGACTTCTCTAACTTCCTCGGAATCAGTGAATTTACCTCCTTTACCATCAGATATTTCTTTGATCTCTTCCGACACCACTCTCTGCCTTGTGCGAATTGCGAGAATATGCCCCACCCGCTCACTCAGCTCGTGGCATTGCTCCCTTTTGGTAAAGTAGGTCGCGGCTGCCTTTGTAGCAAAACCCTCATTTATATCTGCCTTAATTCACAAAATTTTAAGGAGCACCGGATCCGGAGAGACGCCGGCCTGGACTGCAAGAATCAGCTCCTGCTCTGCCTCTGTAACTGCTTTAACCATTTTATTAACTCTGACCTCCTCTTGTTTTTGTTTATACAAACCATAGCTTAAAGTCTCCCCCCCGGATACCGGCCTTAAAAGCGTCCTAGATCACACCTGAGGAAGTGCTACCACGATTAATTTCCCAGAAAGTAGTTATCCAGTTATTCATATGATTAACATAATCATTATCCTTAAGAAGCCTCCTCTCGAAGGTCCATGTTCGCGTCCGCCTTTCACTTCCTATCGATTTTACTGTTAAAACCAATGGATTTTGATCAGAAACCAATCGAGGAAACTTCTCCATCTGACTTTCAGAAATTAAAGAATTTGATATGAAAAAGTAGTCCAACCTAACACAGACCTTATGAGGGGCAGAGTAATAAGTTATTCCATCGTCTAATGGGTTCAAGCGTCTCCATGCGTCAGTTAAGGAATTATGATACGCCAAGTTAAGTATTGCTCAACATACTTTTTTCTTCCGACCTCGATATTGCTGTCCTTCCTCCGTACCCAAGCCCCCAAACCCATTTATATTAAACCCCCCCCCCCCCAAAATAACTGGTTCTGGCCATAAAGCCAGTTCTGAATCTAAAAATTCAAAAACACCCGGGTCATCCTCGGTGGATCCATACACTGATCCAATAGTAACTGTTTGATCATTAATTACACATTCCATCAGAACCCATCTTCCCCATTGATCTTCCTTCTTCCTAATAACCTTGACATCCCTTCTTTTAGACAAAATAGCCACCCCTCTGGTCCTAGTCCCCTGTCTTGAATATGCGTGCAGAAAGAAACCATCCATTAAGTGACCCCTTATCCCTTCTACATGCGTCTCCTGCAAGCAAACAAAATCCAACCGCATTAATCTCAGGGCAGCTGCAACGCTTTGTCTTTTCACCTGGTCGTTCAGCCCACACACATTAAGGGAAGCAATCCTTATACTCATTAAAATACATCATATGTCTGACCCATCCAGATAACCGAAATGTTATTACATATATTACCTATATTCCTTATTTCTTGTAAAGATTGTAACCTTACCTCCCCTCTTCTATTGATACCTCTCTTGTGGTTGTTCAGACATCTCGGACCTAGTGCTGTGCAACACTGTAAACCTCGCCCCCCTCCCTTCCCCAATCCCACCCCTCCCCTGAAACTCCCCCTCCAACGCCCTACCCCATTACAGGCAAATGGGTCACTCATGACCCATGTGTGGCAGCTTAGAATGCAGCAGTCGCAGCCCCCCCCTCTCCCTCGTGTCCACCCTGTGTTCCTTAATCCCTGCCTAAGAGTCTTCTAAAGAAAAACTATATCTCCCGAAAGCCAAACAAGAGAACTAACCCCTATCCCCCCTTCTGCTCTTTTAATTCTGCCAGATATTGTTGGGCCTTGATCTCCGAAAAAACAGATCCTAACCTGCCCCTTGACAATAACCTTAAGCCTTGCTGGGCGCGATCAATTGCCTCAGCCTCCATCTTCTTTCCACAGTAGCGTGACAGAAGTCAGGCCGGGCGAAAAAAGTAACCCGGTCAAACGTACGCCTAGCCTCTGGTTTAGCCTTCTCGATAATCTCCTGCCTGAGGAGAAAATTGCCTACATAAACCAGGATTGCCCGAGGTCTTACTACCTGAGTTGCACTATAAGGCTTTTTTTGAGTGAATGGGAAGCGATGCGCTCCTTGGACTTTGCTCTCCCAGCCCCAGGACTCCATCTCGGGGAAAGCTCCCTTAAACAAATTAAGGACAAATGCCCTGACGTCCTGTCCTTCGACCCCTTCCGCCACGCCCAGAAGTCTTATGTTGTTACGTCTCTGGCGGTTCTCAAAGTCCTCCAGCTTCCATTGAACATCCTCTGTCAATTTCTCCTGTGCCTCTCTGAATGAATGCCATCTGCTAACGTCGTCTTCCAGCCGACCCGTTCTTTCTTCGACATGAGCGACCCTGTCAGCCATCTCCTCATATAGTTTGTTCATCTTCCGCATAGAACTCTGAATTTTTTTCCCCGCCTGCTTAGCTCTCCGGCTCTCGAGTCTAGCCTCGCCCTGCATTTGTTTCAGAGTAGTATAAAGAAGATCAAGTGATGTGGCCTGAGGCTGATTACAAAGCTCGTCCTGGTCCACCTGTGAGTCAGCTGCCGCGCCCTCGTGATAAAGATGTGACGTCGCCGAATAGTCTGAACAAAGTTTCCTATTCTCCCCAGCTTCTGGCGGGCTGGGAGGATGCTTTGGTTTGGATTTTGTCCTTTTTTTTGTATGAAGCCCTGTGAGTAGCAGGTGCCTTCTGGACTGAGGAGCTAACTGCTGAGTCTAAATCAGAGCTACTGTCCAGGCTTCCCTCGCTTGACAATAGAGAATCTGATTCGTCATTTAATGAAAAAAAAGCATTCTCCATCCGGGGTGCCAGGGATTCCTCTATTAAGTGATATTACCTGAGCCTGTCCCATAGCCCCCTTACCCCAATCGTTGCAGGAATCACCAGAGTTTCTTTTAATAACCCTGCTCCCCTCCCGTCAGTACCTGTCGTTTGAGCGAGTGTAAAAACGCTGCTTACACATACCACGCTATCAGCCAGCCTCGCGCCCCCACCCGGGGGGGCTCACCTTCTGATTTGCTCTGCAAATTAAGTGCTTCGGCTCCTGCAGAGGCCGCGATCAATCTATCCTGGATCTCGGAGACTGCCTGCAGCAGTGTATCCATTTGTTGCTCGGCAACAATACCTTCAGCGTCCACTGGTGCAGCTCCGTCTCCAGGCCCGGTTTGATTCACAGCCGTTTCTGCCGTCTTCACCACAAAGGACTCCTGTAAGGTAGGCTGTCGTAGCTCCTTGGGGGGTTTAAGCTTACCCCCATCGATGCCGAACTTCGCCGCCGCCGTTGATTTGCGAGTACACCCGCTAAGGTCTCTTCCACCACTTGTAATCGCTGAGCCTATACCGCTGCCGCCATAGCCTCGCGCATCATCAGGTTTCTTGGGACCTCTCCGCGGCTGCATAACTCGCTGTGAACCGAGGGCTGTCGGATCCTTCGTTAGGCGCCCGGAATTGTGTTTTTTTAGGCGCCATTTTGGATAGGGAAGGCTGGTAGTCACCTTTGCATCGCAGCGCTCCAGCTCGCAGGTGGTCCCCGAGTAGAGGCAATCAACTAGGAAGCCTTTAAAAGGTGCCCTTTCAGGTCTGTCAAGCATCCTAAGGCTGCTCATCCTCAAGCGTAGTGTCAGACAATATTTTAAAAATTACCTGTTATCCATTTGTTTTATGTTTATTTAGCGCAGTTCTCCCCTGATTTTATTTCCCCTCTTTCTCGCACGTTAAATTGGCTCCTCACCGCTGCTTAAGCGGGTTATCCCCAGCGCGTTAGGCGCCCGGAATTGTGTTTTTTTTAGGCGCCATTTTGGATAGGGAAGGCTGGTAGTCACCTTTGCATCGCAGCGCTCCAGCTCGCAGGTGGTCCCCGAGTAGAGGCAATCAACTAGGAAGCCTTTGAAAGTTGCCCTTTCAGGTCTGTCAAGCATCCTAAGGCTGCTCATCCTCAAGCGTAGTGTCAGACAATATTTTAAAAATTACCTGTTATCCATTTGTTTTATGTTTATTTAGCGCAGTTCTCCCCTGATTTTATTTCCCCTCTTTCTCGCACGTTAAATTGGCTCCTCACCGCTGCTTAAGCGGGTTATCCCCAGCGCGTTAGGCGCCCGGAATTGTGTTTTTTTAGGCGCCATTTTGGATAGGGAAGGCTGGTAGTCACCTTTGCATCGCAGCGCTCCAGCTCGCAGGTGGTCCCCGATTAGAGCCCTATATATCCTCGCCATGCTGACGCGCAGCGTGATCGCGCAGCGTGTTCGCCGTACTCCCGCCGGAGTCACGCCAGAGTCCAGCCCGTCTGCGCCCGTCCGCGCTAAGGACGGGCTGGATGGCGCAAGGGTAGATGACATCGCACGGGAGAAACCGAGGTTAGTATATACGAGGCAGGACTTCACCGTTTTAAAACCGTCCATACTCCCTTGCCATCATGGGTATGCACCTGAGGGATTTCTGACATCTCCCACCTGTCTCTGTTTCGGCTCTCCTGTCCTGGGATTGTCTCCATCAGCTGTTGTTCAGAGGCCCAAATTCGATTCTAGGGTGAGGAGCAACACGGGTTTCCTCTTAAATGCGAGGTCCTTGATCAAAAATAACCTAGCTTTTAAGGATTTCGCATTGTCCAGAGTCCCGGACTGGGTCTTCATAACTGAAACCTGGGCAAAGGATTCCTCAGGTCCCGATCTTGTGGAGGCAGTCCCAGATGGCTATACTCTAGTGAGAATGGATAGAGTGGGCCGGATGGGGGGAGGGATTGGCATTCTTTACAGGGACCATTTGTCCTGCCACATCACTCCCTTAGACGATTTTCAGGAGTCCTTTCAGGCTCTCCAATTTTCTATTAATGGTGCATATGGAGTACCGTTTAAGGGCCTCCTCATTTACAGACCCCCAGCGATCAAAACAGATTTCTGCAGTCAAATGCTCAAGATCCTAGAGCCATACTTTGGCTGTGACCATCTCACTGTTTTGGGGGATGTAAATTTTCATTTAGAGAAGGTGGACTCGTCCGAAACCCAATCTCTTCTGGATACTTTTTCTGGGTGTGGGCTGACACAGTTAGTCAGAGGACCCACCCATTCGGCTGGCCATACGCTCGATGGGGTTTTCTCTAACGACACTCGGTTGGTCACTGAACTGCCTTTTCCCCTCTCATGGTCCGACCATTATGCGATTCCCTTGGTCTTAACGACCTCCTTGCCCAGCAATAGGGGTAATAAGCCTAGTAAGTTTGAACGAAGACGTAATTTAAAAAAGCTAACTAATAATTTACTCGCTCCCAAACTTGCAGGGCTATTGATTACCCCTGGGGAGGATGTAACATCAGCAGTGGAGAGGTTGGAGAACGGTGTCACAATTGCCCTTGACGAACTTGCACCGGCCACCTTGTGCTATTCTGCCAGAAGAACTCCCTCGGCCCCCTGGTTCTCTGAATCACTAAGACTGCTTAGGCAGGGATTACGGAGACAGGAACGTCGTTGGCGGTCTAGTGGGTACTCGTGTGAGAGGGATAGACATAAAACTCTCTTGAGGACTTATAAGGAGGAGGTAATAAAAACCAAACAAGAATATTTCACCTCTCTTACCGCCTCACTTTCCTCTCCCAAAGATCTCTTCAAAATCGTGGACACGCTCATCTCATTAAAGATGCCAGATCCTGTGGTAAGCTCACAACAGTTGTGTAATGATATTGCACAATTTTTCAACACCAAGATTGTGGATATTCATTCAGCATTGGAGCTACAAAGGGTGACTCTATCCATTTCTACAGACTGTTCCTTGGCATCTTTATCTGAGGAGGTGTCCTCTGGAAGTCTGTCCAGTTTTCCATCTCTCTCCCTACTGGATCTTGAAGTCCTCTTGGCTAAGGTTAGGTCGGGTTCCCCCTTAGATCCCTGCCCCCTTAAACTTTTAAACAGTGCAAAGACTGTCTTCTTCCACCCTTATTGGGTGTGATGAATGGGGCAATGAAGGAAGGGACCTTCCCCCCTCAGTGGAAGAAAGCGGTGGTCAAGCCTCTTTTAAAAAAATCCACTCTTGACCCAGGTGTGCTTAAAAACTTTCGCCCCATTTCGTTGCTCCCAGCTCCTGCCAAGATGCTGGAAATCCACCTAAATAAGCATCTTGTTGACTTTTTGGAAGCCCATGATAGGTTGGACCATTCGCAGCACGGTTTTTAGGAGAGAACACAGTACCGAATCTGCCCTTACCATCGTGCTTGACACCATTCGCACCAGGGTTGATAAGGGACTGACCACTCTCCTCATCCTTTTGGATCTCTCGGCTGCCTTTGATACCCTGTCTCCCTCAGTACTAACATCAAGGCTGAGAGAGATAGGGATCAAGGGTACGGCACTTAGTCTGCTGGTATCCTTCCTGAATCAGAGGGAACAGAGAGTAAAGCTGGGGGAGTTCTTGTCTCCATCCCTTCCTGTGCTTTGTGGGGTCCCTCAGGGGTCGGCATTAAGTCCGACCCTTTTTAACATCTATGTTACCCCACTGGCCAGGCTTATTAGATCTTTCGGGATGGAGGTAATTTCTTATGCTGACGATACACAGATTCTGCTGTCTTTTACCCAACCTACTATCCTGGCTGCCTCCAATTTTAAAAACTGCATGAAGGCAGTCGCTCAATGGATGGTTTGTAATTCATTGAAACTCAATGGGGAAAAGACAGAGATTCTGGTGTTCGGGGGAAAGGAGGATCTTTGGTCGGCTGATTGGTGGCCTTCCACTATGGGGGTGTGCCCCACACCGACGACTCTGGCTAAAAACCTAGGTGTTTTGATCGATCCCCTCTTGAGGATGGATCAACAGGTAAAGAGGACCATCTCCACCTGTTGGGGCCTTATTAACATCCTACGGAGGATCAGGCACTATTTGTCTTTCCAGGCCAGGAAACAAATTGTCCTGGCACTGATAGGTTCCAGACTTGACTATTGTAATGCTCTTTATTTAGGCATCAATAGTGGCCTGGTGACCCGTCTTCAAATGGTGCAGAATGCTGCCGCTAGACTGGTCTTGGACCTGCCCAAACGGGCCTCAGCTCATACGGCAAGAAGGACCTTACACTGGCTCCCAATTGAGGCCAGGATATCCTTCAAGTCCCTGACTCTGATTTACAGAGCCCTGGCAACTAAACGGTCCGGTGGCGTGAGGGATCTGCTGGTCCCCTACACACCCCCTAGAACTCTCCGGTCGTCAAATAAGCTCTTGCTTCTAGTGCCCAGGATACGTAAAGCTAAGTGGGGAGGTAGAGCCTTTTCAACTCTTGCTCCCAGGCAGTGGAACTCCTTGCCCTTGGAGATAAGATCTCTTCCCTCGGCGCTGGCTTTTAGGAAGGCCCTTAAGACATGGCTTTTCGCCAAGGCCTATGCTTAGATATGATCTGCCTTACTATTGAATTGTTTTTGGTTAGGCGCCTTGATGCCTTCGGGCTAAGTAGCGCGTTTATAAGTTTCCTTTCATTCATTCATTCAGTCCTTGCCACCATCGTGATCCAGTTGCTCCTTCTGGATCACGTCATCCTTCAGTTGTTTGGGTCCCCTTGGCGCCATTCCCACCTCGCCTCTGAGCAGCCACAGCCGCTACAGCCGCTGGTAGAGTAAATCGGGCTGGAGTATTTCCAAAGCTGCTGTAAACTGTGACACCCAGCGTAGTGAGCACAGTTCCCGGGACAAGGCCGCAATCCAGTAGTTTGCTCGAGAGGGGATCTCAAGCATCCCAGCGTCTTTCTAAATCAGCATACTCAGGGACCTGGGAAGAGGGAGAGAGACTGCGACTTCACGCTGCAATCAGACAGCGGCCATCTTGCCTCAGTCAGAAGATTCTAATGCATACTCATAGCAGCAACACAGCAAACCACTCTGATGCAACTCCCATGAGAACTTCATAGTACAATATCTCAGTGCGCTGCACCCTCAGGGATACTCGTTGCACAGTATCTCAGTCCACTCCTAAATCAAATTCATGGCACATTACACCAGAAGCTTCCTTGCACAATACAATATCTCGGTTTGCTAATAGCAGCGTGAAGACTGCAGTTTACCAATGAGTTGAAATTACTAAATTTTGTTATATTTAGCTTTTCAGCATCTGGCTGACTGAACTTTACATAATTTTTGGGCAATCCTCCTTTGCATGCTCTTGCGCATCTACAACACAGTCAACAACCCCAGTCTTTAAGGTAAGGAAACTGCTGCTATATCTTTTTACATAATAATTAAGGGCTGTGTAAGTTGTCTACATGATGGGTGGCGTCAACGTGCACTAAACCTCATACGTTGTACTTTGATTATTAACATGTAACTTTAATATTGGTAAGACACCATGAATACAGTAGAGCAACTAAATGCAAAGCCGTTCATTGGACTGAAACGTGAAGAGAAACTAATTGCAAAACAATTAGGACCTCACAGGCCAGACCTAAACCTACAAAGTTCCCTAGACAGAGGGAAGAAATACACACGTTCATTCTCAAACACCTGGTACACAAGTTGATTGGCTTACAGGGTGCACTTCAACAAATTCTCTGTTCTGCTTCCCCTGCTTGCTGTTTAGTGGTGAAATTCCTTGGACAAAAAAGGACTAACAGACTTGATGCATTTGTCAGATAAAGTAAAGAAGCATGCACACACAAAAATCCATATGGAAAACCTGATGAGACTGGGAATGTTGGGAGACACATCGATTGAAGCCCACTTAAGCGATACGTACCACAAAACAATAAAGAAACACAATGAAGCAGTTGATAGGAATAGACACATACTATCAAAAATCATTGATTGCATTTGTTTCTGTGGTGCTTTAGAACTGGCATTATGAGGGCATGATCAATCTCAAAGTTACGCAAACTCTGGTAAATTTAGAGGCCTTGTGGATTTAATAGCAAGCATAGACCGTGAAATGGAAGTACATCTAGGAAGTGCTAGTCTTCAAGGGCACCTCCAAAATAATACAAAATGAACTGCTTGAGTGCATGCTAGAAATTGTAAAAACCTAAATCGTACAAGAGTTGAAAAACACCAACTTTGTGGCTATTCAGGTTGATGATACCACTGATGTGGCCACTAAAACACAGTCTGTACTGATCTTTCGGTACCTTGACAATTACAGCAAAGTTGTAGAGAGTTTCTATGGTTTCACACATTTAAGAGACTAGTGCAGTAAGCATTTCCTCAGCTATACTACATGAACTAAACTTGATTTTTCCAGAGCAGCCTCAAAAACAAAAATTTGAGATGTGTTCCCTAATGCCCATTATGTGCACTGTTTTGCCCACCAACTTAATCTTATTAGGCAACAAGCAGTAGGAAAGATCTCTGAGGCACAGGAATTTTTTATGGATGTAGGAGGAATGGCAGCATTCTTCTAACGTCCCCCAAAAGAACGGAGGTACTTCAGGCGATTGTCAACGGAAGGATTCCAAAGGGAGGCCCAACTTGTTGGAATTTTCACATACGCACAATCAGGCTAATATACCAATATAGGGTTGACATTGAGAAATGATTAGACACCATAGAAGCCAATGATGACTTTGAATTCTAAAGTCGGAATGAGGCCCGTGGCTTTGCTAGAACTTTACAAGACAGGGAGTTCCAGTTTTATCTGTTTTTGTTTCATGAAATAATGCCTCATGTTGACATACTATTTCAACAGTTACAAAAAGGTGAAATAGATACTGTCTTTGTGGAAAGAGCTACCACCAACTTTGTCACCAGCATGAACAAAGTCAGAGAAGGGGTTGACAATTTAGATAGCAGACTGCCAAATGATTCTAGTTTCTCTAACCGCAGAAAAAACATCAGCAGTCTGGTCCGAATTGCAAAAGAGATATGTGACACTATAATTGTGCAGGCAAAGGAAGGAACGTTTTTCTTTTAAAAGCATTTGGTGAGTGCCACATTACTGCAAAGTGATCAGTTTGCAAAATATGATAATTCCTTCCCTGAGCAAGCACTGAATAAGGCTGTGGAAGCTTACCCTCTGCTCAACAAAGAGGATCTGAGAACTGAATTAACTGTACTGTATGGAATAAATGTATACCGGCAGGCCACTGGTGCCATTTCTTTGCTTGCTTTAGTTCAGAACCTTATTATGGAAAAGTCACTTACAGAGACAGTGGCTTTACTAAAAATAGTCATTACCACTCCGATGACAACAGCAGAGGCAGAACAATGTGTTTCCACATTAAACAGAATTAAGACATTCCTGAGGAGCACCATGATTGAGGAAGGACTTAATGCTTCTTCGATGCTCTCTATAGAGAGAGACCTTGTTAAAAGAATCCCAGAGTTTAATGTTCAAATGATTGAGAAGTTTGCAGCTGTTGAAGAGAGACATGCTGATTTTCTCTACAAAAAGGGATCCATTTGTAAATTCTAACATTTCTTGAATAGTTTGTTACCATTTCTTGAATGTTGCTCTTTTGTTAACTGCTCAGTTGTTTCTTATCTGATGTACATATATTGGAGACACTGAAATTAATGGTGTATTATGCCTAAATACAATCTATTTAATGTTCACTTTATGGTTGGTTCCTCTCAATGAGACGTACAGTGCCTTGTAGGGTACCCTACTACTTGTTAATGTTTATTGCTTGCTGTCTCACTTTGTCCAGTCCAACAAATCACAATAGCTTGCATTTCCTCTGTATACTTAATTTCTAAAGATATCAATAAATAAAGAAATCTGTGAGGTGCTCAGCATTGTTATCTCCAAGTCTGTTATGAGGTTTTGCGGTTATATTGATAAGCAGCAACCTACATTATATTATCATACAAAATCTCTTTATTGATGTCATTGCTACACTTTCCCAATTGCTTTATTAACATTCTTGCTTTTTGAAATGTCCTTAAAAATGCACCATTTGCCGGCTATTTTTTCAAACAAGGCGGGATGTCTCGTTGCCCACTGCCTATGCGCCCAGACTCGGTGACAGTGAGTGTCGGAACTTGCAACCCCACCAGGCAATACTATCCTACAGGATGCAGAGATAGCGGCATAATTTGAGAGTTTTAATGCTTTTTTTTAAATATGCGGCTGACCCGCTAGATCCTGGGGATGCTGTTGCGTACATCGAATAGGCTCCTCTAGCACACTTACCGGAGAGGGATGCCCAGCTTCTTGATAAACCTTAAATATAAACGGGGCAACCCAGTAACCCAGGGACCTGAGCTGGACAATATTTCACAAAAAACTGGTCCCTATGGGGAAAGTGTAGCCCTTGACTTCCACTGCAGTGTTAGGATCAGGGTACAAACACCACTAACACAATTAGCTCAAAGTTATATATTCATTTTGTTCAAATTATTCTTTGAGATATGCAGTTCAATTAATTAGACAATTGTGAGGTGCTCCTAGAGAGTGACGGTGCAGTGAAAGTGACTATTGGTGCAAAAAGTGCATACGGGCTATGTACAGAAACGTATACATATGTGGCTGATAGGGATAGGAGGATATTTCAAGTTGGCACCCATGGAGCAAGTGTTGCTATTCACCATCAATATATTAAAACATTGTCTACATATTATTTTGTCAACGTTTCGACCCCCTAAGTATGTATTATTCAAAACGGGGTCATCAGGAGGACGAAAAATACATAGGAGACTCCAATTGATAGGGGCAACTGGTCCCACAGTCAAGGGGATATTAATCCTCAAAGTATCTTGAATCTTTTGTGAGCCCATCAGAGACAAAACTTGGGCTTTTAAAGGTGCATGTGTTTCCAAGGAATATAGCAAATGCATTTCAAAATTGCATGTCTGCAGTCATTTATTTAACAGCCTCTTTTGACATAACGGTGGAGGCGGTCTCAATAGCGATAGGGAGGTTTCCAGTGGATAAGGCACTGGGCCAGGATGGTTTTACTGCAACTGTTTACAAAACTTTCACTCCCCAACTGGCCCCAGTTTTGACTAGACTATACAACTCCTTCAGCGCACAGGGGGTCCTCACTGACATCATGAAACTGGCTACAATAACGGTAATACTCAAGCCAGGCAAGGACGCCGCCCAATGTGCTTCCTATCAACCTAGTTTGCTCTTAAATCTCGACACCAAAATCTTTACTAGCATCTTAGATAGATAGATAGCAGCCGAGAATCCGGTTCCAGGTTTTGCCATTGTTCGACAACTGTCGGAATCAGTCAGAACGCTGTGTGAGCGGAGGACGCTGTGCCGCTCCTCGCAGCCTTACTCTGCTTGAACCCTGCCTTGTTGCTCTGTCGAGCTTAGACCCTGCTTTTGCCGACCCTCTTAGTCTCCGTTGTGCTTTGCTGGAGCTTTGTTGTGACTTATTGCGACTTCCCGCGGCCCGCAGCTTCACTCTCAATCAATCAATCAGGGGTTGGTAAAGCGCACTACTCACCTGTGAGGGTCTCAAGGCGCTGAGGGGTGGGGGGGGGGGGTAGGGCAGCTCAGGTCAGTTGAAAAGCCAAGTCTTGAGTGCACTCCTGAAAGCCAGCAGTGTTGGTGTACGTCGTATTTCCAACGGGAGAGAGTTCCAGGCCGTGGCCGCGGTGTAGGAGAAGGCCCTGCCTCCGGATCTGCTACGGCGGATGCGGGGGACTTCTGCCAGGGCGAGGTCGGCCGAGCGAAGGTTCCTCACTGGTGAGTGGAAACTCAATCTGTCGTTGAGGTACTTGGGCCCGATGTTGTTGAGTGATTTGTAGGCGTGTGTGAGTAGTTTGTAAGTGACCCCGGGGGACTTCTGCCAGGGCGAGGTCGGCCGAGCGAAGGTTTCTCACTGGTGAGGGGAAACTCAATCTGTCGTTGAGGTACTTGGGCCCGATGTTGTTGAGTGATTTGTAGGCATGTGTGAGTAGTTTGTAAGTGACTCTCTTCTCGACGGGGAGCCAATGGAGTCTGCGCAGGTGCAGGGTCATGTCCTCGTGGCGTGGTGTTCCTAAGATGAGCCTTGCGGCAGCGTTCTGGATGGTTTGGAGTTTGCATAGCAGGGATTTGTTGATTCCTGCGTAGAGGGTGTTTCCGTAGTCGAGCCTGCTAGTGATGAGGGCGTGGGTGACCGTCTTTCTGCAGTTGGGGGGCATCCATTTGAAAGTGGTGGAGGAGACGGCGTTGATTTGGCGATTCATGGCGAGGGAGGAGTCCAGGATTATGCCAAGGTTTCTTGCGTGGTCGGTAGGGGTGGGGGACAGACCGAGGGCTGATGGCCACCATGCGTTGCTCCAGGTGGAGGGGCGGGTGCCGAAGATGAGGACTTCGGTTTTGTCAGAGTTGAGTATGAGGCAGCTGTCCATCATCCACGATGCAACGTCCTTCATTCCCTCCTGGAAACTGAGTCTAGTGTCTTCTGAGTTCCTGGTGAGGGAGAGGATGAGTTGAGTGTCGTCGGTGTAGGATATGATGTTAAGTCCGTGTTTCCTGATGATGTTGGCGAGGGGTGCCATGTAGATGTTGAAGAGGGTGGGGCTCAGCGAGGAACCCTGGGGAACTCCGCAGATGATGTCTGTTGGGTCGGAGAGATAGGGGGGGGGGAGTCTGATTTTCTGAGTTCTTCCAGAGAGGAAGGAGTGGATCCATTTGAGGGCGTTTCCCTTGATCCCGGCGGTGTGGATTCTGGTGGTTAGTGTGCACTGTGAAACGGTGTTGAAAGCTGCTGAAAGGTCCAGGAGGATGAGGGCTGCGGTGTGGCCCTGGTCTAGTAGCATGCGGATGTCGTCAGTGGCGGCGATCAGGGGCATCTCGGTGTTGTGGTTGCTCCGGAAACCGGATTGGGACGGGTCCAGGATGCAGTTTTCTTCGATGAACTTGATGATTCTTTCCGAGACTTTGGCGGCGAAGGGCAGGAGGGAGATGGGTCGAAAGTTCTTTAGATCCGTTGGATCAGCCAAAGGCTTTTTCAGGAGGGGTTTTATTTCTGCGCGTTTCCATTCCAGGGGGCAGGTGCCCGAGGCCAGGGAGGAGTTGATGGTGCGGGTTAGTTCTGGAGCGATGGCATCGGCGGCTCTGTGGAAGATGTGAGGAGGGCAGGGGTCTGTGGGGGCCCCGGAGTGAGTCTTCTTCATGGTGGCAGTGATGAGGTCGACGGAGGCGGCGGACCAAGTGGTGATGGTCGGGATGGTGGCGGTAGTGGCGGTGAGGGAGAGGGCGTTCGTTGGTTCGTTGAAATTGTGGTAGAGGGTCATGATCTTCTGGTGGAAGAACGTGATCAGCTTGTTGCAGAGGTCTAGGGAGGGTGTGATGTCCGTTTCTTCGCAGGGGGGTTTGGTGAGATGTTTAATGATGTTGAAAAGCTCGCTGCTGTTGGTGGCATTGGCGTTTATCTTTTCGTTGATGAAAGTTCTTTTGGTGTCCTTTATCAGTTGGTGGTAGACTCTCATGGCGCTTCTGTGGTCGTAGAGTGATGATGGGGTCTTCTGGTTTCTCCAGACCTTCTCGAGTCGTCTGCAGGTGCGTCTGGCCTCAAGGAGCTCGGTAGTGAACCAGGCTGCTTTAGTGGGGCGTCTGGTGGTGGCGTGCCCTAGGGGGGCAAGTTTGTCTGCGCATCTGGTAATCCAGCTGTGGAGTTCCATGGCGGCGTGTTCTGTGTCGGTGGTGGCTGCGGGGGGGTCTTGAAGGAGGGTGGAGTTGAGAAGGTCAGCGGTGATCTTGTTCCAATTGCGTCGTGGGAGGCGAGGGGCTTGTTTGGGAGCGGCGCTGGACGTAAAAGTGAAATAACAGTACATGCAAAAGGAAGCGACACCAACATCAGTTTGGGACATCAACATTGCGATCTACTACCAGCCTCAAGTATAATCTACGGTGAAAGCACACCCTATAGCCCAGCCACAACGCTTAAACCCGGCATTCCACTTAGAACAAGCAACTACTTCACACACACAGCTGAGCAAGGACAAGAAGTTAGCCAATGTGACTTGCATTCAAATATAGATAAACTAGCACATCTCTGGTCAAATTATGGGTTAGCGCTAACTAACTTGGAGGACTCAAGTGCGAATATATGTGTGGAAGCTACACAGGGGACAAAAGTGGAAGTAGACAGAAACGAGGGCGAGGAGTGATCGCCTCACGGGATAGCAAACCTGCGGAAGACATACATGTGGAAACCGGGGAGGCCCAGGGATGGGAAGAAGGACACAAACAGACGCCAAGTCCAAACCACGCGGAAGAAAAAGACAAAACCTCTGACCACGGAACCAAAGCTCAACCAATCCCAGCGGATAGACCTGGAGAAATACCTGAAAAAGGGACAAGTAACATCGAAAACAATAAAAATGGGCAAACAGAATTAATTCCATCAATACTGCAGGCACTGCAAATGTCGACAGCAACGCTGATAATGCTGTTGGACAAACTGGATATACAGATAGACTTAATGAACATCATTGCATCATACATAGCTGGAATAAATACAAAACGTGAAGATTTAACAAAGTTAATAAAAAGAGTACAATCATTTTACTCACCACAGGAATCAAGCTGTACATGTGGACCTATATTAGATAAATTAGGTTTCTTACCAACAATAATGGAACAGATACTTTGTTTTAATAAGCGCTTGGTTTTACCGGCCGTGAATTTAGAGCCCGTGAATATATCAAAAATAGAGGAAAATGTAATGCACAGGCACCCGCAAGAATAAACCAAGAGCAAAAGAAAGAACTTCAAATTCCTGTTACTGAGACTGAGGAAGTGATATAAACTAATCAGAGCGTCATTACTGAGCAACCAGAGAAACTGAGGCCACAATCTAGAAGGCAAAAAAATAAGGAAAGAAAGGCAAGAAACAGGGCAAATGAACTTAAACCCCATGAAGTTAAAAAGTATATCCCATCTTTGTCACAACAACAGCAGATGAACACCAAAAGGAACATCTTCCTGAACCAACACAGGATATTGCTACAAGAAATGCAAACACTCTCAGTACAGAAAGTAAAGATACAATTAAAGAAAAAGTGGAAGTCCCCAGAAATTATATTAATAAGACAATCACAAGGGAAGCCGAGGATTGTTCGCAAGAATCACCCAAATGCCCCAATATAACTAAGTCAGTGGAACAACACGTAGTTGCAAAAGTAAAGCAAGAAGATAGTAGTAGATCACATAATGAACTAAACACTGCAGCTAATAGTAATAAGCTTGGAAAATATGATCTGTCTTTATCGACATGGCTATATAAAAATGAAAATAAAACTAAGGAGGAATCAGGTAAGGAGAAAGAGGAACAAGAGGATAATTTATACACGTCAAAACGGGGAGTTACAATAAAGCAAGCTACTCTGTCAAGCACTCAAGGACAGAGGGCGGATCCAGTGGTAACTAGTAAACCTACTGACACTAATGATTGGGAATCTGTTGCAAGGACAATTACATATGCAGAGAAAGTAAATACAACTTCCTTAACTCGTCATCTAGTAAAAGAAGAGGGCGCCCAATGTATCCTAACATCACCACAAAATCCTAAGCAAACCAAGCAGCAATGTCCCTATAACGGTCAACTAAGTATCTGCATTCCCAACCAAGTCAAAACTCAGAAGAGAATGGAGGACAAAGATATTAGAAAAGGAAAGACAAGCCGTTCCCTAGGTAGATCACCAGCTAATATGGGCCTCTGGAATATGAAATGCAGGGAAATTGTGATATTTTAAATAGAGGCAATATCTTGAAACTCATGGCTGAAATTCAGGAACTAAAACACATAAAATTATCAGATCTTGCAGCAGTCCAATTTCTCCCAGGAGAAAACAACACAATAAAAGAACGAACATTAACAACATGGCAGACACCGGAGTTAGCACAGCTAATACTAAGCAGCTCGGATCAATTTTCCGCCTGGGGAATTCAATTGAAAGAACCAGTATCCATTCCATTCCCATTGAAAGAAATTGAACAGCAGGACACGAAAAGGATAATAAATCATAAGACACCTCCTGCACAGGTATATTCAATTCTACATAATGCAAAGGGCAGGAGTGATATAGCCCAGACCCAGGACAGATCAGTAAAAGGAACACATGGGGAGAATGAACAAAATCAAGATCAATGGAACTGGCTACCCAGTATATTGAACAACCAAAGTATCTGACATAAGGGAGCTACAGTTTCCACCTCTGAAACAAATGCAATACACATGTTATCTTGGATTATAGCAGGAGGCATGCGATTGCTTGATGAAGGCCTCCCACAGATTGTGATATTATAGCCATATAGGAAACTTGGTCGCAGGAAGAAATTCCGATAGCGGGTTACACCCACTATACAGTAGCTGCGGAAAAATGCAAAATTTGTGGCAAGGCAGTACAGTAGGAGGATTGATTGTATATGTATCGTTAGTTTTAAAAGTAATAACGAAACAGTTGAAATCTCCGGATCCCAGTATACAAATTGTAAAATTCTCAGATCAATTTTCAAGTACAGGCAAAACGATACTACTAATGAATTACTATACCTTTAACCTTCCAAAAAGTCTTTATTCGATTTTCATCATAAAAGACATACTATACATAATAAAATTCATATAAAATAGTTATATCATACATAACAAGAAATGTGTACATAATAAAACCAATAAAAAATTATTAAATATACATATTATTGAAACACAATGACTGTACATAGTAGATGAATGTAATAAACACATAGTACCTAACCCTGTAGCCATAAAAATAACAGTTGTTAAAATCAACAGAATGACATATGTGACACAAAGTTAGATTTTAGCCTTCCGAGACCTAAGAATCCAAGCCCAACTGACAAATTTAGCAACACCTATAACCACAAGTTTTGAAGTGTCAGATTTCAAAATTCTACTAGCTACCTGTGCAGAACGAGTTCTCATTAGTCGACATATGGGACGGAGCCATACACGCCGTGGAAATAGATATGCCGGACAACAGAAAAGAAAATGATCCATGGTTTCTATCTGGTCCACACAAAAGGGGCACTTATCACTACCAAGAAGGCTCCAGCTTTTTGTTAGCCCTCGCAGTGGTAGGGAGCCCACTCTAAACTGGTGATACAGTTTACGATCAAGTTGCTTCGTAATAGTGTCCCAATATCCTTCATAGGCGGACTCATCCTTAAGAGCAAGGAACGTTACTATCATAGAACTACCCGTAAGGGAAGCAAATCTCTTGGCCTTAATCCTGCACCAGTAAGCATCCCTGAGAACAATTTTTGAAGGGAAAACAACTGTGTCCGGGTTTGCCCAAAGATTTCCCATCCCTATATCAGTCAACAATGATTTAATTTCAGTCAACCAAGTGATCCTATGTGAGCCCTCAAGCCCTTTAACTTCCAGTAGTGCTTTGGCATAAATAGACAGTTCCGAGGTGGTCCACAGACGACGCCAAAACGCGAGGGGTCTATACCTTACCAAGTCCTCAATGGGCTGGAAACCTAAATCATATAATAATGGAATACAAGGTGTTGATTGAGGAAGCCCTATTGCGGACCTAAGAAATTTATTCTGTGCAATCTTTAATTTAGACAAATTGCTAAATCCCCACAATTCAGCACCGTACATAATGGCAGGGAGAATCTTGGAACCGTAAATCTTCATCAGGGGAGCTATAGGTTTGGTTAAAGAATAGCTATGCTCTTTCAACAAGGCTCCACCTAATTGGGCATGTTTAAGAACAAGGAGGTCTAACTGTTGCTTCCAGCTAAAATTCTCGCTGAAAGTAACCCCCAGGTAGGTAAACACAGCCGTTTGTTCCAAAATAGCACCTCCCATACGAACCTGCGCACTAACACGCCTTGGGCCACGGAAAACCATAAACTTAGTCTTCCCTACATTTATTTCCAACTCATGTTCACGGCAAAATAACTCAAAACGAGACAGGGCCAACTGCAGGCCCTGTCTTGTCTTGGAGATCAAGAGAGTATCGTCCGCGAACATGAGGAGGGGGATCTTCATACCAGCCAAAGTGGGAGCATCTGTCGGGTGATTAGAAAAATAACTTATAACCCTGTTAATGAACAACGAAAACAGGGTAGGGGCAAGCACACACCCTTGTCGAACTCCCTTTGATACCTTAAATCTTTCTGTCACCTCCCCTGGTTTACCCCAGCGGACACGGGCATACGTGTTATCGTGGATATTTACCAGGATCGACACCAACTCTTTAGGCATACCCATCTCCAAAAGAACTTCCCATAACTTAGCCCTTGGCACAAGATCGAACGCGGACCGTAAGTCCACAAAGGCCGCAAAGAGCTTACCACCCCTGAGAAAAACCTCCTTCCAATATAAAAGGACAACCCTAAATGCTTGGTCCTGGGTCCCTATGTGGGACCGAAACCCCGCCTGGAGGGGAGTCAAAACATTAGTTTCGATCATCCAACTCTGTATGCGACCCAGTACAAGGCGAGCTATGATTTTTTGTACTGCGTCTATAAGACTAATCGGCCGATAGTTGGCCGGGGCAGAGCGATCGCCTTTCTTATAGATCGGCAATATCTCCGCCCTAAGCCAAGAGTCGGGGACCAAAGCTCCACCCGCAAGGCCGTTAGCTAGCATCGTCAAGTACGGGACCCATACATCTTGTTCTTGTTTAAATAAATCAGCGGGGATACAGTCTGGTCCCGGGGCTTTGCCACTCCGAATACTTTTTAATACAGACTTCACCTCACAGGGAGTAAATTCCAAGGGGGTTTCAAATACAGGGGAAAATGTAATAGAAGCGGGCTTATCGCTGACCTTAAACTGCTCCTCAAAATACGCAACCCACTGCTGGGGCTCAACATGAGTAGTGGGCCGCATATCATGGGGGCAATTGCCCCATTTAAGAAGG
Organism: Triturus cristatus; assembly: GCF_964204655.1. NCBI lineage: Eukaryota > Metazoa > Chordata > Amphibia > Caudata > Salamandridae > Triturus > Triturus cristatus. Next base: position 460,049,441 of record NC_140593.1, read on the forward strand.
CGCCAAAATTGAACCATATTTCGGCCTTCACAAGCCTGGTATAAATCCCTCCAACGGTCCTCATCCCAATTTTTCTTTGCCTTTAATTGGGCGAGTTTATAATCAGCCCTACATTTTTGGATGGGAACAGGTAACCTGGATTTAATGGCCTGAATCAAAGCACTTTGGGCCTTTCTACAGTCTTTATCATACCAGGAACAAGATCTCAACTCTTTACCTTTGTTAGTAGATGGTAAAGATCTAACAAAAAAAGATTTAAGCTCTGTAAATAGTGCATTATGGATGTCCCGAATTTTACCCTTAATCGCTTCCTGGGATTTAAAGCAGTTGAGTGTTACCATGGTATTACTAACCAGGTTCCTAATTAAAACCCGTATAGCCTCACTTGTGGCGATCTTAGGCCAACGCACCCTTCTTTGATCATTAGTTAGAATTGCATCTACAAATGCGGGGGCATCTTCAACCATAAGGGAGCTAGTAAAACTATTGTCATTAATAGATACGACGAGGGGATTATGGTCACTCTCTACTCTACTTATTACCACCATATCAACAATAGATGGCCACATCTCCAGGTTAACTAAAATATAGTCAATACGACTCCCAGTTCTGCCATTATCAAAAGTCATCCTCCCTAGCCTATCTGACTTAGTTCTCCCATTAACGGCCCTCAAGCCCTTGTTTAAACATAATCCCTTCATATACAGGGCAGCTTGTGTCCATTTCCTTATGGGAGTCAACTCCAGCTGGGGAACACCCCATAGAGAATCCTAAACCTCAGTTAGATCCCCTCTGTCCACAACCAGAGGCTCAAAACAAGTGTTAAGGTCCCCAGCCACTAACTTATTGGTGGACTTCATTTCTGTCCCCAGGAGGCTCTCCAAAAGTAAACAAGTTGGAGAGCATCTCCCACCCGGGAGACCCCTCACATAGATGTTAATAATGAGGAGATTAAGGCCTTTCGTTGATTGAACCCTGATTATCAATATATCTGGGCTATCAATCGGGACCTCTACCACTGTGACACCCTCACATTGATGAACCCACGTGGTCAAACCACCCATCGGTCTACCCCTAAGGCCTTTGACCACTGGTTAAAAAATTTTTTAAAAGCCTGTACGGAATAAGGGGACCGTTGCCCATGTCTCTTGGAACGACCATATGTCTGTCTCGTCAATAAAACTTGCCCAATCTGGTGTGTATAACCTTGGTTCCAAGCCTGCTATATTCCATGAAGCAATCTTCATAGTAGAACTAGCAGGGTTAGTTGCCACCACCTGGCAGGACTCTTTGGAGGGGTAAGCAAAACAGACCCTAGGAGGCTGTAAATTAATGGAGGGGTTAGCCTGACAAGGGATTTATCTTGGGATCGATGACATAACACTATCCAAACCCACTCAACATAATGGAACCGAGACCCCAGGTACTTTCGACAGGGAATGGTCAGAACTAACCCCACGTCAATCGTTTTCCTCCAGAGACGATAAAATATCAAAACGATTATATGTTGGAATGGGCTGGTTAGACCATGTAGGAATACTCGGCAAAACCTGGCAATCCCTCTTAAACTGGGTTCTTCCTGGCTTGTAAAAATAGCCTAGTGGGAGAATTTTAATCACATTGGGCACAGTTAACTGTTGTGAGACAGCATCTAAAATATATTCAACCAATGTCGGAGACCTGAAACTCAGCACCACACAATCACCTGGTAGGGACTTATGAGACTGGCCAATCCAATTAATTCGCCTCACCATTTTGAATTCATCGAACAAGGCCTTACTATTCCCTAATCTTTTCCCAAGGTAGTACAAAGATTTGTTCTTAAGGTTAGACCAGTGTTCAAGGGTCCCAACAGTAAGAGGTGGAACATTTGCTAAGATTATTGTGTATGGGGTGGCTTCGGGAGGAAGGTGCAAATTGGGAAGTATGTTATAAACCCCAGCTCCCAACTCCTCTGTTCTTACCCTATTAACTGATAGAGGGCGGCTTTGCTCAGCATGGAGATTGGTACCCCTTTTAGAGGCCACTTCCGATACTAAATTTTGGTCCTTCACTCCCCATCTGGAAGAATTAGCTGCCGGAGCCCTAGTTGTCATAATGGGTCTATTGTACAGTCCTCTATAGTTACACTATCAACCATTTCCCCATTCATCTGTGATGGTAACCTTACATCAGGAAACTTACTACTATTAAATTTGGCTTCAATCTGGTCTAACCTCTCTACCACTAGATCTAATCTAAGTAAAACGGGTTGAATAAGGGCAACTAGCTGGTCCTTGAGGATAGCACTAAGGGAATCCAGGAGGGGCTGTATCGTAGACTGCGTTAGTGGCCTACCCTTGGAATCAGAACCCTTCCCCTTTGCTAGAGTCCCTCTAGAATCTGATTGGGCCATCAATACTGTTTGCTTGGTAGCACCTTGTCCTTTCCTTTTTTTACTAGGCGGTTCTCTCGTTTTCCCTTTAAAAGCCATTCTCCCTCTCGTGATAACCCTAGGTGAACTCGGTGGGCTAAAACTATGCAGGGAGGTTTCAAGGAACCCCGTTGTAGGTGAGATAAGCAGGGGAACAGGGAGGGTGCAATCATCAATACAGAGATTGCTGGTGGTAGATTGAACTTCCGGGGGCTGGGCACAGGGCAATGAAAAGGCAGGTTCTAGAGAAAGTCTACGTTCGACAGCTTGAATCTCTTGATTCAATGCCGTCTCTGCCCTGATTAAATAATCGTCTAGGGTCCCCCCCACCCTGTCACCAGCCTTCCTCTTATTCATGTTAAGATAAGTGCCAGATGACCCACCGTAAACATAAACAACCCACTTCCGTTTAATAGAAACTTAACAACCTACAATCGGAGAACAAGAAGGCACAAAGAAGAGAAATAAAATAAATAAATAAATCCCAGTGCGATCTCTAACATAACAACAATTAGGCCTCACTAGCGCCGGGACACTCCTGGGAGTAGCCGTGCGCTCAACAAATACCTAGTAACATAACATAACATAACTAGGGTGCATATACCACTGTACCCGAGTCCGACCACGAAATATCAGTCCAAGCCCATAACCATTGGCTTAGAGAAGTGGCCCAGCCCAGCCTCTTCCTGCCACTGACGGCCTCAGACGGCCCGCCCTTTGCCCGGGCTTCGCCTGGCGCCACCTGCGCGCGTTCCGCGATGCGGGGCCTCTGTTCTCAATTTATCACCTCCTGGCGCGGATGTCTCGCGGGCGGCTTCCGGTTGCAAAGGCTCCCGGGACTCGTAGTCCCCCCACACTTCGGCCGCGATGACCCAAACTGCGGCGGCAGGAGAGACCAGGGACAGGAGATGGCTGCAGGCAGTAGGCGATGGCTGTGAGCACTGGAAAAGGTAGGCAAACGGTAAAATCCCCCACAAAGTTAGGAGGAACCCGCTCCGTCGTGCCTCTGTTCTCAATTTATCGCCTCCTGGCGCGGATGTCTCGCGGGCGGCTTCCGGCCGCAAAGGCTCCCGGGACTCGTAGTCCCCCCCCACACTGCGGCCGCGATGACCCAAACTGCGGCGGCAGGAGAGACCAGGGACAGGAGATGGCTGCAGGCAGTAGGCGATGGCTGTGAGCACTGGAAAAGGTAGGCAAACGGTAAAATCTCCCACAAAGTTAGGAGGAACCCCTATACACAACCGAAGGCTCAAATAAAAAAGGAGAAAATTGCCCTTTTAATTAATACAATATCAAGACTACGCTGTAGTGAGCCGACCTGGAATTTAATAGTAACAGGAGATTTCAACTCAAATTTGATATTCAAGCCGGATGAAGATGAAATCTTAACAGCAGATAACTCATTTTGGTGTGTACCACAGCAACATCACACAGGGATTTATCGTGTGGACCGCATTGGTCAGCAACTAGTTACAGATATTCAATTCCAAGGTATGTGGGTCCTTAGCGGAAGAAATGGCGAAGATCGCTCTCCGGAAAAAACGTATTACGGTCAAAGGGCGCATTCAACGATAGATTTCACACTTATAACCCTTCCTTTGTTACCAACATTAGCTCACTTCTACATAGTCTTTACCACCTTGAGTGATCACACAATACAGCACGTCATCTTTAACCTAAACACAACAAGATATCAACTTACTAACGTCCCAGAGGGTGAAATTACCTCAATTAACTTAAAACGGTTTAAATGGACAAATACAAACCAAATAGATTTGTTTTTTACAATAAAGAGTCTCCTGGCAGAACAAACAACAGAACCCATTAATAGAATACAAGCTTGGTCGCAATTTTTAAATAAATTAGCAGAAACAATGAAATTCTCAGAAATTAGGGTTAAAAGATATGAACAAACAAAAAATCTACCAAACGATCTGCAAATGCTAAAGAAAGAACTAAGAAAAGCTCAGTGGAAACTGCGACTGGATAAATCCAAGGAGTTATGCTGGAAAACATTTCAACAACTGAGAGCACTATTCAAAAAAAGAATATGGGAACTTAAAAAAGTGAAAGCCGAGAGTTTCTGGTCTAAACTAATCTACAATGTAAGCTATTCAAATCTCAAGAAATTTTGGCAGACAATAAACAACCTGTCGAGACCTTGCAACGCCTTAACATCGTACATACAAGAGCAGGAATGGGTTAACTTCCTCAGGGATAAATTTAAAGAAGAACAACTCCATGACATAGACAATTGCCAATTGCTGACTGTGAAGCGGACTATCGAGATTGAATTGAAGTCACAGACCAATCAATCGATGTACACACCAGAAGACATAACAAACATAATAAAGAAATGCAAAAGTGACAGCGCTCCTGGCCCGAATGGCATTCCCCAGGCTACTTTTAAATATGACTCGGAGTACTGGAGCTCGATCCTAGGGAAACTCTATATTGACGTAGAACTTAACAATCAAATCCCAGAAAGTTGGCAGGGATCAGTCATTACCCCCTATTTACAAAGGAGGTGACAGATCCAGTCCAAAATATTATAGGCTAATCGCCTTACAGGATGTTGAAGCCAAATATTTTGCCTCATTAATCCTTAAAGACCTAGCTGATTGGTCAAGAGAATGTAATCTAATACCAAAAAATCAAACCGGATTTAGGAAGGGCATTGGAACTATCACAAACATTCTGTCCATTTCAATGATTGCTGAAAGATGCAAAAGCGGAAAACAGGATCTTCACCTGTGTTACATCGACCTAAAAGCTTATTTTGACAGCGTAGACCGGAAACTCATGTGGTCTAAATTAAAATCCTGGGGTATACCAGACAGAATATTGAAGGGTCTACTGCTGTTCTATACAGATACCTGGGTACGCGTGAAGCTTGGAAATGGAGCTAGAATATCCAGAAAAGTGTATACCAACACGGAACTGAAGCAGGGGTGCGTACTGGCTCCGTACCTATTTAATTTATTCATCTCAGACCTTTCGAGAAAGCTAGGCGTAATTAATTCACACTCACCGAAGTTGGGAAAACTTCAATTGTCGCATCTCGCCTATGCAGATTATCGTGACTAAGGTAGGCCTGACAAGACTACTAAACGAACTCTCTGAATTTCTGTCGGTAAATAATCTGGAACTAAATCTTTCAAAAACCAAATCTATGCTTATTACAAATCGAATTGCCTCGATTTGCAACATTAGATTAAAAGATAATCTACTGGAGAAAGTATCAAGCTACAAATATTTGGGATTTTATATCGATGATAAATTATCATTTCGAGACCAGAAAAAATATATGACACGGTGAGCAGGGGCACTAACATTTGCCCTTAAAACACTTGCAAAGAAAATGGAGGGACCATCTTTGAAACCATTATTAACGACAATTTCAGCTAAAGCACTGCCAACACTATCATACGCCAGTGCTGCAATGCAGGCGAAGGATATAGACACCCTAAACAAACTAATGACGAGTATTTACAAAAAGGTTCTTCAGCTCCCGAAGACTCCCTCTCCAGCACAGATGCGCCTGGAGTTCGGGCTAATGAACGAAACACTGGGCAGACTCTACACATACATAAAAGTATGGTACCAAATAAAACAAAACATAGAGGAAAATAGTCTTAACGAATCCTTATGGCAGGAAATGGGACAGGATAAACACTCGCCAGCCTACCAATTTTTGGAACATGCGTTAAAGGTTACCTGCACAAATGAGGAATAAACAAATGCCTTACAAAACATTCAAGTTAACACTAAATTATGCTGCAAAATTCCACTCGCTGCTGGTTGATAAAGACATTTGTTCTACAAGAAGTCATTCATGGACAATGATCAACACTTATGAAACACTGAAACAAGCGGCCTATTTGGACTCCACTTTCTCTATTTATGTAAAAAGAAAATTAATAACATTAAGGTTTGGACAGTTCCCTACTCTTGAGGATGCCCCTCATTGGATATATAGGGAAAACTAAAACTGCCGGCACTGTGGCTATAAAAAGGAAGATTTGATTCATCTTGTATGCCACTGTAAGATACTGCAACCAGCACAAACTACAATATTATGGCGAGCATTCCTGGACAGAGGCATAAAGTCGTGCAGAACAGCTATCATAAGAGGACTGGGTTCCACCGACCCCCCCAATGAACTGTAAACTGACTGCATTTTTACGTATTCATGAACAAGAATTGAAAGCTAAATCTGAGCAATGATAAAACATGAAGTATGTTTTTATAATTGCATACATTTAAAGATGTTTTTAGAGAAATGTAACTTTTACGCAATTTGCTCTTTTTTAAATAGTGTTTGTAATATTGTTATGGTTTTAATTAACTGAACAATAAATGAATAAATTCAATTCAAAAATTCAAATACTAGCATCTTAGCAGCAAGCCTAGGACCCTGCATACCTGGATTGATAGACCCAGACGAAGCGGGCTTCATTTCAGGGCGTAGTTGCTGTAACAACACTAAGCGCATCCTCCATCTTATCTATTAATTTAGCAGGTCCCGGCGATTTTGATATCGATCGACGATTAGAAAGCGTTAGATCGCGTACAATGGCCCTTCTTACGTCTCGTCCTGGAGAAAGTGGGCCTGGGTCCTCGTTTGCGCAGTTGGATTTGGTCTTGGTATTGTGGCCCCACTGCGACAGTTCGGGTCAGTGAGGTGCAGTCTTGCGCCTTTACCATTTCCCGAGGGACGCGTCAGTGGTGCCCGCTATCGTTGCTCCTATTCATCTTGTACATGGAACCTCTAGCAGATCGGATCCTGCGACATCTGCATTTAGCATGCATTACCATGGGCAGCCAGGTGCATGAAATGGCACTTTACGCAGACGATGCACTGTTAGTGGTTATGCAACTCTGACGGTTGCTTCCCCCGCTTTTGATGGAGCTTGAGCTGTTCAGTAAAGCATCCGGATTTACAATAAACACCATTAATATCAGATTCTTAACCTCACTATTACACAAACTGAAAAGAGACAGGTCAAGGCCCACTTCCTGTGGGTGCCTTATGGGATCACATACTTTGGAATTACCCTATTTTCCAACCTAGATAACATCACCTGGTGTAACTACGCTGCCTAGTTGGACACTGCCCGTTCCACGATCCAGTCCTGGTGCGGGGGTCCATATCTTTGCTCGGGAAGATAGCCATTAAAATGGCCCTCCTCCCTCTAGATCTTATTCCTCCTACAAACATTGCCTCTCCAGCCTCCACCCCTTGCCCTCCAGAAAATTCAGCAGCAGATCGAAACATTATTTTGAGATGGGAAGCGCTCACGATTGGCTAGGAAATGGACCTATCCTTTGCTGGCGAATCAAGGGTTGGGCATCACACATTAAGCTCACTATTACCATGCGGTGCAATTGTGATACATTGTGGAGTGGCAACGATCGAGCAGAGAGAGAAAAACACTGGTGCTTTATGACCAGGCTGTCTCAGGTATTCATATCTGGAAAATCCCCTGGCTCCATAAGAAACACCGCCCACACGGAGTGTATATCTCCACAGTGATTAGGGCCATGATGGGGGCATGGGACAAAGTGAGTCTCTCCAAGCAACTCTCTACGCCCATTTCCCCACGCACACCCATCATAGGGAATCCAGATTTCCCTTCGGCATGCCATGATCGGTCCTACTCCAGATGGCGAGAAGTGGGATGCAAAGGAATTGGAGACCTGTTCAATCTCCAAGGCTTCTTGTACCTCCCACGGCTTAAAACAGACTTTGGTATCCCTGAAACTGAATATTTGCGCTACAATGCAATTAAACACTGGGTAACCCACCCGTCCGTACGCCCGCATACAAGCAGACCCCTTATGCCTTTTTAGAGGTGGCTTCTCACTAGACACAATGACAAAGCTTTCCTCTCTGCTATTTTCAAATTTCTCAATACCAATGTTAATCCCACTGTTGCTCCGGGTCATGGGAACAGGAGTGTGAGCGGTCGTTTTCTGATAGAGAATGGGCGGATGTTACCCATAGGGTCCATGCATCTGCATGCAGTGTTTCATGGCAGGAAACACTTCTCAAAATGTTGCACTACTGGTATTATATGTCTGCCTACATGGCAAAGTGGGTACAGGGTGGGAAGAACGATGCTGGAGACACTGTAACAATATTTGCCCCCTGACCCACCTCATATGGTATTGTCCCAAATTACACCGCTATTGGACTGAATTGTTAGCAGATACCGATCAGATGTTACATACTGGTATCCCAAGCTTCCCCAGTTACATCCTTTGAGGCTTATTGAATGCACTAATATGCCCACTGCACTCCTGGAGAGAGAGAGCCATCATCCTGTCTCTATGCGCGGCCAAGCAGGTACTCCTGTCCAGGTGGGGCACAGACTTGGTCCCCACACACACACACACGCGCAGACTGGCTACACAAGCTTTAGGACCTTCTGAGCATGGACAAACTGACAGTGTACGAGTACCACATCCTACCTTGATTTGAGAAAAGCTGGAGTCCATGTTTGAGGCTCTCAGCACAAAGCTTTAGGGAACTCACAGGCCCGAAATACTTACGGGTGCTCCGCCTCACAGCAGATGTCCCCAGTACCCCCTGGCTCTTTATTGATATTGGGTCTTTTGTTTCCAGACTGGTCTGAGTTCATTTTCTGACGAAGCCTCTATCACTCCTCCCTCCTTTTCCCCCTCCCCCAATTTTGAAGGAGTGTCCCCTCCCTTTTTATCCCTCCCTTGTTACTTTCCCTATCCTCTATCATTCATTTTTAATACCTCTCCAGCCTGGTGATGTAGGCGAGCAGTTGTGTTAAGTGTTATATTTTCTGCTGAAAAACAAATAAAAATCGATTTAACCCTAAAAATAATCCTGGCTGCCTGATTCTGTGTAATCTGCAACCTACTCTCTTGGGTTTTAGGAATACCCAAGTAAAGAGAGTTAGCATAATCCAGGCAGGACGTGATTAAAGCCATCACCACCATGATTAGCGCATCTTTGATCAGAAACCTAGCTGTCTTCTTAATGTTCCGGAGCCTAAAAACACAATTAGAAATCACAGATCCTATCTGGGATTTTCAAGACAGATCATTGTCTATGATGCCTGCCAGACTTTTCTCAAGTTGTCTTGGGAAAGGAGGCACCCTCATTGGTTGTGCCCAGATGGAAGAAGTCCATAGGTCTGCTTTTTTGTTCACTAGAACAATTTCTGTGTATTCCACGTTAAGTTTTAAAGTGTTGCCACCCATCCAATTCCAGATAAAACACATCATAGATTGAAAATTCCTCTGGGAAGCAAAGAAGCTGTCAAGTCTAATAATAAGTGGAGAGTCGTCATCATAATTATAGATCCTGCCATTTAAAACATGCAAGGCCTGATTAAAAGGTCTAATGTAAATATTAAACAAGTGAGAAGAAAGAGAAGAGCTGCGAGGGACCCCACACTCCAGCAGAGATGCTGGTGCTTTAAAAAGACCCAAATGAACAGTTTGCATACAGTCATTCATCGAAGATTTCATCAAGTCGAGAGCTGAACCCTGGAAGCCAGCGGCTTACATCCAGTTCACCAACAATTTATGCCACATAAGATTCTCATAGTTTAGCCAGAAAAGTCAGAAATTATATCGGGCGATACTTTTTTAAGAGCAGGGGATCTTCCCCTTGAATTTTTCTGCAGAAGGATTACAACTGCTTCCTTAAAGGAGTTTAGTATGCTTCCCTGTAGTAGAGAAAAGTTTAATAAGGTCAGAAACATGCCAGAGATGTCCAAGGCAAAATGTTTCAGAAATGTTGATGGGCAGGGATCATTTCACTGATTTCACTGTGGACATGAGCTCCAGGTATCGCTCTTTGGTAATAACAGGAAAACTAGAAAGCAAACAAGAGTTCCTCTCCAAAGGTGAGAGGGACAACTCTAATAACAGGCACAATACTATCTTTTTTTTGTCGTTCAATGCCTTCAGACACAATGGCCCTCAACCTAAGTTGTGACCACTGACCATCTGACCGTAAATACAAATTATGCCAACCAAGACCGCAAAAAAAAACACATGACGTGAGGAATCATCCACAATCAAAAGTGCCTTTTAAACATGGGATTGTAGTTTTTACCAAGTGACATTCAGGGAGTGGACAATGTAAATTGCATGACCACAATTAGAGTTGAAGATTTGTCACTATTTCCGGACATTTGCAATGTACTAACCATACTTATCTGCGCTCTACTTTTAATTCCAATTTAATGATGTTTAAATAGATCTGTAACTTTTGGAAAGTACATGCAACAACAATTATCCCAGTGGGCATAGAGAAAGGTCTCAAGTTCAGCAACATAGACTTAATGCGTAGTTGACTTGATATCAGTGCTAGGCGACTGAAACGAAAGTATAACGCCGTAACTGAATTTGTAACTACATTATGTGGTATGATAAAATCAATAATCAAAGCAACCAGAAACAAAAATCATACCTGAACGGAGCATGTAAGAGCAGTAGAAAAATTGGACAATTTACTGGTGTTCTTACTCGTCTAACTGCAAATATACAGACTGAAATGGCACAGTGCAGTGAGAATGTTGTTAAAGATCTCATACAACTCACTACAGCCCTATGCGCCTTGCAGACTTAACAAGCAAGCACAAAGAAACTAGGCCTGGGCGTGTGTTAGGTCGCGCTTATTTTTAGCGCCCGGTCACAGGGCGCTGCTTCTTTCTGCCGCTCAAGTAGATGATATACTCGAGCGGCAGCTTCCTTAACGCGAACGCCAGGTTTCCCAACGCGAGTGTTAGCTGTCATCCCGCGTTGAGAAATCACACTGGGAGGTGTACAGACTGAAATGGCACAGTGCAGTGAGAATGTTGCTCAAGGTCTCACAACTCATTACAGCCCTATGCACCTTGCAACCTTAACAAGCATGCACAAAGGAACAAACTCAGCCGTCATATGAAAGTAAGGCAGCATCAAGTTTAAGTACTTCTTTAGTGCCTGGTATATAACCATAGCGCATTAGATGAGGTAGAAAGAATAATTTGCAAGGATCTTAGCGTGAACGATGGATTCCATATTTCCCTTTTAAAGGAAAAGATTGCATTTTCTTTTATAATGTTCTGGTGATAGTATCCACAGATGTATTTCATATATTTTTCAAATTATTTAAGAATGTATTTTAATTTTACTGTGAAATAGTTAAGATCTGTTTATTAATGTTTTGGGTGCAAGTTCTCCTACCAATTGGACTAATTGCCTGCCATATTTTCCATAGAGAGCAACCAATATTTCACGTTTTAATACAACTCTGATGCTTTTATCTCATAAAAACCTTTTGTAAGTAAAACAAAATTCAAACAAATTGTTTGGGTATGAGTTAATTGAATAATACTGGCCCATGTTAATGTTTGTTTGGTGTTGGTTGACAGCTCCTACATGGTAAAATAAACTTTCAAGACCTTGAATGGGAAAGGTTTTATTTCAAATATGATTATCAGATCCTGTAAGATATCTAGAATTGAATGTGTGCTGCTACCACAGAGTTTTTATACAGAAACTCTTAGTAGAACTCTGAGATACTGTCGCCCTCTGAACTCTGGCACTTGTATTTCGATGGATACTCATCAACATATGGTGTTACTTTGCTTTGTGATGTAAAACTGATCTTGAACAATGAGTGCTTTACAACATCTGTGATGTTATGCGTGTCCACCGCCCTCATGATCTGTCTCATTTCCTCACTAGAATTGCCTTGAGTGGTTGGAAAAAGATAGACAGTTGGATATTTGACATCTTTGGTATCCACTGGGGTCTCTTCTGAGGGAGAATGGCGGGATCATTGGTAATTCCGTACTTATTCAAACATCAATTCACTATATTTCTTGACTAGCTAACCTTATGGACCAGTTACCCTTTCAGGTAATAGTATGCTTTACAAATACACATAGCGTAACGTATCATTCCAATTGGTTACAGACGAACCTACGGCGATTTTCTGCAATCTTTAATATCATTTGCTCTTCACAGTTAAAGAAGAGGATTATCTGAGGCACTATGGCCCAATTCGTAAACATATTCCTCTTGTAAGTTATGTATGGAAAAGATGACAAATGTGCAAGAAAACCTGGGTAAGTGATAGTCGGCATATTTTTAAGTAATGCCAGCCAAGACCGTGAAAAACCACGTAATGGGAGAAATTATCTACAATCAAAAGTGCCTTTTAAACATAGGAATGTAGTTTTTAACCAAGTGAGAGTCGGGAGAGTGGACAATGTAAATTGCATGACCACCATTAGAGTTGAAGATATGTCACTATTTCCTGACATTTGCAATGTACCATACGTATCTGCACTCTACTTTTAAATTTCAGTTTGAAGATGTTTAAGTAGATCTGTAAATTTGGGAAAGTACATGCAACAACAATTATCCCAGTGGGCATAAAGAAAGGTATGTCTAGGGCGTTTGGTTTTCAATTTAAACCAACTACTGCCTGTAAAAATCCACCAGACAAAAGTCTGAGTTTTCGGTGGAAAGTGAAAACTGGTAGCAGGGACGTGTGGAACCAACTCTAAACTTGCTTGGACTAAATGAATATTATGAAGAAAATTATGATTATCTTTTTTAAATAAAGTTAAGGAAAGACACTGTTTGAATCAGAGTTACTATTGAACAAAAACAGAGGGAAATACTTGGCTCTACTTTGAGAAAGCAATGCTTGCAAACAGCATCTCCATTTAGCAGTGCAACTTTTATGGACTTAAAATGCGATACTGATTTATTGATATCTTCTGTTATTGATGATTGCTGTGCTGCTCCTTGTCACTTTTGTACTGCTTCCCGCTGCCATATGACCCCATTGATGTAACTTGCTTATGATGTATGGTCGCTCAAATTTCATAAATAAAGTTTAAAAAAAAAATATATAAAAAAAAAAAAATAAAAAAAAAAAAATAAACTGTTGTTTTTGCATTTGTCACCCCGAGTCGGACAGGTATGCTCAGACATGAGTCCTGTGCTCTCCATGCCACTGGAATCAAGCTATCCTGGCTAAAGAGGGGTACAACCCCGAAACCGGTCCTAGGATGCTTTGTGTATGAGAGTAGGGTCTGCTTTCTATGTTCACCCCCACTTTTTGCTTTTGCTCCACTGGTTTTCGACTTAGATGTGGCTGTGGGCCTGCTAATCAGACCCACAACCCAGCTGTTCTCTCTCTAAATTCATACTATGTACTTTAGGTGCATAACCCAATTGGTTAGGATCACCTTATTGGCCCCTGTATAGTGTACCTTAGGTACCCAGGGCATAGGTGTACCCTAGGCCTACCAGGGGCTGCAGCATGTATTGTGCCACCCCTGAACTGGCCTTCCATTATGACACAACTGGCTGATCACTCAGCTGGGACAAGGTCGTGTAATCACTCCTTGCTTAGGTGTAGTATTCCTATACCTACCTTAGATATAGACACATGTGTACCTATCAGCGACTCCTATAGCAGGCCTTAACAATCCTGGAGGCAGAGTGCTTGGTAACATGTGAGATGGTGCTGTAGCATGAGCTGAGCCTGTCTGCAGCTTTCGGAACCATGTCCTTATAGCTGTTCTATGATATAGCCTACCATATACTCTTAAAGTACCTTATAATCTTAAACGGTTATGGTAACTATGGTTGGGCTTTATCAAAACATGTTGTGTAAGGTGTCTAACACTTTGGAATAATACCCCCATACCATTTCTGGCGATAAGGATATTATTCCTCCCTTCTAGAGGGAGAAGACATGTTGAAACCTACTTACCCGGTTAAAGTTAACCAGAGCCCCAGCATCACAAAATGGATGCTGCTGCCACAGACACAAGTCTGACCTCCTGCTGCTGGGAGTCCTTCCAGCGAGGTAGGCTTGGACAGTAGGTTTCCTGCCTTGGGAGGTGCGAGCACCACCCCAGACAGGCCTTAGTGTATTGGGGCAGGGAGGGATGAAAGAAACTAGACACTGCCTGGGGCACACAAGGTGTCCCAAGCATAGTCCAGTTCAAACCGGCGCTGGGGCACTCCAGCCCCAGCTCTGGCACGAAACTGGACAAAGGAAAGGGGGTGTAACCACTCCCCTTCCTGGTCCCACCCATAGGAGGGACCTTGCAGGTAGCCCAGCCCACTAGCCCAGTATATCAGTAAGTAGCTGAGCCCTGCTAAATTAGATTAACCTGAATCTGCAACTTGAACAGAAACTCTGGACCTTCGACATTCGACCTCAGGAAGAAGACTGAAGAAATCTCCCTTGTGGCCAAGGAGTGACCACCCTGGGCAACCAGGCACCATCCAGCGACCGCTGCTTGCTTTGCGACTGATCCTACGAGGGACGACTGCAGAGACTGACCAGCGCCGTGACTTCCAGACACCTCTGAACCAGATCCACATCGACAGCGAAGCTGAGACCCATGGAGGCGACGAGGGACGTGGGACCGGCGACTTGGGAAAGGTGGCTAGTAACTGACTAGCGCGACTTCTGAGGCATCCTCGAGGCTGTGCTTGGGGAATTGAGAAGCCCCAATCCCGAGCACCATCTGCAAAGAAGATCAGCTCCCCACACTTCACGTGTTCTGCGTGGGGCCCTTCTGCACCTGAGTTGCTCGACGTGTTGTCCGGTTGCTGGCCCGTTGACTAGTAGCCTCTGCGACGACAAACCTTTGTTTTCATCTTGCTGGTCCGGCTCCTCCAGACTGGCACCCGCTCCTCTGTGAAAGAGAAGCACCCCAGACCTTCCTGGTCTGCACCAGAAGTAAGTCCTCCATCCTGCGTGGGTTCCGCTTGCCAAGGCTTGTTGGGTCCTAGCTCAACATCGACGCCGCCGACAGCAAGAGCCTTCGTGGGACAGCTCATCTCCTGGTCCTGGTTGTCCTCGACGCCTCCTGGTACCCGTGGCTGCTGCGACAAGCTTCACCTCTTCGCCTGCACCTTCACGACATCGCCTGGTCCCTTCCTGGTTCCTTCCTGGCTCCTGGCTGGTGACCTAGACTCTGTCCCTTCTGCTTGCAGGTATCCTTCCTTCTTGATTCCATCCTTGGGATCCACCGGACACTCTTCACTGACTGCCTGTCAGCAACTTTCCTTCAGGCATCCATAGGAGTCAACGACGAAACCCAACGCAAGTTCACACCTATGCACCCGCAGCCCGTGGGCTAGGTAACTTGAGTACTCCGGTGCTCACAAGGGTATTGACTATCCTAGGGTCTAGTTTCAAAGTCTCGACTTCCTAGCTATTCCAGAAGTGTCATAAAACTGTTAATTTCTAATAACTACTATTTCTATCGACTTTTACGCGTTACGCGTGAGTGTTTCCACTCTGCACCTGAATCCCGTGGGCCTCCCACTTCCTAACCTTTGGTAGTATAGTGTAGCCCCAGCGATTCCCTAGGCCTAGGCCTATCCTGTGTTCGTGACAGTGGTTCTTATACCACTTACTTAGTATATGGTTTGCGTGACCCCTAGGGCCTAACTGTATTACTTACCTGTGTGACTTAATGTATGCTTAAATAAGACTGTGTTGTACTTACCTCGAATCTCATAAGGAGTGCTGAGGGTTTGACTAGAATAAATATATTCTATTTTTATATATATATCTGTTGTGGTGTCCTTTCATTTGGTATTCAAGGGATTACAAATGGTATAACAGCTGGCTTCACATGCCATTCAGAGTTTAGCCTAAGACTGCTCTTGTCCATGCTACCACTAGGATAGCTGGTCTATAAGGTTGACTTTACAACCAATCACCATAAGGGTTGTTTGGACTGATACAAGGTGTACACTAGAATTAGTGACATCATATATCAGGCCAACTTCTCACACTTGGTTCCAGTCCAGGGATGTCCTGGCTTGGCAGTTTGGGCTGGACTGTTCCCATGAGGCACAGGGTCAAGACTGATTTGCATATGGCTGGGTTCAAGCTGGAATGGCATGGTGAGCAAAGAAAACAATGGATTTAGGCCCAGATCTCTGTACTGGCGTGAATGTATGACATTGTTCTGCATTCTGTCCATCAACTGTTGTTTTTGCATTTGTCACCCCGAGTGGGACGGTATACTCAGATGTGAGTCCCGTGCTCTCCATGCCACTGGAATCAAGCTATCCTGGCTGAAGAGGGGTGAAACCCCGAAACCGGTCCTAGGATGCTTGGTTCCAGTCCAGGGAGGACCTGGCTTGGCAGTTCGGGCTGGACTGTTTCCATGAGGCACAGGGTCAAGACTGATTTGCATATGGCTGCGTTCAAAGTGTAATGGCATGGTGAGCAAAGAAAACGATGGATTTAGTCCCAGACCTCTGTACTGGGGTGAATGTATGACATTGTTCTGCATTCTGTCCATCAACTGTTGTTTTTGCATTTGTCATCCCCCAGGGCCGGCTCCTGCAGTGTCCCTTTGTGTCCACCCCTGGGACACTGCTGTTTGCAATGAAAGGGCGGGAGCCGCATGTCTCCCGCCCTTTCATTGCAAACTCCGCTTTGCTTCATTGTAGCGAGAACATGGAAACCTGCTCTCACTACAATGAAGCAAAGCAGATTGCTTTTCCACACGGGGAGCTGCGCCAATTCCCAAGCACTCTCCTTGCAGTACTCTAATCATCCAGTCAGTACCCATGTACTCATGCAATTACCCAGGCACTAACCCATGCACTTTTACAATCCTTTGAGTGCTACCTATACAGTTTAGTAATCTCCCTAACCTACCTATGCACTCCTCCAATTACCCAGCCAGTCCTATGTCCTTATCCAATCACTCTGCCAAAATCCAAGCACTTATAAATTCACCATGCACTCTCCTTGCAGCACTCTAAGTATCCAGTCACTATCCATGTAATCATGCACTGACACAGGCACTAACAGATGCGGTGCTACAATCATGTGCACTATCCATGCAGAACTGTAACCACCTACACACTACTGATTCACTCCTCCCATTACCCAGGTAGTACCCATGCAGTCCAACAATCACACCGTCACTCCCTGTGCACTCCTCCAATCACCCAGCCAGTCCCATGTCCTTATCCAATCACTCTGCCAAAACTCTAGCACTTTTAAATTCAACATGCATTCTCCTTGCAGCACTCGTAAGTATCCAGTCACTATCCATGTACTCATGCAATGACCCAGGCACTAACACATGCAGTGCTACAATCACATGTGCACTATTCATGCAGTTCTGTAACCACCTACCCATTACTGATTCATTCCTCCAATTACCCAGGTAGTACCCATGCTGTCCAGCAATCACACTGTCACTCCCCGTGCACTCCTCCAATTACCCAGCCAGTCCCATGTCCTTATCCAATCACTCTGCCAAAACCCAAGCACTTATACATTCACCATGCACTCTCCTTGAAGTACTCTAATCATCCAGTCAGTACCCATGTACTCATGCAATTACCCAGGCACTAACTCATGCACTTCTACAATCCTTTGAGTGCTACCTATACAGTTTAGTAATCTCCCTTTTACTACCTATGCACTCCTCCAATTACCCAGCCAGTCCCATGTCCTTATCCAATCACTCTGCTAAAACTCAAGCACTTTTAAATTCAACATGCAGTCTCCTTGTAGCACTCTAAGTATCCAGACACTATCCATGTACTCATGCAGTGACCCAGGCACTAACACATGCAGTGCTACAATCACATGTGCACTATTCATGCAGTTCTGTAATCACCTACCCATTACTGATTCACTCCTCCAATTACCCAGGTAGTACCCATGCTGTCCAGCAATCACACTGTCACTCCCCGTGCACTCCTCCAATTACCCAGCCAGTCCCATGTCCTTATCCAATCACTCTGCCAAAACCCAAGCACATATAAATTCACCGTGCGCTCTCCTTTCAGTACTCTAATCATCCAGTCAGTACCCATGTACTCATGCAATTACCCAGGCACTAACTCATGCACTTCTACAATCCTTTGAGTGCTATATATACAGTTTAGTAATCTCCCTGTTACTACCTATGCACTCCTCAAATTACCCAGCCAGTCCCATGTCCTTATCCAATCACTCTGCCAAAACCCAAGCACTTATAAATTCACTATGCACTCTCCTTGCAGCACTCGTAAGTATCCAGTCACTATCCATGTACTCATGCAATGACTCAGGCACTAAGACATGCAGTGCTACAATCACATGTGCGCTATCCATGCAGTTCTGAAACCACCTACACACTACTGATTCACTCCTCCAATTACCCAGGTAGTACCCATGCTGTCCAGCAATCACACTGTCAGTCCCCATGCACTCCTCCAATTACCCAGCCAGTCCCATGTCCTTATCCAATCACTCCACCAAAACCCAAGCACTTATAAATTCACCATGCACTCTCCTTGCAGTACTCTAATAATCCAGTCAGTACCCATGTACTCATGCAATTACCCAGGCACTAACTCATGCACTTCTACAATCCTTTGAGTGCTACCTATACAGTTTAGTAATCTCCCTGTTACTACCTATGCACTCCTCCAATTACCCAGCCAGTCCCATGTCCTTATCCAATCACTCTGCCAAAACCCAATCACTTATAGATTTACTATGCACTCTCCTTGCAGCACTCGTAAGTATCCAGTCACTATCCATGTACTCATACATTGACTCAGTCACTAACACATGCAGTGCTACAATCACATGTGCACTATCCATGCAGTTCTGAAACCACCTACACACTACTGAGTCACTCCTCCAATTACCCAGGTAGTACCCATGCTGTCCAGCAATCACACTGTCACCCCCCGCGCACTCCTCCAATTACCCAGCCAGCCCCATGTCCTTATCCAATAACTCCGCCAAAACCCAAACACTTATAAATTCAACCTGCACTCTCCTTGGAGTACTCTAATCATACAGTCAGTACCCAGGTACTCATGTAATTACCCAGGCACTAACTCATGCTCTTCTACAATCCTTTGAGTGCTACCTATACAGTTTAGTAATCTCCCTGTTACTACCTATGCACTCCTCCAATTACATAGCCAGTCCCATGTCCTTATCCAATCACTCTGCCAAAACCCAAGCACTTATAAATTCACCATGCACTCTCATTGCAGCACTCCAAGTATCCAGTCACTATCCATGTACTCATGCAATGACCCAGGCACTAACACATGCAGTGCTACAATCACATATGCACTATCCACGTAGTCCTATAACCACCTACACACTACTGATTCATTCCTCCAATTACCCAGGAAGTACCCATGCAGTCCAGCAATCAAACTGTCACTCCCCTACACTCCTCCAATCACCCAGCCAGTACCACGTACTAATCCAATCACTTCGCCAAAACACAAGCACTTATAAATTCACCATGCAGTCTCCTTGCAGTAGTCTAATCATCCAGTCAGTACCCATGTACTCATGCAATTACCCAGGCACTAACTCATGCACTTTTACAATCCTTTTGAGTGCTACCTATACAGTTTACTAATCTCCCTGTTACTCCAGTATTGGAGCTTTCATAGATTCACATGCCTGAATCATTCCCTGTCGTCGAGACGGGAGTCTCCGGTACATAAAAAAGCAATGCTTAGTAGTATAGCAAACTGAAAAGAGGCCTAGGCCCATTTCCCCTTTGCAACCCATAACCCTTGTTATGTAAAAAATGACCAAACTTGTCTCTGAACCAATCAGAGCCTCTCACCCTCTAGAACACTCCTGAGAGAACCTCTTGCCCCTCAGATTTTCTACCGCACATTGTGCTAATTCTACAGTTTATTTCTACTTTACTCTGGATTTGAGAGTTCTTCAACTAATTTGATAATTTTTGATAACTGCCTTTTTCTTCACCAACTCCTGAGAATGGCTGACAAAGAGAAGAAAGGTTTATTTAGAGCCTGTGCTACCTGTTCAAAGAAAAGGCTATATACAGACGACCCTCATAAAGATTGCATATACTGTCTTTATCCAGACCATCAGGCAAAGGACTGTAAGGTATGTCGTACCTTTTCTAATAAAACACCGAGGGATCGTGAAGGAAGGCTTTTACTATGGCTTCAAAAACTTAGAACCAGGAAAGACGTCATGTCTACTGACAGTGATGTGGCGTCTACAACTTCTAGGAGATCTCAGAAAAGAAGCAGATCTCCTCAGGCTCATACCTCAGGGAAAAGACCTGAGAAGGCCCTTAAAAAGACCACTATTGGGTCTTCTGGGCGCAGTCCCTCAAAATCTCCTCCACGTGAGGAAAAGGAGAGCAAGGGTCATGCTTCAGGGGTAAAACATATAAAGAGGACAAGCTCAGAGCCCTCAAAATCGGCCTCCACACCTCTTGAGGAAAAATTGGAGAAACCTACGTGGTCGACGGGAGCGTCGACGAAGAAAATGGCGTCATCGTCGAAGAAAACTGAGGTAAAACTTACTTCTAAAGCTATATCTCCGTCGACGGTGGCATCGTCGACGGCAGTGTCGACGCCGAGACCTTCGACAACGACGGCATCGACGACGACCACGATCACGCCGTCAACGGGATCGTCGACGGCAGCAACAACAGGATCGTCCACGGCAACGACGACGACAGTAACAGCAGCAATGACGGCAGCATAGACGACGATAGTTTTGTATGGGGTTTCGATGGCGATCTCGTCGACGGGCTCGTCGACGAGAGAAAAACCCCCAGAAAAACGGGAATTTGCCAGGAAGAGGAGAATTACCCCAGAACTTACCTCTCCAAGTAAAGTGACACCTCTGGTACCATCCCACCTGCTAGAGGAGGAAGAGTCACAGGAGAAGGAGGAGGATGATGGCCCTTTTGGCTACGCCGTTGCATGAAAGTGCCAAGAGGATGACTGGGAAGACGAATATGAGGAGTTTCAGGATCGTCCCCAGCAACACTATCGCAAGGAGTACCAGGAAGAGATGGTGAGCGTTCCGTCTTCATTGCTAACGGATCTGCAGTTTATGTTAGAGGATTGTACAAAGAGGCATGCTATACCTCATACTTCTCAAAAGATACCGGTGGCTACATCTCAGCCACGCTCTATTCCAAGAACGCCAGTGCGACGGCAAGAGGTTTAACCAGAATTCTTGCCTACATCACCATTACCAAGGTCTCAACAAGATCCAGTGACCTCTGATGATGAACAGGAAGAGGGAGAGATAACGGACCCTAGTAAAGAGTGGGACGATTATTTAATTCCGTCGCCTTCGTCTCCTTCACCGAAACCTGTTGATTCTCCTCCGGAGGACATCAGGGGGGTTCCATAATTTAATGGAGAGAGCTACAACGAGATTTGCGCTCACCATGTCATCTGACAAAATGGAATGTTTCTTGTACAATTTCAAGGAGCCATATCGCAAGGCAGTTCGGTCTCTCCCAATTGTCAGTCATATATGGGAAGAGGGTCTCAAGGTCATGGAGACACCTGCAACGGTTACTCCAGAAAAGCGCCCTCGGATGCTCCAGCTTGTCTACTAGGCCACCCCAAGCCGGACTCAGTTATAACCCAGGCGGCTCAGCAGAAATCGAGGAATCCATCAGCTCCGATTACGACACCTCCAGACAGAGAGGGTAGGCGCTTGGACAATGCGGGGAAGAGATTTTCTTCCATGTCTGCCCTTCTAGTTAAGGCGGCGAATGCCCTGGCCATTCTGGGCAGGTATGATAGGCAAATGTGGTGTGACCTCTCACCTTACATAGACAGCATTCCAGACGTTAATAGACAGGAGGCCAAAAAGATCCTCCAAGAAGGAGAAAGGACTTTGGCTGAAGTCATAGATTGCGCAATGGACATTGCGACCACTGCCTTCAGATCTTTGGGAGGAGCAGCAGTCTTACGCCAGCAAGGATGGCTGAGAGCAACAGCGTTTAGGCCTGAAGTCCAGAATAAAATCTTTGACCTTCCCTTCAATGGAGAGGATTTGTTCGGAAGACACCGCAAAATCACTGGGAACACTGCACTATAGGAAGGTTCCTTTTCGAGGCTCTAGAGGTAGCGGCCAATCCTCCTATAAAGGAAGGTTACCAACAAGGCAGATACACTTCTTACTCCACCTCATCTCAGCCCTACCGTCAGCAGTATACACAACGACAAACAGGAGGTTACACAAAATCTACTCCTAGAGGTCGAGGAGGTCGTCTGGGGAAGGACAACACCCGAAGACAATGACAACTTTCTGACTCCGGCTACACATATTCCTCTTACGTCACATGTTCCCCTGGGTGGAAAAATTGCTTATCATCTTCAAAATTGGCAGCAAATAACTACGGACCAATGGGTCCTCAACATAATACAATTCGGACACACTCTAGAACTTCTGCAAACGCCCCCTTGTACACCGCCGAAACATCAAGAGGTCAAACACTTACATCAGATGCGTCAGGAGATTCGGACAATGCTCCGAAAGAGATCAATAGAACCGGTACCGAACTCCCAGAGAGCAAGGGGATTTTATTCCCGTTTTATTCTAGTCAAGATAAACGTTCTCCAATGGCGTCCTATTTTGGACCTCAGGTCATTAAACACGTATCTCAAGAAACAATCTTTCAGAATGGTTTCCCTCCAAGATATTCTACTGCTCTTAGACCCAGGAGATCATATGACCACATTGGACCTACAGGATGCGTACTTTCACATCCCCATCCATCCTTCCCACAGGCAGTACCTTCGGTTCATGGTGGCCAGGAGAACATTACCAATTCAAGGTACTGCCTTTCGGCCTAAAGTCAGCCCCAAGAATTTTTACGAAATGCCTGGCCCCAGTGGCAGCTGTTCTAAGGAAACAGAAACACCAAGTAGTTCCTTACCTCGGCGACTGGTTGGTTAAAGCGCCATCAGCAGCATCGGCCCGGTCGTCTACAACGGCTTGCGTGGAGCTGTTTGCTAGGTTAGGTCTGACTTTAAACAAAGAAAAATCATCTCTTCAGCCGACACGAAACATCACCTTCTTGGGAGCGATACTAGACACAGAGGTAAACAAAGCGTTCCCCTCCAAGGAAAGACAGCTGGGAATAATATCTATCCCAGAGTTTTATAAGAAGAAAGTGTCTTTCAGTACGCAGGTACAAATCATTGCTGGGAACGATATCATCTTGCATTCCCCTCGTACCTTTCTACAGGCTAAGGATGCGTCTGTTGCAAGAGCAACTGGATCTACAATGGCATCAGGCGGAGGGATCCTTCGACGATATAGTCAGGGTAACGCCGACCATGATCCACGCGGCAACATGGTGGACCCTAAAGTGGAACGTCTCACACGGTCTTTCATTTCTTACACAATCAGCCCCACTAGTGATTACGACAGATGCGTCCTTAGAAGGCTGGGGAGCGTTCCTTCAGGACCTCCAAGTCAGCGGTCGCTGGAAGTTGCACGAACAGCAAATGCACATCAACCTCTTGGAACTCGGAGCCGTCTGCTTAGCATTGCTGGCGTTCCTACCAAGGATACAGGGATCAGCTGTGTTAATAAGAACGGACAACACGACAGCAATGCACCACAACCGACGACATCCCGCTGTCGCAAGCCCTGTGCGACTCCCTCGCCACCTTCTTCCACCGCAAGATCACCAACATCCACAACAGCTTCAACTCCCGGACGACCCCACCAGGCACCAACACGCTGGACCCACCGCACCCCACCGACCACAAACCCCTGACAACCTGGGCCAACGTGAGCATCGAAAACACAATCAAGACCATGAGCACGATCCACTCTGGCTCGCCGTCTGACCCCTTTCCACACCACATCTTCAACAAACCCAGCAGCTCCATTGCACCCCACCTGCGCAACATCATCAACCTCTCCTTCGAGACCGCGACCATCCCGGAGAGCTGGAAGCACGCCAAAATCAACGCCCTACTGAAGACACCCAAGGCGGACCCGAACGAACTCAAAAACATCCGGCCCATCTGCCTGCTTCCGTTCCCAGCTAAGGTCATCGAGAAGATAGTTAACATCTAGCTCACCCGCTCCTCGAAGACAACAGCATCCTGGACCCCTCCCAATCAGGATTCCGCAGCAACCACAGCACTGAGACCGCCCTCATCGCCGCCACAGACGACATCAGGATCCTACTGGACAACGGCGAGACGGCGGCCCTCATCCTGCTGGACCTCTCCGCCGCCTTCGACACCGTCTGCCACCGCACACTAGGCACACGACTCCACGACGCAGGGATCCGAGACAAGGCCCTGAACAGGACCTCCTCCTTCCTCTCCGACAGAACCCAGAGAGTCCGCCTACCCCCGTTCCGTTCCGAAGCCTCCGAGATCATATGCGGCGTCCCGCAGAGATTCTCCCTCAGCCGGACGCTGTACAACGTCTACATAGTGCCCCTTGCACGCATCGCCCGACACCACGACCTCAACATAATCTCCTACGTCGACGACACGCAATTCATCCTCTCCCTCACCAAGGACCCTCTCACCGCCAAATCCAACCTCCACCAGGGAATGAAGGCCGTCGCCGAATGGATGGAGGATAGCCACCTTAAGCTGAACACAGACAAGACGGAGATCCTCATCCTCGGGCCCAACCCCTCAGCATGGGACAACTCTTGGTGGCCCGCGTCACTGGGGGCACCCCCTGCACCCACCAACCATGCACGCAACCTGGGAGTCATCCTTGACTCGAACCTCACCATGAACAAACAAGTCAACGCCGTCTCCTCCACCTGCTTCAACACCCTCCGTATGCTCCGCAAGATCTACAGATGGATCCCGACTGACACCAGAACAACAGTCACCCAGGCCCTAGTCAGCAGCAGACTCGACTACGGAAACGCCCTCTACGCCGGCGCCCTGACCAAGCTCATCAACAGACTGCAAAGAATCCAGAATGCCTCGGCATGCCTGATCCTCGACGTCCCGCGCCGCGACCACATCACCCCCCACCTCAGGAACCTGCACTGGCTCCCTGTCAACAAAAGAATCTCCTTCAAGCTCCTGATCCACGCACATAAGGCACTCCACAAGACCGGCCCAGCCTACCTCAACAGCCGACTCTCCTTCTACGTACCCAACAGGAAACTCCGCACCACAGACCTCTCTCTGGCAACCGTCCCACGCATCCGTAGAACCACAACCGGAGGCAGATCCTTCTCCCACCGCGCTGCAACTACCTGGAACACCCTCCCCCTCATCCTACGTCAAACCGAAGACCTACTAACCTTCAGGAGACAACTCAAGACCTGGCTGTTCGATCAGTAGCTACAGCTCCCCCCCTTCTCCCCTCCCTCAGCGCTCTACACATTTTTTGATTGATTGATTGATTGAATGCACTACTTGAACAAACAGGGAGGTACAAGATCACTCTACCTGTTTCAAGAAGCCCAGAAGGTATGGGAATAGGCTCTGCAACACAAGATATCCATAACAGCGGAACATCTTCCAGGGGACCAGAACGTCAAGGCGGATACTCTCAGCAGGCTCAAATCCACCTGCCACGAGTAGGAGATCGACCAAGGGAGTCTAGACAGCATCTTCCAAAGATGGGGAAAACCGACAGTAGAACTCTTCACCACAGTGGAGAACAAAAAATGCTAGTTCTTCTCAAGCTGGCTTCCCCAACGAGATTCTTGGGGAAATGCGTATTTGATGGCAGGGTCAGGCGTCTTTGCCTACGCCTTTCCTCCAATTCCCCTCCTGCCACATGTTCTTATGAAGATCAAAAAGGAACCGTGCAAGATAATCCTGATAGCACCATGGTGGCCCAGGCAACACTGGTTCACAGAGCTTCTGCTACTGTCGGAGGAACACCCGATTCGCAACCAGCCAATACCGTCACTCCTGATGATGTCCCGGGGAGAAGTGCTTCATCCGGACCCGAAATCACTGCACTTAGCGGCCTGGCTCCTGAACACTGTGAATTTCAGCATCTAAATATCTCAGCGGAGTGCAGAGAGATCCTATCGAGAGCCAGAGCGGATAGTACGAATAGAACGTACAGGATGAAGTGGAAGAGATTCTGCTTATGGTGCAAAAGATATAACATTCATCCTCTGAACTCGGCAGCGCATGAGATTATTCCATACATTTTGCTTTTGGCAAAGTCTGGTTTGGCTCATGCATCTATAAAGGTACATCTAGCCCAAAATCACGCAGAAGGACTTCCTCGGGACCATCTCTGTGGTCCGCAAGAGTCATCAAACAATTCATGAAGGGATTGTTCCGGGTTTTTCCTCTAGTAAAGCCTCCACCACCTCTCTGGCAATTGAACATTGTTCTTTCCCAATTAATGAAACAGCCCTTCAAGCCAATACACAGGGCAGAACTTAAATTCCTGTTGTGGAAAGTTGCGCTTCTCATTGCGCTCACTTCAGCCAGGAGAGTGGGGGAAATACAGGCTCTCACGATCCAAGACCCTTTCTTACAATTCAAAGAGGACGGAATGATACTCAGGACTAATCCAAAATTCATTCCAAAAGTACCAACTGATTTTCATTTAAATGAGCCACTAATTCTCAAACGGTTCTTTCCTCAACCAACAACAGCGGCGGAAAGAGCTCTCCACTCGCTGGATGTCCAATGCTGTCTAAAGTTCTATTTGCAAAAGACTAGACCTTTCCGCAAGTCTTCACAACTTTTTGTCGCCTTCAGCGCACCCAGGAAGGGTTTCCCTTTGTCAAAAAGGGGAATTGCCAGATGGATTTCCAGTGCAATAGAGTATTGTCATCAGGCAGCTGGACGACCTCTGAATGCATGAGTCCGTGCCCATTCGACAAGAGCAGTGTCCACCTCCACTGCTTTGTTTGCGGGAGTGCCGATCCAGGATATCTGCAGGGCAGAGACCTGGACAAGTACGCACATCTTCACCAGGCATTACTGCTTGGATGCAGCCACAGGAAGAGATGTGGCGGTGGGAGAAGCGGTGCTGAGGAACCTTATCCCAGTAACGGTGAGCCCTCTTTACCATCCCTCCTTCCTTTATTGGTCACATTTGCACATTTTATTGTTGTTTATTGTATTATATGCAATTTGCAGAGTGTTTTTTCTGTGTGTATTGGTATAGGAAGACTGCTTTTATCACACTACATATGTTCCCTTGTTCCAAAAAATGTGCTATGATTTACTGCTCGCTATTCTGATTCAGGCATGTGAATCTATGAAAGCTCCAATACTGGAGTAAGAAAACAAGTTACTTACCTCTAACTGTAGTTCTCCAGTATTGGAGCTTTCATAGATTCACATACAACCCACCCTCCTCCCCTGAGAGGCTCACCTCGGATTTAGCACAAAAGGTGTTATGGCACAAGTGTAAGAAAATCTGAGGGGCAAGAGGTTCTCTCAGGAGTGTTCTAGAGGGTGAGAGGCTCTGATTGGTTCAGAGACAAGTTTGGTCCTTTTTTACATAACGAGGGTTATGGGTTGCAAAGGGGAAATGGGCCTAGGCCTCTTTTCAGTTTGCTATACTACTAAGCATTGCTTTTTTATGTACCGGAGACTCCCGTCTCGACGACGGGGAATGCTTCAGGCATGTGAATCTATGAAAGCTCCAATACTGGAGAACTACAGTTACAAGTAAGTAACTTGTTTTCTTACTACCTATACACTCCTCCAATTACCCAGCCAGTACCATGTCCTTATCCAGTAACTCTTCCAAAACCCAGGCACTTATAAATTCACCATGCACTCTCCTTGCAGCACTCTAAGTATACAGTCACTATCCATGTACTCATGCAATGACCCAGGCACTAACACATGCAGTGCTACAATCATTTGAGTGCTACCTATACAGTTTAGTAATCTCCCTGTTACTACCTATGCACTCCTCAAATTACCCAGCCAGTCACATGTGCACTATTCATGCAGTTCTGTAACCACCTACACACTACTGATTCACTCCTCCGATTACCAAGCCAGTCCCATGTCCTTCTCCAATCACTCTGCCAAAACCCAAGCACTTATAAATTCACCATTCACTCTCCTTGCAGCACTCCAAGTATCCAGTCACTATCCATGTACTCATGCAATGACCCAGGCACTAACTCATGCAGTGCTACAATCACATATGCACTATCCACGTAGTCCTATAACCACCTACACACTACTGATTCACTCCTCCAATTACCCAGGAAGTACCCATGTAGTCTAGCAATCAAACTGTCACTCCCCGTACACTCCTCCAATCACCCAGCCAGTAACATGTCCTTATCCAAACACTCCGCCAAAACTCAAACACTTATAAATTCACCATGCACTCTCCTTGCAGTACTCTAATCATCCAGTCAGTACCCATGTACTCATGCAATTACCCAGGCACTAACTCATGCACTCTACAATCCTTTGAGTGCTACCTATACAGTTTAGTAATCTTCCTGTTACTACCTATGCACTCCTCCAATTACCCAGCCACTCCCATGTCCTTATCCAGTCACTCTGCCAAAACCCAGGCACTTATAAATTCACCATGCACTCTCCTTGCAGCACTCATATCCAGTCACTATCCATGTAATCATGCACTGACACAGGCACTAACACATGCAGTGCTACAATCACATGTGCACTATCAATGCAGTCCTGTAACCACCTACACACTACTGATTCACTCCTCCAATTACTCAGGAAGTACCCATGCAGTCCTGCAATCAAACTGTCACTCCCCTTACACTCCTCCAATCACCCAGCCAGTACGATGTACTAATCCAATCACTTCGCCAAAACACAAGCACTTATAAATTCACCATGCAGTCTCCTTACAGTAGTCTAATCATCCAGTCAGTACCCATGTACTCATGCAATTACCCAGGCACTAACTCATGCACTCTACAATCCTTTGAGTGCTACCTATACAGTTTAGTAATCTTCCTGTTACTACCTATGCACTCCTCCAATTACCCAGCCACTCCCATGTCCTTATCCAGTCACTCTGCCAAAACCCAGGCACTTATAAATTCACCATGCACTCTCCTTGCAGCACTCATATCCAGTCACTATCCATGTAATCATGCACTGACACAGGCACTAACACATGCAGTGCTACAATCACATGTGCACTATCTATGCAGTTCTGTAACCACCTACACACTACTGATTCACTCCTCCAATTACTCAAGAAGTACCCATGCAGTCCTGCAATCAAACTGTCACTCCCCGTACACTCCTCCAATCACCCAGCCAGTACGATGTACTAATCCAATCACTTCGCCAAAACACAAGCACTTATAAATTGACCATGCAGTCTCCTTACAGTAGTCTAATCATCCAGTCAGTACCCATGAACTCATGCAATTACCCAGGCACTAACTCATGCACTTCTACAATCCTTTGAGTGCTACCTATACAGTTTAGTAATCTCCCTGTTACTACATATGCACTCCTCCAATTACCCAGCCAGTCCCATGTCCTTATCCAGTCACTCTGCCAAAACCCAGGCACTTATAAATTCAACATGCACTCTCCTTGCAGCATTCTAAGTATCCGGTCACTATCCATGTACTCATGCAATGACTCAGGCACTAACACATGCAGTGCTACAATCACATGTGCACTATCTATGCAGTTCTGAAACCACCTACACACTACTGACTCACTCCTCCAATTACCCTGGTAGTACCCATGCTGTCCAGCAATCACACTGTCACTCCCCGTGCACTCCTCCAATTACCCAGCCAGTCCCATGTCCTTATCCAATCACTCCGCCAAAACCCAAGCACTTATAAATTCACCATGCACTCTCCCTGCAGTACTCTAATCATCCAGTCAGTACCCAGGTACTCTTGCAATTACCCAGGCACTAACTCATGCACTTCTACAATCCTTTGAGTGCTACCTATACAGTTTAGTAATCTCCCTGTTACTACCTATGCACTCCTGCAATTACCCAGCCAGTCCCATGTCCTTATCCAATCACTCTGCCAAAACCCAAGCACTTATAAATTCACTATGCACTCTCCTTGCAGCACTCTAAGTATTCAGTCACTATCCATGTACTCATGCAATGACCCAGGCACTAACACATGCAGTGCTACAATCACATGTGCACTATCCATGCAGTCCTGTAACCACCTACACACTACTGATTCACTCCTCCAATTACCCAGGTAGTACCCATACAGTCCAGTAATCACACTGTCACTCCCCGTGCACTCCTCCAATCACCCAGCCAGTACCATGTACTAATCCAATCACTCCGCCAAAACACAAGCACTTATAAATTCACCATGCACTCTATTTGCAGTTCTCTCATCATCCAGTCACTGCTCATGTATTTATGTAATGACCCAGGTACTAATACATGCACTATTAAAATCCTCTATCCAATGCCCATGCAGTCCTCTAAACACCTAAATACTACTCATTCACTCCTACAAATATCCAGTTAGTACCTGTTCACTGCAGTAAATGCATTGTGATTTCAAAAAAAGCGTTTAAATGGTTTTTATGTAGAACGTGTTTGTTTAGTAACAGAATGGTATATTTTATAGGTTTATATTAATATTAGATTTTTTTTACAGATATTCTTCATCATCATTAAAAAAGACTTACCATGACTAAAAAAACAGTAAAGAGGAAACAACAAAAGAAAGAGTATTATATAAAGAAAAGAGAACAGCAAGAACTAGATGAACTACAACATGTGGGAAAAAAGAAAGTCTTGCGGTAAGTAAACAAAATAATTTATTAAAAGACTTTCAAAGACTAGAAACAGTTTGCACAATGTTGAAAATAGAAAAATACCTCAACAACAAAGAAGAATGAAAAGACAAGGATTGGCATAGCCAATAGGTCTCGCTTTTGGGATCCTATAAGTGTTTAGCCGTGCAACACATTATCATGGGTGATTTGCATTTTTTGAAGACCAATTTCAAAACCATCTAAATGGAGGCATTGGCGGTGATGAGGCAATGCTTGGGTTCACCATTCCTAGGGAGCAAGTAAGACATAATAAAGCGCATCAACTCCTTGTTGGGGTAGTAAGCGTACATAATTCCAATATAATATAATTACCAACATAAACACTGTGGATAGCTTTGTTTGTCATACCACTTTTCAGTTTTTGTTAAAGAATTCAAAAGTGTGGACTGTGCATCCGTTAGCTTTGGAATTACACACTGATGTGTAGTGGTATTCTCTAGACATAGCTTTATTTTTCCAGCAGTCGTTCAATAGCATGAAACCACCATTAGGGTGTAGCAGTCTGCGAACTAGAGACACCTGGTGATATTCTTCCCAAATTGTGTGATGGCTAAACTGTGTTGCAACATAGCCCAAGGTCACACATGGTGTCAGGGTGAATGACTCAGTTCATGACCTTCTACAGCCTCAGGCCCTTCCCCTGTCTCAAGGTGACTACAGGAAAACAAGCAAGAAAAAAATGTATTACTCATCTCGGCCACTACCAGCCGAACACACTGATACCTATGCCCAGCAATATTTGGAGAGAGGATGTGGCGTAACACCCTGAGATGTTGACTTTGGAACTAGGGAACCGGGTTCGAGTCTTGGTGTCAGCCCTCCCCGTGCCTACAAAAAAAACAAGTTAAAGTAACTTAAACTTATAACCAAAAACCTGTTTTTTCCTGTACACCAAGACTATCTGGCCCAAATGTTACCAAGCTTCCCTTTGCCTGGGTCAGTGGCACATACAGCAAGGCTCTTCCTGTGCATTCTGGTACTTGTAGTCTCCTCCATTAATAATGGGAAAGGCGATAAAATGAGTATCAGAACGCAACAAAAATGCTTGGGTGGATGAATTCCCCGAGAAGGATTAGACCATTAGGCTCGGTATCCCTAGAAAGTTTGGGTAAACAAGCATTGCTCATTCGGCTTGTGATTCTCATTCTCAGCCTGAGCCATGGCTTCCCCTGACAAAAAGTGGGACTGTGCCAGGGCTGGAGGAGTGTCAGCAGAGGGCTAATGGAAGGAAGCCCTGCCACAAAGCGGGCCTTGGGAGCAGAGAGGAAGTCTGCCAGGGAGATGCAAAGATGACAGCACGGAGACAGAAAAGTGAGACAATGCAAGGCTAACCTCAGGGAGCATGCTCTCGTCGACCCATGTGCAGTTACGGGGTTTGGGAACGTTACTGCTGGGGAAGCAAACTCACGCTTTAACGAAACATGCTACAAGTTAACACCAAGGTAAATGACCCAGTGCAACGTTGTATACTGCTTTGCGAAAAATGCATTTTCAAATATAATTAGAAGTAGAAATAATTCTCAATGGGCGGGAGGTGGAAAGATTACAGGACAATGGCAGAACTGAAAATAACAAGCAGTGATGGACGGGAGGGGAGCAGCACTGGGAGATTCAGTGAACTGGGTGTAGCGCTGTGCCCCCAAGCTGAACCAGCTGAACACTCAGCGAAGACACGAGCTGCTGGGAGCAGCAACAGGCAAGGGAGGAGCAGAAAACAATTAAAACAATAGCAATGCAAAACAAGCAAAGAACCCGCCCTGAAAGGTGGAGATCTACACGGAGAGTAGGGGTGGGTGTTCAGGCGAAGCAGCACACAGCAGATGGAATACGAAAACTCACGTCGTGGATAAAGCTGATCTGCCTTACTAGGGACCATGACGAGGAACAGTACGTTGTAACGAGACGCACGGAAGAAGCACTCTTAGACTGCATCAGCACATGACGCACATGTAGCGTTTCACAAATGATTTCACGAACACAAGAGTTACACATGGTGATTCTGATCCAAAGTTCAACACGTAGAACACTGCAATGCCGGCGTCATACCGTCAGTTTATTCTCCACCAAAACAGGCCCTGCGCTAGCGTCCCTAACTGGGTTCGGTGCATGTATTCATGACGGAATTAACTTTACTTTCGGACCAGTGCACGAAGAGATGATATAAGTACTGCATTTCATGCAACATCGCAGAAGTTCGTGTCAACCTACTGTTGACCGGATCACATGTAGGTACACTATCATTCAAAATAGGGCACACATTCCAGAAGCGTTCTGGGGCCGCAAGTGGGATTCTCTGATGAAATAAAAGTCAAGCAAGACCCTCTCCGTAGTGGAGGCCTGCTATGGGTTCACATAACCACTATTCAATGTTAAAAATAAATGTGCTTTCTGGAGGAAAGGCTCCCTCCAGCTAAGACTAAAGCTACACAGAGTCCCTTCACAATACAACTCGCATCGATTGCATCCACAACAAGCATTGGCCGCGCGCGCGGCTGCGAGACGTGAAGTACTGGGAATTTTAAGCCCAGCGGTGCAGGGGAACACACCCTATGACTTCGGGTTCTTCCTGTTTCAGACCTACAGAAACACAGAGTCTTCTGGGTGAAGTCAGAGATCAGTTTATTGGCTGCAGACCAATTACAGGTGTCCAAGAAGTACAACAGCGTGTATGTTCTTAGGAGACTGCTAAAAGTTACAGAGACGGGCTTCTCCTTAAATACAGAATATCCTGCTTCAGGCATACATTCCTTGTTTTATGATATGGCCATATACATGTATACATTTCAAACGAAAAGGCAGAGTCATGATGACCATCCCACATTCCAGTTAAGCCAGCCCATAATTATTTACCCAGCAAGGCTCAGATCCCACATCAGATATCGATAGGCCCCAATAAACATGAGCATCTCCTGTTTGGAAAACAAGCCATAAAGCAGGAACAGTCAGGTGTGAAAGAGATTAGCTGGAGGCTCGTGTAGGATGAAAAGGTTTTATGGTGTGTCAAGCCCTGATGCTAATCACAGGTGGCCAGAGGACGGGGAGCTCGTGAGACCGGACTGACCTGGGGCAGCGGAGCCAAGCTGCCCAGGTCACAGAGAAGTCAAAAGAAGGCACATGTGCTCTAAAAGGCCCGTATTTGCTTCATGATATGTAGCCTATGTGAGGGCAACCATAAGATGGCCACCGCTCTAAGATGGAACCCACGGAGTCAATGTATAATAACGTATACACAGTGCATTCATAGCTAAAACGTTATACAAAGCACTTGTACATACCGCATTGACCATTCGCGGTTCACTAATACCGGGATAGACAGGGGTAGGGCCCTGCCTCCTACGCGGTCCCAAATTGCAAAGTACGACAGACCCTCCTTTTGCCCTTACATAGGCAATAACTATATTCATTTCAATCCGAGTCCAGGTCAATATTCACGAAGTCATGGAGATGTTGCTGTAGCATCATCCTATTACTTAGCTCGTCCCTCGATACAGGTTTCCTTACACATAATGTAGCACAGAGGCCACATATCGCAGGAGCACACTGTATGCACAGACAGAACAGGAAAAGGATGGCTAAGATCATTCCAATGACCATCAGAATTTTCCAACCCCAGGCAGATATCAGTTCCCAGAACCACCCCACCAGTGACCAATCTCCTTTATCCACGTGTATGGACTCAGATATCTTATGCAGTTTGGAGATGGCTTGATAAACTGTTGGAGCGTTATCTGGTATGAAAATGCAACAACTAGATTGGATAACCTTACATACCCCTCCGTGGTCTGCAAGTATGACGTCTAGAACCATGCGGTTCTGCAAAGTCATGAGGCGATCCGCTTGGAGCTCAGCTGTCAAATTACCAAGGGCACCAGCCGTAACATTAACAGTGGATTCAACCACACGAGTCATTAGTCTCAGGTTCCTACTATTGACCTTAGGTCCCCAAAATGGCAGGAAACCCAAAAAGAAGTCTCCCGCTTCCTGACCGGCAGTATCCTCCTTACTAATCACGCCTCTCACAACTCTGGTCTTGTGATAGTCAGAGGCGGCAGTAAATGTTGGCGGTAGCAGATTTGCAATATAACATGTGCCCGAGAAGTCAGGGGGCAACCATGTATATGCTCGGTCATTGCAGATAAAATATGTACCCTTGGCAGCTGTGACGGAAAAGTGTACGTTTAAGTACAGTCACTTCTTCCCAATTGAGCTCTAGGATTCTGACCATTACCTTGCAAACAGAACCGACCTATGTGGGGTACGACCCAGATTGGGGATGAGATTTTTCGCTGTCTTTCACCCAGACTAATACTATACCCCGTCGCGTTCCACCCTACATAAGCTCTCAACTCTTCTTTGGGAATAGATGAGTATGCATCGATATCTCTGCTCATATCGGCAACTCCTTTCATTAAAGCTTTATTATTGGTGCTAGGTCTGATGGAACGCGGTTGTCGCGGGGAATACGCATCTAGAGCAAAGAGAAACATGGTCTGGAATGCCCATGACGATCCATTGTAACTAAACGGCAGCACTAGATAAGGAATACCCTTATTAATGGTATGTGGCATTAAACCACACACCCAGCAATTGGTTGTATTCATAACTAGTTGGTGCTGGTGCAGGAGCTGAATAAACGAGTTATTCACAAACTCTGATCGTCTAGCTTGTTCGTGTTCAGGCAGAGGGTGAAAAGAGTGTGAGGAGACAGTAGGAGGAGGTATAGGCTGTACAGTGGGTGCAATGGGCTCTTGAGAGGAGAAGAATACAAGTCCTACAGTAAACACGATCATACTACATAATATAAACAGACATAATAATACAAAACGTTTGCTCTTCATTATTTTACACATTTTTGCTTGAAAGTTCATTTCCTCAGCGAGTCTCTCCATCTTAAAAAACTCCATCCTCTAATCGTGCCGCTCGCGGCGGGTGAGTATCTTCTGCTAAGGAGTACGCCTGTCAGTCCAGGGAACGCCCTAGACCAACCAGAACCGTTGACCTAACGTCTTCGGCCTGTACCCCAAAGTCTTGGCACCGCGACCCTGCGGCTGAACCCGGATGGTGGTTCGAAAAACAAAAATCAAGAAAGTCCTTCAGATGGGAGAGCTCTGGTTATCAAAAACAAAAAGGGTAAGGAAAAAGAATATTTATTTGTCCATAGGCCTTGGTCTTAGATTATAATGGAGACGGCCAGGTACTGTTTGATCTTGAAACAAAAGTTCAGGCTCTGTGGTGTCCAATCGAATTGACGGTGGCACAGCTTCTTGCAAAATATCGTCACTCTGTTGTGCTGAAGTTGTGCCTTTTATGCGTGCATCACTGAACGGTACAAAACGAGGTACAGTGTCTGTTTCAGAGTCTGCGATACCCTCCTGGACCCACTGGTCATACGGCAGAGGCAAAGGGATCCTTTTCATGTGGGCGCCGTGGATCCAGTTCTTCTTCCCCTTTACTCGAACAGCTGATCTTGTAGACAGAAGTACGAGATGAGAGCCGATCCAACGAGGCTCATCGTTGCTTTTGCGCTGGAAATTTTTTACCAAAACCCACGTGCCAGGGTCGATAGGGTGTCCTGGAGCTTCAGAGGCCTGGGGAAGAGTATCGTGCACCTGTTGGTGTAAAGCACGCAATTTAGCCGTCAATTCATACAAGTAATCAAGCAGTACTGGATGTTCGATTTCGCTGAATTTTGTCGGTCTTTGCACACCCCATACATTGGCCGGGCGGCCAAAAATAACCTCGTATGGGCTAAGTCCCACTCGTGAGTGTAAGGTCATTCTGGTGGACAGGAGTGCTAGAGGCAGAGCGTCAAGCCATTTAAGACCTGAGCTCGCCTGGATTTTGGCCAGTTTGAGTTTTAGAGCGCCATTGTAGCACTCTACTAATCCAGCTGATTGGGGGTGATCTGCAGCGTGGAATTTCTGCTTAACCCCTAATCCCTCACACACATTCTTCATCACTTGACCCACAAACTCACTCCCATTATCACTCCACACCATTCTTGGCATTCCAAACCTAGGGAAAAATTCCTTCACAAGGGCTTTGGCTGTGGATAGAGCAGTGTTGTCTTTTAGGGGATAGGCCTCTATCCATTTCGAAAAAGCGCAGACAACCACCAATACATATTTCAGGTTGTTGCACCTTTCCATGTGGATAAAATCTAGCTGCAAAACTTCAAATGGATATGATGGAGGCGCAAAATGACCAGCTGGAGTTGGGGTTCCCCTACCAGGGTTGTACTTCAAGCATACCATACAATTCTTGACCACATTCTCTGCACACTTAGGAATTCCAGCATTCTGCCATACTGGAGCCAACAACTTACAGATTCCTTTCATACTGATATGTGCCATCCCATGTGCCATAGTAACCACTGGAAGCACATATGCATCAGGTAACAACCATCGCCTATGTTCTGACAGATCAATCCAACAACCATACTTTCTCTCCACTTGCTTAACTCTTTCTCTGTGGCTTCAGCTTGAAGGTACTTTACACTCTCTATTGTGTTTTCACACATTCCAACATCACCAACCCATCTTGCAGGGCCTGCAACATACATTCGAGTCTTTACATCTTTTGCTGTTTCTTTCGCGACTTCATCAGCAAACGCATTACCACGACCAACATCATCAGTGATTTTCTTGTGCGCACTGCATTTCATAATCGCAACTTGTAACGGTAGGGTCAGCGACTCAAGGAGATCATTCACCAACTTGCCATTATGAATCTTAGCTCCATGCGAAGTCAGGAACCCACGTTCCTTCCACAATCGCCCAAAACTATGAGCCACGCCAAAGGCGTACTGGCTATCCGTATATATGTTCACTTTCATTCCTTCAGACAACACGCATGCTCTCGTAAGGGCAATCAATTCTGCTGCTTGAGCCGAATTTTGTGGCACACGTGCAGTTTCCACAATCGTGTGCAAAGTCGTGATAGCATATGCAGCAGTCGTATTGCCATTTGGAAGCTTAAAACACGAACCATCCACCCATAAGGTACCATCACACTCAGTCAGGGGAGTATCTTTAAGTTCTCTTCCAGGGGATCCTCATCAATAGTCATAAGCACTGAATATTCCCGCCCATGTGCGGGGACCCCGGAAATAATAAAATTATATATGTAAAAACATACATATATACAGCTCTGTATATGTATAAACATATATCATTTTTTCCAAGCAAATGCAGCTCCCATAAAAGGCTAGGCAATGTAAATATACACATCCAATAACACACATATATATATAATTATATATATATAAAGGTATAACAATACACCTAAATCTCTTTTTTTTTTTTTTTTTTTTTTTTAATGAGGTAAACACTCATGAGAAAGCAAAAAATAAAGAGAACAAACTGTGGAAAAACACAGATGTACAACACATTGCCAGCCTGCAGGCTGCATTGCAATATAATACCATAGAGACTAAAAAAGCCCTGTACAGGTAAAAACTGGCACCGTGCCTTTAAGGCAGCCCTGACTTCCATATCCCATCATGCCTCAGGGGTGACAGTTAGGTCAGTTGTTCTTTCCGGCTCCTTCAGTCAGGACCCTGGAATTCAGCTCTCTTCTTTTTTGACTCTTTAGTCAAGAATTATTACAAATTTAAAATTTTTTGGACTTCTTCTTATAACATCTGTGAGGAAGTTAGTATCCTGTGTTTTTCTGACTGATTTTTTGCGGTTTTGTCAGAAAAATGCCTTCTTTATTTGTTCTATGTCCATCTTGTGGAAAAAAGAAGGCTGCTTCAGACACACATGAGGTGTGTATTATCTGTCTGCCGGACTCTCACTCTCCAGCAACATGCCATCATTGTGAAGACCTTTCCAAAAGGACTTTAAAGGAGAGGGAGAGGATTAGGCTGTATGGCCTAGCAGAACGGTCGACGTCGAAGCAGTTGGTCCCTGTTTGCTCCCCATCAACGTCGGGCTCGGCGTCGAAGACTCCAGCGGCGGGATCGTCGCGGAGAGGTGAGGAGTCAAGGGGAAGTCATGCTGCAAAGAGAAAATCGTCGTCAACTTTAGATTCAGCGTCGAAGTGGATGCGTTCGACGTCGACGGCGTCTAAAAGCTCGGCGTCGAGGACTCGGCGCCACAGTTCAACGTCGAAAAAGCATCTGTCGACGTCAAGAGAAGATCGATCGACGTCTGCACAGAGATATCGTTCGTCGTCGAAAGAAAGACATCGTTCGACGTCGAGGTCGGCGAGACATCATTCGACGTCGCGAGAAGTACGTAGGCGATCTCCACAGTCGACGTCGAGACCAAGATCGCCGTCAAGATCAAGATCGCCGTCGAGGAAACATCGTTCGACGGCGAAGAGGCTTTCGACGTCGTCGGAGCATTCGACG
Source organism: Triturus cristatus (assembly GCF_964204655.1). Lineage (NCBI taxonomy): Eukaryota > Metazoa > Chordata > Amphibia > Caudata > Salamandridae > Triturus > Triturus cristatus. The sequence continues at coordinate 460,088,779 of NC_140593.1, forward strand.
TCGAGACAGAAGTCTCCGTCAGGAGTGACGTCGAGGCAGACGCCTCCGTCAGGGCCGACGTCGAGGCAGGAGCCTCCGTCGGAGTCGACGTCGAGGCAGAGGCCTCCGTCGAAGTCGACGTCGAGGCAGAAGCCTCCGTCGGAGTCGACGTCGAGGCAGGTGCCTCCGTCGGAGTCGACGTCGAGGCAGGTGCCTCCGTCCTCACAGGTCTCCAAAGCTTTGGTGAGGTACATGAAGCCTCCGTCGAAGATGATCTCGACGTCGAGACAAGAAGCTCGGAGCCTCGAAGATGCGACTCAAAGATCTCCGGTGATAGGCCTATCACCGTCGAGGCAGCCCTCTGTTGAGGGTACGCAGGAGGTGTCACATATTCGCCTCACGATTCGACCAGTCTCAAGGCGAAAATCTCCTCATAGACTGATATATACAACTCCTGAGTCACCGCGTCTCATATCGATCTCGCCTTCAGGATCAGAGGGCTCAGGTTCAAGGTCCGAATCACCAGAGCTTGTGCATCAATCTCCAATACCTGCAAGAGAAAGTTCGCAGGAGGAGGACAATGCGGTACCTCAAAGTCCCGTAAGGGAAATGCCTCAGGACCCTGCTATGCCAGACGCAATAAAGGCATCGCTAACAAGAATAAGGGGCGTGGTATTCCCAGCGACACCGATCAGACCAAGATCTCGAGAAAGAGAATCCCGAAGTCACTCTCGAGCACCAAGAAGGCGATCTAGGTCTCCCTCCCGCAGAAGAGAGTCGACCAGATCAGAGAAAAGGCGTCGTAGAACCCCTTCTACCTCCCCTTCTTCCAGATCATCCAAAAGGGATTATTCACCGACACTCTCGGAGACGCCACCCTCTCGGGTATCTCCGGTAGATGATATTTCTACGTTTCAGGAAGTGTTGTGTAGAGGAGCTACAAAATTAAATATCCCTATGCCGGTTCAGGAGACCACTTCATCCATAATCTTTGAAACTCTTCATGAACGCACAGTGTCACGCCCGTTATTGCCATTAGTCCCCGGTTTGTTACAACCGGTAATGGATATCTTTCTCACACCAGCAACCACCAAAACGGCGCCGGCGAGAATTCTAAAAAAGTACCGTCCAGCTCCGGAGGATCCTCTATTCCTAAAATCAGATCCTCCACCGGACTCTGTCATCACCGCCGCTGCCAGGAAGACACATGCAGTAGCTGGGTCTTCAACGGTACCACCAGATAAGGACAGTAAGACACAAGACTCCTGGGGGAGGAAAGTTTGCGGCTCAGCATCCTCAAGCTTAAAGGTGGCGAGTGCCTCGGCGCTTCTGGGGCGCTATGATAGGTCATTATGGGACTCTCTGCAGAGGTTCATTGACAAAGTTCCATCAGAGGACAGACGGGACTTTGAAGAGATTTTGCATGAGGGGAGTCTGGTTTCTAACCAGATCATAAGTGCAGCGGCGGACGGGGCAACACTGGCAGCGCATGAATATGCACATGGAGTCACAGCCAGAAGATCATCCTGGCTTAGATTGACGGCCCTGAAACCGGAAGCGCAGGCAAGAATTTTAAATCTGCCTTTCTCCGGTAGTTCTCTTTTTGGGTCCCATGCAGACGAAGAAATGGCCCGTATGAAGGCAGAGCTGGAGACCATGAAAGCTGTCGGGCTTGAAAAGAGAAAAGATTTTCGACGCCGCAAGGGAAATGACAGGCGCAGTTACCAACAGAGGGTTCAAACCCCTCATTGGCAAAAGAACCAGGACCAGCAAGGTCAAAAGAAACAGCAATACCAGTCCCGCAAGCCATCCAGGGGACGGGGTAACAACAGGCAGTCTAATGCTGGAAACAAAGCTCCGGGGAAGCAATGAGAAGCCGCTTCCTCCGATGCTGTCCACCGCTCCGGTGGGAGGAAGTGTTGCACATCATCTTCCAGAGTGGCAGTCCATCACAAAGGACAAGTGGGTACTGAATATACTGCGTCATGGGTACTCGCTTCGTTTCAAAAGTCACCCCCCATCGATTCCTCCTGTCAATTCATCCCAGCATCTAAAGCAGCTCAGAGAAGAGGTAGCGACGCTTCTACTCAAATCTGCAATAGAGAAAGTGCCCTTAAACCAAAGAGGAAAGGGAGTTTACTCCAGATACTTTCTCATCCAAAAGAGGAGTGTGAAGGTAGAGTTCAGACCCATTTTAGACCTACGGATACTGAACAAACACATAAGAAAGGAAAAATTTCGCATGCTGGCGCTCCACCAAATATATCCTCTTCTCCGGATGGGCGATTGGATGTGTTCATTGGACCTTCAGGATGCATATTTCCATATTCCCATCCTAAGGAATCATCGAAAATTTCTCAGGTTTGTGGTAGGCAACTCGCACTATCAGTTCAAAGTCCTCCCATTTGGCCTGAAGTCAGCTCCTCGAGTATTCACAAAATGCGTAGCAGTAGTAGCGGCTGCTCTGAGGCGCGCAGGAGTCTTCGTCTATCCCTACCTAGACGACTGGCTAATAAAGGGCTCATCACCACAGAATGTGCGGTCACAGCTGTCGCTATGCCTGAACTTATGTTGCAAGTTGGGTCTCAGAGTGAATGCCAAAAAGTCCAATTTTACACCAACGCAGAGGATCCACTACCTGGGCGCAACTATAGACTCCGTAGTAGGAAAAGTGTTTCCTTCGGAGGAAAGACAGTCATCCATTATGCTAAAAGGCAGGCAGATTATAACCAACAATCTGTCGTCGGCAAGGCAAATCTCTTCTCTGCTAGGGGCCATGGCATCCTGCATCTTCCTAGTGCCCAATGCCAGGCTAAGGATGCGTCCTCTTCAGCAAGATCTCGAGGACAAATGGGATCAAAGGAACTCCCTGTGGGAAGAAAAGGTTTGCCTCTCCTCTGCAGCCAAACAGTCAGTCAAGTGGTGGCTGAAGCCAAGGAATCTACAAGTGGGGATCCCCTTCCATCAAGAGCCCCCAACTCAGACCTTAATCACCGACGCTTCCCTTCAGGGATGGGGTGCGCATTTTGGGACTCTGCAAACTCAGGGACAGTGGTCCAGCAGCGAGCAGTTGTACCACATCAACATGCTGGAGCTCAGGGCAGTCCACCTAGCCCTCAAAGCGTTCCTGCCTGCGATCACGACGAGTACCATTCTAGTGCAGACGGACAATACCACCACAATGTACTACCTGAACAAGCAGGGGGGTACTCGATCCAGAACGCTCTCGCTGGAAGCTCAGTCCCTGTGGCACTGGATCCTAGCAAGGAACATCTCACTGAAAGCGGTGCACCTACCAGGAGAACTCAACGTGCAAGCAGACTTACTCAGTCGCCATTTTCAAGAGCCAGAGGACTGGGTAATCAACGACGAAGTGTTAGAAGACATCTTCGGGGAATGGGGGCGTCCGCAAGTGGACCTCTTCGCGGACGAGCAAAACACAAAATGCAGAGGCTTCGCCTCAAGATACCATCGACCAGGATCCCTAGGGAATGCCCTTTTGATCAATTGGTCAATGACATTTGTGTACGCTTTTCCGCCTCTCCCACTAATCCCCAAGGTGGTGACCAAGTTGCAGAATTCATCTGCCAAGATGATCCTCATAGCACCGGACTGGCCGAGGCAGTGGTGGTACACGGATCTCCTACACATGTCGATCCGACCCCACAAGCGGCTGCCGTGCAGGCCGGACTTGTTATCCAAGATGCAGGGGAAGATTTACCATCCCAGCCTTCCCTCGCTGAGCTTAACAGCATGGCTCCTGAAGTCCTCCAGTATGGCCATCTGAACCTCCCTCAAGAGTGTATGTCCATACTGAAGGAAGCCAGGAGGCCTTCGACAAGACACTCCTACTTCTGTAAGTGGAAAAGATTTTATATATGGTGTGCTCAGCATCATTATGATCCCACTAAATGCCAGGAGGATGTAATTTTGCCCTATCTTCTACATTTAGCGAGGGCAGGGTTGAAATTTTCATCCATAAAGGTTCACCTAGCAGCCATAACAGCATACAGGTGTTCGCCTTCACAGCAGTCATTTTTTAAAGTGCAGGTAGTGAAGGATTTCTTGCAAGGGCTCAAGAAAGTCTATCCCCCTGTTAGACCTCCCTCTCCTTCCTGGGAGCTAAACTTGGTTCTGTCGAAGCTCATGGGTTCTCCTTTTGAGCCTATTCATAAGGCTACCCTACAGCACCTCACATGGAAGACAGCATTTTTAATAGCCATCACTTCAGCACGGAGGGTCAGTGAGATACAGGCCCTCTGTTCTAAAGAGCCCTACACTATTTTTCATCTAAATAGGGTTGTGATGAGAACTCATCCTTCGTTCCTACCCAAGGTGGTATCGGAGTTTCATGTAAACCAAACCATCTCCTTACCAACCTTTTTTCCCAACCCCTCCTCTCCAGCAGAGAGGGCGTTGCATTCTCTAGATGTCAAAAGAGTCCTGAAATTCTACCTAGATAGGACTAAGAATGTCAGGAAATCTGATCAATTGTTTGTGAACTATGGGGTTGTCCGTATGGGCTTTGCGGCTTCCAAACGTTCCATTGCTAGGTGGATTGTTTCAAGTATTACATTGGCCTACCAACTGGCTCAGAAACCATTGGGGGCGCGCCCTAAAGCGCATTCGACAAGAGGAAAAGCGGCTACCGCGGCTTTTCTCAATAATGTCCCACTCTCCGAGATCTGCAAGGCAGCCACTTGGAGATCTGTCCACACTTTTACCAGGCATTATTGTCTGGATTCGGACACCAGAGCAGACACTCAAGTAGGACAAGCCTCCTTGAGGAATCTGTTCCATACATAATCATTTTCATGATTCTCTTTCTCCATGGATGATACAACCTTAGTTTCATTTGCCTGCAGGTGGAAGGGGAGCTTGCTACTCTATTCAGTGCTTATGACTATTGATGAGGATCCCCTGGAAGAGAAGGGTAAGTTACTTACCTGTAATCCTAGTTCTCTTCCAGGGGTATCCTCATCAAAGTCATAAGCAACCCACCCACCTCCCCAGGCAAATGAGAAGAAGTGTATTATTCATTATGGAAAGGATATATCTTTGTGTTTAGGACTACGGTCCCGCAAAGAACAACTGACCTAACTGTCACCCCTGAGGCATGATGGGATATGGAAGTCAGGGCTGCCTTAAAGGCACGGTGCCAGTTTTTACCTGTACAGGGCTTTTTTAGTCTCTATGGTATTATATTGCAATGCAGCCTGCAGGCTGGCAATGTGTTGTACATCTGTGTTTTTCCACAGTTTGTTCTCTTTATTTTTTGCTTTCTCATGAGTGTTTACCTCATTAAAAAAAAAAGGAAAAAAAAAAAAAAAAAAAAGTGTATTGTTATACCTTTATATATATATAATTATATATATATGTGTGTTATTGGATGTGTATATTTACATTGCCTAGCCTTTTATGGGAGCTGCATTTGCTTGGAAAAAATGATATATGTTTATACATATACAGAGCTGTATATATGTATGTTTTTACATATATAATTTTATTATTTCCGGGGTCCCCGCACATGGGCGGGAATATTCAGTGCTTATGACTTTGATGAGGATACCCCTGGAAGAGAACTAGGATTACAGGTAAGTAACTTACCCATCTACTCTCCCTTTCGTCTCTTCTTCGGTTCTGAACAGACAATCATGTTGCTCAATCTCATCTAGGTCTGCTGGGACTGGTAATAATGTAGCTGGATTCAACGTGTTGCATCTCTTTATGTGTATATGATTTGCTAACAATGTCAGCTCATATCCGGATAATCGCGCACTAGTTAAGTGTTGTGTCTTGGTCCTGTTTAACAATGTGTCCACAATTAAAGATAATGGGGTAACCCAGTAGCCCTCAGAACCTGGGCATAATAGTGAAAGCAAAAAACATTGGTTCTGTCGAGAGTTAGGCAAACTTATATGGACATCTACTGAATACACTGAAGAACCGCAAGGAACACACACAAAACAAAAGAAACAGAAATGAATTTGTGTTACTGGATGGATTTATATTACTTATTATGTGGAAAACACCGAAGTGTTTACAGGGTGACCCAACCAGAAAGCACATACGAAATTAAACAATTAGTGAAACAATGTGTACTTGAACAAAAATCACATGTAACAAATATATACAATAGACAGTACATAGAAATAATAAACGATCAGATCCAACTTGAAGTACATAAACCACTATAGGCTGTAATTTCCTTATTCTGTATGTGGATTTGCACGGAAGCATAGGACAAGTAACGTCGACGTTTCGACCCAATATGGTGGTGCCAATTAGTATGCATCAAAGGGGGTCTTCATCAGGACAAGGAATAGGTTGGGAACCTGGGACAACGATTTAATTAATTGGAAATAGATTCCTCATCTCTCTTATGCAGACAGCCGGCATCTACTTTGATAGTGAATTCTGAAGGACGGTAATTTGATTTGAAAAGGAAAGTGGTGCTGTCACAACAATCGCCACGTAATGGAGTCCGTAAACTGGACCTCTTTATCCGTCAAATTCTCAGCTGCTACTGACCTGTCACTATCAAAGTAGATGCCGGCTGTCTGCATAAGTGCATAAAAGCTTGACTGTATATTGATGGACTTTCACAGTAGCCCTGGGGAGCGCGTTTAAAGCGGAAGCTTCGGCCTCCTAAACTAAAGCCAAAAATGTCTCTGCTCTCCTCTGCAATTGGGATGCTAAAGAAGGCATTCTTTAAATCGATCACTGAGAACCATGCAGCGGAGGCTGGAATCATGGTTAACAAGGCAGTTATATCAGGGACAACTGGAAACTGTGGCACAACAATCTTATTAACCTCTCTAAGATCAATCACAAATCTGTACACAGGTGGCTGTGAAGGGTCCGTTCGTTTTAAGACAGGTAAAACAGGACTATTGCAAACGTTGCCCCTTGTCTCTTCAATTACACCCTTTTTAATCAAATCACTGACAATTGCTAACAATGCTTTCTGACCTTCATTGGAGATCTTGTACTGGGGAATACGTGGCAATCTGACATTCGCTTTTAAAGTGACCACATATGGCGGTATTTCCAAAAGACCCACATCATTGGGACCAGTAGCCCAAAGGACATCTGGAAGGGATGACATTTCAGGTGGCATTGCATTTTTAGACAAATACATTGGGGAAATCACTTTCTTGCCTAATGTAAGTTGTACTCCTGAGGGAGAACAATATAACGTTGCATGCAATCTTTTTAGCAAATCTAATCCTAGCAAATTTTCACCACAACCTGTCGTTAGGATGAGGGGTGCTTTTAGCTCACAAGGTCCAACAGAAAGTGACATAGGACTAGAAATCGGATTCCTAACTGGGGCGCCAGAAAAACCTACTGAGACATTCATTTCGCCAGACAAAGGCGCGCCAGGGAGTTTTGAATGCATAATTGAACTCTTTGCAGCACCAGTATCCAGCAAAAAGGGCTCGGTTACATTCGCTGTAGTTACTTTAACATAAGGACCGCTCTGATCCACTGGCACTGAAACAACTCCCTCTCTCTGTCTACGGCTGTCCTAGTAATCATTATCTTCTACATTGTCATCTTCTGCATAATAATCATTATTGTAGTACTGAGCTGTATTACCAGTCGCGATGGCTTGCTGATCAAAGCTATTTATGGTATTTTGAGGCGGAAGAGGACGCGCGTTCTGGGGAGCATTTCCACGCCCTCTGCCTCTAGGAGCTTGCTGACCACCTCTACCTCTTGCGCCATACGCATTACTGTTACGCTGCATTAATTAAGGGCAACTATATTTAAAATGACCTTCCTCTTTGCAATATGAACATTGGTTGGGACCTACAGGGATTCGTGGTTGATAATACCCGTTCATTTGCTGATTATTCTGAAATTGTTGGGGCTGCTGATAGATACCTTGTGTTTGCCTATAATTATTCTGTCCTCCACGTGGTGGATAGGCCTGCTGCAAGAGGACCTTTGTTTTCAGTTCTTTCGTTTTCTTATCTGTTCTATCCTTCTCATCTTTGTCTCTATTTTCATAATACTGTGCAGTAGCCAGTATTTGCGCTGAAGAGGAAACAGCCCAAGAACTTTCTGAGTCTTTTAATTTTTTACACAACTCGGGAAGTAGATTCTGCACAAATTTATCAACAAATAACCGTTGGCCACTTTCAGTGCTCATGTCCTGACCACTGTGGTCGACAAACGTTTCTTCAAACCTGGTGAAAAAATCGGACACTGTCTCATCTTTCTTCTGCTTACATGCGGATAGTTTATCCCAATTTACGCGCATCGCAGGCATTATAGTCTTCATGTATGTGATAATTCTACCAGGGAGTCCTGCTACCAAAGGGTCAGGCTTCGCGCCGCCAACTTGTCTAGCGTCTGCAGCAACAATATTAGCCCATGTACCCCCTAGTTCTGCCGCATGATCCGTATTACGGATGGATCCCCATAAAGGCTGTGGAACAACAGTCCCAAATAACATATCTATGTCAGCCAGATTCATGACACATGATTCTGCAGTTTGTGATAACTCCTTGTAATATCCTGTAGGGTTTTTACGGGGGTCAGGCAATGTCTGCTTAAGTGCTAACACCTCAGATCGCTTCCATGGGACATACACCCAAACACGCTGAAAATGTGCTAAGACAGGTGAATTAGCATTTGGATCAGCAGGTCTCCAAACTGGGGGAACCTCACGCATCAGGTATTGGCGCGCTTTTACCTTTTTCCCCACAGGGAGTTCCTGTTCGAACAATGATTGCTGACAATCGCCATTTCTGAGGGACAGTAAAGTCGCAACTGCTTTATCTACATTGGGGCCCACAATTATACCTGTTTCAAAATCAAATCGCACTCGACACAATTCCTGTGGGTTTGGGTTTGCACCATTATCCTCCAATTCCTCACAGAGGAATTCACACATTTTATCAAAGACATACCTCTGTTTTGGGGCATCCCATTGGTGAAAAACGTTAACAACTGATTCCACATCATAGAGTGAAGGGAAACCAATCCACCTACGCGCCAGGTGATCTAACACCTCTTTCTCGTCGGGACCAGGCAGCTGACTGCGCAATTGCTTACGCTGTAAGCCAGGAGTCGCACTAGATGATCCAAAGAGAGGCGACATTAAACTAGTAACTACATTAGCTAGTCGTTGTCGTGCTGAAGGAGAAGTTGAGGCGAGAACGGGGGGATAAACAGAGGGAAGAAAAGCGGAGTCAGATACAGGTACCTGGGTAGTGTAAGAAGGAGCGCCAGGGGAAGCCGCTGGCGTGCTAGGCAAAGTCGCAGGAAGCGCGGGGGCAACAGGTAGCAAAACTGGCGGCCCTTGAGAGGGCTGCACTGCAGGGATAGGAGCCAGCTGAGGAGGAGCTGGCGGCTGCGGGAAGGCTTGCGGCATATTTACTGGAGGCTGCACATTTACAAGCTGTGGAGGTGCGGTGGCATTTTGCGCATACGGGGGTGGGGAACTTAGTAAATGGGACATTAGGGAATCTTTCTCTTTCTCTTTTGTCTCATCTTGCACAAGGGGTGACAAAACAGGGTAACATTTATCAATCCCTAGTTTTCGCTGTCTGTGCAATTGCTCATTCATTTGTTCCTCCTCATTATCTTTAAATTGCACAGCTGCTTGCATCACTGACATACCTCTCTCTCTCTTATTTCTTTTCGCTAGCTTAATTTCCTTCTGTTTGGCTTCCTTTCGCCATAGGCGGAAAGAATCAAACATCGCCGGCCGGGCTTTCTTTTTAAACAATTTCACTTCCAAATTATCTAAGATATCTGTATCGAAACTACCATTTTGGGGCCATTTTAAAACACCGTCCTTTCTGGTGTATCGGATCCATACTTCATTATATGCAATGGGGCCCACGCCATGTTTTACATAAAGCTCATAAGTTGGAGTTCCAATTGGAGGAACCGGACATGAATCCTCTAACTGGAAATCCCTTCCACAACTCAAACAAAACAATCTTCCAATCTAGTTCCAAACTTCAAAGGATTATCGATTACGATAGTCTCGTGAATACACGAGTCCTCTGGCTTTGGGGTTTGCAAACTCCAAATCAAAATTATCCCGAAGGATACCAAATTCAAACTGGGAGACGCTCCACTTATACTTAACTGAATATCGATGATCAATGGCGTCACCAGAAGACTCTCTCGATTGTTTCGCTCTACCAAAATCGTCAAGGGTCCAAAACAGGGCGATTAATCAGGGCAGCAGTCCTTCATAGCCGTCGGGACGCGGAGAACCTCGCAGAAAAGACTTTCGGACCACGTCGACATGCAGGGGTCGATGAAGTGGCGGCCTTCCTCCAGAATTTCCACACGAAGCTCCTCACGAACCTCTGGCTTGGACCGGTACCGCTGAAATCGCGCCGAGTTGGGCGCCAACTGAAGTACTGGGAATTTTAAGCCCAGTGGTGCAGGGGAACACACCCTATGACTTCGGGTTCTTCCTGTTTCAGACCTACAGAAACACAGAGTCTTCTGGGTGAAGTCAGAGATCAGTTTATTGGCTGCAGACCAATTACAGGTATCCAAGAAGTACAACAGCGTGTATGTTCTTAGGAGACTGCTAAAAGTTACAGAGACGGGCTTCTCCTTAAATACAGAATATCCTGCTTCAGGCATACATTCCTTGTTTTATGATATGGCCATATACATGTATACATTTCAAACGAAAAGGCAGAGTCATGATGACCATCCCACATTCCAGTTAAGCCAGCCCATAATTATTTACCCAGCAAGGCTCAGATCCCACATCAGATATCGATAGGCCCCAATAAACATGAGCATCTCCTGTTTGGAAAACAAGCCATAAAGCAGGAACAGTCAGGTGTGAAAGAGATTAGCTGGAGGCTCGTGTAGGATGAAAAAGGTTTTATGGTGTGTCAAGCCCTGATGCTAATCACAGGTGGCCAGAGGACGGGGAGCTCGTGAGACCGGACTGACCTGGGGCAGCGGAGCCAAGCTGCCCAGGTCACAGAGAAGTCAAAGGAAGGCACATGTGCTCTAAAAGGCCCGTATTTGCTTCATGATATGTAGCCTATGTGAGGGCAACCATAAGATGGCCACCGCTCTAAGATGGACCCACGGAGTCAATGTATAATAACGTATACACAGTGCATTCATAGCTAAAACGTTATACAAAGCACTTGTACATACCGCATTGACCATTCGCGGTTCACTAATACCGGGATAGACAGGGGTAGGGCCCTGCCTCCTACGCGGTCCCAAATATTAAAGTACGACAGACCCTCCTTTTGCCCTTACATAGGCAATCACTATACTCATCTTAATCCGAGTCCAGGTCGATGTTCACGAAGTCATGGAGATGTTGCTGTAGCATCATCCTATTACTTAGCTCGTCCCTCGATACAGGTTTCCTTACACATAAGGTAGCACAGAGGCCACATATCGTAGGAGCACACTGTATACACAGACAGAACAGGAAAAGGATGGCTAAGATCATTCCAATGACCATCAGAACTTTCAGTTCCCAGAACCACCCCACCAGTGACCAATCTCCTTTATCCACGTGTATGGACTCAGATATCTTATGCAGTTTGGAGATGGCTTGATAAACTGTTGGAGCGTTATCTGGTATGAAAATGCAACAACTAGATTGGATAACCTTACATACCCCACCGTGGTCTGCAAGTATGACGTCTAGAACCATGCGGTTCTGCAAAGTCATGAGGCGATCCGCTTGGAGCTCAGCTGTCAAATTACCAAGGGCACCAGCCTTAACATTAACAGTGGATTCAACCACACGAGTCATTAGTCTCAGGTTCCTACTATTGACCTTAGGTCCCCAAAATGGCAGGAAACCCAAAAAGAAGTCTCCCGCTTCCTGACCAGCAGTATCCTCCTTACTAATCACGCCTCTCACAACTCTGGTCTTGTGATAGTCAGAGGCGGCAGTAAATGTTGGCGGTAGCAGATTTGCAATATAACATGTGCCCGAGAAGTCAGGGGGCAACCATGTATATGCTCGGTCATTGCAGATAAAATATGTACCCTTGGCAGCCAAAAACGCAGGGGAAAACTGTGACGGAAAAGTGTACGTTTCAGTACAGTCACTTCTTCCCAATTGAGCTCTAGGATTCTGACCATTACCTTGCAAACAGAACCGACCTATGTGGGGTACGACCCAGATTGGGGATGAGATTTTTCGCTGTCTTTCACCCAGACTAATACTATACCCCGTCGCGTTCCACCCTACATAAGCTCTCAACTCTTCTTTGGGAATAGATGAGTATGCATCGATATCTCTGCTCATATCGGCAACTCCTTTCATTAAAGCTTTATTATTGGTGCTAGGTCTGATGGAACGCGGTTGTCGCGGGGAGTACGCATCTAGAGCAAAGAGAAACATGGTCTGGAATGCCCATGACGATCCATTGTAACTAAACGGCAGCACTAGATAAGGAATACCCTTATTAATGGTATGTGGTATTAAACCACACACCCAGCAATTGGTTGTATTCATAACTAGTTGGTGCTGGTGCAGGAGCTGAATAAACGAGTTATTCACAAACTCTGATCGTCTAGCTTGTTCGTGTTCAGGCAGAGGGTGAAAAGAGTGTGAGGAGACAGTAGGAGGAGGTATAGGCTGTACAGTGGGTGCAATGGGCTCTTGAGAGGAGAAGAATACAAGTCCTACAGTAAACACGATCATACTACATAATATAAACAGACATAATAATACAAAACGTTTGCTCTTCATTATTTTACACATTTTTGCTTGAAAGTTCATTTCCTCAGCGAGTCTCTCCATCTTAAAAAACTCCATCCTCTAATCGTGCCGCTCGCGGCGGGTGAGTATCTTCTGCTAAGGAGTACGCCTGTCAGTCCAGGGAACGCCCTAGACCAACCAGAACCGTTGACCTAACGTCTTCGGCCTGTACCCCAAAGTCTTGGCACCGCGACCCTGCAGCTGAACCCGGATGGTGGTTCGAAAAACAAAAATCAAGAAAGTCCTTCAGATGGGAGAGCTCTGGTTATCAAAAACAAAAAGGGTAAGGAAAAAGAATATTTATTTGTCCATAGGCCTTGGTCTTAGATTATAATGGAGACGGCCAGGTACTGTTTGATCTTGAAACAAAAGTTCAGGCTCTGTGGTGTCCAATCGAATTGACGGTGGCACAGCTTCTTGCAAAATATCGTCACTCTGTTGTGCTGAAGTTGTGCCTTTTATGCGTGCATCACTGAACGGCACAAAACGAGGTACAGTGTCTGTTTCAGAGTCTGCGATACCCTCCTGGACCCACTGGTCATACGGCAGAGGCAAAGGGATCCTTTTCACGTGGGCGCCGTGGATCCAGTTCTTCTTCCCCTTTACTCGAACAGCTGATCTTGTAGACAGAAGTACGAGATGAGAGCCGATCCACCGAGGCTCATCGTTGCTTTTGCGCTGGAAATTTTTTACCAAAACCCACGTGCTAGGGTCGATAGGGTGTCCTGGAGCTTCAGAGGCCTGGGGAAGAGTATCGTGCACCTGTTGGTGTAAAGCACGCAATTTAGCCGTCAATTCATACAAGTAATCAAGCAGTACTGGATGTTCGATTTCGCTGAATTTTGTCGGTCTTGGCACACCCCATACATTGGCCGGGCGGCCAAAAATAACCTCGTATGGGCTAAGTCCCACTCGTGAGTGTACGGTCATTCTGGTGGACAGGAGTGCTAGAGGCAGAGCGTCAGGCCATTTAAGACCTGAGCTCGCCTGGATTTTGGCCAGTTTGAGTTTTAGAGCGCCATTGTAGCGCTCTACTAATCCAGCTGATTGGGGGTGATTTGCAGCGTGGAATTTCTGCTTAACCCCTAATCCCTCACACACATTCTTCATCACTTGACCCACAAACTCACTCCCATTATCACTCCACACCATTCTTGGCATTCCAAACCTAGGGAAAAATTCCTTCACAAGGGCTTTGGCTGTGGATAGAGCAGTGTTGTCTTTTAGGGGATAGGCCTCTATCCATTTCGAAAAAGCGCAGACAACCACCAATACATATTTCAGGTTGTTGCACCTTTCCATGTGGATAAAATCTAGCTGCAAACCTTCAAATGGATATGATGGAGGCGCAAAATGACCAGCTGGAGTTGGGGTTCCCCTACCAGGGTTGTACTTCAAGCATACCATACAATTCTTGACCACATTCTCTGCACACTTAGGAATTCCAGCATTCTGCCATACTAGAGCCAACAACTTACAGATTCCTTTCATACTGATATGTGCCATCCCATGTGCCATAGTAACCACTGGAAGCACATATGCATCAGGTAACAACCATCGCCTATGTTCTGACAGATCAATCCAACAACCATACTTTCTCTCCACTTGCTTAACTCTTTCTCTGTGGCTTCAGCTTGAAGGTACTTTACACTCTCTATTGTGTTTTCACACATTCCAACATCACCAACCCATCTTGCAGGGCCTGCAACATACATTCGAGTCTTTACATCTTTTGCTGTTTCTTTCGCGACTTCATCAGCAAACGCATTACCACGACCAACATCATCAGTGATTTTCTTGTGCGCACTGCATTTCATAATCGCAACTTGTAACGGTAGGGTCAGCGACTCAAGGAGATCATTCACCAACTTGCCATTCTGAATCTTAGCTCCATGCGAAGTCAGGAACCCACGTTCCTTCCACAATCGCCCAAAACTATGAGCCAAAGGCGTACTGGCTATCCGTATATATGTTCACTTTCATTCCTTCAGACAACACGCATGCTCTCGTAAGGGCAATCAATTCTGCTGCTTGAGCCGAATTTTGTGGCACACGTGCAGTTTCCACAATCGTGTGCAAAGTCGTGATAGCATATGCAGCAGTCGTATCGCCATTTGGAAGCTTAAAACACGAACCATCCACCCATAAGGTACCATCACACTCAGTCAGGGGAGTATCTTTAAGATCTACTCTCCCTTTCGTCTCTTCTTCGGTTCTGAACAGACAATCATGTTGCTCAATCTCATCTAGGTCTGCTGGGACTGGTAATAATGTAGCTGGATTCAACGTGTTGCATCTCTTTATGTGTATATGATTTGCTAACAATGTCAGCTCATATCCGGATAATCGCGCACTAGTTAAGTGTTGTGTCTTGGTCCTGTTTAACAATGTGTCCACAGCATGTGGAACCATAACAATCAATGTATTATCTATTACTAGGCCAGCAGACTGTCGAATAGACATAGCTGTGGCTCTCAGACAACTTGGCAATGCCCTCGCTACCGGGTCCAAAGTTGACGAAAAATATGCGCATGGACGCGGTCTGTCGCCAAAAGGCTGTGTTAACACTGATAATGCGCAACCATCTTTCTCATGAACATACAATGTAAAAGGCTTACTGTAGTCAGGGGTACCCAACACAGGAGCTGAACACAATGCATTGCGCAATTCCCAAAAACTTTTCTGACACTCTTCAGACCATGGAATAGGATTCGGTGTGTCTTTGCATGTTAATGCTAACAAAGGTTTTGCCAGCAAGGAAAAATTAGGAATCCAATGCCTACAGTATGAAGTAATGCCCAAGAAAGCACGCACTTCTCTCTGTGTTCTTGGCACACTCAACTGTGCAATGGCTTGAATTCTTTCTGGGGTCAGTTTCCTTCCCTCCTTCGATAAGAGATGACCTAAGTAGGTCACTTCTTGTCGACAATATTGCAGCTTTGAGAGAGACACTTTGTGATGGAAGGCAGACAAATGACGCAACAATGACAAGGTAGCGTTTTTGCAAATCTTTTCAGTATCCGCGGCGATTAGTAAATCGTCAACATACTGAATAAGGATAGCGCCACTAGGTAAAACAAGTGCATCAAGCTGCGCTTTTAAAGCTTGACTGTATATTGATGGACTTTCACAGTAGCCCTGGGGAGCGCGTTTAAAGCGGAAGCTTCGGCCTCCTAAACTAAAGCCAAAAATGTCTCTGCTCTCCTCTGCAATTGGGATGCTAAAGAAGGCATTCTTTAAATCGATCACTGAGAACCATGCAGCGGAGGCTGGAATCATGGTTAACAAGGCAGTTATATCAGGGACAACTGGAAACTGTGGCACAACAATCTTATTAACCTCTCTAAGATCAATCACAAATCTGTACACAGGTGGCTGTGAAGGGTCCGTTCGTTTTAAGACAGGTAAAACAGGACTATTGCAAACGTTGCCCCTTGTCTCTTCAATTACACCCTTTTTAATCAAATCACTGACAATTGCTAACAATGCTTTCTGACCTTCATTGGAGATCTTGTACTGGGGAATACGTGGCAATCTGACATTCGCTTTTAAAGTGACCACATCTGGCGGTATTTCCAAAAGACCCACATCATTGGGACCAGTAGCCCAAAGGACATCTGGAAGGGATGACAATTCAGGTGGTATTGCATTTTTAGACAAATACATCGGGGAAATCACTTTCTTGCCTAATGTAAGTTGTACTCCTGAGGGAGAACAATATAACGTTGCATGCAATCTTTTTAGCAAATCTAATCCTAGCAAATTTTCACCACAACCTGTCGTTAGGATGAGGGGTGCTTTTAGCTCACAAGGTCCAACAGAAAGTGACATAGGACTAGAAATCGGATTCCTAACTGGGGCGCCAGAAAAACCTACTGAGACATTCATTTCGCCAGACAAAGGCGCGCCAGGGAGTTTTGAATGCATGATTGAACTCTTTGCAGCACCAGTATCCAGCAAAAAGGGCTCCGTTACATTCGCTGTAGTTACTTTAACATAAGGTCCGCTCTGATCCACTGGCACTGAAACAACTCCCTCTCTCTGTCTACGGCTGTCCTAGTAATCATTATCTTCTACATTGTCATCTTCTGCATAATAATCATTATTGTAGTACTGAGCTGTATTACCAGTCGCGATGGCTTGCTGATCAAAGCTATTTATGGTATTTTGAGGCGGAAGAGGACGCGCGTTCTGGGGAGCATTTCCACGCCCTCTGCCTCTAGGAGCTTGCTGACCACCTCTACCTCTTGCGCCATACGCATTACTGTTACGCTGCATTAATTAAGGGCAACTATATTTAAAATGACCTTCCTCTTTGCAATATGAACATTGGTTGGGACCTACAGGGATTCGTGGTTTATAATACCCGTTCATTTGCTGATTATTCTGAAATTGTTGGGGCTGCTGATAGATACCTTGTGTTTGCCTATAATTATTCTGTCCTCCACGTGGTGGATAGGCCTGCTGCAAGAGGACCTTTGTTTTCAGTTCTTTCGTTTTCTTATCTGTTCTATCCTTCTCATCTTTGTCTCTATTTTCATAATACTGTGCAGTAGCCAGTATTTGCGCTGAAGAGGAAACAGCCCAAGAACTTTCTGAGTCTTTTAATTTTTTACACAACTCGGGAAGTAGATTCTGCACAAATTTATCAACAAATAACCGTTGGCCACTTTCAGTGCTCATGTCCTGACCACTGTGGTCGACAAACGTTTCTTCAAACCTGGTGAAAAAATCGGACACTGTCTCATCTTTCTTCTGCTTACATGCGGATAGTTTATCCCAATTTACGCGCATCGCAGGCATTATAGTCTTCATGTATGTGATAATTCTACCAGGGAGTTCTGCTACCAAAGGGTCAGGCTTCGCGCCACCAACTTGTCTAGCGTCTGCAGCAACAATATTAGCCCATGTACCCCCTAGTTCTGCCGCATGATCCCTATTACGGATGGATCCCCATAAAGGCTGTGGAACAACATTCCCAAATAACATATCTATGTCAGCCAGATTCATGACACATGATTCTGCAGTTTGTGATAACTCCTTGTAATATCCTGTAGGGTTTTTATGGGGTCAGGCAATGTCTGCTTAAGTGCTAACACCTCAGATCGCTTCCATGGGACATGCACCCAAACACGCTGAAAATGTGCTAAGACAGGTGGATTAGCATTTGGATCAGCAGGTCTCCAAACTGGGGGAACCTCACGCATCGGGTATTGGCGCGCTTTTACCTTTTTCCCCACAGGGAGTTCCTGTTCGAACAATGATTGCTGACAATCGCCATTTCTGAGGGACAGTAAAGTCGCAACTGCTTTATCTACATTGGGGCCCACAATTATACCTGTTTCAAAATCAAATCGCACTCGACACAATTCCTGTGGGTTTGGGTTTGCACCATTATCCTCCAATTCCTCACAGAGGAATTCACACATTTTATCAAAGACATACCTCTGTTTTGGGGCATCCCATTGGTGAAAAACGTTAACAACTGATTCCACATCATAGAGTGAAGGGAAACCAATCCACCTACGCGCCAGGTGATCTAACACCTCTTTCTCGTCGGGACCAGGCAGCTGACTGCGCAATTGCTTACGCTGTAAGCCAGGAGTCGCACTAGATGATCCAAAGAGAGGCGACATTAAACTAGTAACTACATTAGCTAGTCGTTGTCGTGCTGAAGGAGAAGTTGAGGCGAGAACGGGGGGATAAACAGAGGGAAGAAAAGCGGAGTCAGATACAGGTACCTGGGTAGTGTAAGAAGGAGCGCCAGGGGAAGCCGCTGGCGTGCTAGGCAAAGTCGCAGGAAGCGCGGGGGCAACAGGTAGCAAAACTGGCGGCCCTTGAGAGGGCTGCACTGCAGGGATAGGAGCCAGCTGAGGAGGAGCTGGCGGCTGCGGGAAGGCTTGCGGCATATTTACTGGAGGCTGCACATTTACAAGCTGTGGAAGTGCGGTGGCATTTTGCGCATACGGGGGTGGCGAACTTAGTAAATGGGACATTAGGGAATCTTTCTCTTTCTCTTTCTCTTTTGTCTCATCTTGCACAAGGGGTGACAAAACAGGGTAACATTTATCAATCCCTAGTTTGCGCTGTCTGTGCAATTGCTCATTCATTTGTTCCTCCTCATTATCTTTAAATTGCACAGCTGCTTGCATCACTGACATACCTCTCTATCTCTTATTTCTTTTCGCTAGCTTAATTTTCTTCTGTTTGGCTTCCTTTCGCCATAGGCGGAAAGAATCAAACATCGCCGGCCGGGCTTTCTTTTTAAACAATTTCACTTCCAAATTATCTAAGATATCTGTATCGAAACTACCATTTTGGGGCCATTTTAAAACACCGTCCTTTCTGGTGTATCGGATCCATACTTCATTATATGCAATGGGGCCCACGCCATGTTTTACATAAAGCTCATAAGTTGGAGTTCCAATTGGAGGAACCGGACATGAATCCTCTAACTGGAAATCCCTTCCACAACTCAAACAAAACAATCTTCCAAATACACTAGCACCAGTCATCTTTGCTCACTAGTCTAGTTCCCAACTTCAAAGGATTATCGATTACGATAGTCTCGTGAATACACGAGTCCTCTGGCTTTGGGGTTTGCAAACTCCAAATCAAAATTATCCCGAAGGATACCAAATTCAAACTGGGAGACGCTCCACTTATACTTAACTGAATATCGATGATCAATGGCGTCACCAGAAGACTCTCTCGATTGTTTCGCTCTACCAAAATCGTCAAGGGTCCAAAACAGGGCGATTAATCAGGGCAGCAGTCCTTCGTAGCCGTCGGGACGCGGAGAACCTCGCAGAAAAGACTTTCGGACCACGTCGACATGCAGGGGTCGATGAAGTGGCGGCCTTCCTCCAGAATTTCCACACGAAGCTCCTCACGAACCTCTGGCTTGGACCGGTACCGCTGAAATCGCGCCGAGTTGGGCGCCAACTGAAGTACTGGGAATTTTAAGCCCAGTGGTGCAGGGGAACACACCCTATGACTTCGGGTTCTTCCTGTTTCAGACCTACATAAACACAGATTCTTCTGGGTGAAGTCAGAGATCAGTTTATTGGCTGCAGACCAATTACAGGTATCCAAGAAGTACAACAGCGTGTATGTTCTTAGGAGACTGCTAAAAGTTACAGAGACGGGCTTCTCCTTAAATACAGAATATCCTGCTTCAGGCATACATTCCTTGTTTTATGATATGGCCATATACATGTATACATTTCAAACGAAAAGGCAGAGTCATGATGACCATCCCACATTCCAGTTAAGCCAGCCCATAATTATTTACCCAGCAAGGCTCAGATCCCACATCAGATATCGATAGGCCCCAATAAACATGAGCATCTCCTGTTTGGAAAACAAGCCATAAAGCAGGAACAGTCAGGTGTGAAAGAGATTAGCTGGAGGCTCGTGTAGGATGAAAAGGTTTTATGGTGTGTCAAGCCCTGATGCTAATCACAGGTGGCCAGAGGACGGGGAGCTCGTGATACCGGACTGACCTGGGGCAGCGGAGCCAAGCTGCCCAGGTCACAGAGAAGTCAAAGGAAGGCACATGTGCTCTAAAAGGCCCGTATTTGCTTCATGATATGTAGCCTATGTGAGGGCAACCATAAGATGGCCACCGCTCTAAGATGGAACCCACGGAGTCAATGTATAATAACATATACACAGTGCATTCATAGCTAAAACGTTATACAAAGCACTTGTACATACCGCATTGACCATTCGCGGTTCACTAATACCGGGATAGACAGGGGTAGGGCCCTGCCTCCTACGCGGTCCCAAATTGCAAAGTACGACAGACGCGATATGTGGTGGGGGAGGGGGAGAAGTGGGAGTTGTATGCGCGCGCGGCCAATGCTTTCTAAAAAAAAACAAGGCCACGAAAGTCATCGCGATGACAATCGCTATGAAAGCGAAAGTCATCGCGCTAAAGGCGTTCCTGAGTGCTGCTGGCTGGCCTAGCGCATGGTGGCTGTGCACGTGCACGCTCATGTGCATGCAAGCGCTAGGCCAGCCAGCAGCACTTTGAAATATCACGTTGAAAATGTCTCTCCGAGCAGCGCATGCACGCTGACTCAGCGAGACCTAAAAAAAGGAGAAATTAATGGAAAATCAAGTTTTCAAAATCAATCTATGGTAAAAGTAGAAAGAATGAATTTGATGAAATAAGGATAATAAGTAGTATTTAATTTATTAAAAGATGGCAAGAAATATAAAAAAAGATCAGCATTTTATAAAAAGAAGAAACAGATTGAAACTATTGTTGAGAAGGCTTTTGAATTAAAAAGGAAATTATTCATTTTAGTTTTAAACAGAATCCGATCATTAGATGAGCCAATACATTATATGAAGGCCAAAAGTAAAAAGAAGAGAGTAATTAACAGAGCTAACTTTTGTGATATTTTTTGGGGTGAATGGAAACACAGGTCAAGTTCAGAGCCTTTTTTTAATAAAGAAAGCTATTTTCAAACCAATACTTTATTGCAAGCAGTTGATATCTCTGGTCATGCTTATGAGGTTAAAAACGGTTGTCCAATTGAAAAAGAAAAGATGGTTCCCAGAAATGTAGAAGAAGTGATAGCTGATAAAGTTCTAAGGAGACGTACTAAAGCCCCAGTGTATACTTGGGATTGTAGTAGTATATGCAGTATGCGACAGGAATCTATTCCTATTTTACAGAATTTCTTACGAGAGTATAGTAAAAAAAAAAGTGTTAAACAAAAGATTAAGATGCTGCAAGGACTAGATCCTTGCAAAGTGAGAACAAATACTGGTTTCTAAGGTCATTCTCTGGCTTGTCTTTCTAGAAAAGTGTGTCAAAGTGTTTTTCATCATTTCAGAATGTTAGCAGTACATCACTCTCAAATGCAGACTTTAGTCAGAAGATTGTATTATGCAAAAAGTCTAGCAATAATTTTAAGTGACTTAAACAGTGCTCTTTTGCATGGGTCAGTATCAGATGTAAAAAGAGTTTCTGATGAAATGGAGTTTCGTTACTTTGGTCCTGAACAAGAGTATAGACAAAGTGAGACATTGATAGAAGTATGTGTTGAAGAAGACGTGGAACAAAGTAGTACTGAGAAGTTTGAAGAAGAAATTACGAAGTTTAAGGTAATTTGTTGTGAAAGACCAAATTATGTTTGTATTTGTTGTTGATGAACTCACTATAAAAATCAGACTAGGAATGTTGATCTGTATTTAAAAAGTGAAAAAGAAAACAATGAAAAGTGGAAGGAATCTGCAACTTATTTGTTGGTAGAAGATTGCTTTGATTTGGGTAGTGATCAACGTATTTGTAAATATTGTTATAACAAATTAGAGGACAACAAAGTGGCAGCAAGAGCTGTACATAATAACCTAGAGTTGGTAGCTATTCCTTCAGAACTGGTAGATTTAAACACGTATGAGTCTATTCTGATTCAATCTGTGCACCCGTTTCAGGCTATTGTTCGAATGGAGCCTAAAACAGGTAAGTTGCCTCCCACAGATTTACAGAGAGGATTAAAAGGAAAAGTTGTATATTTACCTTTAGATTTAAAAAAAAAAATTGAAACTATTGGTGTAGAGAAAGAGGAAACTGAACCGGTAGTTATTCTAGTTAATGGTGTTCCTACGAAGAGTCGGAAAATATAGCAAGAATTAGTAGATGTCAGCAAAGTACAAAAGGCAACGTTATATCTCATAAAAACAATGATTACTATAAAAATGTGTATGTGGAAGAAATAGTTTTAGGAGATGATAGCGAAATGTCAAGTGGCCAAATTGAAAAAGTGGATATGTCGAAAAGTGAAGAAATTTATGAACATTATAGTGTACATCCTTTACATTCCAAAGAAGTGATGAGAAATACTATTGAATTATTCCAAATGAAGAAAGTGAAGGGGAATGAGTGTTTGGGAAAAAAGTTTGAACGCTCTTTGTTTTCCACAGCTCTTCCCCACTGGAAAAGGCGGACGATATGACGAACTACCAGTACAGATCCCAGCATCAGAATATCGTACAACAAGATTGTACTCAGAAGATCGAAGATTTCAACAATGAATCCCATATATATTTCATCTTTTGTTTGCAAGTGACTTGTCTGGACTTTCATATGCAGTCAACCACATATTAAAAACAGGAGTTCATCTTCAAAATGTTTCTGCAAAGGAATTCATGGACAAAGTACATGAGAGAGATGATCATTTAGAATCTCAATTGATTAATTTGATGGCGTGTCAGCGTGGTACTAATGAGTATTGGTATCGTCGTCATGGAGAACTTAAATGCATGTTTAGGAACTCCTACGTGGTTTGTTACGCTAAGCTGTGCTGAATACGCATGGGACGATTTACTTGAATTTCTTTGAGAAGCAAATTCAAATGTTAAAAACATTGAATTCAAGACACCTGGAGAACTGTGTTCCTTGGATCCTGTAAATGTGTGCAGATATTTTAATCATAGGTTTCAAGCTATCATGTATTTTATCCTCAATAAAAACAATCCTCCTCTTGCAGAAGTTATTGATTTCTTTTGGAGAAAGGAGTATCAAGCTAGAGGTGCTCCTCATATACATATGCTTTTATGGATCAAGGATGCACCCACATTTGGAACTGATTCGGATGAGACTGTTTTATCTTTTATTGAAGACTATCGCCCTTATGCATCAAGCCAAAATCCAGTCGGTAAAATACCGATTCGGTAATAGCTCCCGGTATTAAGTAAAAAATACCCAATCCCAATGCATCAACCCAAAAGCAGAAATCGCTATTTAAGGAATCCTTAAATAGCGATTCTTTAAATAGGGATTCCTTAAATACCGATTCCTTCAATAGCGATTGCATTTAAGGAATCCCAAAGTGAGATTCCTTAAATGCAATGCATCAAAGTTAAAAAATTAGCGATTTCGCTAATAAGGGGAGCAAATTACCATGAAGATGAACTGCATGGTAATTTGCAAAAACTTTGAAAAATGCACTTTTGTGCATTTTTCAAAGTTTCATGTTGCGCACACACATGCCCTTAGAGCATGTGTGTGTGCAACATATGTGCACATATCATTTTCAGGGGTGCAACAGGGTGTCCTTTTGACACCCTGGCACCCTTGAAAGTGCTCCAGCTATTAGCGATTCGGTAATACCGAATCGCTAATACAGAATGGCTTTACATTCATTCCTATGGGCCTCCAAGCCCATAGGAATGAATGGGTAGGTATTCCTTATTACCGATTCGGTATTACCGATTCGGTAATAAGGAATGTTAAGGAATCGCTATTTGAATAGCGATTCCTACATGCATAGCCTTTTGCTATTCCTTATTAGCGATTCCTTATTTTTCGCTAATAAGGAATCGCAAATGCTAATGTTGATGCATATGCCCCCAAGTTACATGTGCTATACCAAAAACAAGAGAAGAAAACACCTTAACCCCTTCGCTGCCAGGCCATTTCCCCTCCTGTGCCACGGCCTTTTTTGACTATTTGGGGTAGTGTGCGCTGAGGCCCCTGTAACTTTTTGACCACATAAGGTATCCACGCCAAATTTGCGTCCTTTTCTTCCAACATCATGGGGATTCTGAAGGTACTCAGGGTTTGTGGATTCCCTGAAGGGGTCACAGAAATGAGCCAAAATAGCAAAATGTAGGTTTTTGGGGGAAAATGGGAAAAAACGGGCTGCAAATGAAAGCTTCTGAGTTTTTCCCTGCAAGTGTTATCAAAAAAGGGTTTATGGGGCTGCAATCACCGTTTTCCCAGCTTTTAGGGGATACCAGACTTTTGTCAGAAACCCAAATTTTTAACCCAGTTTTGGCTTTTTTCTGGGACATAGCCTATTTTTGCTATTTTTTGTGCTTTCGACCTCCTTCCAGTTAATGGTAGAAATGGGTACAAAAGCAATAATGGATCCTGGAAAGCTATACATTTTAGAGAAGTAGACAAAATTCTCAATTCAGCAAGGGGTCATTTGTGTAGATCCATCAAGCTTTTTTTTTATAGAAACTAACAGTTAAATATAGGATAAATTGAAATTTTGTTGAATAAAAAAGACTTTTGTGTCAACGTTTTCACCTGTAACTTCTTCTAATTATGACAGCTCTTTGAAAGCAATATACCGTTACATCCGCTGGACATTACTGGTTGTGGGGATATATAGGACTTGTAGGTTCACCAAGAACCCGATGAACCCAGGTCCAAAAACTGAGCAGCAACTTGCAATGGTTTTTTATTATGTACCGGGTATATAGTAATTATTCTGTAAAAATGTGTACGTGGAAAAATCGGTATGAAAGACACCTATGTATTTCTGAAATGGGAACAAAATATAGAGTTTAGAAACAGTAGATATTTGCACATTTCCGAAATTGGGAATACTCATATTAGCATGAGAATTATCAGTCATTTTTTAGAATGACTTCTTTTTTACACAATGTCTTTCATTTGGAAGGCAGAAATGCATCGAAAGTCAATAGGTAATAACAGTTCCTTTACAAATCTGAATTACCCTAAGTCTCCCGATAAAAATGGTACCTCACTTGTAGGGGTAGGCATAGTGCCCACGACAGGCAATGGCTCAAAACCCAACGTGAACACACCACATTTTCACAATGCAAAATTACCCTTTTTTAGCAAAGTGCCTAGCTGTAGTTTTTTAACCCTAGCTCTGCCGGCACCTAGGGAAACCTAGCAAACCTATACATTTTTGAAAACTAGACACCCAGGGGAATCTAAGATGGGGTGACTTGACTGCCTCCCACCAGGTTCTGTTACCCAGAATCCCTTGCAAACCTAACAAATTGCCAAAAAAACACTTTTCCCCCACATTTATCTGGTGGAAGGTTCTGGAATCTGCGTGGATCCACAAATTTCCACCCACCCCGCGTTCCCCAAAGTCATCCAAGAAAAATGGTACCTCACTTGTGTGGGTCAGCCTAGTGCCCGCGACAGGAAACGGCGCAAAACGTAAGGTGGACACACCTCAATTTCGTAGCGAAAAATGACCCTTTTTTGGCAAAGTGCCTAGCTGAAGTTTTTGAACCATAGCTCTGCCGGCACCTAGGGAAACCTAACAAACCTACACAGTTTTGAAAACTAGACACCCAGGGCAATCCAGGATGGGGTGACTTGACTGCCTCCCACCATGTTCTGTTACCCAGAATCCCTTGCAAACCTAAAAAATTTCCCAAAAACCGCATTTTCCCCACATTTCTCTGGTGGAAAGTTCTGGAATCTGCGTGGATCCACAAATTTCCACCCACCCCGCGTTCCCCAAAGTCTTCTGAGAAAAATGGTACCTCACTTGTGTGGGTCAGCCTCGTGCCCGCGACAGGAAACGGCGCAAAACGTAACGTGAACACACCTCAATTTTGTTGCGAAAAATGACCCTTTTTAGGCAAAGTGCCTAGCTGTAGTTTGTGACCCATAGCTCTGCCGGCACCTAGGGAAACCTAGCAAACCTATACATTTTTTATAACTAGACACCCAGGGGAATTCAGGATGGGGTGACTTGACTGCCTCCCACCAGGTTCTGTTACCCAGAATCCCTTGCAAACCTAAAAAATTGCCAAAAAAAACACATTTTCCCCACATTTCTGTGGTGGAAAGTTCTGGAATCTGCGTGGATCCACAAATTTTCACTCACCCCGCGTTCCCCAAAGTCTTCCGAGTAAAATGGTACCTCACTTGTGTGGGTCGGCCTAGGGCCCGCAACAGGAAACGGCGCAAACCGCAACGTGGACACACCTCAATTTCGCTGTCAAAAATGACCCTTTTTTGGCAAAGTGCCTAGCTGTAGTTTTTGAACGATAGCTCTGCCGGCACCTAGGGAAACCTAGCAAGCCTATACATTTTTGAAAACTAGACACCCAGGGGAATCCAGGATGGGGTGACTTGACTGCCTCCCACCAGGTTCTGCTACCCAGAATCCCTTGCAAACCTAAAAAATTGCCAAACAACCCACATTTTCCCACATTTCTGTGGTGGAAAGTTCTGAAATCTGCGTGGATCAACAAATTTCCACCCACCCCGTGTTCCCCAAAGTCTTCCGATAAAAATGGTACCTCACTTGTGTGGGTCGGCCTAGTGCCCGCGGCAGGAAACGGAGCAAAACACATCGTGGACACACCTCAATTTCGCAGTGAAAAATGAACCTTTTTTGGCAAAGTGCCTAGCTGTAGTTTTTGAACCCTAGCTCTGCCGGCACCTAGGCAAACCTACCAAACCCACACATTTCTGAAAACTAGACACCCGGGGGATTCCAGGGAGGTATGGCTTGCATGGATCCCCCAACGTTTCCTTACCCAGAATGCCCTGCATACCTCAAATTTAGCTGAAAAAATCAACTTTTTCACACATTTTTGTGTGGGAAAGTTGTGGCATCACCGGGCTGATACAAATTTCCTACCACCCAGCGTTCCCCCGGGTCTCCCGATAAAAACTGTGCCTCACTCGTGTGGGAGGCCCAAGTACCCGCGACAGGCAAGGGCCCAAAACGTATTGAGGCGACATGAAAATTGCCTACCTCGAAACGACCTGGTTTTGCAAGGGGGGTCACCTGGGTTTTTGGCCCGGTGCTCGGCAGCCACCTAGGGGAACCTACCAAACCCACACATTTCCGAAAACTAGACACCCGGGGGATTCCAGGGAGGTATGGCTTGCGTGGATCCCCCAACGTTTCCTTACCCAGAATGCCCTGCAAACCTCAAATTTAGCTGAAAAAATCACCTTTTTCACACATTTATGTGTGGGAAAGTTGTGGCATCACCGGGCTGACACAAATTTCCTACCACCCAGCGTTCCCCCGGGTCTCCCGATAAAAACGGTGCCTCACTCGTGTGGGAGGCCCAAGTACCCGCGACAGGCAAGGGCCCAAAACTTATTGAGGCGACATGAAAATTGCCTACCTCAAAACAATCTGGTTTTGCAAGGGGGGTCACCTGGGTTTTTGGCCCGGTGCTCGGCGGCCACCTAGGGGAATCTACCAAACCCACACATTTCTGAAAACTAGTCACCCGGGGGATTCCAGGGAGGTATGGCTTGCGTGAATACCCCAACGTTTCCTTACCCAGAATGCCCTGCAAACCTCAAATTTAGCTGAATGTAGAAAACTCCTGTAAGATCGTAGAAACTATGGTATTCTCCATGATGACCCAACAGAATCTATAAGGATCAGAATTACCTCAATGGTGGAAGAGTCAACAGCCCATGATTGGATCTCTAAAAAAGAGACCGAATTCCTGATTAATAAGTGTCCTAGGGTCCCTTACTTTTACACCATACCTAAGATCCACAAAAACCTTGAGTATCCCCCTGGACGACCAATAGTTTCTGGGATAAATTCTATCCTGGAACCATTATCAAAATTCGCGGATGCATTCCTCCGCTCTTTGGTCCAAGCTACAAACACTTACCTACCAGATACCAAGACGGTGTTACAACTGCTAAAGGATATTGAGTTCGACCCCACCAAGAACCTCCTCATGGGACTGGATGTGGAGAGTCTCTATACCAGCCTCCCTCATGATGAAACCATGGCCATTATCGAGGAAGTACTATTCTCCATGCCTTGGGATTACCAAACACCTCGTAATGTAGTGATGGAGTGCGTATCTTTGGCACTTACCAAAAACTTTTTCATGTACGCTGACACAATTTATAAACAAAAACACAGGACCAGCATGGGAAGTACCTTCGCTCCTAGTCTGGCGGGCCTCTATGTGCACCACCTGGAAGAAAACAAAATATTGAATGACATCAATCCTTTCCTTCAACACATCAAGGTCTGGAAGAGATACATCGATGATGTCCTGGTAATATGGGAGGCTGACTCAACAGAATCCTTCATGCTATGGCTCAACCAACAGAATGAGTTCCTCAAATTTACACATACAACCTCACGTGAAAATTAGGTGTTTTTGGATCTTAATATCTACCCGGAAGAAGGTACATTAAAGACCACGACACATTTCAAGGCGACTGCAAAGAACTGTCTACTCCTGTTTAATAGCTTTCACCCTCGCCATTTAAGAGAGAACCTACCGTACGGACAATTCCTACGCCTTCGGAGGAACTGTACCAAAGTGCGGGAATTTAAGAAACAGGCTTCTGATTTGCGTACCAAATTGATAAAACGGAACTATCCAGAGAGGGTGATTGACAAGGCCCTAAAGAGGGCGAGAAATAACAATAGGAAGCCCTATTAGAAGATAGAGTGGACACACAGATTGAAGAGAGACCCATATGTGTTACTACATATAACACACATTCCAATCAGATCATGAAAATTGTGAATAAGCACTGGCGACTTTTGAACAGTTGCAGTCTTAACATCGCGAAACCAATGTTTGCGCACAAGAGGGGTAGGAACCTAAGAGACATGCTCGTCCGGACCAGATCGAGGAAAACACCAAGAAATACACCAGAAGGCATACTACTACCGGTACAGGGACATCACCCATGCGGGAATTGTAGCACATGTCATCTCACAAGCAGAAGCAGACATATCAAATTCAGGAAAGGCAGTGAATGGGACCAAATAAGCTTTACCAACTGTAATAGTAAAAATGTGGTGTACTTGATCACTTGCCCATGTGGGTTAGAATATGTGGGCATGACTACCAGACCAGTTAAAATACATATTGGAGAACACAGAAGCAATATCAGATGTGGTAGGAGTACCACGAAGATGTCCAACCACTACCTAACCAATACACACGGAGTGGAGGACCTACAGTGGACGGTGATTGAACAAGTGGAAGGAGAAAATGGCCTTTTTGAGAAGGAACAACGGTGGGTGTTCCGTCTTGGAACAAACATCCTGGGACTCAATGACGAGATACCATGGAATCAGTTCCACCCATGAATAGAAAGTGTACCATTGAATCAACAATGATACAAGTCTATCCTAGTAACTTTAGAGGTTGTATGGATGGGAAACTTGGTGTGTGGATGATGTTGACACAAGCTCACACGCTTCAAAAAGATCCCTCCATTATTAATTAACCAGTGATCTGCAGAACATACTGCAAGGAATATGGTCACCGACTTTTAAAAGGGAAACCGTGCGTTCATAAATGGCGCCCTTGAAAACCAGATAAACGTAAAACAATAGACAACCTTGCACCCGCATAGGGGCAAACGAAACTGTGTGCTCCGACGAAAGAGATCACTCAAATGTAGAATAACCAGTAATCTATGGGCCATAGCAGAAAGAATATTTGCTTCCACTTAAGAAAAATATACGTTTAGACATTGCGCCCTTTAAACTCAGGACCGTACTCCCATATTAACTGCTGCACACTATATATCATGTACATTCGCGCATGAGTAAGTAATACTGTTCATTAATGAACAGACATATCTCTGTATGACATACATGACCTTGTCTTAGGTATATGAGGAGATTCCCCCATTATGAGCTGTTTTGTAGTGTAGTCAATGACAAGAGAAACCGAGAATTTACATACAGATTCGGTATACGCGCAAGAAATAATTCCTAGGATACTATTCCCCTGTAGTGTCTGACCCGGTTTTTTCTATTTCAGTTTCTATTTTTATTTTTTTTAAATTAAATTCTTTTTGGTTAACCTTTTAATTTTATAGTCACCGGGTGGTTTATTCTCTCGGGTGGATAATTTACATTCCATATCCACCTTGTGTATAATCATCTTAATAAACAGACTCAGTAATACAATCGCCTTATATTCACTTCCGAGTGAATGCCCCGACTAACCATTGCGCAACTTTTTCTCCCCCATGACCTTCGTCCTGAGACTTCTGGTTCCGGGTCATTAACAGCAGAGCTAGCATGGAATCGTACCATGTGCCACACACAGGTGCAGCCACTTATCTTTTCGCGCCACCATCATTGATACGGAAACTCTAATTGAGCTCTGTATTTAAACGGAACCTCGTACCCACTCAGTTAAACCAACGGAGCTGATCGGGGAGGTTATACTCAGCAGGGCAGTGTACCCGGGAGTCGTAAGTACGGCATAGCCGATAGTGAAAGTTTTCTCTTCCTTCAGGTGGACTCTTTTAACCTTTGTCCAACCACAGCTGGCAAAAACTTGTTTTTCCATCCTTTAGATAGTCTATCAGGCACTCCAACCACCCGTTCAACAGGCTCATGACGCTTTACACTTTGTAAACATCAAGTAGGTTGACTTTTGATGTCCTACTACCAAACAATTGCCACAACATAGACTCTGGATATTATGAACCTAGGAACTGGGCTCCTTTTTGCATAGAGTGTGGGCTTTATGTTTTGTGTGCGTTTTGTTTTATGTCATTGTCTTTTCACCTATCTTATTTCACGCCAGGACACTTTATAACGTTAAAGTAGTGATAAAGGAAGGTTATTATATCACTTTCTTGCAGGTCACTGAATGCTTACGATGGATTGAACATCTAGCAACGAAAATATGTTTTTATCTCCCCTGTTGTTTGTTTACAGGTATATTGACTACAAAGACCTATTAAGGCATCATATATTCCCAGGAAGGCATTTCTTCTTGTTACACACACTTTCTTTTGTTTATAATTATTTTATCACGTTATCACACGCCACAGTGAGAATAGGAAGGGATCCTTAAGGTCCTGAAGAAGAAGCCTGGGGAGCTTCGAAACATGTCGGCAGACATAGGAGGCACAGCTCATTGAGGCATATACACCTCCCCCCCCCCCCACTTTTTACTAATACCAGCTCAACGATATATTACATTTTTTAGACCAACGGCCAGGTATTTTTTATCTCACTTTTCCATTCACCCCAGACCCTTCCTCTCACACCCCTACACAACACATAGTTGTCTCCTAACAACAGTGCTCCCACGCAAACGTAGGTCGTAGCACGCCCCGTCCCATAGAGGGGCGGGAAGACCCCTATGATGAAGCATGACACCAAGGGCCCTTTTGGTGTGTGAGGGGTATTTTAACAACTAGTGTGTATTCTCCACCATTGTGGGGACATGTACTTCTTTCTGGGTGATTCTGACATACACATATACTTGTGGGTGATTCACTATGTTTATTGATTTAAGCCTGGGAGGATGTATCCACCTCCACTACTCATGTTGAGTGGTACCTCTCTACTCCCTATTTTGTTATTTTTCGAATTATAGACAGCGTGCAGCTGTGGGAGTTTCCCCCTTTTTTTCCAGGATTTCTGGTCCCAGTACTTTATTTAAAGTACTCTGTATCTATTCGTCAGAGGCAAGTTACCCTTGACTATTCGTTTTCTTAAAAACGCACACCTAAAGCACACACACCTTTTCAACAAGACTACACCAGCATCCATTAAACAACTACTCATAATGGCAGAAAACATTGGCTTGACCTTCGCGGAGGATGAAGTGGAGAGGATCCTGGCAGCTATTAACCCCTTTGAGGGGCTAAGTAACACCGACCCTGGTCCTAACAATGCAGATTGGGATGAATTAGCCAATCTAAGAAAGACCCAAATAAAAACTGCTCTTCATGGATTACTGATGACAGAATATCTACGGGCCAATGCGGCCCCTCAGGGCTTAATAATCCGAAATGAACCTTACATTTTCCAACAGGATAAGGTTTTTAAGCGTGACTGGTCATTGATATCGTGGCACTGCACTCGGGACTGGCTGGTCCTGATCATAAAGACAGCCACTAGACTCACACAAGAACTGAAGATTGATATCCAAAACTTGGACGTACGACTTAAAGCCTATATATCTCCCAGTGTCCTCAAAAAACGCCTGGAGGAACTGAATTAAGAAATCCCGGAGTTTGAGATGACTCTCAAACAGAGTAAGTACAACAAGTTAAAGAAGGATACGGCACGCTTTAGTCATGAACGTGTAGATCCTTACACACGGGATGACTATGTCACAAAGAACCAGGATTACAACTCCGACGGGGATACCTCAGATACCGGCTCTGACAATTCTAATTCCAGTAGGGGCAGTGGCAGACGTTACAACAGAGGAAGGGACAACCAAAATCAACGTCCTTTCTACCCAAGAGGGAGGGGATGGAATGGCTATCAAGGGCCACCATCATACCCCCCCTACTCGTACGGCCCACCGCCGATGGGGGGACCTTTCCCACATTATATACCACCCCCAAAAGAATATGATTATAACTATCAGGCCCCACCGCCTTTTTTAGGGGCACGCCAGGGACCACGAAGGGGTCGGAACAGAGGGGGCTACAACGTCCATTGGTCCACACCGGAGGTCGAAACCCCTCGAGTTTCAACCAGGAGCATGACCAGCAGTACGCCCTCCCTACCATCAACCAGCCGGAAGTGAATTTGGCGGTGAATCTAACCAACCAGACACTGACATCCACACAGAATAAGGTCCTTGAGAAAGGATTGGGTTTCGTACCTACAAACCGTTTTGACAAATTCAAAACATGTACTGAAATAACAGAGTTCATTCGTAAACTGAAATTGAAGGAGTTCTTCAAAGACCAACCAACAACAGAAGTAGACAGAAAGGATACAGGCTTACGCAATAAATCCACCTTTGTTCCTCCTGATTCCACACTTCCTGGGGAACTCTTGGCCTTTGAGAAGGCAGTGATGGAGGAAATACAAGGTTTTTCAGCACTTAATGACGCGACCTTCCAGAATACATCTAGGGAAGAAAAAGAGGCAATACGCCAATTGTCTATGAATCAAGACATTGTAATAAAACCCGCGGATAAGGGTGGAGCAATTGTACTACAAACAGCAGACAACTATGACAGCGAATGTAGAAAACTCCTGGAAGATCGTAGAAACTATGGTATTCTCCATGATGACCCAACAGAATCTATAAGGATCAGAATTACCTCAATGGTGGAAGAGGCAACAGCCCATGATTGGATCTCTAAAAAAGAGGCCGAATTCCTGAATAATAAGTGTCCTAGGGTCCCTTACTTTTATACCATACCTAAGATCCACAAAAACCTTGAGTATCCCCCTGGACGACCAATAGTTTCTGGGATAAATTCTATCCTGGAACCATTATCAAAATTCGCGGATGCATTCCTCCGCCCTTTGGTCCAAGCTACAAACACTTACCTACGGGATACCAAGATGGTGTTACAACTGCTAAAGGATATTGAGTTCGACCCCACCAAGAACCTCCTCATGGGACTGGATGTGGAGAGTCTCTATACCAGCCTCCCTCATGATGAAACCATGGCCATTATCGAGGAAGTACTATTCTCCATGCCTTGGGATTACCAAACACCTCGTAATGTAGTGATGGAGTGCGTATCTTTGGCACTTACCAAAAACTTTTTCATGTACGCTGACACATTTTATGAACAAAAACACGGGTACAGCATGGGAAGTACCTTCGCTCCTAGTCTGGCGGGCCTCTATGTGCACCACCTGGAAGAAAACAAAATATTGAATGACATCAATCCTTTCCTTCAACACATCAAGGTCTGGAAGAGATACATCGATGATGTCCTGGTAATATGGGAGGGTGATGCTGACTCAACAGAATCCTTCATGCTATGGCTCAACCAACAGAAGGAGTTCCTCAAATTTACACATACAACCTCACGTGAAAATTTGGTGTTTTTGGATCTTAATATCTACCCGGAAGAAGGTACATTAAAGACCACGACACATTTTAAGGCGACTGCAAAGAACTGTCTACTCCTGTTTAATAGCTTTCACCCTCGCCATTTAAGAGAGAACCTACCGTACGGACAATTCCAACGCCTTCGGAGGAACTGTACCGAAGTGCGGGAATTTAAGAAACAGGCTTCTGATTTGCGTACCAAATTGATAAAACGGAACTATCCAGAGAGGGTGATTGACAAGGCCCTAAAGAGGGCGAGAAATAACAATAGGAAGCCCTATTAGAAGATAGAGTGGACACACAGATTGAAGAGAGACCCATATGTGTTACTACATATAACACACAT
The DNA here is from genome assembly GCF_964204655.1 of Triturus cristatus. NCBI lineage: Eukaryota > Metazoa > Chordata > Amphibia > Caudata > Salamandridae > Triturus > Triturus cristatus. The sequence goes on from NC_140593.1 coordinate 460,123,374, forward strand.
TCCAATCAGATCACGAAAATTGTGAATAAGCACTGGCGACTTTTGAACAGTTGCAGTCTTAACATCGCGAAACCAATGTTTGCGCACAAGAGGGGTAGGAACCTAAGAGACATGCTCGTCCGGACCAGACCGAGGAAAACACCAAGAAATACACCAGAAGGCGTACTGCTACCAGTACAGGGACATCACCCATGCGGGAATTGTAGCACATGTCATCTCACAAGCAGAAGCAGACATATCAAATTCAGGAATGGCAGTAAATGGGACCAAAGAAGCTTTACCAACTGTAATAGTAAAAATGTGGTGTACTTGATCACTTGCCCATGTGTGTTAGAATATGTGGGCATGACTACCAGACCAGTTAGCATACGTATTGGAGAACACAGAAGCAATATCAGATGTGGTAGGAGTACCACAAAGATGTCCAACCACTACCTAACCAAAACACACGGAGTAGAGGACCTACAGTGGACGGTGATTGAACGACTGGAAGGAGAAAATGGCCTTTTTGAGAAGGAACAACGGTGGGTGTTCCGTCTTGGAACAAACATCCTGGGACTCAATGACGAGATACCATGGAATCAGTTCCACCCATGAATAGAAAGTGTACCATTGAATCAACAATGATACAAGTCTATCCTAGTAACTTTAGAGGTTGTATGGATGGGAAACTTGGTGTGTGAATGATGTTGACACAAGCTCACACGCTTCAAAAAGATCCCTCCATTATTAATTAAGTGATCTGCAGAACATACAGCAAGGAATATGGTCACCGACTTTTAAAAGGGAAACCGTGCGTTCATAAATGGCGCCCTTGAAAACCAGATAAACGTAAAACAATAGACAACCTTGCACCCGCATAGGGGCAAACGAAACTGTGTGCTCCGACGAAAGAGATCACTCAAATGTAGAATAACCAGTAATCTATGGGCCATAGCAGAAAGAATGAATATATGCTTCCACTTAAGAAAAATATACGTTTAGACATTGCGCCCTTTAAACTCAGGACCGTACTCCCATATTAACTGCTGCACACTATATATCATGTACATTCGCGCATGAGTAAGTAATACTGTTCATTAATGAACAGACATATCTCTGTATGACATACATGACCTTGTCTTAGGTATATGAGGAGATTCCCCCATTATGAGCTGTTTTGTAGTGTAGTCAATGACAAGAGAAACCGAGAATTTACATACGTATTCGGTATACACGCAAGAAATAATTCCTAGGATACTATTCCCCTGTAGTGTCTGACCCGGTTTTTTCTATTTCAGTTTCTATTTTTATTTTTTTTAAATTAAATTCTTTTTGGTTAACCTTTTAATTTTATAGTCACCGGGTGGTTTATTCTCTCGGGTGGATAATTTACATTCCATATCCACCTTGTGTATAATCATCTTAATAAACAGACTCAGTAATACAATCGCCTTATATTCACTTCCGAGTGAATGCCCCGACTAACCATTGCGCAACCTTTTCTCCCCCATGACCTTCGTCCTGAGACTTCCGGTTCCGGGTCATTAACAGCAGAGCTAGCATGGAATCGTACCATGCGCCACACACAGGTGCAGCCACTTATCTTTTCGCGCCACCATCATTGATACGGAAACTCTAATTGAGCTCTGTATTTAAACGGAACCTCGTACCCACTCAGTTAAACCAACGGAGCTGATCGGGGAGGTTATACTCAGCAGGGCAGTGTACCCGGGAGTCGTAAGTACGGCATAGCCAATAGGGAAAGTTTTCTCTTCCTACAGGTGGACTCTTTTAACCTTTGTCCAACCACAGCTGGCAAAAACGTGTTTTTCTATCCTTTAGATAGCCTATCAGGCACTCCAACCACCCGTTCAAGAGGCTCATGACGCTTTTCACTTTGTAAACATCAAGTAGGTTGACTTTTGATGTCCTACTACCAAACAATTGCCACAACATAGACTCTGGATATTATGAACCTAGGAACTGAGTTCCTTTTTGCATAGAGTGTGTGCTTTATGTTTTGTGTGCGTTTTGTTTTATGTCATTGTCTTTTCACCTATCTTATTTCACACCAGGACACGTTATAACGTTAAAGTAGTGATAAAGGAAGGTTACTATATCACTTTCTTGCAGGTCACTGAATGCTCACGATGGATTGAACATCTAGCAACGAAAATATGTTTTTATCTCCCCTGTTGTTTTTTTACAGGTATATTGACTACAAAGACCTATTAAGGCATCATATATTCCCAGGAAGGCATTTCTTCTTGTTACACACACTTTCTATTGTTTATAATTATTTTATCACGTTATCACACGCCACAGTGAGTATAGGAAGGGATCCTTAAGGTCCTGAAGGTCCTGAAGAAGAAGCCTGGGGACCTTCGAAACATGTCGGCAGAAATAGGAGGCACAGCTCATTGAGGCATATACACCTCCTCCCCCCACTTTTTACTAATACCAGCTCAACGGTATATTACATTTTTTAGACCAACGAGCCAGGTATTTTTTATCTCACTTTTCCATTCACCCCAGACCCTTCTTCTCACACCCCTACACAACACATAGTTGTCTCATAACAACAGTGCTCCCACGCAAACGTAGGTCGTAGCACGCCCCGTCCTATAGAGGGGCGGGAAGACCCCTATGATGAAGCATGACACCAAGGGCCCTTTTGGTGTGTGAGGGGTATTTTAACAACTAGTGTGTATTCTCCACCATTGTGGGGACATATACTTCTTTCTGCGAGATTCTGACATTCACATATACTTGTGGGTGGATCACTATGTTTATTGATTTAAGCCTGGAAGGATGTATCTACCTCCACTACTCATGTTGAGTGGTACCTCTCTACTCCCTATTTTGTTCTTTTTCGGTTTGGTAGGTTCCCCTAGGTGGCCGCCGAGCACCGGGCCAAAAACCCAGGTGACCCCCCTTGCAAAACCAGGTCGTTTTGAGGTAGGCAATTTTCATGTCACCTCAATACGTTTTGGGCCCTTGCCTGTCGCGGGTACTTGGGCCTCCCACACAAGTGAGGCACCGTTTTTATCGGGAGACCCGGGGGAACGCTGGGTGGTAGGAAATTTGTGTCAGCCCGGTGATGCCACAACTTTCCCACACAAAAATGTGTGAAAAAGGTGATTTTTACAGCTAAATTTGAGGTTTGCAGGGCATTCTGGGTAAGGAAACGTTGGGGGATCCACGCAAGCCATACCTCCCTGGAATCCCCCGGGTGTCTAGTTTTCAGAAATGTGTGGGTTTGGTAGGTTCCCCTAGGTGGCCGCCGAGCACCAGGCCAAAAACCCAGGTGACCCCCCTTGCAAAACCAGGTCGTTTTGAGGAAGGCAATTTTCATGTCGCCTCACTACGTTTTGGGCCCTTGCCTGTCGCGGGTACTTGGGCCTCCCACACAAGTGAGGCACCGTTTTTATCGGGAGACCCGGGGGAACGCTGGGTGGTAGGAAATTTGTGTCAGCCCGGTGATGCCACAACTTTCCCACACAAAAATGTGTGAAAAAGGTGATTTTTTCAGCTAAATTTGAGGTTTGCAGGGCATTCTGGGTAAGGAAACGTTGGGGGATCCACGCAAGCCATACCTCCCTGGAATCCCCCGGGTGTCTAGTTTTCAGAAATGTGTGGGTTTGGTAGGTTTCCCTAGATGGCCGCCAAGCCCGGGGCCAAAAACTCATGGGACCCCCTTTGCAAAACCAGGTTGTTTTGTGATAGGTAATTTTGATGTCTCCTCAATAGGTTTTGGGCCCTTGCCTGACGCGGGCACTAGGCCTACCCACGCAAGTGAGGTACCATTTTTCTCTGAAGACTTTGGGGAACGCAGGGTGGGTGGAATTTTGTGGACACACGCAGATTCGAGAACTTTCCACCACAGAAATGTGAGGAAAATGTGTTATTTTGGACACATTTTTAGGTTTGCAATGGATTCTGGGTAACAAAACCTGTTGAGAGCCAGTGAAGTCACCCCATCCAGGATTCCCCTCGGTGTCTAGTTTAAAAAAATGTACAGGTTTGCTAGGTTTGCCTACGTGCCAACTGCGCTAGGGCCCAAAATCCACAGGTATGCACATTGCTAAAAAAATTCGGAGGCCAGTGGGCTTTCTGCCGCCCTGGGGGGGAATCGGGGAAGGGGGTTTCATCCTGATATGCCCCTAAAGGGGCAGAAAGACTGTGGCTATTTTTTTGTAGGGGTGTGGGCATTGGTATGACCATTTTGGGCAGCCCACACCCCCATGCATAAAAAAAGCCTGCGTACTCGCTGGCGCCTAGTGGGCTTTCTGCCCTCCCAGGGGGCAGATCAGGGGCCACTGCCACTATCTGCACTCCCGGGGGGGCAGAAAGACTGGAATTTCTTGTGGGGTGGGGTATTGTCATGCCCATCTTGGGGAGCCCCTACCCCATCACTAATAAAACAAAAAAATCCATGGTTTCTAGGGGGGGGGCCAGATTGGGGGCTACAGCTCCCATCTGCCTCCTGGGGGGCAGAAAGACTGTCACTTTTGTGGGGGGGAGGGTGGGGGCATTGTCGTGCCCGGGCAGCCCACACCCTAAAAACAATTGCGCAAAAAAAATCCCTGGTGTTTAGTGGGCTTTCTGCCCCCCCCTGAAGGGGCAGAAAGAATGTAATAATTGGGGGTATGGGCCTGCCCGTTTTGGGCAGCCCCAACCCCTATTTTTATTTTTTGTAAAATTCCCCGGTGTCTAGTGGTCTTTTTGCCCCCCCCGGGGGCAGATTGGGGGCCAATGCCCCATCTGCCCCCCAGGGGTGGCAGAAGGGCTGTAATGGTGGCGGGTGGGTGGGGGCATTGGCGTGCCCAATTCGGGCAGCCCCCACCCGAAAACAAACTGAAAACAAATCCCTGGTGTATAGTGGGCTTTCTGCCCCCCCGAAGGGGCAGATTAGGGGCCAATGCCCCATCTGCCCCCTGGGGGGGCAGAAAGACTGTGATAATTGGGGGGTGGGGGCATGGGCCTGCCTGTTTTGGGCAGCCCCCACCCCTATTTTTATTTTTTTTACAATTCCCTGGTGTCTAGTGGGCTTTTGCCCCCCCCTAGGGGGGGCAGATTGGGGGCCGATGCCCCATCCCCCGGGGGGGCAGAAAGGCTGTAATGGTGGCGGGTGGGTGGGGGCATTGGCGTGCCCGTTGCGGGCAGCCCCCACCCTAAAAAAAACCTAAAAACTAATCCCTGGTGTTTAGTGGGCTTTCTGCCCCCCCCCTCGAAGGGGCAGATTAGGGGCCAATGCCCCATCTAGTAATTGAGGGGGGTGGGGGCATGGGCCTGCCCGTTTTGGGCAGCCCCCACCCCTATTTTTTTTTTTTATTATTCCCTGGTGTCTATTGGGTTTTACCCCCCGGGGGCAGATTGGGGGCTAATGCCCCCCAGGGGGGGGCAAAAAGACTAAATGGTGCCGTCAGTTGGGGGGAGCAAAGGCCCTTGCCCAAGGGGCCGCTCCCCCCTCCCGGGTGTCTAGTGGGTGGATCCCTGCTTGGGGATCGCCCTCCTGTGGCGATCCCCAAGCAGGGATCCACTGGAGAGGGGTACCATTGGAAAGGGGAGATTCTCCCCTTTCCAACGATACCTCTCCCGTCTTTCTACATGCTCAGGGGGCTGAGATAGCCCCCTGAGCACGTAGAAAGTGAAACTGAAATGAGCCTCTTGGCTCATTTTAGTTTCACTTTCACTGTAATGACGTCGGCGCGACGTGCTCGCCGATCGTCATTACAGTGAAAGGGGGGGGGGGGGCCTCGGGAGCTGGGGAAGCTCTTCCCCAGCTCCCGAGGCTATTTTTAATTAAAGGGAATCCCTCTGGTGCCCGCACCAGAGGGATTCTCCAGGGAATGCCTCATGACGAGCTGGACTCGTCATGGGCACAGCGCGGCTGTAATATCCAAAGGAAGAGTGAACAGTTTCATGTCAGCAGTGAGACATACCATCACTAGAAAATCTCCCCAAAATACTTACAATTTAAAAAGAAGTGAACAATCAAAGTATATTAATGATTATAATCCGGTTATTTTGTCGATGTGGAATGCTAATATGGATATCCAGTATGTTGCGGATAATTCCATTGCTGTTGCTCGGTATGTAACGTCATACATAACAAAATCAGAAAAGACGGAGTTGAAAGAAATGTGGGAAGAAATTTCCCACGAGAAGAGTCTTAGTAAGAAATTGTACAGCGTTAGTTTGAAGATGCTGTCCCATCGAGAGATTGGATCCTACGAATGTTCGGATCGGTTGTCCTCTGCAAGTTTATACTCAAAGTCAAGAGGAATAATTTGAGTTGGTCTAGGTCTTGCTGCAACACGAAATCGAGTACTTAAATCTATACAAGAAATCAAATATTTAGCATTAAATGAACCGGAAAGCACATATATTGTCAAAACAAACATGTTGGATACGTACTATCCAAATAGAAGTCCTCATCTTGAAAACATATGTCTCTATGAAGTGCTGCAATATTACAGTTTTAAGAGAAATATTACAGAGAACATAAAAGAAGAAAAATATGCAGTGATTGGTTCAGAAGGATGTTTGGTGAAACATAGTAAAGGAAATCTGATTAATCATAGGAAACTGACTTGCGATACTCCTGATAAAAGGGAATTTTACTATTTAGCACTTATGCAACTCTTCAAGCCTTGGCGTACAGAACTGGAATTACTTGGAGATTTTCAGTGCTATGAAGATTATTTTAATGCATGTAAAGATAGCATTGAATGCTTAGTTTTTCCAAATTATCTCAAAATATTGAATGAAGAAATTGATCAAGAAGCTACTATTGCAGCTGAGATTGCTATAGACAGTTCTCAAGATAGTCAAACTTCTGCTCCACTGAGTCAAGATCCACTAGGATAACCAATTCTTGAAAATGAAGCAGCAATCGCCATGAGTGAAGTGGAAACAGCAATGCATCAAGCTCAACACGATATTATGTACTTGGGAAATTTGGAAGAGCAACTAAATATTGAACAGCAAGAAATATATCAGCAAGTGACACAACAGATTGACCATGGTTTACTTCATGAAAAAAAAGAATGTAACTGCACATCTTTTAAACCTATTCAAATGTATATCAGTGGTCAAGCTGGTACAGGAAAAAGTTTCTTAATTAAAGTTTTGACCAGTTTGACAGAAAACCACTGAATCACATTTATCTTGTGTTGTAACTGCTCCAATTGGTTTAGCAGCACACAACATTAAAGGAATTACATTACATCGCTTACTAATGCTAACTGTTGAACATGAAAACAAATTGGAATATCACAAGCTATCTGGAGAAGCGTGTTATGAAGTTTCAAGAGTACTAAAGAAAATGAAACTTCTGATTATTGATGAGGTGAGCATGGTCTCAAACTTAATGCTTGCCTTTGTGCATTTAAGAATGCAGCAAATTTTAAAAACAGAATACGATGTCTTATTTGGAGGAAAACATGTGATAGTTTTTGGCAATCTACTGCAACTTACTCCTGTAAAAGGGCAACCAGTATTTAAAACAATTGTGCATGAAGACACCAGAAAGTCTTTAGGAAGTATTGGAAACGTGAACATTTGTTCATATTTTGAATATAAAGAATTTATTAAAAAGATGCGACAGGCAAGTGATGAAGATTATGGAAACATTCTTCAAGATATAGGAATTAGTGTATTGACAGAACATGGTAAAGAAGCTTTGCAAAGTCAGCCACTTACAAACTTGTTTCCAAATGAAAATGTTGCTCCGGAAATAATATACAAAAAAATCGAAGAAAATAAATCTATAATCTGCCCAACGCCAACACTGCAAGAGTGTTCTACATTCAATGAAGAACTTTTAAAGCTGGAAAAACAACAAATATTAAAAATGGAAGCCATTGATAAAATAGAGCACGAAGGAATTACTATTATTATTTTTTTTTTTAAACAAATTTTATTTGTCAAATGTGATCCAGAGGCTTCCGTAACATCAATGGACAAAATCCTGACTTTGACAGTTTTCTCATGAAATAACAAAAGAGAAATACAGAAGGGACATGCATATAAAATGCAACCCAATTAAACAAAATAACAAAGAACATCCCCCACCCCCCACCCCATCGCACTGCCAACCCAGCAAGATCAGCAAATATATTCGGAGCTACAGTTTTATCCTCGCTCTGAAACATGTCCAAAAGACACCCCGACGCCCAATACGCATATGTTTCATGCCCTCCCAAGACATGGGAAGAAAAGACTACAACCCGCACAATCCCTACGCTGGAGTGGGCTCCATTTCCAATTCCAATCCCCTGTAATCTGCCCAGCGTTTCCATATTTCATAATGCTTACGCGGGCACAAAAATGGGGGCCTCCAGACCCATGCAGAAATCCAGCCCTGCCTTCCACACTGATACGGAGGGTGCGGCCATCGCCTTCCAAGCCTTTGCAATGTCGTACTTGGCAAGGGTAAAGCCTAGGAGCATCAGGTGGCGCTGGTAGACATTGCCCCCTATATCCTCCATAACATGCAGGAGCACTAGTTTAGGAGACCGAGGGAGATCCCAACCCAAAACCTCTGAGAGGCATGCCAGTACACCCCGCCAGAACCTAGCCAGCGTAGAACAATCCCATATAGTATGCAGCAGCGTCCCTTCTTCATGCAAGCAGCGAAGGCAATTTGGGGATGCCACCAGACCAGCCCTGTACAGTCTAACTCTAGTAAAATACACTCTATGGAGGTATTTAAACTGGATAAGTCGAAGGCTCATAGCGATGGCCGCCCCGCGTGGGGAGGCCAGTGCCTCCGTCCAGTCCTCCTCCTCAAGTGGGCCCACATCCTCCTCCCATACCCCACGGAGATGCTGTAAAGATGGGGAGCAGTGTGTCACAAGGGACTGGTATATTTTTGATATCTTATGGTCCCGCAGGTCCCCCATGAAAACTTTCGCCTCTATTGGACTGAAGTCGGCTAGCTCCCCCAGACCCACCAAGCTAGGCGAGAGAACGTGCCGAAATTGCAAGTATTTAAAAAATTGGGTGCGCGGCATTTGAAAGTCCTTCTGCAAATCCTGAAATGTTTTCAGGACAGGACCTCTCATGACGTCCCCCAAAGTGGAGATCCCGATTGCATCTCAGTCCTGGAAGCCGGGCAAGGCCGCCAGCTGCGGCAGGCCTCCATTTTGTCAAAGCGGCGTCTCTCGAGTTAGGCGATTCCACCAGCCCATCTTCCGCAACGCCTGTCTCCAAACCTGAAACACCAGTTGCGTCACACACGGCAATGAGCGCCGCAAAGGCGCAGAATAAAGGAGCGTATGCAGTGAATGGTCTCCCATTAAACGGCGCTCTAGGAGATACGCCGGATCCAACCTGTCGCCATACCACCACTCATTAAGGACCAACAGGTGGGAAGCCATATAGTACGAAAGAATGTCGGAAGTAGCGAGTCCCCCGCAATACGTGGATTTAAAGCAAGTACGGAGAGCCACCCTAACAACACCCCCGCCCCAGAGAAACTGGCCCAAAGTCGCATTAACCTGGCGGAACCAACCCGAGGAAATAGGATATGGATGGTATTGCAAGCGAGGAAGAGCCACCATCTTGAAAATGGCCGAGCGGCCATATATAGATAGGGGCATGTGGGACCAGACTCTAAGATCTTCACGCACCCTGTTCCATACCGGCACCAAGTTCTTTTCCCAGGAAATCGACTGAGTGTCCGAAAGGAACACACCCAAATATTTCAGCGCGCCACCTGCACCGCGGAGGCCCAGGCACCAGGGTCAGTCCCTCCACCCAGGACCCACAGGGTAGACTTACACTCATTCATCTACAAGCTGGTAGTCTCCCCAAACACCTGCATAATACACAGCAACAGCGGGCCAGTCCTATCCAGTTGTGTAAGAAAGAATAGCACATCGTCCGCATATAAAGGTATACGATCCGACAGGCCATTGGCCCATTCAAGCCCTGACACCTGCGCATCAACACGCACCCATGCGGCTAGGGGCTCCATTGCCAGGGCGAACAGATAGGGTGACAGGGGGCACCCCTGCCTGGTGCCTCGACCAATGGAAAAGACCGACGAGACAGAACCAGCCACGCGCACAGACGCTGTTATGTCCGTGTAAAGTAAAGTCAGATAGGAGAGAAAGCGAGGTCCTAAATTCAATCTGCGTAGGAGGGCGAATAAATATTCCCAACTCAATGAATCAAAAGCTCAATCCATATCAGCAAGCAATAAGGCCGCGTGTACCCCCAAGCTCTCTGCTGCCGCAATTGCTGTATGTGCTGTACGAATATTATGGCGGGTCGCCTGCTGAGGCATAAACCCGGCCTGGTCCGGATGAACAATAGACGAAACGTGGGGACGGAAAACGATTAGCAAGCGCCTTGGCCAAATCCTTAGCCTCGACATTGAGAAGGGAGATGGGACGGTAGGATGCATGGTGTTCAGGAGGCCGGCCGGGTTTGTGGAAAACCACCACCTCAGCATGCTGCCAGTCTCTGGGCAAACCACCAACCCCCCTAGCCTCTTCCACCACCCTACAATAATGAGGACCAAGCTGCTGGAAGTACCGTTTAAAGAATTCGTTCGGAAATCCATTAGGACCCGGCGCCTTACCAGGCTGCAGCTCCTGGAGAGCAGAGTTCAGTTCATCTACCGAGAATGGGCGATCAAGGTCCGCGCTTACCTCGTCAGGCAGAGTTCTGGGCGGAAGAGCATCCAAGAATCGAGCAATAACCTCTGCCGGCAGACATTCTCGGGGAGCATAAAGGTCCGCGTAATAAGCCGCGAAACTTTCTGCGATGGCCGACGGATCCGAGATCGGCACTCCGTCGGGTCCAACTACACCCGGGAGGACAAGGGAGCCTGTCGCCCCTTGGCACAATCTATGTAAGAGTTTGCTCGACTTGTCCCCCACTGATATATCCTGCTGCGGGTTGCCAACCATGCCTGGCGAGCTTCGTCCAGCAAAAGGGACGAGTGCTCCTTTTGCGCTAGCAACAACTGGCGGCGGACCAGCCGCCCCCCCTCGTCTCCACTGCGCGCTTCTAGGTCTAAGATCTTCGCATCTGCCCGCACAAGAGATTCCCTGCTGGCCCTGCGCGCCGCCACGCAGAAGGAGATATCAACCCCACGGAGTGTGGGCTTCATCGCCTCCCACACGGACGCCGCCGCCGACACCGTTCCCACGTTTTGCAGCAAATAGTGATCTATGGCGTCCCCCATGTGTTCCCTACATTCCGCCTGTTGGAGGTTCCACGCGGAGAGACGCCACCGAAATGGTCCTCGCGCAGGGCCAGCACGCAGTGTAATGGCCACCGGTGAATGATCAGATAGCCCTCGAGGGAGAATGTCGGCCTCCACCACCCTGCCAGCATCGTCCCAAGACACGAAGATATAATCGATACGAGAAAAGGAGTCGTGGACCGCGGAGAGATAAGTGAACCCCGGAGTCTCGCCATGCAACCGACGCCATGGGTCATCCCAATCCTGGCCCACCACGAGGGAATGAAGCTTGGTGGGATTGCAAACCATCGGGCCCCATCGGGCCCCCGCCGGTCAAGAGCAAGATCCAGCACATCGTTCCAGTCCCCTCCAACCACTGCCAGTCCCTTTGGGATATCTGTCCACACGGTCACCAGCTTCTCTACAAAACCCCAGGACAGCGGCGGTGGGACATAGACGCTCACAAAAATCATGGACTCACTCCTCAACGTACCCTGTAGGAAAAGATACCTGCCCTACGCATCGCCCCATGTTCTAACGTGGATGTAAGGAACTCGTCTATGGATTAAGACTGCCACCCCCCTTGAACCTCGCACAAAGCCCGCATAAAACACCTGGATATATCCGAAACGCTGAAAGCATAGTGCTTTAGTCCCCATAAGGTGTGTCTCTTGTATCATCAAGATATCAGCACCGGCGCGTTTAGCCTGCTTAAGGATAGCGCCACGCTTAATCTTATCTAGCGCCCCTCTGACATTCCAGCTCAAAATGCGCAGGGACCCCAAGGAATCCAACGATCTACCCGCAGCGGCGGCCATGCCAAAACATCGGAAGCAGGAAGAGCCCCGGTAGCCCAAGACATGTCACACAGCGCGACCCCGACCTGCAATTGGACGGTGCGATAAAAGAACAACAACAGTTCCCAGAACAACCCAACCAACCCCCTACCCCCACTCTATACCTCGAAAACGGTGAAGTACCTGTCGCGGCAGGCAGAGCAGGCAGACCCCAACAGGGGGTACCACCCCTCACCCGCCAATGGATCCCCAAACTACAGCCCATCATCCCCTAGCCCCCATCCCCATCTGGAGTAACCAACAGAGATGTCTGCCCTCATCGAGCTCCTCTGACCACTGTAAACATTTCTAAGAATCATAGATGCGCATGCACAAAGGTGAATCAGTCAGCTGGTGCCGCTTGATCCAAAGCTGACCCCCCACGCAACGGAGTATCACCGGACTTGGACCGCTTCCTGGACCTGGAGTGGCGAGACCCCGTCAACCGGCCACCAGGCACGCTCCGGGCCACTACGCTCGAGGATGAGTCAGATTCTCTCCCGGGCGGGGAGTGAGGGCGCAGCCGCACAGTCTCATCCGTCCAACGGAAAACCTCCGGAGAGTCAAAAAAGTATGTGCGGGAGCGGTAGACAACCCGCAGCCGGGCCGGGTAGAGCAACGCATATGGAAGCTTGAGTTCCCGCAGGCGGGCCTTTGCTCCAAGGAAAGATTGCCATTGTTGTTGAGTCTGTTTAGTATAGGATATATCAGGATATGGGCATTGTTGAACTGCAAAGGTTCGTGGGCCCTGGCTTGCTTAAGGATCACATCCCGATCGTGATAGTTAAGTAGTTTCGCAATCACTGGCCTCGGCCGAGCCCCGGGGGGAGGCTTCTGCATCAGTGCTCTATGTGCCCGCTCCACCACAAAGCATTTCGAATGGGAGCTCTACAGCCACTGGGTGAGAAACCTCTCCATGTGACTCACATCCTTCCGGATAACCAACAAAGCGGAGGTTGTTACGTCGGGCCCTGCCCTCCGCATCCTCCACCCTAGACGCCAAGCCCCGCTGGGTAGTCTCCAGAGATGCCACACGTTGTTGCAGGGTAGTCACCACATCCCCCACCCCAGAGATCCGTGTCTCAGTCTCAGTGGCCCCACTCTGGGCCCCACCCGCTGCCACCGCGGAGCGCCCAGGGCCAGCAAATTTGTCCAGCGTGCTTTGTTTGGAGGACCCTCCACTGGTTTTATCTCTCATCATGGTGAGCCGGGTAGATCTTCGTTATCCCCCTACCCACGGCCGGCGCTATCACTGTGCACCCCGGTAGGGCAGCGTAAGTAGCTCATGGCGACACTACTGTCCGGCAGCGGTCTGCGCCGCTCGATTCAACTGCCGATGCGGCCGTCAGGGTGCCGTCGCCGATCGTCCCCAGCCCCTGTGCGCCAGGTGGCACCGCTCCACGCCACCCCACGGGTGAATGTCAATATCACTTAGCAACCCTGCGGCGATGAGGATTCTGCCAGGGCGTCCCAGATATCACCGCACGGGCCACCAATATCGCCGTATGCCCCTGTGCCTGGGTCCTCAATGGCACCCCCACAGAGCCACAGACAAGCCCCCGGGAACGGACAGGATGCGCCCCTAGACCAACCAAGAAGCGCCGTAGGCAGAATTACTATTATTTTGACAGAAAAATATAAAACAAAATTAGATTCATTGGAAAAATCTATATCTAAGACTGCTGGTTTAGAAAATAATTTATATGTATGTGAAAACTGTCGGGTAGTTTTACGGCGTAATTTGGATGTGGAGAAAGGTTTAGTAAATGGAGCAATGGGAAAAGTTATTGATTTTGTTAATTATCAAAATAGAGATGGCATTGAATTTTTAAAGATTAAATTTGAGCAGATTGAAGAAGTAAAACAGATTGGACGTTGTTCTGTTCGTTTTTTGCTTGTTAAAGACTTGCATGTTTGTAGAAAACAGTTTCCTCTTTCTTTAGTGTATGCGGTGACCATTCATAAGTCTCAATGTTTAAGTGTAGACAGTGCTTTGTTAAACATTGGAATTACTGTGTTTAAAGAGGGAATGGCGTATGTTGGAGTGTCCCGAGTTAGAACTTTATATGGATTGTATTCGATTGATTTTGATGAGAGAAAGATTAGTGCAGATGCAAATTGTGTGAGAGAGTATAATCGGTTAAGAAGACTGTATGCTCCCAACTTAGGTGAATATCCTGTATTTGAAAAGCGTGTACTATGTCGAAAACAAACATATGACAAACTTTGTAGCGAGGTTGGAAAGAAGAAAAAAAAACAACAGAATGCTGAGATTCCAAAGAAAAAGGACACTGTTGAAGAGATTGTTGGATATCAGTTAGAAAACAGTTCAGGTATCAACTGCTATGCTAATGTAGTTGTGAACATCGTATTTTTTTCTAGAAAATCTCCTAACAACAAATTACGGAGAATCGTGAAAAGAGGTTTTGTTCCTTGTTGCATTCAATTTTTGAAAAATTGAGAACTGCTAAAACTAAAATCCAAAGTGTTTCTGGCATTCGGAATCTTCTGGATATATGTTCTGGTTCTTCACAATTTACACAGAATGTACAGTAAGATGCTCAGGAATTTCTTATGTTTATGCTTGCAGTATTGGAAGATGAAGGAATACAAATTGAAAATCTGTTTGGACTTCGTTATAGATGGGAACATGAATGTGAAAATTGTACATTTACTACTACTACTAACATAGACACTGAAAGATTCATATATTTTTTTTAAAATATGTTTTTGTTAAATCCTCCTTCGCCACCAACCTCCCTTCAATTCCCACCCAAGATGTCTGTACCCACACTCAGCTAGCTGAGGAGTGTAGGCAATTGGACGTGGAGACCCGCCTACAGGTGCCAGACCTACTTGGGCGTCAATGAAGAACCAACTGAGATAACTCTTCTGCCAAGCTCCCAGAGCAAGATGACACTCGTCTTGAAACTGCCAGGGGAAAACTGGAAGTAGCCAACTTATCCCGAAGAGTATTAAGGTGGCATAATCATAGGACTCAGAGAGAAAGAAAAAAATACCAGATTGTAAAACAGTGTCTTTTAACAAATTAGTTAAATCAGCTAATCAAACTATGGAGTGTAGTCACTGCAAATCAGAAAATCAGAAAAAGTTATCAACATTATTTATAGAAAGATTTGGACAATATATTACTTTAACGATACAACGTTGTAGAGCGGATGGAAGAAAATTGGAAACTTTAATTAAAAATTTTGTAGCAAGTCAACTATCAATATCAGGAAGAACTTTCATAGCAGTAGCAATTATTTTCCACGCTGGACCTTCTACAACATCTGGACACTACACTGTCTATTTAAAGTGCAATAAAGGATGGACACGTTGTAATGATACCCATTTGGTTTTCCAATATCGGTTGCCTAATGAATTACCAAAATCATACCTAATATTTTTAATGCCAAAGTTCTGAGAACATCCTTCGGCCTGTTGGGAAGATGTTAATATGAATTAATGAGATTATTTTGGATAATTTCAATACAAAGGATTTTAGGAATATCATGTGGCCTAATGGGAAGATATTGATATGAATTAAGAAGTGTATTTTGGATATTCTCACTGCAAATGTTTTAAAGAACATCATTTAGACTATAGGGAAGATAAGAAGAATTGCTGATTCAATTATCGTTTCTATTCTTTGATATTGTATTTAGAAAATTGTCTTAGAAAGAAGCATTTCATGTATTTCATATTTGTATTATATGCAATGTTATTGAGGATGTTTATTTTAGGAAATGTGAACATATAGTTGAGTTTGTTGTAAATATTTTGGACACATTTGTTTTTTTTAAACAATCTTATTGATTGTATTTTTTTGCCCGCTGTTACATGATGAGCAACATTGAAATCACTGTGTATGGTGAAATTCAATAGATTCTGAGATCAGCAAAAAAGGCAAACTGAATATCTTATATAATGGTAAAATTATTTTGTGTAGTTTAAACTATAATATTATATGATATAATTGTATTTTGTCTTCTCTTTTACAGACCAGAATTCTAAAGTTTGAAAGTTTTTAAAATTTAAATTATAAAAACCACTGCAAAAATTGTTTCAAAGACTTTCATATCTACTATCCTAAAGGTAAGATTAAGTAATCGAAAGACTATCCATGCACTACTACATTCATCTCTGCACTATCCATACAGTACTCTAACCACCAACACACTACTGCACTCCTCCAGTCACCCATCCACTACCATGTAATAATCCAATCACTCCGCCAATACCAAACCACTTATAAATTCAGCATGCACTCTCCTTGCAGTACTCTAATCATCCACTCACTACTCCTGCATTCATGCAAGGACCCAGGCACTACGTATGCACTCTTTCAATGAATGAAGCTCTACACATGCACTTATGCAATCATCCAAGCATTATCTTGCACTTATTTCTCTTTCTTTAACAGATAAGGTAGTTCTGAAAAGAACCATTTTTTTCTTCTTTTTTTGCTTTTATAATTTTTTTGTATTTTTTAACCATTTTGTATATTTTTTGGGTGTTTTTTTAAAAAACTGGAAAAAAACAGAACTAAATTTTAACTTTTGCAATTAAACAGTCAGTGCAACCATAAAAAAAAAGAACAGCAGTGATTTCTTGCTGCAGAAACCAGTGCATCTACAGATTTCTCCCCACAACAAACCACAGCCTTGCATTTGATGCAGTGTTGCTGTAGAGTAGCAAGTTCAGAACGAATGTCGGGACCTCAAGATGAGGAGCTTGAGGCTCCAGAAGTGCTTGGAGCAGCTCCCTGGTCATTCTGCATCTCTTCTTGGGCACGTCCCAGATGTTGATGTGCCAGAGGTCGAGGGTGAATTGTCTGAAGATGATTCATCATGCTAGATGTTCCACATGAGTACTTCTTCTCACTTCCCTGCGACAGTACTCTTCCGCAAAGACTGCAGCTAACTTTGTGGGCATTTACTTTTTTTTCACCAACTGGAATAGTGAAAAATTTCCACATGATGGATTCCTTCTTCTTTTTCAAAGGTCGGTCCAACTCCTCTTCTTCAGATGGTATATCCACAAAAGGATTTGAAGAAGCCATTTCAAATCAAGAAGGAAAACACCCAAAAATATACAAAGCAGATGATAAAAGACAGCAGGTATGTCTCCTGGGATGGTGTAGCAAGAATGAGAAAAATTGGTGGGTTCCTTCGACTTCTAGAATGGAAAACCTTGTAAACCAATGAAATGCTTTCTTTTTAAGTCACATGGGACGCGCACCCGACTCGACTTTTCGCGAAAGTATCTTTAAGAGTAATATGACTGTACTGTAATTAGAAATATATGATTTTTATAATTAGTTTACATAATCTCTTGGTCTAATATACATATTAAACTGGTATACATATAGTTTTTAAACATAATTTTTTTTTACGGGAGTCGCGGACCAAGCATGACCCCACACGCACATACCGTTACGTGGAGTGTGGCACCGTGCACCCATCGCATACCAAACACGCACACGACACGATCCCATACGTATATGACGTTACGCGCGTCCAGGCACCGCGCACACGTCGCATACCAAATGCACACACAACACATTCCTATACGTATATTACGTTACGTGGCGGCTGGCACCGCGCACCCATCACTAACCCATCGCGCATAGTTCACGACATTGGCAATATGGAGGGTTGACTCCGCGCACCCACCGTGATAGGTACACAATGGGTACGCAATTCCAATATTTTCTAAAAAAATATATACATATTTAAGAAAACACAAGACATTACATAATTTTAGTAACAAAAGAAAAAGTATTTTTAGGATATTAAATTTACACAATATCACTAAAAAAAACTTTGAAATAACTGGAAAAACCATAGGATTAATGACCATTATAGTTAAAAATTAGCATTTAAAAAACCTTTGAAATTCACTGAAAAAAACAAAAGTTTCAGGGATGTTATAGTTAAAAATTAGCATTTAAAAAACCATTAAAATTCACTGAAAAAACCATAGGTTTCAGGGACGTTATAGTTAGAAATTAGCATTTAAAAAACCTTAGAAAGTCACTGAAAAAACCATAGGTTTCAAGCACATTATAGTTAGTTGGACATTTCACATGTACAAAACCAGAGAAATTCAGCCGTTATAGTTAGTAGAGCTAACTATAACTTATGCCCCCGCAATGCACTGCTGATGACGTCACATATTACATCATTCATGACATGAAGGAGTGGTCTTCTCGTCGACGACGACCACTCCTTCATCGTCGTCAGCAGGTAAACCTATTCCATCTATAATACTGCTGAAGCCGTCGTCGACGCCCAAAAGCGCGTCGACGACGAAGATTCCCCCGTCGACGACGACATCATCGATGAAGAGCCCCCCGTCGACGGGAGTGTTGACGACGAAGACGTCGACGACGAAGACGTCGACGAGGAATGAATCGTTGACGAGCGCATCGTCGACGAAAGCATCGTCGACGAAGAAAATATCGTTTACAAAGGCACCGTCGACGAAGGTCATGCCGTCGACGAGGGTACCGTCGACGGAGGAATCGTCGTCGACATTGGTCATTACTGAGCCATGGAAGAAATCCAAGCTGATAGAAACGTCGACAACACCAATGACGACGGCACGGGATCCTGCAAAAGGTTCTGTGTCTGGCAAACTGACCAAGAAGCAGATTACACCAGAAACAACGTCACCAAGTAAGGTGCAAACTCATTTGCCTACGGAGATTCTCCAGAGTGAGGAATCTGAAGGAGAACTCCTGGATCAGGCTACTTCCCCTTCAGACCTTCACGTGAAATGTCAGAGCACGGACGAAGAACAGGAGGAGATGAGCTACCAGGAACACTCTTTCCGAGCTCAGGTTCGCACAGAGGTCACCCCGATGGTATGCATTCCCGTTTCAATTGTAAATGACCTTAAATACCTTATCCAGGACTACAAACAGCGTTTCCCGGAAACACCGGCAACTGAGACAGGGGGCCCGATGCCTACTACAAATACACCAGCGGCAGCCCCAAAACAGACACGGCCAACTACTCAGGTCCGCCAAGAGAAAGTGCCACCTCAGGTGATAGAATCATCAGATGAAGAGGCTGAAGAAATGGAAGAGGGGGAAGTCCAAGAAGACAACACGGATCACGATGAGGAGGAAGAGTATGTGGCATCTTCCCCAGCTTCACCCCAATCGCGCCAAGCAGATTCACCGCCAGTGGACATTGGCGGTTTCCATAGAATAGTGGAAAGAGCAGCGAAGCGATTTCATATGGTGATGGAATCGACTGAGACCGAGTGCTTCTTACATGACTTCAAAGAGCAAACAAAGAAGACAACGAAGTCGATCCCAATAATAGAATTTCTCTGGGACCAGGGGAAGAAACTGATGCTGACGCCGGCCTCTGTACCTGCGGTTGTTCCACGCCTGGATAAAAAATACAAGGCTCCAACCACAGCGCCAGCTTGCCTTAATGGGCACCCGAAACCGGATTCGGTCGTAACCCAGGCGGCCCAAAAGAATTCTCGCAACCCTTCCTCTCCTCTGTCAGCCCCACCGGACAGGGAAGGCAGGAAGTTGGACACAATCGGTAAAAGGTTTACTACGACATCGGCCATGACCATCAAGGTGGCCAACTCCATAGCCCTGTTAGGGCGTTATAACCGCCAGCTTTGGGAAGATATAGCCCCATATATAGCGGAACTGCCAGACACAGTTCAGGAGGAGGTCAAGGCACTGCTTACGGAGGGTCAAACCTCGGCAGCTGAGATCATTGATTGTGCCATAGATGTAGCCATGACGGGCTTTCGACAACTAGCTGGGGCAGCAGTCCTGCGCCGTCAGGGATGGCTTAAGGCAACATCATTCAGGCAAGAGGTGCAGACGAAGGTGCTGGACATGCCCTTCGACGGCCAACACCTTTTCGGGGACAAGATTGACGAGGCGCTCCAAGCGATCAAGAAAGACACTGATACTGCTAGAGCACTTGGTACTTTGCAGGCAAGGAATCAGTCCTTTCGAGGCAACAAATCCAGGGGCCAGTCCTCCTACAGGGGATCCTATCAAAATAGGTCCTCGTATTCCTACCAGAATAAATCCCAGTACCAACAGAAGCAGCAACAAGGTCGTCAGACTTCTTATGGGAGATCAAACTTCAGGGGCAAAAACCAGAAGAGGGGCACTGGCGGACGCCAGTGACCAATTACTCCAGCCAGTCCAGCAACTATATCCCTCATTAAAGATTGGAGGAAAATTGACCCATTTCCTAGAAAATTGGCATCTCATCACCACAGATTGGTGGGTACTCCAATTAATAAGATTCGGCCATTCCCTGGAATTCACCACCATCCCACCTGCAACCCCTCCCCGCAGGCTTCCACACAAACATCTACGACTGCTGCTCCAAGAAATATCTGCGATGTTGAAGAAAGGAGCGATCGAGCGAGTTCCATCGTCTCAAAGAGGGAAAGGATTCTATTCCCGCTTCTTTCTTATACGCAAGAAGGAGAAAAAGTGGAGGCCCATACTAGACCTCAGGGCACTCAACTCTTTCCTGAAGAGTCAGTCGTTCAGGATGGTGACGATACAAGAAAAACTAGGCATTCTAGAAAAAGGAGATTTTATGACATCTTTGGATCTCCAGGATGCCTACTACCACATCCCGATACTCAAGGGGCACAGAAAATTCCTGAGATTCGAGGTGGCAGGACAGCACTACCAATTCAAAGTCCTACCGTTTCGCCTCAAATCCGCACCGCGGATTTTCACCAAGTGCCTTTCACCTGTGGCGGCTTTCCTGCGTCAAATGGGTCACCAAGTCTTCCCCTACCTCGACGACTGGCTGGTAAAGGCACCTTCCGCTGCAGGCGCGACCGAATCCTCCAACGCCTGCACCAATCTTTTTCAACAACTAGGATTGACTCTCAATCACGAGAAATCCTGCATGTCCCCAACAAGAAACATCACCTTCCTCGGGGCGACCTTGAACACGGAATGCGCAAGGGCATTTCCTTCAAAGGAAAGGAAAAACAAAATAATATCTCTGGCCACGGCTGTGGCATCAAAGAAGTCCCTAAGAGTTCAAACCTACAAATCACTCCTAGGAATGATGTCTTCTTGTATACTCCTCATCCCTCACTGCAGACTCAGGATGCGTCCATTGCAAGAAGCCCTCACGAACCAATGGACACAGAGTACAGGTTCTTTCGAAGACATTGTGAAGATAACACCGCAAATATCCAAGAGCCTGGAATGGTGGAGAAATCACAAGAATTTGTCTATAGGACTGCCATTCCTACTTCCAGCAGCACCTCTGGTGATCACCACCGATGCATCCCTGGAAGGCTGGGGAGCCGTCCTACAGGACCTCCAAGTAAGCGGCAAATGGACAAATCAGGAGAAGCAACTCCATATCAATCTTCTGGAACTGAGGGCTGTGTATCAGGCGCTACAAGCCTTTTTACCACGCATCCAGAACTCCCAGGTGCTCGTCAGAACGGACAACACCACGACGATGCACTATCTCAACAAACAGGGAGGAACGCGTTCGCTCACTCTATCACGCGAATCGCAAAAGGTCTGGAACTGGCTTGTACTCCATGGGATCACGCTCAGGGTGGACTATGTCCCGGGCAAGGACAACACCATTGCGGACGCCCTAAGCAGACAGAAATCCCTCTCCCACGAATGGGAGCTCGACAAGAGTACGCTGGATCACATATTCTCAGAATGGGGAGTCCCAGGAATCGACCTGTTTGCCACCAAGGAGAACGCCAAATGCCCAAACTACGCAAGCTGGCGTCCCCAACCAAGGTCACTCGGAAATGCTTTTTCCATAGGTTGGTTCAGCGTATTTGCGTACGCTTTTCCACCGTTTCCGATGATTTCCAGGGTTCTCAGGAAGATGAAGGTGGAGCCCTGTACCCTGATCCTAATTGCCCCGTTCTGGCCGAGGCAGCACTGGTTCTCGGATCTTCATCGCCTCTCCATCAGGACACCGATTCGTCTGAAGCAGCACCCGTACCTGCTGACAATGTCCAACGGGCAGGTGCAATACCCGAACCTGCAATCGCTCAGGTTATCGGCCTGGCTCCTGAGCACAGAGAGTTCTGTCATCTAAACATCCCGCAGGAATGCAGGGATGTGCTGGCAAAAGCAAGAGCGGACAGTACCAACAAAACGTACTCTCTAAAATGGAAACGATTCTGCACATGGTGTTTAGAGAAAGGCCTGAGACCACTCCATATCACACCCGAACAGATATTGCCATATCTCCTACACTTGGCACAGTCAGGATTGGCGCACGCATCCATAAAGGTACATCTGGCGGCCATTTCACGATTCACCAGGACTTACAAAGGACCGTCTCTCTGGTCCAATAGGCTTATCAAGCAGTTCCTAAAGGGACTATATAGATCCTTCCCAAGACCTAGAGGGGTCCCACTGACATGGCACCTCAATTTAGTCCTTCACCAACTCATGAAGCACCCTTTTGAGCCCATTCATCGAGCATCCATCAAGTACATCTCATGGAAAACGGCTCTGCTGCTCGCTCTAACATCTGCCAGGAGAGTCAGCGAGCTACAGGCTCTATCCATTCAGGAACCCTTCATGCAGTTCAAACAGGACAGGGTGGTGCTGAGGACAAATCCCAAGTTCATACCGAAAGTGCCTTCAGACTTTCACCTTAATGAACCGATGGTTCTACGTTCCTTCTTTGCAAACCCTACCACCGCAGCAGAAAGGACGCTACACTCCTTGGACCTCAAAAGGTGTCTAAAGTTTTACATAGACAAAACAAAGAGCTTCAGGAAGTCATCACAGCTATTTGTGGCCTACAGTAGGCCAAGGATGGGTATGCCTCTAACGAAACAGAGCATCTCAAGGTGGATCTCCTCAGCGATAGCATTCTGCCATGACGGGGCCGGACGGCCTTTGAGAGCTCAGGTTGAAGCGCATTCCACCAGAGCGATGTCCACATCAGCAGCGCTGGAGTGCCGATTTTGGACATATGTAGATCGGCGACGTGGAAGTCACCGCACACCTTCTCCAGACACTACTGCCTGGATGCTGAACTTATGAAGGATGCAGCAGTGGGCCAGGCGGTGCTTCGCAATCTATTCCAGTGAGGTGAGCCTTCCAACATCCCGCCATCCTGGTATGCACGGATGTATGACGTTACAACGCATGCTATTACAACGCATACCTTTACAACGCATTTTTTACAACGCAAGTACTACTACAACGCATTACTTTACAACGAACACTTTTACAACGCAAAACCTATTAAAATACTGAAAAGTGCTCTTACAACGAAATCTATTACAACGCATACCATTACAACGCGATTTTTTTTTTTTTTAATTAAAAGTACAATAAAATCTGGCACGGGATGCAGGGAAATTAGGGGTTTTAGGGTGGGGAAGTGTTTTAAAATGTGGAGAAAAACTGAGCGTAAATCTTCTGATATGCATAACCAAATTAATACTCGAGTATTAAAATTAATACTCGAGTATTAAAATTAATACTCAAAATCCCCAATAAAATTCCGTTTTCACACATTTCAAAATTTAACAAAAAGAACGATAGAATTAACAACAGTGCTTACACATTTTTATCATGATTAAATCGGAAAGTAAGTAAACACAGTAAAACAGAAGACACATACACATAGGCGCCATTTTAACCATCTCACTTGTAAAACTTGTCCTACAACACTTTCTATGAAAACAATACCAAAAGACATGTTCCAAAATGGATGCCAAAACGGAGCAAATGAGTGAAAACAATACATTTTAAAAGGCATTTTTAAATTATCATTTTCCACAGTAAAATAAAGTATAAAAAAAAACACATCGAACGCAGTTTTTAAAAAAATTAATAGTGACACAGAGTAAAACTTATAAATACCAGGAAGACACCATTTTGCAATCAGTTGATTATCAACTACCAGAGAGACCAGACGTGAAAACCTGACCCTCTGTCACCTCCACTGCGACCTCCTCAGAGAGAGCACTGAATTCCTTTGGAAAACCATTATTAGTAGACAACTACTAGTAAGTCAGTAAAATATTTTTAAACCATGGTTTTGCGTAAAATATATCTACATTCCATACAAAATATATTTTTAAATTTTTAATATTAACTTTTAAAATGTACTGTTTCTAATTTGTAATGACTAAAAATATATACTAACTAAAAACAACTACTTTCTTTTCCAAAAACAGAAACTTGCAATACATTGAGAATCTAAAATTGGTGTACCTAATTTTGCATCACCACCACATAAACGAGTCACCTTTAGTATTGTGAAGGTAAATGTAATTTATTTTAAATTATTTTTGTTTAAAAATATATTTTTAGCATTAGCTAAAGTGTTGTAATGGCAAAGGTGATTTTTTTTCTTTCCTCATTCTCACTACATCATAAACGAAATTATACCATGGTGCAGGGGTAATAATTACTAATAAGATTTCAGTTAGGTACAACACCTGAAAAAGCGTTTCAAGTTACTGAGGTAACTATTAGTATTCTAAGTCCCAGAATGTTCAGCAGTAGAGTAATTGAGTGATAGTGTAGGTGTATCCATTATTACTCTTAGTTTAAAATACATTCAATGTGTATTATGTTTTGCTTAACCAATTTTTACTCATACTCATTTGTCAAATATCATACTTTTCAAAAATGAGTTTTTTTTTAAAACCAACGTTGGCTAAGTAACATTAATTTTTTTAAAAAAAAAATTTCCAGAGTACATAGGTTACAAAAAATCTAACTTTATCCAGCAGCAAGCATTACCATAAAGGCACGACAACAAAAAACAACTGAAAAAGGTATTTTACATTATGAGTATTATAATTTCCACAATTTAATAGTCATTCCTTTTGCTATTGTTACTCCACTAAAGTGCAGAAATAGGATAACTGATGGATAGTGTAGGGGTACAATTTACTATTCCAACTCCAGGAAGGTGCAGCAGTAGGGAAAGTGATGGATGGTGTAGGGGTGCAAATTACTATTGCAACTCCAGGAAGGTGCAGCAGTAGGGAAAGTGATGGATGGTGTAAGGGTGCAAATTACTATTCTAACTCCAGGAAGGTGCAGCAGTAGGGAAAGTGTTGGATGGTATAGGGGTGTAATTTACTATTCCAACTCCAGGAAGGTGCAGCAGTAGGGAAAGTGTTGGATGGTGTAGGGGTGCAATTTACTATTCCAACTCCAGGAAGGTGCAGCAGTAGGGAAAGTGTTGGATGGTGTAGGGGTGCAAATTACTATTCTAACTCCAGGAAGGTGCAGCAATAGGGAAAGTGATGGATGGTGTTGGGGTGCAAATTACTATTCTAACTCCAGGAAGGTGCAGCAGTAGGGAAAGTGTTATGTACTATATGTTAAAATGAATTTAATTTTTGCAAAAAGTTATTGTAAATTTGCATTTCTCTACAACGTTCATTTTTCTCATTTTTTCCTTTTATCACTTTTGCAGACAATTGTTTTTGTTTTACATATCCAATCAATACATAAGTGTCTACTCCAGCCTACAGGCCATTCCCACTTAAGAAGACTCAGCAAGAAAACCAATTTCAAAAAAACAAGGTATTTTAAAACAACATTATAAGGTGCAGCAGTAGAGAAAGTGTTGGATGGTGTAGGGGTGCAATTTACTATTCCAACTCCAGGAAGGTGCATCAGTAGGGAAAGTGTTGGATGGTATAGGGGTGTAATTTACTATTCTAACTCCAGGAAGGTGCAGCAGTAGGGAAAGTGATGGATGGTGTAGGGGTGCAAATTACTATTCTAACTCCAGGAAGGTGCAGCAGTAGGGAAAGTGTTGGATGGTATAGGGGTGTAATTTACTATTCCAACTCCAGGAAGGTGCAGCAGTAGGGAAAGTGTTGGATGGTGTAGGGGTGCAATTTACTATTCCAACTCCAGGAAGGTGCAGCAGTAGGGAAAGTGTTGGATGGTGTAGGGGTGCAAATTACTATTCTAACTCCAGGAAGGTGCAGCAATAGGGAAAGTGATGGATGGTGTTGGGGTGCAAATTACTATTCTAACTCCAGGAAGGTGCAGCAGTAGGGAAAGTGTTATGTACTATATGTTAAAATCAATTTAATTTTTGCAAAAAGTTATTGTAAATTTGCATTTCTCTACAACGTTCATTTTTCTCATTTTTTCATTTTATCACTTTTGCAGACAATTGTTTTTGTTTTACATATCCAATCAATACATAAGTGTCTACTCCAGCCTAGAGGCCATTCCCACTTAAGAAGACTCAGCAAGAAAACCAATTTAAAAAAAACAAGGTATTTTAAAACAACATTATAAGGTGCAGCAGTAGAGAAAGTGTTGGATGGTGTAGGGGTGAAATTTACTATTCCACTTCCAGGAAGGTGCATCAGTAGGGAAAGTGTTGGATGGTATAGGGGTGTAATTTACTATTCTAACTCCAGGAAGGTGCAGCAGTAGGGAAAGTGATGGATGGTGTAGGGGTGCAAATTACTTTTCTAACTCCAGGAAGGTGCAGCAGTAGGGAAAGTGATGGATGGTGTAGGGGTGCAATTTACTATTCCAACTCCAGGAAGGTGCATCAGTAGGGAAAGTGATGGATGGTGTAGGGGTGCAATTTACTATTCCAACTCCAGGAAGGTGCAGCAGTAGGGAAAGTGATGGATGGTGTAGGGGTGCAAATTACTATTCCAACTCCAGGAAGGTGCAGCAGTAGGGAAAGTGTTGGATGGTGTAGGGGTGCAATTTACTATTCCAACTCCAGGAAGGTGCATCAGTAGGGAAAGTGTTGGATGGTATAGGGGTGTAATTTACTATTCTAACTCCAGGAAGGTGCAGCAGTAGGGAAAGTGATGGATGGTGTAGGGGTGCAAATTACTATCCTAACTCCAGGAAGGTGCAGCAGTAGGGAAAGTGTTGGATGGTGTAGGGGTGCAAATTACTATTCTAACTCCAGGAAGGTGCAGCAGTAGGGAAAGTGTTGGATGGTGTAGGGGTGCAATTTACTATTCCAACTCCAGGAAGGTGCATCAGTAGGGAAAGTGATGGATGGTGTAGGGGTGCAATTTACTATTCCAACTCCAGGAAGGTGCAGCAGTAGGGAAAGTGATGGATGGTGTAGGGGTGCAATTTACTATTCCAACTCCAGGAAGGTGCATCAGTAGGGAAAGTGTTGGATGGTGTAGGGGTGCAAATTACTATTCTAACTCCATGAAGGTGCATCAGTAGGGAAAGTGATGGATGGTGTAGGGGTGCAATTTACTATTCTAACTCCAGGAAGGTGCAGCAGTAGGGAAAGTGATGGATGGTGTAGGGGTGCAATTTACTATTCCAACTCCAGGAAGGTGCAGCAGTAGGGAAAGTGTTGGATGGTGTAGGGGTGCAATTTACTATTCCAACTCCAGGAAGGTGCAGCAGTAGGGAAAGTGATGGATGGTGTAGGGGTGCAATTTACTATTCTAACTCCAGGAAGGTGCAGCAGTAGGGAAAGTGTTGGATTGTGTAAATGTTATGTTTTTGGTATTTCATTTATGTTGTGAGGCTAATTTTTTTCTCTTCTCTTCTCTTTTCAGATAATGTCTAGTCTGGAAGCTGCAAAATTTATTAAATCCAAGAAGGGCAAAAATGTATTAAACCATGGTGGATACATATATAGTAAGGAAAGAATAAGTTTAACTAGAAATCATTGGAGGTGTGTGCAATACTACACTACCCATTGCAGTGGCAGAGCGGTTACTGTTGATAATTTAGTTGTGAAAACTACAGAACATAACCACTCTGCCTCTGCAATGGAGGTAGAAATTAGAGAAACAATAAACGAAATGAAAGCTATTGCAAGCACCTCCAATGATTCTACAGGATCCATTTTAAGAGAGGTTGCACAGCATGTCCCCAGTCATGTTGCTAGTAACATGCCTATAATTCCTAATTTGAGAAGAATTATTCAGAGACAAAAGCAGGCAAGTAACATTCAATTATCTACACCACATTCTTTCTCTGACATTAGAATTCCTCATGATCTTTCTATTTCTTTTTCTGATGAACCTTTCCTTCTGCATGACAACGAAAACCCTCAGAAACGAATTCTCATTTTTAGTACCCCACGTAACCTTGCTAAGTTAGAAAGTAGTGAAATTTGGATGATGGATGGGACGTTTAAAAGTACACCCCATCCTTTCACTCAAATTTACACTATACATGCTAAAATTAACAATAGTGTTATTCCCTTAGTTTATAGTTTGCTACCTGATAAGACTTCTGCAACATACACTGAACTTTTATCAGTGATTAAAAGTAAAACATCTTCAAGTCCTCGAAAAATAATTATTGATTTTGAATTGAGCATGATCAATGTGATCACTAAAACATACACGGATACCCAAATTCAGGGATGTTTTTTTCATTTTTCGCAGGCATTTTGGCGTAAATTACAGAAAACATCCCTAGTTGCAGAATATTCTCGGGATAGCAAACTACAATTTGAACTAAAAAAATTAACTGCACTTTGTTTTGTTCCTCCCGATAGTGTGGACGAGTACTACACTGCAATTATAGAATCTGTTTATTATACGAGTAACGAAGAAAAATTGGCACCCATTCTAAATTATTTTGAGGACACATGGATTGGACACCTAAGCAGATCGGGTCGCAGGAGGAAGCCACGATTCCATGTGGAGTGGTGGAACTGCTACACGAGTTGTTTAGAGGGAGAAGCAAAAACAAACAATGCCATTGAGGGATGGCATAACTCCTTCAACCACACAATTGGCAAACCACATCCAAACTTCTACTCTTTTTTGGAAACTTTGAAGAAGGAGCAAAGTTTTCAGGAAATGAGAATAGCCCAAACACTCGCAGGTAGTCTAAACCCACGAGTAACAGTCAAAACAAGGGAAATGTCTGAGAGACTATTGGCAATTCTACAACAATTTTCGTTGTGTGTGGCTATAGACTACCTGGAAAATCTTTCTAACATTCTTTCTTTCTAAAATAATGTATTAACTTACTTTCCTGCTTTGCTTCAAAATTTATTATTTTTCAAATTACAATTGGCATACAATTTTGTTTTCAAAAAACTTTTACAAACAAGTCGGGTCCTTTTTTTTTTAAACAAATCTTCATTTCAAGCAAAAACTACAAATGTGTTCAAATTTACTGTCCCATATTATTAGAACAATTTTTCTAAATCGGAACGCCATTAATATAATTATCGATAACTTCCATTATAATTTCCGTCCTATGAAATCACCAAAAGTCAAACGGTTCTAAATTCTACACGTCAAACCATAATCCAAAATGCACTTTGCTGCTTAATCACCATTTTTTAATCAATCTTTAATATCAAATTTTCCAAGTGCGCTACTTTTTTCCAATTCGAAATGAAGATCGACATTACTTTTGTTACTTCCTAAGTAAAGAAATCAACTTTCTGAACAGTAACTTTTAATTCTTTAACAGTTACAAACTTTTTTTAAATAAAAAAATAACTTTTCGCGACCCGACTTAGGCATACATTAATGACATTAATGTGGACATGTTTAAAAACATTTCAGACATCAATTAGTTTTCCCGCAACCTCTCCTTATTCTTTCCTCACTATATATGTATCCCTTTTAAAGGTTTAATCTATAATATCAAATGAAAGTATTTCCTACCTGACCGCAGATCAGCTTCCGGCTGCTTCCTCCTCCGATGCTCTGCAAAATGGCGCATTACGTCGACGCTCACGTCATTACGTCATCGCGTGCATCAAAATATTCAACGGACTACTTTATTTAACTAATCTGTTAATAAATGTTTATAAATGTAAATAAAATATTAATATGTTTTCTGGAAAATGTTACTTACATTGCAAAATTAAATAAAAATATGGTTTATTTTATCAATATTTTTGTATAAATAAATATATTCAAAAAAATAATTGTTTGCTGTTATTATTTATTAAAAAGTGATTTAAACTTCAAAATTGTAACTATTTAAATGTAAATTTACTAAATATGTTCCTTACCTCGACTCTTTTGTCTTTTCCCTTCAAAACTTCCTCTTTCTTCTCTTTCTGATCCTTCTTTTCTTGTTCCGCGGGTTCTATATTCTGAAGCTGCCAAAATAAATGAAGGACAAATAAGCTCATTGACTTCAATGCAAAACCGTGGGAATTTTTTTAAAAAAGTAAATACTTTTTTACCTTCTCTATTTTTTAATATAATATTATTTTTAAAATGCATTTTTTATTACTCTTATTTTTATAAATTTTTTTATATTTATTAATTTTTTTAAAAAATTTCTCTTAATATTTTTATTAAAAGTCAAAAAGTACTCTTCCATTTTATGTTAAATAATTATACTTTATTTTAGAAACTTAAAAATACTCTAGTATTAATCATTCTTATTACTTATTAAGTACTCTTAATTTTTTATTTTATTAAATTTATAATATACTTTTTTTAAAGAAAAAAAACAAGTAATAAAATAATGTAAAACATACACTTTAAAATTTTAAAAATACTCAAGTATTAATATTTAGTTACTCACTCTTTTTTTTTTTTTTAAATATTAAATACTCTTTCTATTTATAATAATTCTCAAGTATTAATTTAACTTTTTACAAACTCACTATTAACTCTAATATGTTTCAAATTAAATTTAAAAATACTCTTTCTATTTAGAGAAATACTCAAGTATTAATTTAAGTATCCTAAAAACACTTCTATTAGTCAAAATACTCAAGTATTAATATTTTGAAAAACTAATCACTTTTCAAGTATTAATATTTAGTTACTCTCTCTTATTTTTTTTAATACAAATATTAAATACTCTTTCTATTTAAAATAATTCTCAAGTATTAATTTAACTTTAATAAACTCACTCTTAACTCTAATATGTATCAAATTAAATTTAAAAATACTCTTCCTATTTAGAGAAATACTCTAGTATTAATTTAACTATCCCAAAAAACATTTCTATTAGACAAAATACTCAAGAATTAATATTTTGTAAAACTACTCACTTTTTTTAAATTATATTTTATTTATTAAAAATTAATTATACGATATATATATTTATTTAAAATAAAATACCAACATTAAAAAATGCGTTGTAATAGTATATGCGTTGTAAAAGTACTTACCATATAACATCATACGTTGTAAATGCATGCGTTGTAAAGGCATTTTCAAAGAATGCGTTGTAAAGCTATATGCGTTGTAAAAGTACTTACCATATAATAGCATGCGTTGTAAAAGCATGCGTTGTAAAAGTTTTTGCGTTGTAAAAAATGCGTTGTAATAGCATAGCGTTGTAAAAGTTGCGTTGTAAAGGTAGTTCCCCGGTATGCACATCTCTTGCTGCTATAATATATTGATGTATGCCAATGTTTCAAAGTCGCATGGTATGTGTATTATCTAAAATGACTATATGGCATGATTACATCGGAAATTTGCATAATGTACTGCTAACTACTCTGATTCAGGCATGTGAATCTATGAAAGACACCCCTAATACTGGATAAGAAACGCGTTACTTACCTGTAACAGCAGTTATCCAGTATTGGTGTCTTTCATAGATTCACATGCGACCCTCCCGCCTCCCCTGGAAGGACTCAGGTCTCTCTCTAACTGTGTTACGCCTACCTAGCTTGGTGCGTAGGAAAATCTGAGGGACTGAGGCTCCTGTCAGGAAGGTTCTAGAGGGAGGTGATAGCTGATTGGCTGGCTCTAAGAGTTTAGTCCTTTTTACATAAGGACAAGGGTAGGCTACTAAGGGGAGGCCCTTAGGCCTATTTTTCTCTATGTATGTCTATAGGACATTACTTTTCTATGTACCGGAGGCTCCCGTCTCGACGACGGGGAATGATTCAGGCATGTGAATCTATGAAAGACACCAATACTGGATAACTGCTGTTACAGGTAAGTAACGAGTTTCTTATGCGCTGCGACCCGTGCAATACATGCTACTTTCCCAGATGTACCACCTACCTTTCATGTGCTTGAGGCGTTCCTGCCTATCCCATTTCCTCGAAAAACTCATAACACGACTTTACACAGGGATTCAGAATTCGATGCCAATACGCTCTTCAACAAGCAAGAGCGCGTGGAATATAGATATTACTCCCCCCACACAGATTAACAATGGCACTACTGCTGTGCTCAGGCTCGCACACTCTCTCCAGCTATTGTCTCCTCCTTATTCATTTAAAATATATTTATCGACTTTACCACTCTCCTGAGCAGCTGTTCAGGATAGGTCTGGGAGCTGACATGAGGTGTATATGCTGCTCTATCTCCACCAACTGATTTTACACCTTGCATGGGATTGGCCGGGAATCTCAGACTACTGGGCTGAAGTAATCACAAAGATTGTCGATATCACGTGACACCCCCTTCAGCGCTCCCACAGGGTTGAGCTATTGGGCTATGTCAATGAGGTGCCGGCCGAGATGTGCAGGCTAACGCCGATTCTCCTCTTGCTTGCCAAATGCAGGGTTGCGATGAGATGGTGTCGACATGCATTGCTGCTAACGACTGATCAGCTTAAAGGTGCTGTGTTTTACCAAGAACAACTCCCCACATTTTGGGAACTCATGCCCATATGCTCCCAGCCTAAGGATATATGGTTTTCCCTTGAACGTTAGCTATATGCTTTACCTGCTGCGGTGGAGTCTGAACAAGCCAATGCCGAATCTGTGCCTGCGGCTACTGCGCATACTTTGTGTTTATAACATGCCTCCCATTGCCTTCTAACAGCTGTATTGTGTATTTTATCGCATGCTATGGGCCTCTGCCCAGCTACCATATGTAATGATGTAATATACTATGATGCAATAGAATGTTGGGAATGGAAGGTGAAGGGGAAAGCAAATATACACAAGACGGTTGGTGAGAGTGCGTGGAGGAAGGAGCAATCGATTCTTGCCTCCTAAATAAATATAAGAAGCGTTTATGCTATGATTCCTTAATTGAAGTTACCACAATGGCGATGAGTGGAAACATCCATGCAGCATTATTTTCATGAACCCTGAATGTTGCGGCATGTAATTAAAACAGTCTTGGTGGCTGCACTCACCGGTAGAGCGCAAGGTGGAAAAAGTCTGGAACCGGCAAACGGTAGTCTCGCAGTGATTACTTGCGATAAGAACATTGTGCGCTCTCAAGATAGTAAAGGAAGAAATAAAAGTTTACAGTGGGGTGCTGATTAAAGTGCACGCGTCTGTTAGATTCAGTTTAAAGACACTATTCACCAAGCACGCGCGCATGTGTGATGTATCCAAAGGACATTTGACATGCGCGGTGTATAGTAACACAGGCACAGGCATCATCAATTAAGTGAACTTAAGGAGATGATGGTGAGAGCGCTGAAACTTTTCAGACACTCACCCCCCAGTCACAGATCTGGGTTGGAGCCATCATCGTTCTTTAGCTCACCTCGCCAACCCAGGTCAGACCCAGCCATTTGCAAATCAGTCTTGACCCTGTGCCTCATGGAGACAGTCCAGACCGAACAACAAAAGCCAGGACTTTCATGGACCGGTTTTGGGGTAACACCCCTCATCAGCCAGGCTAGCTTGAATCCAGTGGCAAAATGAGCAAGGGGGCCACATCTGGGCATACCCTGCCAACTTAGGGTGAACAAAGCATACACAAGGAGATGATCGATGGAGCGCTGAAACGTTTCAGACACTCACCCCCAGTCACAGATGTTGGTTGAATCCATCATCGTTCTTTAGCTCACTTTGCCACCCCAGTTCAGACCCAGCCATATGCAAATTAGTCTTGACCCTGTGCCTCATGGGAACAGTCCAGACCGAACTACCAAGCTAGGTCTTCCCTGGACCGCAAACAAGCATCCTGGGACCGGTTTTAGGGTAACACCCCTCATCAGCCAAGCTAGCTTGAATCCAGTGGCAAAGTGAGCAAAGGACCCACGTCTGGGCATACCCTGCCAACTTAGGGCGAACAAAGCAAACACAAGTATATGATGGAAGGAGCGCTGAAACGTTTCAGACACTCACCCCCAGTCACAGATCTGGGTTGAATCCATCATCGTTCTTTAGCTCACTTTGCCACCCCAGTTCAGACCCAGCCATATGCAAATCAGTCTTGACCCTGTGCCTCATGGGAACAGTCCAGACGACTACCTAACAAGATTAAGGCAGCTGGTCACTTTTTGTGAATTTGAGAAGTTTAACAATGAAGATGCAATAAGATTAAGGATAATTCAAGGATGCTGCACTGTAACATTCAGAAAACAATTATTAGAAAAAACATATTATTTACAAGCAATTTTACTCATGGCTAGGACAGAGACACAAGCACAAAAACATGCTACCAATATGGACAAGGCAGATTGAAAAGTGTAGAGCAAGTGCAAGAAATGTCTAAAAAGGATGGTAGTACAGAGAAAGCAGATGGGCAAAATAGAGAAAAGAAGTCATGTTACAGATGTGGATTGCAAATCCCACACTTGAAAGGTTGCCCAGCACTAGATCAACAGTGTAGAGAATGTGGAAGATTTAATCATTTTTCAAGTGTTTGCAGGATCAAAAGAGACAAAAAAGGAACCTGGAATAAGAAGTGAAGTTGAAACAGACAAAGTATACCTGAAACTAAAACAAAAAAGGTAGGGAATGTTAAATATCTAAGACAAATGCCAAGTGATTATGAGGATGAAGAAGCTGGACAATCTGAGAGTGTAAGGGTTCTCAGAGTTTTCTGCAGAAGCGTCAGGAATCTGAAGAGTAGGTCTCCGTCCTCCCCTACGGCCTTCCGTCTCTATCAAACACTAGAGAACTGGATGACACGCCAGGGGAAAACAGGGTAACAAAACAAGGGAAGGCGGGTGTGACGTCGGTGGTGTGGCAGTGGTGGAACCAAGGATGTAGCTCTTCTCTGGGCACTGTAATAGAAAGGTCTAATCACTTTTAATCATCACACCATTCACTGAAAAGTATAGACATTACCAATCCCACCTACCGCTGGGGTTTTGCCTTTGCCTAAGATGGGTATCACCTCTACTGGGGAAATGATGTGAATCTTGAGAGGACAGGCGTGGGACGAGCAGGCCAGGAAATCCTACACCACACAAAGCAAACGATTCAGGTACTATTCCTTCCTGTACCGTAGAACTCTCCGTACACAATCAACTCACCCTATTACTCAATAATGGTAACATAGAATCCCCAACTTAGGTCCAAGCGACATGGAACAACGAGAATCTATTCAGGTGTATGTAGAGAGCTGGAGAGAGAAACAAAACAATAACGATTACATCCACCCTCCTTTAATGTGTTTATAAGTAAAAGAAAGGTGTAGCGCACAGCGCTGTTACCGTGCTTCAGGTGTACACCGGCCCCTGTATCGTGGTCCACGCTAGCATCCCCTTCGGACTACGAATGTTCTTCTGTCTCAATGGGAGACACGCACCACTGCGACGGGGGTAAGGTTGTCACAGAACTGTAGCTGTGTGGGAATGCTTGGGATGTGGCCCAAACTTTTGAGCCAAGCGCCAACGAGGCGCGACTATCCAGCAGTAATAGGAAGCTGAGGTTCGGGGTACCGCAGGGTATAGTGATATTGTAAGGGAATCTCCGATATCGTTGAAGACGGAGAGGGGAATCTAGGAATCGGGGGATGAAGGAAATGGGTTGTACAACATAAACAGGGAAAATGTATCATTCATACAGAACACCGCCACCCAGGAGTGAGTGCAACTATAGGAGGAGCCGCACCAGGAAACGGTGGGGAAAATGTATCATTCATACAGAACACCGCCACCCAGGAGTGAGTGCAACTATAGGAGGAGCCGCACCAGGAAACGGTGTTAACACACTCACACTTAATGCCGCCACCCGTGGCGGATGCCAACACGAACAAAGCGGCACGAGCTGTACGAAAGTAGCAGACTCGCTACTGCGATCAGTAAGCGTCTTCACAAAAATGCCAGGAACGCGGGCAGAACCCGCGAAATGCTCAATGCTCAACAAACGCGACTCCGGAAGCAGGAAGTCTCCAACCGGAAGTCAGGCACACGAACCAAGGACGGAAACAGGTCTCCAGGCTAGAACGCTAAGCGCGTTCGTAAGTGCGTAGGATCCTTATATACTGGATCGTCTGTCGATCCGAACCACGGGGCATGACAGCGAGATTGTACATGATGTCTGAAGAAAGCGAATTTACACAGATAAACATGTTCAGAGGAGAAGATATAAAGAAGAACATCTGTGGATATCATGGTTGGCCCTCAAAAAGTTCCTTTTGTGCTAGATAGTGGAGCAACGTGCAACATCATGTGTGTTACAGAATATCAAAAAATGGAAAAACGTCCCTCTGACTTCATCACATGTCAGTGTTTTCCAATAGGGAGTAAAACGTCCAGTTTTATGTTTAGGAAACTTTGAGGAAATTTTGCACTGTGGGGAGACGTCTAGTAAAAAGAAGCTACTTGTTTTGAAAGGTGAGGTTCCTGGCTCATGCTTGTTAAGCAATGTCACGGCTTAGATTATGGGTTTACTAGCAGTAACTTTAATGTCACAGCACAACATCCTGTGCTTAAGCAGTATCCAGAATTGTTCACAGGACTAGGAAAATTGAAAGACAATTACTTTGCATATCAATGAAGCTGTGAAACCTGTAGCAAAGTTCACTGAAGAGTTCCAATACATTTACAAACTAAAGTATAAAAGGATATACATTCACTTCTTCAACTAGGAATTATTGAACCGGTGTCAGGTCCCACACCATGGATATCTCCGATTGTAGTAGTACTAAAAAAAAGATATAGAAGATATTAGAATTTGTGTAAATATGCGAGTACCCAATACAGTGATTGAAAGAGAGAGGCATCCGGGACCACATTTAAATGACATGGTTAGTAGTATTTGTGGTGCAACTATTTTTTTAAAGCTAGATTTATATAGGGTATCATCAATTTGAAATTGATGATCAATCTCAATATATAACCACATTTTCCAAGCGTTTAGGGTTATTTCAGCACAAAAGGTTACATTTTTGCATCTGCTCAGCTGCTGAAATGTTTAAAGAAACTATAAAGAATATAATAAGGACAGTAAGGAATGCTATGAACTACAGTGATGATAACTTGCTATTTGAAAAAGCACAGGAAGAGCATAGCATGATCAAGCATTAAATGAAATCTGCCTACAACCTGTGAAAGCAGGGTTAACACTTAACCTAGGAAAATATGAAATAAATAAATTGAATTAACATTCTATGGGCGTATATTTTCAAGAGAAGGAATGAGACCTGACCTAAAAAAAGTGTCCTCTTTAAATTTAAAGGTTACCCCAAGGATGTGTCTGAGCTGCGTTCATTATTTGGAATAGCTAGTTACTGTTCGCGGTACATAAGTTAATTTAGAGTATGGACTGTGAGCATGCTTGTAAGCAAATAAAAGACGATATATCATCTGCAACTAATTTAAAATATTTAGATACACAATTGTGTATTGAAGTAGTCGTGGAGGCTAGTCCTGTCGGAATTTGTGCAATATTGGAGCAACATAAGCATGGCAGAGATACCCTCGGAATGTGATTCCAGATGCCAGTAAAAGCTTGTCTGATGTTGAATGAAGCTACGCACAGCCAGAAACAAAAATCTTGCTGTAGTCTGGGCCTGTGAGCATTATCATGATTTCATATATGGGATGCTATTTGTTATAATAACAGACCATCAAGCACTAGTTGCAATATTTGAAATCCAAAAATAAAAATGCCACAACATATTGAAAAATGGGGAATATGACAAACAGAGTGTTATCAACTATTGTGAAATCCCCTCAATACTGGGTACCCAAAAATATCTGTCTCTTGTAAGTAGGACCCAATATAGATTTTACTTAACACAACTTAGACTTGGTACTTTGCACTATGTAGTAGCGTTTCCAAGTAGGGAAAAGTGGTCGTATAAATTCCCAAATTGCCCATGTGATGGAAAAACTCCACAGATTTTTTACTGTTTTGTAATTTCTATACTGAGATCAGGAAAACATTTCTAAAACCATTATTCCGGACTAATAGAATTTATCAGTACAAATATGCTTTTTTCCATCTATGTAAACTTTAAAATGTAAAAACAATGTATTCTGTAATTTCTTTTATACAAAGGGCAATTAAGATTAGAAAAGATCTGTCTTATCTAGATGCCTTATTATATGAAGATTTTAATGATTGAATTTAATGACTTTTTATAAATGTATATTATGTATTCTTCTGCTTACGTGGAATTTTAAGAATGTGATTTTTTATCTAATTAAGAGGAAGAGAGGAATCATTGATATTTTTAACATTGTAAAGAGTTGGGAATTTATTTTATTCTCATTTTTAATTGATTAGTGTATTTGAAGGATGTTTTTATGGATGTAAAATTACTCTGAATAAAGCTAATTTGACTTGACTGTTAAATTACGATTTTAAGATCATTCACAAGCTAGGAAAAGAGTAATCTGCAGATTACTTGTCAAGACACCCAATTGAAGTGGAGATAAGACAACAATCAGAAGCGGAGTAATACGTTTTTTATCATCAGGTCTACAGTGCTGGGAATTTTATCTGAAAAAGTACTAGTTGAAATGACTGAGAATAATTAAACACTCTCAGAAGTAAAAAAAAATTATACTTGAAAACAAATGGAAGTTGATAAATGGGGCAATGCAATTTCAAACAAATATAAAAAAGAATGACATCTTGGCATTTCAAAATATACTCTCCGAATTATCAATAGCAGCCTCTGGAGTGCTCCGAAGATGCAATAGAATCATTATTCCTGCAAGTTTACAAAGACGTTTGATTGATCTCGCACATGAAAGCCATAGAGGTGTATATTAGCGACAAAGAACATATTGATAGAGAAAATGTAGTTTCCAAGACTGGATAGTCAAGTAGAGGAAATTGTGCGAACATGTAATTTATGTCAATGCACTGCAAAAGAAAGAGTAATAGAAGATCTACATATGCATTATTCTGTATTGTATGGTGCTGTATGGTCCAGTGTATGCAAACAGGGTACAATGTTCCTCTGAAACAAAGAAAAGGTAAAGGGGGAGATACTGAATAGTGAGGGAAAAGGTAATCCCGCACTTACTTCTGATTAGCACCAAAGTGAAGGAGAAGGGAAGGGGGAGGGGAGTTCCCCTGGTGGAACTAGAGCTCTCACACACCCAGTGAACTAGGTGTCATGCTTCATCATATGAGCTTGCCCCTCGTCAGGTCGGCGCTGCAATACCTGACGGGCTCCCGAACCGGGGCTCTTTAGCGGGGATCTTCTGTTCCTGCCAGTTGGCGCAGTGGGGGTGAGAGGCCTAGTTTGTGTAGATGTGAGTGAAAGTGGATTAAAACTGGTCAGTTAGTCCTGGTCAATTTTTATTCATGAGGTAAACTGCCTGATTAAAATGGTGTAGAGTGGCTATGTACTAGAGATAAGGTGTCTAGTCGTGTAGCTCTACTCTAAGGATCAACATGTTTCGTGCCTCTATAGGTTCCACCCTGGTTCCTGGCGGCAGGGTAGGTCACAAAGCCTGGCGTGTCCTCA
Organism: Triturus cristatus; assembly: GCF_964204655.1. Lineage (NCBI taxonomy): Eukaryota > Metazoa > Chordata > Amphibia > Caudata > Salamandridae > Triturus > Triturus cristatus. The sequence continues at coordinate 460,162,917 of NC_140593.1, forward strand.
CGCGGGACCCAATCTGTGTCCATTTTATTATCCGCCAGGACTGTTGCCAGAAATCCTATGCGACAGGCCAGGTCACGGGACTGTGAATGTGGTACGTAGAGTACACTTAATCAAGCAGTGTAGATAGGTTTCTTTGATCCTGAAGAAGTGCCCAGATCCTCCTGACTATAGAGGCACGAAACATTTTGATCCTTAGAGTAGAGCTACACGACTAGACACCTTATCTCTAGTACATAGACACCTTATCTCTAGTACATAGCCACTCTACACCATTTTAATCAGGCAGTTTACCTCATGAATAAAAATTGACCAGGACTAACTGACAGTATGTACAGTTGTGTATGCATGAAATAGAAATACTGTGTCAAGTCTGATTCAGTAGGGTAACTACCAGAAATGTTTTCAGTGCAAACAGTACTTCATTTAAACAAGGTAGAGAACTTAGTGTGACTAGTTTGAGTTGCAGACATAAGTTACAAATAGGGTGTGGCTTAAATCTAAGTCATTGAAGAGTTGTCATAAAGTGCTAGTTACAATTTCTATATAAGCTGAAGATTTATACGGGACAGATATTTATTTCAAGAAAGTTTGTGAATATTCTTAGATATTGTACATTGGTGAAGAAACAAGCAGTTCAAGGCCAGTTCGGTTGTAAGCGTTGTTCTAATGGTGTAAGCTATTCTGCTTATTTCGGGGCTATGTGTAAAGCATTTTTAGAAACTACAGAAGGTTGTGAATAGCACCTGGTTCTGCATGCATTATCAATGACTAATGCATAGATGAGGAGCCATTAACTTAAAATTCTGTGTCTTATGAATTATTTAACAGGTGCATCTCATTAAGGTAAATAATTACCTAACACTCTTTTAAACGGTATCTAAGATTCAATAAATAGCTGATCTCAGTGATGTCTACAAAGACATTACATTTTATATGCATTTGAATATCAGTAAAAAAAGCATAATATCTAGTAAATATCAGTGCTTTCACGGATGTTTTATGCCCTGCTTGTTGCATTCATTAGAACTACGTATGTGATCGAAAATTGGGTCTAGGGGAAGCTTGCTAAATATCTTCTAGTAAGAAAAGCAAATAGCAAAATGTCACATTCATTGTATGATCAGTGATGTCATCGATGATGACATTTGAAATGTCATCAGGGATGTTATCAACGATGTCTTTTGACATGCCAATAATTATCTAATATATAAGGTCATAAGCAGTGCATGGCAGGGGTGCAAGTTAGTTAGCTGTACTATAACTGGTGAATTTCAGTGGTTGTTTGTTTTTTGTTTTTAACAATTTTTTAACTCATTTCAAGACCTAACTATAATGTTACTCTAACATCTGGTTATTTCATGGAAATTCTAGAGTTGTGTAATCTAAGCTAAGTTCATATTGCCATACTTCACTTTTCAGTGAATACATATCAAAATCACTAAAGCACTTCAGAATGCGCTAATACTGCCTCACCTGATTACACTTTTATGATCTGTTACTACGAGTAAAATGATGGTGGTAAATCCTAGAACATATATGTGCACATATTTTTCATTTATTTTCTTACAATTCCGAATCTGAAAGAAATGTAGAGAAGTAATGTATCCATGCTTTTGAATGTTTCCTCCTGCTTTAGCACAGATCTCTAAGTGTGTATAGATATAGGCACTTTATTAATAGAAGCAAGAAATATATATTTTTTTAAAGTTGTGAATGCTTTTTGACAATGAATGCTGCGTGGTTTTTTGATGTTATTGTGTTAATTTTTAATAAGGCTAGTTTTCATTTGCGTTTAGCCTTATTTTGAAATGGAGAGGAAAGTCTTTTCAGTTTAGAGCGAAATTAATAAGGAGATTTGCCCTGCGATCTGTGTTGAACTTAAAGTAATGGCATTTCTTCCGTTGGAATATGCACTTATTTATTCTGCTATAGCTGCATTATGTGTCTTGTATTTATGTATATGTATTTATGTGAGTATGAATATAGGTAGACAGTGCTTAATTTGTAAGATAATGAGTGCCGGTGCCCAGAGTTTTGGTTAGAAGCCCGCTGCTGTCTCTACCAAATGTCAGGGATGCTGAATATCAAGGTTGTGCAGTATTTATTCCACCTCATGCCTCTTTCATTGCCTACCCCTTTCTTACTCTTGCAGGTTCTTTATTTTCCCTGCTTTCTCTTTTTCACCTTGTTTTCAATCTTTATTTTCCTCCTTTCTCCCTTTTCAGCCTTTCTTTTGTTCTGGGTCAAAGTCTGATCATGAAAAACAAACCCCAGTGCCCAGAAATAAGTGCTGGTGAGCCCCACCTGTAACCATTAACTCAAATTCTACATTGACCATAGGTGGTATTTGTGCAGCATGAAACTCGTCATAAGGCAGCAGTACGCTGTATAGAGTCAAAGGCAAAGATACTCACAATTTGTTATTGGAGTGGTGGCTGGTTTCTAAGAGTGGTCAGTTACTGCATAGTGATGTAGGTTTCTTTAAAGAGTTGTGTCAGAAGCTCTTTCCGAAATTGATGCAGGTTTGGGCGGTGCTGATGCATATGGCAATACCCTTCCAGATCTTGGGTGCAATGGTGGAAAAGGCTTGTAGTCTTACTGGATGAAAGAATATACAAAAAAGGTATAATGGATCAGATGTGCCATACTGACATATAGTAATAAGGATGGAAGACTATCACGCCTGATGTGATTTAAAACCTGTGTCTCTGCATAGATATCAAATGCAAAGAACTTTGGGTGTATTACGTAAACTGAGCAATGTAAGTGTTAATTTAAGACAGGTCTCTGCCACCGTTTTGAGGTGACCGGTTTATTAAACAGATGAAACGCTGCAGCAGTGGTATTATATCACGTTAGACAGTGGTTGCTTGTAAAGGAAACTTTAAAGGAATGGTTGGCTTATGTTGGAAATATAACTTTGAGTGCAACAGAACACAACACAGTAATGTAAAACAAAATAATTAACAACACAACAAACCGATATTAGGTTAGGGCTCAACACACCAGAGTACTGCACAATGCTAACATAATGAAATAAGAAAACACAAGAACACAACACTACATAAAAAGCACATCAAAGGACCACCACTTTAAAATGAAACAGAAGATATGCACAGATACTCTGGTCAGACACATTACCATTTCAAAAATGTGCTTTCATGGTTCGGTTATAAAATGCGTGTGCACAAAGCATTTCCTTAGGTAGGACCAAGGAAGCGTGAGAGCTCCAGCCAAATACAATTCCTCTCTCCCCAAACCCTTCTAAATAAAGTTGGGCTTCACCTGCTCACATGGTCATGTATGGAACATATATGGCCCAACACTTTAAAAGTTCACTAGCTGTCACTGAATGCAAGTCATCCTAAACATAAGAAGAAAAATATAACAATATATATCTGAAAAAAACAGTTAGTCATAGATTCCTTACCTTAGAATTACCCCCAGGCGTCAGACTGGATCCGGAACATTTTTCGTCAGCAGTACCCCTGCGCGTGGGAAGGTGGCGTCGGTCGACTCCGCGTTCGGCATCGTAGTCGCCGGGATGACGTCGCGGTAGCTTCATAGACGCTGCCCTTGTGCGCTGACGTCAGTTCTTTTTTTTTCGCGCCAGGAAGCGCAGATCTGGAGAGAGGTACCTCCAGTCACTTTTTGACTGACCATTTTCTCGATTTTTGTCGACTTTGTTTTTTGAGTCTATCATCTCCTGGTGCACGAGGGATGCCCAGCTTCAAGGCATGCAGTTCCTGTAACCAACTTATGTCGGTGACGGATCCACACTGTGTGTACCTCTACTGTCTGGAGCGCGACCAAGACCCAAAGTCGTGCACCGACTGCCAAACCATGGCCCCGAAGTCTTTGCGGGAGCGGTCCCGAAAGCTACTCGAGGCCCGGCAGTGGGCTCTGCGTCGCTTGACGTTCCATGGGAGGTCGAGGGACCAATAGCGGCGTGGGAGGTGGAGGGACCAATCGTGGAGCCATCATCATTCCTCTTCGAAGTCTTCGCACTCGGGGTCAGGTAAGTCAAAGTATAAGAAGAAGTCGAAGGAGCATTGTCGCTCTTCGATTTTCCGTCGGCGACGAGGGTGCGGTTGGTGCCACTCCTGCGGCTGCGCATGCAGAGCCTACAGGGTCGACTTCGGCCTTCCCTCCCTTCCCAGGACCGGGAGCGACCCCTGCCCAGCTTCGTCAATTTTACGAAGCGATGCATGCCATCTTTGGGCAGCCTGGCTCCACGCCTTTGGGCCCCGCGGACTCAGCTGGGACCCCTAAGCTTTCACCGCCGGCGGCCTCTGCACCGCAGGGCCCCCTTGGATCTGGATCGGCGCCGGTCGACCTCATAATACTTCCACCGGTGCCGATTCCACCGGTACCACGTCCGCAGCCGGCACCAGCTGGACACCCAGCCAGCGTCGACCCCGGCTTCAGCCCCAATGTGGACACAGAGCTGGACCGGCGCTGATGGGTACTTTTGTGCCTGTGTTCCACACTGGCCCTTTTCAGCCAGATTAGCAGCCAGAGGAGGGTGAGGAAGACTGGGAGGGGTCTGGTGACCCTTTAACCGACCAGTTGGATTATGATCCGGACTGGAGAGAGGAACTGGGGGATGTCAGTGGTCTATATAACTCCCCAGACCTAGGCATGTTGTCTCCTCCTACCGTGGCTACAGAGGAGGGAGCGTCATATGATGTGGCGTTGCGTAGGGCGGCCGAGGTTCTCCACTTCGAGCTACCTACGGTGGCAGTCAGGAATAACCTCCTGACAGAGGTGCTTCAGCCGGCAGCGAGCTCTTCGGAGCCCCTGCTGCCGTTCAATGAGGCCCTTACCGACATCCTTTTGAGCACCTGGTCCAGATCCAACACAGAGACGCCTGTGGATAGGATGATTGCCGACGCCACCACCCAGCCCCGGACGACCCCACTTTCCTCTCCCAACACCACCCCACTCCTGAGAGCTTGGTGGTCCAAGCCTCCACATCCAAAGGCGCCTTCCCTAACGCTCCACCTGATAGGGAATCCAAAAAGCTGGACCAATTTGGGAAGATGTTTTCTTCCTCCAGCTTGGGACTGCGGTCGGTAAACACTGCATGTCTGTTGGGCGGTTATTCCCACTCTGTGTGGGATACGGTGGCGCAAGTGCTGCCTCAGTGCCCGGAGGAGGCCCGGGCCGTGCTCTCCTGTGCAGTTGCCGAGGGGAGAGACACAGCAAAGTTTACCATCCGCTGTGGACTGGACACCGCCAACTTGCTGGGTAGGATGATTTCAACGTGGGAAGTCCTTCAACGCTACACCTGGCTGATGTCAACTGGTTTTTCTGGGGATGTCCAGAACACCCTGATGGACATGCCCTTTTATGGCTGCCGCCTGTTTGGCGACAAAGCAGACAGTGCGAAAGAGCGCTTTAAGGACTATCGGACTACGGCCAAGTCCTTGGGCCTCTCCACCACACGCCCTGCATTGTCTGCTTTTCGCCCCTTTCATGGCTACGAAAGGGGTGCCCCACCACGTTCCTTTCAGGACCACAGGCCGGCGCAAGCTATTAAGCCCCAGCTCCGCCGGGGACGTGGGAACCACCGCCATGGTTCTGGGGGCCAGTGGGCTGGCCAGTCCACCACCGCCCCCTCTGCAGCAGCCTCCAAACCCTCCTAGTCCGACCTTTCAGGCTCATCCCACGCCAGTGGGTGGCAGTAATTCCCCACTGGCATACCATCACGTCGGACAGGTGGGTTTTGCAATTAGTCCGAAGGGGCTACTCCTTCCCGTTCGAGATTACCCCCCAGCCATGCCACTCAGTATCATCGAATGTCGGGCTGATCATCTGGTCCTTCTCCAACAGGAAGTTACGGCTCTCTTGGCCAAGGGTGCCATCAAACGAGTTCCTGCCCCAGAAGTAGGTCGTGGTTGCTATTCCCACTACTTTCCGGTGCCCAAGAAGGACAAGGGCCTGCGTCCTATCTTGGATCTCAGGAACGTCAACCGCTTCCTCTGGAAGTAGAAGTTCAAAATGTTGACTGTGGCTCAGGTCTTGTCTGCCCTCGACCCTGGAGATGGTAGCGTTGGACTTGCAGAATGCTTATTTTCACATTCCCATCCTGCCGGCCCACCGGCTTTACCTGCGGTTCACTGTAGGCCTTGATCACTTTCAGTTTACCGTGCTACCCTTTGGCTCACCAGCCATCATGAATGTGATGGCGGTGGTCACAGCTCATCTGCGCAGATCAGGGGTTCCAGTCTTCCCCTATCTTGACGACTGGTTGTTGAAGGCAAGTTTGCCCCAAGCATCGTCTCCCACCTCCAGACTACAGCCGACCTCCTGCATACGCTGGGGTTCTCCAACGTGCCGAAGTCACACCTGACTCCCTCTCAGAAGCTCCTCTTCATCGGAGCGGTTCTGGACACAATGCAGTTTCGAGTCTATCCTCCTGAACAGCGAGTCCGGGATATTTGGCTATGATTCCGATCTTTCAGCCTATATCCCGGGTTTCGTCAGGATGACCCTCCAGCTACTGGGCCTGATGGCCTCCTGCATCCTGCTGGTGGATCATGCCAGATGGCATATGTGGGCTCTGCAGTGGGTCCTGAAGTTCCAGTAGGCACAGCATCAGGGAAACCTGTCCGATTGCGTCCAGATCTCGCAGGGCACTGCATGCCAACTGCAGTGGTGGCTCACGAACCAGGATTGGGTCGACGGCAGATCCCTCTCCCTTCCTCAACCAGAGTTCATGGTGGTGACCAATGCATCACTTCTGGGATGGGGTGGCCACATGGGGGAGGCGGAGATCAGAGGCTTCTGGTCTCCGGCGGAGTCCGGGCTCCAAATCAACATTCTGGAGCTTCGGGCGATTCGTCTTGCACTCAAAGCATTCCTTCTTCCCTATGTCAAGAGGCTATCCGTCGCTGGACGTGGCTGGAACATCAGGGCATATCTCTGGTGGTTCAACACTTAGCAGGTTCTCTGAACGCCAAGGCAGACGAGCTCAGCCACAGGTGCATGATGGATCACGAATGACATCTTAACTCGGAGGTGGTGCAAGGTCTCTTTCAGCAGTGGGGAGAGCCTTGGTTAGATCTATTCGCCACCGAAGAGAAGGCTCAATGTCAGCAATTCTGCGTGTTGGGATTTCCAAGGCGGCACTCGCTAGGCGACTCTGTTTGTCACAAGCGGAGTTGTGGTCTTCTATACGCCTTTCCGCCTATACCACTTCTGCCCAGAGTGCTGAAGAAGATTGAGCGTGACTGGACCCAAGCCATTCTTGTGGCTCCGGATTGGGCACGAAGAGTCTGGTATCCCGAGCTGCTCAACATGGCCATCGATCCTCCGATCCGACTTCCTCTTCAGGAGGATCTTCTGTCGCAGCAGCAGGGGACGGTCCTACACCCGAACCTGTCCAGCCTCCACCTCCTTGCGTGGAGATTAAATGGTGGCAGTTGACTTTATTTGACCTGCCTCACGAAGTCTGCAATGTTATCTTGGCAGCCAGGCGTCCCTCCACTAAGACGGTATACGCCTGTAGATGGAACAAATTTGTGGCATGGTGCACAGCAAAGGCTATGGATCCCCTTTCCGCCCCTCTTTCTGAGGTCCTCCTGTTCCTCTTTTCTTCGGCCCAGCAGGGCTCTGCTCTGGGCACTCTAAAGGGCTACCTCTCGGCCATTTCAGCCTTCCTTAGGCTTCCTGATCAGCCTTCTCCTTCCAAGTCTCCTGCTCCTGTTGTAAATAGATTTCTTAAGTGCATTACTCATCTTTTTCCTCCTATTCCCTTCGTAATGCCTCAGTGGGACTTGAACGTGGTTCTTACCTATCTTATGTGCTCTCCCTTTGATCTGCTACATAACAGTCCTCTCAGACTTCTCACTCTGAAAACTGCCTTTCTGGTGGCCATCAACTCTGCACGCAGGGTGAGTGAGCTACAAGCCAGACAAGGACGTCCTCAGAACTAGACCTTCCTTTCTTCCCAAGGTGGTTACTTATTTCCACATTGACCAAACCATCACTTTGCACACCATCTTTCCGCCTTCGAAAGAGGAAGAGAGGCTCCACCGTCTGGATCCAAAGGTGTTCTTTGCTTCTACTTAGATCGCACCAAACAATTCCGTGTGGACAACCAGTTCTTTGTTGGTTACGTGGGCACTAAGAAAGGTCGGGCCGTGCACAAACAGACCATCTCCAGGTGGGTCGTTCTGTGCATCAAAGACTGCTATTCTTTGGGAAAGAAGGAGCCTCCAGTGGGGTTGCACACCCATTCCACCAGGGTGACAGCAGCTACTACTGCTTTGGGACGAGGAGTCCCCTTAAATGAGATCTGTCAGGCAGCTACATGGGCATCACTGCCCACGTTCACCAAACACTACTGCCTGGACAGTCAAGTCCGGAGAGACGGCTTCTTAGGCAGTTCTGTTCTCCAGGACATTCTGGTGTGAACTTGGTTAGCAGACCCATCTCTGGGGTTAGGATTGCTTGGGTATCTATTCTAAGGTAAGGAATCTATAACTAACTGTTTCTTTCAGATGAACAAGTTACTTACTTTCGGTAACAATATATTTGTAAGAACCATAGGTTAGTTATAGATTCCTTACCGTCCCACCATCCTCCCCGTTCTGCGAACTGACTTCTAGGGTTAAGGACTTCCTTTCATGGCCCTAGTTGTGTGCACCAGTGGTCAGTGTCTTGCATGGCTCTGCGCTTCTAGCATGGAAAGTCGTGTACAGAACTGACGTCAGCGTGCGAGGACAGCGTCTATGTAGCTACCGCAAAGTCATCCCGGCAACCACGATGCTGACGACGGAGTCGACCGATGCCACCTTCCGACGCGCAGGGGTACTGCTGACAAAAAACTTTCCGGATCCAGTCTGACGCCTGGGGGTAATTCTAAGGTAAGGAATTATAACTAACCTATGTTTCTTACAGATATATCGTTACCGAAGGTAAGTAACTTGTTAGCCATAACATACTATTACTAATATCACTGGGGCATGCTTCATGAGTAGTCCTACCCTTCTTGAATGAGTTAAACAAATGTTGTTCATCTCTATTTATGCAAAATCCCTAAATTCAGAGATAAAGTCCCAAGAATTTCTGACCGAGATTCATCATGGCCGGAAGGACCCCAAAGAAGGAAACAATGGCTAAAGATATGGCTGAAGGCATGCAGCTAACCTGTCATGTGAAACCTAGACCGGGACTTGGGACCTGAATTCTGGGATATTTTATTAGAAAAGCTAAAAAAAAAACCAATATTCTCCTTCTTTCTTGTGGGGTTTTTTCTCCTCATGCGCTGCTCGTTCTTTTTTTTTCCTTCTTGATTTTTATGCCCTTTATGGGCTTGCCCTTCTGTGGCTCTTATCTTGCTTCTTCTTTTTTTTGTCCTCTCTCACCGGAGTTGGAGTGGGATGCCGGTGGGTACCTTAGCAGGAGCCATCATTAGGGTCTTGGTTGACCCGCCGCTCCATTTAAGTGATGGGGTGGGGAGGGGGGGCAGATTGGGGAGTTTGGAAGGGATCGTAGCAGACAGTTCAAGGAAAGGATTGGTTGAAATCAAAGAGACTGGGTGTTTTCTTTCTTTTTCTGTTTTTTGTGCGCACCAGCTTGGTGAGAAAATTCAGTCAAGGCCTATTGCTGTTTTTGCCTGATGCTTGGATTAAATGAATAAAATGTGTATTGCTTCCATTAATATATTTGGACTCAGTGATAGCTTAAAGAGACAAAGGGTTGCTTTTGATTTAAAGATATTAAAACCCAATATAGTATGCTTTCAAGAAACCTACACTGAGAAATCTGGGCGACATCTACTTGATGGTTTTGGTTTTCAGTTGATATGTAGCACTACGCAGGGAACCCGCACCATGGGGATTGCAATTCTCTCAAAAAAGAGTATCTGTGATTTTCCCTGTGTTCGTGCTGATGCTTTGGGCCGTTGGGTTATTATAGAGTGCCGCCTTGGTATAAATAAATTTACATTGTGCTCTATCTACAGCCCTATTTTAGATGATCCAGCATTGTTAAGATGGCTGAGTAGCTTTGGTGAATATTCTCTTCCTGTGAGGCATTCGCAGGAATTAATAACAACGCTCAAGGTCAATAGCTGAAATATTCGAGACGCTGTACTTCACGGAAAGGACCGAAACCCAATGGGCTCCAGAACGGAATCCCTAAAGACTACGCAACGCAGCTGACCCGATGAAACGGCGCAAAACTACCTGACTAGAGGAACTCACAGGACAAGGTGTGTTACCTCAGAATTTCTTCAGTGAAGTGCACTGAGTTCTTGATGCGCGAGGCTTAAATCGAATCTTGGGGCTAAGGTTCTTTGGTGCAACAACTAGACCGCATACCTGAGAGTACGTGCGGCCATTTTCGCATTCACCCTCTGCCAAGCTTTCTTCCATGAAACATTTGTTTCAGTAATTTCTTCTTTTGCGGGTCTCTGATTAAATACTCCGCAGGCAGAGTAGTCTTGCGTCTTTTGAATCCTGACAGGTGAGGATTATCCTCTGATTTGACTAACGCTGAATTAAAATTGGTTAATAACATTTCTTCTGGGAATGAGACTGGTATGGCCCTTTTTGAGCTGGCAAACGCCAAAGCTAGAATTTTAGATATTTCTGTTAGAAATGCTGCTGATAGGTACTTGGTCTGGTGGGAGAAAGCGTATGAAAACAACGAAAAAGTAGGCCTAAATCTCGCATTTATGCCAAGAGTAATAACTATGGGCCAACAAATTAGAGAGTTAAGAGAACCATTGCTTGGGGAGAAATCTTAACCGGTTGAGATTAGGGTGGCATTTTACCAGCAATTATACTCTGAGGCTGGTGAAGCTCCTACCATCATGGGGGAATATCTCTCGGCTTCCTGTGAGGTGATCCTCGACCAATCCGATAGACAGGGAATGGATCAACCTATCTTAGTAGAAGAGATAGAAGCAGCTATCAAGAGCTTAAAATTTTGAAAAGCCACCGGTATGGAATTCATCCCCGGAGAATTTTATAAAATATTCACTGGGATACTTATAAGGCCATTTAGTGGAATTGATGCGGGAAGTGCAGAAAGGGAATACCCCCTGGATAGGTGGGCAACAGCAAGGATTGCATTCTTTAAAAAAAAAGAATAAACCAGCTAAAGAGTTAGGATCATATTGCCCTATTATGCTTATCAATACTGATTCCAAGATCTATGCAAAAATTTTAGCCTTGCGTCTTGCCACAGTTATTAGCCGTATTACAGTCTGTCCAGTATGGTTTTATTCCAGGCAAGGGGACGGACGATCATAGCCGATGAGTCATCACCCTCTTTGATGCGGCGGGAGTTACCAAAGATCCCACGGCGCTAATTTTACTAGACGACGAAAAAGCGCTTGACCTGGTCTTCTGGCCGTATCTTTGGGAGGTGATGGCTCAGAAGGGGATTGGACAAGGATTTATTAAATCAGTAAAAGCTCTTTACTATAAACCTAGGGCTAGGATTTCTATAATGGGCAGGCAATCAGATGAAATAATCATAGAACAAGGCACTAGGCAAAGATGCCCATGCTCTCCACTCCTGTTTGCAATTCATATTGATCCCCTGACAAGACAAATTCAATGCAATCAGGCAATTCAACCAATCGTGTCACCGTGGGTGGGGGTGAGGGGGTGGCTGGACAAAGATATTGGCGTATGCTGGTGATCTTGCTATCGTTACCCCAGATCCTAGTGGTGCTGTAGCCGAGATTGAAAAGTAAGCCAGGAGATTTGGCCAATTTTCTGGTTACCTTTTAAATAGTGAAAATACTCAGGTAATTGTTAATAAAGATGAGTTATTTGCTGATGGGCAGGTTACTGAAGAAGCTAAGGTGCACATGCATCAACATTCTGAAAAGCGATTCCTTAATAGCGAAAAATAAAGAATCGCTAATAAGGAATCGCATTTCGGAATGCATGAACAGATTCGGTAATTCTTAGCGTTTCCTAAAAAATTGCTAATATTTACCGAAAACTCAATAGCGATTCCTTAAAATAAAGATTAGCAATTACTGAATTCGGAATTACCGAATTCGGTATTAGCGAGTTCGAAATTAGCGATTTAGCAAAAAACGGGTCGCACAAGAAGCGGGCTGATGACAACCAGGAAGTCAACCAGCCCCTCCCTCTCACTGCCCTGAGGAGCTCACAGGAGCAGGCAGAGCATACAGGCTGAGGCAAGAGACTTCACCTACTGAAACCATCCACCCTACCTTCATCCAGGATGGACAAGGATGCACCTGCCACATCAGACACGCTCAGGAAGAGGAAGAGAAAGTCCTCTGACTGGGAACATGAGCACTTGATAGAGGGGGTGAGCAGCAAGCATGACAAGCTGTTTGGGAAGCAAGGTGCCCGAAGCTGAGAAGAGGAAGATTTGGCTTCGCATCAGGGAGAGGTTGAAGGCTGTATGAGTGACGCACCGCAGCATCGACAACCTAAAGAAGAGGTGGTATGACCTCAGGAAGAGGGCAAAGGAACAAATTGCCGAAAGGGTCAAGGAGGTAGCTGGCACAGGAGGGGGGCCATCCACAGTACCTGCCAACACTGCCCTGGAGGAGCTCGTTGAGGGGACCATTGAGCCAGAGGCAGTCGTCGGAGTAACCCAGATGGACACCTCCGGCGCAGCTACCACAGAACAAGGTAAGATGCATGCCTGCGCCCATACGCTGCGTATCGTATACCCATCCCCATCCCCCCAGGTCAATCACAGTGTGCAGGGAGAAGTGCATAACACATATGCCCTCACATTAGTATTGCATCATGGGAGTCCTAGTCATGTCAGCCAAGTGTGCATGTATAGTCACCAATGCACAATAAATGAGATCAGCAGTACAGGGCCAACAGAGTGTAAAATCATGTAATTCATTGTAGGAAATAAATGCAGAATGACAAACAGGTGTAGTCACAAAATAAACTAACAATGCACTGCTTCATACACAGATGCATCTTCTGGGGATTCTGATGACAGTGAGCGCCTCATCATCTCCGAGACACCAGCAGATACCGATGGCGACACTCCGCAGCAAGGTCAATCCCCACCACCACCAGCGAAAATACCACCACCACCACCAGCGACAATACAACCACCACCACCACCAGCGACAATACCATCAAGACGCAGGGCACATGTCCCCTCACTGCAGGTGATGGATGCAGACCCGAGTCCTGCACCCACAAGTGGCCAAAGTCAGACACGTGTCACACCGCCAGCACCACCACCAGCACGTGGCAGAGTCACACAGCGGCGCAGGTCCATGCGCAGTACTGCCGAGGGAGCCGACCAGCCAAGGAACATCTATGGTGGTGTCGAGGCCCAGATGCTGCGTGTTCAGCGCCTGCAGGGGAGACACATGGGGACAATGAACCTCAATATTTCAAGACTCGCAAAACATATGTGCACCCTAACTGACGCTGTGCAGCACATGACCACAGTTGTGGCAGACATAAGTCAGAACCTCCAGGAGCTCACCCGTGACATCCGGGCAGGACAACACAGCGAGCGCAGGAGGCATAGGCAGAACTTGCTCCGTACCACAGCATCGACCAGGGCCATCACAAAGCTCTGCAATAGCACTGCTGTTTTGTCCCGCCGCTCCGTGTCACTGCAGGTGGACCTCGGCCATTACGGTGGGGACGTGGCAAAGGCCTTAGGCCAGGTGACCACTGCAGTGGAAAACTTGCAGTCAGGGACATTCAGTGGCAGCAACTTGGGAGGGGAGGAGGGCAGTGAGGCTGCATCCAGTGTGAGCAGCGTGTCGGTGCTGGAGACCTGCACCAGGAGGCGCAGTTCGCGCTGCTCCACAGCCACAGAGACACAGCGCGGTGAGGTGGAGGAGACACGCGATAGGAGGCTGGGGGTTCGTGGGAAGCGCCACTAGACATTCAGTCCTGCATCCCTGACCATGGTGGGGTAACCATGGGCCACTTTAATTTTGCCTTAGCACTCCCGTGATGCCAACGGTCATGTTTTTGCCCACAATGTGTGGGGGAACTCTAATTAGCATGTTAATGTAACATTACTTAAATAAGTGCTCATGTGAAGTAAACAGTAGCACTCATTCTTACCTGGCTCTGAAATGATGTTGTGTGATGTATGTCCGCCTCCTTTGACCTTCAGCTGTGTTTGGAACGTGTGACTGTCGGTGTTGTGCGGGTGGTTGATCACCCCGATAGTTGTCATTTCTGTCCACCTCTATGGGTATCCCCCTTCGGGTTGCAATGTTGTGCAGCATGGCACATACTGCTACAATCCAGCAGCAGGTGTCTGGTTTATATTGCAAAGCACCACCAGTCTTATGTAAGATCCGGAAGCGACTCTTCAGGATCCCGAATGTCCTCTCAATCACATTTCTGGTACTAATATGGGCCGCGTTGTAGCGTTGTTCCTGTGGTGTAGCTGGGTTGATGTAGGGGGTGAGGATATATTCCCGCAGGGCGTATGCACTGTCACCTACAGGGGGGAAGCAAAGGCTTAGCGTCAGTTATGATGATACATGTGTGATACAGATGTTATGAATAGGTATGAGTACGTACCAAGCAGGAGTCCCTCTCCGAATTCTCCATTGAGCAGACGCCTGTGGATGCCACTGTGTCTGAATATATAGGAGTCGTGTGTGCTCCCTGGAAATTGTGCCACTATGTCCGTGATGATGTGCTTGGCATCGCACACGACCTGCACGTTGATGGAGTGATAGGACTTTCTGTTACGGAAGATGTACTCATTGGCTGAGGGGGGACAGATGGGGACATGTGTGCAGTCAATGCATCATATGACATGGGGGAATTGGGCCACCTGGTAGAATTCCTGTTTGGTGTGGTCCATCTGCTGTGGGGTTGTGGGGAAGCTGATGTGGGTATGTATCATTGTCAGCATGGCATCAATGAATTTACGGAAGAAGCGTGAAAGTGCGCTTTGTGATACGCCTCCCGCTACGTGTCTGGTGCTGCAGTAGTGGTTCCAGGTCAGCAATTAGGCGCATTATCATTGCACGATTGAGACGGTACTTGTCATATACTTCATCCTCATTTTGGCCCAGCAATGTAATGCGCACTCTGAATACCCTCTCCTGGATCCTTCTCCTGCGCTGTGCTGCTGCATTTATTCTCATCCTCCTTGCAAGCACATAGAGGGCTGCCATTTTGTGAAAGGAAACAGGGTCTCCAGGCCCAATTTTTATGGCTTTCTGATTGATTACATCTGTGGTAAACTTGTGCATTTTTTTTTTTCTGCAACTTTACCTCCTGGTTCTGATTCCCCTTAATCTGCTCATACTAAATAGCGATTTTGGAGATTTTCGGTATTTGCAAGTTTTGATGCATTCTTTTGCGATTCTTTATTTGCGTTTCGCTAATGCAAGGCGCTATTTGTATTTTCGGTATTGCCGATTCTTTATTTTGTGATTCTTTAGTTTCACGTTTTTTTTTTAACGATTCTTTATTTTAACGGGGATTATTTTAGCGATTCTTTATTTTTTCGCTATTAGTGTTGATGCATTGGGATTCGTTGTTTGCCACTCGCTAACGGCAGATTTTAGCGATTCGGTATTTTTGCAAGGTGATTTTTGCTTGATGCATGTGCCAGTATATAGCTTGGGGTGGTCCTTAAGGCAGAGGTGAGGAAAATTGTGTACGCTAACTTGACCCCCCCCCCCTAATTTCCAAGACAAAACTAGATTTTTTTAGATGGAATGATCTGAGACTATCGGTGATCGGGCGGACTAACCTGATTAAAATGATATTTTTACCTAAGGCTTTAAATTTCTTTCGGGTTATTCCGCTTGAAATAGGTAATAACTGGTTTAAACTAATCGATCGGATAGTGACTCAGTTCCCCAGGAGAGCGTTAAGATTCTTGACTCTCCCAAAAGAACGAGGAGGAATGGCTGTGCCCAATTTTAAATTGTACTATTGGGCTGCTGCCTTCCAACAACTAGCCTTTCTCTTGGATATAAAGGGGGAAGACAGAGAACAGGGGGAGGGCACTCTATATATGAGCTTATATTGGGGGAAACAGGTAGGGGCTGCCTCTTCCGACATATAGAATTTGGATATTTTAAAAAAAAGTGCAGTTTAAGGTTTTAATAGCAGCCTATTGTATGTGGGGAGCAGTCTGCAAAAGAATAGGCCTTGGGAGGTTTAATTCTTACACCCCGATTCGGAACAAACCATTATTCCGGAGATTTTCCGAGACACAG
The DNA here is from genome assembly GCF_964204655.1 of Triturus cristatus. Taxonomy (NCBI): domain Eukaryota; kingdom Metazoa; phylum Chordata; class Amphibia; order Caudata; family Salamandridae; genus Triturus; species Triturus cristatus. Next base: position 460,179,109 of record NC_140593.1, read on the forward strand.
CTATGGGTAGATGGGTGATACATAAAGTTCGAACACTGGGGTTTTTTTTTTAACATAAATCATTTAAGTCTTTTGTTGATATTAAAAAAGAATTCAAGGAAGGAGCCTAGCGCGAGACCAAGATGGCCGCGTGAGCACAGAGCTCCCGCGACCCTCGTTCCCTCCGGCAATTATCCTGCAAAAATCCTGTGTCAAATATCTGGAATATTGGAGATGAACCACTGCTGAGGCGAGCGTCGTTGTCCGGACTGAAATTGTACACCGGAGACCGAAGTTATGACAAGTGGAAGTTCGCGGCCTATCCCCCGGGAGGTGCCCGGGTCTCGTGTTGGCATGGGCCCGGACACTAATTGAACAACAGCGGCCGTGTGTGGTGCGGACCATCGGATGGGGGCTGTGTACACTTTCACTTTCGTTTTCTTTTACAACTACGTGCCTCGGCCCGCGAGTGTCTTGGACAACAGTTGCCTGTAGCTCGGCCTGCACATGCATGGGCCTGCATCGGGGTCCCGGATCCAGCGGACCCCGTGCCAATTGCGTGGCTGAGCGGCCTGTTTTTTTTTACGCTGACTGTTCTGGGGTTGAGGATGTCGACCAAATCGGAAGCCGACAAACAGAAGCCCAAGAACACCAGGCGGGGGGGCTACGCCCAAACCAACAATATGGATCGCTATGCCCAGCAAAAGGGATCGCCAAGCGGACCGGGGAAGCCACAGGAATCATCGAGAGACGGCTCGGTCCCCGCACTGGAATTGACACTGCAAGATATCATGGGCGCCATTGAGGAGATGAAGTCCTCTATTGGGCAACAGTTTGAGACCCTGGCACACAAAGTGGACACCATCTCAGTTGACGTTAATTTGCTTCGCGCTGACCTGGGGAAAACTAATGAGAGAGTTAAATCGTTGGACCAAAAAACCACTAGCCTCACGGGGGACGTCTCTGATCTGCAAATAGAGGTCCGCACGCTGAGGACTACCAATGACCTCATTGCCCGCAAGATGGAGGATTTTGAAGGCCGGGCGAGGCGCAATAACGTGCGCATTGTTGGCGTTCCGGAGAAATCTGAGGAGCAATCAGCGGACTAGTTTGTCGAGGACTTGGTGGTTAACCATTTGGCGCCTAAGGGCCTCAGCAAGTTCTTTGCGGTCGAGCGGGCCCACCGAGTCCCGGGCGGGAGGCCCAAGGTGGGAGCCCCCCCGAGACCGATCATCGCCAGGATCTTCAACTTCAGGGACCGCGATGCCATTCTGCAGGCGTCACGAGGGTCCGGACCGGTCACTTTCCAGAACACTGCAGTGAGTTTTTATCCTGACTTCACCCAGGCGGTGCAGAAGCAACGGCAGAGTTTCCTGGGGGTTAAGAGGAGGCTACGTGAGAGGGGCCTGAAGTATGCCATGCTCTTCCCAGCCAAGTTGCGCGTCGAGTACGAAGAACGAACCTTTTTCTTTGATTTGCCAGACGAGGTTGGGGAATGGCTCGACACATTGCCTCAGCGGCGGACTAGCGGGGATCATGCTGGCGGAGCGGAAGGAGGCCATGTCGCAAAAGAGTGAGGACTCTGGTGATTGAACATTCTGGCTAAGTTCGGGACAGTGGTTCGCTGATTTCTTTTTGCTGCTAGCTATTGTCCGGGGGTGGCGAGGGTACAATGGGATCTCTTTCCTCCTACGGGGTTTCTTCTTGTAGATTAGCTTCTGCTAGGGCGACAGGCACACTGCAAGTTGGGGGGGCTTTTTGGCTTACGCAGGGGTGCAGGGTGGGGGGTGGTTCGGGCTTGTTGGAGTGTTTGTTGTTGTTTTTCATTTTGCAAGGTATCGCAATGCAAGTCTCGTGTGCTGCTCTCGGGGGTGGGCGGGGGTCTCTTGCCATTCTGTGATGGGGGGTAGGGGTTTGAATATACTTAGTTGGAATTTTAATGGCTTGGGCGATCGTATTAAGCGGGGGATTGTTTTGCAATTTCTGAAGAGGTGCTCTCCTGACATAGTTTTGCTGCAGGAGATGCACCTGATAGGCAACACGTGTCATGCTCTCAATAGAAAGGGTTATAAATTTATTGCGCACTCTGGGTTTTCCTCGGGATCTCGGGGGGCTGGAATACTTGTTAGGACCTCGCTGCTGTTTGAGATTGATTCTACTACTGTCGATGAGAGGGGGCGTTTTGTGGCGGTTGCGGGGAGGTGGGAGGGCAGGACACTGGTTTTGGTTTCTGTTTATGTCCCTCCTGGCCTGCAGACCGCCACATTTGCCGACTTGGGGAGGGCAATGTTGGATCTCCCCGAGGGCGTGTTAGTAATGGGTGGTGACTTTAATGCAGTTGGTTCCGGATTACTAGACAGACATCCGCCAAGGGACCCCGGGGGGGCGCAGAGATGGCTCCCAGATTTTACTGATACACTAGGGTTGGTTGACTGCTGGAGGATGCTGCACCCCGCTCAGCGGCAGTACACTTTTCACTCTGGGGCACACGGCAGTCTCTCTAGAATAGATTATGTTCTCACCTTGGCTGCCCACGCTTCCCTGGTGTCCGAGGCTAGGCACATGGCCAGGGGCATCTCTGATCATTCGCCGGTGTGGATTTGTATGGATTTTGGCCGTGGAGCGGCAGGTAGGGTTGCCCCGATTAACCCCTGGTATTTTCGTGACCCCAGGACTCGTAGTGCGTTGCTGAAAGCGGTTGATCTCTACTTTTCGGAGAACCTTGGCTCGGTTACCTCCGCGGTGTCTTTGTGGGAAGCGTTTAAAGCAGTACTAAGAGGGAAGGCCCTCTCCTTGATAGCGGATGTCAAACGTCGGAGGGATGCGGAGGTGGCGCAGATCGAGGCTGAGATAGTGGCATTAGAGTCTGTCCTGGAAGAAGAGGTTACGGCGGAAACACTGCATAAGTTGAGATTAAAACAGTCTGAATATAAAGCACTGGTGACAAACGCGGCTAAGGTTCTCAGCAGGGAACAACAAGGGCGATTGTATGATGTGGGCGACAAAGCTGGGAAATTAATAGCGTGGTTAGACAGGAAAGAACGAGTGAATAGAGTTGTGCCAGAAATACTGACGGAGGGCGGGGATATTGTTACAGAACCCGATGGGATAGTCCAGTGTTTCGCAGACCACTTCCGCATGGTCTATACGTCCGTGTCGGACAAGCCGGAGGAAGACTCGCATGAACTGCTGCGAGACATTGCCCTGCCTTGTCTATCCGACGTCGACAGGGAGGACCTTGATGGTGACATCACCGCGGATGAGGTTGCAGTTGCTATCCGCTCGCTACACCCGGGCAAGGCCTCGGGCCCGAATGGCTTGCCGATCGAGTTGTATAAACTCAGGCCGGATAAGATTGCTCCGTATTTGCGAGATATGTTTGTAGAGGCGCGGGATCATGGGTGTCTCCCATTTGACCAACGCCTGGCGACAATAGTGGTTATACATAAAGATGGCAAGCCCCGGAACAGATGCGGATCGTATAGGCCGATCTCCCTACTCAACGCTGAGCCAAAAATCCTCGCCAAACTGTTGGCTAACCGTTTGATCAGGGTCATTAGGGACTTGATCCACCCGGACCAATCCGGGTTTATCCCACACCGCAACACTGAGCTGAACCTCAGGCGACCCATGGCATGCTCGCGAGGGTTGGGACGATGCGGGAGTGGGCCATCTTGGTGTCACTCGATGCCACGATGGCTTTCGACACTGTGGAATGGCCGTATCTGTGGGCAGCGCTCACAAAATTCGGCTTCGGACCGGGTTTTATAGGCTGGATTAGACTACTTTATGAGGAACCTTTGGCTAAAATCGCGGTGAACGGTAGGGCGTCATCTCCGTTCGAGCTTGGGAGGGGCACCCGGCAGGGTCGTCCTCTGTCGCCACTATTGTTCGCCCTCGCCCTTGAGCCGCTGGCGGCATGGATTAGATGGCAGCCAGACATAAAAGGGATCCGATGGTCGCCAGACCACGAGGACCGTATTTCTTTGTATGCAGACGACATTTTGTTATACTTGACCTCACCTAGGAAATCCCTCATAGTGGTCTGTGACGTTTTGAATTCTTTTGGTAGAAACTCGGGTCTCGCCATTAATTGGGGAAAGTCGCATCTATATGTTCTCAGTGGAGACACCCCTACCGTCCCGCGGAATTGCTCCATCCAGATCGCCCAGCGGGGCTTTCTGTACTTGGGGATATATATCTCCACCGATCCCTCTGTCCGATACGAGAAGAACCTACTCCCTCCATTGTCACGCTTGAGACGGGACGTTGCGGGTTGGAGGCGGCTACCGCTCTCCCTCTTAGGTCGCGCCGCATTGTTTAAAATGATGTCTCTTCCCCGATTTCTCTACGCCTTACAGAACACCCTAGAGTAAGTTCCTGCCTGTTATTTTCGTGAGGTGGAGAGCCTCCAGCGCTCGCTGTTATGGGACGGTCGACCACGTATAGCTATAGCAAAGTTGACCCTTCCATGGTACGACGGGGGGATAGCACTCCCTGACATCAGAAGATATTATTGGGCTACCCAATTGGGAGCGATTAACCACGGTGTTTACGGTCCGGCGTTGAACCCTGGGTTTGCTATGGATCGGTGGCTGTTGCGCGGGGGTAATTATCTTAGGGCGCTGTATTCCAAATCATTGGATGGGTCCCTCACAGGACCAACCAAGACGGCAGTGCATGTGTGGAAGGCGGTTACAAACTCGTTGGGCTGGAAGGACAGACTTACCCAGGCTACTCCGCTTTTTGAATCCGATATACTAGGGAAATTATGGCACACGAAAGGGTTTGAGAAGTGGGACCTAATTGGGATTTCTAGAGTTGGGGATTTGCTGACTAAGGGTAAGGTGAGATCGTTTGTGATGCTGCAGACGGAGTACGAATTAGGGGGCACTGAATACTTTCGATATGCCCAGGTGCGTCACGCTCTGCTATCTGTCTGCGCCGAGGGGGAGGTCGTGCCTGAGTCTTCTCCGTTGGAGGATCGGATTCTGGATGGTCATATGCCGGAGAGTACAATCTCCTTGATTTACAAGAAGCTTGTAAATGTTCGGACCGACCTCCTCCTTGATGTGCGAGAACAATGGACTAGGGATGGTCTCGAACTGGACGATGAGGACTGGCAATATGCCATCTCCTCTCCGAAGGAGGTTGCGATCCCGGCTAGACTGCGGCTGGTGCAGCTTAAGATACTTCACAGGGTATATGTCACGGGGCCCCGCCTGATTCATATGGGTTTCTCTGACGATGGCTTATGCAAGAGAGGCTGTGGGATGTTGGGCACCTTTCTACACATTATTTGGGAGTGTGGGGAGATCGTAGAGTTCTGGAAACAAATTCATGATGTGATGGAAGAGGTCACGGGTATCGCACTCTTCCCGGAGGCAAGACGATGCCTATTGAATGTCTGGGGTCCCACCGAGATATTGCGCAGCTGTGGGGATGGTTCTAGAGGCTTTCGTCAGGACCAGAAAAAGGTGAATGGCCGTATGAACAAGGTATAGGCCACGTGTAAATATCAGCACACACCCTAAAGTGTGCTGTGAGTGTAGTGGTAATGTACTCACTGTATCTCTGTATCTCTGTTTGAGATTACTTGAGTAGAGAGGTAGTTATGCCTCTGGGATTTGATCGCCGTGTAACTCCCCTCTTGACAGTTGTCAGGGAATGTAAGCCTCTAGAACCATCCAGAAGGCTGAAACTAGTTGACCTTATTTACAAGGGATATCAGGAAAATAATATTCCTAACTATATATCCCGCATAACTTTTTCACATTAGTCCTGGGACCCTTTTAATAAAAGTTTTTTCCATAGGGCATTTCCCAGAGACTTTTTTAACCCATAATCACATTTCACATAGCACGCCACTCTCTGCTCAATATCCTGCTCCGCTGTATTCCAGGCGTTGTAGCACAGCTGGATTGTATTAGGCAATCCAGTTGGGCCCCGATGATGAAGCATGCCACCTACTAGGTAGGTGGGTGAGGGGTTTCTTTCACAGCAGTTGTGCTCTCTCCTTTCACGTTTACTGTAAAGTGATAGCAAAAAAAGTTTGCTTTGAATTATAAGAAACTTGTCCATTTTGTTTTGCCAAAGTTATTGGGGAAGAGGACAAGTTTTCCTTTTTCCTCGCTCTCTTTTTGTTCCTATTTATGGTGTACAGACTAACATGTTGATCCTCTGTCTGCACCCCTTTCCCAAGTCCTACTGTTTATTCTTTCCTTGGCGCAGCGGGGCTCTGCTTTGGGCCCGTTGAAAGGTTATATTTCTGCCATCTCAGCATTTCTTCGGTTGCCAGACCTGCCGTCCCTTTTTAAGTGCCCTATTGTACATAGGTTCTTGAAAGGCCTCCAACATATGTTTCCACCAGCGCCTTTTGTGATGCCCCAGTGAGACTTGAATTTTATTCTTACGTTTCTGATAAGTGCTCCCTTTGAACCACTCCACAACTATCCACTCAGACTCTTAATCATCAAAACTGACTTTCTAGTGGCAATAACATCGCCGGAGGGTCAGTGAGGTACATGCATCGTCTGCAAATCCTCTGTTCTTACTATCTATCTAGACAGGCTGGTCCTTCGGACTCCAGCATCTCAAATACTCTGCCCACCTTCTACGCTTGCCTAATCCTTCTAAAGAAAAGGAGAGACTCCACCAGCTGGACCCAAAAAGACCATTGTTGGTCTACTTTGACCCCACAAAAGAGTTCCGGGTGGACGATCAACACTTCATGAGGTATGTCAGTGCCCAGAAAGGGACAATGACACATTAAATATTTCCTGCAGAAATGGACCAGCTCGCAAAAAATATTGCACTGCATCAGAATTTGCATCCCATTGGCCAAAAAGCAACCCCCTGAGAGCTTGTGTGCTCTCTCTCTACAAAAGCCAAGGCTGCGACCACTGCAATAGCGTGTGAAGTTCCTTTCCTGGATATCTGTCAGCCAGCAACATGGGCTACTGTGTATACTTTTACGAAGCACTACAGCCTGGACAGAGTGGTCTGGTATGACCGTCACTTTGCCCGTTTGGTCCTACAGGACTTTTTAGTCTAATCTGTATCGCCGCCCCACCTCCAGCGAGGTTTTGCTTGGGTATCCATTCTAACGTAAGAAATCTGCAGCTAGAAGTCTATCAGATGAAAAAGTCACTTGCTTTCTGGAACCACTTATCTGGTATAGACTGTCTAGCTGCAGATTCCTTCCCTCCCATCCTCCCCACTCTGCGAACAGATTATAAAGGAAGGGCTTTAGCTTTGCACACCAGTGATAATTGTTCCTCGTGGCTCCACACTTCTGGTGTGGAAAGTCACGAAAATAAACTGACACCTGGGGAATATTCTAAGGTAAGAAATTTGCAGCTAGATAGTCTCTACCAGACAATTTGTTACCGAAATTGAGTAACTTGTTCATTACGACTTACCTGAACTATACAGTGCTCAGATTGCAATAATATGTTACATGAAAAAGTATAATTGATTAAAAAGCCTATTAAACTACATCCTATACAAATGAATATCTTGATAAATGAACACTGAGAAATTACATCCCTTTTCACCCGTTGTCGATGTTAAACAAATATGGACCCAGATTCACAAAACAAGTTTGTAAATTCACACTTGCAGGGCACACTTTTGCTGAGGTGTGGATGTAACACTTTAGGTAATTGACAAATGTTTCCATGTGTATATATTGAAGTCTACAAACGTGGCGTGGAAGAGTTCCCCGTTATAGCCTCAAGCATGCTAAACTATTATGCATTGGTTAGCGGTCACTCACTCTGCCTCCTACCCATGATAGTTTAGAAATTACATAACGTGTTTGTAAAGTGCACATCCACCTCCTCCTTAGAGCTAAAGTAGATTTTTGTTTGTTACCGAACTCAGTAGTACTCATTTTTACCCTGCCCAAGAATGAAAGGTTGAGCAGACCGATGAGGATCTGCGCCAGTTAACGGGGTGTTAAGCAAGGTCATATCCCTGCAGTATATGTTACTATACTGTACTGTCTACAGGTACAAAGCAAAGAGGATTACTCGCCTCCTGTTTCATTGTAGTTAACAATTTAAATGTTCTTTAGAAATAATACCACTGCAATACCTGGGTAAATTTATTTGCATAAATGAGGACATAGAATTATCATTATTCATTCTATGCCAAAGCAACAACGTTGTGTTTCCTGTTTCTCTATCAATTTTTATTCCAGAATTATTTTTCTGAAGATACCAAACCTGAGATTGATGTGGCCCCAGACCATATAATGCAAACCCATTGCATGGACTGCTCATTTATTAACTCCATCAAAAAGTACCAGCAAAAGAGTGATTTTCCCAAGTGGTTCTGAATATCTCACAGTAAAATCAACAGCTTCTTTATCCTTGGGTACGTATCTATTTAGAGATAGTGCACACTATAGTTAAGCTTTACTGCCATCTCATAAAGAGAGAAAAAGAGATTCTGAGGCTCTAGTGATATAGTAAAACACAAAACAAAGTCCTCAATATATTTTAAATCACCCTAATATAGTATTTTAAGACTTAAGCATTTACATTGTCATAGAGGAGAAGTCAAATATATACTCACAAATCCTCATTCAATTTTAATCAAGAACCCATATGTGAAATGATCTCCAAAATTGGTTAGTGGTATATTTCAGTCCTCAAAGCACACTCTCTTTTACTTTAATCTGTGTCATATGTATGAACAGTTTCCCATTCACCAAAGCACCCTTTCCACTATTGTTGTCAAAATGAAAGTGCATTCTTGTAGAAAAATACACTGAATGATGTCAAATGCTATGCTGTCAACTATAACTCTAATATAAGGATGTAGCATTGTATGTCTCTAGAACACAGCCATCGCCATCAGCCTCCAGATCTTGCTAATACCCTACTAGCGTGAAGTGCCATTTTAAGGAATTATTGATTAAAAGGTCTATAAAAATAAATCTTATAGAAATTAATATCTTGATTGATGAACACTGGGAACTTATGTCCCTTTTCACCCAATATCAATGTTAAAGTAATAAGGACCCAGATTCACAAAACTAGTTTGTAAATCTGCACTTGCAGGACACACTTTTTCAGATGTGTGAATGCATGACCTCAGGTGATTTACAAAGGTTTCTGTGTGCATATATTGAAACCTTTAAAAGTTGCATGGAAGAGGGCCCAGTTACAAGCATTCTATGCTGTCATGCATTATTAAGCTGCCACTCATTCTCTGGCACCAATCTAAGGTAGTTTGGGAATTACATAACATGTGTGTTTGTAAAGTGCACATCCACCTGGAGATTTCTTGGGGCTAAAGTAGATTTCTGTTTGTTACCAAACTCAGTAGTACTCATTTTGTCACTACCCAAGGATTAAAGGTAAAGCAGACCGAAGAGGATCTGTGCCAGTGAATGGGCAAGACAGATCCCTGCAGTATATGTTACTATAATGTCTATAGGTACAAAGCGTAGAGGATTACTCACCTACTGTTGCATAGTAGTTAATAATTTATATGTTCTTTAGTAAAAATACTACTGCAGTACCTGGGTAAACATTATTTGCATAACTGCTGAAATGCAATTATCTTTATTCATTCTACTCCAAAGCAGTAAAGTAGTGTTTTCTGTTTGTCTAATATTTTTTATTCCAGAATTATATTTCTGAAGACACCACACCTGAGATTGACATGGACCCGGATCGTATAATGCAAACCTATTGCATGGATGGCTCATTTATTCATTCTAGCGAAAAATTACTAGCAAAAGAGTGATTTTGCCAGGTGGTTCTGAATAGCTTACACTAAAATCAACAGCTTCTTTATCCTTACGTACGTATCTATTTAGAGATAGTGGACACTATAGTTAAGCTTTAATGCCATCTCATAAAGGCAAAAAGATGTTCTGAGGTTCTAGTGATATAGTAAAAATCAAAACAGTCATCAATACATTTTAAAGAACCCTAAGATAGTATTTTAAGTTTATAGCATTTACTTTGTCATAGAGGAAAAGTCAAATTAATTCTCAAAAATACTCAATCAGTTTTAATCAAGAACCGGTGTCTGATTCATTTCCAGAGCCATACCCTGGGTGTTCCCACGCTGTCACCACCTCCATCCACCAATCCACTATAGGGCGGATCCTCACCCCTCTGGCTTCCTCCAGAGTCAGCGCCATTTCTTCAGCCTTTGCCCATTAGGTTCACATTTTCTTTTACTTTAATCTGTGTTATATGTATTGACAGTTTGTCATTCATCAAAGCACCCTTTCCACTATTATTGTCAGAATGAAAGTGCATTCTCGGAGAAAAACACTGAATTAGGTCAAATTCAATGCAATCAACTATAACACTAATATAAGGATGGAGCATTGTATGTCTCTAGAACACAGCCATCGCCATCAGCCTCCAGATCGTGCAAATAACCTACTGGCGTAAAGTGGCATTTTAAGGTATTATTGATTAAAAAGCCTATTAAAATAAATCTTATATGAATTAATATCTTGAATTAATGAACACTGGGAACTTATGTCCATTTTCACCCAATCTCAATGTTAAAGAAATACGGACCCAGATCCACAAAATTAGTTTGTAAATCTGCACTTGCAGGGCACACCTTTGCACATGTGTAGATGCATGACCTCAGGTGATACACAAAGGTTTTTGTGTGCATATATTGAAGCCTTTAGTCCGTTTACCGCGGCAGTAATTCCGCCGTGGTGCGGGGCGTTCCATTGAGTGGGCGGGGCCGCCTCGGCCAACGGACGTGCGCAGCACTACCATGGTAGTGCTCGCGACGGCCGTTGGCCGACGGGTGCAACGAACGGGTTAAAAGTTGCGTGGAAGAGGGCCCAGTTACAAAACTTCTATGCTGTCATGCATTATTAAGCTGCCACTCATTCTCTGGCACCTACCTACAGTAGTTTGGTAATTACATGTGTGTATTTGTGAAGTACACACCAACCTGGAGATTTCTTAGAGCTAAAGTAGATTTTTGTTTGTTACCAAACTCAGTAGTACTCATTTTTTCAGTACCTAAGAATGAAAGGTTGCGCGAACCGACGAGGATCTGCACCAGTGAATGGGGTGTAAAGCAATGACACATCCCTGCAGTATATGAAGAGGATTACTCACCTCCTGTTTAATAGTAGTTAATAATGTAAATGTTCTTTAGTAAAAAAATAATTTCACTGCAGTACCTAGGTATATTTTTTTGCATAACTGAGGAAATACAATTATCATTGTTCATTCTATGCCAAAGCAATAAAGTTGTGTTCTCTGTTTCTCTTTTATTTTTTATTCCAGAATTATATTTCTGAAGATACCAAACCAGAGATTGATGTGGACCCGGTTCATATAATGCAAACCCATTGCTTGGACTGCTCATTTATAAACTCTACTACCAAAAAATACCAACAAAAGAGTGATTCTGCCAGGTGGTTCTGAATATCGCACACTAAAATCAACAGCTTCTTTATCCTTGCGTACGTAGTGCACACTATGGTTAAGCTTTAATGCCATCTCATGAAGACACAAAGAGGTTCTGAGGTTCTAGTGATATTGTAATACACAAAACAAAGTCATCAATAAACTTTAAAGAACTCTAAGATAGTATTTTAAGACTATAGCATTTACATTATCATAGAGGAAAAGTCAAATTAATACTCACAAATACTCAATCAATTTTAATCAAGAACCCATATGTGAAATGATCTCCAAAAGTGGTTAGTGGTATATTGCAGTCCTCAAATCAAACTTTATTTTATTTTAATCTGTGTCATATGTATGAACAGTTTCCCATTCACCAAAGCACCCTTTGCACTATTATTGTCAAAATGAATGTGCATTCTTGGACACTGAATGATGTCAAATTCTATGCTATCAACTATAAATAATACAAGGGTGGAGCATTGTATGTCTCTAGAATACAGCCATTGCCATCAGCCTCCAGATCTTGCCGATACCCTACTGGCGTGAAGAGCCGTTTTAAGGAATTATTGATTAAAAATCCTATTAAAATAAATCTTATATGAATTAATATCTTGAATTAATGAACACTGGGAACTTATGTCCATTTTCACCCAATCTCAATGTTAAAGAAATACGGACCCAGATCCACAAAATTAGTTTGTAAATCTGCACTTGCAGGGCACACCTTTGCACATGTGTAGATGCATGACCTCAGGTGATACACAAAGGTTTTTGTGTGCATATATTGAAGCCTTTAGTCCGTTTACCGCGGCAGTAATTCCGCCGTGGTGCGGGGCGTTCCATTGAGTGGTCGGGGCCGCCTCGGCCAACAGACGTGCGCAGCACTACAAAGGTAGTGCTTGCGACGGCCGTTGGCCGACGGGTGCAACGAACGGGTTAAAAGTTGCGTAGAAGAGGGCCCAGTTACAAAACTTCTATGCTGTCATGCATTATTAAGCTGCCACTCATTCTCTGGCACCTACCTACGGTAGTTTGGTAATTACATGTGTGTATTTGTGAAGTACACACCAACCTGGAGATTTCTTAGAGCTAAAGTAGATTTTTGTTTGTTACCAAACTCAGTAGTACTCATTTTTTCAGTACCTAAGAATGAAAGGTTGCGCGAACCGACGAGGATCTGCACCAGTGAATGGGGTTTAAAGCAATGACACATCCCTGCAGTATATGAAGAGGATTACTCACCTCCTGTTTAATAGTAGTTAATAATGTAAATGTTCTTTAGTAAAAAAATAATTTCACTGCAGTACCTAGGTATATTTTTTTGCATAACTGAGGAAATACAATTATCATTGTTCATTCTATGCCAAAGCAATAAAGTTGTGTTCTCTGTTTCTCTTTTATTTTTTATTCCAGAATTATATTTCTGAAGATACCAAACCAGAGATTGATGTGGACCCGGTTCATATAATGCAAACCCATTGCTTGGACTGCTCATTTATAAACTCTACTACCAAAAAATACCAACAAAAGAGTGATTCTGCCAGGTGGTTCTGAATATCGCACACTAAAATCAACAGCTTCTTTATCCTTGCGTACGTAGTGCACACTATGGTTAAGCTTTAATGCCATCTCATGAAGACACAAAGAGGTTCTGAGGTTCTAGTGATATTGTAATACACAAAACAAAGTCATCAATAAACTTTAAAGAACTCTAAGATAGTATTTTAAGACTATAGCATTTACATTATCATAGAGGAAAAGTCAAATTAATACTCACAAATACTCAATCAATTTTAATCAAGAACCCATATGTGAAATGATCTCCAAAAGTGGTTAGTGGTATATTGCAGTCCTCAAATCAAACTTTATTTTATTTTAATCTGTGTCATATGTATGAACAGTTTCCCATTCACCAAAGCACCCTTTGCACTATTATTGTCAAAATGAATGTGCATTCTTGGACACTGAATGATGTCAAATTCTATGCTATCAACTATAAATAATACAAGGGTGGAGCATTGTATGTCTCTAGAATACAGCCATTGCCATCAGCCTCCAGATCTTGCCGATACCCTACTGGCGTGAAGAGCCGTTTTAAGGAATTATTGATTAAAAATCCTATTAAAATAAATCTTATATGAATTAATATCTTGAATTAATGAACACTGGGAACTTATGTCCATTTTCACCCAATCTCAATGTTAAAGAAATACGGACCCAGATCCACAAAATTAGTTTGTAAATCTGCACTTGCAGGGCACACCTTTGCACATGTGTAGATGCATGACCTCAGGTGATACACAAAGGTTTTTGTGTGCATATATTGAAGCCTTTAGTCCGTTTACCGCGGCAGTAATTCCGCCGTGGTGCGGGGCGTTCCATTGAGTGGTCGGGGCCGCCTCGGCCAACGGACGTGCGCAGCACTACAAAGGTAGTGCTTGCAACGGCCGTTGGCCGACGGGTGCAACGAACGGGTTAAAAGTTGCGTAGAAGAGGGCCCAGTTACAAAACTTCTATGCTGTCATGCATTATTAAGCTGCCACTCATTCTCTGGCACCTACCTACGGTAGTTTGGTAATTACATGTGTGTATTTGTGAAGTACACACCAACCTGGAGATTTCTTAGAGCTAAAGTAGATTTTTGTTTGTTACCAAACTCAGTAGTACTCATTTTTTCAGTACCTAAGAATGAAAGGTTGCGCGAACCGACGAGGATCTGCACCAGTGAATGGGGTTTAAAGCAATGACACATCCCTGCAGTATATGAAGAGGATTACTCACCTCCTGTTTAATAGTAGTTAATAATGTAAATGTTCTTTAGTAAAAAAATAATTGCACTGCAGTACCTAGGTATATTTTTTTGCATAACTGAGGAAATACAATTATCATTGTTCATTCTATGCCAAAGCAATAAAGTTGTGTTCTCTGTTTCTCTTTTATTTTTTATTCCAGAATTATATTTCTGAAGATACCAAACCAGAGATTGATGTGGACCCGGTTCATATAATGCAAACCCATTGCTTGGACTGCTCATTTATAAACTCTACTACCAAAAAATACCAACAAAAGAGTGATTCTGCCAGGTGGTTCTGAATATCGCACACTAAAATCAACAGCTTCTTTATCCTTGCGTACGTAGTGCACACTATGGTTAAGCTTGAATGCCATCTCATGAAGACACAAAGAGGTTCTGAGGTTCTAGTGATATTGTAATACACAAAACAAAGTCATCAATAAACTTTAAAGAACTCTAAGATAGTATTTTAAGACTATAGCATTTACATAATCATAGAGGAAAAGTCAAATTAATACTCACAAATACTCAATCAATTTTAATCAAGAACCCATATGTGAAATGATCTCCAAAAGTGGTTAGTGGTATATTGCAGTCCTCAAATCAAACTTTATTTTATTTTAATCTGTGTCATATGTATGAACAGTTTCCCATTCACCAAAGCACCCTTTGCACTATTATTGTCAAAATGAATGTGCATTCTTGGACACTGAATGATGTCAAATTCTATGCTATCAACTATAAATAATACAAGGGTGGAGCATTGTATGTCTCTAGAATACAGCCATTGCCAACAGCCTCCAGATCTTGCCGATACCCTACTGGCGTGAAGAGTCGTTTTAAGGAATTATTGATTAAAAATCGTATTTAAATCTTATATAAATCAATATCTTGAATAATGAACACTGAGAACTTATGTCCCTTTTCACCCTATGTTAATGTTAAAGAAATACTGACACAGATTCACTAGTTTGTAAATCTGCACTTGCAGGGCACACCTTTGCATATGTGTGGATGCATGACCTTTAGTAATTCACAAAGGTTTCCGTGTGCATATAT
This sequence comes from Triturus cristatus, assembly GCF_964204655.1. NCBI lineage: Eukaryota > Metazoa > Chordata > Amphibia > Caudata > Salamandridae > Triturus > Triturus cristatus. The sequence continues at coordinate 460,194,355 of NC_140593.1, forward strand.
TGAAGCCTCTAAAAGTTGCAGGAAAGACGGCCCACTGACAACCATTCTATGCTGTCATGCATTATTAAGCTGCCACACATTCTCTGTCACCTACCTACGGTAGTTTGGGAATTACATAAAGTTTGTTTGTAAAGTGCACGTCCATCTGGAGATTTCTTAGAGCTAAAGTAGATTTTTGCTTGTTACCGAACTCTTGAGCAGACCAATGAGTATATGCAGCAGTGAATGGGGTGTTAAGCAAGACAGATCCCTACAGTAGACATGTTAGTCTAGTGCCTATAAGTACAATAAAAGCAAGAGGATTACTCACCTGCTTCATTGTATTTAATTTAGGTGTTCTGTAGTGTAAATAATACTACTGAAGTACCTGTGTACATATATGGGTTCAAGGGAGGTAATACATGTATCATAATCAATTCTAGGCCAAAACAATAAACTCTCTGTTTTATGTTTTTCTATTATTTTTCATTTCAGATTTATCTTTGTGAATACTCTTACGAATTTGAGATGGACATGAACCTGGAAAAGCGATATAATGGAGTGGGGTGAAATTTCACTAGGTGATATCCCAACCACTGAGAAACAACATTGATGGTCACCGGAGTATTCTCCCATAAAAACATAACCTTCTTCTGGGACTATTGAAAGCTGATTCATATAAAGCACTAAACATTGGCATTATGCTCATATGTGTTGGACACCTATAATTGTTGGTTATGTTCTATTTATATTGTGTTTAAATAAGTGAGAGATGTTTGTTCATTTTGTATGTATTATTTTCTGTGATGTTCGGTTTTCACATTAGTTATCACTATCAATAAAAATACAGATATTTGTACACATTGACTAAAGCATTGTGTTTTTAATTAACTAATAGTATGCATTGATGGTAAGTGGTGGTGGTTCATGATTTTGATAGATCCTCTGAAGCATACAGCACTCAGATTAAAATACATCTCAAATGAATATCCATGTGTATTGAAGCCTACAAAAAGTGCCTGGAGGAGGACCCTGTTAAAGTATCATGCTTTCTGTACTATCATGCATTGTTGCCCTAATCATGAAAGAGAGATGAACGGTTTGTAGTTTCTCTTCCAGGGGATCCTCATCAATAGTCATAAGCACTGAATATTCCCGCCCATGTGCGGGGACCCCGGAAATAATAAAATTATATATGTAAAAACATACATATATACAGCTCTGTATATGTATAAACATATATCATTTTTTCCAAGCAAATGCAGCTCCCATAAAAGGCTAGGCAATGTAAATATACACATCCAATAACACACACATATATATATATATATATATATATATATATATATATATATATATATATATATATATATATATATATATATATATATAGGTATAACAATACACCTAAATCTCTTTTTTTTTTTTTTTTTTTTTTTTTAATGAGGTAAACACTCATGAGAAAGCAAAAAATAAAGAGAACAAACTGTGGAAAAAACACAGATGTACAACACATTGCCAGCCTGCAGGCTGCATTGCAATATAATACCATAGAGACTAAAAAGCCCTGTACAGGTAAAAACTGGCACCGTGCCTTTAAGGCAGCCCTGACTTCCATATCCCATCATGCCTCAGGGGTGACAGTTAGGTCAGTTGTTCTTTCCGGCTCCTTCAGTCAGGACCCTGGAATTCAGCTCTCTTCTTTTTTGACTCTTTAGTCAAGAATTATTACAACTTTAGGATTTTTTGGACTTCTTCTTATAACATCTGTGAGGAAGTTAGTATCCAGTGTTTTTCTGACTGATTTTTTGCTGTTTTGTCAGAAAAATGCCTTCTTTATTTGTTCCATGTCCATCTTGTGGAAAAAAGAAGGCTGCTTCAGACACACATGAGGTGTGTATTATCTGTCTGCCGGACTCTCACTCTTCAGCAACATGCCATCATTGTGAAGACCTTTCCAAAAGGACTTTAAAGGAGAGGGAGAGGATTAGGCTGTATGGCCTAGCAGAACGGTCGACGTCGAAGCAGTTGGTCCCTGTTTGCTCCCCATCGACGTCGGGCTCGGCGTCGAAGACTCCAGCGGCAGGATCGTCGCGGAGACGTGAGGAGTCAAGGGGAAGTCATGCTGCAAAGAGAAAATCGTCGTCGACTTTAGATTCAGCGTCGAAGCGGATGCGTTCGACGTCGACGGCGTCTAAAAGCTCGGCGTCGAGGACTCGGCGCCACAGTTCAACGTCGAAAAAGCATCTGTCGACGTCAAGAGAAGATCGATCGACGTCTGAAGAAAGACATCGCTCGACGTCGAGGTCGGCGAGACATCATTCGACGTCGCGAGAAGTACGTAGGCGATCTCCACCACAGTCGACGTCGAGACCAAGATCGCTGTCAAGATCAAGATCGCCGTCGAGGAAACATCGTTCGACGGCGAAGAGGCTTTCGACGTCGTCGGAGCATTCGACGTCGAGACAGAAGTCTCCGTCAGGAGTGACGTCTAGGCAGACGCCTCCGTCAGGGCCGACGTCGAGGCAGGAGCCTCCGTCGGAGTCGACGTCGAGGCAGAGGCCTCCGTCGGAGTCGACGTCGAGGCAGAGGCCTCCGTCGGAGTCGACGTCGAGGCAGGTGCCTCCGTCGGAGTCGACGTCGAGGCAGGTGCCTCCGTCCTCACAGGTCTCCAAAGCTTTGGTGAGGTACATGAAGCCTCCGTCGAAGATAATCTCGACGTCGAGACAAGAAGCTCGGAGCCTCGAAGATTCGAGCCAAAGATCTCCGGTGATAGGCCTATCACCGTCGAGGCAGCCCTCTGTTGAGGGTACGCAGGAGGTGTCACATGTTCGCCTCACGATTCGACCAGTCTCAAGGCGAAAATCTCCTCATAGACTGATATATACAACTCCTGAGTCACCGCGTCTCATATCTATCTCGCCTTCAGGATCAGAGGGCTCAGGTTCAAGATCCGAATCACCAGAGCTTGTGCATCAATCTCCAATACCTGCAAGAGAAAGTTCGCAGGAGGAGGACAATGCGGTACCTCAAAGTCCCGTAAGGGAGATGCCTCAGGACCCTGCTATGCCAGACGCAATAAAGGCATCGCTAACAAGAATAAGGGGCGTGGTATTCCCAGCGACACCGATCAGACCAAGATCTCGAGAAAGAGAATCCCGAAGTCACTCTCGAGCACCAAGAAGGCGATCTAGGTCTCCCTCCCGCAGAAGAGAGTCGACCAGATCAGAGAAAAGGCGCCGTAGAACCCCTTCTACCTCCCCTTCTTCCAGATCATCCAAAAGGGATTATTCACCGACACTCTCGGAGACGCCACCCTCTCGGGTATCTCCGGTAGATGATATTTCTACGTTTCAGGAAGTGTTGTGTAGAGGAGCTACAAAATTAAATATCCCTATGCCGGTTCAGGAGACCACTTCATCCATAATCTTTGAAACTCTTCATGAACGCACAGTGTCACGCCCGTTATTGCCATTAGTCCCCGGTTTGTTACAACCGGTAATGGATATCTTTCTCACACCAGCAACCACCAAAACGGCGCCGGCGAGAATTCTAAAAAAGTACCGTCCAGCTCCGGAGGATCCTTTATTCCTTAAATCAGATCCTCCACCGGACTCTGTCATCACGGCCGCTGCCAGGAAGACACATGCAGTGGCTGGGTCTTCAACGGTACCACCAGATAAGGACAGTAAGACACAAGACTCCTGGGGGAGGAAAGTTTGCGGCTCAGCATCCTCAAGCTTAAAGGTGGCGAGTGCCTCGGCGCTTCTGGGGCGCTACGATAGGTCATTATGGGACTCTCTGCAGAGGTTCATTGACAAAGTTCCATCAGAGGACAGACGGGACTTTGAAGAGATTTTGCATGAGGGGAGTCTGGTTTCTAACCAGATCATAAGTGCAGCGGCGGACGGGGCAACACTGGCAGCGCATGAATATGCACATGGAGTCACAGCCAGAAGATCATCCTGGCTTAGATTGACGGCCCTGAAACCGGAAGCACAGGCAAGAATTTTAAATCTGCCTTTCTCCGGTAGTTCTCTTTTTGGGTCCCATGCAGACGAAGAAATGGCCCGTATGAAGGCAGAGCTGGAGACCATGAAAGCCGTCGGGCTTGAAAAGAGAAAAGAGTTTCGACGCCGCAAGGGAAATGACAGGCGCAGTTACCAACAGAGGGTTCAAACCCCTCATTGGCAAAAGAACCAGGACCAGCAAGGTCAAAAGAAACAGCAATACCAGTCCCGCAAGCCATCCAGGGGACGGGGTAACAACAGGCAGTCTAATGCTGGAAACAAAGCTCCGGTGAAGCAATGAGAAGCCGCTTCCTCCGATGCTGTCCACCGCTCCGGTGGGAGGAAGTGTTGCACATCATCTTCCAGAGTGGCAGTCCATCACAAAGGACAAGTGGGTACTGAATATACTGCGTCATGGGTACTCGCTTCGTTTCAGAAGTCACCCCCCATCGATTCCTCCTGTCAATTCATCCCAGCATCTAAAGCAGCTCAGAGAAGAGGTAGCGACGCTTCTACTCAAATCTGCAATAGAGAAAGTGCCCTTAAACCAAAGAGGAAAGGGAGTTTACTCCAGATACTTTCTCATCCAAAAGAGGAGTGTGAAGGTAGAGTTCAGACCCATTTTAGACCTACGGATACTGAACAAACACATAAGAAAGGAAAAATTTTGCATGCTGGCGCTCCACCAAATATATCCTCTTCTCCGGATGGGCGATTGGATGTGTTCATTGGACCTTCAGGATGCATATTTCCATATTCCCATCCTAAGGAATCATCGAAAATTTCTCAGGTTTGTGGTAGGCAACTCTCACTATCAGTTCAAAGTCCTCCCATTTGGCCTGAAGTCAGCTCCTCGAGTATTCACAAAATGCGTGGCAGTAGTAGCGGCTGCTCTGAGGTGCGCAGGAGTCTTCGTCTATCCCTACCTAGACGACTGGCTAATAAAGGGCTCATCACCACAGAATGTGCGGTCACAGCTGTCGCTATGCCTGAACTTATGTTGCAAGTTGGGTCTCAGAGTGAATGCCAAAAAGTCCAATTTTACACCAACGCAGAGGATCCACTACCTGGGCGCAACTATAGACTCCGTAGTAGGAAAAGTGTTTCCTTCGGAGGAAAGACAGTCATCCATTATGCTAAAAGGCAGGCAGATTATAACCAACAATCTGTCGTCGGCAAGGCAAATCTCTTCTCTGCTAGGAGCCATGGCATCCTGCATCTTCCTAGTGCCCAATGCCAGGCTAAGGATGCGTCCTCTTCAGCAAGATCTCGAGGACAAATGGGATCAAAGGAACTCCCTGTGGGAAGAAAAGGTTTGCCTCTCCTCTGCAGCCAAACAGTCAGTCAAGTGGTGGCTGAAGCCAAGGAATCTACAAGTGGGGATCCCCTTCCATCAAGAGCCCCCAACTCAGACCTTAATCACCGACGCTTCCCTTCAGGGATGGGGGGCGCATTTTGGGACTCTGCAAACTCAGGGACAGTGGTCCAGCAGCGAGCAGTTGTACCACATCAACATGCTGGAGCTCAGGGCAGTCCACCTAGCCCTCAAAGCGTTCCTGCCTGCGATCACGACGAGTACCATTCTAGTGCAGACGGACAATACCACCACAATGTACTACCTGAACAAGCAGGGGGGTACTCGATCCAGAACGCTCTCGCTGGAAGCTCAGTCCCTGTGGCACTGGATCCTAGCAAGGAACATCTCATTGAAAGCGGTGCACCTACCAGGAGAACTCAACGTGCAAGCAGACTTACTCAGTCGGCATTTTCAAGAGCCAGAGGACTGGGTAATCAACGACGAAGTGTTAGAAGACATCTTCGGGGAATGGGGGCGTCCGCAAGTGGACCTCTTCGCGGACGAGCAAAACACAAAATGCCGAGGCTTCGCCTCAAGATACCATCGACCAGGATCCCTAGGGAATGCCCTTTTGATCAATTGGTCAATGACATTTGTGTACGCTTTTCCGCCTCTCCCACTAATCCCCAAGGTGGTGACCAAGTTGCAGAATTCATCTGCCAAGATAATCCTCATAGCACCGGACTGGCCGAGGCAGTGGTGGTACACGGATCTCCTACACATGTCGATCCGACCCCACAAGCGGCTGCCGTGCAGGCCGGACTTGCTATCCAAGATGCAGGGGAAGATTTACCATCCCAGCCTTCCCTCGCTGAGCTTAACAGCATGGCTCCTGAAGTCCTCCAGTATGGCCATCTGAACCTCCCTCAAGAGTGTATGTCCATACTGAAGGAAGCCAGGAGGCCTTCGACAAGACACTCCTACTTCTGTAAGTGGAAAAGATTTTATATATGGTGTGCTCAGCATCATTATGATCCCACTAAATGCCAGGAGGATGTAATTTTGCCCTATCTTCTACATTTAGCGAGGGCAGGGTTGAAATTTTCATCCATAAAGGTTCACCTAGCAGCCATAACAGCATACAGGCGTTCGCCTTCACAGCAGTCATTTTTTAAAGTGCAGGTAGTGAAGGATTTCTTGCAAGGGCTCAAGAAAGTCTATCCCCCTGTTAGACCTCCCTCTCCTTCCTGGGAGCTAAACTTGGTTCTGTCGAAGCTCATGGGTTCTCCTTTTGAGCCTATTCATAAGGCTACCCTACAGCACCTCACATGGAAGACAGCATTTTTAATAGCCATCACTTCAGCACGGAGGGTCAGTGAGATACAGGCCCTCTGTTCTAAAGAGCCCTACACTATTTTTCATCTAAATAGGGTGGTGATGAGAACTCATCCTTCGTTCCTACCCAAGGTGGTATCGGAGTTTCATGTAAACCAAGCCATCTCCTTACCAACCTTTTTTCCCAACCCCTCCTCTCCGGCAGAGAGGGCGTTGCATTCTCTAGATGTCAAAAGGGTCCTAAAATTCTACCTAGATAGGACTAAGAATGTCAGGAAATCTGATCAATTGTTTGTGAACTATGGGGTTGTCCGTATGGGCTTTGCTGCATCCAAACGTTCCATTGCTAGGTGGATTGTTTCAAGTATTACATTGGCCTACCAACTGGCTCAGAAACCATTGGGGGCGCGCCCTAAAGCGCATTCGACAAGAGGAAAAGCGGCTACCGCGGCTTTTCTCAATAATGTCCCACTCGCCGAGATCTGCAAGGCAGCCACTTGGAGATCTGTCCACACTTTTACCAGGCATTATTGTCTGGATTCGGACACCAGAGCAGACACTCAAGTAGGACAAGCCTCCTTGAGGAATCTGTTCCATGCATAATCATTTTCATGATTCTCTTTCTCCATGGGTGATACAACCTTAGTTTCATTTGCCTGCAGGTGGAAGGGGAGCTTGCTACTCTATTCAGTGCTTATGACTATTGATGAGGATCCCCTGGAAGAGAAGGGTAAGTTACTTACCTGTAATCCTAGTTCTCTTCCAGGGGTATCCTCATCAAAGTCATAAGCAACCCACCCACCTCCCCAGGCAAATGAGAAGAAGTGTATTATTCATTATGGAAAGGATATATCTTTGTGTTTAGGACTACGGTCCCGCAAAGAACAACTGACCTAACTGTCACCCCTGAGGCATGATGGGATATGGAAGTCAGGGCTGCCTTAAAGGCACGGTGCCAGTTTTTACCTGTACAGGGCTTTTTAGTCTCTATGGTATTATATTGCAATGCAGCCTGCAGGCTGGCAATGTGTTGTACATCTGTGTTTTTTCCACAGTTTGTTCTCTTTATTTTTTGCTTTCTCATGAGTGTTTACCTCATTAAAAAAAAAAAAAAAAAGAGAGATTTAGGTGTATTGTTATACCTTATATATATATATATATATATATATATATATATATATATATATATATATATATATATATATATATATATATGCGTGTTATTGTATGTGTATATTTACATTGCCTAGCCTTTTATGGGAGCTGCATTTGCTTGGAAAAAATAATATATGTTTATACATATACAGAGCTGTATATATGTATGTTTTTACATATATAATTTTATTATTTCCGGGGTCCCCGCACATGGGCGGGAATATTCAGTGCTTATGACTTTGATGAGGATACCCCTGGAAGAGAACTAGGATTACAGGTAAGTAACTTACCCTTCTGAGGAGGTAACCTTAGACAGATTTCTTTTTCAAATTTAAGGACTAGGCAGGATCAATTTTAGGATATGATCAAACCTAGTGGGACTTGACAAAGGAGACTAGCGTGGAAGTAATATCTAAATAATATATTAATATTGTTGCTGCTGCTGACCAGACCATTTTTGTAACAGTGCTAGAGATTAAATGGATCAGAGTAACAGGAACTCTTTTAATTTGGTTAAATTTGAGAATGAAAGGGCAATTTATCATTTTTTTCTGACATGTTATATATGCTTGATTTGTTGGAGGGACTGGAGCTCTGAGGTATAGCTGAGTGGGGTCATACGTTTGATGGATGGCAATGTCTTTATCTTGGAGCTATGGCTACGAGTTCTATCTATAAGTTATATATGTATTTAGAAAGCATAGTACTGCACCACTGTATACAGGAAGTGCTGATCATATGTAAGAATTTATTTTTATGAACTTTGATTTTGAGATGGTTTCTATCCACATCCTATAGGAAGGACAGTGAGCAGGTTGTGATAATTGTGCCGTAATCTGCTGATAGCATTAGAAGCACAAGTAGGCAAGCACAATTTAGAGAATACTGTCCACTATTTGCAGCATTACCATTTTTGAGCTGCATTTGGGGTGAAAACCTGTTTGAAAAGTGTTCAGGAGGTCATTGTTTGAAATATGAGCAAACTGCTTTTAAATAATTTTGACCAGAGAAGAGAACTTGGATCTGATCTTAGTTCTCTTCCAGGGGTATCCTCATCAAAGTCATAAGCATTAGAATATTCCCGCCCATGCGCGGGACCCCGTAAATACTATATTATATGTGCACCACACATATATATATATCTATATATAAAAATAAGCAGTTGCAGCCTAATAAACACCAGAGCTGAATCATGCTGTAAGGAATTTCCACCATACATGAAAAACATGCATTAGAAACAGGAGAAACAACAACAAAATTTGTTTAGAAACTGTTTTAATGCTCAGCAAACAGTAGAAATTCTCATAAATCACTGAAAGCATAGGAAGCTCCCAGGCGGCATTGCAAATACCCAGTTTAAAAAGACTGAAAAGCTAACCTGTAGCTGCATAGCAATAAACTGACACCGTGCCTTTAAGGCACTCCTGACCCCCAGCTTCCCATCATGCCTCAGGGGTGACAGTTAGGTCAGTTGTTCTTTCCGGCTCCTTCAGGACGGATCCTGGCAACACAGCTCCACTCTTTTCTGCTTTTTGTCAGAAAATCTTTTCACTTTTCACAACTTTTATTCCTTACTTCGACGTTTTTCATCTTTTGAAGTAAGAAGCTGTCTTTTTCTGACAGGTTTGGGCATTTTTTAACAACTTAAAATGCCATCTCTTTTTGACTCTTGCGCTTCTTGTGGTAAAAAGAAGGCCAAAACAGACTCTCATGAGGTCTGTATTCTTTCTCTACCTAAGGATCATGATCCTAAGACCTGCCCTCACTGCCAGAACCTGTCCAGAAGAACCTTAAAGGACAGGGAAAGAATTTGCCTGTGTGGCCTGGCAGATGAATCATCTAGAGGAAGGTCTCCGGTAAGGAAGGGCTCCAAGAGGTCTAGAACGCCTTCTAGAACCAAGTCCTCGCGTCCTTCTGCTTCAGCGTCGGGCTCGGTGCTGAGACAAGATCTTCAGGTGGGTCATTTATCTAAGAAAAGACCTTCGACAGCGGGCTCGCCGTCGAGAAAAGGTACGACGTCGAAGATTCGGGATCCTCCGCCGTCGTCAACGCGGCGACGATCGGCGTCGAGGGACAAGACCCCTCCGCCGTCGTCAACCCGGCGTCGAGGAGCAGAGACCCTCCGCCGTCGTCAACCTGGCGACGATCGGCGTCGAGGAGCGAAGACCCCCCCCGCCGTCGTCGGCACGACGTTCGGCGTCGAGGGCAGGCTCACTTCTGTCATCGCAGTCCCATCAGCGATCGACATCGAGAGCAAAGACTCCTCCGCAGTCGTCAACTCGGCATCGATCAGCATCGAGGATGAGGTCTCCGTCGTCGTCTCGACGGCGTCGAGGGCGAAAAATACCCCTCCGCCGTCGTCTCGCAGACCTTCGACGTCGAGATTGGACACAGCTCCGTCGTCGTCTAGACGATGCTCGGCGTCGAGAGAAAGAGTCCCTCCGTCGTCGGCTTCACATCGTCGTTTGACGTCGAGACAGCATTCTTCACCTGCTTCTCATCGGCACCGGTTGCCGTCGAGACGGCGTTCGACGTCGCGCAGACGGGAGGTCCAACTAGCGAGAAGTCAGGAGCCAAGATCGACGTCTGGAATGCGTGCAGGTTTGACATCGAGAGTGTAGGAGAGTAGGGTCTGCTTTCTATGTTCACCCCCACTTTTTGCTTTACTGGTTTTCGACTTAGATGTGGCTGTGGGCCTGCTAATCAGACCCACAGCCCTGCTGTTCTCTCTCTAAATTAATACTATGTACTTTAGGTGCATAACCCATTTGGATAGGATCACCTTATTGGCCCCTGTACAGTGTACCTTAGGTACCCAGGGCATAGGTGTACCCTAGGCCTACCAGGGGCTGCAGCATGTATTATGCCACCCCTGGCCTGGTTTTCCATTATGACACAACTGGCTGATCACTCAGCTGGGGCAAGGTCGTGTAATCACTCCTTGCTTAGGTGTAATATTCCTATACCTACCTTATATATAGACACGTGTACCTATCAGCCACTCCTATGGCAGGCCTTAACAATCCTGGAGGCAGAGTGCTTGGTAACATGTGAGATGGTGCTCTAGCATAAGCTGAGCCTGTCTGCAGCTTTCGGAACCATGTCCTTATAGCTGTTCTATGATATAGCCTACCATATACTCTTAAAGTGCCTTATAATCTTAAACGGTTATGGTAACTATGGTTTGGCTTTATCAAAACATGTCGTGTAAGGTGTCTAACACTTTGGAATAATACCCCCATCCCATTTCTGGGGATGAGGATATTATCCCTCCCTTCTAGAGGGAGAGGACATGTTGAAACCTACTTACCCGGTTAAAGTTAACCAGAGCCCCAGCATCACAAAATGGATGCTGCTGCCACGACACAAGTCTGACCTTCTGCTGCTGGGAGTGATCCCGGCGAGGGAGGCTTGGACAAAAGGTTTCCTGCCTTGGGAGGTGCGAGCACCACCCCAGACAGGCCTTAGTGTATTGGGGCAGGGAGGGATGAAAGAAACGAGACACTGCCTGGGGCACACAAGGTGTCCCATGCATAGTCCAGTTCAAACCGGTGCTGGGGCACTCCAGTCCTGGCGCAAAACTGGACAAAGAGAAGGGGGTGTAACCACCCCCCTCCCAGGTCCCACCCATAAGGCGTGACCTAGCAGGCAACCCAGTCCCCCAGATTAGTATAAGAGTGGTAGCTGGGCCCCAGGAGATTAGATTATCCTGAACCTGCAACTTGAACAGAAACTCTGGACCTTCGACATTCGACCTCAGGAAGAAGACTGAAGGAATCTCCCTTGTGGCCAAGGATTGACCACCCTGGGCAACCAGGCACCATCCAGCGACCGCTGCTTGCTTTGCGACTGAATCCTACGAGGGACGACTGCAGAGACTGACCAGCACCGAGACTTCCAGACACCTCTGAACCAGATCCACATCGACAGCGAAGCTGAGACCCGTGGAGGCGACGAGGGACGTGGGACCGGCGACTTGGGAAAAGTGGCTAGTAACTGACTAGCGCGACTTCTGAGGCTTCCTCGAGGCTGTGCTTGGGGAATTGAGAAGCCCCACTCCCGAGCACCATCTGCAACGAAGACCAGCTCCCCACACTTCACGTGTTCTGCGTGGGGCCCTTCTGCACCTGTGTTGCTCGACGTGTTGTCCGGTTGCTGGCCCGCTGGCTAGTAGCCTCTGCGACGACGAACCTTTACTTTCGACTTGCTGGTCCGGCTCCTCCAGACTGGCACCCGCTCCTCTGTGAAAGAGAAGCACCCCAGACCTTCCTGGTCTGCACCAGAAGCAAGTCCTCCTTCCTGCGTGGGATCTGCTTGCCAAGGCGTGGTGAGTCCTAGTTCGACTTCGACGCCGCCGACAGCAAGAGCCTTCGTGGGACAGCTCGCCTCCTGGTCCTGGTCGTCCTCGACGTCTCCTGGTACCCGTGGCTGCTGCGACAAGCTTCACCTCTTCACTGCAAGCTTCACGACATCGCCTGGTTCCTTCCTGGTTCCACGTGGTCACTGGCTAGTGACCCAGACTCTGTCCCTTCTGCTTGCAGGTATCCTTCCTTCTTGATCCCAGCCTTGGGATCCACCGGACACTCTTCACTGACTGCCTGTCAGCAACTTTCCTTCAGGCATCCATAGGAGTCGACGATGAAACCCGACGTAAGTTCACACCTATGCCCCCGCAGCCCGTGGGCTAGGTAACTTGGGCATTTCGGTGCTCACTAGGGTATTGACTATCCAAGGGTCTAGTTTCCGAGTCTCGACTTCCTAGCTATCCCAGAAGTGTCCTAAAACTGCTAATTTCTAATAACTTGTATTTCTATCGATTATACGCATTACGCGTGAGTGTTTCCACTCTGCACCTGAATCCCGTGGGCCTCCCACTTCCTAACCTTGGGTAGTACAGTGTAGCCCCAGCGATTTCCTAGGCCTAGGCCTATACTAATTCCGTGACAGTGGTCCTTATACCACTTCTTTAGTATATGGTTTGCGTGGCCCCTAGGGCCTAACTGTATTACTTACCTGTGTGACTTAATGTATGCTTGAATAAGACTGTGTTGTACTTACCTCGAATCTCATAAAGAGTGCTGAGGGCTTGACTAGAAAAAATACACTTTATTTTATATATATATATATATCTGTTGTGGTGTCCTTTCATTTGGTATTCAAGGGATTATATATGGTATAACAGCTGGCTACACATCCCATTCAGAGTTTAGCCTAAGATTGCTCTTGTCCATGCTACCACTAGGATAGCTGGTCTATAAGGTTGACTTTACAACCAATCACCATAAGGGTTGTTTGGACTGATATAAGGTGTACACTAGAACTAGTGACATCATACATCAGGCCAACTTCTCACAGAGAGCACGCTCGACGTCGAGACAGGCCTCGGTGAGGTCTGGGGATGGATCGGTGGTCCTGGTGACGGAGTCAGCCTCGCGCCATTCGTCCTCTCACTCTTCCAGGAGGGCTTCTTCAAGGTCAGCCACTCCGGAAGCTGCTAGCCATGTCCGCAAGTCTCCTTCAAGACAAAAGGAGGCCCCATCTGCTGTTCAGTTGTCCCCAAGATGGCAGCTGCCCTTACGTCACTGGCAGGATTCAGGGGCGACAAGGCGAATGCAGGAGTATGCCGGTCTGGTTCATAGATCTCCTCTTCAGAGATTGGTGGACGAAGTTGACAGAGTGAGTTCTCCTAGGCATAGGCACGAGAGGTCCCCTGAGAGCCGGCACTATAGATGGCGTTCCCCCAGGCGAGAAGAACACGCAGTCAGATCACGAGAAAGGAGGCACCGTGCTCATCGGCGAAGTAGAAGAACACCATCTACTTCCTCGACTTCCTCCACCCGGTCCTCCAAGAGGGATTATTCCCCCGCACTATCGGACAGCCCGGTTTCCAGGGTCTCTCCCATAGATGACATTAATACATACCATGAGGTTCTGCAGAGGGGTGCTCAGAAGCTCAACATTGAGATGTCTGTCCCGCAAGTCACAACGACAGTGATTTTCGAGACTCTTCATCAGAAGACTGCATCTCGGCCATTGCTTCCATTGGTTCCTGGGATCCTTGACCCGGTCATGGACACTTTTTTAACTCCAGCAACCATCAAAGCGGTGCCGGCTCGCATCCTAAAGAAATATAAGCCGGCTACCTCGGATCCGGTCTTCGTCAAGACGGACCCTCCTGCAGACTCAGTCATCGTGGCGGCAGCAAAGAAGACGCATGCTGTAACGGCCACTTCTTCTGTTCCACCGGATAAAGAGAGGTCTCAGGACTCGTGGGGTCGCAGAGCCTGCACTTCTGCGGCTGCATCCCTTAAGGTCTCCAGCGCGGCTGCGTTGCTAGGCCGTTATGACAGAGCTCTCTGGGACTCTTTGGAGCGGTTCAAAACCAAGCTCCCAAACGAAGACCAAAAGGATTTTGACGAGATAGTCACTGAGGGATCTTTGGTGGCAAATCAAATGATAAGCACAGCGGCAGATGGTGCGGTGCTATCAGCGCACTCTTACGCGCATGGAATATGCGCCAGGAGATCATCCTGGTTAAGATTGACAGGACTAAAACCAGATGCGCCGCAGAGGATCTTGAACCTCCCATTCTCTGGCTCTTCTCTCTTCAGCACACACGCAGATGAAGAGATGAATAGAATGAAGACCGAGTTGGACACCCTCAAGGCGGTTGGGTTGAAGAAAAAGAAGGAATTTAAACGCCGCTACAAATCCAACCAGCGCAAGGGGCCTCAACAGAGGGTTCAAACCCCTCAGTGGTCCCAGAACAAGAACCAGGGGAAGTCCCAGTTTCGGGGAGGAAAGTCCAACAGAGGTGGAGGTGGTCACCAGCAGCAGTCCTCTACCACGGCGAGAGCAGGAGGGAAGTCATGAGCAGTGGCTTCCTCTGCCGCCGTTGCCCACTCCAGTGGGAGGAAGTGCTTCACAACATCTGGCAGAGTGGGACAGCATCACAAAAGATCGCTGGGTGCTGAATATACTGCGCAATGGAAACGCGCTACGTTTCCGTGCGCTTCCAAAGGACATACCACCGAAAAAGTCTCGTCCTCACCAGTTAAAGCTGCTTCGAAAGGAGGTGAGGGCTCTTCTTCAAAAGCAGGCTATAGAAGAGGTTCCGTCCTCTCAAAGAGGAAAAGGAGTTTACTCCAGGTACTTTCTTGTCCCCAAAAAAGATCAGGAGCACAAGTTTCGTCCGATCCTGGACCTTCGACTTCTGAACAAGGTCATAGTGAAGGAGAAGTTTTGCATGTTGGCCCTTCACCAAATATGTCCACATCTGCAGGTAGGGGATTGGATGTGTTCGGTGGACCTCCAAGATGCGTACTTCCACATTTCCATTGCAAAACGTCATCGCAAGTACCTACGGTTTGTGGTCGACCACAAACATTATCAATACAAGATCCTGCCCTGTGGACTCAAGTCCGCTCCGCGAGTCTTCACCAAATGCATGGCAGTGGTGGCAGCTTTTCTTCGCAGAAAAGGTCTCTTCGTCTATCCATACTTAGACGACTGGCTGCTGAAAGGTCCATCCCCGCTGCAGGTGAGGCACGACTTCCAGATCTGTCTACAACAGTTGCACGATCTCGGCCTTCATGTGAACATGGAGAAGTCAGTGCAGCAGCCCACCCAGACCATCCACTACCTCGGCTCCGTTCTGGACACAAGCGTGGGAAGAGCGTATCCTTCGGAGGAGAGACTGTCTTCGATGAGACAGAAGTGCAGGCTTCTGCTCCAGGTGCAGAATCCGACAGTCCGGCAGGTGGCATCCCTGCTAGGATCCATGGCGTCCTGCATCTTTCTCATTCCCAACGCCAGGCTGTGGATGCGGCCTTTGCAGCAGACTCTGGAGGACCAGTGGGATCAGTCAACAGGTCGCTGGGAAGATCAGATGTGTCTCTCCCAGACGGCGAGATCCTCCCTCACATGGTGGACTCAGCAGCGGAATCTGATGGTGGGAGTCCCTTTTCACCAGCCACTTCCAGTGCAATCGGTGGTGACAGACGCGTCTCTGCAAGGCTGGGGGGCACACATGGGGTCCCTTCAGATACAAGGACGGTGGTCGGCGAAGGAACAGACCTACCACATCAATATGCTGGAGCTACGAGCAGTCCACCTTGCTCTGAAAGCTTTCCTACCGGCAATCGAGTCCGATTCGGTCCTGGTCCAGAGCGACAACACGACGACCATGTTCTACCTAAACAAACAGGGTGGAACTCGGTCGCGTCCTCTTTCCCTGGAGTCACAGGCGATCTGGCACTGGCTTCTCGCCCGGAACCTCTCGGTGGTGGCAGTACACCTTCCAGGAGAGCTAAATGTCAAGGCAGACGCACTCAGCAGGCACTTCGAAGATCAGCCAGACTGGGTGCTACACGACGAGGTGGTGGCGGACCTTTTCCATCGTTGGGGTTGTCCGGAAATAGATCTATTTGCAGACGACGAAAACACAAAATGCCACGTCTTCGCATCCAGATTCCACCGTCCAGGGAAAAGGGGAAATGCGCTTTTGATGGACTGGTCAGGGACATTTGCCTACGCCTTTCCTCCTCTGCCCCTGATCCCGAAGGTGGTGTCCAAGCTACTCAGATCCAGCATGACGATGATTCTGATAGCTCCAAACTGGCCACGGCAGTGGTGGTACCCGGACCTTCTTCATCTGTCGGTACTTCCACACAGGAGACTACCTTGCAGACTGGACCTGCTGACCAAGATGGGCGGGAGGATTCTTCATTCCAACCCTCCCTCACTGAACTTGACAGCATGGCTCCTGAGGTCCTGCAATACGGACATTTGAAACTGCCTCCTGATTGCATGCATATTTTGAAAGAAGCGAAAAGACCCTCCACAAGAGCGTCGTATGCGTTTAAGTGGAAGAGGTTTTTTCTTTGGTGTAGAGAACATCACCTTGATCCTACGAAGGGGCAGGAGGATGTCATTCTCCCTTACCTTCTGTACTTAGCAAGATCGGGTTTAAAGTATGCTCCTACCAGGGTGCATTTATCTGACATTACGGCATACAGGAGATCACCTAGTCAGCCCTCCTTTTTCCAAATGCAGGTGGTCAAGGACTTCTTACAGGGGTTGAAGAAAGTGTATCCCCTTGTTCGAAACCCTTCTCCTCCGTGGGAGTTGAACCTGGTGTTATCTAAATTGATGGGCCCACCTTTTGAGCCAATCCACAGAGCTTCCTTGCAGCATTTGTCTTGGAAGGCCGCTTTTCTGGTAGCCATTACATCAGCGCGCAGAGTAAGCGAGATCCAAGCGCTGTGTACCAATGAGCCTTACACTGTTTCCCACCATAACAGAGTAGTTTTAAGGGCGTATCCATCTTTTCTCCCTAAGGTGGTGTCTGATTTTCATATCAATCAGTCCATTTCCCTTCCATCTTTTTTCCCAAATCCAGCAACCCCGGCTGAGCGGTCGCTTCATTCCTTAGACCTCAAGAGGGTGCTTAAGTTCTACTTAGAAAGTACTAAGGGCATAAGAAAGACAGATCAGTTATTTGTCAATTATGGCGCCATGAGAACAGGCTTCCCAGCCGCTAAGAGATCCATTTCGAGATGGATTGTATCCTGCATTACCTTAGCTTACCAGCTGGCGAAAAGACCCTTACCGTTGCCTCCTAAGGCGCATTCCACTAGGGGGAAAGCGGCCACAGTTGCTTTCTTACATGACGTCCCATTGTCAGAGATTTGCAAGGCTGCAACCTGGAAATCGGTTCATACCTTTACGAGGCACTACTGCCTAGAATCTGATTCCAGGACTGATGCTCAAGTAGGCCAAGCCTCCTTGAGGAATCTGTTTGGATAGTTTTTTCTTTTTTTGCTCTATCCGAGCTTGGTTTTCTAAGCTTACTGATCACATTTCTGTGTTCTGCTTTGCCCGCAGGGAGATGAGGTGAGGCTCGCTATTCTATTCTAATGCTTATGACTATTGATGAGGATCCCCTGGAAGAGAAGGATTAGTTACTTACCTGAAATCCTAGTTCTCTTCCAGGGGTATCCTCATCAAAGTCATAAGCAACCCTCCCGCCTCCCCGAGCAAAGGATTGTTATATTTTGAAGATATTGTTAACTCTTTGTACCATGGCTTTTTCAGTCTCCACAAAGAACAACTGACCTAACTGTCACCCCTGAGGCATGATGGGAAGCTGGGGGTCAGGCGTGCCTTAAAGGCACGGTGTCAGTTTATTGCTATGCAGCTACAGGTTAGCTTTTCAGTCTTTTTAGACTGGGTATTTGCAATGCAGCCTGGGAGCTTCCTATGCTTTCAGTGATTTATGAGAATTTCTACTGTTTGCTGAGCATTAAAACAGTTACTAAACAAATTTTGTTGTTGTTTTTCCTGTTTCTAATGCATGTTTTTCATGTATGGTGGAAATTCCTTACAGCATGATTCAGCTCTGGTGTTTATTAGGCTGCAATTGCTTATTTTTATATATATATATATATATATATATTCACTGAAAAAACCATAGGTTTCACACATGTTATAGTTAGCTGGACATTTTACTGATAAAAAACCAATGAAATTCCCCCGTTATAGTTACTGTAGGCAACTATAACTCACGCGACCGTAATCCTCTGCTGATGCTAATACTGTATTTAGACACTTATTTGCCCATGTCTTCTTCCATTAAATTTTAGCTATACATATATTACAAATATTTTTTTTTCATAAAGACACATATGTCATCAGCAGAGGATTACGGTCGCGTGAGTTATAGTTGCCTACAGTAACTATAACGGGGGAATTTCATTGTTTTTTTATCAGTAAAATGTCCAGCTAACTATAACATGTGTGAAACCTATGGTTTTTTCAGTGAATTTGTACGGTTTTTTAAATGCTAAGTTACTTTACGCCATTTGTGGCGTGCGCGCCCACTTAACGCAGTTTGTTCCGTGCGCTCACCGCGTGCCCACGTTACGCTAGATGGGCCATGAACGCACGATGCGCTTCGCGCACCGTGCGCACATGGAGGACATATGATGAGCATCGTTGTGACAGGTAAAATATGTGTTTTGTTTTGCGGTAATAAGCCATGGACACATGGTGCCCTTCGGGCACCATTTGCACACGGGGTGGGGAGAATGTGGATATTTTTTTTTTATTATTATTATTTATTACCGTACGCGTACGGTAAGCGTAATCGGCGAAATTTTCAAAAAAATTAAAATTGCCTTTTTTCACTTGGGGGATCGTTGGGGACTCCCTCGACATGGCTAGGTGCTTGGGAGCTGTCTAAACAGCCCCTTTACATGTTTTTGCACTTTGTTTTTCAACCCCCTGTCAGAGTGCGAGAGAGAAAATGGCGGCCGCCGCTTCCTGGTTTCGACCGATTCGAATGTTTACTAAGATCTAACGGCCAATCAGAATCGCGCTCGCGCACGTCACCGTACGCGTACGGTAAGCGCACCGTAAGCGCACCGTAAGCTGGCTCAGATATATATATTGATTTAAAGGGTATTTTCTCAGAATCTACTGAACAGATTTACACCAAACCTACAAAAGGCACTTCCTTGACCTGAGGACTACCTCTCTGCCAAATTTCATTAAATTCTGTTCAGCCGTTCGGGCTGTAGCTCTGTCTAAAGGTCCTATGGAAAAATGCATGGGAAAAACGCGTTTTGGGACCCCCCTTTTATCTCAGCCCCCGCTTGACGAATCCCCCCGAGACTTTCAGGGTAGGAGCGGAGCTCAACGCCCCACCTATTTTGAAAATTTTGCGAGGATTCGTCGACCGGCGCCAAAGTTATTCAAAATAGAATGTTGCGGATTTCCTATGGTAAGAGGGTCCTAACTATAACTATCTACTGGCGACCGCCAGTAGATAATGTATATATAGATGGATATATATATGTGGGGCACATATAATATAGTGTTTCCTGGGTCCCGCGCATGGGCGGGAATATTCTAATGCTTATGACTTTGATGAGGATACCCCTGGAAGAGAACTAGGATTACAGGTAAGTAACTAATCCATTTTGTACATAGCCAAAATGTAAGTGTGGTGTGTATATGTGAGGTGTTATATTTCCAAATTTTAAGAATGAAGAAAATACACCTTCTTTTAGGGAGGAGTTGATGATTCTTAAAATTAGTGGAATGATGAGCTGTGTACTGCACTTGCTTTAAGTTGCAATATGGGGATCATCAGTATATAATATAGGATTGATAGAATATTGATTTTTATCATGGATTGCATATCTAGTTGTTGCATGGAAACATGTTTTATGATGAGTACTTCTGGTATTAGGATAGAAACTGTTACTTTAAAGTATCTTTAGAGCTCCTTGTGAAATATCTGTATCTTCTGAGAGAGGAAATGTCCGATGTAGATTGGAATGGTGGCTAATGGAATTTTTTTAACTTGCTGATTAGTGTTGACCCAGTGTCCAGTTTGGTTTGAAGAGTGACTACGTGGTGTTAGGTTTTTGTTTTCAAGGCTTGGAAGAGTTCTTGAGTGTGTGCTTTGCTTCAATATTTATTTTGATGTTTCGTGTTGGCCATTTAGTAGTAATGAGTTCTTTGGTGTACTCTAGAGCATACGTTTTGATTCAGATGGATTGGATGTTTGAGTGTGAAGCAGATTGTAGAAATTGTAACCCTTTAACTGCTGAGGCTTTTCCACTCCAGTGCTGAGGTTTTTTTTGGGGTACTTCATGCTTAAGCCTCCATAACTTTTTTTCAGATAAGGTATTCACACCAAATTTGTGTCATGTTTTTTCCAACAAAATTAAGGAATCTAAGCATAACCAGGGTTTGTGGATTGCCCTGGAGGGGAGCGAGAAAATAAAATACAATATAAAAAAAGGCAAAATGTAGTTTCATTTAGTTTTTTTAGTGGGAGAAAGTGATCTGCGAAAAAGTGCCTCTTTTTAACTAATATACCTGAATAGTTTGCTGTGCAATAATCATTATCTTCCCAGCTTTCAGGAAAACACAGAACTGTATTAAAAAAACATTATTTTTTTTTATAACACAGTTTTGGCATTTTTCTAGGAGGTAATCCATTTGATGTTTCTGCTTTCAACCTATTTCCGGTTTTTGGTTACAGCAGGTGTGAAACTACTGAGTGATGAACAATTCTGAATTTAGCACTGAATGGATCCTTCATAGCTTTCCCAAAGAAACTAAGGTGCCGATTCCGATCCGGTAAAACCCGGGTACAAATGGTCGTACGGAGCGTTTTCTCCGTCCGACTCGTACCCGGGAAAAAAACACCTTACAAACTCGCAAGTACGAATCGTACAGAAACACCATTTCCGTACGATTCGCAAAAAACACCGACCGGCAAAAAAATACATACAAATCTGAGTCTGGACGGCGCAGACGCGACGTCCGGACGGAGTCAGGCAGCGTTTCACGGACCAGCAAGTACGATTCGTGCCTACGTCACTCCGCACGTAGCATTTTTTACGGGAGCCAAAAACTGCCGGGAAATTGAGGACGACGCGAACAAGGAGCACCGGTACGCGACGGAGAGCGATGGACCCCAACCTACGCGTCATCCCGGCCCTCATTGCTTACGACCTCGTGTTCAGAAACCGACGCAGACGCCGCAGAAGGTCAGAACAACCCCCAGATGCAAAGGGGGGGGGGGGGTGCAAGGGGCAGGAAACATAACCCACACCCCACAAAATACAAATACAACCTGCACATTAATTACCTCCATGGTCTGGTCACTTTGGGGGGCGTGTCCACCAATCCCACGTCCCGCCACAACGGAAGTGGACGTGGACGCGTACCCGTCACCACCATAATGGTGGTACGGGACGTACCCACGCCCCCAGAGCGTGGGTACGGTCCGTACACGCGTACCCCTACATCACCACTACAATGGTGGTATGGCCCGTACCCACGCCCCCAGAACGTGGGTACGGTCCGTACCACCATAGTTGTGGTGATGTAGGGGTACGCGTGTACGGACCGTACCCACGCCCCCAGAGCGTGGGTACGGTCCGTACCACCATAGTAGTGGTGATGTAGGGGTACGCGTGTACGGACCGTACCCACGCCCCCAGAGCGTGGGTACGGTCCGTACACGCGTACCCCTACATCACCACTACTATGGTGGTACGGCCCGTACCCACGCCCCCAGAGCGTGGGTACGGTCCGTACACGCGTACCCCTACAGCACCACTACAATGGTGGTACGGCCTGTACCCACGCCCCCAGAGCGTGGGTACGGTCCGTACGCGCGTATCCCTACAGCACCACTACAATGGTGGTACGGCCCGTACCCACGCCCCCAGAGCGTGGGTACGGTCCGTATACGCGTACCCCTACATCACCACTACAATGGTGGTACGGACCACCATAGTAGTGGTGATGTAGGGGTACGCGTGTACGGACCGTACCCACGCCCCAGAGCGTGGGTACGGTCCGTACACGCATACCCCTACAGCCCCATTACATGAAGGACACAAGCCGTACACACGCCACGGATGCAGGCGTACGGCTTGGTGCAGCACATCAGGTGTAAATTGGGTGTGGTGTATGGCCAGGACAGCAGTGTACCACAGCAAGGGCGCAAGTGGGTGGGTGGGTGCAGAGGACTCCCAGCAGTGCCCAGACATATGAGGGGTGGGTGCCTATCACTCCCAGCAGTGCCCAGACATATGAGGGGTGAGACATATGAGGGGTGGGTGCCTATGACTCCCAGCAGTGCCCAGACATATGAGGGGTGGGTGCAGAGGACACCCAGCATTGCCCAGACATATGAGGGGTGGGTGCTTATCACTCCCAGCAGTGCCCAGACATATGAGGGGTGGGTGCAGAGGACTCCCAGCAGTGCCCAGACATATGAGGGGTGGGTGCAGAGGACTCCCAGTAGTGCCCAGACATATGAGGGGTGGGTGCCTATCACTCCCAGCAGTGCCCAGACATATGAGGGGTGGGTGCCTATGACTCCCAGCAGTGCCCAGACATATGAGGGGTGTGTGCAGAGGACTCCCAGCAGTGCCCAGACATATGAGAGGTGGGTGCCTATCACTCCCAGCAGTGCCCAGACATATGAGGGGTGGGTGCAGAGGACTCCCAGCAGTGCCCAGACATATGAGGGGTGGGTGCAGAGGACTCCCAGCAGTGCCCAGACATATGAGGGGTGGGTGCCTATCACTCCCAGCAGTGCCCAGACACATGAGGGGTGGGTGCCTATGACTCCCAGCAGTGCCCAGACATATGAGGGGTGGGTGCAGAGGACTCCCAGCAGTGCGCAGACATATGAGGGGTGGGTGCCTATCAATCCCAGCAGTCCCCAGACATATGAGGGGTGGGTGCAGAGGACTCCCAGCAGTGCCCAGACATATGAGGGGTGGGTGCCTATCACTCCCAGCAGTGCCCAGACATATGAGGGGTGGCTGCCTCTCACTCCCAGCAGTGCCCAGACATATGAGGGGTGGGTGCCTATGACTCCCAGCAGTGCCCAGACATATGAGGGGTGGGTGCCTATCACTCCCAGCAGTGCCCAGACATGAAATGAAATGAAAAGGAAGGTTTATATAGCGCAACTGTCACTCCTGACGGAGCCTCCTGGCGCTTATAGGTAACGTTATTAGCTGATTACTGTGCAGTCTAAATGAAGGCAAGGCAGGTGGTATCTGATAAACCAAAGATCCAAGTCTTCAGGGCCCGTCTAAACAGATCTTCCCGTTGGATTGCCCTCAGTTCCTTTGGCATATGATTCCAAGCTTTTGCTCCCAGTATCGTTGCCGACTTCCCTCCTTTTGATGATAGTTTAAACCTACCTATTGTTAACAGATTGGCCGAATTAGATCGTAATGTTCTAGACGCGATGTAAGGTTTAAATCTGGCGGAGAGATAGGCCGGGCCCACTCCTCGTACCGCTCTGAAGGTAGTCAATAGAAGTTTGAAAAGGATTCTTTTAGGAATTGAGAGCCAATGCAAAATCTTCAAAGCCCCCGAGGCCGAAGATTTGCGGGGGAGTCCCAAAGCCAATCTAGCAGCTGCGTGTTGGACCACCTGAAGCCTTCTCAGGGAGGATTTGTTAGTCCCTACAAGAAGGCTGTTACAGTAGTCCAACCGTGACAGTATAAGGGCCACTATAACCGTTTTTCTTGCTGCTGAAGGAATAAGATTGAAGAATTTTTTCAGCGTACGAATGTAGCCAAAACAGGTCCCCGTTATTTTTAGGACATGTGGCTTAAAAGAGAGTGAGGAGTCGAACAAAACTCCCAGATTTCTGGCAACCTCAACAGTTGATGGAGGGGCTGCGATATTCTCTGGCCACCAGTCTTTGGGTTGAAATGTATTGTTTTTACCTATGGGAAGAATTTCTGTTTTGTCGGTGTTACAGCAGAGATGATTGTTAGACATCCATTTAATGATCGCTGAGAAGCAAGCTTTAAAATTCTCTTCAGCTGATGTTGAACCGTCCTCCAAAGACAGAATGAGTTGGGTATCGTCGGCATAGGATGTTGTCTCAATTCCAAAGGAAGAGATCAATGAGATCAGTGGAGCCATGTATATGTTAAACAGCAGGGGGCTGATAGAGGCCCCCTGTGGGACACCCGTGGAGACAGTGAGGGGTGGGTGCCTATCACTCCCAGCAGTGCCCAGACATATGAGGGGTGGGTGCCTATGACTCCCAGCAGTGCCCAGACATATGAGGGGTGGGTGCAGAGGACTCCCAGCAGTGGACAGAGCCATGGGGGTGGGTGCAGAGGACTCCCAGCAGTGGACAGAGATATGGGGGGGTGTACATCATTATCAGATGACCACAGCTCCATGGGTCAATGTACGTATCCATAACTTAGGACAATGATGATAGTGCCATAACAACACATCACTGACAGCAGTGTCCCACTCCCAGGAGGATGGATGTCATTCCCCCACTGCATGACACACCACATGTGGGTGTGAGGACAACACATGCATAACCACCCCTGGCAGATGCAGCACAATACACACACTGAGATCATGCCACAAGACTGTATAGTCATGCCACTGCCTAATAAACTAAGAGAGCCAAAGAGAACACACACTGACACGCACATCCCAGGACTGATAGGAATGTCCAGGTGCTGGCCTAGCCACCAAGATGTTGTCTGTCACAGAAGGAATCGGGTGGAATTCCCACAGATACAAAGGCCACAATTGTGAGTCAGGTGTACAAATACCCAGCAGGACAAGTACCATATGTGTACTAGGCTGGGATTACACACATGCATTGTGCGGAAAAGGGACAATGTCTCCATGAAGGCATGGCAAAATACCCTATACACAAGTACAGTGAGTACCAAGGATGGCACAGACTATGCAGCGGGACACATTGCTGAGCAGGCATGGCCAGAGTTGAAGGGATCCATCACCAGCCAAGGATATGTAGACACAGGGCAACACAACAATTGTGCAACTCTCTGCAGGGGAGATGTCAGGTGATACAGAGGAAAGAACACTCCTTGGGACAATGTCTCCAAACACAAAGAGCAGACACGAGAAAGAATCTTTGCAGAGACCTTGTGATGGCACGCAGATACCAGGTTCCACCCCATGAGCAGCAGAGTACAACATGTCCCTGAAACATAACACATGCCCACAACCCCATTTTCTGTAGCATCAGCATAAACATCAATACCTGAAATGCAAGACTTTACAAACGAAAAAGAAAATGCTTTATTCAGCAGCAAAATAATTTTGTGTAAACGAGACTATACACAAAGGCCAATGGCCAGTCCATTACATCAGTCCTTGGGGGGGAACACATGGCCATGCGTCTCCCCTAGCTTGCCTGCACATCACAAGACTGTGTCATCGACTGGGGGGGGGCATCATGTGGGGAAGGACCAGGCACCGCAGGGACAGGAGGGGGAAGGGTAGGTGTGGTGGGTGCAGGGACGGACGACTCCACCACAGGGGGTGGGGCAGCGCCAAAGGTGGAGGCGAGCTCGGCGCTGCACACTTCTGCCAGTTCTTCAAGCGTCTCCCCTGCACCCGGAGAAACAACAGGCCCCAAGGAGGAGGGGGGGGGGCGGAGGGATGGGTTGCAGCGCTACTGGGGAGGTGGTGGACAGGCTGGGGGACTTAAATCCCCTACCCGTGGAGTGCCTTGACCGTTTCCGCCCAGGTGAACTAGTGGGGCTGATGCCCAACCCAGCACAGTAGGCCTCCTTCTCCGAATCTGGGGCAGGGGAGCCAAGGGAAGGGACATCGGAGGGACTGGGAAGTGAGTCATGTGGACGAGGACTGTGGCTGCGTGCCTGCCTGTGTGCCCCAGACCCAGTGGGTGTGCCTGCTTCCCCCTGAGTGTGCATGTCAGGAGGTGTGCGCTTGCCCTTATGTGGTGGTGTGCTGCTACTGTCTGGTGGGGTGCGTGTGTGTGGATGTCTTGGTGTGCCTGGGACAGGCATGGTTGTGGGACTTGTGGATGGGGTAGGGGGGGGACGCAGCGCTGCAGGTGATTTGCTACTGCCGTCAGTGTTGAGTCCATGGACCTCAGCAACCTCCGTTGGTCAGACATCGCTGATGACATGCCCTCCATGTACGACACCATCTGTGTCAGCAGTCTGGTGTGGCCATGGAGGACAGTCAGGATCGATGTCTGCCCAACTTGCAACTGCCGCTGAATGTCCACAGACTCGGCAGCGAGGGCAGTAGGGGGGACAGGGGTAGGGGGTGCGGTGCCTGGGACGAAGGAGACATGTGGTCGCCTAGCACGGACAGAAGGGACCCGAGCAAGTGGGAGGGCGGTGATGGGAATGGAGGGGGCGGTGACGGATGGAGTGCTGCTTTCAGCTGTGGGAGCAGACTCCGCCCCCTCTGGGAGCTCAGCCTCGGACCCGTCTGCCTCGTAGTTTGTGTTGGTAAAGGGCAGGTCCTCCGCCTCACTCCCCTCGCCCTCCGTGCCACTGGATTCCACCGACTCCTCAGCAGTGGTGGCACCACTGCTCGATCCCTCCTCGACGTCCGTGCCGGTGTCTCCCTCGGTGTCCTCAGATGATGCTGTGGGTAAGGTGAAGAGACAGGAAAAAATCAGCCACCTGTATACATCTGACACATGAGTCCAAACAAAATAGGCAACAGTGCATATCAGGAAAGGCATCATGACTAACATCTAGAATACTCCCCACATATGTAAGCCCTGCACTCCCCAGTTGGTTGACCCACCATGCCACTTGGAAACAATGAAAATTAGGACACAACAGCAAATAACTTGAAATCACAAGATCATGAGAAGCTAGTGTCTGGGATCAGTTGAGCACAGCAAGACTATGAAGGCATGCCACCTCTTGTTCACTGTGAACCAAACAGTATTGTTGCACCCAATGCCAAATACCACATGCCAATGCAGAAGGTGTCCCCACACTCAGAGACCTGTGAGTACTTTTGACACCCCAAAGCAATACATTGTGACTCCTGGAGATTCACAACCCTTTACATAATGAACATGTCTAGCATGTGTGAATGTGGCACTCTGTGAACACAACACACATGTGTCTGTATAGCAGAAGTCACACAAGGAGGTGCACACCAAACTACATGTACACAGTCATTGTCTGAGCTGCCAGACTCATTCAAATCAGCCACTGTTAGGCAGAAATGGCGTATCAGTAAGTACATATACATGGCACCAGGGTGGTCTGGATGACTTGACACACGTAAGTTGGTATCAGCAACAACCAAGGACTAACCCAATTGCTAGCACACTGTGGGAAGATGTATATGTATGAACTCCAAACAAGTTTTGTTCAAACTGTGCCTTCCTTTAAAATGTGCCAGCGTGTCCCTGGAAAGTGTAAAGGTGGTGTCTTGTGCACTTCCTTGGGAGACATCTGGCATGCAGGCACATCATTGTCCTTCACAACAAAACAACAAGGTCACGCATATGAAACATTGAGACATGTTGACATGTGTAGTGAGTGGCAATGGACATTTTCGCAGAGTAACAACTTGAATCATGTCATTTGTCACATGGCTATCCGTCACCTGATCACACACTTGGCTACACATATGACCTACTGACTGTCATCTGGAGTGCCACACATGTCCACACCCAGGACAATGCATAAGCTAATGGGCCTGCAATTGTTTAGCAAAAAAGCCTAGCTGTACTGTGGGTTCCCCCTCATGGCAAGCCAGAATGTACCCACAGATGTCAGCACACAATGTCACAACTGTGTAGCATCTGAACCACACACAGGTGGCAAAAATGTACTACCAGGATACATGATTGTCAAAAACTGACACTGGCAATGACGCAGGAACATTAAGCACTGGCCAACATCACGGGGGCACTGCACGATGACTGTCTGTACTACGACTCATCACACACATGTCAGAACTGGCAATGAAACATCAGGCTTTAACATGTACGCCCCTCCCGCACACACCCACCCATACCTGAGTCAATGTGACTGATACCGATCAAGAAGTGACACCTCTTATTCAGGGTTACAATAACTGTGCTTGAAAACTAGCTTCATTAACACGACATCACCTTGTATGGCTGCCAAAACATATTGGTCAGAAACAAACATCAACAGATTGTTGTGAATAGCATACAGGCACTGCCCAGTGTGAGTATGCACAAGCAAACTGGTGTATCCCTGTCCAGTGGACAAATGTATCACACATGTGAAAACTACTACCTAGGCCAGGGAACAATGCCACAGAGGCAGAGCCATGATGTACCCACAGTGAATGTGCAGTGTTGGATGACACACATGAGTAGGAGGGCAGGCTGTGTCAGGGGACTGTAGTGTGCACACTGCTCCATGGTCCTGGAATGAGCTGACTGTCACAGGAGCAACCGTCCCGGCACTAAGCATATGACCCACTCATGCACATCATGTCTGAGGCCACAACATCGGTAATGCATGCTGCAAGTCTGTTCATTTGAACCCTCACACTCCTATGTTGAGACTCAGCATCAGTGCCAACAATTAAGCACCCCAAAATGACCGAACAGGACAGGGCACAGGCAGACCACCCCCACACATGATGCAGAAAGCAATGTGCACTTGGATTAACTGGCAGCCTAGATGACCATGTGCAATAGGGATGGCACACAGACCAGGTAACACATGTCAAGGAGGGGAAGGGAGGAAGAACAGCACAGGTTGACTTTGGGGAACTGGATATGCACTGCACACATATAGCCTGGCAGTGTATCCAGGCGACTGAGCAGATCCAAAAGCTGGCGACACACAACAGACACACATGTACCTACCCCCTTCCTGCTGCTGTAACTCCTGTATCCCACTATCCAGGTCAGGGAAGACCACCGCCAGGACACGCCGCATCTGGTGGGTCAGGCGCCGGCGCCTGCCATGCTTGCGAGGAGGTGAGTCCTTCAGCATGACCCGGGCGGTCCTCCGGGTCCAGCACCGGATGTCCTGCCATCTCTTCCTCACTTGTGGCAGGCGCCGCCTGCGACCCTCCACCGATTGCACGGCCTTGACGGCATCCTTCCAGATCTTCCCCTTGTGGTAGGGGGATACCTGTGTGTATGAAAAAGTGGGACAACATCACTACACCTGCACCATGTCACAGAGACACACATTTGAACATCTTTGATCTGTTGAACAGGGCATAGTATGCTGGCAAGTAATAGCACCTTAGTCAAAGGGACTTTTCCACTGTGGGCGCACCAATGCACAACATGGCATAGTAAGTGCACAGGTGGCATGAGGGGTGCAAAACAATCCCTGATCATGGCACACACTGTGCATCCTAAGCAACACAAGGCTGATGGACAGCACCGAAAATCAGTCACATGCCCATGGCCACTGACAAAACCTCAGCAGAGTACACAGACACACACTGGCACACATCAATCACCTGCCATTGCCAACTGCGGATGCACACCTCACTCTGCACATGTGCCACTTGCCGGGGGGGGGGGGTCACAGGTGTGGGGCTAGCTCAGCATGTCAGACACACAGCACGGCTTCCTTCTCACATCAGATGGGTCGAGCAGTTGCCTCCTCCATGCAGCTGTGGTGCAACACTCCACATAGACACTCACCCACATGACAAGGAACATTCACACACATCAATGTCCAGGGGGCGTACACATCATTTGGACACTCTCCCCACTCTCACCACAGCTCCACTCAACTCTCACACACATCTGTGGGTGCAGTCACCTGTCACACCGGGGTGACCACTGAATCACCGCAGGACAATAGCACAACAATGCCCAAGAGGATTAGGCTGGCGGAATGTGCCATGCACTATGCAGTGAATGTCACAGTAAGCACAATGCAAGCGAGGAGTGCACACATGAACTACATCAAGCCCTGCATGAGAGACATAAGCCCCCCCCCCTCCCTGTGACCCACTCCAACCAACACTGCATGTCTGTCACACCTGGCCACAATGTCAGAAGTGACAGACACAAGAAAGGTGCACAGGCAAAGGTAGTGGAGTCAGCACTCACCTGCTCCCCTGGTCGACCATACAGCATGGGGTACTGTGGGAGGATCACATCCAGCAGGGCCTGGTTCTCCTCCTGGGTGAAAGGCTGGGCCCTCTCCACAGTCCTTGACATGGTGCCAGAGGGAGACAATACAGCAGCTGTGGTATCGACTGACATGTTGTGCAGGCAAGTGCCCTCTCATGGGTTCTGGCTGCCTTATATCTGCCTTGCTGGCCTATTTCATTTACAGGAGGACAAAGTGATTGGTCAGACTCATTTGCATCCTACGTTTTCTCCAATCCCTTTAAACAGACACCAGTAACAGCCTTAGCATCTTTCGATTTTGCAGCATGATGTCAAGTCAACAACCACATTGCAACATTGTTAAATGTGGCCAACTGATTTTTCCAGACCACATGATGTTCAATTTTGAATGTGAAACTCGGTATCCATGACAACCAGCATGCATTTAGTGCCTAATACTTGTCCCTCATGTGTTCCCATTGTAATTCTTAACTCCCCACACAGGTACGGCGTATTTCACACGTACCCCTAGGGCACCATCACTACAGTGATACGGGCCGTACTCACGCGTGTACGGGCCGTACACGCGTGAGTACGGCCCCTATCACTATAGTTGGGGGTACCGTAGGTCCTAGTGATAAGCACGTACTCACGCGTGTACGGCCCGTACATGCGTGAGTACGGGCTCTACACACGCCCTCAGAGCATGTGGACTGCCTTTCACAGCTTATACTAGTGATAGGAGGCGCACACGTAAGGAATGGAGGCGTCAGACTCGCACAAGGCTGTACATCAAGTCATTGTCAGTGCAGTCCTTCATGTGCAGGGCCTAGATGTGTCAAGCAGTGATGTGACACATGTCTCTTCATGTTGTGGCACAATAGATGTGTGATGAGCTGTTTACACATGTCATGTGTGATGGGGCACTACGTGGCACACTTCCCATTCACACTTTGCACATGTGTGCATGTAGGACACACGTGTCAATCACTGCATCACTGGTATGGCACAGTCAGCAACACCCGCAACTGTCCCCTGATGCCAGGTACACGGATAATTACACCTGACATGTGACTCCCAGCGTGCCACGATGTGACTATGTCAAGTGTGTGTCATGTGTTCCCATGAGCTTTCCGTTGGTGTTCCGTCAAATCCATCTGCTGTTGCAGCATCCAACATGTGTCTGTGTGCATATGTGCATGACACACATATACGCACACCATGCCACATGTGTCATGATGGTTCGAAGCTGACTCCCTGACAATATCTGCATTCTCTCAATGTCTGTGTCATCAGTTTTTGACATGTACCCCTTCATGGTAATGTGTATTATCTGTCCTTTTCAAGATTACATGTGACCTGTGCGTCTAGACTCCCGCCAGCTGTCTGTATGAGATGACATCCTTCAAATGCTGATATGTGGATGTCTGTCACTCCTGTAATGCGTCTGGCTTTTCACTTACACTGGCCCACAGCTAGTTTCATGGCATGTCGTGTTGACCTTGAGCACCCACGTGTGTAGCTGACTCTTGGTAGGAGTATCACCTGGCTGCCATACGTGGCCTGGATGCATTGCACAAAACAGACTCTGTATGTAGCATATGTGTATTAGCTGTTGAACATGTGCTCTGTTCATTGACATTGGTGTAGTGATGTACGCAATCTTCGTTATTCCTTCCAAATTTCTGCAGGGCACCGCCTCTCCCCTGACCAATGCCAGACTTGGCTGCCATGAGGGAACGTGACTGTATACGCCGCTACCGCTTCTCCCAACCGTTGATTGACAACTTGACCGCAAGGCTGGCACCACACCTCCAACCGCTACACAGGTATCCTACTGCACTGACACCCAAGATGAAGGTGATGGCAGCCCTACATTTCTTTGCCACGGGTACGTTTCAATTGACCATAGCTGATGTAGGTGGCATGTCCCAGACCATGTTCAGCCGTGTCCTGCATGTGTTAGAGGCCATGTTGTTACACCTGGATGAATTTATACATTGTCCAACTCGTGAGCAGTTGACAGGTGTCAAGGGTGAGTTCTATGCCCTGGGAGGGATGCCCCATGTCATTGGGGCCATTGATGGGACACATGTGGCTTTGGTACCACCACAAGCACAGGAGGTAGCCTTTCGTAACCGCAAGCATTACCACTCCACTAATGCCCTTGTGGTATGTCTTGCTAACATGTCTGTGCCCGTTTTCCAGGATCAGCACACGATGCCTACATCATGAGGCGTAGCAGGGTGCCTGAAATGATGCTGCAGCTGCGCAACGAATGTGCATGTCTTGTTGGTGGGTATACTCTGTTAGTCCAGTGTTTTGCGGTATCTCAATGTCTTACTGCTTCTCCTGACCCACTTCTGCCCATGATGTTTCCATGTAGGGGACTCTGGCTATCCCAACATGCCATGGCTGATGACGCCTCTCCGCAACCCCAGAACTGCCGCAGAACACCGGTACAACGACCCCCATGGGCAGACGAGGCGCGTTATTGAGAGGACGTTTGGCCTCCTGAAGAGCAGATTCCGGTGCCTCCACAAGACCGGCGGCGCCCTCCCATATGCCCCGGTGAAGGTCTGCAAAATCTTCCTTGTGTGCTGCATGCTGCACAACATGGCAGTGGAGAAGGACGTGCCACTCATCCTGGATCCCGATGAGCAAGATCATCCACCCGTGAAGGATGAAGGGCTTGGGCACGGGGCAAGTGAGGATGAGGAGGAGGATGAGGACATCCGGAGTCAGCTTATCCGCAACTTCTTCTCATGATGGTGAGTCCCTGTGTCTGAGTGTGCACGCTTAGAGCCTTGTGTGGCATGTGTTGCAATGTGTGTGTCGAGCTGACTGTGTGCTGAGTGACTTGGAGGTGTGTTCTGATGTGTCATTCAAGTGATGATGTCACTCCACACATGTTTGCGGGAACACAAAATTCATTAATAGCATGGTGATGACATAATTCCTGTAGAGTACATGTACATGTCTGCGGATTACTAGCTCTTCGCTGACTTGTTGTGTGTCTATCCTCCCCAGGTTCCTGCAGGCTGTCGTCTGCTCATGTCATCATTGCCGTCCTGCTATTCCTCATGAGTATTGCAACGTGTGCTGGATCAGAGTTACATGCACAGACATGGTGAACAGTCATTTTGGGTAAGGAGTGCAGCAAGGCATTTTGTGGGTGGTACGTGTTTGTGATTTGTGGGGACTGCTCCTGTGCTTGTTGTGTTACCATGCATACATGTCGACTCACCATGGGCCACATGACGTGTTGCATGGCTCCCATGAATTGATAGTCACCCTTCCTGACAGTCATCTGTCATGGATTGTGGATTCTGATGAAGGCATCAATGTGTGTATAACGTCCCTCAGGAACATACGGGATGCTAATGGTGGACATGGTGTGGGACATCCCCATGAAAGCCTCAATGGGGAATTGCAGACTCTCCGTGTGCAGCAAGGGGTGTTAGGCACAACCCCTTCACTTGTGTGCCAGCTCAGTAGGATTTACCACATCTGTGTGTTGAAGGGGGTGTCCAGTGTAGGTCACACATGTTCAGCCAAATGACCTGTGAGTCTGTTCCAATGGTTGCATTTCCATTAGTGTGAGGCTGAGTAATATAGGTGTTTGTCATACTCCAAGGTGCCTCATCTCTGTCAATGCAGGTCTCTTGCCACTTAGCAAGCGGCATATCTGGCATACTTGTTGTTGATAATGCATATGAGTCCATGTGTAGTTTCCATGCATGCAGTTGCTCATGGATTAGGCTCCCGATTGGGCATGGTCGTGTATGTTTTTTTTGCTAGGTTGACCACACAATGGGACATCAACAGCTGCTGAGGGTGTGTCTCCTGTGCGCAGGTCGGCCTTCAGTTTCCTGATCCGGTGTAATGGCTCTTTGGTGATTGTGCATACATTGTCGCTGGGTGTGCCATGTGACACTGGACACTCCTTACTTTACACCCGCGCCTGTTGCAGTTGTCCTTCTGACATCCTAGTCTTTGTGTGCAGAATGTGGCATATTGCAGGGAGATGGCGCCTGCTGCTGCGGGCCCTGCACAAGCACCCAGTGGCCACACACACAAGATGGTGTGCATCATGTTTGCCTGGCTCACATATGCCATGCTAGTCCACAGCATCTGTACCTCTTGCTGCAACGCCCTCTGCATTATGCACTTGATCCACAGATAGATCCACTCCAAGTAAAGAGAGACCATCCCCCAGGTCCATGGCAACATCCGTGTCAAATACTGCCCTGCCCTCTACAGAGCAAGTACATCCAAACTCCCAGGGAACTGATCTGCACACCTCAGCTTCAACACCCTGATCCCCAGCCACCTCACCGTCCAGCATAGATAGCTGCAATGGATCACTGTCTGCTGCAGGATGACCTCCACACTCTCCACCCACACTCAGGGGGCAGTCCACAAACCCGACCCCACACCACCTTTGTACGTCAGTCATCCTAGATCCCGTTGGGCCATCTCCGTGCATCCAACCTTGCCCTGGCCACCGTTCTTCACATCCACCATACTCCAGCATACAGGGCATTGTTCTCCCACCTGGCCACACATACCTGGGACTCCCTCCCCGGGTACCTCCACATGAGCCATGACCTCTACGCCTTGATGATAATCTCCCAAATAGGTCTCTCCGCACAGTTTAGCAAGCACCGCCTCAGCAGCCAGAGGCCATCACAGGTGAATGTTGTGCTCCATGCCTACATTGTATGACACCTTGTGACCCATGTGTGTCCTGTACCAGACTCTGATCTCAGGGTATGGATGGCTGGAGTTAGTTCAACACTCAGTTATAGTTAGACATTTCCACACACATATGTCGTTGAATAATGCCAAATGACAGCAACATCTCATGTGCAGAAAAAGAAGATTTTATTTTTGTTGGGGTGAGTCTTTTGGCGGATGTGCTAAGGTGCACTACCGGGGGAATAGAATCCAAAGTTCACAGGGGGAGATGGCATCCTTGTCAGTTGGAGTCATCAGAGTCCAGACCACAGTGTTGGTCATCATTGGTCAGACTGTGACCAGCAAGTCCATGTGGCAGAGAATGTCATTGGGTGAGGTGCTGCTGTTGCGCCAGAGGGCCAGGTGCCAGGCCAGGTGACCTGGGAGATGGGGATGGTCCGCTGACTCTCAAGGTCTTTTACGTGGACGACCCACCTTCCTCCGGGGACCCTCAGATGCAGGCCTTGACGATGTTAGGGACGCTCCATCAGACGAATCCTCCTCCTCCTCGTCCCTCCCTGTGTCTGGTGCTGGTCTACGCCTGGTGGTACAGGGAGGGTTTGCCAGGCTTTGGGCGATCTGACGGAGTGATTGGCTCACATCCCTGTGCACCGCCAGGAGCTCAGTCAGTCTTGCCTCCATCCGTCCTTGGTGTTGTTGATGACTGGCATGATGCTCGACCTGCAGGTTCTTAATGTCATCAAGGGTCCCCTGCATCCTGGAAAGTCTGGACACGACCTGGTTGATGCCTCTGGTGTCATGCCGGTATGAGTCCAGGATGTTGCGTATGTGTGACATACCGGTGTCCTGAGCTGGCTGGTCAGGTTCGCGCCTCCGCCTGCCTCCACTCCCACCCCCCCTGCCCACTTGAGCCTGGCCTGCCCTTGTGGGCACATCGGGTCTACGGGACCCCTGAGGGATGGCATTTGCAGGGTTGCCTGCCTCCTCCTGGGTGCCCGGAGAACCTTTTCCCTCCTGGTCAGACTGGCTCTGTTGTTCAGTGCGAGCAGGGCTCCTGGGTGTGTCCTGGGATGTGGCAGGAATGGGGGTGGTGGTTGGCACAGATGTACCTGACGCAGGTGCTGCAGGTGCTTGGGCACCAGAGGGGCCAGGTTGGTCGGGGTCATCCACGGAGTGGTGAGAGTCGTCGCTGCCGGTGGGATCGTCTTCACGCGGAGCCTGGGACAGTGATTCTTCCCCCCCAGTGTTGGGGGGAGATCGACGACGTTGCCCTGTGTGTGAGAGAGAGACAATGTCAATGGTGTTTCCTGCCACATCTATGTTTCATACATATTCAAGTTGACACAGTTCCTCCAGGTAGTTGGTTGTCCCTAGCATTCCTCTCAATGTCCACTTGGGTATGGGTATGTTGCGGGGGACATATTGGGATGTTCTCCTAAGTGTTTGACCTGTAGATTGGTGGCTCTGATGCTTATTTGGCTCTGGATTGGTGTAGTTGTGTCACATGTCCATTGTGGGAGTGTGTAAATCCGTTGCCTGCCCCGGGAGTGTGTGCTTGTGTTAGGGGGGGGGGGGTGACTGGGCGTGCTGTTGTGTGTAGTGTGAGTTGTCATTGGGTCTCCCAGGTGATGTGTCTGTCCCCTCATGGTGCATGCTGGCATGACAGTGAGTGTGAGTTCCTGTGCTAGATACCTGTGCTTGTGGCGTTGGAGTTTGAGTGTACAGTGGTCCCAGGAGGGCCTGGTGCTGCATACAGCAGGGCCCAGTGTCAGCTACCTTGTCAGTAGTTTGCCAGTCCCTGTGCATTGTGCATGGGTATGTACATATGCCATATGGGCTGAGGGCATTGTTGTCTGCGTCTCATTTCCACAATGTGTTGTGTGGGGCCCACCCTCCCAGCCTCCCGGACATCCAGTCTTGTGTTTGTGGTTGTTGTAGCCTTGGACATGGCCTTGACTTGATTTGTGAAGGGTGCATGGAGACGTTAGTGGCATGAGCGTGGTTTGTGAGTGTGGTTGTGTGTGGTGAGTGCTTGGGGGAAGTTGCGTGCATTTGGTGTATATGTGGTGTGGACCCCATTGCCCCCATGTTACATAAGTTGTTTGTGTACTCACCAGGCTCTGCGACTCCTTCAACTCCGTGTACTCCCACCGGCGGTAGCAGGGCCATCACCTTCTCCTCCCAGGGATGGTAGTGTACGGGTCTGCGGGGCGGCCCACCTCCAGTGATGTTAGTCTGGGCATATTCTTCATTCATTTTCCTCTTGACCGCCCGGCGCAGATCGTACCACCTGGCTTGGCATTCATGCCTGGTCCTTCGGACGGGCGCAACAGCATTCACCTTATCGACAATCCTCTGCCACATGGCAGATTTTTCAGCT
Source organism: Triturus cristatus (assembly GCF_964204655.1). Lineage (NCBI taxonomy): Eukaryota > Metazoa > Chordata > Amphibia > Caudata > Salamandridae > Triturus > Triturus cristatus. The sequence continues at coordinate 460,231,614 of NC_140593.1, forward strand.
ATGCTGGTCTGTCTGACCAATGTTCCAAACAGCTGTGGCTCGACTCTGATGACTTTGTTGACAAGGAGCTCCAGCTCCGCCGTAGTGAACTTTGGATTCTTGTCTGTGGGCATGGTGTGGGGTGTGGGTGTGGATGTGGGTGGTTGTGGGTGTGTGGGTGTGAATGTGACGGTGTGTGTGTGTGAATGTGAAGAGGGGGATGTTTGTGGAGGAGGTTGTGTGAAGGTGTGTGAGTGAAGGTGTAGTGGAGGTATGAGTGATATGGAGTAGTTTCTATGTGGAGTTGTTTCTCAGTGTGGTCTGGCAGCAGTGGGTCTGTTGCAAAGGCTCATGGGTTGTGTGTGTGGGCCCTTTTTATTGGTCCATTTTTGGGTGTGGCTGTGTTTGAATTTTGGTGGGTGTGTTATAAGAGGTGGTTGATATTTGGGGCCTCTGTTTGGCTGTTTGGATGTGCCAGGTCAGTCATTGAGATGTATTTTGTCGTGTGGATGTGTTTGGTGGTGTTGTGCGAGTCGAATTGACCCTCCTTGTGCTGTTTTACAGTGTCCTGGTTCTGTATGAGTCTTTTTCGCGTAGGTGCGATCCGTACATACGCGATGCTGGGTGTGGGTGCTGGGGTACGGTGTTGGAGTCCGGCGCATACATGCGGTGGGGGTTCGGTGCGTACACGGGTGGCCCTGGGGTACGGCGCGTACATGCGGAGGTACTGCGCGTACATGCGGTGGTACTGCGCGTACAGGGGGGGAGACGGCGCATACATGGGGGGTGCGGTGCGTACATGCGGTGGGGAGGCAGGGGGTACGGTGCATACATGCGGTGCTGGGGTAGGTGCGTACATGCGGTGGGGGCAGGGGGTACGGTGCGTACATGCGGTGGGGGGGCAGGGGGTTCAGTGCGTACATGCAGTGCTGGTGTACGGTCCGTACATGCGGGGCTGGGGTACGGTGCGTACATGCGGTGCTGGGGTACGGTGCGTACATGCGGTGAGGGGTAGGGGGTACGGTGCATACATGCGGTGGGGGGAAGGGGGTTCAGTGTGTACATGCGGTGCTGCTGTACGGTCCATACATGCGGTGCTGGGGTACGGTGCGTACATGCGGTACTGTGGTACGGTGCGTACATGCCGTGAGGGGCAGGGGGTACGGTGCGTACATGCGTTGGGGGGGCAGGGGGTTCGGTGCGTACATTGCGGTGCTGGTGTACGGTCCGTACATGCGGTGCTGAGGTACGGTGCGTACATGCGGTGAGGGGCAGGGGGTACGGTGCGTACATGCGGTGGGGGGGCAGGGGGTATGGTGCGTACATGCGGTGGGGGAGGCAGGGGGTAAGGTGCGTACAGGCGGTGCTCGGGTCCGGTGCGTGCATGCGGTGGGGGGCAGGGGGTACAGTGCGTACATGCGGGGGTGATGCGCGTACATGGGGGGACGGCGCGTACAGTTGCGGGGCTGGGGTACAGTGCAGACAGGGTGGTGTACGGTGCTGACAGTATTGGGGGTGGGGGGGCTGTACGGCTCATACACGGGCATAGGTTTACCCGTGTACATGTGTGCTACTGCATTAGCTCCGTACGGGCCTTTTTCCGTGCGATTGTGTATTCGGACGGACGGTAGGGATCGTACTTGCGCGCTCGGACTTGTGTTTTACGATTTGCACGTACAAATGTCCGGCTCACTCTCGTACACTTTTCCCGACGATATTCGGACGTAAAAAAGTTCCGGCGCAGATCGTACCACCTGGCTTGGCATTCATGCCTGGTCCTTCGGACGGGCGCAACAGCATTCACCTTGTCGACAATCCTCTGCCACATGGCAGATTTTTCAGCTATGCTGGTCTGTTTGACCAATGTTCCAAACAGCTGTGGCTCGACTCTGATGACTTCGTTGACAAGGAGCTCCAGCTTCGCCGTAGTGAACTTTGGATTCTTGTCTGTGGGCATGGTGTGGGGTGTGGGTGTGGGTGGTTGTAGGTGTGTGGGTGTGAATGTGATGGTGTGTGTGTGTGAATGTGAAGAGGGGGATGTTTGTGGAGGAGGTTGTGTGAAGGTGTGTGAGTGAAGGTGTAGTGGAGGTATGAGTGATATGGAGTAGTTTCTATGTGGAGTTGTTTCTCAGTGGGGTCTGGCAGCAGTGGGTCTGTTGCAAAGGCTCATGGGTTGTGTGTGTGGGCCCTTTTTATTGGTCCATTTTTGGGTGTGGCTGTGTTTGAATTTTGGTGGGTGTGTTATAAGAGGTGGTTGAGATTTGGGGCCTCTGTTTGGCTGTTTGGATGTGCCAGGTCAGTCATTGAGATGTATTTTGTCGTGTGGATGTGTTTGGTGGTGTTGTGTGAGTCGAATTGACCCTCCTTGTGCTGTTTTACAGTGTCCTGGTTCTGTATGAGTCTTTTTCGTGTAGGTGCGATCCGTACATACGCGATGCTGGGTGTGGGTGCTGGGGTACGGTGTTGGAGTGCGGCGCGTACATGCGGTGGGGGTACGGTGCGTACACGGGCGGCCCTGGGGAACGGCGCGTACATGCGGAGGTACTGCATGTACAGGGGGGGGATCCGGCACGTACATGAGGGGGGTGCGGTGCGTACATGCGGTGGGGGGGCAGGGGGTACGGTGCATACATGCGGTGCTGGGGTAGGTGCGTACATGCGGTGGGGGGCAGGGGGTATGGTGCGTACATGCGGTGGGGGGGCAGGGGGGCAGGGCGTTCGGTGCGTCCATGCGGTGCTGGTGTACGGTCCATACATGCGGTACTGGGGTACGGTGCATACATGCGGTTCTGGGGTACGGTGCGTACATGCGGTGAGGGTCAGGGGGTACGGTGCATACATGCGGTGGGGGGGCAGGGGGTTCGGTGCGTACATGCGGTGCTGGTGTACGGTCCGTACATGCAGTGCTGGGGTACGGTGCGTACATGCGGTGCTGTGGTACGGTGCGTACATGTGGTGAGGGGCAGGGGGTACGGTACGTACATGCGGTGGGGGGCAGGGGGTTTGGTGCGTACATGCGGTGCTGGTGTACGGTTCGTACATGCGGTGCTGGGGTACGGTGCGTACATGCGGTGAGGGGCAGGGGGTACGGTGCGTACATGCGGTGGGGGGCAGGGGGTATGGTGCGTTCATGCGGTGGGGGAGGCAGGGGGTAAGGTGCAAACAGGCGGTGCTCGGGTCCGGTGCGTACATGCGGTGGGGGGCAGGGGGTACAGTGCGTACATGTGGGGGTGATGCACGTACATGGGGGGGACGGCGCGTACAGTTGCAGGGCTGGGGTACAGTGCGGACAGGGTGGTGTACGTGCTGACAGAATTGGGGATGGGGGGGCTTACGGCTCATACACGGGCATAGGTTTACCCGTGTACATGTGTGCTACTGCATTAGCTCCGTACGGGCCTTTTTCCGTGCGATTGTGTATTCGGACGGATGGTCGGGATCGTACTTGCGCGCTCAGACTTGTCTTTTACGATTTGCACGTACAAATGTCCGGCTCACTCTCGTGCACTTTTCCCGACGATATTCGGACGTAAAAAATTTCCGGCGCACTCTCGTAGACTTTTCCCGACGCTATTCCTAGATATTTTTCACGTACGGATCGTACTTGGCCGTTTGAACGGTACTTGTACGACTCGTACGTACATAAATACGGATACGAGTCGTACGGTATTTTTTTTTACCGGATCGGAATCGGCACCTAAATGTTAAAAAACAATTATTGAACATGAGTAGGAGATAACTTTTTTCAATGAAAATTGACCATTTGTTTGCAATTTGATTAGCTGTGGATTTTGGGCCCTAGCTCAAAAGGCACCTATTGAAATATTATAACCACAAAACGGGAAACTTAGGGTCAGACCAACAAAATCAAGATGAAGTAGGTATCAACCAAGGTTCTTAATTATGTGGGTAGTAGCGAGGGAATGGATTAACACTACTGATAAAATTATCAGAGTATCGCGAAAAAGTCAGCAACCCAAGTAGGTTGTATATTTTCCTTTTCTAGTTGTGTTTATTTTTTGGATTACACACACATATAGCAGTAGCATAAGTTCATAGGTCCTGACGAAAGCCAGATTAGCATACAATCACATGGCTGAAACATGTAGACCATTTTTGAGCTGGACTTGAGCGGTTATTCTTTCAAAACTGCTCCTGCACTGGTTTTAGTTTCGTCACCTGAACAGAGTTAATAAAGCTTCTTTTCTGTTCTGGTAGATGATTTTAAGATTCACATTTTTGTTTGTTGCACTGCTTCCCTCGCTACTACCCACATTATTAAGAACCTTGGTTGATACAACATCTTAAAGTGAAGATAAGGTTCACGTTGGTCCTTTCTTCTTGTGGCCCTGTTCTAATAGAGGGCACTTGACAGGCTCTTAAATCCCAGATGATGTGGGTGGCTACCTAAGTGGCTGATGGGATTTATCTTCACTTGTTGTAGTATCTACCTACTTCATCTTGATTTTGTTGTTCTGACCCTAAGTTTCCCGTTTTGTGGTTATAATATTTTGATTATCAGGGGATTAGGAATTTAGTGGTCAATAAATATTCTCCCTTGGACCCTCTTGATATATCTGGTAAAACTTAGATACATCGAATTATTAAGTGTTGAGAGCAGCTACGGCTGCGGGTCAAGATTTTTTTAATCTCTCCCATGTGAGTTAGATTTACTCATTAAATTTTTAGATATCGTACAAGTTTTTGCTATGGCTGAATATACAGGCTTGTCATTTGATGACAATGTCCTACAATCTATTCTGGCCGATAACCCGAGCATTCTTGACACAATACAAGACATACCATCAAACACACAAGATGATTGGCAATCTTTACTTGATTTAAAGAAAACACACTCACGCACATTCATCCACGGAGCAATAATGGCAGAATATCTTCGAGGGAATTGCGCCCCTAAGGGCTTAATAGTGACAAATGCACCTCGTCTGTTTCTAACTGACAAGGCCTTTATGAAAGACTGGTCGCTGATCGCGTGGCGATGTACACGCGATTGGCTGATATTAATAATCAGTACAGCCAAAAGGATAGCTGATGCTATCTTAATAGAGATTCAGGTCTTAGAGGGACAGATAAAAACAACCATTACTAATGCACTCTTCAAAAAAAACATGGAAGAAACTAATAAATCAAACAAAGAATATAAAGACTCGATTCTTGTGAGCAAGATAGAAAAATTCAAGAAAGACCTAGCTAAGTTTTCAATGGAGAAAGTATATCCATACACCAAAGAAGGGTATGTAGCCCCTGAGTTTAATCAAAGAGGGAGATGTACTGGTTCCAACTACTCCTCCTCAGGGTCAGAAAACTTCTCGAGCGACTCAGAATCTTCCTATAATGATGTGCAACAGAATCAAGGGACAAGATCTTACCCCAGGTACAATCGTAGACGTGGTAGACAAGGTTTTTGCCAACAACAGAATCCATGGTGGTCACCAACGCCATGGAATTACCCAGTCCCCCAGTACCAACACCCCATGCCACATTTTCCACCACCACCTCAATTCTTTGAAAATCAGACTTTTTTAGGACTAGGCCGGGGAAGAAACAGGGGAAGGAGAAGAGGCCAGCAACAAGTACACTGGGCTCAAGACCCTCTTGCTCCGAACACGAGAAGCAGGAAGGGTCAGCAACAGCCCAGCACGAGTGCAAATCCGACAATCTAGTGGTGAATCTTAGTTCACGGATTCTCACCACAGACGAAAATTCAGTACTTGATCGAGGACTTGGCTTTGTTTCCACCAATATTGGAGATCCTTTCCAAATTAGGTGCGAATTAGCTCGTTTCTTTAGAAAGATCCGGCTCCATTTCTTCTTTAAAAACAGAGAGAGTAATGTTGAAGCACCTATAGAAACAACATCTATCAATACAGGCCTCAAACCACCTTCGACTTTCAATCCTCCTTCTCATTTAATACCTGATCAGGTATTAACTTTTGAGAAGGCAGTGACACATGACATAAATTCTTTGAGTGTGTCTCAAGGGAGACCTTATCAGAATTTACCGGCAAAAGAAAAGAATGCTCTACTCACTTTATCGAACGATTAAACCAGCAGATAAAGGGGGAGCAATCGTGATTCAAGACACTGAAGCGTATCGCCAAGAATGCCTTCGCCAACTTGGGGACACACGTGCCTATTGTCTCTTACAAGAAGATCCCACGCCTAGACTAACTAATGAAATCAAAAATTTAGTTGAGGAAGCAAGAACAGAAAGGTGGATTACACCTAATGAAGCAGAGTTTCTAGTGCCGAAATATCCGGTCATGCCGTACTTCTATACCCTCCCAAAGATTCATAAAACTCAGCGACCTCCACCTGGCCGCCCCATCATCTCTGGGATTGGTTCATTACTAGAACCACTGTCGACATTTGTTGATTTTTTTCTAAAACCAATGGTCAAAACAATGCCGACATACTTGCAAGACACAAAGGATGTCCTTAGGCTTCTATCTGAGATTCCGTTTGATCCAGAAACTGATTATTTGATATCTTTTGATATCGAATCATTATATACATCCATCCCACAGGGTGAAACTCTTGATGCAATCAGAGGGCTTCTGGAACAAAAGACAGTTGATACGGATATGATCACACCTATACCGTTCATTCTTGATTGTGCCAGACTTGCAATGACTGAAAATTTCTTTAGATTTGAAGATAATATTTATCTTCAAATCTCTGGCACTTCAATGGGCAGCATTTTTGCTCCTTCGTTGGCTAATTTGTATGTGCATCTGTTTGAACAGAATCACGTGCTTGTCCACCATAATCCATACAGAGAACGGATATTGCTGTGGAAGCGATACATAGACGATATCCTGGTGGTCTTCCGTGGCACTACACCAGATATCACAGCTTTTCATCAGTGGTTAAATCAACAAAATACTTTTCTCAAATTCACAGTGGAATACAGCAAGACATGTTTACCCTTTCTGGATATCTCCATCTACCCATGCAATGGCCATCTTTGCAGTGAACTCTACAAGAAACCAATGTCCAGAAATTCACTTTTGACCTTCGAAAGTCATCATCCAAAGGCTCTGCGTGAAACCTTGCCAGTCGGCCAGTTTCTCCGTATCCGGAGAAATTGTTCTGAACTGACAAATTTTCAAAAACATGCGAGAAGTCTGTCAACACAACTGAAAGCACGTGGTTATCCTAAACATCTGGTTAAAAAAGCATGGAAGAGAGCCTCCAATAATAATCGAGAGGCCCTTCTAGATTTATCAACAAAGAAACCAACACTGACTAGACTCACTTTTGTTCACACTTTTAGTACCTATACCAATCAGGTACAGAGAACAATACGCAAACATTGGCGTATTCTACAAATTGGACCAGAGGCGGTACCATCTCCACTCTTTTCTTTTAAAAGAGGCAATAGCATACGTGACAGCCTGGTACACACTAGACCCAAGAAAATAATAACAACAAGAATCAATACTTTGTGGAATTTACCTGCAGCTCAGGGCCATTTTCCTTGTGGTTTTTGCTCTGTATGTGAACAGACTCAACAGACCAAACAAGTGGAAATAGGCACAGGGAGACCATGGCTCCTAAAAAAGCACACAAACTGTAACTCAGAGAAGGTCATCTACATGATCACATGTCCTTGTCATCTTCGATATGTAGGGATGACGACGCGCAAAATCAAACTGCGCATTAATGAACACAAAAGCACCATTCGGTGCAAAAAACAATCAACAAAACTAACCAGTCATTTCCTTCTACTTAGACACGGGACAGAAGACCTTAAGTGGGTAGTGCTGGAACAACCGTATATCCCTGTGCATATTACTGATATCACACGCTTCCTTTTTCAGAAGGAACAAAAATGGATTTACAGGCTTAAGAGCGATACCCAGGGATTGAATGATGATATCCCCTGGGCGACATTATAGGTCTGCATTAACGCATTCTGTTTGGCATAAAAGATTCAGTGGGCAGCACAAGATAAATCATTATGAGGGCTAGGACTGTTCCACAAAAAAGCCCATTACATACAACAGAATCAGGTCCACATTAACGAACCATGGCGGATGATAACTTGATCCCATTAGATATTGTTGTTGCTGATATTAAATTTCAGTCTGAGTCAGAACGCTTAGATCAATTATTTCATTTTATTATACAACATTAGGTGTCATAAGGCATATAAAGAAGTCTTTAACGTGCGTGAAATGATGCCTGAGTCGCACTTGATATACTGAATAATTGATATTAGGGGGCACTATAAATGATACAATCCCCTTCGTATTTATACACTAAAGAGCTGAGTTATAATCTATCTTGTTGCTCACCATTGTCAGTCTACACTATAATTCGACGGCAAAAAACTACAAATCCCATGATGCCCGGGCGCTCGATTATGACGCATTGAATTGAATGCGACAGGGCTTGTGTACTTAGACCATCGCGCTATGCGCGTCGGCGCCTCCCCATCCTGCCGAGTCAAATCCTGAGGTACCGACGGACAGGTCAGTGTACGTGTACACTCATGCTTACATGATGTTTAATAGAAGTGCGCTATTACAATGTAATCTTCAAACGGCTTGACAATTTAAGCAACGAAGCCAGTGTTGCGGACTGTTGACAGTGCCGGTATTCGACCCCTGTAAAGGTTTGGTTGAATTTTATGTGTCTGCAAATAGGCAATTTCCTGTGAAGTGACCATTTAATGCCTATTATTGTGTGGTTTTTCAACACCATTTGGATTAATACGACAAACGATCCTTTTTAACCATCGAGTTTTGAGCTTTAGAATCTGTCAATGTGTGCCTATTGATATATATGAGCAAAGTATTGGTGTGCTTAGAGGTCTTCAGCCATGACAATTGGCATAAATTACCGATTTCTAGTGTTTAGCTTTAGAAGAAAAGAGGTTTACACAAAGATTTGGTAATTATTGAATTAGGTGCTCGCACAACTGGATTTTATCAATGTGCAAGTGGTTGATGCAAGATATGTACGATATTCTATTTGTTATTTATTTCAAAGACATGTAATATGTCCTATATCCGTTCGTTTGCATATAGAGCGGGGCCTCATTTCCTCCGAGCGGATGCCGGGTGAGGTGAGGAGAGCTCCCGTACATTGATGGGTAAGCGTTTTCTTTTCTTTTTGTGTTGCTGTTTTCTCATGGGTGTTATATTGAACAAGGAACACTGACAATAATCATAACTAATCATAAGTGTTCAAAAGGTTACATTTAGACCCGTGGTGATAGACAGCATATATAGATGAAGTGGAGTGAAACTCAAGTCTGGGTACTGATCTTTCTCCTTTTTCCCTCCTCTTTTGTAGGGAATGGATTAACACTACTGATAAAATTATCAGAGTATCGCGAAAAAATCAGCAACCCAAGTAGGTTGTATATTTTCCTTTTCTAGTTGTGTTTATTTTTTGGATTACACACACATATAGCAGTAGCATAAGTTCATAGGTCCTGACAAAAGCCAGATTAGCATACAATCACATGGCTGAAACATGTAGACCCTTTTTGAGCTGGACTTGAGCGGTTATTCTTTCAAAACTGCTCCTGCGCTGGTTTTAGTTTCGTCACCTGAACAGAGTTAATAAAGCTTCTTTTCTGTTCTGGTAGATGATTTTAAGATTCACATTTTTGTTTGTTGCACTGCTTCCCTCGCTACTACCCACATTATTAAGAACCTTGGTTGATACAACATCTTAAAGTGAAGATAAGGTTCACGTTGGTCCTTTCTTCTTGTGGCCCTGTTCTAATAGAGGGCACTTGAAAGGCTCTTAAATCCCAGATGATGTGGGTGGCTACCTAAGTGGCTGATGGGATTTATTTTCACTTGTAGTATCTACCTACTTCATCTTGATTTTGTTGGTCTGACCCTAAGTTTCCCGTTTTGTGGTTATAATATTTTGATTATCAGGGGATTAGGAACTTAGTGGTCAATAAATATTCTCCCTTGGACCCTCTTGATATATCTGGTAAAACTTAGATACATCGAATTATTAAGTACCTATTGAAATATACCAAAGATGCACATTTCTGAAAACTAGACACTTAGGGGTGTCCAAGATAGCACAGCTTGTGTGATTCTCACCAGGTTTTTTTTAGACCTAGAACCCCTTGCAAGCCTTAAACTTTGCCAAAAACACATTTTCCTCACATTTCAGTGAATTAGCGTTGTGGAGTTTGTGGGGAGGTACACATTTCCAACCACCCAGCATTCCCCCAAGTCCTCTAATGAAAGAGATATCTCACTTTTGTGGGTGGGTCTCTCCCCAGCGACAGGAAAGGTCCCAAAACGCAACATGAATATATGAACGTTTTCCACTGCAATTTGGGTGTATGTGGATTTTGAGTCCTAGCTCAGCCAGCACTTGGAGAAACCGACCAAACCTGAAAACTAGATACCCGGGGGAGTCCAGAGTGGCATAAAAAGTGAGGCTCTCACCAGAAGCCCTTGCAAACCTCAAACCTTGGCTAAAAACGTATTTTCTTCACATATCTATGATGGAAAGATCTGGAATCTGCAAGGACCCACAAATTCTGAACCACCCATCGTTCCACGGATTCTACGATAAAGAGTGTAACTCACTTGGGTGGGTGGGCAGAGCACCCGCAACAGCACAGGGCCCAAAAGTCAACTTGGACACATCAACTTTTTCCACTGAAAACCAATAGCTTTTTTGCAATTTGGGTAGCTGTGGATTTTTGGCCCTAGCTCAACTGGCACCTAGGGACCCTATCGAACCCACACATTATTTAAAACTAGACACCTTGGGGAGTCCAGCGTGGCTTTCGCCAGGTTTCTTTTACTCAAAAGTCCTTGCAAACCCCAAACTTTGGCTAAAAACATAATTTTCCTCACATTACCATGATGGAAATTTCTGGAATATGTGGGGAGCCACAAATTTCCTACCACCCAGCGCTCCTCCAAGTCTCCCGTTAGCAAAGGTACCTCACTTAATTAAGTGAGTAGGTCTGGCGCCAGCTACATGAAAGGGCCCCAAAGGCAACATGGACACATAGATTTATCATTGAGTTGTGTCACACTTGCACCATGCAAGGGAGCGCAAGGGCGAAGCAACTACTAAGATTTATCAAGCCACACAAGGCAAATTACAGTGTTGCATTACTCTGCCCCAGAAGGCATTCCATGGATGGAGCATGGGTGTTCCCACACATCCACCCATGGATTTTGGTGCATTTCCAAATTTACCATGGCTGATAGACTTGTGAATGCGCTCCAGGTGAGGCGTAACGAGGAGAAATATCTTTATTTTTCCACACATTTTCCCCCTGTGTGCTGCATTCTGCAGCACATATAGAAAGAGGAAAATGCCTCAGGATTGTTTTTGTGCAGCAACTTAGACCCCCTTGCACCACAACGCAAGGGTGCCTGCGTTGGCACTAGGCTGCACAGAGTGCCAGCGCAAGGAAGGGACAGGAATGTACCGTATGATGTTAAATACGGTGCATTAGGGGGGCGTGGCCAGCAGCCGAGCTCAATGGCCGCAAGTTAGAGAAGCTCCGGGGAGAAACGCAGGATCCCTGACACATCCGCACAGTAATCCGGTCAATTATCGTGCCTCAGAGACCCCGCTTTAAAGCGCCACGCCGGGGGAACCGATTGAGTTGCTCGTGTCTGGCGGGGGCGCGCTCTGCCCTGAGGGAGACGCAAGGCGAGGTGCGGCCTGGCGGCCCGTTGAAAGCCAGGGAGTGACGTGGACAGCAAGCAGCCGGAAGTGCCGGTGTCTCCGGGAGCGGTGAGCGGGCGCGTTGCCAGTGCCTGCTGCGGTGAGATCGCGGCCCGCGTCGGAAGCGCGGTGAGTGAGCCTGTGCCCCCCCCCCCCTCCTGATCGAAGTACTGACGGTGCCGGGCGCCCGGACACGCCTGGGGGCTGGGGGTGACGGCGGGACGCCCATTGCGACGCGGCCTGCACTGCCACGTGCAGTTGAGCGGAGAGGGACGAGAGAGCACCATTTCGATTGCCCCGGGGGCTGCTGGAGCAGGTGGCGGTCCGAGGGGCCTCCTCCGCGGCGCTGAATGGTTTGCGGCCTGCGGGGGCTACTGACATTGGATCGGCACACATTGGATCTACAGCGCCGTTATGCGCGGCTGTAGCAGGGGACAGTTGGAGGCACCGGGGGCTGCATAGCCGGGCTGGGGGCCCCCGGCTTACAGGGAGTGACAGGCGAGCATTCCGACCCTACAGCCCAACCTACAAGGGGGTGCGGCGGGACTCACGGCGCCACTTTCTTCGACGGCGGAGTCCACGGCTGGCGCGCCCGGTGGCGGTCGAGGGACCAAACACGTCTGGGTGGTGTGGTGCCCCTGATGCCACGAAGTCCTTATTCTACTGACCCGGCTGGACGGACATAGATCCCCACTGCACAGAGAGGACAGCATGGCGGGAAAACCGACAGGCCGCGCGAGGAGGGCGCTCCTGCGGTGGCGATTACCAGTCGGAGCGGCGTCGCTGTGGCGAGGATGGGGGGCAGGGGCCCACGCACGCACTCGCAGACCAAACTGGACAAATACGCATATAATAAAAATGCTCCAGCGGGGCCTACTCACGGGGACAGCCCTCACGCAGACCCCGAGAAGTCGGGGGCGATGAAAGTGACGCTGGATGATATTATGGCGGCCCTTACTAATGTACAATTGACGGTGGGCACTATCTCAACTGATGTCTCCTTCCTGAGAGCGGACTTCCAAAAAATGACTGCCAGAGTCACCGAGGTGGAACAACTGACGAAATCTCTGTCGCACGACACCGCCACTCTATTCACTAGGGTCACCCATCTGGAGGTGGAAAATCGGAGTATGGCAGATAAGTTGGACGACCCGGAAGGGCGCGCGCGACGTAACAATATACGAATTACGGGCGGTATCCTTCTTTCCGGACTATACGGCGGCGGTGTCAAAACGACGCCGGAGTTTCCTTGAAGTAAAGAAGGAACTGAGGCGCAGGGAACTATCATACTCCATGCTGCTTTTGGCAAAACTGCGAGTGGTGGCGGATGGAAAAACCTGGTTTTTCGACTCCCCAGAGGAGATCCACGACTGGCTCGAGGGGTGGCGACGAGCGGAAGGGTCCCGGCGGAAAGAGAGGCGGCAGAGACGCTCTCGAGACGCCGAGGGCTCCGTGGACCGTAGCCCGGGACGGGTGGAGACCGGTGAGGAGGCCGGTGCGCACCGGACTGAAGAGGAGGGTTGAGAGATAGTGGCGTACACCGATTGGGAGAAGCACTGTCGGGGCATGGCTGACGAGACCCGGCCATAAGTACGGGGGCATTGAGTTCCTGACCGCACTATTGAAGGATGTACTCGCCCTCCCGTTCGGGGGGGCTGGGCTCGGACCCAACGTGCTGGGCCTACTAAGTGGGCTGTGGCATACTACGACTACTAGACTGTGTCTGAGGAGGGGATGAACTGCGGTATCCCATGGACTTCTCTTCTCCCCCACACGCAAGTACTGTTGAAGGGGTTGAAGCACTCTGCTATGTTGGGGTGGCGGATAGTTGGGGATCCGTCTGGCAGGGAGGCAGGGAGGGGGGTGGGTATGAAGGGAAGTTTTCTGGTTTTCTTCATGATTGGTTTCTACTTTATTTTGCTGACTAATGTAGCTAATAAACTTGTGCGAGCACAGATACGGGGAACTGAGATTTCTATCTGGCCTCTCCTGGGGGTGAGAAATGAAAGGCCCGTAAGGCCGGGTGAATTTTGTGAATATGTGAGACTGTACCTAACACTGGACTCTGCAGCTCGTACGCTTATAACTCGTTTGTTGCTACTGAATGATTCTGGGTTAGGGAGGAGGGGGGAAGGGAGGTACAGGGAACGTTGGTATTTTGTGTTTGGGAGGGGGGTAGAGGTGGGGGGGCGAGGGGTAATTATGCTCTGTTGGTTATGTTTTTTGACTGAATTTAAGGAAGTTCTAAGGCAGAGGGTACCTATCCACGACATCAGGCAGCTGCAGTATAGCGATATCTCAGTGAACCCACATACGCCCAACATCAGGTATGGCAGCACACACTCAGACTACCCCCACACCTGACGCGCACCCTGTGACACCGGTGAAACCCTTGTCCTTGATTACCTGGAATGTGCATGGTCTTGGCGATAAAATAAAGAGGGGACTGGTTTTGCAATGCTTGAAACGATGCTCCCCGGCGGTGGCCCTGCTCCAGGAAACGCACCTTACTGGCGTCGCCTGCAAGGCAATGGACAGTTGGGGGTTTACTATGGTGGCACATTCTGAATTCTCCTCCGGCTCTAGAGGCGTGGGTATCCTAGTTAAAAAACAATCCCCACTGATAGTGCACCGTACTAAAACGGATGACCGCGGCTGTTTTGCGGCCCTGATAGGTCAATGGGAGGGCCGATCTATAAATATAGTGTCAGTATACATTCCCCCAGCGTTACACACAGTGACGCTCCCAGCTCTTAGTGACTTCCTGCTGAGTCTCCCGGCGGGGGACCTTTTGATTGGGGGGGACCTTAATGCCACTGTAGATGACACCATGGACCGCCATCCAACGAGAGCTCCTGGGCAGGGTGCGTCCCGCCTTGGGAGCTTTCTGGAGGCGCTAGGGCTTTCCGATGTGTGGAGATGGCACCACCCCGTGACGCTGCAGTACACCTTCCACTCTGGGGTGCACCACAGTTTATCCAGAATAGACTACTTCTTGGCTCCGATTGCCTGCTTAAAGCACGTTGCTAGTATCGAGATAAGACCCAGGGGGATATCCGATCACTCCCCGGTGCAGATGACATACACATACCGCCATACGGCTAGGCGCCGTACCCATCCCATCTATCCGGGCTATTTGCATGTCCCGGAGATCAAGAAAGCTGTGTCTAAGGCAACGAAACACTATTTTCAGGAGAATGTGCAGACGGTAGAATCCCCGACAATTCTGTGGGAGGCATATAAGACTGTCCTTAGGGGACAGGCCATAGTTTCGATCACTGGGTACACACGTGAAAAGCAGCGGGAACTGCATGATATGGAGTTGGAGCTGCATGACGCAGAGGCCCAACACACCAGCGACCCAACGCCAGATACAGCCCAGAAGCTGCGCCTTAAGCAACAACAATATAGGGGATACCTTGAAGGTGTAACCTGATCGCGTCTCACGGCCACGCAACACAAGATATACGAAACCGGGGATAAAGCCGGGAAACTTCTGGCGTGGCTGGAGGGCAGGGAGCGGGGCAGTAAGTGGATAGCGAGAATCCGGACGAGGGAGGGGCAACTCACAACGGATCCACGCGTAATAGTGACCGCCCTGGCGCACCATTTTCAGCAGGTGTATGAATCGTCGTCGACGATCACACCAGAGGTGGCACTAACATATATACAGGATATACCCATGCCTAAGCTTACCCCGGAGGCAGCCCTTTCATTGGAAAAGGACCTCACGGTAGAGGAGATACAGCTGGCAATTGGGTCATTGCAGTCCGGCAAAGCAACGGGATCAAATGGCATTCCAGTTGAGCTTTATAAAAAGGTAGCGGGGACCGTAACCCCACATTTGCTACAGATGTACACCGACTGTTTGGCGATGGGCGAGCTACCACTGGACCAGCGAACTGCCACGATAGTGGCAATACCTAAACCAGGCAAGCCTGCCGACGACTGCACCTCCTACCGTCCGATATCGTTAATTAACGCAGAGGCAAAAATTTTGGCAAAACTATTGGCACTGAGACTAACGCCGCACCTGGCGACCCTGGTTCACCCGGATCAGTCCGGATTCATGCCAGGTAGGAGTACTGCATTGAACTTGCGGCGCGTATTCCCTATCTGCAAGAACCGGCGGTTGTGCTCTCCCTGGACGCCAGAATGGAGTTCGACATGGTCGAGTGGCCCTTTCTGTTTGCAGTTCTTCACCACATGGGCTTCGGCCCTATATTCTGTGCGTGGGTCCGCCTTCTATACACCAAGCCAGTGGCGCATGTTACAGCTAATGGGCACATATCTACTGACTTTCCTTTAACGAGGGGCACGCGACAGGGTTGCCCCCTGTCCCCGCTGCTCTTCGCCCTGGTATTGGAGCCATTGGCGGCGTGGATTCGGTGGGAGCCAACGATCAGAGGTCTCAGATAGTCGGACGGGTGGGAGGACCGCATTTCTTTGTATGCGGACGACATCTTATTGTATATGGCCTCCCCCAGGCGTTCTATAATGGTTCTCCTCAATGTATGAGAGCTCTTCGGGCGGGTGTCTGGGTACACCATTAACTGGTCCAAATCCATCTTATATGTATTGCGCAGCCCCCCGCCACAGCTGCCTCCGGGCTGCCCGCTTAAGGTTACGGACGCCGCGTTTAAATATCTGGGTATTTATGTCACGGCTGATGCTGATGACTTCTTTAAAAGGAATTTGCTGCCCCCGCTTGAGCGCCTTAGGCGGGACGCGACACACTGGGGGTTGTTGCCGCTGACTCTACTGGGGAGGGCAGCGCTTTTCAAAATGATGGCCCTTCCTCGATTCCTGTATGTGCTGGAAAACGCCCCGTTCCCGGTCCATCCCAGTTACTTCAAAGCAATTGCGGCCCAGGTCTCCAACTTGCTGTGGGGAAACAAACCAGCACGCATAGCGCAGGCTAAGCTAGTGAGGGGGTGGTATGATGGGGGGATAGCGCTCCCAAATATACAACTATACTACGGGGCGGCGCAACTGAAGGTGATTAATCAGTGGGTACACATACCACACGCGGATCCTGCATTTCAGGCTGACAGATCCCGCCTAGGAACAAGAAGTTTGCTGTCTCCCCTCTATAATAAGAAGCACACCCGTACACTAATAGGGCCCACGAAACACACAGTTGCCATATGGCACGAAGCGCAGACAAAACTGGGCTGTCATGGGGTCATTACCCAACTCACTCCTCTGTGGGACACAGGGAAACTCGGGCAGCTTAGGAATAGTAAGGGCTTCGACCAGTGGGATGCTATTGGCATTTCTACAGTGGGGGACATGTGGCATAAGGGGGAGGTGGTCACCTTTGAACGCCTCCAGCAACAATACGAATTGGCACCCACTGAATTCTACCGATACACGCAGATAAAGTAGTCCAGGAGGCTTCCCCTATGGGGGATAGGTTGTTGACAGACTATATGCATAAGCGTGCTACGTCGTTTACTTACCGCAAGTTAGTTAACAACCTACCGGATCCCACGATGCCTCTCAGGGACCGATGGATTCGCGATGTGGGCGATCTAGATGACACAGCGTGGCAGGAGGCGCTGTCCTCCCCGAGGGAAGTGGGTATACCCTCGAGACTCAAATTGGTACAGCTCAAAATCCTGCATCGAACCTACTATACAAGATGCACAATGTTTCGGATGGGTAGAGCCTCGCACCCATACTGCCTTAGGCGATGTGGGGGGGAGGAGGGCGCCTTTTATCATACCATATGGCAATGCCCGAAGATTATGCTCTATTGGGTGAAAGTGATGAGGACGATTTCGCAGGTAGCGGGGGTGTCCCTCTTTCCAGAGCCCAGGGGTTGTTTGCTAAATGTTTGGGAATCAAACGACTTAACACAGTTGGCGCAAGACTGGGCGACACTTGGGGTTATGATGGCTAAGCGCAACATAGCGCGGAAATGGGGAGCGGAGGAGGTGCCGTCGCTTAGCGCATGGTGCACCGATATGGACACGGCCATGATAGCAGTGTTTGCCAATCGGGCTGCCCTAAAAAATGGAACAAGCTGTGGGGAGGTTGGAACAAATATAGGGGCAACATTTGCGAACCACTACAAGAACAAACGGATGAGAGCCTTGATGAGGACTGCTAGGGAGGGTGGAGGAGGGTCAAGAGGTGTTATGGGATGTGATTATGTTGTAATGTGCTTTCTTGCAGCGAAATGTTGGGATTTTGTACTGCTGCTGATTGTTATGTATAACCAACGGACGGAGAACCTCTGCTTTATTGTAGTTATCTTTGACAAAATAAAAAAAGATTTTCAAAAAAAATAATACGGTGCATTACTGCTTTCTTGTAGCGCAGCAAGGTGGCTTGCTGCGCTGTGGGAAATATTGATAGATCTGACCCATAGATTTCCACTGAAAAAAACTCTTGTTTTAATCAATTTAGGTAGCTGTGGATTTTGCGCCCTAGCTCAGCCGGCACCTAGGGAAAGCTATGAAACCTGCACATTTCTGAAAAGTAGCCAACCACTGGAGTCCAGGATGGTGTGACTTGCATGGATCCCATCTGGTTTTGCAAACCTCAAAGTTTGGTAAAAAACACATATTTTCCTTGCATTTCATTGTGGTAAAGTTCTGAGATTTGGGGTATCCACATATTCCCTACCACCCAGGGTACCCCCTAGTCACCTAATAACTATAGTACTCCACTTGTGTGGGTGGGGTACAACACAAAGGGTCCTAAAACGCAGTGATGGGGGTAGCTGTGGTCTTTTGAGCTAGGCTCAGCCACCACCCATGGAAATCTACAAACAAAACCAAGGGGATTTCCAGGGTGGTGTGCCTTGTGTGGATTCAATGACTTTTTCTTACCCAAAACGTCCTACAAACCTCAAACTTTGTCTAAAATCACACATTTGACATTTCAGTGATGAAAACTTTCAGAATCAACAGGAATCTACAAAATTCCTATCACCCAGCGTTACCCCACTTGTCCCGATAGAAACGCCGCCTCACTTGTGTTACTGGCCCGAGTGCCGGCAACAGGAACAGATCAAACCAAGGACAATGGGAGTCCTCAACATATCACCATTGTTATGTGCAATGTACTTGTCATACAGCAAACAACTTCAGATGGACAAGGAACATGACAAGCAGGACATATTTTTGTAGTGTTGGGTGTAGAGGTCTGTGTAATGTTTTGAATTTCTAAAGCGCACCATCACCCTTGAGGGTATCTTGCTGCTGATTGAGGACTAGTTGGGGTAGAGCCATGGACTCGCGTATTTGAACAGCTCTATCTATAGCTTCTCGCAGAATTTAAGTGAGGGATCTGATATGTAGAGGCAGGTTGTTCCAGGCTATAGGAGCAAAGTAAGAGAAGATGCGACTTCTGGTTCTGGTGCTGCATATTCAAAGGATGTGTGCGAGTAGAAGTGCAGCTGAGCTCAGGTGTCTGGATGGTTTCTGAAAGGAGAAGCTGTTGTTGAGGTATGCTGGGACAGTGTTGTACAAGGTTTTGTTTGTTAGGAGTTTCAATAGAACATGCTTGTTGTTAGGGAGCCATTTGAGGAGCGGGTGATGTGCGTGCATGGTGGGAAGTTGAGGGTGAACCTGGCTAATTCATATTTTATGACTTGTAGTCGTCTGGTTAGTTGAGTGAGGGAGTCATTGAGTAGGAGTGAGTGTGGCACACATAGGCTTCAGTCCTTTGATGAAGATGAAGTGACAGCATGTGTATCCTACCTTGACTATATGCCTTACAACTATGAAAGCATGCCAAGCCTAAGCTTTACCCAACTGTTCATGTCTCTGTCTCCTTCAAATTCCTGACTAATTCCGTATACTTACTAAGTGAACCTTTCCAACACATTTTGTAGCAGAGGCTCAGCAAAACCTATCTTTCATGCGCCTTTAAGGCAATCAATGTGCTAAATCCAGCTCCTTTCAGTTTGTGAATGTGAGCGTGGGGGTGTCTGAGGATGCCTCTGGACCTAGACTCCTCAATCTGAGTGAGCATATCTACCCTTGAAACTGAGATAAGTGTTTCCATGTATATTGGCTGGCACTCGATTGAAGGGCCCTCTGGGCCGAAGTTTATTTAGTATTGTTTACGTTGTGCAAAAACAATAACATTTGTTATAAAACACAAAAAAGAAACAGGTTGTCATATGGCCGATAGGGTCTTTGTTGACATAGCTAAGTTAGCATTAGCTCTGCTGCCATGATGCTGCTTTTGCGCACGTTACTACATGACTTTATTTTTCGCAAGACTCTGTTTATGACTTTCACATGAGAATCGTCTGCTTTGTGCGTTCTCGGTCTGTTCCTGGAGTTTCGTGTGCAAGGTCGATAAACAATGCCCCTTGTTATTCTGTTCTGGTCAGTCTCTAGCAACTAAACAAAACATGCTAACACAGCTGTGGCTGCTGGAAAACTCGTGCTTTGATATTATGCGGATGCATGTTGGTTTAACACACACTTGGAGAGGGACATTTCCAGGGAGAAGAGTCATACAGTTCCTATGATGTAGATATACGATTTAGGCAGTAAGGTATGGGGTCTGCTGACAAAGCCCAGAGATCTTCTATTATATAATAATACTTCTTCTCACCAAGGGGAGGGTGGTTAGGCCTTATAGTCCTTTATCCACTGTCGTTATAAGCTGACATCTCCCTTTATGATATATGGACTTGCTACAATGCTAACTGTTTTAGGTTTATGCTTTTTGCTGCTGGTAGTGGCTCGTATACTGCGTTATAGAGCACAATAGTTAAAATAAACTTTTTCAACTATAACACTGTGTCAATTCTTATTGTGAACAAGTACGAGTGAGCGAACGAAAGGGAACGTCTTGTTACCGCGATTCCTGTGAGTCAGGAGTGTTGTGTTCTGGGGTGTCTAATCACTTGCATCTTCGTGATTGCTTAGGAGAGCGAGTGAGACACTATGGCTAGTCTTTCCTGGGATTGTGGGTACAGAGGTGGTAGGAAGACTTAGCCCCTATACACTGAGGGCCCGTATTCCTGCACATTGTTCTGTGTATGTGCAGAATCCCTGCAACATGGCGCCACCAACGTTTGGTCTGGTACTTACCTGCAAGACTCCTGAGTGGCGCCCTTCCACAATCCCCTCACTTCTGTTTCCGGAGACGGTTGTGACGGTGTAGCCTCCTATATTTGAAATATTATAGGTTTTTCAAGCTTGAATTCTAAAAGGTCTTTCTCTTTCTTTAGCCCAGTTTTGCAATGCCGCTCGTAGGTGGTTTTAGTATTGTTGTCATTATGGCGGTTGCAGTAACAGCTCCAAACCCCGCTCCAGTCACAGCTTATTTGACTCAACATGGAGTCCCTAATGCTGGTGCTGATCTTTTTATCTGAAAGAGACCTGTTAGTGATAAATCCCTTACCTTAGAATTACCCCCAGGCGTCAGACTGGATCCGGAAAGTTTTTGTCAGCAGTACCCCTGCACGTCGGAAGGTGGCGTCGTGCGGCTCTGTGTCCGTCGTAGGCGTCATGATCACTGGGATGACGTTGTGGCAGCTACTTAGACGACGCCCTGGCGCGCTGACGTCAGTTCTTTCTTTTTCCGCGCCAGCAAGCACAGATCCGGAGAGAGCCGTACCAATAGTCAATTTTGGACTGAGTTTTTTGGGACTTTTGTCTCTGTTCTTTTGAGTCTTTGACTCCTGGTGTATAGGGATACCCGGTTTCAAGTCTTGCAAGGCTTGTCCCCGCACAATGTCAGTGACGCACCCGCACCACGAGTGTCTCTACTGCCTGGGGCACGACCACGACCCTGCGTCATGCCCCGACTGCCAGGCCATGGCTCCGAAAACATTGCGGGAGCAGTCCCAAAAGTTGCTTGAGGCCCGGGAGTCAGCTCCACGCCGTTCCAGGTCCCGTGGGAGGTTGAGGAACCAGTCGCGGAGCCTCCACCATCATTCGGCGAAGTCTTCGCACTCTGGGTCAAGTAAGGCGAAGCACAAGAAGTCGAAGAAGCGACGTCGCTCTTCGCCTTCCCCTAGCCTGTCGCGCAACACGGCTGAGGGTGCGGGTGGTGCCACACCCGTCGCTCCGGCGGAGCCTACGCAGTTGCTGAAGGCCTACCCGCCCTTCCCAGGTCCGTCGGCAACTCCGGCCCAGCTGCAGGAATTTCTGTCAGCCATGGCCCGCCTCTTTGGCCTGTCACACCCCACCGGCGCGCCTTCGGGCCCCGTGGGTCCGACTGGGGGCCCTTGCCCTTCTTCATCGCCGGCCCGACGTCGTCAACGGCTCCAGCCTCGGCGCCGCAAGACCCCCATGGATCCCAGCCGATGTCGGGTGGCTTGGTACGACCGACATCAACGGCACTGGCCGGCTCATCGGCCAATGCCGTAACCGGCTTCCACCCCGACATGGAGATAGTGCCAGACCGGTGTCGATCGACACCCATTCCAACGCCGATGGGGAATTTCTATCCCTTTCTCCAAACTCCTCCTTCTTTTCTGCCTGCCCAGAAGGTTACGGAGGACTGGGAGGGGTCTGAAAACCCTCTCGAAGCCCATTGCAAGTTAGTCCCGGACTGGGAAGAGGATTTGGAGGACGCAGGTGGACTGGATTTTTCTCCAGAACCTGGCACACTGTCTCCTTCTACCGTGGCTACGGAGGAGGGTGGTACTTATTCAGTGGTGTTGCGTAGGGCAGCCAAGGCTCTCCACCTCGAGCTCCCTACAGTGGCCGTCAGGACTAACCTCCTGACAGAAGTGCTTTGGCCGGCGTCTTCCTCTGCGGAGCCACTGTTGCCCTTCAATGATGTACTTTCAGACGTTCTTTTGGGCACCTGGTCCAGGCTCAACACAGGGGCTCCTGTGGTTAGGAACGTGGCCCGACGCCATCGCCCTGCCCCGGGCGACCCCATTTTCCTCTCCTAACACTACCCCTGAGAGCTTGGTTCTCCAAGCCTCTGCATCCCCGAGCGCATTCCCTTCCGCACTTCCGGACAGGGAATCCAAGAAACTGGAGCAGTTTGGGAAGAAGATTTTGTCTTCCACCAGGTCAGGGTTGCGAACACCGCATGCCTCTTGGGCCGTTATTCCCACTCTGTGTGGGATACGGTTGCGCAAGTGCTGCCTCAGTGTCCGGAGGAGGCCCGGACGGTGCTTTCCCAAGCTATTGCTGAGGGGAGAGACGCAGCCAAGTTCACGATTTGTTGTGGCCTTGACACCGCCGACTCGCTGGGCAGAGCGATTTCCACGACGGTGGCCCTATGCCGTCACGCCTGGCTGAGGACAACTGGCTTTTCTGGGGATGTCCAGAATACTCTGATGGACATGCCTTCTGATGGCACTCGCCTTTTTGGTGACAAGGCAGAAAATGCGTTGGAGCGTTTTAAGGACTCGCAGGCTACGGCCAAGTCCTTGGGCCTTTCGGCCACGGGCACTCCTTTGGCTTCTTCTTTTCGCTCCTTTCATGGCCAAGGGAGGGGCGCCCAAACACGTTCATTTCAAAGCCACAGGCCTGCGCAGCAACAGTCTCAGCGCGGGCGTGGAACCCGCCGAGGTGGGTCACGGGGCCAACGGGCGGGTCTGTACACCAACTCCCCTCCCACCACTGCCTCCAAACCTTTCTAGTCCGGTGTTACAGTCCCACCAAATGCCAGTGGGCGGCAGGATTCACCATCACCTCCCCCACTGGCGCACCATCACTTCGGACAGGTGGGTTTTACAGATAGTCCGAAGGGGCTACTTCCTCCCCTTCGAGACTACCCCTCCAGCCATGCCACCTCAGTACCACCGCATGTCGGGGGATCACTTGGCACTTCTCCAGCAGGAAGTTGCGGCCCTCCTGGACAAGGGGGCCATCGAGCGCGTTCCGACACCAGAAGTAGGTTGTGGTTGATACTCCCACTACTTCTTGGTTCCAAAGAAGGACGAGGGACTGCATCCTATCTTAGACCTTCGGAACATCAAACGCTTCCTCCGGAAGGAGAAGTTCAAGATGCTCACACTTGCTCAGGGCTTGTCTACCATAGACCCGCAACACTGGATGGTAGCGTTGGACTTGCAGGTTGCTTATTTTCATATCCCCGTCCTGCCGGTCCATCGGTGTTACCTGCGGTTCACGGTAGGCCATGAGCACTTTCCGTTCACCGTGCTCCCTTTTGGCCTCACCAGCGCCCTTTGGGTGTTCACAAAAGCGATGGCAGTGGTCGCAGCTCATCTGCGCAGATCAGGGGTTTCAGCCTTCCCGTATCTCGACGACGGGCTGTTGAAGGCGGGCTCGCCCTAGGCAGTCGTCTCCCACCTCCAGACTACGGCCGACCTCCTGCATTTGCTGGGGTTCTCCATCAACGAGCCAAAGTCACACCTGATTCCCTCAGAAGCTCCTCTTTATCGGAGCGGTTCTGGACACAGCGCAGTTTTGGGTTTATCCTCCCGTATAGCGAGTCCGGGACATTCGGGCTATGATTCCGATCTTTCAGCCCTTGTCCTGGGTTTCTGTCAGGATGACCTTAAGGCTGCTGGGCCTCATAGCCTCCTGCATCCTGCTGACCAGTCATGCCAGATGGCCTATGCGGGCTCTGCAGTGGGACCTGAAGTTCCAGTGGGCAAAGCATCAAGGGAACCTGTCCAAGTACGTCCAGATCTCGGAGGGCACTACACAACAGTTGCAGTGGTGGCTCACGAACCAGCATTGGGTCAGCAGCAGATCACGCTCCCTTCCCGAACCGTAGGACACAGTGGTGATTGATGCGTACCTCCTGGGATGAGGCGGCCACATGGGAGAGGCGGAGATCAGAGGCCTCTGGTCTCGGGCGGAGTCCAGGCTCCATATCAACCTTCTGGATCTCCGGGCGATCCTACTTGCACTGAAGGCGGGGTGGGGTCTTGGACCCTATGTCAGGAGGCTCTGCGTCTGGACATGGCTGGAAGGCATTTCCTTGGTGGTTCGACACTTGGCGGGTTCTTTGAACGCCAGGGCGGACGAACTCAGCCGCAAGTGCATGATGGATCACGAATGGCATCTTCACTCGGAGGTGGCGCAAGGTCTCTTTCAACAGTGGGGAGAGCCTTGGTTAGATCTATTCGCCACCGAAGAGAACGCGCAATGTCAGCAGTTCTGCGTATTGGAATTTCCAAGGTGGCACTTGCTCGGCGACGCTTTTCGTCACGAGTGGAGTTGCGGTCTATTGTACGCCTTTCCGCCTATACCACTTCTACCCAGAGTGCTGAAGAAGATCAGGCGCGACTGGGCCCAAGTCATTCTTGTGGCCCCGGTCTGGGCTCGAAGAGTTTGGTATCCCGGGCTACTCAGTATGAGCGTGTATCCCGCGATCCGACTGCCTCTTCGGGAGGATCTTCTGTCGCAGCAGCAGGGGAAGGTCCTCCACCCGAACCTGTCTAGTCTCCACCTCCATGCGTGGAGATTGAGCGGTGACAGTTGGCTCCATTTTACTTGCCTCCTGAAGTCTGTGATATCATTCTGGCACCCAGGCATCCCTCCACTAAATCAGTATACGCCTGCAGGTGGAACAAATTTGTGACATGGTGCACAGCAAAGGCTGTGGATCCCCTTTCTGCCCCTCTTTCAGAAGTCCTTTTGTTCCTTCTTTCTTTGGCCCGGCAGGGCTCTGCTCTGGGCACTATTAAGGGCTATCTTTCTGCAATTTCGGACCTCAGGCTCCCTGATCAGCCCTCTCTTTTTAAGTCCCCTGTCGTAAATAGATTGCTCAAAGGCATTACTCACCTTTTCCCTCCTATTCCATTTGTTATGCCGCAGTGGGACTTGAATCTGGTTCTTACTTATTTGATGTGTGCTCCTTTTGAGCCGCTTCACAACTGTCCTCTTCATTTCCTAACTTTGAAGACTGCTTTCCTGGTTGCCATCACCTTCGCTAGGCACGTGAGTGAACTCCAGGCTCTATCCTGTAAACCTCCTTTTCTGTCGGTTCATCGGGACAAGGTTGTGCTCCGCACTCGTCCTTCCTTCTTGCCAAAGGTTGTTACTCCCTTCCTCATAGGGCAAACTATAACCTTGCCCACTTTCTTTCCGCCTCCGCACCCTTCCAGATAGGAAGAGAGGCTCCACCGTCTGGACCCAAAACGTGCGCTTTCATTTTACCTGAATCGCACACAACAGTTCCGGGTGGATGACCAGCTCTTTGTTGGCTACGTAGGCGCCAAGAAAGGCCGGGCTGTACACAAGAGGACTATCTCCCGCTGGGTCGTCTTGTGTATAAAAGCCTGTTATTCTCTGGCTAAAACGAAACCTCCGGTGGGGTTGTGTGCCGATTCTACCAGGGCGACAACAGCTACTACTGCATTGGGACTTGGTGCCCCCCGCAAGACATCTGTCAGGCAGCCACGTGGGCCTCGCTGCACACTTTTACTAAGCATCATTGCCTTGCCAGCCAAGTCCGGAGAGATGGCTTCTTTGGCCATTCTGTTCTCCGTGACTTTCTGGTGTGATCTTGGTTCGCAGACCCACCACCGGGGTTGGTATTGCTGGAGTATCTATTCTAAGGTAAGGAATCTATCACTAACGTGTCTCTTTCAGATGCACAAGTTATTTACCTTCGGTAACGATATATCTTTAAGAGACATTAGTTAGTGATAGATTCCTTACTGCCCCACCCATCCTCCCCGTTCTGCGAACTAATTTCTAGGGTTAAGGTCATCCCTTTCAGGGCCCTAGTTTCAATGCACCAGTGGTCAGTATCTTGCATGGCTCTGCGTTCCTGGCGTGGAAAGTCGTGTACAGAACTGACGTCAGCGTGTGAGGGTGACGTTTAAGTAGCTGCCGCGATGTCATCCCGGCGATCATGATGCCTACAACGGACGCGGAGCCGCACGGCGCCACCTTCCGACGCGCAGGGGTACTGCTGACGAAAACTTTCCTGATCCAGTCTGATGCCTGGGGGTAATTCTAAGGTAAGGAATCTATCTCTAACTAATGTCTCTTACAGATATATCGTTACGAAGGTAAGTAACTTGTGCTTTGTGGTGGAGGCGGACGTGGCTCACCGCTTTGAGGTATTCTATTATTGGGTCACCTTTCCGGAAGTGGGTGTAAATGATAATTTCTTTCATGACTATACTGCCACTGCACTGCCGCAGAATTATCAACCTTACAGATCACTTGAAGTTCCATTAACAGCTTGGCAACACACCATAGTGTCTAATGGCGCCCTTTCTCACCCTTAGACAGCAGTCCGTTTAGGCCCCTTATCAATTGACGGGGCCACGTGGCCCGTTTTGGCTGGGTATACCCCACATCCAAATTCCCTTAATGTTCCTGTCGCAGAGCTATGCGTATTACATACAGCGTTGATACGGGTCCATAGGGCTGTTATACAATTCATGTCGCTCAACATACAATTAGCACCACCTGGTGTTGCTGCACAACCGCAGGGACATGGTGGTTTGGTTATAAGTCCCCTCATTTTATTTATTTATTTCTATTCTTGTGTAGCGCTCAGCTACCCCCAACGGGGGTGTCCCGGCGCTTGTGGACACGGTGAGAGGTGTTATAGAGGTACCATTGTCAGAGTTTGTGAGAGTTATCAGTCCCTAGTTTATAGCGGGAGGCTGAAGAGCCACGTTTTTAAGGTCTCCTGAAAAATGAGTTCAGATTTGGCTTTTCTAATATGGTCGGGCATGGAGTTCCATAAGATTGCAGTTTTGACGGAAAAAGAACGTCCACCAATTCTGGATTTATAGAAACGGGGGATGATGAGGTATTCTTAGGTGTTGGATCTTAGGGTCCTGGACTGCTGATATTTACGAACTCTCTTTTTTAAGTAATGTGGGCCAATATCATTGAGTGCTCTGTAAGCGAGAGTTAGAGCCTTAAATTCGGATCTTCTTTTGACAGGCAGCCAATGAAGACTGCGCAGGTGGGGGGAAATTCGATGTCTGAGTGGAATATTTATAATGAGCCTGGCTGTCGCATTCTGTACGATTTGCAATTTTCTTAGTGAGTATGCTGGCAGTCCCAGGTACATGCTATTTGCGTAATCAAGTTGTGATGTGATTACCGCATGGACTATTGTTTTTCTACAATCTATTGGTAGAAAGTAGAGGAATCTTCGGAGGGCCTTCATTTTCCAAAAACAGGAAGAAGAGACTTGGCTTATTTGGGTCTTGCATGACAGGGAGGTATCTAGTTTAAACCCTAGATTCCTAGCCGAAGAGACTGGGAGGGGTGGAGGGTTAAGTCCCGTAGGCCACCAGAGATGAGATAGTGGGGGAGAGGGCTGGTTAAAAAATAACACCTCTGTTTTTTCTGTGTTCAGCTTTAGGCAGTTAGCTGACATCCATGTTACGATGCCCAGGAGACACTGCCTAAAGTTTGAGAAGATGGCTTCTGAACAGGCTGCGAAAGAAAACACGAGCTGCGTGTCATCAGCATAAGAGATGATATCGACTTCCTGTTTCATTACCAAAGTGGCGAGGGGGGCAAGATAGACATTAAAAAGGGTTGGGCTAAGTGCCGAACCCTGAGGTACACCACATATCAGAGGGCGTGAGCCAGAGGTGTGGGGATGAAGCCGTATTCTTTGTGTGCGGCCTTCCATGAAGGAGCTGAACCAAGCCAAGATGGTCCCTGTTACTCCTAAGTGTTGAAGCCTGTCCAAAAGGATCTTATGAGAAACTGTTGAATGCTGCCGAGAGGTCTAATAACACCAGCATCGCACAGTTCCTTTTATCCATGGTTTCCCTGACAGTTTCAGCTACCTCAAGTAGGGCCGTTTCCGTGCTGTAACCCGCTCTAAATCCTGATTGGGTGTCATGAAGAAGTTTATTTGATTCCAAGAATGTTGATAACTGATTTTGTACTTCCTTTTCGAGGATCTTAGCGGGTACTGGCAGGAGGGAAATAGGTCTAAAAATTTTCAAAATTGTGGGGTCTGCGTCCTCCTTTTTTAAAATTGGTTGAACGATAGCAGTCTTCCAGCTAGATGGATAAATGACAGTTTCCAGCGAGGTGTTCCAGAGCTGGTTTAGGGCCGGATTGAGCAATGATGCTAATATTTTAAAAAACCTGCGTGGGCAGGGGTCAAGAGGGGAGCCGGATTTAGTTTTATCCAACTGCTTGAGAGATGTAGCCAGATCAAAGGGGGTAAATTCAGACCACGTTGTTGTGGGGGATAGGCGGAGCAATGACGTGATGGCCGGGGAAGGTTGCATAAATGTCCTGAATCTTCTTTTGGAAGAACGCTGAAAGATTTTCACAGAGTGCAACAGAGGGGACAATGTTACTTCTCAATGCCTCTGGTTTGAGAAAGCCCTGCACAATGTAAAAAATTTCTTTAGAAGAGTTGTCAGCTAATTTTATTTCGTTAGTAATGTAGTCTTTAATCGCGGAACGTTTTAATTTGTGAAACTGTTTTATTGCCTTTCTATATGTGTTTTTGGCTTCATGGTCGTAGGCTAAGCGCCATAGCCGTTCAAGTTTCTTACATCGGCTCTTTTCTACTTGAAGTGCTGGTGTAAACCAAGGAGCCGAGAATGTATTTCTGGATTGTTTTATTGATTTCATAGGAGTGACCTGGTCAAGAGCCGTTGTAACCCATTGATTAAGACTTACAGCGTCATAGTTTGGGTCTCCAGTAAATGGCAGAGGGGTGTTTAATAGTACAGGTCCTAATGTTTCAGGGGTAACTTTCCTCCAGTTTATTTTAGTATCGTATTCAAATTTGTTTGCATTATGGTTAATAGACGTAGTTAGATAGAAAGGAACAAGACAGTGGTCCGACCAGAGGAGAGGGATGGGATCTTCGGTTATTAAATTGGGGATATTGGTGCAAATGAGGTCCAAGGTGTGTCCAGCCTTGTGTGTGGGTTTAAAGACTAGTTGTTTGAGGTTTAGACCAATTAGCATCTCTGTTAGTTGAGTAGCTATGGGACATGTGTCATTGTCCATATGGACATTGAAATCCCCTAATACCAGGAAGTTGGTGTATTTTAATGAGAGGTCAGCCAACTGCTCGCAAAGTTCCCATAGTTCGGCGGGCTTGGAAGTGGGTGGTCTGTAGATCAGCATACCCGCAATGGAGAGCTTCGGAGAGATTGTGATATTGAAAGATAGAGCTTCTATCAGGTCGGTATCTTCGACCCTTTTATGTAGGATTTCCCAGTCCTTTCTGATAATAACCGCAAGTCCACCTCCCGTTCTATCATCTTTCCGATTTTCTAATACTATTTTACAGTTGTCTGGGATCGCCTTTGAGATATCAGGAGTAGAGCTCTCTTTCATCCATGTTTCTGTTAGAAAGATGAGATCCCAGGAGTTGGAGTCAAGTAGTAGCCAAATGTCATCTACATGTTTAGGGAAGGATCTGCAATTGATAAGACAGGCTTTTATTTTAAGGGTGGAGCTGTTGCCCACAGTAATGGGCTCTGAGGATGAAGCTTTATCTAGGACTTTGCCCTGTCCCCTCATGATGAATTCTGTGATGGTCAAACATCCGCAAAATAATGATGAATTTCCTTATTGGATTGCTGAAACATTTGAGCAACTTAAAGCTGTTTTTCCAAATACCATTCCTGTTGAGAAACACAGGAACTTGACTATGAGCTTACCTAAAGGCCTTGTTCTCGAGTTAGCTGATTGTAACACTTGGGGTAGGGTGTTTGCAGCGGTATATTCGATATGTTTTGGCACCCCCTCAACGACCGCTCTCCCTTCCGTGATAAAACGTGTTTAGGATGAACACAGGGCCGAATCGGCCCTGGAGTTGGGAATGAGACTGGTGGGAGTGTTCAACATTGTTTGCGATATGATCCTTGCTAATGTGAAGGGTGAAGCTGTACACTTACAAGTGGCTCAATGCTTGGAGGCTGTTTCTGTGCAGACAAACAGTGCAAATTACCTAAGACTATTGCTAAAGCTTATAAAACATTAGGGCCCAATAGTCTGGGAATTAAGCCTTTTACTCAAACTCAACCCCAACAAAAAGCCCAAACTGAGAAGGATGGGTGCCCATTCTTTCCTAAAAAGAACTGTATTAAAAAACAGGCAGAAAAACCAGAATCAAGGTTCGCGTGCTGGTTCACCGACACCTGATTCTTCTGAGCGTACTTATGATTTAGGCGACTACACAAAAATTAAGACACCAGACAGATTTCAAGTCCCTGATCAGCGCTCTCCTTGTTCTTTGCAGGACACATCAGACTCTCAAGTCCGTGGTGGAGAGCGCCAGGATTGGAGCAAAGGTGCGACCGCTCAACGGTCACGAGATCAACCTCGCCAGTTTGAAATAAAAGCCAAATAAGAGGGACTGCCTCGTTTTCATCCCCCATATCAAAAGAAGAAAGCTAAACAGCCTTACACATCAGAATGGGCATTGGCCCTGGCTCCCGTGGTGTATCTTAATCAGGTGGACTGGGATAGAGATTCGCCGGCACATGAGATTCCTTTGCAATCTACGCCACAGCCTCAACCACAATATCCAATCAGACGAGAGGCTAAAGCTTCGTCTGTGACATTTTGTCCCAATTGGAATATCAAGGTGTAATTGAACCCTGTGTATCACCCTTGAATAATGCACTTTTTCAGATATGGAAACCGGACTGTTCATATCGCATTGTGTTGGATTATCGAAATTTAAGTAGTCATGTTCATACGTTTGCAGTACAGGACACACAGTGCTCCGTGTTAGTGAATAACTTTGTTTGCAAAAAATACAAAACAACACTGATATATCCAATGGTTTTTACAGTCACAATTTGGCTCACAAGAGCTGGGATTTGACCTCATTTAGCGCGATCGGCAACCAAGAAAGATTTACGAGTTTACCTATGGGTTATAAGAACAGCCCTGGGGCTTTTGCTGCACGTGTTGTGTATTTGTTAAACAGCATTGACCCAGATGCATTCTCCTACGTCGAT
The DNA here is from genome assembly GCF_964204655.1 of Triturus cristatus. Classification (NCBI taxonomy): domain Eukaryota; kingdom Metazoa; phylum Chordata; class Amphibia; order Caudata; family Salamandridae; genus Triturus; species Triturus cristatus. The sequence goes on from NC_140593.1 coordinate 460,263,130, forward strand.
GATATTTATATGATGGATGATGAGCTGATTCCACATCTAGTCTGCGTGGATTCGATCATTCTGTTGTTTGCCGACTTTGGTTATAAATTTAACTTTGCAAAATCACACCGCTTGTTTGGCGGTGCTTTTCTTGGGCTATGATCTCAATAATGAAGGTAGGGGGTTGGCTCCACACTTCCTGGAGAAATGTGCACAATTGCATCCTCCCATCTACTCTGAAAAAACTTCAATCTTTGCTGGGATTTTTGAATTTCAGGAGGACATACATTCCGGATTATGCCCAGTGTATCAAACCGCTTTATGGATTGATACAACCCACAAATTCTTCTGCCAGCTGGCTTCCAGAACCTACCTCTATTCTACAATCTTTGCACTCTGATCTGCTAGCGACTAACGACACGTGGTAATTCTACGAACCTGGTCATACGAATTGTGCTGGGGACGGTGGGTTTCACTTATTTGATGTTCAACGAAGGCAACACGGTACCTATAGCATAAAAATCATATCAGCAGAAATGCGATTTCAAATGTTGAAAAGATTTTGACTGTGGTTCAAATGGCGATTCTGAAAGAAAGATCTCTAGCGCAGGGAAAACGCATTCTTATGGTTTCGCCGATACCTACTTTAGAAGCAGTGACCAAGGCGAGTGTACCAAATTCTAAAGCTTCACATCCCCGTTGGATACAATGGTCTACTTCCTTGACATCGCTTGATGTCACGCTTATCTTTGATCCTGCTCTACAGACACAGGAGTTTTTGCAGTATGAACATGTTCATCCTCCTCCGTTGCCATTATTTCCTTTGGATCAGTACACCTGTATCATTTATACCGACGACTCGGCTCAACAAGGCATCGAGTCCAAACATGCTTATTCAGCGGCCTGTGTTAGTGTGGCTGATTCAATTGTAAATGGTGAATTTAAGTTTTCCATTGTGCATACACAAGGCACTTGGGGACTGTACGGCGCAATTGGCGGGGCTGCGTGCTCTAATTTAAGCTCAAGCATTTGCAGATCCTAATGTGAACACTCTTATTGTGTGCAATTCTTACTACTGTGTCCAGTCTTTTAATGACAACTTATACTTTTGGTCTCAAAATGATTATCGAGACTCCAAAGGCAGTGCAATAAAGCATAAAACGCTTTTGGTTTGAGTGGCGGAACTTAGAGATCGTCTGCCACTCACACAGGTTATACATACTCTTGGCCATCAGCATGTGAGAACACGTGCTCTTGGAAATACTTTGGCTGACGTGGCAGCCAAATCTGCAGTAGCCACATGTTCCGTTGCAACAGTTACAAGGTCCATGACTCAAATAAATAATGAAATACTGACAGCTATAGCTGCTTCGAAGGACGGAACTGATTTCCCGCAGGGGTTTCCTTCTAAGTATTCCTATAATTTGTCACCCAAACAAGTTCCTTATGCTACTATACCGTCAGTTGGGGATCGGATGATACCCGACATGGACTGCAGGCTTCATTTGATCATAGCCACACACGAGGGCATGGCTTCTGCACATGCCGGAGTGTCTGCGACTGTTTCTATGAAAAACTGGCCTAAGTTCCCTTAAGAGCTCTTAAAAAACTGCTAAAGGCTTTGCCACACTGGGTACTCGTGTGACAATGTGGCCTACATTCCATCCACTGCTATGTGCAATTTGGTGACTGTAATGCACTTTTCATATGGCGAACAAAACATCTACCACATTCTGGCAGCAGGTAAGGGTGTCAAGCAGTCCATAAGATAGCCCAAGATTTTGTCATCTAGAGGAAACAATATGAAAGGCTGCTTGCTTAGTGCAGTAGTGGCCCATGAAAGGCATGTGTCCTTGCACAGCCATTGAACATTATATACTAGGGCAGCACCCCTTCAGTCAAATTCCCAATACTTCACTTTTGTATAGTACAACATAAGCAATTTGGAAAACATAGGCCTGCCTGAGATGGGCACTGAGGGCAGTAATACTGTCTCTCCAAACTCTTTTCTTACATAGAGCAGACTTTGCAACCACAACATATTAGAGTCTTTCAAATGCAGGAATATAGTTGGCAAAGTGCTGATCTTGCAGTTTTGCAATGTCATCCACAGCAGATGAAGAAGAGGTTACTGCTTTTGGAGCACATATAAATTAAATGGCGGTAACTGAAGGTCAAGGAAAGACATCTGTCTTCCATCAGGTGGACAAGCAAATTCTTATACCATGTGCAAGTTTTATGATTGTGTTATATGGTTGAAGTACCTGCTCATTCTCTGCCCATGTACTTCTTGTAATCAGGTATACAGATGCACTTGTGAATTTCGGCTAATTTACCCCAAACAATGACCAGGGAAGTGCTCTTATGGATTGTAGTGAGAAAGTGCACAACCCGCCTATTGAAAAATTTGACTGTGAGCAGTTCATTGGAATACAATGTAGTGCTCTGGGATTTTTGGAGTTTCTTACAAACAAGCTCTTGCAGGAATCTTTTGTGGTGACATCAAACTGTGCCTTATGCCATGGTGCCAGCTTTGTACAGATCCCTGAAAGGTTCTACTCCCATATAGCAGCCGTCCTTTGTACAAGATCAAGTACTCATCAGTATTCTTTCCAGGAGTATAATCTCTGGAAACCTGGCAGACAAATGTTCCACGGCAGCCTGAATTTTGAACAACAACCTGACATGGTCTAGATGGTACCAGACCAATATAGTATAATCATTGAAATACAGCATCTGCTACAATAGCAAAAATCAATGTCTGCTCATGACCAGTGGGAAGCTGGGTGTTACCCAAACCATGCGAGTAGACCAGCAGGACTGCATGATTTGTGTGTACACTCCCCCCATTTTGAACATAAGGCCCAGAAATGAAGGCAGAGAATGATGCAAAAGAGTGTGTCTATGCTCCCTCAGAGCAAAGAGACACTTCTCAACATCCAGAAAGAGATGGACGTAGTTAATAAGTAAATAATTTGCTGTATTCACTTTACATCCAGCATCTGCAGTGAACAGGGGAATTTGGGGCTGCACTAAATTGGGGGGCCATCAAGAGAGCATTTGGTCTGTGTTTTCCATGAATGTGCTCTCTGAGGTGGTATACCCTAGCCCTTTTTCTCCTCTGCAAAGATTGTGCTTGTACGACATGGACTGTTAAGTTCATGGCCTACAGGAACTGGGTGCATGCATAGAGGTGGGCACATGTGCCCCCCTGAATGCATCCACATGGCGCTGAGGCACCAGGGGGTGTTTCCACTCAGCCACAGTCCACCACCATGAAAACTGTGGTGGAGCGGAAACTCACAATATGCTTGGCAAGACAGTGGCAGTCCTGCCAAGCATATCAGCTGTCTGCCGCAACACTGCCAGGCAACAGCTGTTCCCTGGCGGCTGGCAGGCAATGGCGGTCTGACCGCCCTATTTGGAATAAGGCAGTCCGGAGACTGCCATTGCTGCGCCCTCACGAGTCTGGCAGTGCGTGGACCCAGACTCTTAATTAGGCCGCAGCAGCCAGGAAACCGCCATGAAAACCATGTTGGAGAGGAAATTGGTAATATGCTTGGTGCGACCTCAGCGGTCCCGCCAAGCATATTGCGGCCTACTGACTGCCACAAAACTGCCAGGGAACGGCGGGCCCCTGGTGGCTGAGGCAGAGCAATGGCGGTCTGACCGCCCTATTTGTAATACGGCGGTTGGGAGACCGCCACTATTGTGCCCCCACAAGTCTGGTGTTCCGTGGACTGCCAGACTCGTAATTAGGCCCCTGCCGAAACCGCCAGGGAATCACCATTCCCTGGCAGTGTTGCGGCAGTCAGGAGGCTACAATATGCTTGGCCGGACCATAGCGGTACCGCCAGGCAAATTACGAGTTTCCTATCTGCTACAGTTTTGAAACCCATGGTGGAGGGGTCCCCCTGGTGCCTCAGTGCCATGTGGATGCATGGGGGCACAACATGAGCTCCCCTGTATGCATGCACTTCAGTTCCTGCACAACATGGACTTAACAGTCCGTGACGTGCAGGAACTGTTTTTTGGCATTACCATTGCGGTGCCCATTTTCAGGGCAGTGCCGTAAACATTAAAAAAAAAAAGTCTGCCAGACACGAGAAATACTCTTAATCTGGTGGGTGGCCTGACCAATGGTTTGGCGGTGCAGGGCAGACTCTGCGCCGCACTGCCAAACTCATAATCAGGCCCTTAGAAAAAAGCTTCAGAGCAGCCCTACCGGATGTAGTTAGTCTGGAACTTGGGCAGGGAAGGCAGAAAATTCCAAACACCTCAAATGAAAATTTCATGAAACTTCTCCCACTTCAATAAAGGCATCAGGTATCAAAAAATAGGACTCTCAGACCCACTGTTCAGTTCACTTTCTAGACCTGTGGAAGGACTCTTAGAGGACGGCTTCATTCTGCGTACTTCATAAGACTGCATTACTGCAATTGGAAGGACTCTCTGCTGCCTGAAGTCTGCCTTGAACTCTCAAAGTCCTGCTGTGCTGCTTGAACCAGGACTACCAGACTGACTCCAAGGGCTAGTTTGCTGTCCTCCTGATCAGAGACTTAGGGAAAGAAAAGGCTCCAACCATTTTGAACCTGCACCTAGACCCAGCCTGAGGAAGTCCTGACCCTCTGATTGGTTCTCCCCAGTCCTGGACTCTCTGAAGTGGTGCTAAAGCCACCCAGATATCCATAATTCAAAACTTATAACTTGGACATTTTTGGGCTCAAAAGTGCTCTGAGTGCCAAAAGGAGATGAGGGCCAATCTGCTTGTCGATAACCTGCTTATCGATTCGCCCATGGTTCATGACTGGTCGTCCTGACTTTGTGGTAGCTCCCTCTACGTTCTTCTCTGCAGGAGAAAATCCTGTTCAATGGTCCTTCTCAGGAGTATCTGGCCTCTTGAAGCTCTCATCGGCTACAGCTTGCAGCTTTGTCCCGCAGGAGATTTTCGACTTCGAAAGAAGTAAGAACGTAGAAAGCTTCATCACAACTTTATCCAGTGGCTCCCCAATGATGACGCCTCCTCATTGGACACTGTCTGCAACCTTGCCACGCTGAATTTTACTTTCTCAGACACTTTTTTTGCTGAAATTTCTTCTAAGTCTGAAGGCAAGTGCCAACCGGGCCCAACCCACTTCTTGTATCCGACTCACACCGTATTTTTCGACTTTGACCCGATTTCACGCAATTAAATGTCCGCAGTGGGCGCTTTGATCTTTTAGACGCTGGTTTTTACCCTAAACTTTTAAAAATTCATAACTTCAGTCGTTTTGGTCTCAAGTATTTCATTCAAATTTAATCTAGTTTTCTAAATTGTTGTGTTTTCACTTTATTATTGTTTGTGTGCTGCATAAATACTTTAAACAAAATGTTAAGTCTAACTGCTAATGTGCCAAGTTACCAGAGGGCTAAACTCAGGTTAATTTAGTGACTTTTGTGGTTCACCCGGACAGGGATTGTGGCTGTTGTGTGAGCAAGGTGAACACCCACTCAACGAAAAGCCCAATTTCTCACACACGACAAGCTGAAGAGATGGAATTAAAAAGTAGTCTCAATAGTGAACAAGTACTGCCTGATAATGTTACATTAAATACCATATGCTAGGGCCAGCATTTCATGGAGTCAGCTAAGCTAGTCGGCACAACCTGTTATGGTGATATACAGGAACACGAAAGTCAGACACCACAGCATAGGCACAGGCACCAACAGTTAACACCCTTCTTATATCATGGTTTGACTGGTATTCGGATGTGGAATGAATACACCCAAACTACAAAACTACGTTTCCCGTAAGCCCCCAGGGCGGTCCAGTCAGAAATGCCGTCAAACAGTATAAATTATTTGTAAATAAATCCATATTTTTGGCATTCATGTTAAGGGCATGAAGATAGGTCTCGTTTTAATGCCATACAGTATGTAACTGTCTTTTCTATAAGCACATATTCCTCCCTTTGGACTTGAATTGGATATTTGGATCAACTTCACAAGGGAACAAAAACCCTGCTTGTCTTTTGGATCAAATTTGCGGGGGAACAAATACAGAAACTCCACTTCTAAACAGACCAGCGACCTGCAGCCAGGGTCTGTAGTGTTCTAGTGGGGGACGTTAGCATAACCAGGGGGCTCAACACAACAGGGACAGTTTCTCCATTAGGACTCTAGGGCTTAGAGCCCATGCCTGAGCCGAGCCTTGAAAGAATTTGCTATGTAAATCATACACCAAGCATCATTGCACACTGTTTATGTAGTGCAAACTCGATCTAAAGGTATTGGAACACTTTACATGAGCACCAGTTACATTACACCAGGTCACCGTTTGTTTATAGGGACAAGGAGACTAAGGGCATCATTCTGATGCTGGGCAGTCGGACCGCCAACCGCTATTGCGGGTGGTCCGACTGCTGCATCATGATGCGACCACCGGGTTGGCTGTTGGAAACACTGTGAGGGCATGCTGCGGCCATGAAAAAAGGGCCGAAGCACATGGCTCCACCTGGCAACACCTCTTGCACATTCGTGCACTGTGTGCCATGCACATGGCACACGGAGGTGTGTGGGGGCACTACATGTGCCCCCAAGGCTACTTTTTAGAAGCCAGCAATGGACAGGCCCTGTTTGGGGCCCCCATATCTGTTTCCGACAACCTTTTCATGGCGGTGTTCCCACCATGAAAAGGCTGTTGGAAAGGGGTATTGTAATCCCGACTGCGATGCCTGCTTCTGCACAGCTGCCATCCTGGCAGAGGAAGCAGTCTTGCATCATACAGAATTGGGCCAACCACTAGCATCGTAATGTGGCAGTCGGGCCGAAAAGAAGCTGGCTGTCCGACAACCACCTCCAGCCTGCAGGTTACCCTACTGCCCGCCATCCACATCAAGCCCCAATTGATTTGCCCAGAATCACAGAATGTTGAGTGGACTTGCGGAGACTCGAACCAGGTTCACCCAGTTCCAAAGTTAACGGGTCTGGCCATAAGGCCACATCCAGGGTAAAGTGAGGGAGGCAGGCAGAAGCCACGTGAAAGCTTGGCTCATGATGGGCCCGAGGTTTAAACAGGACCTCGAACTGAGCCAGATCCAGGCTTCAGGCTCGAACTTTCAGTGGCTCGCCCACCTCTACTGATGAGTGGATTAAAATACTGCCTCAGATCATCTCATGATCCAAGACATTGTGTATGTACTGCTATGAACGTTTGTCTATTTAGACCACCCAGGAATGATAATCTACTGACTAGTGAAGGAACAGCTGATTTGTGTTCTTGGCAGCTGAATCAGACTCCTTTGTAAACGTATGGTAATCTTGTTATTCTATATAATTTACTTTGGCTAAATGTATACTGAGCTCGTTCATAAATACGAATAAACATATTTGATGATAATAAAGGAGGAAAGCGTCAGTAAATTAAGTCTCAACTATGGCTATACTGGCATTTTCAATGAATAATGAATTCCATCTTTGAAAAATGTTTTCAAATTATCACCTGTGTTTAGAAAGCCGTCTGTTTTCCTAAATCTTAATTATTTAAAAATACTTTTCATCATACTGTGCTTTAGGGTGTTAATTTCCTTGAGAAAATGTTTACACTTGTTGTCCTCTGCAAAGAAGCTGGTGATTCAGGCTTTGATAACCTCCAGATTAGATTATGGTAATGCCTTATACTTTGGATTACCTGAACAGCTGCTGGGGGCAAACTTCAAGTAGGCCAAAATGCTGCAACCCCTTTACTTCTGAACCTCCAATTAGAACACGGATGTCTCCCCATTTGCGAGATCTTCATTGGCTCCCTATGAAGAAAGGAATCTTGTTTAAAGCTCCTGTGCTGCTCCATGGGGCCTTGTTTCAGACAGAAGCCGTCTATCTCAGGGCAAGGTTCAGATTCTATAATCCACGGAAAAAATTGTGAACAGCTAATAAACTGTTAGCGGCAAATCCCAAAATTCGATGAGCCAGAGCGGGAGGAAGATCGCTCGGGTATCAAGGACCTGCTGCATGGAATAAAGTACATTTGGAGCTCCGAGCTCTAACAAATACCGCCATGTTTTGAAAATGGCTGAAAACCTGGCTTTTCGTGCAAAATTAATATATCTTTTTAGAGCTCTATGTCAGACCTGCCACCACATGCCGGGACACTCTTATGAGTAGCTGTATGCAATATAAGTTGCATCATCATCACTAATTTTAGGCAATAATTTAGCATGGTATGGTCACGGTGTACATTGTACTGTTTAGGATCACGTTCTGAAAGATTTTTTGTCACATCACAGAAGGGTGTTGATGGGTTAGGAACTTTTTAGCCACCTCTTTACTTCTGTGTCTGTATTACATTTGTACAGGCAAATGTATAATTGGTTTAATCGTAAACCACTGGAGAGTTGACAATATGATTATGCATTAGAATTTTAGCTTGCGTTCTACCTATGGGTTAAATATCTGCATTGTATTAGGGCGGACGCTGCATATATTAAAAGAAAGAAGGCAGTATGATGTACATTTGCTGGTCAGTAACTGTTGTATGCACTTCAATCAAGGGGACAAAACACCTTAAATTTGAGATTTAAAATTGTGATATAAGAACTGACTCACAAAACTAAACTCTTTTTGAGTACACACTCCTGCCCCTCTATTATCAGATGATTCATCAACACCAGTGGCGGCTGGTGACATTTGAAAGTGGTGAGGCATAACATTATTGTCGTACTGCACTGCGGCAAGCGAGCGTAGTGAGCGAGCTCGAACAACCTACCAGGTGGGGGGGGGGCCTGGAGGGTTTCGGGGGGGTTCTCCCCCCAAGCAAATTTTGAAAACAAAATGGACAATCGGTGAATTTTTAAGCAAATTTGAGGAAGCAGGAAGGTTAATAAAGCAATTAGTGCTGGGCCTAAACTGCCCTCGCAGGCTTATCTACAAGTTCCTCATCTCAGCACATCTTAGACACTGATAGGCTGGCGCTGGCAGGGGCCACCCAACCTTACTTGCAGATCTCACTTTGTTTGATGGTAAAGCCAAAGAGTGGATCTCCTATCTCACCGAGTGATCTTTCTTGGCCTTCTGCTGCTCCTCCACTTGCCAAGGGTTGTGCATCTGTCATTGCACTGGGTTAAATCAGATGCACAACAGATTGTGACAGGGAAAAAAGCTGGGTATGGACTATGAATAAGGGTGGGAATGGGCTGAGGGAGGACTGTGGATGGCTAGAGAGAAGGGTTGGGGTGGGCTACAGAAAAGGACTGAAGATAGAAAAGGGACGGGAGAAAGCCTAAGGATGGCCTAGAGAGAAGGCAGATGACTATGGGCTAGAGAGAAGGACTGAGTATGACACGGACAAGAGCTGGAGATAGTACAGTAAAAGTGCTGGGGATGTGCCAGACCCTCTGCCAAGCCTACCCAGAAATGCATTTCTCAAGTCTGCAAAACTCCCAGAGGAGTCCCAAAATAGGCTCAAAGAACCCTAGGTCGGGTAGCCTAGATACCACAAAATAGGCATTGCAATGAGACTTAACAAAACTATCATTCTGTTGCGGCATGAATTAGGAAACACTGGGTGGCTTTAAATCGCCCACACGCAGGCGGGGAAGGAAGGCTATGTTTAACGTACTGTATATTTTGTGCAGGTCCCAAAAGTCCTAATAAAATGGTAAACCATCTCAAGTCTTGCAATGCACATGAACTAAACCAGAAGTGCAGCTGTTATGGATAAAAGGGACACTGTTTGCTAAACAAAATAAAAAACAAAGCAAAACATATGTGGCTCGCGCGAGAAATCAATCAAGTTGTCAAGAAACTTAAAATACAGCATATAAAGTACAAAACACAAACACAGCAAAACTATTTCCAGTCAGAAAGAGAAAGACCATTTCCCCTCAGCAGTACTAAAATTAGAGCGTATTACCTGCAAGCCTGATCGTCGCAGGGCACCGCAGACATCATCTGACTGTACCTAAAGACGGGAAAAAATGGACAAAAACGATAATCAACAAGCCAGAAAGCTGTCCTCCGACCATGTTTACCGCTGAACCTTTCGAAGAGAAAGAAGAGATGCACAGAGGAACCAATATGTGGAAAATGGCAACTACTGCGAAAACATATGTTTTACACTACACTGATTGGCACACTGTGCGATGGGACGTAGAGAAGAATAAAACACCTGTGCAGTCAGCTCAGAAGCCAGTAGGTGCAAAACGAGGACGACATATCCCAGAAACGAAAATAGCAGCAGTACAATGTTAACTCTGCGCTGTTCTTGTCCCTTTTTTTCAGTGTCAAATTAATAATTTGATCTGAGTTTTTGTGTAACATATTGGCTCTTGCATTTTAACGGCACACACCAACATATGTGAGACATCCTGTAAACACGCTTTACTTTCGCGAGCGTTTATAGCAAAACTGAAATAAAATAAATGCTACTCAAAAACGGGCAATGAATAACAAGGTACAAATTGTTTTAGAAGGTGTCAAAGATCATGCATGCCAATAATACTCAGTACAGATAAAAAATAAGGTAAATCTGAGCTCAAGTAACGATGCGGATGATCGGATCTCCGATTGGTGATGGAAATGATCCAACGATTAAGGAACCAAACAAGGCTGGCTGACTGAGGTGATCCAAGGTACACTTATCCAATGTATGGTTACAGTTCCTATAATAAGAGAAAAGTGACAGCCAGCAGATAAGCTGTGGATAGAAGGGAATGTCTCCAAAGGTAGGGTGAGTGTGCAGAGTGAGGAGAGAATACTCCTAGTGGTAGTACTGTGTGCCCTCACACACCCTCGCGGATGTATAGCATCATCATTGGACACGGTTGCTCCTCGTGGGGGTGGCGCTGCAGTCCCTCACGGGCCCTTGATTAGGGGCTCTCTGGTGGAGTTCTTTTAAGGAGTTGCCGCATTTGTGAGTGAGGGTATGTGGGTGAAGAAGTGCTAGTGAGTGTAGGATTAAAAATGAAACAGGGAACTAAAATATTTTAATCATGAGTCCCCTGGTCCAAACTAAAAATATTCGGGGATGGAGATGCACTGTAGTGCTGTTCAGAGAGGGGAATCTAGACCAAATAAAAGTCCCACTTCTCTCGACGCGATTGGTGTATTAACAAAGGTGATTTAATGGAAAGGTCAACATGTTTCGCGCTATAAATTGGTCCCTAATGGATCCCAAAGCGCTTCGTCAGGACCGGGAAAGTGTGTTAGAGAGTGGGTTTCGGGTAAAGACTGCCCATAATCCTACTCATTACCTAGGTCTGGTATGCTTGACAGTTAGTGTCCAGAATCAGTTATTATACTTCGATCCTGTTCACAGCCTAAAAGGGAGACAAAAAGAAGAGGGGAGGAGACAAAAAGAAAGGGGAGAGAAAAAAGGGGGGGTAATAACTTAATAAAGATATATATTCTATATATCTCACATAGACGGAGACACTGGTGCGCACTATGTGCTGTGATGCCTCATGCATGAGGAGGACGTCAACCATAGTTGTGTCTAAAGGGATCATGTAGAGATGATCAATCAAGGAACTGGGATGGTGCCCACCGAGGTTGGGTTAACACGGTGATGATCATGGGCTCTCTGGGCCTCGAAAGTGACTAGAGTCCAGGTGTAGGTGGTAAACAGGGTGTGAGACAGGTCGTTGTTGCCTCAATAGTGACTGCTATGGGAAGTGACTTGAATAGGCTACCTTATGCGGTATCGAAGGTGAGGATGCTGTGCTGATCATGCCTCGTGCTGGCAAGGGAAATAAAGGAGTGAGTAACTGAATAAAACGGGGTGGCACGGAGTGTAATGGTGATCAAACCTCGAGAAAACCGTGGTGATGCGGTAACTCGTGGATAACCCCGTGCGCATTACTCGATATATAAACAGTCTGCAGCATGATAAAATATCTATACGGTGAACGAAGCTACATATGTGAATCGCCAGCCTACCCTCTCCTCCTTGGTGATGGGCTCCGTCAGCAATGCCGCGGAGTAAGGCTGAAAAATAAATGCGAGAAAGCTCTGCGGTAACAGTCAGAGTTGAAAGGGAAATTGCTGGCGGCTCCTCAGTTAAAGGGGAGAAAAAGCGAGACAAACGAGAAGAGGAGGTACTTACATGTCTGTGCTCCTTAAGCCTCGGGGAAACCTACCCGTGCGGTTGCACTGCCGGTTACACGGTAAGTGCGGCTGCAGGCTCGTTAAATAGTGTGAACGGTGATGCAGTGGGCCCTGTGAAATGACGTAGTGTCAATGCGACATTCTTTTTGTCTCCCTTTTAGGCTGTGACCAGGATCGAAGTATAATAACTGATTCTGGACACTAACTGTCAAGCATACCAGACCTAGGTAATGAGTAGGATTATGGGCAGTCTTTACCCGAAACCCACTCTCTAACACACTTTCCCGGTCCTGACGAAGCGCTTTGGGATCCATTAGGGACCAATTTATAGCGCGAAACATGTTGACCTTTCCATTAAATCACCTTTGTTAATACACCAATCGGGTCGAGAGAAGTGGGACTTTTATTTGGTCTAGATTCCCCTCTCTGAACAGCACTACAGTGCATCTCCATCCCCGAATATTTTTAGTTTGGACCAGGGGACTCATGATTAAAATATTTTAGTTCCCTGTTTCATTTTTAATCCTACACTCACTAGCACTTCTTCACCCACATACCCTCACTCACAAATGCGGCAACTTCTTAAAAGAACTCCACCAGAGAGCCCCTAATCAAGGGCCCGTGAGGGACTGCAGCGCCACCCCCACGAGGAGCAACCGTGCCCAATGATGATGCTATACATCCGCGAGGGTGTGTGAGGGCACACAGTACTACCACTAGGAGTATTCTCTCCTCACTCTGCACACTCACCCTACCTTTGGAGACATTCCCTTCTATCCACAGCTTATCTGCTGGCTGTCACTTTTCTCTTATTATAGGAACTGTAACCATCCATTGGATAAATGTATAACTTTTAGGAGCTATGGTTCAGGACCTTTTTCAATAGCTCCGAGTCCCTCCTCCTTGTTGATATTGTATAGTTAGTACGGCCAACGGCCGTGGGACATTTGTATCTTCTTTTTTCAATTTTTCTTTCTAACTCACCCTGTCCCCATCTTTTCTGACATATGGGATCTGGGACCACAGGATTTTTCTGGATTGTCTAAAGCCTATTTAGACACACAACTGACACAATGGACAACCCAGGCCTCAGTTTTGATGACGATATGGTAGCAGAGATCTTGAGAGCACCATCACTACTAGCAGAAGATGGTAGTGCACCATCAGGGAGCGGGAACGATGACTGGAGGTCACTCCAAACCCTACGGAAATTACAGATTAAGACAGCCCTACACGGGACTGTTATGACAGAATATCTGAGAGCCAACATCGCCCCCAACGGCCTGCTGATTACACTGGCCCCTAGGATATTCTTGGAAGATCTGACATTCCGCCGTGAATGGTCGAGAATATCCTGGAAATGTACCCGTGATTGGTTGATATTAATAATAAATACAGCTAAACGATTATCAGATGAATTACTGATTCAAATCAATCTGTCTGAGAATAGACTGAAGACTGGGATCTCTATCACAGCATTCAAATCTAAGCTCTCAGAAATTAATCTTGAAATGAATGAACATAAGGAATATCTGACAAAACAAAAGATTAACCAGCTGCAAAAAGACGTCAAACGGTTCGATAAGGAGAAGATTTATCCTTATACTAAAGACGATTATGTGTTCTCCAACACAGACACCACGTCTGATGATGCAAGCAACCGCAGCTCAGGAAGGTCAGATTCGACTGGGAGTGAATCCAACTACGACACCAGACAATCAAGACCAAGAGGAGGATATAGACACCAACCTCCTCCACCCCCTTTGTTCTACGGGTTCCCTTCCCACCCTTTCCAAACACCCATGTACCAAGGACCATGGATGGGTCCCCAACCTATATGGAATGGCCCTATGGGACAGAATCCTATACCAAACTATCACCAGTATCAGACCCCACCTTTTCTCAACAGAGGGAGGGGCAGAGGAAGAGGCAAAAGAAGAGGAACAACCAAGACCGTCCACTGGCAGGACCCAGAACCAATGACCCTAACGCAGCAAAACAACAAGACCTTAGTGGTTAATCTGTCCTCCAGGCCCCTCACTGAAGGTGAAAACAGCCTTTTGGAAAAAGGGTTAGGATTTGTGCCGACACCCAAGGAAGATAACTTTATCCTGAACCAAGAACTCCATCAATTTTTTCGCAAAGTCCGCTTAAAAGCCTTCTTCCAAGACAAACCTCAGCCTACACCCAAAGGTTCAGGCCTTAAGAATAAATCCAAATTCACTCCAACCTCAGCCATGACCTCAAATGAGGTTCTAACATTTGAACAAGCAGTCCTGAAGGAAGTGAACAACATCACTAGCGACCGCCCGTTTGACAATCTCTCCAGGGAAGAAAGGTCACTCCTCAAACATCTAACAGAGGACGAAACCATCATCCTGAAACCTGCGGACAAGGGAGGAGCCATTGTCATCCAAGATAAGAACATCTATGATGGTGAATGTGCACGACAATTATCCAACATCAGGTATTACGAACCCATAGAGGAAGACCCCACGGCGCGCCTCTCCACCGTGATACAACACCTCATAACGGAAGCAGAGGCACAGGAATGGATCTCAAAAGAGGAGGCCCAGTTCCTTCTGAACAAAAATCCACGCACACCATACTTCTACTGCCTCCCTAAAATTCATAAGGGAATAACCCCCCCACCAGGCAGACCCATTGTGTCCGGGGTCGATTCCCTGTTAGAACCCTTGAGCAAATTTTGTGATGTGTTCCTACGTCCCCTAGTGATGAAAACACCGACATATCTGAGAGACACCACAGAGGTACTAAACCTCATTGAACGATTTGAGACACCAGAATCTCTATCACTCTTCTAGTCACGCTAGACGTGGAATCATTGTACACCAACATTCCCCAAGATGCTACACTGATGGTCCTGGATAAGGCCTTACGCAACATCGACCCATGGCCATCGACTACTCCCATCACTTTCATTTGTGACTGTGCGACGATAGCCTTAAAAGAAAACTACTTTGCCTTTGAGAACAATCTGTATCACCAAATACAGGGCACGAGCATGGGGAGCACCTTTGCGCCGAGTCTGGCATGCCTATACATGGCCAACTTTGAAGAAGAGCACATCCTAACAGAGACCAACCCATATACCAATAACATCTTGCTATGGCGTAGGTATATAGATGACATCATCATCTTCTGGCAAGGGATGAAGAAACGTGCCGGACGTTCTTCAGTTGGATAAATACTCTTAATCCATACTTACAATTCGTGGGCACACTGTCATCTGAATCAATCCCATTTCTTGACCTGCTGATATCCTTAAAAGAAGGGTGCCTGATGACCACCAACTATAAGAAGCCCACGGATAGGAACAGCCTCCTCCTATTTCAAAGTCACCATCCGAAATCTCTGAGAAACAATTTACCGGTGGGACAATTCCTCCGCCTACGCCGTAATTGCAATACCATCAAAGAATTTGAGAAGGAGGCGGACTCCTTAACAGAAAATCTGATAAGGAGAGAATATCCAAAGAAAATTGTGAAGCAGGCACGCAAAAGAGCAAGAAATAATCACAGAGGGGCTCTACTAGAAATTAAAGAGAAAATCACCACAGACATATTAACATGTGTAACATCCTTCACCCCTAACTCAAACAAAGTCCAGAGGATAATCAAGAAACATTGGAAGATCCTTGAGATGGGGGATTTCCAACCAGGACCAAAACCTCTCTTCGCTTTTAAGAGAACACAAAATCTGAGGGACATTTTAGTGCACACACGTCCCAAGAACATCACAAAAACGCAACCAACATTATGGAACCTTCCGCCGGTTATGGGTCATTACCCATGCGGGTCCTGCACAGCTTGCCCACTGACTAGCAGTACCAAGGAACTTGATTTAGGGTTACCTAGACCATGGAAACAGTTACGCCACACCAACTGCAACACAAAAAATTGTGTGTATATGATCACCTGCCCCTGTGGTTCTCAATACATTGGAATGACCACAAGAACTATTAAAACACGAATTGGGGAACATAAAAGTACAATCCGGTGCAAACGCACAGCGACAAGACTACAAAGCCATTTCTTGGAAATGAATCACTCCCCCGACAGCTTACGATGGACCATAATTGAATCCAATCCACATTGGTCACCATCCACACTGTTTAGACAGGAACAACGATGGGTGTTCAAACTGCAAAGCAATAAAAGGGGACTCAATGAAGATATTCCCTGGATTGAACTTTCAAGATAATTACATACCATGAGGTGGCTTTATAGTAGAATTCCCTTTCGTGAGCAGACAGTTCTGTACTCAGAACAGAAGTTACATCAACTGCTCAGACCTCCACATGCGTGTCAGAGATACCAGTCATCTACTATATGTCCAATTCTGTATATACATTTATCAATCTATTGAAAAAAGGTCGAGGTTGCTAAGGATCCCTAGTTATACTAACTATGTTTTTCTTACAGCCTTTGCGCTATCTCCTAGATGGACTACCTCACCCTTATCCCTGCCTATATCATGTAAATCGGATGAATCATATAACCATCTTTCCAACCCTTAGGCAAGTGACATGATCACATTTTTGTTTATCCTGTTGTAAATGCTGTGACCGGAGCTCCGTTTAGACGGCATGAAACAGCAATGTTGACCACATTGACACATAGACATCACGTCACTTGAGATACATACCTGACGCCACAGTAGATAGATCCCCTGTGAGGATTTCTCCGTATTTTTAAACATTGGTCCAATGTCCATCCCCCCACCGCGGACCTATTCTTAGGTACCATGTTATTCCTTGTGTATAAGACTATGTACTGTTATCAGTACGCAACGACCATGACACTAACGATATAGAAGAGATTCACTCTTCTTTTTTTCGTAGCATCCTTTTTGACCATTAACTCAGTCCCATGCCCGTGCTTACACTCTCTCTCCCTCTCTCCCTCCTTCGTGGCCGCGGGCACAGCACTCTGACAATTCCGATAGACCTGCGGTTTGTTCTCGTTTCTTCGACTCCACTCTAAGATGGCCGCGAGAGCAACACATCAATCCGGCTACCACCGCCCGAGTCTTCCGGTCGCATTGACACTACGTCATTTCACAGGGCCCACTGCATCACCGTTCACACTATTTAACAAGCCTGCAGCCGCACTTACCGTGTAACCGGCAGTGCAACCGCACGGGTAGGTTTCCCCGAGGCTTAAGGAGCACAGACATGTAAGTACCTCCTCTTCTCGTTTGTCTCGCTTTTTCTCCCCTTTAACTGAGGAGCCGCCAGCAATTTCCCTTTCAACTCTGACTGTTACCGCAGAGCTTTCTCGCATTTATTTTTCAGCCTTACTCCGCGGCATTGCTGACGGAGCCCATCACCAAGGAGGAGAGGGTAGGCTGGCGATTCACATATGTAGCTTCGTTCACCGTATAGATATTTTATCATGCTGCAGACTGTTTATATATCGAGTAATGCGCACAGGGTTATCCACGAGTTACCGCATCACCACGGTTTTCTCGAGGTTTGATCACCATTACACTCCGTGCCACCCCGTTTTATTCAGTCACTCACTCCTTTATTTCCCTTGCCAGCACGAGGCATGATCAGCACAGCATCCTCACCTTCGATACCGCATAAGGTAGCCTATTCAAGTCACTTCCCATAGCAGTCACTATTGAGGCAACAACGACCTGTCTCACACCCTGTTTACCACCTACACCTGGACTCTGGTCAGTTTCGAGGCCCAGAGAGCCCATGATCATCACCGTGTTAACCCAACCTCGGTGGGCACCATCCCAGTTCCTTGATTGATCATCTCTACATGATCCCTTTAGACACAACTATGGTTGACGTCCTCCTCATGCATGAGGCATCACAGCACATAGTGCGCACCAGTGTCTCCGTCTATGTGAGATATATAGAATATATATCTTTATTAAGTTATTACCCCCCCTTTTTTCTCTCCCCTTTCTTTTTGTCTCCTCCCCTCTTCTTTTTGTCTCCCTTTTAGGCTGTGAACAGGATCGAAGTATAATAACTGATTCTGGACACTAACTGTCAAGCATACCAGACCTAGGTTATGAGTAGGATTATGGGCAGTCTTTACCCGAAACCCACTCTCTAACACACTTTCCCGGTCCTGACGAAGCGCTTTGGGATCCATTAGGGACCAATTTATAGCGCGAAACATGTTGACCTTTCCATTAAATCACCTTTGTTAATACACCAATCGGGTCGAGAGAAGTGGGACTTTTATTTGGTCTAGATTCCCCTCTCTGAACAGCACTACAGTGCATCTCCATCCCCGAATATTTTTAGTTTGGACCAGGGGACTCATGATTAAAATATTTTAGTTCCCTGTTTCATTTTTAATCCTACACTCACTAGCACTTCTTCACCCACATACCCTCACTCACAAATGCGGCAACTCCTTAAAAGAACTCCACCAGAGAGCCCCTAATCAAGGGCCTGTGAGGGACTGCAGCGCCACACCCATGAGGAGCAACCGTGCCCAATGATGATGCTATACATCCGCGAGGGTGTGTGAGGGCAGACAGTACTACCACTAGGAGTATTCTCTCCTCACTCTGCACACTCACCCTACCTTTGGAGACATTCCCTTCTATCCACAGCTTATCTGCTGGCTGTCACTTTTCTCTTATTATAGGAACTGTAACCATCCATTGGATAAATGTATAACTTTTAGGAGCTATGGTTCAGGACCTTTTTCAAGAGCTCCGAGTCCCTCCTCCTTGTTGATATTGTATAGATCCAAGGTACACGACACGATCCGGAGGTATTACGGCAGTGCAGTGGCAGTGCACGAGAGGTGTGGTGTCTGTGGCGCGGTGATGGTCTGCGACGAGGTGCGTGAGCGTCATGAATTAAATGGCCAATCACTGCTGCATGGCTACACATAAGCCACAGTGATAGGCCATACGTTTTCAGCAAGTGTGCCACCCATGCGCGGCACCCAATACTAATGCTGGCTACTTGTGCCGCACACTTCTCTGCGTGCGCACGGTGTATTAGCCAATCCAGACGCTGCATTAGCAGCGCCAGGATTGGCTTGAGCAGGGATACTTCCTGCCCATTAGGAGACCGGGGGCTGCCGTATGAAGCAACCCTCGCTCTCCTAGGGCGCATGTTCGGGCTGGTCGTAAAAATGACGAGCCCAAAGCTGAACATGCACACTATTGCTGCTTCCCTGCTGTGCTTAGTGCGCTGTAACAGTAACCTTACAACAGTCTGTCACTGTCAGTTGCTGCATGCTGCCGCAGGGCCCATCACTAGCTCAATCCCCTTAAGCCTCCGATGGCCTCAGGTGGCACGCTGGAAAATAAAATCGTCAGTGTCACTGAGCGTGCGCGACTCAGCGCGAGTTATTATTTAATAATACATGTGATGGCGGCTGGCAGCATCAGTGGGGCAACGCCCCAATGGACGCACCGCCACAGATCAACACCTTGGACACAATTTCTGAAACAAGCGAGACATTTACTTCTGTAATTTTACTTGTATCTTTGGAGTAAATATCCAACTGCTTAGACATTGGCAGAAGAGTTTAGTGGTACTCCATGTGAGCTGCACAAGTCGCAGTTTACCAGGAGCAGTTCTTGTAATCTTCCATGAATTCCAAACTTCACCCATGCTTAGGCATTTTTATATATATATATATATATATATATATATATATATATATATATATATATATATATATATATATATATATATATATATATATATATATATATATATATATATATTCACTGAAAAAACCATGGGTTTCACACACGTTATAGTTAGGAATTAGCATTTAAAAAACCTTAGAAATTCAGTGAAAAAACCATAGGTTTCACACACGTTATAGTTAGGAATTAGCATTTAAAAAACCTTAGAAATTCAGTGAAAAAACCATAGGTTTCACACATGTTATAGTTAGCTGGACATTTTACTCGTAAAAAACCAATGAAATTCCCCCGTTATAGTTAGTTCAGCTAACTATAACTCGCGCGCCCGCAATGAACTGCTGATGACGTCACATATTACATCACTCATGACATGGTCAGTGACATCACTCATGACATCACTGATGACCTCACTGATGACATCATCCAGTGAATGTGTGTTTTTCTGAAAATTAAATATGTTTTATATATGTATATCTCAAGGTTGATGGAAGAATAAATGGGTATATTACTGTCTAAATGGATGATTTCTTTTTGAAAAATTGATTATGTAACTGACTGATTAAGTGTATCATAGTGAATACATGGCTTAGTGAGTAATGTTTAAATATATAAATATCTGTATCATTTTTTCACTTTGTGTATAAGTGGCTGCATGGGTTGGTGAGTAGCTACATGGGTGTCTATATAGGTTATTAGTTGGTTTTTTGAGTATCAATCTGAGTGTCTGCATGGTTCGGTGGGGGTATGACGTAGTGCATAGGTGCATGAATGAGTGACTCACTGTTTGTATGTGTTGAAGACAGCATATGTGCAGGACTGTATGGGTGGAAGAGTGTGTGTATGGGTGTGTTAGTGAGTGAATGACTGTCTCAATAGTGTCTTTATGAGTAACTACATATGTTTAAAACTAGTATATGTGACTATTGGTTTATATATGTGAGTATATGTGAGAGTGAGAGATTGAAAGAGTTCCTGTATGAATAAGTATGTATTTCCATAAGTGATTGTTTAAAAGACTAAGTATGTGTAAGTTTCCGTAGAAGTAAGTGTGGTGGTGTGTGTATAACTGTATATGCAAGTAAATGTATGTTTGATTCTTTATTAGCATGAGTGACTATGTGTGTGAGTAGCTCTATGGATGAGTGGCATTGTGTTACAGGATGTATAGGTGTATGAGTACATATGATAAGTGAGTACATGTATGAGTGACTGTATTGGACTGTTGGTGAATGAGTGGATGTGTATGTGGATCTGAGAATTACTGAAGAGGTTGTTGTAACTGTTATTGGTATGTCCATTGTTTTGTAAATTTTAGTCTCTATTTTTGAATGTGTGTATCAAAGGTTTTATTAGGGGAAGAGGAGGTCTGCCACTCTATCACAAGGATGATGTCATCAGTGAGGTCATCAGTGATGTCATTTGAGATGTCATCAGTGATGTCATGAGTGATGTCACTGACCATGTCATGAGTGATGTAATATGTGACGTCATCAGCAGTTCATTGCGGGCGCGCGAGTTATAGTTAGCTGAACTAACTATAACGGGGGAATTTCATTGGTTTTTTACGAGTAAAATGTCCAGCTAACTATAACATGTGTGAAACCTATGGTTTTTTCACTGAATTTCTAAGGTTTTTTAAATGCTAATTCCTAACTATAACGTGTGTGAAACCTATGGTTTTTTCACTGAATTTCTAAGGTTTTTTAAATGCTAATTCCTAACTATAACGTGTGTGAAACCCATGGTTTTTTCAGTGAATTTGCAAGGTTTTTTAAATGCTAATTCCTAACTATAACGTGTGTGAAACCCATGGTTTTTTCAGTGAATTTGCAAGGTTTTTTAAATGCTAATTTTTTTTTTTCTTCTATTTTTTCTAACATATTTTTATTTTAATTTTCTTACCTTTTATAAAGACTATGATTAAATTTTTAAAATTCTTAAATATGTTTTTTTTATATATTTTTTAAAATAAACATGTAAAATGTATTTGCAGTACTTTTTTTCTATTTTTTTTTAAATTTTTTTAGTACGCGTACCGTAAGCTTACGGTAAGCGTACGGATTACGCAACGTCCGTAATTTTCCTACGCTGCTTGCGTATAGTTACGCAATTTGCGTGGCCGCGCGTACTCCGCGTGGGACGCGTACGCGTGTACGCTACACGCGCACGTTACGCGGAAGTGCCGGGAGTGACTGTTATGCGCATGCGCGCAAGCGCGTGTCTTTTTTACGCGCATGCGCACTTTTGCCGTAAGCGTACCGTAAGCGTACCGTAAGCGTACGGTAGGTCATGTGATCATGAAACACAACTTTTGATTGGTTGAAACTACTTTCAGTTCTAGAACTCTCCTACACCACACCCATTCCCCTCATTTCTGCTTGTGATCCCTTGGGAGAAGGAGCTGGTTTGTCTTTGGGATACGATGGCAGAACAGCAGAGCTCTTCTGAGAGTGAGGCTAGCACTAGCAGCACTGTCTTGAGGCAGAGATCGAGGAAACAAAAGCCCTCTTATGTATGGGATTATTTTACTTTTCCTGAAGGCCAGCAAAAGGTAAATGCACCCTTAGTGACTTGTAAGCTGTGTAAGCGTGTACTTTCTAGAGGTAATCCTAACAGGAAGTATTCCTTTGGGAATCACACCATGAAGAG
Organism: Triturus cristatus; assembly: GCF_964204655.1. Classification (NCBI taxonomy): domain Eukaryota; kingdom Metazoa; phylum Chordata; class Amphibia; order Caudata; family Salamandridae; genus Triturus; species Triturus cristatus. The sequence continues at coordinate 460,285,504 of NC_140593.1, forward strand.
ACACCTCCAGGATGTACACAGAAGGACACATGGTCATCTTTTTGGAGGTAACTCTTCAGAAAGACAAGCCAGTACATCCACAGCAGCTCAGCCTGAACCATCATCTGCAGGGCTGACTCCTTCTTCTGCAGGTCAGGTGAGCCCTTCATCTGTGGGGGGAGAATCTCCTTTTGCTGGCCCTCTGGAAATCAACCCTCGATTTCGGAAGGTTGATATTCGATGCACATTTTGTCAAGATCTAATTTGCTATAGGGAGACCAGTGTTTCCCTAGTGAACAACAAAATAGATCAACACATTTGTCGCTTTGAATAATTTTCCCATGCTTCCTTTCCTCTGTCCCTGCATGAACACAACGGTTCTTTTAAGAGCCAACCTTATCTTTCATCTTTTTTTTACATATGTTTTTAAAAACTTTTTTTTATTTTTTTTTTACCGTACGCGTACGGTGCGCGTACTTTTTTTTTGTTTTTTTAAAAAACACTAAAAATCAATAAACACATTACAAGGTCCTTGAGAGACTACAATTATTATTATTGACTTACCATACTCACTGAAAAAATATTTATTCATTTGTTTTTTTTAAAAATAGTTTTAAAAATGTTTGTAGTTTTCGAAAATTTTCTATATCTATCTGGAAAAAAAGAAAAAAGTATTAATATTTTTAAAACATTTTATAATACAGTACACATATTTACATTTTTTTCCATAAAATATTTTTGCCTTATTTTTGCTGTTTTCAGAATATATTGCATTTCACTATAAATTGTGAAAGCAATTGCATTCATCATTTTACAGCGGGCAAAAAAAAATAACAATCACAAAGATTGTATTAAAAAAGCCCTGATTCTTTTTTTACTTAAACTTAACATTATAGAAATGCATAATATTCTAAAAAAATATCATCTAATACCAATACTTATTTCTTTAAAATACCGTCTGATATGTTTGTTTCAGAAGTATAATCACAATATTATATCTCAAATAACTCCAAAATACATCTGATTTCATTTCCTTTAGACCAAATAGTAATTTTAAAATTCTTTTTTGATTAAATTTCCAATGGTAATCCAATAAAATTCTAAAGTTTTATTTGTACAGATCTCACCGATTCTCTGTAACAATTCCTTTATTGTATTTAAATATATTACTACATTTCTTTTCACAATAGTCACAAAACGAAATTTCTATGCCAATTTGAATGCACACTAACTGCTCTTTTTTTTGGGCAAGTGAAAATCACTTTTACAAACTGTCACATTATGAAACCACTTTTCAGATTTTTTAAAAAGCCCATGTCCAGACTGCTACACTACAGCAAGGGCAACCAGCCTTAGTGATGCTGAATGTATTTGCATTACAGACTGCAACCTGAAAACCCCACTCGCTTGTAAATACTGTGCATGACTATACATGGCAAGCACATGGGTGTGTGCTAAGACTCTGCTTCTTCCCCCAAAAATTCGCTCCCCCTTTCCATCTAATGCAACTGTGAAATCACCAGAGCAAGACGCAATAAATCTCTGCCTATAATTCCTCTCTGCACACAGAGTCATGTTTTCACATTAGTCCCAAAACGAAAATTCTTTGCCAATTTGAAAGCACACTTACTGCTCTTTTTTTTTTCGGGGCAAGTGAAAATCACTTTTACAGACTGACACATTATGAAACCACCATGTGTAACTACAACAAAAACAATTTCCATTTCTATTATTCATTTCTTAAGTTACCACATACATCCCCTCTCAAACTGTAAACTCACCTTTAAAATTAGTTAGTTGTGAAAGAAATGTGACACTCAAACAGCAGATTATCAGAGCCAGGATCTCTGTTGTGTTCACCTCTCTCCTCTCAGCAGAACCAGATAATGGCAAACTTTCCCTCTATTTTTCCACACATATACTTGTAAGTTTCAAATCTCAGTGCTTCCCCCTTTTTTTCAAATGTAATCACACATTTCTATTGGTTGAAAACCAACCCTTTTCCAAAAGTACCCTTCCCCCAACTTGACTTCTGCCTAGTACCCTTCCCCCAACTTGACTTCTGCCTGCTACCATAGCAACAGCTCATGGAACACTGCTGTGTTGAGTTAGGTCAGAAGTTCGCCAAACAATGTTTCAATTCCACAGAGCAAGAGTGCTTGACTTTTCAAACCTAACAGCAAATCCATAGTACTGTTCTTTGGTTACACATTTTTTTTTACCAATATAAAACATGCTTCTATTAATTTACACATACAGCCTAGTTTTTATTCTAGAATGGTATGAAACAGCCAATCAGTTCTTTTTGTTTTGAAAAAAATATGTATGCCTCCATTTCCAAACTGTCTTTCTTTTCATATTGCCATTCTACTGAAAGACACCTCCTGAGTGCATCCAGTTCTCCTTTGAAGATGTTCACAGTGTGGATTGTAGGGCACAGCTATGTCTTCTGGAGTGAAAAGTTTGCAGAGAAAACAGGTATGGTGAGAGACCTTGCTTTGCCAAATGTAGACATTAAATGGATTGGTCAGAGAGGGTTAAAGTGGCACCAATTGATGCCATTGGTGAAATCCTTCATTCAAATCCAACACCCTGACCTCATAATAGTGCACTGTGGTGGCAATGACCTAGGCACTTTGACTGGGGTAGGTCTGGAAATGCTTATGAAGGACACCTTTGCACAACTGTTTACACTTTTCCCTAAAACTGCCTTTGTGTTTTCCAACATATGCCAAAGGCAAAAATGGAACTGGTCCAATCATTTCTGTCCACAGATTGACAAAGCAAGAAAGCACGTCAACAAATCTGTTTCTGCTTTCCTCCGTGACTATGGTATGGGTGCCATTTACCACAACAACTTGCGTTATGACATGCAAGACATTTATAGAGGAGATGGTGTGCACTTCAATGATGAAGGGAACAGAGTCTTCCTCTTGAACCTTAGACTCTGCATCGGTACTTACTTGTAGGTACCACTAAAAAAATGACTTCATAAACACAACAGCTCTTTTTAGAGCTCCCTAATTTCTAAACTCTTAAATCTGCTTTTCATTTATTTATTTTTATTTTTTTACCGTACGCTTACCGTAAGCTTACCGTACGCGTACCCCGTGATTTTTTTTAAAATCAATAAATTTTTTTTTTGTACTTTTCTGTCCTTCTTTGACCCCCTTACAAATGTTAGGGGGTCTGTAACTCTCCTCATTGCCCCCTTTCCTTGTTTTCACTCTTTTTTTTCAGAGTGAAATACACAAAATGGCGGCCGCCGCTTCCTGGTTTCGACCGATTCGAATGTTTACTAAGATCTAAGAGCCAATCAGAATCGCGCTCGCGCACGCCACCGTACGCTTACCGTAAGCGTACGGTAAGCGTACCGTAAGCGGGCTCAGATATATATATTGATTTAAAGGCTATTTTCTCAGAATCTACTGAACAGATTTACACCAAACCTACAAAAGGCACTTCCTTGACCTAGGGACTACCTCTCTGCCAAATTTTGAGTAATTCTGTTCAGCCGTTCGGGCTGTAGCTCGTTCTAAAGGTCCTATGGAAAAATGCATGGGAAAAACGCGTTTTGGGACCCCCCTTTTATCTCAGCCCCCGCTTGACGGATCCCCCCGAGACTTTCAGGGTAGGAGCGGAGCGTAGCGCCCCACCTATTTTGAGAAATTCGCGAGGATTCGTCGACCGGCGCCAAAGTTATTCAAAATAGAATGTTGAGGTTTTCCTATGGAAACGTGGTCCTAACTATAACTACCTACTGGCGACCGCCAGTAGGTAATATATATATATATATATATATTACCTACTGGCGGTCGCCAGTAGGTAGTTATAGTTAGGACCCTGTTTCCATAGGAAATCCGCAACATTCTATTTTGAATAACTTTGGCGCCGGTCGACGAATCCTCGCGAATTTCTCAAAATAGGTGGGGCGCTACGCTCCGCTCCTACCCTGAAAGTCTCGGGGGGATTCGTCAAGCGGGGGCTGAGATAAAAGGGGGGTCCCAAAACGCGTTTTTCCCATGCATTTTTCCATAGGACCTTTAGACAGGGCTACAGCCCGAACGGCTGAACAGAATTACCAGAAATTTGGCAGAGAGGTAGTCCTCAGGTCAAGGAAGTGCCTTTTGTAGGTTTGGTGTAAATCTGTTCAGTAGATTCTGAGAAAATAGCCTTTAAATCAATATATATATCTGAGCCAGCTTACGGTACGCTTACCGTAAGCTTACCGTACGCGTACGGTGGCGTGCGCGAGCGCGATTCTGATTGGCTGTTAGATCTTAGTAAACATTCGAATCGGCCGAAACCAGGAAGCGGCGGCCGCCATTTTCTCTCTCGCACTCTGAGGGGGGGGCTGTAAACAAAGGCAAAAAACATATAAAGGGGCTGTTTAGACAGCGCCCATGCACATAGCCATGTTAGTTGAGTCCTCAAAGATCCCCCAAGGCCAAAAACAGTAAATTTTTATTTTTTGAAAATTTCGCCGATTACGCTTACCGTACGCGTACGGTGCGCTTACGCTAAAAATTTTAATAAAAAACAAAAACCACTCTCTGTGCATGGCATATTATTGTCATCACTTACAAATTAAATTTAACAGATTACCTATCACAAGGAAGCGCATAATATGTCCTCCATGTGCGCACGGTGCGTAACGTGGGCACGCGGTGCGCGTAGCGCACTGCGTGCCCACCTTGCGTGTACGGCACTAACTGCGTAAAGTGGGGGCGCGGTGCGCGAAGTGCACTGCTTGCTCACTGTGCGCACACGGTGCGCGAAGCGCACCGTGCGCGCACGGAACGAACTGCGTTAAGTGGGCGTGCACGCCACGAATGGCGTAAAGTAACTTAGCATTTAAAAAACCGTACAAATTCACTGAAAAAACCATAGGTTTCACACACGTTATAGTTAGGAATTAGCATTTAAAAAACCTTGCTAATTCAATGAAAAAACCATAGGTTTCACACATGTTATAGTTAGCTGGAAATTTTACTGATAAAAAACCAATGAAATTCCCCCGTTATAGTTACTGTAGGCAACTATAACTCACGCGACCGTAATCCTCTGGTGATGACATATGTGTCTTTATGAAAAAAAAAAATTTGTAAAATATGTATAGCTAAAATTTAATGGAAGAAGACATGGGCAAATAAGTGTCTAAATACAGTATTAGCATCAGCAGAGGATTGCGGTCGCGTGAGTTATAGTTGCCTACAGTAACTATAACGGGGGAATTTCATTGGTTTTTTATCAGTAAAATTTCCAGCTAACTATAACATGCGTGAAACCTATGGTTTTTTCATTGAATATATATATATATATATATATATATATTACCTACTGGCGGTCGCCAGTAGGTAGTTATAGTTAGGACCACGTTTCCATAGGAAATCCGCAACATTCTATTTTGAATAACTTTGGCGCCGGTCGACGAATCCTCGCGAATTTTTCAAAATAGGTGGGGCGCTACGCTCCGCTCCTACCCTGAAAGTCTCGGGGGGATTCGTCAAGCGGGGGCTGAGATAAAAGGGGGGTCCCAAAACGCGTTTTTCCCATGCATTTTTCCATAGGACCTTTAGACAGGGCTACAGCCTGAACGGCTGAACAGAATTACTAGAAATTTGGCAGAGAGGTAGTCCTCAGGTCAAGGAAGTGCCTTTTGTAGGTTTGGTGTAAATCTGTTCAGTAGATTCTGAGAAAATAGCCTTTAAATCAATATATATATCTGAGCCAGCTTACGGTGTGCTTACGGTACGCTTACCGTACGCGTACGGTGGCGTGCGCGAGCGCGATTCTGATTGGCTCTTAGATCTAAGTAAACATTCGAATCGGCCGAAACCAGGAAGCGGCGGCCGCCATTTTCTCTCTCGCACTGAGAGTGATTTTTAAAATATAAAGCCCAAAAACATGTAAAGGGGCTGTTTAGACAGCTCCCACACACATAGCCATGTTGAGGGAGTCCCCAAAGATCCCCCAAGGCCAAAAACGGAATTTTTATTTTTTCGGTAATTTCGCCGATTACGCTTACCGTACGCGTACGGTAAAAAATGTAAAAAAAAAAAAAATTATCCACACTCTCTCCACCCCGTGTGCAATTGGTGCCCGAAGGACACCAATTGTGCATGGCTTATTACACCTGAGATAAACTAAAATATTTTTTAAAAAAATAATAAAAAAAAAAATTATCCACACTCTCTCCACCCCGTGTGCAAATGGTGCCCGAAGGGCACCATTTGTGCATGGCTTATAAAATATACGAAAAATTAAAATATTACCTTTCAAAACGAAGTGCATCATATGTCCTCCATGTGCGCACGGTGCGCGAAGCGCATCGTGCGTACATGGCCCATCTAGCAAAACGTGGGCACGCAGTGCGCGTAGCGCACCGCGTGCCCACCGTGCGTACTCGGCACTAACTGCGTAAAGTGGGCGCGCGGTGCGCGAAGCGCACCGCGTGCTCACTGTGCGCGCACGGTGCGCTTCGCGCACCGTGCGCGCACGGAACGAACTGCGTTAAGTGGGCGTGATAGAGATCAGGGTACCTAAAATAAACCCACTACCACGGATAGAGTAATTTCACAGTTACACGCACATACATTCATCATACGCTAGGGCCCATTTCACTAACATACGCTCAAATACTCTACCAGCATAAGACCTGTGGGAAGAAAACCCTGCATCTATATCTAGGACGATAGGATCTGATTATAGTGGTTATCCTTAATCATACTCTATACAATCTATACAACAATAATCAAAATGTACTCAATAATTGACAAGAAAGAATATCCAACACCATGTTTTAAAGTTATATTGCTTTATCTAAAATTAGTCAAAGTAAATCAATCAAAATAAATCATTTCTCATAGTTACCTATTCTAACTAAGTGTCAGAACGGGTCAGGACCAGTCTCTCGGTAAAGTCTCTCAGGACAGAGTCCTCAGCATCGAACCTCAGCAACGCGTGAAGGTGGCCAAAGGAGTGGGGAGAGCCCTCCCTAAACTAACAGTTTTTATAGTGAGAAATACAATAGAAACACACATAAAGTTGGCTGAATAAACTGTATCACCGAGCAGAACAAGAAGGAAGAAATGTAGCTTGCTACATCTGGAAATCTCCGCTCAGGAAAAGTCACAAGGCATAAACTACGGAACAGGAACCAAGGAAATAAAACATGTAACACATTTAATCCGATTCCTCCTCGGCCATCGAGCCACAGTTCAGAGTTTCCCTCTAAGGCTCCTTTGTCCTTTGAGAAAGCCAAGGACACTTTCACTTTTCTTGGAGTACACCCAAAGCTGCTGCCGTCCTCATGGAAAATTTCATAGAAGGACCATGGTCAGTTGTCTTCGACCTTTTTCCAGCAGGGGTCTCTCTTGCCACATCACAGAAATATTCACTCGAGGCCAGGCTCTCAAATCAGCCATCATGGATTAGGCCTCCATAGGCCACAATAGACCATCTCAATTTAAAAGAAATAAAAACAACGTTAATACAACATAATGATTAAACAGTGTTAACCCCACTAATACCCTTATGTGTATGCATTTATCTAGCTTTGCGACATAAAAAGCATTAATTCAGACAGCGTTTTGTGCTCAAAATAAATAGCACATAGCAACGTTTAAACATGAAAACTTGCACGTTATTGTAAATACATGAACAGCACAAGTAAGCTAACCCTCATGTAACTTTCTCTTGTGTTAGGACAAACAGGTTGATTAGTAAAACATACTTGCACAAGACAAATAATTAATTGTTAATTATTAATAAATTAATAAAACGCATAGACATGCCAGAGCTTCAAAAGCCCCAGAATTTTCTAAAAGAAAACTCTGCTCCAGCAATCCCCCCTTTGGTGATTTCATCACCAAATAAACCCAAAAAAAAATTAGTGAAAATTTAGTCCCATTTTAGGAAATCAGAAATGTCTCTTCCCTTTAGACAACATTAAACACCAGTCACTCTTTCATCATCTCTCTTTGTCTCTAAATAAACACTCTCCCTCAATTCTTCTAGTTCAATCTCTTCTGGTTCTCTTTTTGAAATTTTCGAATTCTTGTTTTTCTTTTCATTTTTCAATTTCTCTTTCCCTCTCCTGTTTTTACAACACACACACACACCAATCTTAGTATCAGTAAAGCAACAATTATACAAGACAAAGGAAACAATATCCTACCTATAATAGTACTACCTATCTTTGCAATAAAATCCTTAACAGCTATCATTTTATTAGCTAGTTTAGTCCATAAACTCCCAGTTTCAAGTGGTACTAATTCTTCATGCAAATCAGTAATATTTTTGATATAGACCTTCAGGTCTTTACTTTCATCAGGAATGTAAGTGCAACAATGTTGAACTTTCAAAATTCCACAAACTCCACCCTCCTTAGCCAAAAGAATATCAAGGGCAAGTCGATTTTGCATAGACATGGCACGTACGGCACTTAATTCCGTATTCACCAAAAGAAACCCTCCTGCGGTATTTGTCGATAAGCGATCAACCACTGTGGACAGTTTCCGAATTCCATAAGCATTTAAAGAAATTCCCACTGCTGGAATCAAAACCCCAAAAATATCACCCACAATTTCAGACCAAGTTTCTCTCTTAAAACGTGTTAATAGGTTAATGTCTTCTACATCTTTTACTTTATCCGTATGAAAAATCTTAGGAAAAACCAGGCCCACATAACATGTGCCATACCAATGGTCAGGCAACTTGTAATAAGCCTTGTTCCCACACACATAGTACACTCCTGGAAAAATCGTATCTTCTCCACCTCTGAAACCCCAACCTGTCGCAATGAAGTATGTATCATGGCACTCACTAGTTCCCACAAAATATGTATCATATTGGGATTTCCTTCTGGTAATGCATAGTTTACCCTTCTGCGGTGCATCTAGAGCCAAAGTTGGACTAGCCCCATTCCTCAACTCCTTTCCCATCTCAATGTCCCAAATTGTCTCACTCACTTCATATTTTCCCCCTTTCTCATGCATGTTCATTCTCCTTTCCTCAACCATATCCAGGAAAGCTTTCTCCTCTCCTTTCAAATTGCAAGTTAAATTATTCTTAAAAATGTAATCTAATGTTAGTCCTTTTTCTTCAATAAAAATCTCACCAAAAGTGTTAGCTTCTTTAGCTGGATTCAGCTCTTTGTTCATTGGCAAGTGCCCAAAAATACTATCTCTGTTAGACATCTTATAATCTATTTTCCCTAACAAATAAAAAACACTACTTAAAATACTACAAGAAATACCATATGTAGCTGGCAAATGGTGATAAGTAACACCCTCTGAAACGGATGCAGGTAATTGCATGCAGACATAGCAATCCCTCACTTCCATTGTCTTCACATATTCATATAATAGTTTAGAAAAAACATTACTAGAAAAATTATTAATTGACCTATCTTTGTGTATGTAACTACTACTTCTAATTGGAACTACTTTCTGTGAATTCCTCTCTATATTAGTCATATTCTCTGTGTTCATCCCAAATTCAACCTTAAAAGTTACTAATAAAATTAAAACACCCCATAGAAGCATTAATAATCCAGTACAACAGCAGCACATTTTGCACCACCTCTTTAAAAAGGCACATCTATTTCTATTCTCCTCTATGTTAGCCATTTTAGTTTAGTTTCTACTACTGCACTACTGTTTGAACTTCTTCAATTCTTCAGCAACTCTTCAGCCTTCAGTTTATCCAAATGATCTCTTTGTTCACTTGATCCAAGTGAATCCTTCTTTTACTCAGTTTGGATACTTGTCATTTTTCACTTCAATTTCTTCAACATCAAATTGTATCAGATCTCCAATGTCGGAATCCTCAGTACTCGACTCTTCTCCAATGTCAGTCAAAAGTACTTTCAGAATTTCACCAGTATCTTCCTCAACCACTTTTCTCAAGACCACTTCCAGATTATCTCGAGTCACTGTTTCTTCTTTTCCTTCTTCAGACAGTGTCACATAAGACCATTCCGGTGATCTGTACTTTTGGTTGGGTCTTTTAACTCTTCTTATTTCTACTGGTTCTTTTGATTTCTTTGATTCTTTTTCTTCAGCTCTCGAAGTTTGGCTTGATACTTCATTCACTTGTTCAGCTTTTGATGAATTTGCTCTTATTACTCTGTATCTCACCCTTTTCACTCGGTTGTTAGGCCAACGATCTCCTCTCACAACCTTTTTTGGCCTCAATTGTTTAACACTCTTCTCTCCAATCGAAGTTCTCTTTCTCAGAACTCGACCTTCTGTTTGTTCATCTTCATCATCTGTTTCAAGTGCCTCTTGTTCCCGTTTCCCAGTAGCTTTTCTTTTCTCCACAGATTTTTTCACCACTGTTTGAGACTTCCCTATTTCTGTCCCTCCTCGGGTCTCCGACACGCAATCTTCTTGCTGTCTACTTGTCCCTTCACCTAGCTCCTCGTCAATGTTCCCTACACCTCCTCGGGGGTCTTCCGCAATCTGTCCCTCTCTATCTTCTTCTGACCCTGTTTTCTCAAGAATAATCTCAAGTGGTTCTTCAATCTCCTCCTCTTCTGATTCAGGAGTGGGTTCTATGTGTTTTCTCTTTTCTTTTCTTTTACTCCCACTGCTACTTGAAACTTCAGGCTCTGTAACAGAATTTGACTTTCCCTCTGATACTCGCAGTGAATCTCTTGAAGCTCTCTCTGCTTCTTTTCTCACTGATTCCGTATCTTCAGGATCTTCACCATCACTGGAATCTGACTCTTCATAATACTCTTTACCAGTTCCCTCTCTCGGGCTTGGAACTCTCAGAGTATGACTTGCATGTACCCAGTGCTTCACTCCAGCACACTTTACTGCAGTCGTTGTAGTCAGAATAACTTGTCTCGGTCTTCCCCACCTTGGAATCAAGCAATTTCTTCTTCTGTGCACCTTAATCCTTACCCAGTCACCTGGACTCAGATCATGGGCTTGCTTCTTCTCAAGTGTGGTAGCTTCTTCTCCAATCTGATGAAACACAGAATGAACTGCGTCAGCCAGGCCTTTACAGTAATCCAAAATCATGTCATCAGTTATTGACACCAACTTATTCACAGGCACGAATGCATGACGCATAGCACGTCCCATGATTATTTCATGTGGGCTCAAACCAGTAGTTCTATCTGGAGTAGATCTCATTGTCATCAGAACAAGAGGTAATACATCTGGCCATTTCATGCCAGTGGCTAAACACATCTTTCCAATTCTATTCTTGATTGTGCCATTGATCTGCTCAACCACACCAGAAGCCTCCGGTCGGTATGCACAATGTAACTTCTGCTGTATTTTCAATGCTTCACAAATCAAACCAATGAGTTCATTTTGAAAGTGTCCACCTCTGTCAGACTCAACTGTTACTGGAAACCCGTACCTAGGAATCAACTCCCTTAACAGTAACTTTGCCACTGTTAATCCATCATTTCTTCTAGTCGGGTAAGCTTCCACCCACCTTGAAAACAAACAGACTACCACTAGAACATACCTCAGTCTGTTTACTTGGGGCATTTCAATGAAATCAATCTGCATTCTTGTAAAAGGACCTCCTTCTCTGCCAATTGTCCCTAGACTCACCACTGTCTTTTTCCCAGTGTTAAATTGCTGACAAATTAAACACCTTTGACAGATGCTCTCCGCAATTGTCCTAAACTTTGCATTGTACCAGGTTTGCTTAAAGGACCTTACCATCGCGTCCCTCCCCAGATGTCCCTGGCCATGATACATCCTTGCCATTGACGACAAAATTGAGTTAGGCATTACTGGTCTGCCATCCCTGTAGACCCAAACATGGTCTGTTTCTCTTGGAGCACATCCTGCTTTAACCCAATCTTGTTTTTCTTCCTCTCCTGCCTCATCTTGTAACTGCTTTACTTCATCCCACGTTTCTAGGACATTAGTAAACATCACAGAAAGAACAGACATTTCTTCCATCCTACTCCTGTTAATAGATTGGTTTGTTTTAGCGCAATATTGCGCCACATCGTTGGCAAACCTGTTACCAACAGTGATAAAATCGTCCCCTGAACCATGTGCAGCACATTTTACAACCGCTAACTCCTTAGGCAGCTGTATCGCCTCAAGCAATTTTCCAATCAACTCAGCATTCTTTATCGGAGTTCCACCCGATGTCAAGAAACCTCTTTGTAGCCACAGTTGGCCAAAGTCATGCACCACTCCAAATCCATACTGACTATCAGTCAACACAGTTGTTCTCAAGTCTTTCCCAATCTCACAAGCTTTTGTCAATGCCACTAGTTCAGCAACTTGCGCAGATTTCACTCCTTTCAATGGTGATGCTTCCATGACTTCTGAAACTTTGCACACTGCATATGCTGCACATAGCACACCATTATCATTTCTCAGGCATGATCCATCCACAAACAACACATGGTCATTCTCAGGTAAGGGAAGATCCCTTATGTCTGGTCTCGGTTTTGTACAGTACTCAAGCACATCCAAACAATCATGATCATCTTCCATTTTTATACCCACATTTTCAATATCCGGCAAGAGTGTCGCTGGATTCACATTCACACATCTCTCAAGAGTCACATTTGATGCTCCCAGAATAACTTTTTCGTATTTAGTCAGCCGACTATGTGACATATGCTGAGTTCTGCTTCTTGTCAAAAGAATTGCCACATTGTGAGGTACGAATACCCTTACAGGATACCCCATTATGATCCCCTCACTCTGTTCCAAGCTTCTGCATGTTGCAGCTACAGCTTTCAGACAACCTGGTAACCCCACGGCTACAGTGTCAAGTGTCGATGAGAAGTATGCAATAGGCCTTCTCAATTGCCCATGTTTCTGGATTAACACTGAAAGTGCACATCCATTTCTCTCACTGCAGTACAGTTCAAATTCCTTTTCATAGTCAGGCATACCTAAAGCTGGAGCCTCACACATTTTAGTTTTGAGCTCTTCAAATGCTGCCAATTGTTCTGCATCCAGATCTAACGGATCTGTCATTTCACTTTTTGTCAATTTAATCAATGGCTTTGCTATCAGGGAAAAATTAATTATCCACTGACGAGGAGGAGCCAAGATGGCGACCGGAGCAGACGCTTGAGCGCCCGGCTCCGTCGGCCCTTGGCCTCAGACTATCATCCTGATTCCTATCCTTGCCGATTTTCGAGGTGCAACGTGTGTGACGACGCGCTGACCGCGCCGCCGCTTTCCCGGAGTCTTAGCCCGCCCGGACGCCGGAGTTCTTGGTGCCTTTGTTCTCCGCACGGGACCCCTGCTCTACTGTGGCCTCGGCCGGCCCCCTGGAAGCGTCGCAGTCACCGGACCCGCTGGTACAAATCTGAGCCCCGCGGTCCCGATCCCGCCTCACGCCACGGACTGTCGCCAGAAGAGCCGGGGGAGAGACGCCCGGACACCTCCTGCACCCTGCACCTGACGGGCTGGAGCTGGAGGGTAAGCCCCGGCGTGGCGGGTCTCCTACCCCGCTCTGTGGACCACGCTGTGGAAGGCTGCAGACCCCCTTCTTCTATGGCCTAGTCGGCTGCAACGAGAGCCCGAGGGAGGGGAAGCGACTGTTGGCTTTCACCTGTTGCGGCGCAGACCTGTTGGGACTTGCCTCCTTGTCACGACCCCCCCCCCTGACCACGGTACCGTTCAGCGGTAAAACATGGCGCTGATTGCCTGCTCGCTGCTGGGGGGTGATGCTTCGGTCTCGCCCGCTGCCCGCTTCGCCCTCCCTCTACCAGACTCCAGCTCCCCAGTGCCGTCCCGGATTGTTGCCGCTGTGGGGGCGCAGCTTCCGCTGACATACGGCTCCGTTCTGGCTGCCCTGCGGGACTTTCGTCTGCAATTGTGTGTCGGCTTGCAAACGCTGAGTGAGCGGTTCGACTCTATACTGTCTGCTGCGGGTCGTGAGCGCCCCGTTTGTGATCAACAAGACGTGAGTCTGCCAGTGCTTTGGTCCTCCTGCGGGGAAGCAACGACTGGGTATAACGGTGCTACACTGGTGTCTGCATTTGGCTTTCCCGGCACCCAGGATCAATCGCTCTCCTGCTCAATGGCGGATACTTTGTTTCCCCGGTCGTTGCTGCCTGCTTTGTTGTTGCCTGCCTCACCGTGCCCGCAGGAGTTTCCAGCTGAGCTACACCTGACGTCCTCGAGGAACCGTTCACGGTGGCCTACGGCTCCTTTTATGTGGAACTCATGTACTTTACAAGCCAGGTCTGGATTTTATATGGTGTGCAAGGGGACCACAATAGATGATCGGCGGCCATTTTGTGACTCTACTTCTCCATCTTCTTCCACGCGGCCATATTGTCTTTGTCTGTTCGGGATGCGGGGCCTTCACGAGGGGGCGGGTCTAATCGTAAGCCCGCGATCGGGCCAGGGCTAGATTACTTTATATCATCATGGTTTCACGGACGGGCTGGACTGGGACTGGAATTGTTTGCATATGTTGTGCGCACTCGTCGCGATCTGTCTGCCTTCATTTCCTTGTTGTTACATGCTATCTTCACACGACCGCCTTTGGGTGTAGTGGGGTTTCAGTGTGTGGAGGCTGGGTTGGCCGGTGGTGTCGGGCGCTCCGAGGTTACGTGGGCTCCTCCCCGCATTCTTTCTTCTTTTTTCTCTTAGTTTCTTTACTCTATTCCTACTTTCTCTCTCGTCTATATTTCGGGTTCATTGGGCGACAGGCACTATGCTGGGGGGGGGGCAGGCCGTAGCCTCCGCATTGGTGTAGGGTGGGGGGGTAATTTACTGTTTCTTTTTAGTTCTATGGGCCTCTTTCTTTCATGTCTCTGCGCTATACTTGTTTCGATTCGGGGTCCGGGTGTGGGGTGGATTGAGTGGGGGCGGCTTTTAGGGGGTGCGTATTTACTAATGTGATGATCCTGTTATCTAACTGCATCGCCTTACTGTATGTGATTTTCTATGGCTGTTTTAATGATGCTGCTGCTCTCCAGTGTATGAAGCCATCTCGCGGACTCGAATCTCCTTGTTTCTATCCTTTACTGACTTTTTTCTCGATAAACTTATTTTGAAAACCTTAAAATTAACCTGCACTTCTCCTTCCCCTGGTGTCAAGGATCCCTCCAGTGTATGAATCCTGAATCGTCGCTAATCTTGACCATTGATGCACAGGGGATGTACTGTTTGTCTCTGTGCTCAACCGTATTGTGGCCGGCCTGATGGTTGTAGGCCCGTATTTGTTCTTTTACTATGCACAAATAAAGGTTTTTAAAAAAAAAAAAAAAAAAAAAAAAATTATCCACTGACGACAATATCCCACCATACCCAGGAACATTCTCACTTCTCTCTGGGTTTTCGGAGCTTTCATTTCTCTGATTATTCTGATCCTGTCAGTAGTCACTTTTCTCAGACCTTTTTCAATATTGTGTCCAAGATAATGCACTTCTTTCTTGCAAAATTGCAATTTGGCTGGAGATACCTTTAACCCTCCATCTGCCAGATGATTCAATAAAGCTATGGTATCCACTTCACAAGCTTCACGTGTCTTTGATGCCACAAGTAGGTCATCAATATATTGTACTAGCACTGAGCTCTCAGGCATGATCAAACTTTCCAACGATTTCTTCAATAACTGATTGAATATCGAAGGACTCTCCGTATACCCCTGTGGGATACGACACCATGCTAAAATACGCTGGCCAAACCTAAATGCAAAAATCGGCTGGCTGTCATGATGCAATGGAATTGAAAAGAACGCATGACACACATCAATCACTGTATACCACTCAGCATCATGTGGAATTTGATACAGAATCACTGATGGATTTGGCACAATGGGACAACATGCCACCACAATTTGATTAACTTTTCTCAGGTCTTGCACGATCCTGAACTTGCCATTGGGCTTTTTCAGTCCCATTATCGGCGAATTACACGGACTACTCAGTAGTTCTCTCAAAACTCCCTGCTGAATCATTTTCTCAATTATAGGAGTTATCCCTTCAATTATTTCTGGTGTCATTTTGTACTGAGGAATGTTAGGATATGTAATTCCCTCTTTCACTGCAATTTTCACTGGATCTACGTTATTCATCAATCCCACATCCTCTCCTGTAAAATCCCAAACTGCTCTTTTCACTGTGTCTCTCAGTACTTGAGGCAAATCCTCCGGATTAAACACAGCAAATGCACCAATTAACTCACTTTCTCTATTTTCTAGAGTCATTCGGTAGAAAGCATCATCATCTGGTGTCTCAAAAGCTATTCCATCTGGTGTACAAAAAATTGTGCAATTCATTTTACACAATAAGTCCCTACCTAACAGGTTCACTGGACTCGTGTCACAGACAATAAATCTGTGCATGTCTGAAAATTTCCCTATCTGTACTCTTACTGGTTCAGTAAGACGTGTTCTGATCTGTGTATTGGCTACACCAACTACTTGGATTGCTTCATCCGAGAGAGGAAGATTTCTAACATCTGTTGACCTGACAGTTGATCTTGTCGCACCTGTGTCTACCAAAAAAGTAACACCCTCTTCATTTATTTTCCCATCCACAAATGGTCCTGCCTGGTCTATTTCTAGAGTTGCACCAAGTATGCACTCTTCTTCCTCTCCTCGGCACCGTCAATAATCACCTTCAGACTCACTCCCTTCACTCTTTAACAAGTACTGCTGTACTTTGTTAGTACGTCTCGGTTTGTTTACCTGCTCATCATTGAAGAATCCTGAGTCCTGATTGTACTTTTGTACCCCTCTATTCTGCGGTAAGGGCGGTTTTGGCTCTTGACTCTGCTGCTGTCTCACAACTTTCTGCTGTTGTTGATTATTCCCTTCATTCTGGTTCTGCACCTGTTGATTTAAAGGTTTATTCTCATTACTCACTAATGGTGGATTAGGACATTCAGATCTCCAATGTCCCAGCTGGCCACAGTTGTGACAAGGGAACTTCTTTTTGGCTTCCTCAAGACTTCCCCTTCCTTTTCCTGCAAATCTCGGTCTATTTCCTCCATTATTTCCTGGATTATTTGCCTGTTCCACTAACTGTGCTTCCTGTCTTTCTGCAACTTTCACTTGTGCCCACATTGCTTTCTCTTTCAGCTTTCTTTGTTTTGCTTCAATTTCATCACTGAAGTATTTTGCATGTCTTAGAATCTCATCTACTTTTTTACTCTGCCAATCCACTGTGTGTTCACGAATTCTCTCACCAATTTCAGGTCTAAGACCATATACAAATCTGTATACAAAATGACTCAAATCCTTGTCACCCAGGTGTTCATCTCCACTGAATTGTTTAAAAGCCAGTATCAGCCTCTCGTAAAAAGCATGAACTGATTCTTTTGCTTCCTGTTGTGTTCGATCTATCTTAACCCAGTCTGTCTCTTTTGGAGGAACTTTACTCTTCAGGTATACCATCACCTGATCATACTTCCTCATCACTTCTGGATCTGGTGCCCCTGTTCTTGAATCTCTTGGATATTCCTCAGTAGGCCAACTCACAACTATTTTACACTCAGTCCACAAGTCTGCTGGAACAATTATATCAAACAGACTATTCAGGTCAACCCACAGCACTTTTGACAATTTCACAAACCTATCTACCTGCCTATACCACTCGACGGGCTTTTCTCTCAATCGAGGGAAATCATTCGTAAATGATAAAATATCCTGTCTGGTCCATGGAACATGTACATATCCTCCTCCAGGTATTTCTCTCATAGGATAATTCTCCACTGGTTTCTCTTTTTCTCTTACTGGAAATGCTGAATAAGTTGTTCTATCCTCAGATTCCTCTCTTTTCTTATACCACCTATCCTTCTACTTTTCAACATCACCCCATCTTCGCAGTAATGCCACCATTTCTTTAATCTGTCCTGTTCTACCAGAAGTATTCAAATTCTCAATGTCTTTCTCAGTGAAATCCATCCTGTATGTTTTCTGTAAAGCCTTTACTCTATCAATGTCAACTCCTTGCTCATTTGCTATTGCTCTTAGTCTATCATGAGTATTTCTTGCTCTCCATGTTATGCTCTTGCACATAAACATTAATTCACCATCATGATGACTCTTCAGGATTTCTGTTGGAACTGTTCCTGTCACAAGCTCTTCTAATTCTATACGTAACTTAACCACATCAATAACTTGTGAATCCTTGTCCTTTTTCTGAAGAACCTTCATCCAATCATTCAAATCATCAACTGTTATTTCAGCAGTTTTTCTCACTGGAACCACTTTTTTCTGCGGTTCTAAAATCGGCATCCCTGAACAACTAGGTTCACTGACATCCAATAGTTCACTACATGTGTCATGTCTGATTTGTCTCAGGTCACTTCTCCCTGTTCTTTTTTCTGAATCTCCTGAAGGACCAACTGAATTTGTCGATTCATTTGCAATATATGGAATTACCAGTCCTTTTTCACCTGCTCTCTGTTTATCAAACACAGGCATAACTGGACCTATAGTTACAGGCACCGTAACAGCTTCCAGATTCTTCGTTAACTCCCTAATTTTCTCAGCCAGTTCTGTTGTCGTCTTTGCTAATTTTCTAGCATTTTCCTCACTACCTCGATTCTCTCTCTCCCTGAAGGAACTACTACCTCTTGATTCAGGTGACATTTTTTCTTTCTCAACTGTATCTCTTATTGGAGAAACAACTGGTGTACTCTCATCTGGTTCTGTTCTATATGGAGGTGGTCTCTTGTAAATCATGTCATTTAAGACTTCATCCTCATATTCTCCATACCTTCTCATATCTGACTCAGAAGCTCTTTCTGTTGAAGGAGCAGAAGCTTCAACTGTTCTCATTGGATATAATCCCTCTGACATACAAGCATCTCTCCATCTTTTCATTCGATCATGATGTGTTTCACGATCATGTCTCCTCCCAAACATGTACCTATAATACCCTCCAGACCTTTGCTTTTCTCGGTCATGAACTTCCTCTTCCCATTCCACTAAAGCCTCGAACTGTGTAGGTCTCGGCTTCGGGTCTAAACATAACATCTTTTCCCGTAAGTTTCTCAACACGGCCAAATTAAATGAACCATGTTCTGGAAATGCTAGAACACCATCTTCTTTAGTATACTTAACCCAATTCTGCAACCATATACAGGTATGCAATCCATATTTCACAGCCATGAAGGATGCAGGTGTTTTCGCTGGAGGTAACAACTCACCCTCTCTCGTTTTAACCTCTTTATCCTCACTAAACCACTTTTTAACTTTTCCAAAGAAGGTCTTTTTCTTTTTCTCTTCTTGGTAATACATTTTAGCAAGCGCTTATCAAACTCTCTACTCTTTCCGTATTATAAATATACAATACGAATTTCTCAACCAATAGCAGCGCGACTCACACTAACGCACCAATCCTGGAGCGTCTACGTCACTAAACAGCTCTTCCAATCCCTGCGCGACTCACACTAACGCACCAATCCCAGCGCGAACCCTATTCTGATTCACTATCCAATCAGTGCGCGGACCTTCTGACGTCAACAGTCGCTGCAGTCTCTGTCTCCTGTCTCTGTCACTCGTCTACCCCTCCTTTACAAAACTCTCAGTAGACTTCGTGTGTCAAAACTTCTATAGAATCTATTAGTTACAACATAAAAACATCTCCATTGTCTGCTTCGCTAACCACAGAATAGTAAAGAGAGTCTATTTCTCAAGAATCAACAACTTTCATACATCGCATAACTGTTTCCTCTAGGACTTATCCAAAGAGTCTGTGGTAAATATTCTTTTTACCTAGACTGAATTTCATACGGAATCTAAAATAAAGTAAAATAGCTCAGAATAACAAGAGGCAGAATCCGTGGTATAAGAGGTTTTCTGAATGGGCTTTATTCCAAAATGGCCGACTCGAGTGGCGGCCTTCAGGTTCCGTCACCACGAGGGTTCAGGAAGTGAAGTACAATACTTTATTGACAAGAAGTAACTTTTATAGGTCATACATTACAATGAAACGAATGCAAAAGGCGTAACAATTGATAAGAGAAATGACATAGTAATACGTAATCGAAACTAGGCGTAATAAGGAGCAAAAAGAAACATGATTGGCTCTGTTTATCATACATAGGTGGATCTATAAGATAATACTTAACATAGATGTGCGCGCAGCAGCATGACGTGTGATTGACGTGCAACTAGGGGGTGAAGGGGACTTGACATTTAGCTCTACATGTGGAGACGAGAAGTCTGGGGGGTCAAGTCAACCTAATCCCAAATCATATCTAACATCCTATGTTTAGAGAACTATGTTATCCACAAGGAAGGACTCTCGGACAGAATCTATTCTATACTGACTGTGTGTGCGTGTACAAGCGTCTAAGTGCCTATATGAGATGCGAGGGGCAGAAAACTTTCCATGGCAACAGGGCTATGAATTACTTGCAGGAGGACGGAAAGGCCGAGTCCTTTGCTTGTGAGCTAAAGGAAATGTTTACCTAAATCACTAGACAGGAATGCATCGGCTGAAAAGCAAAGTAGATAATTCGAAGGTGAAATACAGCTTTTTGGCAGGCAGGCGAAACTGGCCGAGGCAGGCACCGTTAGCTGCACAGGGAGTAGGACAAAGTTCATGGATACAGATGCGAGCTCAAGCTGAAGCTGTCAGAGACAGAGAGCAGGGAAAGGCTTTGAGGACAGAATCGGGCCTACTTGCCTGAACTGTAAAAATGGAGTAACTTAGCCATATAAAGTCGGTGGCCTTTCATACTTAGGAATCGAATATCCAGCCCATTGATGGCGGATCTGACAGAGAACATGTTGACGGTAGACGCACATATGTTTGCGTCTTGGAAACTGGAATTGGAGGGAACATACATGTACTTGTAACATGCATATAGAACCGTTGGGGTCCAAGATAGGGGACATAACTGATCAGGAAAATCCACATTTCCACATTCCCTCCTTGTCCCCTACTTGCCCTTCAAGAGATATCAATCTTCATCATTCCATCGATTTGCTCATGGAGCATCATTTCTTCTTCCTTCTTCTTCCGGCATTTTGAGCGAGAACCTTGATATGGAATGCATGATGTGGCACACAGACCACAAATCGCTGGTCCACATTGCAGGCATAAACAACAACTGAAGAGCATAAGAAGGCCAATACCTAGGAATGATAGAACTCTCCATCCCCAGGCTGATATCACATTCCAAAACCACCCGGACCACGTCCAAGTGCCTGGATTCTCGTGTATCTGGCTCACAATCTTATGAAGGCGTGTTATAGCTTTATATACAGATGGCGAATTTTCTGGTATGAATATGCAGCAGCTGGATCCGATGACCCTGCAAGCTCCGCCCCTATCGGCCAGGATGACGTCAAGGACAAGACGATTCTGGAGAACAACAATTCTCATCACTGATTGTTCCTCTGTCAGATTGCCTAGGGCGGCTATAGTCTCGTTTACTACAGCTTCAAGAGTCTTGGTTAGTCTACGTATCAGCTTACTATTTGATATTGTACCTATATAGGGAAAGATACCTTTATTGAAATCTACATACTTGTCCCATGCCGTCTCAGTATAATCAATAACTGGGAGATCTCTTCGCTCTCTATTGTGTACTAAATGAACATTTCGATAATAATCAGGGGGAGCTAGGAAAACAGGTGGCAAAAGGAATGCTATGTAACAGGTACCATCCCAATCTAGAGGCAGACGCATATATGCCGTCTGACCACATATAAAGTAAGAATGGCGAGAAGCTCTAAATGAAGATTTACCTTGATCACTATATTCTACTGTAGTAATGCATTTGCTATGGCCCATATGTATGGAACCAACTTTTCTCACACATAATTCACCCTTAACTGGAAATACTGACATAGTGGGCAGAATTAGTTCAACTTCGGATTTGACATTCAGAATCATAAGATTAGGCGTAAAATTACCTAATTTATACACTTCATTTTCTAGATCAGTTCCTGTTCTACTGGGGTGACCCTCCTTATTAGGGTGACAGACTTTGAATAAAACTTGATTCAGATTTCCCCATATCCAATGTTGTTGATAAACTGCTGTGTCTGGGTCTATGGAATTTAGTAAACTAAACCATGCTCCACAGGAGCCATTATGTGTGAACGGATGTGGAAAGAAAGGCAGAACTCCTTTGTTATTCTGATAGGGAGGGAGTCGGCCACACACCCAACAATTGGTGGCATTACTAGTCTGATGGGAATGATGTAACATACTAATGAAAGTGTTATTGCGCAGCGCAAGTCTATAAGACAATTCATGTGGCGGTAGGTCACTAAAAGAATGTTCAGCAGCAACATTATAAACATGTCTAGAAATAGGATGATATATGTGCAAAATCACACTTGTAATAATTATTAAAAGACTCAATAAAAACAGAATTAATAATGTCTTCATACAGTAGCTACGCAGTGATTTACAATACGCCTGTCGTTTCAACATTTCTCGGGTATTTTCTCTACTCAGGTCCAAGGGATACATGTCAGAGACAATTCAACCGCTTCACCTTGGAGAGGACTTAAACAATCAAATTGCTCGACTGTTTGGGCCTAAGCTTTAATTTATAGTTCTGAGAGTCATTCTTTTCAACAAAGGGAAGTTTTGAATCAGTCTGTGAGGGAGTGCAGGGCACAGTGTCTATATCCGAGGATAGTCCATGAAATTTCTTAATGTGGCTGGAATGTATCCAGCCCTTGCGGCCCTCAACTTTCACGGCTGTTCTTGTGGTCAGCAGGACTAGCTTCGGTGCTTTCCACCTGGGCTCCAACTGGGTTTTCCGATCGAAATTCCTCACAAACACCAGATCACCCGGAGCAACGTCATGGGGTTTCACCTCAGTGTTGTCAGGAAAAGCTGCAGCTACCTGTGAACGACAAGATTGTAGTGCAGACATCAAGGAAGCCAAGTAATCTGTCAGCATATTACAATTAACATCAGTTATTTTACGTGGTATAGGCGTCCCCCACATATTTGGTGGTCTTCCGAAGATCACCTCATACGGGGATAGCCCTGTTCGAGAGTGTGCTACCATTCTTATGTAAAATAGTGCAACTGGTAAGGCTACTATCCAGTCAACACCTTTCTCCTTACATATTTTAGACAATCTGATTTTCAAAATTTGATTATGTCGTTCCACGAGACCTGCTGCCTCGGGGTGTCGGACACAGTGGAATTTCCACTGATATCCCAACAAAAGTGAGACATGTTTCATTAATTCGGATGAGAAAGGCTGGCCGTTATCTGAATATACAACACGTGGTAAACCGTACCGTGGGAAGAATTCTCGAACTAACTGTTTGGCAGTAGTCGGGGCCGTGTAATCTGATACTGGGTACGCCTCAGTCCATCGGGAGAGAGCGCAGACAACTACAAGAACATATTTGAATCCTCGACATCGTTCCATCTGGATATAATCCATTTGGAGCACTTCAAAAGGATGATCAGGAGTCTGGAATCCACCCTGTTCTACGGGAACACTTTTTCCTGGGTTGAACTGACAACATATCATACAGGTACGGACCTTTTGTTTAGCTGCTGCTCGTAAATGTTTATTGAACCAAATGTGTTGAATGCTATCTAGCATAGCTTTTTCTCCTAAATGCGCCGGGCTGTGAATTGTAGCTATAATGGCTTGGACCATAGAGTCAGGAAGAAACCATACAGATTTCTCCTTCGTCATCCATCCCTGATCTGTCTGGATCCCTCCTAGTTCAGTCCATTTCTTTAATTCTTCTGCAGTAGCATGTGTCTGTATGTCAATTACGTCAAGTGCGGGATCCTTAATTGTCATACACTGTGTTGGTGTCTGAACTATTGGCTTTGTCATGTCTAATGTGTGATTCTGAGCAGTCTGTTTAGCTGTTCTGTCAGCTAAATCATTGCCTTGGGAAATGATATCAGTAACCTTCGTGTGTGCTTTACATTTCATAATCGATATAGCAGTGGGTAGATGTATTGCGTCTAACAAGGCATGAATGAGGGGTCCGTGCTGAATGTGGGCACCATGGGAGGTTAAATAACCTCTCTCTCGCCACAGCACGCCGAAGTCGTGTACAACTCCGAATGCATAACGTGAGTCAGTGTATACATTAACTTTCTTATTTGTGGCTTGAATACAGGCTTGTGTTAGAGCAATAAGTTCTGCTGCTTGGGCTGACAAAGTATCTATACAATTTGTCTCAATAACTTCAGTGTCTGTTGTGACTGCATACGCGGCCACTAAATCTCCTGTACTTGTTCTCATGCACGATCCATCTACATACAACGTCAGGTCTGGATCTAACAATGGAACGTCTGTCAAGTCTTGTCTAGGTTTCGTCTTTATTTCAATAATTTCAACACAATCATGAGCTAGTGGGTCTGTTCCAATTACAGGTAATAGTGTAGCAGGATTCAATGTATTACACCGTCGGATCTCTATGTGTGGTTGAAACAATGTCAGTTCATAACCGGTAAGTCTTGCTATGGTCAAGTGTTGTGTTTGTGTTCGGTTCACAAGAACTTCTACTGCATGTGGTACTTGTACTGTCAATGGATGTCCTAACACTATGGCATCGCTTTGTCTGATTGCTAAAGCTGTTGCTGCCACTGATTTCAGGCATGCAGGCAAAGCCTGAGCTACGGGATCTAATGTACTGGAAAAATAAGCACATGGCTTGCGTGATCCTGCTTGTTCCTGAGTGAGTACTGACAAGGCAGTACCTTCGCGTTCTGTAACAAAGAGTGTAAAATGTTTGCTATAACATGGTGTTGCTAAAACAGGTGCTTGACATAAAGCTTCCTTTAGGCTTTCAAAAGCTTGTGTATGTTCCTGAGTCCAAGGGAGAACAGTCGATATGGCTGCCTCCTGTGTGGTTAACTGAATGAGTGGTTTTGCTAGAAATGCGTACTGAGGGATCCACTGCCTACAATATGAAGTGAGGCCTATGAAAGCCCGCACCTCCTTTTGTGTCTGGGGTATTGACATGTTAGCAATTAACTGGATGCGATCTGGTGTAAGCTGCCTTCCCTCCTTGGACAGCGAGTGACCAAGATAAATAACTCGCTGGACACAGAATTGCAGCTTAGAAGGAGACACCTTGTGCCCCTTGTCGGCTAGAAAATGTAAAACTGTCAGAGAAGCCTTTTCACATTCGGGTTCGCTTCTCGCGGTGATCAGCAGATCATCGACATATTGAAGCAGTGCAGTATTGACTGGCATGTGGATACTGTCAAGTTCTCGTTTCAGTGCTTGGCTGTAGATGCTGGGGCTTTCTGTGAATCCTTGGGGAGCGCGTGAGAATTTAAAGCTGCGCCCATTTAAACTGAATCCGAACAAATATTGGCTTTCCGGATCTATTGGGACGCTGAAAAAGGCATTCTTGAGATCAATTACAGTAAAGAATGTTGCTTCGGAATCAATTGCTGTCAATAATGATGATATATCGGGAACCACAGGAAATTGTGGCACAATGCACTTGTTTAGTTCACGCAAATCAATAACCAATCGGTATACTGGTGGGGCAGTAGGATCAGTTCGTTTAAGAATCGGAATTATCGGTGAATTACATACATTGGAGTCTGTTTCTACAACTACTCCTTGGGCAATTAGCTCATCAATGATTTTCAGCAAAGCCACTACAGCATCTTGCGGTAACTTGTATTGTCGCATTCGTGGTAATACCACTCCTGCCTTGAGTGTGACTCGGTATGGTGTAATGTTCATACAACCAACATCAGTAGGGCCCTGTGCCCATAGATGTGCTGGTAAAGTCTGTAGTCGGGGATCCATGTCTCTAGACACATAGTGACCTTTAAAATCACGTAAAAACAACCTTACTCCTTCCGGAGAACAACATATTATGGCTCCTAGGGCTTTCAGAGTTTTAATTCCTAACAGATTTTCTGGGCATGATTTAGTAAGCAATAAATCTGTAGTTCGTGTCAAAGGTCCTATCGTAAGTGGAAGAGGCTGTGATACTTCATTAACAATAGGTTTTCCTGAAAAACCAAGGGAAACATTTTGAGAGCCTGAGAGGGGTGCCCCTGGAACTTCACTACGTTTTATAGTTGTTCGACTTGCCCCTGTATCGAGTAAGAATTTTCTATCTTGACCTAATAATTCACTATGTACATAAGGTCCTTCTTGATCTACAGGAATCTCGATAAGGGGCAGGTCAACTTCCCTCTCTAGGCTGGTTCATGCGTAACGCTGATACTCAGGATATTCATACTGTGCAGTCTGATACATTTGTCGTGTTGTGGTTTGCGTGGCAGTAGCAGGCAACGGTGGTGCAGCTGGCACAAACTGTATTGGCTGCTGTGCGGCTGGCATGGCCTGGGGATGCGGCATAGCTCCTTGTTCATTCTGATCTTGTCTGAGTGGCCGTGATCTTTCTTGTGTTTTACCTATGGCGATATTATGTTTTAAAACTGGACAATCGTGTACGTAATGACCTGGCTTTTTGCAATAATTGCATGTCCCTTTTACCGATCCTGCTGAATCGGACTGTGTCATACCCTTTTTATGTCCTTCAGCTGGTACTGTCTGAGACACTAGCATTTTCATTTTTGTATCCTTCATACGTCTTTGTTCGTGTTCTTGTTCATCTCTAATTCTATTGTGATG
This sequence comes from Triturus cristatus, assembly GCF_964204655.1. Taxonomy (NCBI): domain Eukaryota; kingdom Metazoa; phylum Chordata; class Amphibia; order Caudata; family Salamandridae; genus Triturus; species Triturus cristatus. The sequence continues at coordinate 460,312,014 of NC_140593.1, forward strand.
ATACTGTAACATTTGTAGCATTTGTGACGGAGTATTACTTTGCCAGGTACTCTCGAATTTCAATATTCTATTCTTTACTGGAGGGAATGCATTTTCTACTAATTTTGTCACAAATAAATGTGGATACGACTCACTACTTGTTTTTATACCACTATTTATTCCAAAACATTTTTCAAATCGGGCATAATAATCACTTGTGTCTTCATCATGCTTTTGTTTACAGGCCGTGATTGCACCCCAATCTTCCTTTTTCGTAGTTAATAAACGTGGCAGTACTTGTACTAGTAAACCTGGTAATGCTTTGACTTTATCCCCGAGCCCTGAACCTGCAGTTCGGGCCTTTTCTTCCGTTTCTAATGCTGTCCAATCTATCTTTTGGTCTCCCACTTCCCACTCTTTTTCTTTCAGTTTTTCATAAATGCCAGCAGGTAAGAGCACCTTTAATATCGTCATAATATCAGGATAGGTATACTCTCCCATCAGTAACATGTCCTTAATTTCTCGGTGGAAACCCGCTGGGTCTTTGTCATGACTTGGTACTACTTTCTTCATTTCTAACAATTCAATTTTTGATATGGGTGTGTATACAAATACACGGTGAAACTGATTGTCTTCGCCTTTTATTGGGTGCACTTCTCGTAAGGGATTTTGTCTATCCATATAATACGGCGTTCTTTCTCTGCGGGGCAGCGAGAAAGAATCCGGACTTACAAAAAGGACATACTGTTTACGTGACACTAATATTTCTTTAATTAACTTGTTACTAGAACCTCTCCATCTGTTCGTGAGTAGTTCCGTTAATATATCAGGTAAAGGACCAGGGTCAGCATGTTGGTTCTTATATAATATAAGGAGTTGCTGAATCATATAGATTCCAGCTAAACGTTGTTCATCTGCACTGAGGTTAAAAAACGTGTGTGCTACGGTCTCATCACCGTATTTTTCAGGACTGTCAATCCAGTGAACGGCTGATCTGGCTAATTCTTGCTCATCCATGGAATCGAGGAGGTGGTAACCCCTTCGTTCTCGTAGTATTTTATCTGCGGCTTGAAACAAATGTTCAGGAGACTTCAGATTTATTACAGGCGTCGGATACGTTCTGCTATTATTTGGACATACAGAGTGTATGGGATCAGAAAAGCATCTAGTATTATCACAGGATCTTCCTCTGCCTACGTAGGCTATGGTCTCTGACTGTCTTGCGGAATTCCCTGATTCGGACACTTCATCTTGCTCGAACTCGTCTGTTTCCAATCTTTCTTCATGAATACGTTCTATTTCTCTACGGATTTTTCGGCACATGGCTATTATACAGTTTTTCTTATCGTGTCTCCCTTCTGATATATTCTGGCTCCATCTTGTAAGAATTAGCATTGCATTCGGGTCTACCCCCGGACGGTCTTGATTTCTGATCACACAGTTTATGAGGAAACGTAACAGTTCCCCCTGTATCTCTACTTTCTGGAATTCCATAGCTCTGTTAATACATTCTGGATCTCGCCCTGTTTGAACAAAATGATATATTTTATCTAGATGCGTAGTCATTCCTGGTAACCTCGCTAAATACTCTGCGGCTCGTCTGATACGTAACGATGCCAGGACCATTTCGTCCTCTTTACCGACCACCGGGTCATATCTACAATCTATAAGGAGTTCCTTAAGCGTACGTTCACTTACGACTTTGGGTGTACGTGAATGCGCTGACTCTTGAAAAACAAGTTTATTTATTCTAGGTGGTGTAAAGGTATTGCTAGCACCTCCCGTGGCCCCCTCTGGGGTGTCGGGTGTGAATGGATTCGTCGAACGTGACACAGCAACTATAGGTGTCGATACCACTGTAGAATCGAGTGCGGGGACAGATGCGGAAACAGATGTGCTTGCCGGAGCTTGTGTCGGGACTTGCTGTTGCACGGGGACAGATACCTGATCCTGACGTTGAACCCCTCCGCCAGACGCTCTATGTGGTGCGGCGTTAGCGTACTCGGGAGCTGCGTCATCTAGATATGAGGAAAGAAAAACATCTTCTGCGGTTCTGGGATGCCCTTTTGGATGTACCTTAATTGGAAATAATGGGGGTGGCAAGTCTTTTGGCATCTCTGGAACAGCCTTAGGTAGTCCTTCGGCTAGGAGGGGATACATACCATTCATAAGAGCATTTCTTTGTCTATTTACTTGTTCTGATTTCACTCGGATACCTTCCTCAATTAATAGATTTTCTTGAACTTCCTTTGAACTTTCTTTACTCCTCTCTTCTTGTCTACGTGCTTTTTCTGTACGTCTATGAGATTCTTTACGCCATAACTCAACAGCGTCTTTCTGTGACTGTCTGACTTTTCTTTTCCATAACTCTTCCTCTACTTTCATGATGCACTCTGCATCCCAGGTTCCCGCTGCGGGCCACCTTTGACTTTCCGGCAATCCCTTGGTATAATCTACCCATAAATCAAGAAATAATATGGCATCTAAGCCATGCTTGTGATACATAAAATGCCCTGGAGTGTCCCTAGGAGGAATAGGAACTGCTTCTTCAAGCACCCCTTTTCTGGTAGTAATCTGTCTTAACTTCGAGAAGAGCGGCATATTGACAACTGATCTGATACTTACTCTTGAACTCACTTAATACGAAAAACACAATAATGAACAGTGAACAATGAACAATCATTCATACCAAGACATTTGAACACTTTAAACATTAAACATTAAACATTTTAAAAATGACCGACAATGATGACAGTCTGCATAACTAATCATCAAGCTGAATTCTTGACAATAACTGAATACTTCGGAATACTTGATATACTGCTAAACAGTACATATACACTGCTAAACAGTGCAGACCGGATTTGTGTACCCAAATCCGTCTTGACCGGCACAACCTATGTGCGCGTCAACACGCCTCCCCGGCGATGGTACTCACCGAGTAGCTCCTTGAAACGGAAGGCCTCAGAGAATGGACGGGACTCGATGACTGCGGACAGCGGACCCTCTGGACATCGGGACCTCGAAAACCTGGTGGGTCTCTGTATACCTCGGATCTTGCTCTCTCAGCTAGGCTCTGGTCGGGATACTTCGCACTTCTCACCGCCTCGTCTGGGTTGATCGCAGCCTCAGTCGCCCCCGCTTGACCGGAGGGAGCTACAGGAAATCCTGCTGGTACGCGTTTATGGTCCGTCCAGCTGTGGCAGGAGACCGGGCCTGCAACGCACCGCCGGCGCGTGAGATGAGAAAGTGTCCCTGTTCGGGCGCCATTATGTGGTAAATATTCTTTTTACCTAGACTGAATTTCATACGGAATCTAAAATAAAGTAAAATAGCTCAGAATAACAAGAGGCAGAATCCGTGGTATAAGAGGTTTTCTGAATGGGCTTTATTCCAAAATGGCCGACTCGAGTGGCGGCCTTCAGGTTCCGTCACCACGAGGGTTCAGGAAGTGAAGTACAATACTTTATTGACAAGAAGTAACTTTTATAGGTCATACATTACAATGAAACGAATGCAAAAGGCGTAACAATTGATAAGAGAAATGACATAGTAATACGTAATCGAAACTAGGCGTAATAAGGAGCAAAAAGAAACATGATTGGCTCTGTTTATCATACATAGGTGGATCTATAAGATAATACTTAACATAGATGCGCGCGCAGCAGCATGACGTGTGATTGACGTGCAACTAGGGGGTGAAGGGGACTTGACATTTAGCTCTACATGTGGAGACGAGAAGTCTGGGGGGTCAAGTCAACCTAATCCCAAATCATATCTAACATCCTATGTTTAGAGAACTATGTTATCCACAAGGAAGGACTCTCGGACAGAATCTATTCTATACTGACTGTGTGTGCGTGTACAAGCGTCTAAGTGCCTATATGAGATGCGAGGGGCAGAAAACTTTCCATGGCAACAGGGCTATGAATTACTTGCAGGAGGACGGAAAGGCCGAGTCCTTTGCTTGTGAGCTAAAGGAAATGTTTACCTAAATCACTAGACAGGAATGCATCGGCTGAAAAGCAAAGTAGATAATTCGAAGGTGAAATACAGCTTTTTGGCAGGCAGGCGAAACTGGCCGAGGCAGGCACCGTTAGCTGCACAGGGAGTAGGACAAAGTTCATGGATACAGATGCGAGCTCAAGCTGAAGCTGTCAGAGACAGAGAGCAGGGAAAGGCTTTGAGGACAGAATCGGGCCTACTTGCCTGAACTGTAAAAATGGAGTAACTTAGCCATATAAAGTCGGTGGCCTTTCATACTTAGGAATCGAATATCCAGCCCATTGATGGCGGATCTGACAGAGAACATGTTGACGGTAGACGCACATATGTTTGCGTCTTGGAAACTGGAATTGGAGGGAACATACATGTACTTGTAACATGCATATAGAACCGTTGGGGTCCAAGATAGGGGACATAACTGATCAGGAAAATCCACATTTCCACAAGTCTTACAGTCAATAAATGTATATGCATTCACGCACATTCACACGAAAAAAAAAATATAGTACATACACACAGAATCCTGCTTCTCGAGAACAGCACAACCTGTCTCTGTACAGAATTATAACTCAACAACTAAGCAGCTTACCTCTGCCCAGTTCCTCAAACAAGCTCAGAGAATACCTATTACTCCTCCCGCGATAAGCTTTAACGGCAATCCTTACGGATCCCTGGGACTTAAGACCAGAGTTTCACAGATAACCTTCACTATCATACACACTCCTTATATACCAGAAATATATTCTAATAGTAACATACGACGATGTCACTGATTCCGAACCCAGACAATGTGAACGCGCAACTTCAATTGTCACACGTAATTCCTTACAATTCCGTCTTTCCCGAGAGCAGCATATACACCTTCCTCTGCTCTACTACGGAACTGCTTCCACAGCTTCCAAATTCCAGAAGCACTACATATAACTCAACATTACGACTCCAACATTTAATATTAGTACATATACCAACCACATCAAAATAAATCAATAATCAATAAGCCAATATACAAGCAATCTTATCTTATCAGATCAAGACAACCATCTACAACCATCCTCTGCTACCAGAGAAATTGATAGAGATCAGGGTACCTAAAATAAACCCACTACCACGGATAGAGTAATTTCACAGTTACACGCACATACATTCATCATACGCTAGGGCCCATTTCACTAACATACGCTCAAATACTCTACCAGCATAAGACCTGTGGGAAGAAAACCCTGCATCTATATCTAGGACGATAGGATCTGATTATAGTGGTTATCCTTAATCATACTCTATACAATCTATACAACAATAATCAAAATGTACTCAATAATTGACAAGAAAGAATATCCAACACCATGTTTTAAAGTTATATTGCTTTATCTAAAATTAGTCAAAGTAAATCAATCAAAATAAATCATTTCTCATAGTTACCTATTCTAACTAAGTGTCAGAACGGGTCAGGACCAGTCTCTCGGTAAAGTCTCTCAGGACAGAGTCCTCAGCATCGAACCTCAGCAACGCGTGAAGGTGGCCAAAGGAGTGGGGAGAGCCCTCCCTAAACTAACAGTTTTTATAGTGAGAAATACAATAGAAACACACATAAAGTTGGCTGAATAAACTGTATCACCGAGCAGAACAAAAAGGAAGAAATGTAGCTTGCTACATCTGGAAATCTCCGCTCAGGAAAAGTCACAAGGCATAAACTACGGAACAGGAACCAAGGAAATAAAACATGTAACACATTTAATCCGATTCCTCCTCGGCCATCGAGCCACAGTTCAGAGTTTCCCTCTAAGGCTCCTTTGTCCTTTGAGAAAGCCAAGGACACTTTCACTTTTCTTGGAGTACACCCAAAGCTGCTGCCGTCCTCATGGAAAATTTCATAGAAGGACCATGGTCAGTTGTCTTCGACCTTTTTCCAGCAGGGGTCTCTCTTGCCACATCACAGAAATATTCACTCGAGGCCAGGCTCTCAAATCAGCCATCATGGATTAGGCCTCCATAGGCCACAATAGACCATCTCAATTTAAAAGAAATAAAAACAACGTTAATACAACATAATGATTAAACAGTGGTAACCCCACTAATACCCTTATGTGTATGCATTTATCTAGCTTTGCGACATAAAAAGCATTAATTCAGACAGCGTTTTGTGCTCAAAATAAATAGCTCATAGCAACGTTTAAACATGAAAACTTGCACGTTATTGTAAATACATGAACAGCACAAGTAAGCTAACCCTCATGTAACTTTCTCTTGTGTTAGGACAAACAGGTTGATTAGTAAAACATACTTGCACAAGACAAATAATTAATTGTTAATTATTAATAAATTAATAAAACGCATAGACATGCCAGAGCTTCAAAAGCCCCAGAATTTTCTAAAAGAAAACTCTGCTCCAGCAGGCGCGCACGCCACGAATGGCGTAAAGTAACTTAGCATTTAAAAAACCGTACAAATTCACTGAAAAAACCATAGGTTTCACACACGTTATAGTTAGGAATTAGCATTTAAAAAACCTTGCAAATTCACTGAAAAAACCATAGGTTTCACACATGTTATAGTTAGCGGAAATTTTACTGATAAAAAACCAATGAAATTCCCCCGTTATAGTTAGTGCAGGCAACTATAACTCACGCGACCGCAATCTTCTGCTGATGACATATGTGTCTTTATGAAAAAAAAATATTTGTAATATGTGTATAGCTAAAAATGTATGGAAGAAGACATGGGCAAATAAGTGTCTAAATACAGTATTAGCATCAGCAGAGGATTGCGGTCGCGTGAGTTATAGTTGCCTGCACTAACTATAATGGGGGAATTTCATTGGTTTTTTATCAGTAAAATTTCCGCTAACTATAACATGTGTGAAACCTATGGTTTTTTCAGTGAATTTGCAAGGTTTTTTAAATGCTAATTCCTAACTATAACGTGTGTGAAACCTATGGTTTTTTCAGTGAATATATATATATATATATATATATATATATATATATATATATATATATATATATATATATATATATATACAGTGTGTGTTAGTAATAGATGCATAATTGATCAGGTGTAAATAATTTGCAACAATGCAATTGCAAGTACAATTTGTTTCTCCATTTGAAAACTATTTCCTAAACACCTACACCGTTTTGGCGATATTCCTTTTCCCTTTCCAGTAAAACTACAACATATTGTGGGAGGAATACTTGGAAAATGCTTAGCTACTCTCATTCGCTTAAGGCGCATAACAGTCTACTACTTCTTCCCTTGACCGTAAATAGTAAACCTGTAACCATTCCCAGGGTGGGAATGTGCCGCACAGAAGATTTGAAAACACACAAAAATTAAAGTTCTTCACCTTTAAAAAAATCTTTTTTCGGAGTTTACTTACCATGAGCACCAGTTGCTTACACAAGGACACATACATTTTTGTTAGGCACGGGGAGATTAAGTGATTTGCCCAGAATCACAGGATGTTGAGCGTCATTGCCGAGACTCGAGCCCAGTTTCCCAGATTTTAACCTATTTTGCAAATTCACAATTTCTAAATGCAATGCATGAATGTCCACTTACACCAAGCCATCTGTGCAACCTCTGTACGGGAGCTATAAAACATAGTTTTATGTGCATTTGGAATTTTAAAATTCTATAATATTATATATATATTTTAACCGATTACAAAAGCATTAATCCTACAGAGCATGCAACATTAGCAATCAATACATAGTTCCAGTGATAAATCAGATTGTACGAGCAGCCCAGCATTCGCTGTACAATGTGCACATACTTTTCAGTCCGATTTTAGTTTCCCCATCACATCATATGTATCCTATCTTATTTCCTCATTCTTTCCTGCACTTTTGCAGCAGTTAAGCTATATTACACCCAGACACTCACCATTGTCAAGACAGAGGACCAGCTACTACTTTATGGATCTGTTCTTTTTCCTGAGTGCTCTGTCTGGCCTTTACTCTGTCATCCTTCACAGGGTCATCCCAACCCATTTATAGAGGTCGAGGGCAGTATGACTTACAGTGAGCAGTGAAAGTGCTAAGTAAAGACATGGGCCAGATCACAAATCATTTTAATTGGTGTTATTTCATGTCCTGCTCCAAACACATTTACCCCATGATTCTGGAGGTGGTAATGCATGATGAGAGCATTTGTGCATATATGTTGTGTGCCATTTTGTTGTGGTAGTGTTGATGTGTTCTCTTGTTTTTGGGCTTCAGTGTATTTGTGTTGCATTATTGAAATGTGATTTTCTTGTGTTGGACTGTAATTCTGGTGTTGAGTTTTGACTGTTTTGTTGTGATGTGGCCTGTTATACATTAATTGTGTTGTTATATTGTTTTGTGTATGCTACAGTGTTATATTCTGTTGTTTACTGTAGATATGTCAACAAATGCTGCAACATTTTCAGCGAAAACCAGCTTATTCATTGCCTGGTCCTGTGACAGGCAACCCTTTTCCACTGACTAAGGTGGTCACATTGCACTTTTCTGGCTCTTTAATTACTTCAGGTATAACTGAAACTAAGACAGTGGCAGAGATTACCGTTCATATGGATGGGCAAAGTTTCCTGACTACTGTACCTAAGGTGAAGTTTTTCATCAAACCCTGATATATTTCTGTGCACCTGTATTCCTGAGGTGGGGTGGGACATTTATATGCAGGGACCTCAAGGCGGCCCTGAGGCCTGAATATTGGAAGGAGAGCACAATTACTATCACTGGTGTGTGATGTGCAAAACATTTCCCATTGATCCGTGCTGCTGGAGATCTTTCTACACTGGGAATTCCAGCCATGGGCAATGGTTGGGCAAGTCCCACAGCGAAATGGTGAGCTGTGACTGCCAAAAACAGCTCCTGTGGCCGTGAGGGGCTGCAGGTATGTTGACACAAGCACCGTCTTGCTGCCTCTTTATTCAAACATAATTGATTATTGTATTGAAATTCATCTCTCAAATGAAACATACAGCACAATAAATACTTTGTAGACATTATGGAAAAAAAAGTAATATTTGCACACAGATTTTGGGCGTGCCTTCTCTATGGTCTGGTCTTATGGCTATATAGGTAACATCTTTTTATAGATGTTAGTCACAAAAAGCAGGCACATTGAGTACATTTCGCAAGCAAGAATATCACACCCACATTTTCTGTCACCATGCCAAAACATGAAGGAAGGCCGCACATAATATTGTTTGTGCACAAAGGCAACAACTACCTCCTACTAATTTGATTGTACAGAGGGAAGACAGCAGGAAAAACCTCATTTCTCAGACTACTTAAGGTCAAAGGTAGGCACCAGGAGCAGTTGTTGATCTTTCACCCTACGGCGTTTTGAACCGCCACGCAAACACACAACTTATAATAGATACACTGAGCCTCAATCTGCCGGGGGACATTTCTCCCAAGTCAAGGTCTCCTCATGGAGCAGGTAGAATTTTCCCATGTGCCCAGGCTATGTATGTACCTAATATGTTCTCAATATTGGTGTCTCAATTGCATTCCAGGGCACTGATTTTTTTTTTAACTCTTTTTTATTGAGGTTTTACCATTTGCACAACTCATTACGGTTACATTGAAACAGGTATAGTGGGGGAGGAGCCTAGCGCGCAACCAAGATGGCCGCGTAGGTGCGAGGCTCCCGAGGACCTCCGCGACCTCCTGCATAAATCCTGACAGAATCCTGTCCCAGATGAGGGGACTGTATTTGTGAGCCCGAGCAGAGGTGACACCCGTTTTCCGTTTTTAAATCGGACCTCGGACACCGGCAGGAGCATCGATTGAGGTTTGCGGCCTTCTCCACACCGGCCCCCCGTACTGGAGTTGTGGGGCGATCTGGACACGAAGTGAACAACAGCGGCGGGCAAGGCTGGGTGGCTCGCGTACCCCGCACTTTCACTTTCGCTTTTGCGCCCTCCTTGCTGCCAGGCGAGGTTGGGTTGCGGGGCGGTGTGCGGTGCTGTGGCCTCGTTGGGCTGCCCTGCCGGCCCGCCGGCTGCGATCCGTCCTGAGGAGCGGTGGTTGCCCCCCCCCGGAGCCCTTGAACGGGATTGTCTGCCCCCTTTCTGAGGAGATTGGCTCGATTTGGGAATTGCGACCATGGCCACAAAACAAGATGGCGACCGGGCCAAGGTGAAGTCGACCCGTCGTGGCACGGCCCAACAATCCAATAACATGGACCGCTACACCCTCCAGAAGGGATCTCCAGAGGTGCTGCGTAGGTCCCCCACGGGCCCGACTGATGCTCCTGCTCTGCCCACGGACCTGACCCTCCGGGACGTCATGGGCGCCATCGCCGAGATGAAGGCCTCGGTGGACCAGCGCTTTGACACTCTGGCGCAGAAGATCGACTCGGTCCTCGTGGACGTGGGCCTCGTGAGAGCCGATCTGTCGAAAACAAATGACCGGGTCGATTCTTTGGCCCACTCTACCTCGGGCCTCACCACTGACGTGGCGGCCCTCCAACAGGAGGTGTGCAGGCTTGGCCAGGCGAGCGCCCTGATGAATCGTCGACTGGAGGATTCCGAGGGTCGGGCCCGGAGAAACAACGTCCGCATTATCGGGGTGCCGGAGGGACGAGAGGCGGAGGCAGCGGATCTGTTCGTGGAGGACCTGGTCCTCACCCACCTACAGCCCCGGGGGCTGAGCAAATTCTTTGCAGTGGAACGGGCCCACAGGGTCCCCGGGGGTAGGCCTAAGATCGGCGCCCCTCCGAGGCCTCTCATCGCCCGGATCTTCAATTTTAGGGACAGAGACGCTATCCTGCAGACTTCTAGGCTCCAAGGGCCAGTCAGACTGGATAACATGGATATTAATTTCTATCCTGACTTTACCCCGGCGGTCCAAAAGCAGAGACTGAGCTTTCTGGGTGTCAAACGTCGCCTACGAGACCTGAATCTCAAATATTCTATGCTTTTTCCAGCTAAGCTGAGGGTGGAGGTAGATGGCCGCACGCACTTTTTTGATCGTCCCGAGGCGGCCGGGGACTGGCTGGACACTTTGCCCGGAGATCGGGGCCGGGGGGGCGGGGGGGGAGCGGTTGGTGGGGAGGGCCCGCCGGATCAGGACTAAGGGACTAATGGTAGGCCTTGCTCCGGACTGTGTTATTGTCACCATTGACTGTTAGGGTAAGTTCCCCTCCTGAGGAGGTCGTGCGGGGTCTCTTGGGGGATCTCCCTCCTCCTCTGGGGGACTAGTTAGTTTTCTTTCTATGGGGCGACAGGCACACTGCACTTTGGGGGGGCTGTTTGGGCTCATGCAGGGGTGCAGGGTGGGGGGAGTTCTGTTGGGATGGGTGGGTTGGGGTGGGGTGTGGTTCGTTTCTACCGCAAGGCAAACCCTTTATTGTACTGGTGTTCTTGAGTTGCTCTCGGGGGGACAAATGATGGCTTCTGTATGTGATGGGGGGTAGGGACCTGACTTTGTTGTCCTGGAACGTTAACGGGCTGGGGGATAGGATTAAGCGGGGTGTGGTCCTGCAGTATCTGAAACGTATTTCGCCTGATGTGGTCTTTCTGCAGGAGACACACCTTATTGGTAACTCCTTTTGTGCCATGAATCGACGTGGTTATCGTTTGGTGGCCCACTCGGGCTTTACGTCAGGCTCACGAGGGGTGGGCATTATGGTCAAGACCTCGCTCCCGCTAGAAATAGACGAGGTGCGCCATGATGAGAGGGGACGCTACACTGTTTTGGTGGGGAGAATGGAGGGCAAAGTAGTCGTCTTTGTCTCAGTGTACGTCCCACCGGGGTTGCAGTCCACCACCTTTGCGGACCTGGGGCGCCTCCTTCTTGACCTTCCGGGGGGGCTTCTGGTGGTTGGGGGGGACTTCAACGCGGTGGTTTCTGGGACTATGGATCGTTATCCCCCTAGGGACCTCCCCCGGGCACAGGCGTGGCTGTCGGGCCTTTTGGACACACTGGGATTGGTGGACTGCTGGCGTTTAAAGCATCCCACTCAGCTGCAGTACACCTTCCATTCGGGTGCCCATGGTAGCCTTTCGCGGCTTGATCATATCCTTGTCCCTGCGGCCTATGCCGGGAGGGTGGGGGAGGTGCGCCATTTGGCGAGGGGCATTTCAGATCACTCCCCGCTCCTGTTGCACTTTGATGTCTTCCCGAGGGGGGAGGGCAGGGTAGCTCCGATCAACGCTTGGTACCTGCGCGACCCCACTATTCGCGCTGACTTGATTAAATCCTTGCAACGGTATTTCGAGGAGAATGTGGGGTCAGTCCTGTCGGCTATCTCCCTGTGGGAGGCTTTCAAGACAGTGCTGAGAGGGGAGGCCCTCTCCTTTATTTCCCATGCCCGGAGGCGCGCACAGGAGGAGGTGACCCGGGTGGAGGCCGAAATTACTGAATTGGAGGGTGACTTGGGGAGTGGGGTGACTGACGCTGCGCTCCACGTTCTGCACCTCAAGCAGGCGGCCTATAGGGCCCTCGTCACGGAGGCGGCCAGGGGCCTCAGCAGAGAGCAACAGGGGCGATTGTATGATGTGGGTGATAAGGCGGGCAAGTTGATTGCGTGGTTGGATAAGAAGGAGAGAGCGAGTCGTGTGGTCCCGCTGATTGAGAGGACGGATGGCGTGCGTGTCATTGAGCCGGAAGGCATTGTTTCTTGCTTCGCGGATTATTTCCGCGAGGTATATTCCCCGGTTTCTCCCTGCTCGGAGGAGGATTCCCATGCCCTGCTGCGTGACATCGCGCTCCCCTCCCTTTCTGTGGAGGACAGGGAGTTGCTGGATGCCGCCCCCACCTCGGACGAAATCGCCCTCGCCATCCGCTCGGTCGCTTCTGGCAAGGCCATGGGCCCGAACGGCATTCCTATCGAGTTATACAAGCTGCGACCGGATGTACTGGCACCCCACCTCCGCGCAATGTTCCTTGCGGCCCACTCGCGGGGCTCCCTCCCGCCGGACCAGCGTCTGGCTACCATCGTGGTCATCCACAAGGAGGGGAGGCCTCGAGACCGGGTCACATCTTATCGGCCTATCTCGCTCTTGAATGCGGAGCCTAAAATCCTCGCCAAGGTGCTCGCCAACCGGCTGGTCGGCGTGGTGGGCGACCTGGTCCACCAAGACCAGTCCGGCTTTATTCCCCATCGCAATACGGCTCTTAATCTGCGACGCCTGCACGGCGTGCTAGCGCGTGTTCCGTTCGTGCGGGAGCCGGCCATCTTGGCGTCTTTGGACGCCACTATGGCGTTCGACACACTCGAGTGGCCGTACATCTGGGCGATGCTGGCGAAGTTTGGCTTTGGGCCGGGTTTCATCAGCTGGGTCAAATTGTTGTACTCGGACCCACTTGCGCAGGTGGTGGTGAATGGTCGAGTCTCGGCCCCATTCGTGCTGGGACGGGGCACGCGACAGGGTTGCCCCCTGTCGCCGCTCCTGTTCGCACTGGCCTTGGAACCCCTGGCGGAGTGGCTGCGGTGGCACCCTTCTATCCGAGGTCTCCGTTGGACCCCCGAGTATGAGGACCGCGTGTCTCTCTATGCAGACGACATCCTTTTGTACTTAGCCTCCCCGCGCAAATCACTGATTGTCCTGGTCGATGTTCTGCACTCATTTGGCCGCAATTCAGGCCTTGTCATCAACTGGGCCAAATCCTGTGTCTATGTGCTTTCCGGGGAGGCTCCTGTCCTCCCGCGGGGCTGTCCGATCCAGATTGCCTCGGAGGGATTTCGATACTTGGGTGTCTACATTACGCTGGACCCGGTGGCCCGCTACGAGCGAAATTTGCTTCCCCCCCTCCAGCGCTTGAAGGAGGATGTCGCGCGCTGGAGGCGCTTGCCACTTTCGCCGCTCGGCCGGGCGGCGTTGTTCAAGATGATGTCACTGCCGCGCTTCCTGTACGCTCTCCAGAACACTATGGACTTGGTCCCAGCGCGCTACTTCCGTGAAGTGGAAGGTTTACAGCGCCGCCTGTTCTGGGACGGGAGGCCGCGTATAGCCTTGGCAAAGTTGACGCTCCCGTGGTACGACGGAGGGATTGCCCTCCCGGATATTAAACGGTATTACTGGGCCTCCCAGTTAGCTGCAATTAATCACGGCCTCTATGGGCCCGCCCTAAACCCGGCATTTGAAATGGACAAGATGCTCCTGCCCGGTGGCGACTACAATCGAGCGCTCTACGCTAGTGTGCCCGATTCCCGCTTGACGGGACCCACGCGTGTCATGGTGCGAGTATGGCACGCGGCTAATGCAGCTATGGGCTGGAAGGACCGTTTGACCCGGGCGTCACCGCTGTATGCGTCTGAGAGGTTGGGCTCTCTGTGGACCTCGAAGGGCTTTGAACAGTGGGACACTATAGGCATCAGTACAGTGGGGGATCTCTGGACGAGGGGAGGATTTAAAACATTCGAGACGTTGCAGGCGGAGTTTCAGCTGCGGGGCAGTGAATACTTTCGGTACCTGCAGGTCCGTCACGCACTGGGCTCCGTCTTCCCAGACGTGGCCTCCATCCCGGAGTCCTCCCCCCTGGAGGATCGAGTGCTAGATGGCCATGTTCCGGACAGCGCGATCTCCCTCATTTACAAGAAATTGATAAATGATCGCTCGGGCTTACTGACTGGCCTCCGCGAGGCCTGGGTTGCCGATGGGCTGGAGTTGGACGACGAGGACTGGATTTCCGCGGTGGCCTCTCCGAAGGAGGTGGCCATCCCGGCTCGCCTTCGTTTCGTCCAGCTTAAGATACTCCACCGGGTGTACATGACGGGGCCAAGGCTTCTGCGTATGGGCTATGCCGAGGACGGATTGTGTAAGCGTGGGTGTGGTGCTTCAGCGACCTTTTTGCACATTTTGTGGGAATGCCCGAGGGTGGAGCGATTCTGGCGTGGTGTGCATGAGGTCCTGCGAGCGGTTACGCATGTCGCGCTGTTGCCTGAAGCGAGGAGATGTCTGCTGAATGTGTGGGAACCGACCGATTACTCGGTTCCGCAGACGCGATGGGTGACTCTGGGCTATATGGTGGCTAAGCGGGACGTTGCACAGCTGTGGGGATCCCAGAGGTCCCCGGCGGTGTCGGCCTGGAAAGAACACATGGATTGGTGCATGTTCCGAGAAAAGGTGGTGTATGTGGCGCGGGGTAAGCCTGGGGCATGGGTGAAGATATGGGGCCCCTGGAACGCCTACCGCGGGGATATCTGCGAGCCGCCGTTGTTGCCTCCCGCTTCACCAGCTCCATCCCCCTAGTTTACTCACTTCCTCAGCTCCGAGCACAGTGTTCTCCCAGTCCCGGACCTGTTTCCCTTCCCCTCTCGGGGGTTTTCAGTGGATGGTTTGGGGTCCCCCATTTGAGGAGCACGTGCTGTCACTTTCGATCGTGGGTTGCCTTGCGGGTGTGTGTTTATTTATGTTGTTGTGTTGTATAAAATGAAACCGTATTGTGGGCTCAGAGCCATATGGCCCGCGTTGTTGATACCTCCTGCCTTAGTGTCTATGCAAAGCCAAGTGCCTCATTGTACGTATGTCATTTGTTATCGTCACTTTAGCGGCCGGCCGGAAGGTTGTAGGCCCATACCTGTATATATTTGAGATTGCAATAAACGGTTTCAAAAAAAAAAAAAAAAAAAAAAAAAAGAAACAGGTATAGTAATAGTTACAATTGCAAGAAATATCCTGAGAGTTCAGCTACGGAGCCTAGTTTAAAAATCTGAAAACAGGTACTAGCTAAAGGACATGATCATTGGCCCGTTGCGGGATTCATAGTGAGTCATGCTGTCTGTGTGGAGGTGGGCCATGACCCATGAGAATCGGTCTCTGACCATGATTCAGAAGGTGCATATACTTTCATAAGAAAAAAAGTGGGCATAAGGGGGGGGAACTAAACAGTGGCACAAATGTATGTATTAGGTGTGTCTGTTGGATGAGGCGCAGCATTCCAGATCTCAAATTGCGGAATCCTGGAGTTGGATCATGATAAATCATCAAGCGTGGGCCATGGCATTCCCAGAGAATAACATAGTTCCTTCACACACAAAAACCAAGGTAACTGGGCTTTCCTAACTGGTCAATATATCTATCCAAGATACATTTATGTTAGCCCAGATTTGGACTCAGTATAGAGTAGGGTGCGAATCAGCCTGTCCATGCCCCAGTATTTGATCAAGCACTCCGTCATATTCTCAGCACGGCACAGTCACCATACCACACTTTCTTGATATCTGTCCACAGCCTCAAGATGTCAAAGAGATTGGCATTACTTTCAGCTCCGTAGCATTTCCAGCAACAACAATATTACACTTCACTGTGGTTACTTATCCGATAGCCCTTCCATTTCCATTAGGAAGACTTCCCATACATTGTGCGAAGTCCCCTTTCCAGCTTCTTTCCATATTTTAACTCTCGTGTCAGTCTTAGCTTTCATCCACTTACTTACATCCTGCAAACACACCTCCACTCCAGGTTCTCTGGAGTCTCTCCAACTCATAACTATTCACCTTTTTGCTAAGACCAAGGCTACCTAGAAATCCAACTGCATCTTAATTTTTTTGGGTGCATGTGAATTGACCTAGTAAACATGACGGGGTTATCTCCTGTTGCATCGCAGTAATATTGTGAAGTATTTTAACTGTAATCCCTCCAAACCCCTCAATGGCAGGGCATTCCGACACCATATGATACAAGTTTGGTGCCTGCAAATTACACCTGAGGCAGTTAGCAGTGGAGCCCAGGTACATCTTACCTATACGCTCAGGGAAGAGGCATGTGTGATGTAAATAATTAAACTAGGTATATCTGAAACGTGGGTTTCGTAACACTGTGGCCTTATATTAAAGACATCTTCTCTATTGAGCCTCCAGTATATCCTGCCTCAACACTGCCTGTTATTTCTAGATATATTGAGGTGTCCAATTTACTCTGTAACCTAACTGGAACCAATTGATGTCCCTGTATAATTAATTGTCAGAGTGGGGAAAGATATGACTTTGGCCAATTAACGTTTAATCCAGAATGATGACTAAAGTCATCCAACACAACCAACAATTCCCCAAATCCAGTTCTCTCATTCCGCAGATATAACAGTGCATCATCGGCATACAACAAGATGATATGCCATCTGTCAAGACTGCACATGTCCCAGTCCAGCTCTTTGTTGAGCAACAGGGACGCTAGTGGTTTAGTGGTCAAGGCGAGCAACAATGGTGACAAGAGCCTTATCTCTCTGTGTATGGTCAATATATTAGAGAAGACGCGCCCCATCTTAACCCTTGCCATTGGAGAGAAATTTGATAACATCAAGCATGTTAGGTAAGATTTCGCCATGCCCTGTTTCAGAAGAACTTACAAGGATACACCCAGTTTTAAGTACTGAAAGCATTTTCAATATCCAACAATGGCGTCCATAGGCTAGGGCCATACCTGGGGACGCTGCTCATGATTTGAAATAAACATGTTATGCTGTGGTATGAAAGTATTTTGGTCAGGATGTACTAGTGATGGTGCCACTAAGATCAACCTATTGGTCAAATGTTTGCCCAATATTTTAGAACCTAAATTTGAAAGTGATAAGGGGCGATAAGACCCCAGCTCTAGAGGGGTCTCTTCCATATTTGAAAAGGAGAACTATTATCATCTCGCATTGACTGTGGCAATTGTCCATTCATTTTAGCTACCTCAAAAACCTTTAATAATCTAGGTGTCAATTGTGCCTTACATTATGCATATAATTGTACTGGTAGCCCTTCCCTCTCACCAATCGATCAATAGCCTCCATTATTTCGAGCAGCAATAACAGCCAATCTAGTCTTTTTCAGTACATTTGTGTGACGCCAGTCATTCTAATATTCAGATAATTAAGCATATGTATCAGTGAGCTTTCCTCAGTTTCTTATATAAGCTGGTGTAGCAGATGGAGAATAACCTATTTATTTCTGCCTGCGTGTTGATAATGGTCCCTGCTGCTTCACACAATGCGTCTATAAGAGTTTCTGAAGCTATTGTTGTCAACAGTCAAGCCATCATGCTACTGGCCCTAACTCCCTCCACCTGTTCTTTGGCAGCCTACTCTTTAGAATCCAGATTACTCAATCTAGCAAGCGGCTCTGCATGATTGGCTCTGTTAACTAACACATGCTTCATCACCTGTGGTTCACCAGTAGTACCAATGCTGCTCTTCCACTACTAAACTCCCATGCCTTGGTGTGTGCCTTATTCCATCTATTGTTTTAATGCACATGTCCTTTATTACAGATTTAAATGCATCCCATTCAATCCTTACATCTGAGGCGTGTCCTCATTTTCTGGAAAGTAATCCTCGATATGGTAAACCACAGTAAATGCAAATGGTGAATCAAGCAATGCTTCCTGGCACAATGACATCCCCCTCGTATAGTTATTCTAAGTGGGCTATGATCTCAGAGTGTGTGACCCAGATACTCTATTTCAGTAATCTTGTCCTTAATTCTGATGTGCAGAGGAATATTCAGCTTTTGTATGGAGTGAGTGCATCAGAGACTAACAGGAGTAGTCCAGCGTATCTGTATATGTGTCTCTCCATGTATCCTGTAATTGTTTCTGTGCCCTTCACTCCTTAACCTTCAAGATTGCTAAATGGTTTGGGCCCTGTAGGAAGCAATCTAAGTTCACATTTACGATGCAGTTAAAATCACCACCCCATATGAATGTGATAACTGTGGGTTATGAAGCATTTCTGGGGTCAAGGTGTCCAGGAATCTTGTGTGGTTAGAGTTAGGTGGTATACACATGCTAATTTGAGTGGCACTCCATCTAGTGTCCCCTTAAAGATCACATTCTTGTGCTCATGTCATTATGTCTGTGCTGTCTTACAAATGGGGCTTGTGGTGAGATACATATCAATGCATCTAGTGCGTAGAGTGAGTAAGTGGTGCCCACTATCTGTCCCCCAATTCCAACAAAATAAGGGAGGTAACCTAGTACTTAAGAAAAGGGAAGGGTCTGTGTAACACAAAGAGAGAGAATTCCCTGTTCAAAGAGATCACATTTTAAACGTAATGAAAATACAAGTGGTTATTAAAACCTACCTCCAACTTGGACCATGTGATATAAGTACTTGTAAAGACAAAAACGAAAAAGTCCCAGTGTTATAGCAATAGGAAAATTAAAGGTAAAATGCCCTTCCACATAGGCGCGAGCCCCTGCGCGTATTCCCGACTCTCTGTAGGGCCGTGCACCAATGCTCCAAACGCCATGACTGACACATCCGTCCCAAGGGCGTCCCTCCACGTCCTGTCCTGGAACATTAACGGCCTTCTAGGCCGACTTAAACGTATGGCTGTCCAACGCTATGCGCTACGCCTCGGTGTTGAGGTACTCCTGCTCCAAGAGACGCACTTGCTGGGCAACCACTGCCCCCTTCCTGGCACGCTATGGGTATGATAGAGTATATCACTCTGGTTTAGCCCGGGGCTCCCGTGGGGTGGCTATCCTTTTGAAACACACCCTTCCCTTTGTGCTTACACAAGTTATTCAGACCCCCCGGGAATGTCAGTGGCTCTCTGTGGCTCGCTGTGTTGTACTCCCCTTAATCTCGTGTCCATGTACTCACCTCCCTCGATGCTCACAACGTCCCTGCAGCACTCCACCACCTTGCTGACTTCCTTACCCCTGGGTCCTACCATTATCGGGGGCGTCTTCAATGCGGTTTCCGCTCCACACCTTGACACGACAGGCCCCCGTCTACCACGAGACTTGCACAAGCGAAACAATTAACAAATTGGTCAGAGTCTCTGGGCCTCTGTGACACTTGGCGTACCTGGCACCCTCACACCAAACAATTCACCCACACCTCTGCAGCACACCACACGCAGGTGCGCATAGATGCAATTTTTGTCCCTTTGACTGACTGCATCACGATTCAGGACATCCGTATCCTACCCAGGGTTATCTCCGACCACTCTCTGGTGCTTCTTAGCACAGCGTCTCCCCCCACCTTCGGCACGCCCGACGTGGAGAATGAATGCATGGCTCCTCCAAGATAAAGAATTTAAAAAGGTGGTGGGGATGGAGCTTAAGCAGTATTTCCTGACCAATGATGGGTCGGTATCCTCTCCAGGTACCCTGTGGGAAGCTGGCAAGGCCACCATTCGGGGCTTCAGTAAGGGCCAGTTCAAGCACCAGCAGCAGGCACAGCTGCAGCAGATCACTTTGCGGGAGGCACAAGCGCTACGCCTCAAGCAATCCCCTTCTACTGCCGATGACTCTTCCCGAGAACAACAATTCGCTCATCTTCGGGAGGAGATCCGGCAGCTTTCCTTAGATGCCGCCAAGCTCCTCTGAGATCTTCAGTGGTAAGAGTCTATGGCTGGGGTGACAACAATGGCACGATTCTCCACAGACTATCCATGTATACTAGGGCGAACTGCATTATCCCTGAAATAGTGGATCTGGACGGGGTTGTGCACCGCTCCCAGGTGGCGATGGCTCGCACCTTTGCCTCCTACTATCAACAGCTTTATGCGGAAAGGACCCCGGTTCTGTCGCTCTCTGCCTTATGCGAAAGGGGAGGCGTTTGTCTATCTCAGCTGGGCGCGGCCACCCAGGCGGATTTGGACCGCCCTATCTCTAGTGAAGAGATTAGCGATGCAATAACCATTACCTCATCGGGCAAGACCCCAGGCCCTGACGGCTTTCCCCAAGAATATTATGCTCTGTATCGCGAGGCTCTCGTCCCACACCTCGCCGACCTGTTCGACGAGGCTTTGGAGAGGGGCTCCTTCCCACCCGAGACGGATATTGCCACCATCGTGGTTCTCCCAAAATCTCAACCGCCATCCAGTCGCTGCGCGGACTACAGTCTTATCTCTCTTATCAATACAGAGGTCAAACTATATGCCACTATTCTCGCCCAACGGCTGAACCCCTACCTGACCTTATTGGTTCAGCCAGACCAGTGCGGATTCATGCCCACTCGTGGTACTCGGCACTGTCTACAGAGGCTACATCTGGCGTTGGCTCACCGTCACTTGCTCACCCCCTATTTGGCGAGCCTCCTCGTAGATTTAGAGAAGGCCTTCGATTCGGTGGACTGGAGATATCTAGACGACGTGCTGACCGAGATGGGGTATTGCCACCACTTCCGAGATCTGGTCCGCGTCCTATATACCCAGACCCAGGCACGAGTCTTAGTCAATAGGGTCTTGTCGGAGGCCTTACCCATTCAGAGGGGAACGAGACAGGGATGCTACCTCTCGCCCCTACTCTTCGCCCTGGGCGATGGAGCCCCTGGCATCCCTGGTGTGGTCCGAGGGTCGTGTTCACGGTTGTGAATGGCCGAACACAAAGGCAGACAAGATCGCTCTCTACGCGGATGATGTTCTAATTTTCTTAGCTGAACCCGCTCAGTCAGGCCCTCAATGCCTCCAGATCCTGCAGTCATTCGGGCAGGCCTCCGGCCTCCGACTGAAGCCCGACAAGTCGGTCCTGGTCCCTCTACAATTGTCTAGAGACTGCTACGACTGGCAATCCACCATAAAGATTCGGCGTCAATCCTTCAAATACTTAGGGATATGGGTTGTTCTCCTCCCCGAATTGGGCTTGTAGTATAGTTCCTATATCCCTGATAGCCTCTGCGCATTGGAATAATATACACTATAGTTTTGACATAGGACTAAGGTCAGTATGTCTCTATCGAGTACATTAAACTTAATTAATTGTGCGTGCCAGCTAACTCAAAGGTCACTAGAAAACTTCTTGAATGATCAAGAAGGGATTAGTTTCTGACAACCGCATAAACATGACAACTTTATTTCCCTTAGAATCGGAACCATCTCAGAATCGTGGAAACAATAGATAACAGTTTCACTCAGTCAATCGTGCATGCTTCGTTTCTACAGAGTTACACAGACATAGATAGATGGGGTGGCAGAGTGGGCTAAAGAACGGTGGTGGATTAAACCCAGATCAGTTGACTGTGGGTGAGTGCTTGCAATGTTCAACACTCCGTCCATCATTTCCTTTGGTTTTGCTTTGTTCGCCATAAGTTGGCAGGGTATGCTCAGACGTGAGTCCCTTGCTCACTTTGCCACTGGATTCAATTAAGCCTGGCTAAAGACGGCTGAAATGCCAGAAAACGGTCCTAGGAAGCTTGTTTCCGGTCCAGGGAAGACATGGCTTGGCAGTTCGGCCTGGACTGTTCCCATGAGGCACAGGGTCAGACTGATTTGCATATGGCCATGTCTGAACTGGGGTGGCAGAGTGGGCTAAAGAACGGTGGTGGATTAAACCCAGATCAGTTGACTGGGGGTGAGTGCTTGCAATGTTCAACACTCCGTCCATCATTTCCTTTGGTTTTGCTCATCTCTAAACAAAACACGATTGAATCTATCCAGATCACCCCTTGTGACTGGTCTGACCATCACATCATCACCTTCAGTATTTCCTCCGCTACCAAGAAAACCTTCCCGCTACAAAACAAACCTAAACAATGGATAAGAAACACAAAAAACCTCGAGTGGAACACCCTAGCCTCCCACTGTCAGAAAGTTATCATTCCCCCAACAACATGTCTAACGTCAGTGACCTCACCGACCACTAAAACTCCAGGATGACCAAGATCTTTGACCAAGCTGCTCCACCTAAGCTCAAACGAATTCCAGACAAAGATAAAAACCCTTGGTTTAACGGAGCCCTAAATGAAGAAAGACGTAAACTTAGATCAGAACGGAAATGGCGACAGCATCCCTCCCCTCTCCATCTCAAACTACTTCGGCAAGCTAGAAACTCCTATAACAAAAGTATTCTTCAATCCAAAAAACACTTCTTTAGATCAGAACTAGACAATGCCAAGAACAGACCAAAGAAACTCTTTGACATTCTAAAACAACAATCTAACAAATTGGCTAAATCCTCTCTCTTGACCGCAAAATCACAGCTTAGCAGTGAAGAATGTTCCTCCTTTTTAACAGCAAAAATAAACTCCCTCCAACTCGAGCTTAACATGGCTGCAGCGAAGGCAATCCCCCCAAAGCACTCTCAAGCTGAAATCCCTGATCAACCCGAGTTACTTTTGCCAAAAAATAACTCTCACTGGTCCACTTTCAAACTTTACGATCCTAATGACATCACCAAAACATTAGCAACCACCAAACTCAACAACCATTTCAACGACCCAGTCCCCTCAAATTGCCTTCCCCACATCTACCAAGTCATCTCCCCTCTCTGGACCAAAATCATCAACGCCTCGCTAGCGCAAGGGCACATACCGGACTGCCTAAAAACAGGCCAGGTCACCCCTATACTAAAGAAACCGACTGCGTACTCCTCCGACCCCAACAATTTCCGACCCATAACTAACATTCCCATGCTAGCCAAGGTCCTGGAAAAATGTGTTCAACAACAACTGAACCAACACATCATGGACTTCAACCTTCTGAACACCCACCAATCGGGTTTCAGACTCAGCCATAGCACAGAAACAGCCATTCTACATATAGTGGACGACGCCCTCCTTGCTCTTGACCGCAACGAAACCTGTCTACTAGTCCTGCTTGACCTCTCCTCAGCCTTCGACATGGTCAATCACGAAAAAATTCTAAAAAGACTGACAAAATAGGATGGGTTTATCTGGCTCACTCCTTCAATGGTTCAAATCCTTTCTGGAAAACAGAACGCAATCTTTAATGGTGAACAAAAATCTTTCTCGCTCCTCACCAAACTCTCTGGATGTACCACAAGGCTCTACCCTATCCCCCACCCTATTCAACCTATATGTCGAACCGCTAACCGAACTATTACAGCAGGCAAACGTAGCCTACCACATGTACGCAGACGACACTCAACTTTACATCAAGATCTCCTCCATTGAAGACATAATATCGATGAACATGGCACTCGAAAAGACCGTCCACTGGCTAACAACCAACTTCCTCAAGCTAAACTCACAAAAAAATGAATTTCTTCTAATCTCCCCCCCTAATAATTGCCAGGAGACAAAGGAATGGTCCACGTTGATCACTGCACTTAACTGCACGCCAACTCTGGTGGACTCCACCAAATCACTTGGAATTACTCTAGATAAGAACCTTAACATGCAAACACACATCAACCTGTTAGCTAAAAACGCACGCTTTCACCTCAGCTATCTCAGGAAAATGAAACCTTTCATCGATAACCAGGTCCTCAAAACTGCAGTTCAATCCTTAGTCATCTCAGGGCTGGAGTACGGATGCATCACCCTCGCGGGACTTCCCAAAATCTCAACCGCCCCATTAAAAGCCTGTCTCCACGCCGCAGCAAGACTCCTAACAGGATCCAGGAAATTTGACCACATATCGTCACACCTGAAAGCGCTCAACTGGCTTTCTTTTGAAGCTCGAATCCACCTAAAAATGGCATGCATCACTCACAAAGCGCTTCACCACAATACTCCCCAGTACCTATCTCAAAAACTGACCTTATCCGGAGGAATCAGACATTCAAGGAGTGCTGATAATTTACTCCTGAAACCCTCACGCTTTAGAAAGAAAAAATCTTCTGACAGAGCATTCTCCGGAGCAGCACCAAGAATATGGAACTCGCTTCCTCCCTACATCAGAAAAATCTCCTCTATTCTTCTGTTAAAAAACTGAAGCAAAATCATTCCTTATGTGCAAATTTCTCTCGTAAACTATCACATGGACCATTCAAGATGTACACCCTAAACGTGCCCCTTCTATCCCTCGAAAGACACCTTCGCTGCTCTCGACCCGTTGCTTAGAAATACTCTCACGCCTGCGACTTTACGAACTTTGTAAATAAGTTGATCTTATGTATGCTATTCTTTTTGCAAATTGTTTTATTCGTATTGTGCCCTCAGTGTAAAGCGCTCTGATACCCTTCCTTGGGTCTGGTTCGCGCTATAGAAAACTCTAAAAATAAAATAAAAATAAAAATAAACTGCGACTAACAAGAACCAAGATCACCTCACACTGATATTAATAGAATTAAAAAAAGAAATCGCAGTAAAAATAAACAACTGCTAAATAATGATATAAAAAGACCATGGTCCTAATTACGATTGTAGTCGGTCGGACCACCGACCGCCATTGCATCAGGCAGGAGACCGTCCGACAATTAGTTTGCGGTCCTACCCGCCCTATTACAATGAGACCGCCAGCACAGCAGTTGGAAAGTGCTTTTTTCTTCTGCAGCTTGTGCTGAGGCCCAGGAAAAGGGCTGCAGTTAAAGCCACAGTAGAAAAAAACACTTTGTGCACAACCCTGCACCATGCACCGTGTAGGCGCTGAAAATAGCCTCCGCAGGAACAACATTAGAGTGGCGGGCCTGGCGGAGAAGGTAGAGGGCGCCAATATGGTGAACTACTTGGAAAACTGTAAGCAGAGGTGGTGCCGGAGGGTCTGTCGACCTTCTATGAACTTGAATGAGTGCACCGCTGTCCGGCGAGGCAACCGCTGCCGGTGTGGCCCCACGCCATGTGATAGCACAACTCCTCCACTACAGGGACCACTTCCTGACAGGCGAGACGCAAAGTAGAACTCTGCGTTGCTAACATGGTGGTGCGCATCTTCCCGTACTTTTCTGAAGAGGTGCAGAGACAGATGGCCTCCTTCCAAGAGGCCAAGAGAAAGCTCTGTCAACTTGACCTCAAATATATAATGTTGTTCCCCACCAAACTTTGAATGATAAGCCCAGGAGGGACAGAGGTCTTCCAATCCCCGCAGGAGGCCTGGGACTGGATGGAAAAGCAGCGTGGGTCCTGGTCAGAGCCCCAGGCAAAAGAGAGGGCGTTGAGGTGGCGCACACATTAAGAGGGCAAGACGGGAGACAATGGCCCCCATGAAGTAGGGGGTGCATCTGGGGTAGCAGAGTGCGATGGAGGTGGTGGCGATGATCAGCGGTGGGAACACTAGCCTTGATGCCGGAGGGATGTGCACTAACACAGGACTCGGACTCTGAGCACGGCTCTAATGTTTCTGAAAGTTCAAGTACGGGAATGCCCAGGGTGACACCGAGATCAGCTGGTGACATCAACTAAGCAGCACGGTGAACTGGTAAATGGGCAGGGCCCACTGCATGGGCTAATCCCGGGTGGGGGACAAACGGAGAACAGACTGGCACATGGAACATTTGGGCCACGATGCTGCCAAGGGTTGGGAGGTTGATTTGCTGGCTGGGAGGGCTGCAGAACTGTTCCCCTCACCTGGACATTGCATGAGTGAATTTCCACAGCTACATTTAGTTCCTGTTGTGGTTCTGGATGGGGGATTCTAATCTACTGGGGAGGGGAAGTTGGGTTAGCAGATATGGTTTTGAGAAGTTGAGTTTTGAGGTTCTTGAAGCTGGGCACCATTGCCTTTTATCTTCTTTCAACAGGCAGGCCGGTGTGGGGGGGATGAGACGGACAATAAAGCCTCGAGGTGGCTGAACAACAAGCCCTAAGCCATGGTGGGCTCTCTAATGTATAACTACCTCTCGTGGAATATTTTAGGGAATGGCAACAACACTGGGGATTCATAGACTCGTGGAGGCAGATGTATCCAGCTGGGAAGGATTGCTCCTTCTTTTCAGGTCTACTTGAGGTACATGTTCGACTAGATAGTTTCCTGTGCACTCCAGCTGCACATAGTCTAGTACACACAGTCGAATATTTAATCCCTACTATATCAGATCATAATCCGGTTCTCTTGCGGCTGTGGTGGGCTCAGCCTCGCTCATCCATTCCTACCTGAAGACTAAAGCCCGAATCGTTGGAGGACCAAGTCTTTCGGGAAACGATAAGGGAGAAAATACTCCAGTACTTTTTCGACATCTCTTGCACGACGTCCTCTCCGCTGATGGAGTGGGATGCCTTTAAGGTGGTCCTGCGGGGTCACTTCTTGGCAGAGGCGAAAGGCATAAGGCAGACTGTGCTGGGGGAGATCTAGACAGCTGAAAAAGCGCACAGGGACTTGGAGATTCAGGGACTGGAGTCGGCGCTTGTAGAGGCTCGGGAGGAGGTGGCTATGTTATGTTATGTTACATAAATTTGTAGCGCGCACAGCTACTCATGAGTATCCCGGCGCAGAGCCAAGCGGGGAGAAGATGGAGTACTAGCAGGAGAATAGATGAGTTCTCCAGGTGGAACGTTTCAGGTGCTTCAATTATAAGAGATACATGGATAAGACGCATGCTGAGAGTGAACAATCTGGTTCCCTACTGGCCTGGCTAGCTAACCTGATGAAACGCGGTCGACCATAGTAGAATTGGAAGACAAGAGAGGTGACAGGGTGTACTCCCAGGAAGGAATAAATAGCACATTCGCCAGATACTACGCAACGCTATATACTAGCATCGCACTGCTAGACACAACGGCGATGCAGGCATTTCTGGGAGCGCTACCACATGTGGGGGAGGATGAGGCGAGGACCTTGGGAGAAAGTATCTCCCCGCAAGAAATATTATATGCTATTAAACATATGGCACAAAATGAGACCACGGGGACAGACGGCTTACTAACGGAATTTTATGCCGCCTACTCCGGAGAACTGGCACCCAGACTAACTAAGCTATATGGTGCGGCAAGAACCGCCGGCATCCCGCCAGCATACCACTAAAAAGACGTTGATAATCCCCATCTTAAAACTGGACAAACCAGCACATGAACTCTCAGTGTGTAAGCCCCTGTGGATGCTAAATATCGACTATAAGATTTTGAGTAGAATCCTGGCGACCCGCCTTCTGGCCCATATGCCACGTCTTATACACCCAGACCAAACGGGATTTATCACAGGCGAAATACAGCAACTAATATCCAATGCCTCCTGGCTATTCTGGAGGCTGGCAACTACACCTAGACCGATGCAACGGTATTTGCTGCTGATATTGAAAAAGCTTTTGACAGTCTCGAATGGCACTACCTCTATGAGGTGATGCTGTACATGGGAATGGGGGATTGCTTTGTGGCCTGGACGTGATTGTTATACCAGACTGACGGTCAGGGTGCATACTAGTGGAACTATATCGATCAGTTGCCTGGTGGAGCGAGGGACACAGCAGAAGTGCCCCCTGTCTATGTTGCTCTTTGCCATTGCCATGAAGCCCATGGTGGCAAATAAGAGGACTGGTAGGGTGTTTAGAGGCCTGACAATAGGGAACCACTGCCACAGGATAGCACTAGCACTATATGCCGATGACCTGTTGCTCTTCCTTCACGACAAGGAGTGGGACCTGAGGGAAGCCAAAGATATGTTGGAGGAGTTTAGTCGGCTCTCAGGACTGCAGGTCAACTGGCTGAAATCCAAGCTCTTTCCCATAGCACGGAGGGAGGACCCACCAGTGCACCTGACGACTGAGCAATGGGAACCGCAGTGCCTGCCGTACCTGGGGGTCATGATCTATCACACAGAATTGACTTGCTAGAGGGCATTGTGGGGCTTGCGATCAGCTCCTCAATGACCTTTTGGGGGACTCTTCCGCTCTCAGTGATGGGAAGGATAGCCCTCCTGAAGATGGTTGCTCTCCCACGGCTCCTTTATGTTTTTACTACACTTACCCTGTGGATACCAGGGGCCTAATCAATCTGGAGCCAGACACACCTATGAGTGCCCCGCAGGATCCTCATGATGCCCTTATAACTGACAGTGGGAGTACCGCCTAGAATCAGAGTCTACATGAAGCTTGATCAGGGCTGACTTAAAATGCTGGGCATGACGTCCCCCAGACCCTACGCCTAAAGGCATAGCTCATTTACTGCTTGCACAACTGATTAATATGGAGGAAGTGGTGGATTGTTATGTTATTTTATTCCCATGATGATGACATGTACTGATTATTATGTTAATATGTACCAAATCCTCCTGCTAAACAGGAGCTGTAATGTGTACCCTGTTTTCTCAATCAAATCTGTTAAACAAAAAATAAATAAGACTATATATAATAAATAAACTACATAAATCTAAAGGTTGGGAATTTAAAAAAAATATATTAATACTATATATGTCAAACAATATAAACGGAAAAAAACACCCAATGCTAGAAATCATATTTTAAAATAATAAATATTATGCATTATTGTTATCACAGTATACAATACATTTTCATTAATCTGCATATTACAAAAGATAATGGAATCCCTACCCACTCCATAATCTATTTTATGGACCTTAAATTCACATTCCCACTCTAGTCTAACCTACTTTAAGGAAAGTGTTGGACATTGAAGAATTCATACTTACTATTCCCACTCTAACTTAACTCATTTTGGAGAAGATATTTGAAATTAAAAGGGTAAGATGTAATATTCTCATTCCAATTTAAGCCATTTTGCGGAAGGTGTTGGACATTGAAGGTTTCAGATGCATTATTTCCACTCCAATCAAAACTACTTTGGAGAAGGTGTTGGACAAGGGGTAAGGTTTACTATTCCTACTCCTACCTAAAGTATACTACGGTAGGTGTTGGCCATTGAAGGGGTCAGTTTTATTATTGACACTCCAATCTCAGCCATATTTGGGAAAGTGTTGGATATTAAAGTGGTATGATTTACAATTCCCACTCAAAACTAAGCAATTTTGCGGAAGTATCAGGCATTGAAGAGGTCAGATTTACTATTTCCAAACCGAGCGAGAGTACAGTAGGGAAGGTGTTGGACAATGAAGGGGCCAGATGTACTATTCCCACTCCGATGTCAGCCATTTTGGGGAAGTTGCTGGACATTAACGGGGTGGGATTTACTATTCCCACTCCAATCTAAAGGGCTTATTACGACATTGGACCGCCATAGTTGTAGTGGCGGTCTGTGAACTGCCAGACCGGCTGTTCACCTACCATATTTATAAATGGGTACAGGTTCCTATTCTCACTGTAAAATATGCGATATTGGGGAACATGTTGGACAGTGAGGGTGTTTCGTATACTACTACCACTCCAAAGTATACTATATTGAGGTTGGTGTTGTATTAAACAAACAGAAAAGGCTTTATAAACTATTAACATAATTTTAATAAATATACAAATTTTGTCATCCAAATAATACACATTACATTTTAAGACATATTAAAAAAATATTACTAATGTTTTTCTTCAAAATCTAACTAATTTCCTTTTCTTTAACAACAACTTCAATATTTTCTTAATTTTTTTAATAAATTCTAAAAATACAAAAATGGTCAATAAAAAAGTGAAATCAAATCACTTTTATTTTGGAATTAAATAACTAGATAGTAAAAAAAAATATGCAAAGTACCAACAAATAAATGTTAAAAATTGTCAGTAAAAAAGTGAATTCAAATCACTTTTATTTTGGAATTAAATAACTAGATAGTTAAAAAAATAATATGCGCAGTACCAACAAATAAATGTTTATAATTTTCAATATTACAAATGTAAGAAAAATAAACATTTCAAATTATTAAAAATATTTAACAGTATTAATTATTTAAAAATTATTATTTATAACATTAGCAGCTCAATTATATTAGAAACATTTACTATCAAATAAATATTAATTATATTAACTACATAATTTAATAAACATGTTTCAATTTCACACATAAACACAACAAATAAAATATATTAACATACCTAACATTTAGGGGCCGATTCGGATTCCGGCCGCAAAACGTACCGACCGACATGGACCCGGACCGGATACCGACTGACACGGACCAGCGCCGTACGACCCGTGCAGTACGATGCAACGCGTGTGAATTACAACCGACACGTACGGAATACAAGCCGTACGTCCGAGCAGGAGGGAAAATAGTGAACCGGCCGGAAAACCGATGCGATTTTCACCGACCGACATGAACCTGGAATGAACCCGACCGACCCGTACCCGCGATGTCCGATCTGCGCGGTTCAATGCAATGCGTGTAAACCCAGACCGACTCGCACGGAGACCAAGCCGCATGAACGACACGCACAGAAAACCGGGCCCACAAGTAATAGAGATCTCCGCGACCGACCCGTATGAAACACAGAAGATAGTCAGCGTGAACGAGGTGCAGGAGCCAACATCAGCGTCCGTTTCCGTCAGATGAACGTCTCCTTTATGCCTACAAAACCCAAAGGAAAAAAGACAAAAAAAGGACCAAACAAGCTATGACAAAGCCAATAAATATCAAATAAAAAAACTTGGGACAAAGACACACCCACAACTCCAAATATATAAAGGACCACAATCACTACCATGATCCTTTGCAAACAGGAGACACAGCCAGCAGCAAACACCCTCACACAGCAACCACAGACACACTCACAACTCACTGATCACACAACTCACACACCATCAGCACCTCATCCAAAAGCACACACACATACAGCCAGCAAAACCAACACCAACCCACCCTCACTTGCACCCTCACACACACATCCCTCACCACCACCACCCATCACCATGCCCCCAAAGAAGAATCCAAAGTTCACAGATAGTGAGTTAGAACTGCTGGTAGACAAGATCATCAGAGTAGAGCCACATTTGTTTGGTACATTGGTCCAAAGGACCCCCATGTCACAGAAAACCAAGATGTGGGCGAGGATTGCGGACAAGGTGAACGCTCAAGCACCAGCAAGGCGCACAAAGGACGATATCCAGAACAGGTGGTATGACGTGCGCAGAAGGGTCAAGAAACTCATCAAAAAAAGATCACGCCCTGAGTCAGTGCACCGGCGGTGGCCCTCCTGCCAAACCAGTCTACTTCAGGACCTGGGAGGAGAAGGTGCGGGACATCCTACCACCAGAGAGCATCCATGGGCTAACAGACATACCAGAGCCTGGTGAGTACACAAACAACATACCCAAGATTGTGTGGCAAGGGGACAGTGAAACCATGCACCGCAAGCAAAGCTACAGTAACCAATAGATAATCATCCCAAGATGTGTATGCCAGTCAGACAAACACAATACCTGCCATCTCATAGTGACTTGGAACTGTGTCATGACATGCACCAACCTACAAACAAATAGAGCAAGCCAGTGGCACAAAGCTAAATAGACACTGCCAGACAGTTTGCCACCACAAACACACTACCTCACAGTGCAGCTGACTGACAGGAAGGAATAGTGGGGATGCAGGTGAAGTGAGTGTATCCAAAAGCATGATGGGGTTTGTAGTCGCAGATAATGCTCCCCCTCCTGATTGGCCCATCAAGACCTCTGTGAAACATGCCCACATCACAAGGAGTGGAAAATGACTGACAAGATGGCTGACACTGGGTCCTGCTGTGGGGAGCACAAGGCCCTGGTAGGGCATGTGCGCAAATCAGAAGCAGGACACCAGTGACTGACATCCTGAAAGACAACTTGCACGCCCTCCAATGTGTCATGGTGGGATGTCTGGCCGGGTGGGAAGGAGGACTGTCAGCTCTGACCATACTTACCAGCATGTGGAGACACGCCCCCCCTCAACACAAACTCCACACAACTCACCGGGTAGAATGCATTGACCCACACCTCTGTGAAATATCATCAAAAGATACCCCATACTGGGTGCTGCTGTGTGAAGCACAGGGGCTCTCTTTGGACTTGTAGCCAAACAAACACCAGGACTTCACAGTCAGCCATCTTGCCATTGCTGTCACACCCCCTCACAGGGAAGCAGAGTCAAGAGGGAGGAAGTATGGGCATGTTGGGAAGGGGGGTGTAGCCAAGAGTATGATGGGAGTCGCATTCACAGACAATCTACACCCACCCACATGGCACAGCAAGCATACAATGAACCATGCTCACCTCACAGGGAGTGGGAAGGGACTGACAAGATGTCTGACACTGGGCTCTGTTGTGGGGAGCACAAGGCCCTGCTGGGAAATGGGCAACAACAAACACCAGGACTTCACAGTCAGCCATCTTGCCATTGCTGTCACACCCCCTCACAAGGAAGCAGAGTCAAGAGGGAGGAAGTATGGGCATGCTGGGAAGGGGGTGTAGCCAAGAGTATGATGGGAGTCGCAGTCACAGACAATCTACACCCACCCACATGGCCCAGCAAGCATACACTGAACCATGCTCGCCTCACAGGGAGTGGGAAGGGACTGACAGGATGTCTGACACTGGGATCTGTTGTGGGGAGCACAAGGCCCTGCTGGGAAATGGGCAACAACAAACACCAGGACTTCACAGTCAGCCATCGTGCCATTGCTGTCACACCCCCTCACAGGGAAGCAGAGTCAAGAGGGAGGAAGTATGGGCATGCTGAGAAGGGGGGTGTAGCCAAGAGTATGATGGGAGTCGCAGTCACAGACAATCTACACCCACCCACATGGCCCAGCAAGCATACAATGAACCATGCTCACCTCACAGGGAGTGGGAAGGGACTGACAAGATATCTGACACTGGGCTCTGTTGTGGGGAGCACAAGGCCCTGCTGGGAAATGGGCAACAACAAACACCAGGACTTCACATTCAGCCATCTTGCCATTGCTGTCACACCCCCTCACAGGGAAGCAGAGTCAAGAGGGAGGAAGTATGGGCATGCTGGGAAGGGGGGTGTAGCCATGAGTATGATGGGAGTCGCAGTCACAGACAATCTACACCCACCCACATGGCCCAGCAAGCATACACTGAACCATGCACGCCTCACAGGGAGTGGGAAGGGACTGACAAGATGTCTGACTCTGGGCTCTGTTGTGGGGAGCACAAGGCCCTGCTGGGAAATGGGCAACAACAATATCAAACTCTGTCCATGACAAGCTGGAAAAAATCAGTGTGCAGGCATCTGTTCGTACAGTAGAAAATGTCATGTTTGTGAACCATTGATGCCTGTAGAAACATAACTCACATTGTGTGTCTCTTCCAAACACAGGTGGTGCTGGGGACCTAGCACCAAATGAAGAGGATTCCCAACACGGACAGACCAAGGCCACTGAACACCCACAGAACAGGGACACAGGACCCCCCGGAAGCTACAGCAAACACCACCAGCAACACCACCCAAGGGGTCCCAGTGTCACCGGTGTGTCCCGCCGCTGGTCCTGCCCGTGTGGTTATGGGTGCTGGGAGGGGTGGGAGGCAGAGGGTGTGCCTTGCAGAGGGGTCTGGACTGCTTGATGACCCCCAACTGGCACGCATCAATGATGCGTATCAGGATAGCACCGGAGGATTTGGCCAGGTAGTGGGGATCCTCAAGGACATGCAACAGGAGCAGGCTGCCCACCATGCCCACATGGAGGCCAAGTGAGATGCCCTTACTGCGGTGCATTGGGACATACTCCAATGCCTCCGCCAGATCAACACAAACCTGTCCACACCTCCCTGTGTGGCCACAACATCTGTTGCAACACCATCTGCCAGCGCCACAGGGAGGGAGGAGGACTCTGGCGGAGAGTCCCCTGCACCGCAGAGGCCTGCACCTGAGGATCCCCCCCCCCCCCCGGGAAGAAGAGGGGTCGTCCGAAGAAGGACATGTGAGAGGCAGATGTCCCTGCACATCCCCCAGGGCCTCTAAACCTGTTCTGGACAATGTTCTTTGTGCGCAACCCGTTCACCTTGTTCAATCGCACACAACTCGCCCACATGACATGGAGGGTTCATGTTGAGCCAATGTAGCAGATGACTGTGGGCTTTACTCTGGACATTTCATCTACCAGCACTTCCAACTCTAATGTGAACTTTGGATTCCAAAATCAATGTACAAAACCCACCATCCTGTGCACTTTCCTCACACATGTTCGAAAATAAAATAACCAGTACACCATACTTGCCTCTGTTGTGATTCCAAATTGTCATGTGTTATGGAGAAGTCGACCTGCTACACAACAAAGTGCATGCCAAATACTGCAACAATGTGACCAACGTTAGGTGAGTTATGGTGATGTGACACATGTGAGAGAGACACACCACTATGGCAACACAACACATACGCACCATGGCCATGTTACTCATCACACACAATGATGTTGACCTGAAACACATAGGTATGCACAACCACAACACCTATCCACAGTCAGTGGTAACAAGTCCACAGGTGAGGTAAGCAAATGTCAGTCAGATGTGGGAAGACAGACAACGCACCTAACAAAGCATAGCACAGGTTCATTACACATCAGCAACATGTTTATTCAAATATAGTTGCAAGGCAATTGTACGTTACGGTGAACACACGGTCACAGAGTGTCTGAGAATTGTAGTTCAGGGGTGTGTGGCACATCACTTGATGTCAATTGACTACTCCCACACTGGTGTCGGATTCTGGGTGTTGGGGGTCAGTGTTGAACAAACAACAGGCAAATTACCCTGTGAAGGACAGACACAAGACACAGTCAAAAGCACAGCAGAACAGGAGAGAAATGCAATACACATGCACAAAGCATGTCACAATAAACCTACACAAAAACAAGTTAGCAGTACTACCCTATTGTGGAGTACACACCACCTGAATGGACACATCACTGCACGCATCCAGTCAAGTGGCACACAGACACACTCAGACAGCAACAGAGCAGCCACAACGCATTCCAGGCTAACTCCATACATTGACATAACAACCCTGGAAACTCACATTCAGGTGAAGAAGTTGTTGATGAGCTGTGAGCGGAAGTCACCCTCATCCTCATCATCAGTGGCATCTTGGCCCAGGCCGGGATCCTCCACAGGTGCCTGATGTTGGTCATCGTCATCCTGGATGAGAGGCACCTTCTTCCGCACTGCCATGTGTAGCATGCAGCATACAAGGATTATTTTGCACACCTTTGCAGGTTCATATGGGAGGGCCCCTCCGGTCCTGTCCAGGCAGCGAAAGCGGCTTTTCAGGAGGCCGAATGTCCACTCAATCACCCTCCTGCACCGACCACGGGCCTCATTGTAGCGCATCTCGGCTGGTGTCACAGGGTTCCTGAGGGGTGTCAGCAACCACGGCATGTTGGGTTATCCGGAGTCACCTACACACACAAAAATGAACAAGTAGCTGAGTTTTGTAGGAGTGCAGAATACAACATTGACAAACACACACAATGATAAACAGTCAGTACACACCGACAAGCCAGCCATGCTGAGCTGGCATCTGTGACATCAGCGTTGCAATGCGACTACTCCTCATGATGTAGGCATCATTCGCAGAACCAGGTAACCGTGCACACACATGTGTGATAGACATGTCTGCAAGACATACCACCAGAGCATTGATCAAGTGGAAATGTTTCCTGTTCCGGTATGCCTGCTCATGTGCCTGGGGTGGTATCAGGGCCACATGTGTCCCATCAATAGATCCAATGATGTTCGGCATCCTCCCCAGTGTATAAAAAAAGGCATCCTTTATTTCAGGGAGTTCAGCTGGGCTAGGAAACTTGATGTACAGGTCAAGGAAATGCAACATCCCCTCCAAGACATCGCGTAGCACCCAACTAAACATAGTTTGCAACATACCAGGTAGAAGGTGGAAGGTACCAGTAGCAAAGAAGTGCAGGGCTGCCATCACCTTCACCTCTGGGGTCAGTGCTGTAGGGTATGTCCGGCCAGGTAGCAGATGTGGCGCAAACTGCTCCGCCAACTCCTCAATCAGTGGCCTGGTGAAGCGGCACCGTCGGATGCAGTCGCGTTCCTGCATGGTTGCAAGGTCTGGGAACGGTCGATGGACAGCTGGTGCCCTGCAGAACAGAGATGAACAAAGGAAGATTGTCGGTTCATCCACCCATGTGGCCATGACCAGGCTCAATATCACATGATAGATCATGACATTACACAATGTACTGAGGTGTGTGCTGTTGGGCATGGACACATATGTCACCTTCATGACCATCACCTCACATCTCAATTCCACATGTCCACATGAGTCCCATGTAGTGCAATGGCCAATCATCTGGCTCTGTCACCCGGCCTATGTACTGCTGGGACGTTACAAACACACACCACAGTGACAAGTGAGGCCTGATGTCTCCCAGGCATCACAGATCTTTGCCATGCAGATACCCAGGGTCCCTGTATTGCCACATCGACACTGCCATGGACATGGCGTATCACGTACACACCACAAGGCAAGCGTGAGTCCCACAGGTAGTGGCCACTGTTGCCCCTGCAGGCCCTACATGTACGTCTCTTAGACACACACACACCATAAAGGTAGATGCATATACCACATGGATGTGGAGACTGTCTCCCATTGGGCACATTTGATCAGACACATCTGAGACACAACATGCAAACAGACTGTGGGTGCACATCAGAATTGTGGCGACAGGTCTCACTGTGACGTACATGCCATCACCCCCAGGACTCAGGGTGTATGTGACATGTCCTAAACATATCCAACATGAACCTTTGTCCGTGACTCATGCCCATTACTGTACATTTGCACATCACATTGGTAATGTGCACGACACACAAAGGATTCTGCCCCCATGTACACGTGCACAACCTAGGAGTGGCTGAACAAAAGTGCCACCCAACAAACCAAATGTGGCCCCCCCAACACACAGGGAATGCAGTCTTACATGCCATGGGATACTGTGGCCAATGCTGTAGTGTGGTAGGTGTGCACAGGTGTCCCTGGCAAGTAATTGTGTGTTGAATCCATCGAATAGTCACGCCAATGAGGTCCGACGCGGGTGACTATGAGTACGCATTGCACGGTTCATGACCGAGCCGTGCGTACGCTTTGCCATTGACTGCAATGAGGTTCAACACGGGTGACAATGCGTACGCATTGCACGGTTCATGACCGAGCCATGCGTACGCTTTGCCATTGACTGCAATGAGGTCGGACGCGGGTGACAATGCGTACGCATTGCACGGTTCATGACCGAGTCGTGCGTACGCTTTGCCATTGACTGCATTGAGGTCCGACGCGGGTGACAATGCGTATGCATTGCACGGTTCATGACCGAGCCGTGCTTACGCTTTGCCATTGACTGCAATGAGACCCGACGTGGGTGACTATCATGAATACGCGTCGGGCATGCATGGTCCGAGACAGGCGTACGCCTTGGCCATTGAATCATATGGAGACGGGTGCATGTGTATTTTCAAAATACGCGTTGAACAGTCATTTGACCGAACTGGGCACACCCATTGGCTCTGGACTGTCATGGAGATGGATGTGGATTCAAAACTTGTACGAGTTGTGAGCTGGAAATTCAGTTGGATGCCTACAACAATGTTGCAATTCCTAGGGTTTCATGAAGGTGAAGATTTGAACGATGCGGAAGGCGTGTATGAGTCGTACATTTCCATGGATTGGCCAGATTCATACAATGCAACCGTGTTGGACATATCACTCGGGACACATGGCACAGATTCTGCCTCTGCAGCACAGATATAAGGCTGGCTGGCCCCCAGGGAGCTCACTTGCCTGCACTACATGCTCCTTGGCCACATCCCTGCTACCACTGCTGCTGTCTCTGCATCCTCTGGCTCCTGCAATAGCACGTACTCTTGAGAGGGCCCCAGCCTTCACTGAGGAGGAGAACCAGGCCCTGCTGGACGGGCTCCTTCCACAGTACAGCAAGCTGTATGGGAAACCAGGGGAGCAGGTGAGTGTGCAGTCCACTGCCTTCCTAATTGTGTATGTGGTCTGACTAGCAGTACTAGCAGTGTGTGTACACCAGTGGCAAGCATTCTCACTGACTACTTTCATCACCCAAAGTGCGTAGGTACATGTAATGAACAGGTGTTCTGCTGCTAAAGTGCATTAGTGCAAGCTTAAACTTCCTAGGCATTGTTAACATGTCAGACATGCAGGTGATTTGTCCTTCCCCATGGTTGCACTACCTGTGTAACGCATTTCCCTTTGTGATGATGACATGTATATCCAAATGTGTGCAGCACAAATATGGGGCATGTGTGTTAATGTACTTTTAACTTTGTCATCCTCACAGGTTGATGCCCACCAGAAGCAGGAGATATGGCTGACCATCGCTCGAGCAGTTCATTCGGTGGGGGTCTACAAGCGCCGGATCCGCAACTGCCAGAAGAGGTGGCAGGACCTTCGGGGCTGGACCCGGAGGATAGCTAGAGTCCAGCTGAAGCTGTCACCTCCACACAGAAGGTGCGGACACCGGAACCCTGACCCCCCATATGCTCCGGTCCTGGCGGTGGTCTTCCCGGACGTGGAGAGGCAGCTGAAGGCCAGACAGCAGCAAGAAGGGGGTAAGTCCATGTCTAATCTGTGTACTATGTCTGACATGCTAATTGCAGTCTTTTGGCCTGGTCACACTTCCACATTACGTAGGTCTTGTAGTCCAATACTCAGGTCCCTCAATTGTGTGATGCACCCTACTTATCTGTTCCACAGGTGTGGCCCCTACAGTCTGTTGCTTGTGTCACTAGTGTACTGTGTCCCTGCAGTCAGCTATGGTTCAGCTACCGGACAGCATCTGTTCCCGTGACTCTGTTGTGTGTTTCATGGGTGGTTCAATTGTTTGCCCAATGCCTGTTATCTGACATGTGATCTGTGTGTGCCCTTGATATGTGTTCCAATTGCTGGTCTGACTCGCCACATGTGGCTGGGGTATTTCAAACAAACCCATGCAGCAGGGGACTCCAATTTGTGGGCCTCAGGAGTATGTATATGAAGTATGTCACACTTGCTTAGCCACCTGACTACTGTCCAGGGCCAAACACTGTTTCACGTAGACCTTGGCAGTAATGCCTCCTCAAGGGCATTTAGAAACACTCTGTAATCCCACTCCTGTGTATCAACTTATAGGTTGTGCTTAGTGACATGTGCCTTCAGGTGTCTGCCTCTGTGTCATTATGGTGTGGCTTCCTGTTACGTACAACTGGGGTGTCCATGATTTTGAGGGTCAGCAGGACATCTGGGATGTGACTGTGAGAGACAAGACCTGTGTGACATATAGGTGTGAAACCTAGTTATACCCCGGCACTCTAAAAGTTAAATCTCTTCTCATATATTGCCTTGATAAGCTGTCTCCATAACACACCCTGTAATTAATGTATCACTGGTCAGACAACATGAATACGTTTCTCAATTCTTTACTTTTGAAACAAGAACAATTGCATCAAAGCTGTAAGCAGACCCCTGTTACCAAAATCTTTGTTCCTCCACACTCGGTCAGACGGTTAGTACCACAGATGTGGGGACCGTGTCCCCCTCCTCTGTCCTGCCGACCTCACCTGCACCCCATTCCGCTCACATGGATTTAGGTACTGCAGTGGAGCCCACGACCACCCCGTCTGACTTGGGCACTGCAGTGGGGACCCAATCCACTCCATCTGTCCTGCCCACTGAAGTTGAGGCGGCACCCACCCCATCTGACTTGTGCCCCACAGTTGTGACTGCACCCACCACTTCAGTCTGCTCCACTGCAGTTGCAAGTGACTCCCCTGCATCCACCACCCCTTCACTGACTCCTTCTGCTGCGCCCTGATCCTGTCCCTGCGGTGCCTGGCCTGCCCCCATGTATGCCCCTCCGAGGTGATGTCCCCTGTTCTTCCAGTGCAGGCAAGCAACGTGTGACAGTTGTCACTCAAGTTCACTCCTTGTAATTTGATGATGGACTGGCCATTGGC
Organism: Triturus cristatus; assembly: GCF_964204655.1. Lineage (NCBI taxonomy): Eukaryota > Metazoa > Chordata > Amphibia > Caudata > Salamandridae > Triturus > Triturus cristatus. Next base: position 460,352,351 of record NC_140593.1, read on the forward strand.
CTTTTGTTTGAACGGACGTTTCAATTTTCATATGCTGAATAAAGCTTTTTTCTTTATGCTGAATAAAGCTTTTTTCTTTATCCTTGTGAACTTGATTTAGCTGTACATTAGGTTGATGATGTTTAGCATACCCTTGCACCTGTAATCCCTGACTTTGGGCGCATCTCCAATGGACCTACAGGTGTGGGCATCATTGGTATAGGAGCAACTGGGTCCTCTGTGCAACTTGCTGGACATATGTGTTGAGTATGTGCAGATGACTTAAGGGAGACTCACGTACCCAGGCTGTTGTGACCAGAGCCTTCATTGTGTGGTAACTGATGGCTGACTGACCAAGTGTTCTGCTGACATGAGTGGGACGTGCTGTGACTATGTTTGGCACAGCTGGACTTACACAGGAGTTGGGTCCCCTCAGGCTATGTCACGGATGTGTTGTCCCGTGACATAGCCTGGGCCCATGGTGTTTGTTGTATGAGCATGTGAATGTGTGTGTGTCCACATCCCTTTTCATACACAGGCAGTGTTCCCTTGATATGTTCCTGTAGTTGTTTGCTGAGTGGTACTGTGTTCATCCCCCACTTTGCCATGGGGTACCAGATGTGTGGGTGCATGACACACTACTGTTAATTGGTGGTTCATCATTGGGATTTGTCTGTTCTGAGTGGTGATGATGTGGTCAGACACAGATGGGACACAGTCAGGGTTCCCCAAGGCACTTGTTAGTTCGCAATATCATGTAGTTGTCCCTAGGTGGTACCTTTCAGTGACTGAGAAATGTGTATGTGTGTGTGACTGATCCCACTTGTCGGGTTCAGGGCTGCAATGTTTGCAGGTGTCAGCATGTGTGCCTTGTGGTTCTCCTTGGGTTCTGCATTGCCCTGGGACTGTGGACTGTGGCAGGTATTCGGAAGGTTACGTGAGCCATGTACCGCATACTGTGCAGTATGTCTGTCATTCACCAGGGTTTTAAACTGTCCTTGTGTGATGAGTCTGTGCACCTTAGTTCCTCCCAACATTCCTGTGTTTTTCATGGGTGCATGTGCAATGTCACCTGTCCATGTGGGCTTCACAGATGCACATTGTTGCAGTTCAGGGTGTGTGGTGTTGAGGGTGGACTGATGTAAATGTTTGAATGGATGTGCCCCTATCTCCCGTTTGGCCATGGATGACGGGCCATGCTGAGTGATTTGTGTTTGTGTAGGTGTGATGTACGTTTGTGGCACAGGACACATGTCTGGGTTTCCCAGTTTGTACGACATCTACCTTTGTCATCACAGTGGAGGTGTGGTTCCGTGAATTCTGAACCCATTCAATGAAGGTTGTCGTATCGTGATGATTTTGGTATCAGCGAATCGCGACTGACAAGTGCGGTATGCGTAAGCGTTTTCGTCATGCTACACCGATGGATTCACTGTGTATTTGACGATCTAGTCTGCACCCTTGGGTTTCATTATGTGCATAACCGCCATTTTGTGGTTGCCCTCACATAGGCTAATGACTACAGGATGACAGTGGCCAAGCGAGCCTCTAAGGACGCGTACACCTTAGCTTAAGTTCGTGTTGACTCCTGTTTGACCTGAGTCAACTGACCCTGTTGCCCGAGGCTAAACTTGTTGAGCCAGTACCTTGTTAAGCAGCTGGTCAGATAAAGAGCAGGACATTATTGATTCTATGGCACACGCACACACCCCTCTATCTTGCTCCTCATCTGTTTCTGCTCCTTCCTTTTATGGCCTTATGGCCTAATTATTGATTTGGGTTGAGGTCTTTTATGATGGGCCCATCCGGCCTGTTCGAGCAGGAATGCAGGATTTTTGCCTTGTCATGGGCGATGGGTTGGATAACTGAAAGTGGGTTTGTCGTTATGTGATGCCTCTGTAAATATCATCCTCTGATTGGTCAAATTTGTGAGTAATTGATGCTAGCCAGGAACGTGGTTTTTGGCATAAAAGACGATGCTCCGCTCTATTATGTTGAGCAGTCTCCTGAGAACATACACCGTGTTGTACTTCTAGGACCTCTGTTACTGGCTGCAGCTAATAAAATTGTTCTTTGATGTCAACAGAAGAATCCCGTGTCTCTGTACTCTAAGACAGGTGGACCCGAAGACTTCGGGCGTGTCCCCTGCGCCGCTGGGATTAAATCCCGGTTCTTCAGTTGGCGCCCAACGCGGGGCGACTTCAGCGGTACCGGTCCAAGCCTGAAGATCGTGAGGAACTTCGTGTGAAAATTCTGGAGGGAGGCCTACCACTTCATCGACCCCTGTATGTCGTTGTGGTCCGAAAGTCTTTGCTGCGAAGTTCCCCGCATTCCGACGGCTACGAAGGACTGCTGCCCTGACTGTCGCCCTGTCTTGGAGCCCTTTGATGACTTGTAAAGCGAGACGATAGACGGGTCTTCTGGCGACGTCATCGATATTTCAGGTAAGTATGAGTGGAGCGTCTCCCAGTCCTTAGTTTGTTTTGGTATCCTTCGGGATCGCTTTGATTTGGTACCTGCAGGCCCCAAAGCCGAGGGACTCGTGTATTCACAAGGCTATCGTTTTGATATTCCCTTGAAGTTTGAAGCTAGACTAGTGAGCGAAGATGCCTGGTCTTAGCAGACTTGGAAAGATATTTTGTTATGGTTGTAATAAGGATTCCCGATTGGAGGACTCGTGTCTGGTGCCTCCGATTGGAACTCCGACCTATGAGCTCTATTTAAAACACGGCGTGGGCCCCATCACGTATAATGATGTATGGATTAGGTATACTAGGAAGGATGGTGTCCTGAAATGGCCCCAATATGGTAGTTATGACACGGAGATTTTAGATAATTTAGAAGTTAGACTCTTCAAAAGAAAGCCCGGCCGGCAATGTTTGACTCTTTCCGCCTTTGGCGAAAAGAAGCCAAACAAAAGGAAATTAAGTTAGCAAAACGAAATAAGCGTGCACGTAGTATGTCGATGGTGCAGGCTGCTATACAGTTTAGGGATAATGAGGAAGAGCAAGAAAGCGAACAGATGTTTAGGCAACGTCAATTAGCGGTAGATAAATGTTATCCAGCTTTGCCGCCTCAACAGCAAGAAGAAAAGAAAGATCTTGCGAAAGATCCTTTAATGTCGCATCTATTAAGTTCGCCACCCCCTTATGCTCAGAGTGCTACCGCACCTCCGCCACTTGTAGTTGCGCAACCTCCGGTTGTTTTGCCTCCAGTGGTTCCTCAACAGCCAGCTCTCCCTCTACTGGCTACTACTGCTTCGGCCCAGCCTTCTCTAAGGGCCGCCGTCTTTGCTACCTCCTTCGTCTGCTACTCCTATACCTGTGTTGTCTGTTCCTTCTGTTACTGTTCCGACTTCGGTTCCTTTGATGCAGTTCAGAACACAAAATCTCCTTCTGCTTCCACGGACGGAATGATTTCACAGTCACATGCACATACACACATCACACGCTGGTGGGGCCCATAACACCAACATTCATTCTCATCAATCTATCCGTGCCTACAGGGGAGAGATAGATCTTCAATTTCCCCTTCCGAACTACAGCTTTATTTCCCTTGGATGGAGGAGACCATATCTATTTAATTTTATCCTGACAATTCCTCCATCCGGAGGCCAATTGGATCATTTAGTTGACTAGGGAGGTGATGATAAACACTTCAATACTTATGTAAATAAAATATACATTTCAAGAAATAATCACCCGACACAGTTCTTCAAACAATCAATTCTTTATCTAATTAAATTTTCAAATCAAACTCCTAACAAGTGCAATAGAATCTTGAGTCATAATTACCTATTCTGGCTAATTGTCGTTTTCTAAGTCAGAATCGGGTCCTCAGAAAATCATCAAAGAGTCTAACGTCCCGTCCTCTGCTGTCAGCGTCATGAATAGCATCGATCAGGGTGCGTCTCAAGATTGTAGGGTGGTAACCGGTATTTTCCCTCTCTGGACTACTAATATTTATACTGAAAATTTACATGTAAAGGAAACATTTCATAATTTCTAGTAATTTCATTGGCTGAATTCAGCCCCATCCCAAGATTTTAAGCAACATTATTAATGTTCACATTCGGATGATGTATTAAACTAGGCGTATGAGAAAATCGTTCCCAGGTCAGGAATGTATCAGTCTATTGTGGAAAAGGTGGCTTTTGGTTCCAAACTAGCAACATTTTCATCCGTGTTCAGGGACATTGGCATCTCGCCCAGAGTAGTCTTCATGGACCTGGTACAGGGGTTCAAGGAGAGGTTGCTACGTAGTCAGTGTAGACGCCTTCCTCTGCTGTCAATTGCATGAAGTCATGTACTTTAGTGTGGATTCCTTTGGCGGCCATCTTTTAGCAGGCCGAAATAGTCAACTTAAGGTAAAGAAACACAAAACGTAATTAATACATGGAAATGAATAAAATAATGTTATTCCCTTGCTAATACCCTTGTGTATGCATTTATCTAGCCATATGCGACAATTAAAGCTGTTAAATGCAGGTTTATTTAGGCGCAAATCACATTAACATTGCTTAAACTAAACATATATATTTTTAATATGCGTACAGTCTTAGTTCACCTATTAATTTAGCCATGCAAATGCGTTCCCACGTATATTCTCTTGATTAATAAGGTTGGTTAGTTTATCACAGCACACTGTTTTAATCATTAAATTTATCGTTTAGTCATTTTAATATAAACATATATAAATGGATTGGGTATACCAAATATTTTTATTTTACCCGCTCCAGCACCTTCTCATTCTGCTTTGTCTCCTGTTCTTTTGTCACCTTCTCCTTCTGCTCGACGGAGAATGACTGATGCGGTTGCTAGTCTTTTTTCTCCTCTAATGGGTTCATTGGGAATGTCTCCTGTTGTAGAGCGTAAGCAATTGCGTAGTCAATTGCCTGGTCCTGATGAACGGACAGTGTTAGATCACTTGGTGCGTAAATGGGTTACCTTTCCTTTGCACTATGATCTTGAAGGTGTTATGGATGTTTTCCATCAATGGGAAGCACCGAAACAGAGATACGTATTTGATGTGATGTGTTCTTTCCTTCGTGAACAGTGGGAAGATAGTGAGGTAGGGCAGACTCCGCCTGAGTTGTTCCGTGTGCGGTCCGAGTTTGCGAAAGGAACTATAGTGGGTCTTGATGTTGAAAGAGCAGTCGCGACATTGTTGTCGTTTAGGAGTGAGTCTCCTTCTAGGTCGTTATTTGAGCCTGATTCTTCAGTTAGGAGAAAGGCGCGTCAATATCCGATGCGTGAGGTACCTCCCGTTTGGAGACCTGGTGATGCGCAAGCTAATCCACCTGTTCTGCCACATTTCCAGCGCGTTTGGGTACATGTTTCATGGAAGCGTGCCAAAGTCCTAGCTCTAAAGCAGACTCTGCCTGATCCACGTAAAAATCCTGCGGGGTTTTATAAGGAGCTATCTCAAACTGCGGGTTCATGTATTATGAATTTGGCTGATATAGATATGTTATTTGGGAATGTTGTTCCACAGCCTTTATGGAGTAAGATTCGTCATACGGATCATGTGCAGGAATTAGGTGATACATGGAATAATCTTAGAACTGCAGATGAAAGACAAATAGGTGGTGCTAAACCCGAGAATGTGATTGCTGACCTCCCTGGTAGAATTATTGATTATATGAAGACTTTGATGCCTGCTATGCGTGTCAATTGGGACAAGTTGTCTGCATGCAAGCAGAAGAAAGACGAAACTGTGTCTGACTTTTTCACTCGATTTGAAGAGACATTTGCAGACCACAGTGGTCAAGACATGAGTACAGAAGGTGGTCAAAGGTTGTTCGTTGACAAGTTTGTGCATAATCTGCTTCCCGAGTTGTGCAATAGGCTGAAGGATTCTGAAAGTGCTTGGGCTGTTTCTTCATCAGCACAGATATTGGCTACTGCCCAGTACTATGAGAATAGAAATAAGGACGAGATAGAGAAAGCGGATAAAAAGACTAAAGAATTGAAGACTAAGGTTCTTTTGCAGCAAGCATACCCGCCCCGCAATACCCAGCGTGATTATCAGCAACCCCAACAATATCAGAGAAACTCGCAAAGGTTCGAGTCTTCTCAACAGCGTTTTCCTGTAGGCCCTAATCAGTGTGCGTATTGCAAAGAAGAGGGTCACTTCAAGAATAGTTGCCCGATTTTATTACAGCGCACGAATGGTGTTTCTGGTATGAGAGGTCGAGGTGTACAACAAGCTCCGCGAGGTCGAGGACGTGGTATGTCTCAGATTGCGCGTTCCTTGCCTCCGCAGAATTCGATGAATTGTTTTGATCAACAGAATGGCGCGTCTGGTAGGACGGCTCAGTACTATGCGGATGATTATTACGTTGAAGGTGAGAATATGGAAGGTAATGATTGTTAGGACAGCCACAGACAAAGAGAGGGAGTCGTTTCAGTCCCAGTAGATCAGAGTGGACCTTATGTTGAGGTGATTGCATCAGGTGTGTCAGAGCCTTTTCTGTTGGATACTGGTGCTGCGAAGAGTTCTATCATGCACTCTAAACTCCCTGGCGCACCTTTGTCTGGCTTAACGAATGTTTCAGTAGGTTTTTCTGGCGCCCCGGTTAGAAATCCGATTTCTAGTCCTTTGTCTCTTTCTGTCGGACCTTGTGAATTCGAAGCACCCCTCATTCTGACGACAGGTTGTGGTGAGAACTTGTTGGGATTGGACTTGTTGAAGAGATTGTATGCGACGCTTTATTGTTCTCCTTCAGGAGTACAGCTTACATTGGGAAAGAAAGTGATCTCTCCGATGTATTTGGCTAAAGACAAACTTCCAGCTGAATTGTCTTCTCTTCCCGATTCTCTTTGGGCCACTGGTCCTAATGATGTGGGTCTTTTGGAGATTTCGCCATATGTTGTGACATTGAAGGCGAATGCTAGGTTGCCACGCATTCCACAGTATCGTATCTCAAGTGATGGTGAAAGAGCACTCTTGGCGATCATCTCTGATCTGATTGAGAAAGGTGTGATTGAGGAAACGAGAGGTAATGTGTGCAATAGTCCGGTTTTGTCTGTTCTGAAAAGAACCGATTCTTCTCAGCCTCCTGTATATAGGTTTGTGATCGATCTTCGCGAGGTGAATAAGATTGTTGTTCCGCAATTCCCTGTCGTGCCTGATATCACCGCTTTACTGACTTTGATTCTGGCCACAGCCACGTGGTTTTCGGTGATTGATTTGAAGAATGCTTTCTTCAGCATCCCAATTGCCGTGGAGAGTAGAGATATTTTTGGCTTTTCTTTAGGAGGCCGAAGTTTCCGGTTTAAACGCGCTCCTCAAGGCTATTGTGAGAGTCCATCGATCTATAGTCAAGCCTTGAAGACGCAACTTGATTTGTTAGTTTTACCTGATGGTGCTGCCCTTATTCAGTATGTTGATGATCTTTTAGTTGCTGCTGACAATGAAAAAACTTGTAGAGAGGCTACTCTGTCGTTGTTACGTCACTTGTCTGATTTCCATCATAAGGTTTCTCTTTCGAAGTTGTAGTATTGCCGACAAGAAGTTACCTACTTAGGTCACCTCTTATGGAAGGAGGGAAGAAGATTGACCCCAGAAAGAATTCAAGCGATTGCGAAAATGAGTGTGCCTACGACACAGAGAGAAGTGCGTGCGTTTCTAGGTATTACATCGTACTGTAGACAGTGGATTCCTAATTTTTCGTTGCTTGCAAAACCTTTGATAGCTCTTACTGTTAAGGATACTCCGAATCCTATTCCTTGGACTGACGAATGTCAGAAGAGTTTTTCAGAATTGCGTGATGCGCTGTGTTCGGCTCCTGTGTTGGGTACTCCCGATTACAGTAAACCTTTCACATTGTATGTCCACGAGAGAGAGGGATGTGCATTGTCAGTTTTGACTCAACAGTTTGGCGATAAGCAACGTCCATGTGCTTATTTTTCGTCGACTTTGGATCCGGTAGCTAGAGCGTTGCTGAGTTGTTTGAGAGCTACAGCGGCAGCGGCTGTTTCAATCCGACAGTCTGCTGGTTTGGTGATGGACAATACACTGACTGTGATGGTTCCACATGCAGTGGATACCTTGTTGAATCGTACCAAGACACAGCATTTAACTAGTGCTCGGTTGTCAGGTTACGAATTGACCTTGTTAGCAAGTCATGTGCATATAAAGAGATGCAACACGTTGAATCCAGCCACGTTGTTGCCGATCTCAACTGAGACAGATGATACCGAACAGCATGATTGTTTTCTTAGGACTGAGGAAGAAACGAAAGGGAGGATAGACCTTAGGGACACTCCTCTTGCGGAATGTGATGGTACTTTATGGGTTGATGGTTCGTGCTTCAAGCTTCCGAATGGTGATACGACTGCGGCATATGCTGTTACGACTTTGCATACGATTGTTGAAGCTGCTCGTATCCCACATAATTCAGCACAAGCGGCAGAGTTGATTGCATTGACAAGAGCGTGTGTGTTGTCAAAAGGAAAAAGAGTGACTGTGTACACTGACAGCCAGTATGCGTTCAGTGTTGCTCTTAGCTTTGGACGATTGTGGAGAGAACGTGGGTTTCTGACTTCGCATGGGACCAAGATCCAACATGGTCAATTGGTGAATGAACTTCTTGAATCTCTTACTCTGCCGTTGCAAGTTGCGATCGTGAAATGCAGTGCGCATAAGAAAGTCACGGATGATGTTGGTCGTGGTAATGCGTTTGCAGATGAAGTCGCGAAAGAGACTGCGAGAGATGTGATGAGTCGAATGTACGTTGCGGGTCCGGCAAGATGGATTCCAGATAGAAGTATGTGTGAAGATACGATTGAAAGTGTGAAATCCATCCAAGCCGAAGCTACAGAGAAGGAGTTGAATGAATGGAGAGAAAGCAAGGGTAAATTGGACTCGAATGGTTGTTGGGTTGAGTTGTCAGAGCATCAGCGATGGTTGTTGCCTGATGCGTATGTACTTCCAGTGGTTACGATGGGCCATTGGTTGTTGCCTGATGCGTATGTACTTCCAGTGGTTACGATGGCACATGGAATGGCCCATATTAGTGTGAAAGGGATTTGTAAGTTGTTGGCCCCAGTATGGCAAAATGCTGGAATTCCTAAGTGTGCAGAGAATTTGGTCAAGAACTGTATGGTTTGTTTGATGTACAATCCTGGTAAGGGAACTCCAACTCCAGCTGGTTATTTTGCTCCTCCCACGTATCCGTTTGAGGCCTTGCAGTTAGATTTCATCCACATGGAAAGGTGCAACAACCTGAAGTATGTCTTAGTGGTTGTTTGCTCTTTTTCTAGATGGGTGGAAGCCTACCCTTTGAAGGACAATACTGCCTTGTCCACAGCTAAAGCCCTTATTAAGGAATTTTTCCCTAGGTATGGGTTGCCGAGAATGATCTGGAGTGACAATGGGAGTGAGTTTGTGGGTCAAGTGATGAAGAGAGTGTGTGATGGGTTAGGAATCCGGCAGAAGTTCCATGCTGCCAATCATCCCCAGTCAGCTGGTCTAGTTGAGTGCTACAATGGCACGTTAAAATTGAAATTGGCCAAAATTCAAGCGAGCTCTGGTCTACAATGGCCTGATGCTTTACCGTTAGCCCTTCTGTCCACAAGAATGACTGTGCATTCGCGAATGGGTCTGAGTCCTTATGAGGTTGTGTTTGGTCGCCTGGCAAATATTTGGGGAGTGCCGCGGCCGACAAAATTTAGTGAGATAGAACACCCTGCATTGCTTGACTACCTGTACGAATTGACAGCTAAATTGTGTGTTCTGCATCAACAGGTTCATGATACTTTGCCACATGGGGGCGCTAGAGGGCGCACAGCGGAATGGCTGCCTCCTGAGACAGCTCCGCCGAACGGGGAACGAAAATGGTGCAAAAAGCATGACAGAGGAAGCGCCGCGGCCAGAAACACATCGCAGCAATGATCGGAAGCTGCCCTTCACGGAAGGGGGTTGAGAGGGTCGATCGAGAGCCCCGCTTTCCCTGAAAAAACGAACTCCAAAGCTTTCGGGCGTGCGAGGCTAACGGCTCCCAAGATGGCGGCGCCCACCGACACGAAGACGCGCTCTGAGTGGCGTCGGCATTGCCGATAAGGAAGGACGCTGGTGAGGGACGCGGTCGCCGCCTGGACACTACAAGCTCACTCCTGACACGTTGCGGGACCCCCGGGGGCACAGGCACGGACTGCGGTGCGCGGAGGGGGCCCGGTGAGAGCCTCCACGCTGGCCGCCTGCCCGATTGAGGAGGCGGGGGCTCGGCGACGGTGTGACCGCATCGGCGGAGGTGCATAACGCTGTGCTGCGGCGGGGGCTGCGAGAGCGGAGAGGTGAGGAGACTGCTGGGACCCCCGTTGCGGGACCGAGGAGCGCCTCGCCGGCCAATAGGGAGGACATCTGCTGCAGGCTGGCCTCGTGAGCATGGTGGACCCGGGCGGTGGAGAGATCCACGTGCGCTGCGCCCAAGACCGGCACATATAGAGCCCAGCGGATGGCGGTGAGCGTGTGAGACTGCTGGCGGAACGGAAATAGCTGGGCCACGTACTGAACGCAACTGCGCTGAATGGCGGCACTGGGACCCATGCGGGACGGAGGGCTGGAATGAGGAGCTGAACAGCGGAACCATTGCAGAGAGCTGTGAACCTGCCGTTCGGCTGTGACACCCCCGAACTCCGTCTGCGGAGGGCCCGATAGGTGATCTTAGTCGGCGGGGCCCAGGGGGCCAAGCGGCGCACTCGGACACTATGGGAAAGCCGGAGAAGACACAAACGAAGCTCCCCTTTGAAACCAAGCGCCAGACCAAAGGCGCCACTCTGCCACCAGACGACGCAACGGGGGCTGACGACACAACGCCACAGGGCATGGCGGAGGCGCTGAGGGCCATCCAGCAGAGCTTACAGGACATACATGGTAAACTTGATACCATCACACTGCGTGTCGACAACATGGCGGCGAAGCTGGATGCGCACGGAGAGCGGCTAACGGAGGCAGAGACCCGAATCGGGGCACTGGAGGACGCCTCCCAAACCACCACTCAAAAATATACGGAGGCTGAGAGACTGCTGGAGGCGATGAGGCAAAAGACGGAGGATTTGGAAGCGCGCTCAAGACGCAATAATGTGAGAATCACGGGGGTTCCGGAATCTACCAACACGGGCCGGATGGAAACGTATGTTGAGGAGCTGATTAAGGACGTTGTGGGCGCGGAGCACCTGTCCCCAATGTTCCTCATTGAGCGAGCACACAGGTCGCTGGCTCCAAGGCCAAAGCCTGGGGCACCCCCGCGGCCCATAGTCGCCAGAGTCCTCAACTACAGGGACCGTGATGTTGTCCTTCGAATAGCGCGTGAGAAACAGCAGATCACGCACCAAGGAAACAAACTGGCATTCTACCCGGACTTCACCCTCACAGTCCAACAAGCGCGGAAAGAGTTCAATCCGGTAAAGAAAAAGCTTCGTGATATGGGGGTTGACTACGCCATGCTCTACCCTGCCCGGTTGCGGATAACGCACGACGGACGTGCGGTACTGTGCCACTCGCCCCGAGAGGCGTCTGAACTTATCAAAAAAATCGGAGCTAAGCGCAAAGAGAGACGGAGAGTTGAGGAAGCCACGGACGCTGACTAAATTATTGTGCACAAGGACCACCGAGGACCGGCGCAGCTGCTCTACACCACGTGCTGAACACGCGACCTCGACGGGGTGAATAACGGAGGGCGACAGGGCAGACGAGGAGACTTCCACCATGGCACAGACTGCGAGTGCATTTGCTGTGAATGACCACGCCGGGGCCTCTGAAGGGCTGGACGCCGGTAAAACTGCTACTATACAAGTCGGGGTGGTGCTGCAGGAGCTCCAGATCGCGGAAGTTCGGGGGGTAGGATTCCCCTATCGGACAGAGACCGCACACAGTTGGAAACGGCCGCTCCCTGAGGGGCAGGCGTTCGTTCTGTCGGGGATGGCAGACAAACCACCCAGATGAACAGCGTGAGAAATGAGCCCTGACTGCCAGGACTATACCATAGGTATGTGGGTCAGGTGCGGGTGGAGGGAGGAGCGGATGGCTGGGAAAAAGACTCTCTGCTAGCAGGACAGTAATGCTACAAATGGGACGCTGTGAACGTTGCTGAGACTGCGACAGACCCTGGGGAGGGTCGATACGATGCTTACATAGATGTGGGATCCTTGGGGTCCTGAACAGGGATTTGTCCCCGTCCACATCCATTAAGTTGGATGGAGAGGTGTGTTCTAGGCGGTCCCCCAACGAGGGAGATCCCCGAATCCAGTTACCTTAATGTTTGACATTAGTTATGGGGTATGTCTTTGGCATAGTTGGGGTGCTGAAGTGGGTGGGGGGAAGCGGGATACGGTTGGGAAGTTGCAATGTTGGTCACTGTGCATGAGACGCATCGCTGAATTCCGAGTAAATTTGCTCAGGTTACTGAGGGTCCAGACCCACTGCGACAGCTATAGGGACGCGCCCGCTAGGTGTAAGGGTGATTGCTGTATGACTGATACTGCTAGGAGATGGCTGATAGCGGAGTAGGTGCGAGATGGCTTCGATTAATCACATGGAATGTCCGAGGGCTTGGCAACCCCAAGAAAATCAGGCAAACACTGGCATACCTGGACAGACAGCGCGTAGATATTGCACTCATACAGGAGACACACTGCGCACCGTCACGCCGAGTTAATGTGGGCCGTAGGTGGGCTGAGTCCGTACACTATTCCTCTTACTCCTCCTATGCACGGGGGGTGATGGTATTGATAAAAAAAGGGCTGAAATATACCATTGAGTCGGTTGAGAAGGATGACATGGGACGGTTTGTTATTCTGACTGGTCTCCTGCGGAGACAGAGACTGGCTGTGGTGAATGTCTACGGGCCTAACGTGGACGATCCGCAGTTCTACCAATCGCTGTGGAGCAAACTGCGCGACCTCCAGGCTCCCCATGTGGTGTGGGGTGGAGACTTTAATATTGCGCTCTGCGATGACTTTGACCGCTCTGGGGCGACAGCGGAGCCACATAGGCACGCCCTCCATGTCCTACAGGACATAATGGTTGATAAGGCGCTTACTGATATTTGGAGGCTTAGACATCCGGATGACCTAGAAGCCACTCATGTGACTACGTCGCGCGGTAGCTGGTCTCGCATAGACTACTGGCTGGTCTCGGGCGACGTTGCACGATGGACAAGGGAGGTTCGTCACCTGCCTAGAACGCTATCCGATCATAGCCCGGTGCTCCTCGCCTTGGAGCTCCCGGACTACACGCCACCTCCGTTCAGTTGGAGATTCAATGCTAAAGCACTCATGGACCCCCTGTACACTGATACCATCGGGCAGGCGATACAGGAATACTTTGACAATAACGCGCCTACAGCGACCGACCCGGGAGTGCTCTGGGAGGCCTGCAAGGCTACTATACGCGGCGTCTGCATCAGCACCAATGCAGGCATACTTAAAGACATCCGACGGCAAATCGGAGCCAAAGAGGATAAACTCCGAGTCCTAGAACGTGACTACGAACGCACACAAAATGCTCGGCTACTGGGGGACATTCGGACTACACTGTCCGAGTTTCAGAGCCTCGCGGACGATGAAATTAAATATACCATGAAACGACAGATTGCAAGGGCCTATGGGGAGGGCGGCAGACCAGGAGGGCGACTGGCGGCTAAAATATGTGAGGGACGTGCGCCGCAGAACATACAGGTGATCCGTGGACGATGGGGGGACCGACATTATGGCGAGCAAGAAATACTGGGGGAATTTATGGATGCATACGGAGAGCTGTATGCCTCCAGGCCTACGGCCGCTGAGGCTGAAATCGGGGAGTACCTCGAAGACGTGGCGATAGCGTGGCTATCGGACACACATCGCGAATATCTATCCCAACCTATCACAGTAGAGGAGGTCACGGAAATAATTAAGTCACTGCCGAATGGTAAGGCTCCGGGCCCCGATGGCTTTACATGCGAATTTTATAAGGCGTTTGTTGACCAGCTGGCCCCCCGTCTAGTGGAAATGTATGGAAACGCACATGAGCAACAACGACTGCCGCCCACATTGCGGGAAGCAATACTACTGGCCCTCCTCAAGCCACAGAAAGATCCGGAGCTTTGTGACTCCTATAGACCACTGTCCCTCATAAACGTGGATAACAAGATCTTAGCTAAATTGCTTGCTGCACGTCTGAACCCGCTGATGCCCAGACTGATCTTGCCTGACCAGTCTGGATTCATACCAGAACGCTCCACTGCTCACAATACGCGGACACTATTTGCGCTTGCGCATTACTTAACACCTGAGACGAGGGCGGCGGCGGTCTTCCTAGACGCAGCCAAGGCCTTTGATTCTCTAGAATGGAAATATATGACTAAGGTGTTGCGGAGGATGGGATTCCCACTTGCGTTCCTTCAATGGATCCACTTGCTATATGATGCACCTGTGGCGAGGATTAGGGTGAATAACTATATTTCAGACACCATTGCTATACGGAGAGGGACGAGACAGGGATGCCCGCTGTCCCCTCTTTTGTTTGCTATAGCACTGGAGCCGCTCGCCTGCAAGATAAGACAGGGACATCATTATTCGGCCCTGCAGTTTCCGCAACGGCCGTTGCACATCTCCCTGTACGCAGATGATATGCTACTCTACGTGAGGGACCCACAGACCAATCTGAATCCACTTTTGAGGGAATACATAAAATTTGCACGTAAATCTGGGGTCACCATAAATTGGGCCAAATCCCTGATTATTCCCTTGACTGATACCACGCACCCGCACCCCATAGATTATCCCTTGGAGTGGAAAACGGACCCGATAAAATATTTGGGGGTATGGTTTCACAGGGACCCGGAAATTGTTATCAGGTCTAACTACGGGACGGCGATTGACACACTGGAGGAGAGGGTGGGAAGATGGATTCAGCTGCCTTTATCGCTGGCTGACCGTATTGCTATCGTCAAGATGGTGCTCCTGCCGAAGCTACTTTACCTGTTCACTAACATCCCTATACACCCCCCAATGGAGGTGTTCCGCAGGATTACCTCGTTGGTCCTCCGGCTTGTTTGGGCGGGAAAGACGGCCAGGGTGGAGATGCGGACACTCACGCTACCGTACAGTCAAGGAGGGTTCGGGGTCCCAGACTTCTATCATTATTACCTCTGTGCGCAGGCACAGTACGCACACTACTGGTACCACAGGATCCCATTTCTCACCCACACTGCGATAGAAGAGGGGGATGCGCTGCCTGTCCCACTCGAGGCGATTATCACCCATCGTAGGCCGCCACTGCATACGCAAGACATAAACACCATTGACACAACGAACAAAGCATGGCATACCATGGGCAGACTGGCCAATAAACTGCCGCTGTATGCCCCGGCGCTCAGGCTCCAATGGCATCCGGCTATATCAGTAACGCAAGAAAGAGTGGGATTGGACTTGCTGCGGCAGGTAGGCATTGACACAGTAGGAGATTTGTACGATAACGGGACTTTTAAAACACTTGAACATCTCACATTCATCAGTAACATGTCTACGCTATTTCGCTTCAATTATTACCGGCTGCAAAGAGCCGTGAAGGAACTGTATCCAGATTACCCGTTGGAACCGAAAGAGCTGACTGCGTTGCAATGGCTGATCACCACACCTGCTAAACGACACCTGGTGTCCACACTCTATACAAAACTACAGGGGGACATAGCGGGGAACACGCACACCTCAATGGAGAAATGGAAGAGCTGTCTAGATACACAGCTAACAGAGGAAGAGTGGACGGTTGCCTGCACCCTGACGGGAATGCTGACGCCCAATGGTAATCTCCGCATACTACATTTTAAATACCTGCACCAAACATACTACACACCGGCTAGGCTACACCGTTATGGGCTGCGTGGGGATGCTAGATGCGAGCGATGTGGGGCTGATGGTGCAGATTTTATACATCTGGCGTGGTCGTGTGTGGCGGTGGGGAGATACTGGGAGCAGGTGACGAGATTGCTGGGGGCCATGGTGGGAAGTGAGGTGCGCTGTGAGGCTAAGACCTGTTTGCTAGGGTTGCTGCCCGAGATACGGGCCCTAAAGCGCAGATTTTGCATGATTGCATTACTAATGGCCAAAAGAAGGGTATCGCTCTGTTGGTATGGAAAGAAGGTCCCAAAACTGAAAGACTGGCTCACGGACCTAACGTACTGTAGGGATACCCAGAGACTACTGGGTATATTTAACTCAATATCTGCAAAGTGTTTCCGTAGAATCACCAAGCGATTGACATATGAGTGGAAGGGTGGTGGGGGTGGAGGACCTCTGGTTAAGACACAAACCAATGATTCGGATGAAGGATGCTGTTGTGCTGTGACCGAAAAGTTTTGGTTATTGTTCGATTGTAAACAATTACAAATGCCAATAAAAAATAAAATAAAAAAAATGATACTTTGCCACAGGTTTCTGAAGATCCAGGGCACACCATTGAACCTGGCGCGTGGGTGCTCGTGAAGAATTTTCAGCGAACCAAGAACGAGCAGCCTCGCTGGACAGGACCTTACCTGGTGTTATTATCTACCCGTTCTGCGGTACGAGTGCACGGTAAAAAGAACTGGATTCACGGCATACATTGTAAGAGGGCCCCTTTGCCTCTGCCGTACGACCGGTGGGTCCAAAAAGGACTTCCTGATTCTGAGACTGAGACCGTGCCTCGTTTTCTGCCTTTCAGCGATGCCCGTTTGATTGGAACAAACACTGAGCCAGAAAGCGATAATCTTCTTCAAGAAGCTGTGCCTCCATCGAACCGTTTGAACACTGTTAAACCTGAGCTACTTTTCTGAGAACAGACATTGCCTGGCAAAGAGCGTTATAATTTGCGACCAAGAGTCGCGGGACAAATAAATTGAGTTCCTTCTTTGCTTTTTTTAAGGTTAGCTCTCCTCCGAGAAACTATTTTGATTTTCGTTTTTCGAACCACCATCCGGGTTCAGCTGTAGGGTCGCGGTGCCAAGTCCTTGGAGTGCAAGCCGAAGACGTTAGGTCGACGGTTCTGGTTGGTCTAAGGGCGTTCCCTGGACCGACAGGCGCATTCCTTAGCACAGAACACCCATCCGCCGCGAGCAGCACGATAGAGGATGGAGTTTTTCGGGATGGAGAGACCTACTAAAAGAATGAGCTTCAAGAACGAAATGTGTATAATAATGAGTAGAAAACGTTTTTTAATATTATGTCTGTTTATACTGTTTAGTTTAATGATGTTTTTAATTGGATATGTGACATTCTCTATTCAAGTAACATTCATGCCCACTGCACAACCCATGCCTCCTCCTACTGTTTCTTTGCATTCTTTTCACCCTCTGCCCGAACATGAGTCCATTAGGAGAATGGAATTCGCTAATAATTCCTTTGTTCAGCTTCTGCACCAACACCAGCTAGTAGTGAGCACAACTAATTGTTGGGTGTGTGGCCTTATGCCCCATACTACCAATAAAGGTATTCCCTAACTGGTCCTGCCATTTAGCTACAATGGTTCTGTGTGGGCATACAGAACAATGTTCATTTATGCCCGTGAAGTTAACCCCCTACGTTCTGTGAAGGATAATCCGAAGAATAGTGCTCTGGTCAAGGGAATAGTCGACATGATTAGAGGAATAGGTTCTTATGAGACTATCCCGAGAGATGAGACGCTAGCGTATATTGGATGGAACGTTACTGGATATGGAGCTAGTCTGAGTGGGAACCAGCTGGCGAAGAGATCCTCTCCGATTTGAATAGTACCCCATCAGGGTCATTACTGTCTGCAAGGTAATGGCAAGAATCCTAGAGCTCAGTTAGGGAAGAGTTTTTGCATTGAGACATATGTTTTTGCATCCCAGACTTCCCCACCGTTTCTAGCAGCTAAGGGTACCTACTTCATTTGCCATGACAGAGCGTATACATGGTTGCCCCCTGATTTCTCGGGCACATGTTTTGTCTCGTTCTTGTTACCTCCTACATTTACAGCTGCGGCAGATTACCACAAGATGAGTCGTTAAAGGTGTCTTCAGAAAGGAAGATACCGCAGGACAAGAATTGGGAGATTTCTTGAAGGGTTCTCTGCCGTTTTGGGGACCTATGGTTAACAGCAGGAACATACGGCAATTGACGAGAGTAGTTGAGTCCACCATAGTCGAGACTGCCGGCGCCCTTAGTAACTTGACTGCTGAGCTCCAGTCGGATCGTCTTATGACTCTTCAGAACAGAGTTGCGCTAGATGTCATACTTGCAGATAGAGGAGGGGTCTGTAAATTGATCCAATCAAGCTGTTGTGTTTTCATTCCAGACAACGCTCCGACAGTTTTCCAAGCCATCTCCAAGCTACATAAGCTCTCCGAGTCCGTACATGTGGACGAAGGAGATTGGTCGTTAATGGGATGGTTCTGGGGATTGTTATCCACCTGGGGAGGGAAGATTCTGATGGTCATTGGGACGGTATTAGCTATCCTTTTCCTGTTCTGTCTTTGTATACAGTGTGCTCCTGCTATCTGTGGTCTTTTTGCTACCTCGTGTTCGAGGAGACCTGTCCAGAGAGAGATATTAAGTACCAGGATGATGCTACAGCAACATCTCAATGATCTGATGAATATAGATCTGGACTCAGATTGACGTGAGTTTAGGTTATTGCCTATGTAAGGGCAAAAGGAGGGTCTGTGGTTCAGTGAATTCTGAACCCATTCAATGAAGGTTGTCGTATCGTGATGATTTTGGTATCAGCGAACCGCGACTGACAAGTGCGGTATGCGTAAGCGTTTTCGTCATGCTACACCGATGGATTCACTGTGTATTTGACGATCTAGTCTGCACCCTTGGGTTTCATTTTGTGCATAACCGCCATTTTGTGGTTGCCCTCACATAGGCTAATGACTACAGGATGACTGTGGCCAAGCGAGCCTCTAAGGACGCGTACACCTTAGCTTAAGTTCGTGTTGACTCCTGTTTGACCTGAGTCAACTGACCCTGTTACCCGAGGCTAAACTTGTTGAGCCAGTACCTTGTTAAGCAGCTGGTCAGATAGAGATCAAAGAGCAGGACATTATTGATTCTATGGCACACGCACACACCCCTCTATCTTGCTCCTCATCTGTTTCTGCTCCTTCCTTTTATGGCCTTATGGCCTAATTATTGATTTGGGTTGAGGTCTTTTATGATGGGCCCGTCCGGCCTGTTCGAGCAGGAATGCTGGATTTTTGCCTTGTCATGGGCGATGGGTTGGATAACTGAAAGTGGGTTTGTCGTTATGTGATGCCTCTGTAAATATCATCCTCTGATTGGTCAAATTTGTGAGTAATTGATGCTAGCCAGGGACGTGGTTTTTGGCATAAAAGACGATGCTCCGCTCTATTATGTTGAGCAGTCTCCTGAGAACATACACCGTGTTGTACTTCTAGGACCTCTGTTACTGGCTGCAGCTAATAAAATTGATCTTTGATGTCAACAGAAGAATCCCGTGTCTCTGTACTCTACGACAGGTGGACCCGAAGACTTCGGGCGTGTCCCCTGCGCCGCTGGGATTAAATCCCGGTTCTTCAGAGATGTCATGCATGCTTGTGTCACCCCAATGTGTGGTCCCTGGGGGTAGTGCTGTTGTGTGTCAGTCTCTTTCTGTGTTAGTTTGTGTTCATTTCAGCTTGTGTCACATGTGTCTGTTGTGCTCCCTCTCATCTCACAATGCCTGATTGCCCACTAAGGGTGTCCCAATGATGGTTTACTTTTGTATGGCACTGTGTCCACATCTGTGTCACTGTGGTTCAGCCCCCCTCATGTGTTGTGTAGTTGTCTGGGGATACTGAGACACACACACACATGTTGTGTCAGATGTGCAGTGTGAGGTTGCCTGTTTGTGTTTGTGCATCTGCATCAGTGCATTGGTATTGCTGTTGTGGGCCATTGTCTGGATGCTGTTTCTGTGATTTTCCCTGCTGTCCCTGTGAGTCATATCACATCATTGTGAACATTCATCCTGGTTGTTATGTGCCATTGCTGGCATGGAATGGGAGTTTGTGAGCTGACACCTACAGTCTATACAGGTTGTTTTGAAACTTAGTTTTTTTTATTTTAGTTGACAAATCATAACAGCATCAAGGCTATACAGGTTGTTTTGATTAGTGTGTCTATATTCGAGATGTGTGTATGCTTTGTGATGGTCACTTCAGCTCGTGTGTCATTGTACACTGTATGTATTGTTAGCCCCCATGTGTGGTGCTTGTCTGCACTTGGCCGAGAGTATGTTTTGTTTTCACAGCACTGTTAGCCTCACCACATCTCTGTGGGTATGGGACACAACCACTAGTTTGCCCCAGAAGTGTTTAATGTGTTGGGAGCAGGGATCATACATGCTGTTTGGCATTTGCAGCTTTGACCATGATGACACTTACCTTTTGGTCACTGTGATGAGGAGGGGTTTTGACCCCATCACCACAATGCTCGACCTTTGCTGCAGTTTGGAACCCCACACTTAACTTTTGTTCTACACAGTGAGGGGGTGTTATTTTTACATTGACACAGTGCTATAGTGATGCTTGCCTTGTGTAGGGCACACTCATTTGTTGGTCACACATGTGCTGTTCGTTACATTGTATGTTCGAAGTCATAATCACTGTTGTGGGCATTTGTCACAGACTACACACTGTTGTCATGATGTTATGGGGGATGTGTTTTGCTGACATACCTAATGTTGGAGTATGATGGATGTGTGGCGCATCACCCATCCTATGGGTGGGGGTGGCAGTAGTGATGGGCAACATGAGCCCTATGGGTGGGGATGGCAGTAGTGCTGGGCAACATAAGCCCTATGGGTGGGGGTTGTAGTGGTGCTGGGCAACAGGTCCCCTATCAGTGGGGGTGGCAGTGGTGATGGGCAACAGGTCCCCTATGGGTGGGGGTGGCAGTGGTGATGGGCAGCAGGTCCCCTATGGGTGGGGCTGGCAGTAGTGATAGGGAACATACGCCCTATGGGTGGGGGTGGCAGTGGTGATGGGCAACAGGTCCCCTATGGGTGGGGGTGGCAGCAGTGATATGGAAAATAAGCCCTATGGGTGGGGTTGGCAGTAGTGCTGGGCAACAGGTCCCCTATGAGTGGGGGTGGCAGTAATGATGGGCAACAGGTTGCCTATGGGTGGGGGTGGCAGTGGTGCTGGGCAACAGGTCCCCTATGGGTGGGGGTGGCAGTAGTGCTGGGCAACAGGTCCCCTATGAGTGGGGGTGGCAGTAGTGATGGGCAACAGGTCCCCTATGGGTGGGGGTGGCAGTGGTGATGGGCAACAGGTCCCCTATGGGTGGGGGTGGCAGTAGTGCTGGGCAACAGTGATGGGCAACAGGTCCCCTATGGGTGGGGGTGGCAGTAGTGCTGGGCAACAGGTCCCCTATGGGTGGTGGTGGCAGTAGTGATAGGGAACATAAGCCCTATGGGTGGGGGTGGCAGTAGTGCTGGGCAACAGGTCCCCTATGAGTGGGGGTGGCAGTAGTGCTGGGCAACAGGTCCCTTATGGGTGGGGGTGGCAGTGGTGATGGGCAACAGGTCCCCTATGGGTGGGGTGGCAGTAGTGATAGAGAACATAAGCCCTATGGGTGGGGGTGGCAGTAGTGCTGGGCAACAGGTCCCCTATGAGTGGGCGTGGCAGTAGTGATGGGGAACATGAGCCCAATGGGTGGGGGTGGCAGTAGTGATGGGGAACATGAGCCCTATGGGTGGGGGTGGCAGTAGTGCTGGGCAACAGGTCCCCTATGAGTGGGGTGGCAGTAGTGATGGGGAACATGAGCCCTATGGGTGGGGGTGGCAGTAGTGCTGGGGAACATAAGCCCTATGGGTGGGGGTGGTAGTGGTGCTGGCCATACAACCCCTATGGTGGCCTGTTGTAAGTGGCCAGGATGTGGATCCCCTGTGTGTGTGTGCCATTTTGTAGGTACGTGTCGTTTGTTTGTGTGGTAGGTGTCTGACTTACCGTTTGCGCCGTCGGCGTCGGTTCCTGATCCGGTCATAGATGTAGAGTACTGGTATGACCTGCGCAATGGGATTCATGATGTGTTCGTGTCGTACACGCTGCTTGTTGCTCCGTCTCGTACCGGTGCAAGCTGGTCCATCTCGTAGCCGTGGATTGAGCTGTGGCGCGAATCGTAGCTGATATGCTTGTTTTCCGGATGCTGTGACGTGCCGTACGTGGCGACCCGTCCGGCGCGTAGGAAGTATGCATCGTACTTGTCAGGGTGGAAACTGCTATGGATACTGCTTCCAGGCGACTCGGTTTGGCGTTAGGGGTTACGGCTCGGACGGAGAATGGAGCTTGAATCATAGCCTACGTGTCGGTCGTATTTTTGGCAGTTATGCGCATCGTACTTTATCTACAGGACGGACCGGCTACGGGTACGTGTCGGTCGCAAGGTAAGGCTAAGGACAGCTCTCGGAGAGCTGTCCGACCCAGATCGGAATCAACCCCTCACGTTACAATTGACAAAGGTACTCCAAACTATACTACATTGAGGTTGGTATTGTATTAAATGAACACTACAAACTTTATAAACTATCAAATATTAACAATATTTAATAGAAAAAGAATGTATCTACCAAATATTGGAAGTAACATTTTAAAATATATTATAAAATTTGTTCATGTGTTTTTTCAGGATTTTATTAATTTCCTTTACTTAATACATTTTAAAAATACAAAAATTGTAAATACCTGAAAAGAAATCAAAAAATGTTTATTTAGGAATAAATAACTAAATAAAATATACAAAATACCGTCAAAAAAGGTTTATAATTTACAAAATTACAAATTAAAAAAAATAAAACATAAAATTATTACAACATATTAAGTATTAATCATTAAAAAATATTTATATATAAAACATTTGAAGCTCAAATATATTAAACACATTTACTATAAAATCATTTATATTGCCTGCATACATTAATAAACAACCAACATTTCAATTTCACACATAAAGACAAAAAATAAAATATATTAACATAGCTAATATTTAACATTGCAATTCAAAAATGTACTTTTTAAAATGTTCAATTTAAAATCAATTGTATTATTAAATGTATATTATGCATATGCATTTAATACTAATCACCCTTTCCCACTAGAAATGCAACATTCCACTGCAAGAAACCATGTTATGAGGGCATTGGTTTCCAAGCCAGAACATATGACAAGCCTATATGTGACAATGGCACAATAGCAGAGAAAAGAGTGTAACAGCAGAGCAGTTATTTTTTAGGATTACCCTCCGCTGTACAGCACCAATCCTCTGATATAGGTAAATGGCACAACAATATCAGTACTGCCCCACCAAATATAATACAGGTTTCTCTACAGAAGGGGTAGTCGGCAGCAGAATGATCACAACACAAGGACAACATGTAAGTATGACTGCAAAATCTTTACAATGTAGAAAACTCTTGGACCAATCTGCAATTTAAGTTCACTCATGCATCAAATTTCAGAGCCAAACCAAGTAAGCCTTCTTCATCACCAAAGAGATATGACTGTAACAGCATAACAGATATTTATGAAGTGATCTAGGAATGTCATGGATGCAAGCGCAAATGTATTACAGCAGTGTTTCCCAAACTGTGGTCCACGGACCCCCAGGGGTCCCTGACACATTCCTAGGGGGTCCGCAGGCAGCAGTTATGAAAGCACTGCAAAGTATCTTGTTTAATTAGCAGTTTTCAAAGAACAATAAAAGCGTCACAATAACATCAGTGATTAATGTCCCTGCTGGAGAGAGATGAGTTTTGTCCAGTGGCAGCTTTGACTTATCTAATGTAGCACAGAGGGTTAATATGCCTACTGCAAAGAACGTGTACCATGCATTTAAAAAAACTGTATTTTATATGCATAGGTCAGTGGGTTACTGCTTTTGTCAGAGAGTTTTTTTTGTTACTGTGCAGTTCATAAGTGACAATCGTAATCTAGCACAGTGACCTATAAACTGTCATCAAACAGCTGCTTGCAAACTGCAAGGTACAAGTTAGTGACTTATGTTTTTTCCCAGTCTTTCATTATCCTGATGCTGCTAAAAAAGGTTTATTTGGGTGGAAATACATTTTTATTGTTAAAGTCAATGCTAACCACTGTGTTATGTTCTGAATCCTGCGTTTGTGCTTCTCCAGACCAAGCACTGTTTAAAAATGCCTACCAGTATGAATGACATGTGAATTCTACACCTTGTAGTCCCCTTTGCCTTATGTAACATTTTCTATACACTGATTAACACGTATGATTCACTGTCTCTATATGTGTGTGATGTTAAGTGTTCTGACATCCTACAATGGTATCAGAGATGCTATAAAAAATGAAATACAGGTGACAGAGGGGCTATGGGGAGATGAGAAGCACTGTTGGAGGGTGATAGTGGGGGAATCATGGAAGACCCCCCAGAAAGATTGTCGTATTCTGGTGCATAGTCAGGTCTTCATTTACTATTCTTTAAAATGTAATACAATTCAATATATAATGATAAATGTGTTGTAGACTGCACCATTGTTTCCTAAATGTTTTGGGGAGAGAGCCTCCCAAAGCCCCCTTTGTAGTGGTCAGGCTCACTCATTGCACTTGGTGTGCATGGTATGGGGACTGGTCTGAAATAATTTGCCAGGGCTGCTTTGGATTTCCAGTCTAGCCCTGGCAGGAGCAGGAGCCTCGTACTGCGAAATAAAACCAACCATTGAAAAGTTAGTCACGGAGATGCAGCACCAACCTTCCCATTAACTTTATTCGTTTTCTTGCAAATTCTTTCAATACAAGATACAACAGAAGTGGCGGAGAGTGTGGTTAGCCTCCTTGGCTTAACAACACACTCCGCCACTTCATAAACGCAGGGCTGCACCATATTTACAAGAATATGGTGCAGCCCTGCGTTTCCCCTGCGCTGGCGCTACACTTAACAGGGGAAGATTGTTTATGTACAGGAAGGTCGCCCTTCCTGCACATAAAAAATCTTGAAATGTCGTTTTGACACTTCTGTGTGTGCTGCTTAATGCAGCACATATGGAAGTTACAAAATGTAAATTTTTTTTTTAAAGATTGTTGATGTGCAGGAAGGGTCACCTTGCTGAACATAAATAATCCAAGGCGTTTTGCAAAAACGGGGAGAAATGAAGCATTTCTCCGTGTTTCGCCAAGTTAAGACCAGGTTTTCTCTGGTTTTAATTTTTGCGCTGCCTCCCATTTACGCTACCCTTGTAAATAGGGGGCCGCGTCAAAATCAATGGGTGTTGTAGGGGAAACGCCCACCGCAACACCCACTGCCCAGCCCTTTCACGCTAAGCATTGGGTGAAAGGTGATCTTATTTACAAGGCAGCGGTAAGCCACGTTAAGTGGCTTAACGCTGCCTTGTAAATAAGGCGAAGCCCCTATCGCTACGGGAACGTCTCAAAAAGTAATGTTCCCATGGTGATA
This sequence comes from Triturus cristatus, assembly GCF_964204655.1. Taxonomy (NCBI): domain Eukaryota; kingdom Metazoa; phylum Chordata; class Amphibia; order Caudata; family Salamandridae; genus Triturus; species Triturus cristatus. The sequence continues at coordinate 460,377,736 of NC_140593.1, forward strand.
GGGGCTTGTAAATATGCACCTAAAATCATTAGTAATTCGAGTATTTGTTTTGTGTGCACACGTGGGTTAATGTTTTTCGAATTACTGTTTTAATATTTGAAATTTAAATCCTAAAGATTGCTTGGGGTCCCCGGCTTCCAGTGGTGACTCAATGGGGGTCCTCAGGAGTCAAAAGTTTGGGAACCACTGTATTACAGTGTATGCTGGCCCAGATATAATATACAGATTTCACATTGCTGGGACTTCTGCAGCTTACTAAGGCAGCAGTATTCCTTTGCTAGAATTAACTGTGTCAATACTAAAGGACATTGGCATCGAAGGCATCAATAGAATTAATTGATATGTCTATTATTAAGTTGTGATGTGCTTCACAAAACACCTGTTAGCAGAATCATCAAATGAAGGAGCAGGGTGTATTGATTTGTTCAATGATACTGTTCCAATTATTCAATGAAACTATGGCTCAACACAGGTTATAGTATGCAGTGATTTCCAAAAGAATTGTTCATTTCAGTTTGCAAAGTTAGTAAAGATAGCTCAGTTCAGTTTGTAAATGTCAATGGGTCTTCTTTCAGTTATTTCATACCGCTAACAGAAAGAGGAAGCACACATTGAAGACTGGGCGAGGATCCAATCTAACTTGGCAAATTACCACATCCAATATTCCTCAACTATGACTTCTTAAATGACCTAGGCAAGTTTTGAAGATTACGTTTTCATAGGCTACCTGGACCTAATATGGTAGGCTTTAGCTGTCAGGTAGGGGTTAAGAGCTTTACAGAGACTAGGCCCTTCAACACCAAGGGGCAGATTCACTAAAACATTTAAGAGTACAGATAGGAAGTAGCACTACACGACTACTCTTACATTCTTACTTGCTTTTGTGAGTCAGCCCAGAAACCCTCAACTTCCTATTAGTAAATGTGCAATGAGGGCAGAGTCCTTTCAATTTATACTAAGGGGCTTATTATGATGTCAGGTGGAAAGCTTCGGCCCAACACCGTCTTGGATTCGGGACCGACCGTCTTGCGTTCGGCGGTTCCAACTGCCGGATTACAATGCGACCGAAAGCTGTTCAGTCGGATTACCATTGTTTCCTAGGGGGGCTCGTGTTATGCCCGAGAACCGACCGTAACACAGTCTCCTATGGGGAAATGGGGTGTGTGTGTAAAACCCTGCACTCTGTCTTAGGTACCTCATGGTGCCTGCCACACAGTCAGGGTTTTACTGGAGGGTTCTTTAGGTACCCCCATGCCACCAACCGTAGGCCGCAGGGGCCCTGCCAGGGGCCCCCAAAGTCACTTTCTGACAGCCTTTCCCTGTCGAACTGGCCAACGCGGAAAGGCTGTTGGAAAGCGACATTGTAATCCCAACGGAGGAAACGCCGTCCATGGGGGTTACGGTGCAGTTCCTGACCGACAGGAATACTCCACGAGTCGGAATAACCGGCCAGTTTACGTTCCTACTGCAAACATTGTAACTGGGCGGTCGGATTGTAAACCGACCGAGTCAGTCAGAAGGGCTCAGAAGCGGTCGCAAAGATTCCGACTGTCGGGCGGAGGCTTTCCGGCAGACATCCTAATGAACCCCTAATTGTATATGAATATTCCATGCCTATTGACAGTTTTTACCACTTTAGATGTTTTGGGGCCAATTCACAAAGGCATGTAAGAGAATGTAAACATTTCCTACAGGAGTACTCCTGTGATCTGCCTCCACTATTCATCTTCTTCAAGGAACGCTGGTTGTTCAAGGTGACAAATAAAAGTGTGGAGGTGTTTGATTGAGACAGCTGTCAGTTTCTGTCGAGATTCAGAGCCTTTGCCCCAGTATGCTTTGTGGGTCATGCATAAGACTTGGACTGTAATCAAGGTATTCACTGGAGGTCAAGTATACATTCCATTTCTTATTCATTTTGGTATCAAGGTGGCTGAAAAAACACAGGCACATGAGGGGGCAAAAGACTAATTCGAAACATACTTTACAGTGACATTCTTGCAAGTTTGGGCAGGAATTAAAGTAGAGCCAATCTCCTTTAAAAATGACACAGATGTCCATAAACAAGCCCTACTACGTGTGAAAACGACGTTCTGCTACTTTCTACATCTTGCAAGTTTAGAAAGAATCTAAAGTAAGGCCTTTCAAAACATGACACAGAGATTACTTTGTGGCAGCCATCTTGTGTGATTAGGAAGCATGCAATCGACATTAATAGTAAACATGCTGGCAATCTGCAGAGATCAGAAGTTTTTTTAAAGTCAAGGCAAGTAACATTAGATCAGTAATACTCACATTTTGGGCCTATCACAAATCAGTGGCAGCGAGAATATAGCAATCACACTTTTAAATAAATAAATATTTTGCGGTACCATTCAGACTTTGGTGATTGGCATAAAAGCCATTGTAGAAGGAAATGGCAACAAGCCGTGGAAGCGTTGACAGGTACACCTGTGAAGCCTTTTATATATACTGATGGGAATTGACATACCTAAAAAAAGATTTTTTTTTAAAAAGAAAGTAAGAAAGAAAGTTAAGGAAAGGTGCATTTTGTGGAGTCTTGCTACTTGTGACTGTGTATGTATATCATCAGTGGCAACACTTTGTGAATTTTCCGAGGGATCGGTAGCTGAGAACCACCACCCGACCCACGAGTGAAGAGAAACTGCTGGCAAGTACAGTCCATCACTGTAGGGAGAGACGTGGACACTGTGCCATCGTCTCCGGTTTTGCCCGAAGTGGGAAAGTGCGGCTGGAAGTAGGGGCAAGTGAGGCAGTCTTTCTGACATCTGGGCTGCAGATTTCACCTGACCAAGCTCGCAACTGGCTTTCCACTCACTGTGAGCAACCAAAATCCAGGCCACAAACACCACCCACCCCGGCTGAACATCGAGCTGTATTGTGGGGATTGTAGTTTTCCATCTCAAGCTACAAGGGTGATGTCAGAGAATATACGGGTCAGGTGTGCCCACTTCGCTCGAAGGAGAGGCTGGACTACTTAAAGACATTCAAGCAGTCTAATCAGCAACTTTTTGAGCTGGCATTTGAAAAAGGTATTTCCGAAACGCGTCATGCCACAGAGATAAATAAAGCTGCCTCACTGTGCAAACTTTTGGCCAGCTCCGGTCCGCTCCTATCCTGAAAATTTCATGGTGATTCGTCAAGCGGGGGCCGAGAAAAAGGGAGGTCCCAAAACACATTTTCCCCATGCATTTTCCCATAGGGCCTGTTGACGCAGCTACAGCCCGAACTGCTGAACGGAATTACACCAAATTTGGCAAAGAGGTAGTCCTCAGTTCAGACTCGTGCCTTTTGCTTAAATGGTGTAAATCCGTTCAGTAGTTCCTGAGAAAATTAGAGTTAAAAAGATAGATATATCTGGGCGGAGCCTAACCACACATCTCATCGTGAAATCTGATTGGCTGTCAGTACTTCATCCAAGAAGTGTTGGCAGCCATCGTGGGACCAATATACATGATAGCACCTCATTAAAAAGCATTGCAGTTAATAGAAGGTTTTAAGACTTTAGTTACATTATAAATCATTTGTTGATGGTACCATACTCATTTTAGGAATTGTGGTGTGTTCTAAGGTGATTTTACCATGTGAAAAAGCCTTCTGCTGTGATATCATAAATCATGTTTGAGAGAAAACTATTTTCTCATGCTTTTCCCACAGAGGTTTGGAAGGTGATCTATAAGCTAAACTGAGAGCATATTTTCTGTAAATTCACATTATCTTTCTCAGTCATGTGAGAATGAAGTCTGACATTCCCAGTAAAACATGTACATCCAACAAGGGCAGAGACTGTCAGTTGATTCCTTTGTGTTCTACTGCAGCTTTCCAGAGTGTTCTAAAGAACAACTAGAGCGCTAACAGTCCTACTTATGACAAACGTATTGCACACCTGAAGCCATCTAGATTGGAATAAAGTGGTAACTCTTAAAACATTTATTTTAAAAAGGAACAACATGAAGGGGTTCATTTTGCCATAGAAAGTATGATTAGTGCTGCAGAAAGAAAAATTAGGGCACATTTTGAGTGACTTCTCAAATCCTCTTCTATTTCATAGAAAAATTCTGACATGCAGACTGAAACATGCACTTTCAATACCAGCAGCAGACTTCCCTGGTGAGCAGTAGCTTTACTACAGTGATCTAATAAGCAACTAGAGTGCTAACATTCTGAATTTATGGCAAATGTGTGACACATCTGAATGCCAACTTGATGGAATCAAAGTACAAAAAATGAAGTATTTCCTACTGAGAAGACTGTATTAAATGAGGAAATTAGGAAACTTCATAACAAATAAGTCTCCCAAAATGGTCACCAGAGACAAAAGAGCCCAAATGTAGCACAAATATCACCCAGATGTAGCCCAAGTATAGCCCAATGACAGAATGTCCCAGAGTGTTCTTAAGAACAACTAGAGCGCTTACTGTCTTACTTATGACACAAGTATGACACACCTGAAGCCATCTTGATTGGAGTAAACTGGTAACACTTAAAACATTTAATTTAAAAAGGAACACAATGAGGGGGTTAATTTTGCCATAGAAATTATGATTAGTGCTGAAGAAAGAAAAATTAGGGCACATTTTGAGTGACTTCTCAAATCCTCTTCTATTTCATAAAAAAATTCTGATATGCAGACTGAAACATGCACTTTTAATACCAGCAGCAGACTTCCGTGGTGAGCAGTAGCTTTACTACAGTGATCTAATGAGCAACTAGAGTGCTAACATTCAGAATTTATGGCAAATGTGTGACATATCTGAATACCTTCTTGATGGAATCAAAGTAAAAAACTGAAAGCAGTTCCTACTGAGGAGACTGCAGTAAATGAGGCAATTAGGAAACTTCATAACAAATAAATCTCCCAAGATGGCCACCAGAGACAAAAGAGCCCAAATGCAGCAAAAATATCACCCAGATGTAGCCCATATGTAGCCCAATGACAGAAGTGTGCAAAACACTTATTTTTTGTGTATTTGCAGTTTTATATAGTGCAGACTTGTCAGGTATTGGAGTGCTTTACATGAGCATTGGTTACATCACACAAGATCAAATTCATTTTGGTTATAGACATGGGGAGATTAAGTGATTTGACCAGAATCACAGATAGTTGAGCTGAAGCAGAAACTCCAACCTGGTTCCCCAGTTGCAAAGTCTGCAGCTCTGGAAGTAACTCCACATCCTCTCCCCTAAGTGCAACATTTAATCAAGTGGTCAACTGGATAAAAAAAATAAAGATTACAAATAATTTAAAAGTTTTTTGTCGCTATTTGAAAACTCAGAATATATGTCCTCATTTTAGTATTTTAGAGCACTAACCATAATTTTGATGCAAATAAGACCCTCTCATATATGTAATTTCTAAAGGAAATGCTCTAGGTATTACAGTTTTGATTACATCAAGATGACCTCAGGCTTTCCACACTTTTGTAATAAATATAGAATGTTAGCAATCTAGTTGTTCATTGGGATACTGTTGAGAGGCAGAGGCCAGGGGCACGGACTCTGAAAATTGAAGGCAGGTAGGAGAGTGCAAAGGCAACAATTTGACTACACTGGGCAGGCAGGAAGGGCAGTGGCAGCACAACAGACTATGGAGGGCAGTGTAAAGGGGAGCAGGGGCAACAAACCAACAATACAGGAATGGCAAGAGAGGCTGTGGCAATATAATAGACCATTGTGGGCAGAAGGAAGAGGCAGTGGTAGTACAACCATACATGCCAACAGACCCGTTTCAGCCAGGAAACGTCCAATGTTTTTAAGCTCAAATGGGCTTTATTTGATCTGTCTCCTGTCTACAATCTTCTCTTTTTCAATGTAACTCAAAGGGGAAAATCAATACCCCAGTTTTTTTTCAAAATCTCCCTCTTACCAAGTTCAAAATGTTCGCAAGTATGGTACATTGGATCATGGTAGGCAGGAGGAATTGGGGTAGGGACATGGACTCGGATAACAGAGGACAGGAGGGACATGGAGAGGTGCACCAAACTGACCCTACAGGGCAGGCATCAGGGTTTGCAGCAGCACAATACACCACACAGGGCATGCGGGACAGGAGTGCAGCACAACAATCCATAGAAAGCAATAGGGAGGGGACAGGACCATGCACATGGACAACAGAGAACAGAGGGGAAAGAGGCAATGGTAGCTAGCTAACCATAATGGACAGACAGGAGAGAAAGCTGCAGCATAACAGACCATAAAGGGCAGGAGGGACGGATCAGGGGCATTACAATGGAACAGACAAGCCAGGAGGGAGGGAATAGGGGTCTGCTCATGGAAACAGAGGGCTGGAGGCAAGGGGGCAGGGCAGGACCAGCAAGATGGCCATGGAGGTCAGGCAGGATGGGCACTAGAAACAAGACACACCATGGAGAGCAACAGTGAGACTATGATGGCATACACACAGACCATGGAGGGAAGGTGGGAGGGGGTCTGGGGCAGCTAGCTAACCACACAGGGAAGGTGGGAGGGGCCATGGCAGCACAGAAGACCATGCATGGCAAGCGGGAGGGTTAGTGGCAGCACAATGGCTATGATGGGCAAGAAGGAGGGTGCAGGGGCATGCACAAAGGACCATGGAGGATAGAAGGGAGGGTCAGGACCTGGGCACAGACAAGAGAGTTCAGGGGAAGGGACCTCACAACAGACCGCGCGGGGCAGGCAGGAGGAGCAGTTGCAGCACAACAGACCAGGGAGGGCAGAAGGGTGTGGCAGTAAAATGGACCATGGATGACAGGAGGAAGGGGATAGGGGCATGGCATGTGGACAGGCAGGGTGGAGGTGGCAGGGACAGGTTATAGTCATCTGACAATGCTAGGCAGGTGGGAGGTGAGTGGCAGCTCAACAGAACACTCAGAGTAGATAGGAGTGGCAGGTCCATGGAACATGGTGGGCAAAAAGGATGGAGCAGGGGCATGCACAAAGACATCGGAGAGCAGGGGGAAGGAGAATAGGGGCAGCAAGCTAAGCACAGAGGCTAGGGGGGCGTGGCTAGCAGCCGAAGATGGCGGACGTCTATTAGACGAGCTCCGGGCCGGGGGCTTCATGATCCTGTAGTCTGCTGCATTACTTGGTGCTGGTGCAGTGTTCGACTCCCGGGCGCTGCCCCTGGAGGCTGGTGAGCTGGTCCGGCGTCCCCGCGGCTGCTGCACGGGTCGTCGTTGCCGGCTAGGGCACTGTCGCCGACATCGCGCAGACCAGGGCCCGGTGAGGTGGAGATGGACTGCAGCCGCGGCGCTGTAGTGAAGGAGAGGCCTGCGGACGTAAGGCAGCGTGCGGCGTTGGGCTGCACTTGACCCCCTGGTCTGCGGCCAGGTTGAAAGTGGCTGGTGTTTGGACCCGTGCGACCCTGGGAAGAGATTGCGCTGGGCCTGCCTGCCGATCATCGGCTGTTCCTTGCGGATGCTTCCCTGTGGAGTGGACGAGGTGTCCGGTGTGCCTGCACCCGCTCTAGGGCCTCGATTTGTGAAGACGCAGCGTTCGGCCTGACTGGCCCGCCCGGACAGAGGTGCCTGCGAGCGCGCGGAGTGCCCCGGCGCTGAGCTGTGACGACCCCGCAGGGCTGCTGGCCCTGGGATCCCTCCGTGCCACGGCTCGCGGGTAGCGGTCCTGAGGCTCCTGCGTGAGTCTGGGGTAACTGTGGACCATTCCTGTTGGACTGCTGTGGCGGGGTAGCTGCGAGGGGCTCCCCCCGAGCTCCGCTGACCGCCTGCAGGAGGGCACGACTGCTGGTGGCCCCCTGGAGTTGCTGAGGGTGTTTGTGAAGAGCCCTCTGCCGAGTGGGGATTGACAACGGTAGAGGCCGCCGTAGCGACCCCAGAACCTGTGAGTGGACACCCACTTGGGCGGCACGGCTGATCTGTATGTCTGGGCAGTGCTGCGGCGGGGGATACTGCGTGGAGGCGGCACCAGCGGTGGCAAGCCCTAAGCCGGCGGCTCTCATCGCGCCACATATCGGTGGCGAGCCGGCGGACCGACAAACCAGTATTGGGGGTCTGAGTGCAGCGGAGGTTGTACGTACTAGAACACTGACTCTGTGTGTTGTCCTGGCCACCTGGTGGGGACTGGTGCCTGGTCCGGGGATGTCTGTGGAGGTGCGCTTTAGGGCCTGGAACATTGCCCTTCCCTCTGCCTATCGTGTGGCATAGCTCCTGGAGCGGGAATCCTTGCGAATTCGCCCGGTCATTCCAGTTCACTGCCTCCCTTCCACCTTGGCGACGAAATGGGTAGGGTCAGGCCCAGAGCGTCTGTGCGACCGCCTAGTGTGAGCACTGTGTCACATCCCCTGGTCTGCAATGACGACCGCCCGGACCGGTCGGCGAGCGGGGGATCGCCTGCTATGCCCCCGGACAAACTGGATATGATCCTCAAAGAGATCAGGGACACTCGTTCGGTGCTGGAAGGCTAACTGGGAGTGATATCTGTCGACCTGAACCTCCTGAAAGACGACCACCGGAAGCTAGCGGACAAGGTGCGGCACACGAACCAGACGGTGGAACCTCTGGTATCACAGGTGGTGACTCACACCGAACAGCTCACCCTCATGCGCCAGCAGATCGATGCCCTACAGGCAGGCAGGCAGACTATGCTAACGCAGAGCACGTCCTCTAGCGTTCTGCTGCAGCAGCAAATCCGGGAGGGCCAACGCGAGGCACTGTGTTCGGCCTCCTCCTTTCGCTCCACCCGGCCTCCGATTAGCACTAGCCCATCCTTCGGGAACTCCATGGACTCTGACACGGATGGCAGCGTGGCATTATTTCCTTCGGATTCCACTCACCTAAGCAAGGACCCACTAGAGAGTCTTCCGGGCTGATGTTCTGGCTTCTTCTCCTTATTGTGGGGCTTGCTCTCCGGGGGTGCGCTTGGGAGTGAACATCCCTTAACTGTTTAGTGATGACATTTCCTACGCACTTTGCCCACCTCAGTGGGCCATTGGACCATATAGTGTAATCCGGTCATGTATGGGTAGTTCCTCGGCCTGCCCTGTCTTGGGCGCTTCCACGATTTGCATATACTACTGATAACTCAGTGTGACATTAACCTATTCTCCCACTAGGCGATAGCACTGGTTTAGGTTCTGTAGTTATGATTCGTTTATAGTTTGGTCGGACGCGGTTGGGGCGTTGGACCCAGTATTGGGTAACAATGTTTTTGTTTATAGGCTTGCCACATGGTCTGGGGGGTGGGGGTGTGGGGGTGGTGCGGGGGGGGTGGTGAGGGGCTGGGGGGGAGGGGGGGGTTGTTTCCTGCCACGATGACAGTCCCAAGGTCATATGTCTTTATATCCTGGAATGTGAGGGGCATGTGCTCCATTCAGAAACGCCACAGAGTAGTAGCCCAGTTGCACCGCTGCAAGGCTCAAATAGTATGTTTTCAAGAAACTCACTTGGTACATACCGAATCCCTGAAATTGCAAAAGCGGTGGAGGGGTCAATTCTATGCCACTTCATACTCCGCCTTTTCTAGAGGGGCTGCAATATGGCTCCGCGCAGGAGTCCCCTTTTCCTTGTTAGAAAGCCGGGTTGATGATCAGAGTAGATATGTTTTGTTGCGGGGTCTATTAGATGGCTCACCTGTAGTGCTGGGCTCTTTGTACACCCCTAATGTGGATCATGCACAATTCCTTTTCAGGGTCTCCGTGGCTTTATCTGACTGGAGTGATTGTCCATGGTTGCTTGGTGGAGATTTGAATGCGGTCTTTGATGTTGAGCTGGATCGATCTCACCCTCCCTTGGCTGGTACTGCTGCGCGGACCCGAGCCGTGGCCTTGGGTCAGTGGGCACGGGGTTGGAATCTGCTAGATCTTTGGAGATCACAGCACCCGGCAGATAGGGAGTATTCCTTTTATTCGTATCCTCATCAATTGCACACACGCCTGGATTACTTCTTGGGCTCGCCGACATTGTCCTTTGTGGTTTCCCATTGCACTTACCTGGGCAAAACCTTATCCGATCACAATCCTATCGAGTTGTGCCTTGAGTGGGGCCGGTCCCCAGCGCCGATACCGACTTGGAAGATGCAGCCCCTCCAGTTAGAGGACCAGGTTTTCCGGGACACCTTACAAAAGGCGATCAATACATACTTCACGGTTAACGAAGGCACTGCCTCGACACGTTCCATAGAATGGGAAGCCTTTAAGGTGTCCATACGGGGAGTATCCCTGGGCTCCATGGTGGGGGCCCGCAGGGAAGTAGTCTGAGATCTGACGGAACTGGAGGCTGCATTCCAGGAACAGGAAGTAGAGGCCCAACGGGACGAGCAGGCTGAGGAATCCTTACAGACGGCCAGAGTAAAGTATGGGGAGGCTCTAGAGCGTCTTCGCTTATTGGATTACAGGGCGTACACTCAGCGCACGTGCTCGGAGGCGGATAGGGCGGGCCCATTACTGGCGCGACTAATTGCCCCCCGACCTGCCCGACTCCCATCCTGGTCATTAATACCGTGCAACACGGACGAGTCCAGACCCAATTGGGGATAAACTTGGCGTTTCGGACCCATTACGAGACACTCTATGAGGCGCATCCAACGCCAAGCACAGATGCTATGTCTGAGTTTCTGACACGGGCGAACTTACCGGTGCTTTCTGCAGCAGAGATCCACGACTTAAAGGCACCGATTACTTTGGCCAAGATCAGAGTAGCTATTAAGTCCTTAGCTCATGGAAAGACCCCTGGCTCTGACGGGTTGCCCATCGAATTTTACTCCACTTTCTCTTCTCTATTGATCCCCAAACTACTCCAACTCTATATGACATCACTCGCTGAAGGGAGGCTGCCTCCTACCACTCGGGAGGCGATTGTCACCTCCCTCCTAAAGCCAGAAAAGGGTCCCTTAGATATGACATCCTATAGGCCTCTATCGCTCCTTAACACTGAATACAAAATTCTTAGTAAACTCCTTGCTAGCCACCTTCTCCCACTCCTTTCACGGTTGATCCATACAGACCAATGTGGCTTTGTCCCACGGCGGAGTACATCGCTGAATCTTCGGCGCTTCCATGCCATCTTGCACGCCTCAGGGCTCCGCCCGACGGGAGCGGGGTGTCTATCCTTGGATATATCGCAGGCATTTGACATGCTAAATTGGTCTTATATGCTGGAAGTGTTGGGAACAATGGGCGTTTCCCCAGAACTATGCGCCTGGATTCGGCTGCTCTACACCGCCCCCACGGCCAGGGCGAAGACAGGCTCGATTATTTCCTCAGCCTACCCTATCTTTCGGGGCACGCACCAGGGTTGTCCATTATCGCCCATATTGTTTGTTTTGGCGCTTGAACCGTTGGCCCAGAACCTTAGGCGGGTCATGCTCCCCCATGGCATTTCAATGGAAGGTATCCTGCATTCGGTCTCGCTTTCGCAGACGACATGCTGTTGTATTTTCGTGATCTCCAGGCCGACATGGGAGAGGTGGCGGATCTTTTTCTTCACTTAGGGGAGATCTCCCGATTGCACCTCAATGCTTCTAAGTCCGTAGCCTATTCCTTTAGTGGCACGCTCGCGGCTCCGGAGCTCCGTTTTGGGCCCTTGTCCTTCAGGGTGGCGCCAGTCACCTTTAAGTACTTGGGGATAAACATCTTTCGTTCCGTGCCGGATGTCATTGCAGGCAATCTGGTGCGCACAATCTCTTCCATACGTTCCCAAATTACATTTTGGAATACATTGCCTCTTACCATAGCGGGACGAGTAACGATATCCAAGATGGTGATGTTGCCTCGCCTGCTTTACCATTTCGTCAACATCCCAGTGGTATACCCCGCCTGGATCTTTCGAGAGTTGGATGCACTGTTGATCTCGTTGATCTGGGGTCCAGGGAGACATAGGGTGGCGTTAGCTAAGCTGCGGCTACCGACGGGCGCTGGTGGGATGGGAGCAACCGACTTTAGGGCATACTGTATTGCTGGCCAGCTGCAGTGGTTGGCCTACTGGCTGGCCGGTAAAAACCTGTTTGAAATCGGCTATACCCCGACCCAACAAACATGTGGTGCCTTACATTCGTTGTTATGCCCCGGCGCCCCTAGGCCATTGGACCCCCTGGCCCTACTGTAGATTGCGCTCCACTACTGGACAAGGGCATGTAAGTATGCTAAAATCCAGAATCCATATTCTCCTAACATGCCGCTGTGTGGCCTCCCCACGAGGCAGGGAATACTGTGCGCCGGACAACTACGGTCATGGACACAACAGGGGGTGGAAACAATAGGAGCCTTTTTCCAGGAAGGCAGCTTGATGCCCCACGTGGACTTTGTGAGGGTCAACGGAGTGCCCGACACCCAGTTTCTGCTTCATGCGGCGATCTCCCGGTATATCCGGACGCAGTGGCGGACGGCACCTGTTGAACCTTCAACATTCCACCTTCTGCGCTCCCTTCACATAATGGGCCATGGACATTTTCTGGTTCGATGGCTTTACCGGGGCCTACGGGAACACACACAGATCTCCGTAGCCCCTCTCAGGCTGAGGTGGGAAACAGATTTGTCTCGGGCATTTACTGATAGAGAGTGGACCTATATACTAAAATACCCTAAGAAAGTGTCCCGCAATTGTAGATTGAAAACTATTCAATTGTTTGTCCTCCATAGGGCGTCCCTGACTCCCCATACACTAACTAAGATGTACAATACAGCGGTTGCGGCCTGTCCTCGTTGCCCGGCACCAGACGCCGACCTGTTGCATATGCTGTGGCTCTCTCCGGCACTGCGGGGTTACTGGGGGAGGATAACACACGTCTTAAGTACGATTACCGAACGCCCCTCCTGGGACGCAGCAGAGGCTTGTTTATTGGGTCTGTTACCGCTCCCCCTTAAAGCGAAACTGTTACGTCGTTTTGCCAATCTGGCATTAATGCTATCAAAGCGCCTGATAACACAGCGTTGGATGTCTCGTGCTCCGCCACGTGTAGAGGCTTGGGGTGAGGAGGTGTTGAGATGGGCGGTGGCAGAGCGAGAGGCGCTGTATCGTGAGGAAAGTCGGGGGATGCGCAAGCGTCCTATATCCCTAGAGTGGGCACATCTGACTGAACTGTTTAAGACCGAGGTGGAGGAGGGAGAGGGAGAAGGGGCTGCGGCCCATTCCCCAGAGTCCCCCTGTACAGGCCGTGTTGCATGTCGGCGGATGTGGTTTGTGATAGTTGACTGCGAAAATCTGTCCCCTGGCTCGGAGTGTTGTACTACTTCGAAAGATTGGGGTCACCTCCTGGAGGGTGGCGATTGGTGGGGGACCCCCCCCCCCCATGTTCCACATTTTTTTTATTTATCTAGTTCCTCTCTCTTACTGCACTGATCGACCTCCCTCCTTCCCCGGGGTATGCTCTACGGCCTTCAGACAAAAAATTTTTGTGGCATGGTTGGTTACGGAGGGTGGGTTCAGGGAGGGATTGGGAGTTTTGGGACTGTTGTGCGGACACCGCTCCCCTTGTGTACAATACCGTGAGAGATGGGTATGTAGCACACAACAATGTACTTGACTGGTGACCTTCCTAGCTGTCTTGTGTAATGTTTGGAATTTATTGGTGATTATGCTACATTATGGGCAGGTTGCACAAAATACTCGTGTTGACTCCTCTGCCTCACATATGATTAATGCGATTGCTGCAATTTGTAATGCAATGCTCCTTCTTATGGAAAAATCTCAATAAAGTTTGTTTAAAAAAATAAAATAAAAATAAGCACAGAGGCTAAGCAGGAGGTCAATGATGGGCCATAGAATTGGGCAATGGAGGGCAGGAGGAGTGGACTGGTACATCATGCTAAATGGAGGGCAGTGGCAGCACATCAGACCATGCATGGCAGGAGGGAGGAGGCTAGTCCATAGATTCAGACAAAAGAGGATAGGGACGAGGTGGATGAGGCAGCAAGCTAACTGTTCAGAGAAGGGGGGGTATTAGGAACTTTATTGTTTTTAAAATGTGTGTCTGTGCGAACTACTTAAAATATGAACAAGTATGCAGCATAATCTCATTTTTATTCAGGAAGAAGAGGACGTTTGTGACTGTGACTCCGGGCTCACTTGGCAGAAACACCCCCTGACCCTCCACCCCCATCGCAAAATGTAATGCCCGTGAAAAGGGTAGGTGGATGCAGTGTTATATAGAACATAGTCCTGAGAGCACGATTGAAAATGAAAACTAGATATAGTATATGGTATAAACTATGCACCAAAAAGTGTGATATAAGATGAACCGGGCGTGAAATATAATATGCAATACATTGTGCACAATGACAGATTCATTGGAGAGCGCGAGATAGCACAGGCACTAGCGCGTGCTATGCGATATGCGCCTTGGAGTGTAATATGCATAGGGCAGTGTTGTGTAACCTAACTAGTCTCTAAAGTTGTAATATAAAATATGTGCTGGGGAGTGTAACGTTGCATATGCACTGTGACAAAGATATGGATCCCAGATTGTAATATGTATGGCATAGCGCTGTGCGTTATAACATAGGCATCGAGGAAGGCACGTTAGATGGGGCAATATAACCCATGCGAAGACAAGTGTGGCATAACATATTCACGGGGTGGTGTTACTGTGCACATGGGCTAGAGAGTGTCATAGCATACGTACTAGTTGGTGGAATACAACACAGAGGTGTGTGGCACTCGGCGGGCACTGGTGGGTGTAACACAGCATTGGGCTCAGCCAGGAGCACGCTGTGACTCTCAAGTGAGGTTCGTCTCCTTTCCAGAGAGTAAAATAAAAAGTATTACACATCCGGCGGTGGATGTGTGTTTTATTAACCGTGAGGGGGGTTTCTTGCATAGTTTAGTCGAATTTTTGTCGAATCCCCTTTGAATGGCTTGGTGTGCGTGTGTATTAAATGTGCCCGTCAATAGCTACCCATGTTTGTATAAATAAACGACAGGAGTGTCTACTTGGAGAGTGCCCACCGGCGGGGTCGCCGAGATTAGGCAGGGTAGGGCGTCAGACACGTCAAAGCTTCACTAGCGGTATAAATACATTCCACATGGATTCATTGTATGCATAGTCGCCTTTTAATGAATATCATGCAAATCGTCATGGTGATAGGTACATACGGTTTGTCCAGCATGTCCTAGGGGTTTCTATAAATATATATTTTTTAAATAATAAAAAACAAAGGCCGGCCCCGGGGGATGGGGTCCATAAGTGGCCTGAGGAGGGGGGCAATGCAGCCCCCCTCCTAAAGAATAAAAAAAAAAAAAGGCCATGACCCGGGGGTTGGGGTCCCCGGGGCCGATTAAGGCCTTGGGAGGGGGGCCACGCGGCCCCCTTCCAAATTTATTTTTTTCAACAAAAAAAATTAGGGTGCAGGCCCTGGGGGGTGGGGTCCCCAGGGCCAATAAATTAGAAAAAGAAGGGGGGCCACACAGCCCTCCTTCTTAAAAAAATAAAATAAATAAAAGACCGGCATCACGCCGGAGGCCACGCCCCCTCCTTGCAGCACTCTGCAAACGCGCCCCCTGGCCAGTTGTAAGTTGGGGAATTAATTCCCCTTCAATACTGAGGGACCCTGAGGGCCAACTAGCCCAACAGGTATCTCCAGTATGCGCCAGGGAGCTGCGTTGTAGACAGGTGTTCTGAGGCCATGCCCCTTTTTACACCTCTATGCAACGCAGCTCTGTGGCGCTTACTGGAGGTACCTAGTGGGCTAGTTTGACCCTAGGGACCCTTAGGATTCAAGGGGACTTAATCTCTCAACTTAGAACGGCCACAGGGCGTGTTTAAACAGTGGTGAAGGGAGGGGATGGGGCCTGAGGTGACGTGTGCAAACACGCCCTGTGGCGCGTTTTAAGTTGGGGAAATAATTCCCTTTCAATCCTGAGGGACCCTGGGGGCCAACTAGCCCACCAGGTTCTTCCAGTAAGCGCCACTGCTCTGCGTTGCAGAGAGGTGGTGCAGGCCGTGCCACTTTTTACACCTCTCTGCAATGGCGCTTACTGGACGTACCTAGTGGCTATTTTGCCCATAGGAACCCTCAGGATTCAAGGGGACTTAATCTCCCAACTTAAAACGGCCACAGGACGTGTTTACACAGTGGGGAAGGGAGGGGACGGGGCCTGAGGTGACGTGTGCAAACACGCCCTATGGCGCGTTTTAAGTTGGGGAAATAATTTCCCTTCAATCCTGAGGGCCCCTGGGGGTTAACTGGCCCACCAGGTGCTTCCAGTAAGCGCCACTGAGCTGCGTTGCAGAGAGGTGGTCCAGGCCGTGCCACTTTTTACACCTCTCTGTGACGCAGCTCAGTGGCGCTTACTGGAGGTACCTAGTGGGCTAGTTGGACCCTAGGGACCCTCAGGATTCAAATGAACTTAATCTCCCAACTAAAAACGGCCACAGGGCGTGTTTACACAGTGGTGAAGGAAGGGGACGGGGCCTGAGTTAACGTGTGCAAACACGCCCTGTGGCACGTTTTTAAGTTGGGGAAATAATTCCCCTTCAATCCTGAGGGACCCTGGGGGCCAACTAGCCCACCAGGTGCTTCCAATAAGCGCCACTGAGCTGCGTTGCACAGAGGTGGTCTAGGCCATGCCCCTTTTTACATCTCTCTGCAACGCAGCTCTGTGGCGCTTACTGGAGGTACCTAGTGGTCTAGTTGGACCCTAGGGACCCTCAGGATTCAAGGGGACTTAATCTCCCAACTTAAAACGGCAACAGGGCGTGTTTACACAGTGGGGAAGGGAGGGGACGGGGCCTGAGGTGACATGTGCAAACACGCCCTGTGGCGTGTTTTAAGAGGTAGTTTTAATCCCCTGCCCTATTATATACTAGGGGCTTACAGAGGAGGTCATGCTAATCACAGGGGGACCCAACGCATAGTGTTCCCTAGTGTATGTAGGTGTTTTCACTGTATTCTGAGTGTCTTTTAACATAGCACTGGCTCTAGGACTGGTTAGTCAGACTCAGTTACCACCAGTATCCGTCTGAAAAAGTTGAGGGTACAGGATGATTTTGCAACAAGGCTTCTTTCTGCTCTTCTCCTTGTTCTTTCTGCACGTTATCCTTCTTCCTGCACTTTTCTTCGTCTTTGAGGACTTCTGTTTCTTCTTTCTGCATTTCTTTTTTTTCTTTCTGTGCGTTTTTTCTTCTTTCTTCACATGTCCTATCTCTGTAGGCATAGTTAGAAATTAGCATTTAAAATACCTTTGAAATTCACTGAAAAAACCATAGGTTTCAGGCACGTTATAGTTAGGAATTGGCATTTAAAAAACATTAAAAATTCACTGAAAAAAACATAGGTTTCAGGGGCGTTATAGTTAGCTGGACTTTTCACTCGTACAAAACCATTTAAATTCCCCCGTTATAGTTAGTTCAGCTAACTATAACTTGCGCGCCCGCAATGCACTGCTGATGACGTCAGCCGAGAGTGCACCACCCCCGCAAATGAAGCAAGGGGGCCACGAGGAATGGTATTCACTGATCCTTTCAGTGGGTTCAGAGCGCAGGATTGAGGTCGGACACGTCTGCAGGGGCACATCCAGTGCCTGAAATTCTCCTAACAGTAAATCAGTGCATCCATTTGTGGTAAATAATTCACGGCACTACCTTTCCCGAAATGCAACTCACAGTCTCATTTTAGCTGCCAATTATGGGCGTGACATTGGACATAAAAGGAAGGGAGTGACCGAGCACGTCATGATTCCGCCTAAGCCTCTGATGAAGAAGACTTTACTTCGAAACGCGTCAGGCACGGAACCACTGTTTTTATTTTTCCTGCACACGCAAGCCGACCATACCTAACGAAGGGCCTGCACCTCAGCGCTGTGAACCGAGTGCCTCTCATACGTAGGGCAACCTCTGAGCTGACATACCAGGCGGCGGCCCAGCCGCCGAGAGTGCACCACCCCCGCAAATGAAGCAAGGGGGCCACGAGGAATGGTATTCACCGATCCTTTCAGTGGGTTCAGAGCGCAGGATTGAGGTCGGACACGTCTGCAGGGGCACATCCAGTGCCTGAAATTCTCCTAACAGTAAATCAGTGCATCCATTTGTGGTAAATAATTCACGGCACTACCTTTCCCGAAATGCAACTCACAGTCTCATTTGAGCTGCCAATTATGGGCATGACATTGGACATAAAAGGAAGGGAGTGACTGAGCACGTCATGATTCCGCCTAAGCCTCTGATGAAGAAGACTTTACTTCGAAACGCGTCAGGCACGGAACCACTGTTTTTATTTTTCCTGCACACGCAAGCCGACCATACCTAACGAAGGGCCTGCACCTCAGCGCTGTGAACCGAGTGCCTCTCATACGTAGGGCAACCTCTGAGCTGACATACCAGGCGGCGGCCCAGCCGCCGAGAGTGCACCACCCCCGCAAATGAAGCAAGGGGGCCACGAGGAATGGTATTCACCGATCCTTTCAGTGGGTTCAGAGCGCAGGATTGAGGTCGGACACGTCTGCAGGGGCACATCCAGTGCCTGAAATTCTCCTAACAGTAAATCGGTGCATCCATTTGTGGTAAATAAATCACGGCACTACCTTTCCCGAAATGCAACTCACAGTCTCATTTGAGCTGCCAATTATGGGCGTGACATTGGACATAAAAGGAAGGGAGTGACCGAGCACGTCATGATTCCGCCTAAGCCTCTGATGAAGAAGACTTTACTTCGAAACGCGTCAGGCACGGAACCACTGTTTTTATTTTTCCTGCACACGCAAGCCGACCATACCTAACGAAGGGCCTGCACCTCAGCGCTGTGAACCGAGTGCCTCTCATACGTAGGGCAACCTCTGAGCTGACATACCAGGCGGCGGCCCAGCCGCCGAGAGTGCACCACCCCCGCAAATGAAGCAAGGGGGCCAAGAGGAATGGTATTCACCGATCCTTTCAGTGGGTTCAGAGCGCAGGATTGAGGTCGGACACGTCTGCAGGGGCACATCCAGTGCCTGAAATTCTCCTAACAGTAAATCAGTGCATCCATTTGTGGTAAATCATTCACGGCACTACCTTTCCCGAAATGCAACTCACAGTCTCATTTGAGCTGCCAGTTATGGGCGTGACATTGGACATAAAAGGAAGGGAGTGATCGAGCACGTCATGATTCCGCCTAAGCCTCTGATGAAGAAGACTTTACTTCGAAACGTGTCAGGCACGGAACCACTGTTTTTATTTTTCCTGCACACGCAAGCCGACCATACCTAACGAAGGGCCTGCACCTCAGCGCTGTGAACCGAGTGCCTCTCATACGTAGGGCAACCTCTGAGCTAAAAAATACCATGCGGCGGCCCAGCCGCCAAGAGTGCACCACCCCCGCAAATGAAGCAAGGGGGCCACGAGGAATGGTATTCACCGATCCTTTCAGTGGGTTCAGAGCGCAGGATTGAGGTCGGACACGTCTGCAGGGGCACATCCAGTGCCTGAAATTCTCCTAACAGTAAATCAGTGCATCCATTTGTGGTAAATAATTCACGGCACTATCTTTCCCGAAATGCAACTCACAGTCTCATTTGAGCTGCCAATTATGGGCGTGACATTGGACATAAAAGGAAGGGAGTGACCGAGCACGTCATGATTCCGCCTAAGCCTTTGATGAAGAAGACTTTACTTCGAAACGCGTCAGGCACGGAACCACTGTTTTTATTTTTCCTGCACATGCAAGCCGACCATACCTAACGAAGGGCCTGCACCTCAGCGCTGTGAACCGAGTGCCTCTCATACGTAGGGCAACCTCTGAGCTGACATACCAGGCGGCGGCCCAGCCGCCGAGAGTGCACCACCCCCGCAAATGAAGCAAGGGGGCCACGAGGAATGGTATTCACCGATCCTTTCAGTGGGTTCAGAGCGCAGGATTGAGGTCGGACACGTCTGCAGGGGCACATTCAGTGCCTGAAATTCTCCTAACAGTAAATCAGTGCATCCATTTGTGGTAAATAATTCACGGCACTACCTTTCCCAAAATGCAACTCACAGTCTCATTTGAGCTGCCAATTATGGGCGTGACATTGGACATAAAAAGAAGGGAGTGACCGAGCACGTCATGATTCCGCCTAAGCTTATGATGAAGAAGACTTTACTTCGAAACGCGTCAGGCACGGAACCACTGTTTTTATTTTTCCTGCACACGCAAGCCGACCATACCTAACGAAGGGCCTGCACCTCAGCGCTGTGAACCGAGTGCCTCTCATACGTAGGGCAACCTCTGAGCATATATATATATATATATTCCAAATATCCCAGAACCACAGGTCCATATAAAACACGCTCACTCAGGAAAAAGGTGCAAACGGTGAAGAAGTTTATTTCCTTATGCCGCAATTTGGCTGAAAGAAGCCTTAATCACATGATATCCACCAAAGTACATACAACTTAAGTAATAGAAGGTACATGAACATAGACATAGAACAACATAAAGACTAAAGAAAGCTCCATCTTTATACATGCGAAAACGAAAAAAGAAGAGGTGAAAAAACAATAAAAACATATTGCAAATTCATAACTATGAAGCTTAAACAGCAGTAAAGTATGTCTTCATGGTTTTTCTTTTACAAAATTCAGCCAAAGTGGGCTGCAGTCCCATGATTATATTAAGTGTGCCCATACTCACAAACACCCTACAAATGTGAACCAATTCTTGTGAAATCAATATGAAAAGATATGTGCATTGGCCATCCACACTGGGTGCAGTTCATATAATAGTATCATACTGACAGCAGATGATCTCTGTTAGAATCAGACAAAATACATTTTTATAATAATCATCACAATAATTCTCATGAGACCCTATGTCATATTTGGCACAGTAAAGTGCATACCATTATCACAGTTCATATTGCAAGGAAGGAACACATAAGAATATAACTCATAATGTATTGGAATGCTCCTGTAAGATCACATATTATTATAGTGATAGCATAAAATTAATAGTAAACGCAAATATAGTTACGTCTACCAAAACCATGTTTCATGAAGACAAGGGTAAGCGGTGCCGACCACTTCTCGTAAGAGAAGCACTTCCTCGTCTCCAGTAAAAGGTGTAAAATAAAATCAATTAAAATACAAACAAAAAACATATATCAGAGCAGTGCGATAACAAAAGAAAGAAAACAGGGTGAAAATATTCAACATAACTTGTAAAAATCACATCCTAATCTCCCAGATGTACTGTCAGTTCCTCTTCAATGTTGAGACCTCTCTGTTCTTTTGTTTCTAAATCAATGATATGATATATTTAAACTTTTTGGGCCTGACACCGACTCAGTCTTGGGACCGACCGACATCCGGTCAGCTGTCCCGACTGCCTCATTGGGTTGCGATCAAGCAATTCCTATATTTCACTATGGGAGCCTGCATTATTGCTGTAAACCGGCCTTAATGCTTGCTCCCATAATGAAATGGGAGGTGCGGTTCATCCCTGCACCCCGTGGCAGGCACCTCAAAGTGCCTGCCACTCAAGGTGCCTGGCCACAAGGTGCAGGGATCAACAGGGGGGCACCAAAGGGGGCCCTGCTGTGGGACCCCAAACACGCTTTCCGAAATGATTTCCATGTCGGACAGACCGGCATGGAAACCATGTCAGAAACAGTGCATTGTAATCTCAAGGGTGGAAAGACCCATTCTTGAGATTACTAGCTGGCCTCCGACTGGCGGACGAGCACTCCAAGACCATCGGAAGCCCGCCGGAATGACCGGCCGGTTTCCTTTCTGACCGCCTCCATCATAATGAGGCAGTGGGAAAGGAAACCAAACGGCCCATTACGATGCCGCCTTGCGGCCCGCATCATAATCGGCCCCTTTATGTTTTAGCAGTAAGCTTCTTTTGCCACCCCTCACATCAGGATCAACACTGTTAATCCCTTAGTATTGTAAGAGGTCCGAATCTGAATAGTGAAATTCTGCAAAATGATGGGCCACAGGTTAGTGTTTGTTGTGTTTATAAATCACCCACATGTGCTCATGTATTCATTTTTTTAACAGGGTGGTCAGTACTCCCAACATAAAGTTTATCACAGGGAAAAGACAGAATATAATTCACATAATAAGTACGGCATGTGATACATTTTTCGATCATCTTTTGTCATGAGACATATGATGTAGGAAAAATCTTAATGTTTGCACTGTGTTTGCAAGCCTTACACTCGTCATAGATGTGAAAGACTTTGAGCCCCAAATTGGCACTCTTGTATCTATTCTCAGCGATATCATTTTGTACCAACAAGTCACACAGTGATCTACTTCTGTGATATGTAGTTTTATGGTGTGGAGAAATATCGATAGTTATAATACTGTCACTTCTAAAAATGCTCCAACCTTTAAGAAAACTTCCTATTTTGTGTGATTTATTTTGGAGAGCATACTAATCATGCAATTCTCCTCTTGTGTGGGTAGGCTTGAGTTTGCTCAACTGTCATCATAAGTGGGGTCTTCTCTTGTTTTCTCTGTTACCCTTTTTTTGACTCGATCCATTACCCATAAAGGGTGCCCGATTTCTCAGAATCTACTGACCATGTTCTGGAGTTCAGTTTCAAAATCTTCCCTAGAGTTACAGTTTCTTCTATCCCTTAGCATCTCACCATAAGAGAACTCCATTTCAGGGGCTCCGGGTAACTTCTCTATGCATGTAATAAAGTATAACCTGCTGTGACTTTCGGATGAAGGTTGGTTTCTTGCTGATTAGTTATCACCTTCATATTTACATCCAAGAACATGATTTTACTGGCAGTTATGACACAGGTGAATTTTAAATTCAAGATGTTGTTGTTACATTTTTCACAAACTCTCTGGCAGATTCCTCAGTTCCTCCCCACATTACAAGCAGATGATCTATGAATCTCAGCCATGGCCTCACCTTCTGTATGTTGTGCATGAGAACATGGGCCATGGCCACTTGTTCTTACCATCAGCCAACGTCAAATGTACAAACCTGAAGGCGAAACAAATGTCCATTTCAGTTCCACACAGTTGTATATACAATATATGGAAGATGAGGGGTGGCCAGGGGAAGACCAAGATCCCCCACTCTGATTTTTTTGAAAGACACTTAAGTCCGTACCTATGTTGGATAGGCCATTAGTTAATGTGCACAAGGCTACTCCCCCCAAGGGTACTAATACTATTACCACTGTTTCCATCAGCGACAAAGGGAACAGCCCACTTAACACATCACTCCCTGGCATCTCTTTGGGGAACATTGAATCTCTAATTAGATCACTCCTGTTGCCCATTAGCGAGAGCTTGCAGAAAATAGAATTCAGGCTGACCATTTTGGAGGCAACTTTAACCAGCCCGAAATCCTCGGACAGCAAACAGAGTAGAACCACTGAGTCCAATCGACCAATAGGAACTTTCCCCAATATGCAAAACCCCCCGATCCACACGGGGCCTCCTTTGGGCAACACTGCCGCTCCCCCTTTACAGCCACTCATGGCTATTTCAGTTCCAATTCCACCTAGCAATCCTAATATCCTACCATCACAGATAGCTGGCCCAGCTTTCCAATGTATAGCCCCTGGCACAAACCCCCGGGTCCTATCTAATGCTAGTATTGCCCCCCTATTCCCTGGTAAGCCTGCCCCAGGACCACGGGGACCCGACTTACCACCAGAGGCTAATAGCCTCATGGTGGTTTTGGCAGGTGTTCCTCCTCTAGAAATGGGTGAAAATGAGAACTTTCACTCACTCAAGAGGAAAACCATCAAATGGCTGAATTGGAACAGACCTCTTCCAACCCACCTCAACAACGAGATCATTATGGTGAGAAGGGTACCATGGTTGGGGAAGTCAGGAAAATCAATAGCAGGGGACTGTATCATGGTGTCTTTTCGAGACCCTGGGACAGTACTATACATTTGTGCTGGGTCAAATAGATCACTGGATTCTACCATACAGACTTTGCCAGTTTCTTTCTTTTTCCCTCCCATTCGCATGCACCATGATTTGTTACCAGGTAACTGGACAAGGGTGGAACGGAGATCTAGACATAGGGGATATGCCCCACGTCCAGTTTACCCACGTCCAGTTTATCGACCTCCGGAGACACCCTTTTCGGACCACAATCGTTTCAACTGTCTGAACGGTCTGGATGGGGTGGACTGACTGTCCTCAAACCCGGACTCAAATCCCGTGACCTTGGGTAACGGTCCCAGTAAACTTTCTGATCCGGCCAGACCCACCTCTGAAAATGACCCTGATAGAGCAATTGGGGTAGTATCTGGCTCTGGTACCGGCTCTTCCCCCCACTCCACCTCTGCAATCCCTTCTGTGGTTGCTCCAGCGCACATGAGATTAATTTGGTGGAATGTGGCTGGCCTAGCCAGTAAACTGGGCACTCAAGATTGGATAACCTACATCGAGTCCGGGGATGTTTGCATGCTCCAAGAGACTTGGGCAAGGGAAGAATATAAGCACCAAGGTTACGTGTCATTTTCCATCCCGGCTAGGTGGGAGGGTAAGGGCCGCCCCTCTGGTGGACTCACAACTTGGGTGGCATCCCATTTAGGATGCCAGGCTTCACGCCTACCGGTGCCATCAGATGACATCCTAGTGGTTTTATTAGCCTGGCCGAACCTAGCGAAACTTGCCCTGATAAATATTTACTCCAGGCCAGTGGGAACTTCGCGTGAATCTCCCACTATAGAGGAGCTTTCAGTCTATTTAGCGGAAATGCCAAGAGACATTCCTTACATAGTGGGAGGGGATCTAAATTCCCATTTCGAGCCGCTGGTCGGCCTGGTAGAGGGATTTCCCATGGAAGAAGAGTCCAGGTGGTCAGTACCCTCTGTTGTAGCACCCTCCCCAAAGGCATGGACGCCTGTAGCATTGCAGATTACTGCCCTTACCCTAAAGTATGGAATTAGAGCCTGCAATGGACGTATTAAGTCTGATATACCAAGCAAAACCACGTACAACAGAGTGGGAAGAGAGTCCCGCTTGGACTATGCCCTTGTACAGATAGTGAACTGGTCTTCTATCTTGGACTTTAGGGTTATGGAGAGACTAGATAGTGATCACAACGCCCTTGAACTCGATCTTAGTCATCCCGGGCTAGAGGCCTCCGTAACAACCATGGAGAAGTTCAAACCTGAACTTCTATTAGATAATAACAGGAGAAGAATCAGGTGGGATAAACTAGCTACGAGCCAAGTGAAACTCTCGAAGCTCTACGCAGGTTTAATTCCTATTTTGGAAAAAGTGGGAGAGGTAGCCAACGATGTCGGCAATAAAGACCACCATGAGAAATTATATCAGGCTCATGAGGACCTTATAAAGGGAGCGGCCTCTGAGCTTTTTAGCAGGGTCCAGAATCAGAGGGGGGCCCAGCAACACAAGTCCTTATGGTATAATGCAGCCTGCAGGAAGGCAAAGGGAGAACTCCTTAGTAGCATCAAGGAGGGAACAGGCAGAGAGAAGCTGCGAGAAAGTAGACGGGCTTATAAAAAACTAGTTACCCATGCTAAAACCGAATGGGAGGAGAACCAGTGGGAGGAGCTCACCACTTCCCTCGCAATAAGAGACCACCGAATGTTTTGGAGAGTAGTAAATGGGGGGTCGGGGAACCTCCATTCGGCAATAGAGCCAAATATTGCAGCAGGGGTGTGGCAGGCACACTTCCAGTCTCTCTACAGTTCTGAGCTGGGAGAAACTAAGATTGACATTGGTACTGGATTGGCAGAGTATGACGGGGATTCGATAACAGTGGGGGAGGTGAAGGTAGCATTAATAGGACTTAAAGGTGGAAAGGCGCCAGGATTGGATGGCCTGCCCGGGGACCTGTTCAAGCAGGAGCCCGATGTTTGGGTCCCCTATCTGGCCACTGTGTTCAATGGAGTTTTGCATGGCATGGAAATTCCGAGTACTTGGCTGGGGGCAGAGGTGGTTCCTATATTTAAAAGGGGCTCGCCCCTGCTCCCAGCCAACTATAGACCAATTAGTTTAATTGACGTGTCACAGAAGCTGTTTGGCAGGATACTGCTGAATCGGCTTCAGAACTGGGTGGAGGAAACGGGCGCCCTCAGTCCGTACCAGGCGGGATTTAGAAAGGGAGTTTCTACAGTGGATCAGGTTTTTCGTCTGAATGTTATCTATTGGAGGGCAGCGATATTGGAAGGTGGCAGTTTATACACCATATTTGTGGACCTGAGGGCCACCTTTGACCTCGTGCCCAGAGGGAAACTCTGGAGTGTTCTGGCTGAGATGGGGGTCCCCCCGGATATCCTGATAATTTTAAAGAGATTGCACCATAATAACTATGCCCGGGTCAGGTGCGGGAAATTTGGGGAATTAACGGACAGATTCCCCGTTGACAGGGGGGTTAGACAGGGCTGTGTATTGGCACCGACCCTGTTCTGCCTCTTCATCAACGGGGTAATCGCCCATCTCAATGGAACTGAATACACTGACGCCCCAAAATTGAACGGCTGCAGGGTGCCTGCAATCATGTTTGCAGATGACACCCTGCTGCTGTCCAAAACCCCTATGGGGATACAGAGGATCCTTGATTCTTTTGTGGCTTTCTGCACAGATAGGGGGTTAGAAATCAATGCTACCAAAACCAAGTTTATGGTGCTGAACCCAACCCTAAGATCACGCCCGAACCCCCTACTGGGAGCATCACGTTTAGAGAGAGTCTCCATCTTTGAATATCTAGGTGTAACGTTGAATGAAACCATGTCTTGGGGAACTCACCAAACTAGGGTTAATCTTAAATGAGTGCAGACCACTGGCGGCATTGCTCGGTTGATGAAAAGCTCCACATATCGACCGTTGGGGCCGCTTATCCAGATATACAAGGCACAGGCTAGAGGAGCTCTGATGTATGGGGCGGAACTGTGGGGTCATACAGCCTCCTGCAGCCTGTCTATAACTGAGAACAACTTTATTAGACAGATAGTTGCACTCCCGTCCAGCACCCCGCTCCTCCCTCTGAGGATGGACCTGGGACTGAGACCAATAGCAGATGAACTAGGTCTCAGACCCATAGTCTTCTGGCGAAGGCTATGGAGCAGTGAAGAACTTTCTTCTTATAGGGCGGAACTGAGGGAGTTTTTAATCCACCCTAAAGCTTTACAGATCCCGTGGATTAAATATATAAAAAAGTCCTGTGTGAGACTGGGGCTCCCCGACCTGTGGTCGGATCCAGCTAACGCCTCACTAAGGATCCCACGAAGAGCTTTGGTCAATGCTTATCATGAGCAGAAATTATCTATGGCCCTAGACTGCAAGGATGAGGGGTCATTAACATTTGTATTCACGCAAAGTAAGGACTCATACAGGCTGGAGAGGGCTCTGGACGCTATG
The DNA here is from genome assembly GCF_964204655.1 of Triturus cristatus. Classification (NCBI taxonomy): domain Eukaryota; kingdom Metazoa; phylum Chordata; class Amphibia; order Caudata; family Salamandridae; genus Triturus; species Triturus cristatus. The sequence goes on from NC_140593.1 coordinate 460,404,961, forward strand.
TCTCCTGTGTTGGCCAGGAAGCTTTTTCTCCAATGGAGATATGGCACATTGCCTCTGCGATCTTACACCTGCTCCTGGTCAACACCGCCATCTACTAAGCTATGCCCGGCATGTGTGGGAGCCGAGGAAAGCGATCTGCATGTGGTCTTGTTTTGTCCAACTTACAAGGCCGCTAGGAAATATTGGCTCCTACCACTCATTAGAAACCTTGGTTTTAGGGAGTACCTCCCGGTGTATAGAATTTTAAAAACTGACGTTTCAGGTCCAATTGTGTTTGCACTAGCCAAATTTCTTACTAATGTCTGGTACATTCGTACCCGTATTCTAAAGTTGCAGGCTCCCACCTAATTTGAAGTCAAAATTTTAACCGCATGGCCTTTTACCTGATGTGTTTCATGATTATTTTTCCTTGATGGTTTTATATGTTTCATATGTGTTTCTTTTGTATATCTTTTATGGCCAAATTGGCCGAAATAAAGATTAAATATAAAAAAATATACAATATACCATAACACAAGAAGATATTATTCTCCAAACAGTGCCTGATCATCTCAATCATGATGATGGTATGATCATCATTGGATATGAGAAAATGTTTGCATGCTTCAATATCTATCTCGTGTTGTATACTGGTATAGAGCGAGGCTACATCCAAACGTCATTAACAAAATATCCTCCTCCTGCGGTAATGCCATCTATCTTTTTGAGAAAACCCTTTGTATCCTGTATGTATGATGGTCTAAGAAAATAATCTACATAATTGGAGGTATTCTTAAGGAGGCTACCAATAGAAGACACAATAGGCTTCCCCGAGGGATTAACCTGGTCCTTGTGTACTTTGGGTAATAGGGTGAGTACTGGTATGTGAGAGTGTTCACATATTTTATATCAGAACTCCTCATGTTCGATAATACCCTGGTCTTTCCACTTATTGAGCAAATGCCAATATGTTTCATTAGTACTCAAGTATGTTTATTTATTGATATGAGTGTATTTCTCTTTTACAGACAACTTTCTCAGTCTCTCTTTTAAGTGCATTTGTTTGGCCATAGTAACAATGTTTCCCCCTTTGTCAGCAGGACAGATAACAATGTAGCGGCGACAGAGTATCCTTACTACCAAGATAATTGTCCACCTGCCCGATTTATAAGTGGGCAGACCACTGGTGTAAACATAGCATTGACTACTCCATCTCCGCCATGGTTTGATCCCTCTGATGGCCCGATGGACTAAGGGTTGTTGCAGAATTGGCTATATATCTGTCCGCCCAATTAGGATGGACAGACATATAGTAATTTTTCTTTACTGTTCATTGTTGCCAGGCAAACCCTGGCAGTGAGAAACAGTAAGAAAGAAAAAGTGCCCCCCTCGCCATGCGAGATAACTCTGGGTTTAGGGTGGCCACATGTTTAAACTGTGTGTAATTCATTTAGGAACTTTACAAAGTAAGCATGGCGGTACCAGACAGGTATGGGGTTTTACATTTTCATGGTGCTCCCAGACCATAAACTAAGATCAGTGTATATGGGCTAAGGCCTCACCCCTAATGTGCCCAACGGTCTGTGTGGTGCCAACAGGTGACTGATTAGAAGGTTTACCCTCAAACTGCCCCACCCCTTGGAGGGGTGAAGAAAGTCCACCAGGAAGAAGGATTATTTTTTTCACAAACAGATAATACTATGGCTGGCCCACCCTGTCATCTGCCTAACTCCCATCTCTCTAGTGGGCCCTACAAATCTTTCTGCTCCCCCAGGGGACCATTTGGTGGGATTAAGCCAATTTGTCACTGTGAGTAAGTTGGGGTGTATGGTAGTCTGTCTCAAGTAATAATTTAACTGTTCTGGTTATGTCCAGTAAATGTTTCAGTAATTTAAACCTGAGCTCAACCCCTGGTAGCTATGGCATAACTTAATAAAATGTGAAAAGCATTAAGAAGTACCAAAATAGTTAAAAAGTTGAAAACACAACAAAAATCTCTATTCAATTTATAAAAATAGAGAATATTTTATTGAACAAAAAGACCAAAATGCCCAAAATGTAATAAGTGTAATCATAAATATGGATTTTGACATTTTTAAAGAAAATAGAACCAAAAAGCGCAAAGCGCCAACTGCGGGCTACTGGCCGTGCTAGACCGGACAAGGGTAAGGTTTGACGCCAATTGCAATGGAGTGCAAGTCAGATACGAGGCCCAGGTAGCTGCCGATTGAAGAAAAGATGGCCGTTGATGAATCGTTGCCCGGGCAAGGTGCAAACTGGATACAAATCCCTTTATACATTGCCTCTTAAGTTAAAACCGACTGCTCTGTGCCAAGCTACCAGAGGGTGAGCACAGGTTAATTTTGGGTGTGTATCTGACTTACCGTGACTAGAGTGGTGGTCCCTTCTTGGACAGGGTGCAAACCTCTGCCAACTACGGAACCCATTTCTAACAACGCGGTATTGAATTCACTTTTATGCAAGTTTCTGTTAAAGCATGTTGGTAATGAGATATGCTTTGTCAGTGTTTAATGGTATGTTACAGTGAAGATAAGGTTTATCAATCTTATGCACATTCTAGTACCTAGACATTCCCTACCCGAGTTAGTCATGTGCCTGGGTGCAGTATTTCCACGTCAAAGGAAAGCGAGACATGCTGAAACCCAATTGGAGAGGATGTAACTCGGCTCACTAACCAGTAGTGCCGGGAGTGCCCTCATGCTCACAGAGATGCTGGACATAGGGGGCAGGGGGCAACCCCTTTGGAAGTGAGTAAGTTACATAACCAAGGACTTTGATGGATAAATGAGTTGAAACATTCATTACTGCCTTGTCCATTATGCTGAGTAGTAGAAAAGAGAGCTCATAAAACTATCTGGGGCTCGATAATAGAGATATCATTTTATATAAGTCTGAGGATGTCAGTGACGTATAAGCAAAGGTCAAGGGCAGCTTAGTAAAGTAACTTTTGCCCCCAAAAAGTGTGAATTATGCGCAGTGTAGGGGCTATTCATAAAGGTAAACTTACATGGGGCCTATTCACAAAGCTAAACTTACAAGTGAGTAAATCTACACATGAACATTTACTCTTACGCTTTTGAGTAACATTACTATTTTTGGCTACTCATCATTTACAAGTGTAAAGTTACTCAAAAGTGTAGACTCACATGTCCCCTGAGCCTAGATTATGAGTGCAAAGTTATTATGTATAATCTTTCACAAGGTCGGAACCGAATTGTCGCAGTCTACAGACCACGTTTCCAGCCAAGCGATTAAGATGTCAGATTCGGACAGCCTTTCCGAATCGGTTGTTCTGCATGGATCGGCTGTCAGAATCTGACTCTGGGGGCACGTAGCAGGCTGCACCTGGGGGTATCCGAATGAGGCCTGTGGGGGTACCCATGGGTCCCCTCTTTTCATGCATGCACAGTGTGGCTGGCACCATGGGGTGCCCACCACAGGATGCACGATATTTCCCGATCACCCCTTTCTTCAATGGGAGCCTGTGTAGTCGGTCGAAACACAGCCTCCCATTGAAGTCAATGGGAGTCTGTCCGAACGGTGTTCAGACACATTGTAATCGGTCGATCGGACTCCTCAAAACTAGGGGTGGGCGGAATTTGCGAAATTAACTTTCGCAAATTATCGCGAAAATGCAGAAAATCTCCGCAAACACGCCGGAAATATCGCGAAGACGCGGAAGTTTTTTTGCCGCCTGTTCGCGGTATTTTTTGCGTGATCGCGGGTCGCCAACTTACCCATGCGGTTGCTCACGGGCGCAGCCATCTTGTTTTCACTTGTCCCGCCCTCTCGCGATGCTTACTTCCTGTTCCGGGTCGCGCAATGCATGTTCGCGCCTGTTCGCGGTCGATGTTTCCTGTTCGCGACCGCTTTTACTTGATCGCGTTGTTTTTTGCTTGCTCGGGGAGAAAATATCGCGCGAACTTGCGCACGTGATCGCAATGGGCGCGGCCATCTTGTTTTTCACTCTATTGCATGGTTCTGGGGCCTGATTTTCAATCCTCCTTAAATCTTTTCAATCCTTTGTTTATAGCCAATACTTATTATTTCTCTAACTATTTTCCTGCTTCTATATTTTTGGTTTTTGTCTACTTTTTTTTTGTTTTTTAGCTACTTTTTCTCTTTCTATTGCCTGCTATTTATTTCCTTTACTCCTTTATTTATTTTACCTTTTCTTTCCCGCCCCGTCCCCAGAACCATGTCCAAGGGCAGGGCTGTTCGCCGGCGCAGCCAGAGCCGCGACCGCCTTCCTTGCGGAAGGCGGCGCCCACAAGGGGTGCAGGCACGGGCCTTATTTGGGGAGGCGGAGTTGGCTGCACTAATTTTCTTTGTGCAGCGCCACCTCCCCTCAACCCTGGCAGCAGGTGGCAGGCCTGGGTCCGGGTACGGCCTCCGGGAGCGTCGGCAGCGGTGGGGGAAGGTGCGCCGGGCAGTGTCGCGCATCTCTGGGGTCCGGCGCACCCAGGCACAGCTGACGCACCGGTGGTCCGACATCCTGGACCGTGAGCAGGACCTGCTGGTCCTGCTAGGAGTGGAGGTCCCGGGGCTTGGTGAGTACCTATTTAATTATTACAACTTTGTGTCTGTTCTTCTGCTCTATGTTATATATTGCGAATATCTTTTTTTCCTTCCAACCAGCTAGAATGTTGCTGCTTACAATACATTCCAGGTTAATAACGTTTAAAAGTCTTCTGTGATTATGACACAGGTGCTCTTCTGCGCTACTACTAATCTTACTTGTTTGCAGCTTTGCGTTTGCGCTTGCTTAGCGTGATTCTTTACGAGTTTATTTGAGAGAAATTACGTTACGTAATGCTACAGTGACTCACGTCCACTCCTTACTTTGTCCTGTCACTAATAGATAAGGGCGGATTGATACTTCGGTTTAGGTACTTTGTATGAGCTTCTAATTGGTTAGTGGTATGCGTGATGCCCCCCCTCACTCAGTTACGTGACGTGCTGCTAGTATGGCAGTCTTTAGAACCTTTTCTAGTTTGTTCAATGAGTGGAGGTAGGCTTAGCAGTTACTTAGCAGTAGCAGATCAGCATCAATCAAACCAACATTTGGTGTATACAAAAAATGTAGTCATGTTCATGTGTCCTCCATGATTGGACCATACACATTGTTGAGGAATACAGTGGAAATACATACTTAATGTACAATTGGCATGCCTGGAATAGGTGGGCTAGGTTGGGTGGTACGTTGTACTACTACTTAGGCTTAGTTGTAACTTAGTTTTCTGGAATCAGAATGGAAGACTGGATTACTGTTGATAAATAGTAAGTTAAGTAGTCGAACTGCGAATCCCCCGATATTACATGTTGACCAGATGAGATCGGTCAATGTAGTTATTGCAATTGTTGTTTACATAAGTGTTTTTTGACCGTTGTTGAAAAATATTGTATTTGTTTGACACCATCCATCAATGTTTGTCTCTTTCTTATATCTTTCCTGTCCATCAGCACCCAGGGGCAGACTGACAGGGACTGGGCAGTCGGCGGGACAGGAACACCACCAGGAGGACACCGCTGAGGGCTCCTCTGCTGGCCCCAGTAAGTCTTCTTGTTTTTAATAATATTTCTTATTCCATAACTTTTACTGCCCCATTTCTCCCGAACTATAGTGTGTTTCCAAATGCTATTTTTTTACCACCAATCATCCTTCGATCTGTACGGTTTCAAAAATCTTATCCCTGCCTCCGCTATGATGACTGAGTACTACTACATACTATCAGTCTGTCTGTCTGTACTGTAGTAGCTAGTCTTGCCCAGTTGGCCAGTGCCACTCTTTGTGAAAGGTTGTAATATAAAACTCATTCACCAGTAGCTCGTACAATCCGTTGGGTTGTTGTCTTGTATTACTTTTACTCTTATTGATGTTGAGGCTTTGAAAATTCACAGCAACAACAGCCCTACCAGATTTCTTAATATTTTGATATGATACCCTATAGGACATACCACTGTTGTAGGGATCTTGCACATACATTTGCACCAGAAAATAGGATGTTGGTGATGGTAGGTTGGACCTTCCTTGCACACCTCAATCAGAAATTCCGCACCCACCACAATTCCACTGCTTGACTATAGTACTGTCTTGTCATACCTATTAGGTCTCGGAACCCTCCCCCCAAGATACCCAACAAGTAGACAACCCAGAACATAACACACCCAACCTCTGTCGTGGAAGCAATTAACATGCACACCCTTACTTTAATTTGCTCACTCGTGTAAGTTAGTCCACTCCACACCAAATACCACGAAGTCTATGTAAGTTTAAAATGTTTATTTCAATTTGAGAAGGTCTGTACACTGTTTTCTTAGCAGCACCAACCGGCTAATCAATAACATTAAAACAATATACATTGTTACACTTATACAGTTGGGAATTAAATTATGATAACTGAACAGTGGTGGAAGGCAGCACCACCATCCCATAGCAATTTAGTTTATATACATTTATAAATGAAGATGTGAGTGAAGGGACCCCTCACCTCAGAAGAACCTAGTACTGGTAGTTGGTGCATCGTTCAGAAGCTCTGGTTCGTAGAAGGGAATCTTGCGTCTGTAATGCGAAAAAAGAAATGGTGTGCGTTAGTATAATGCAACTTGCAAGCATTTCTCAGCCGTGCCAAAAAGTGTAGCATCTATGGATAAGCAATATGGACTAACAGTAACAGTAGTACACCAGTTCTTCCTAAAAAAGTGGCTTGTTAATGTTTGTTGACCGCTTGTACGCAGCGCGTAGACTAGACAGTAGCAGTGTGAGGCAGGTCATGTGGGCTCAAAGGTGTCTTAAGAAGCTGCAAGGTAAAGGTAACGTCACATGTGCATGGCTAGGGCTAATCAAGCAAATGCTACAACGATCATATAACTATTAGTGTCTACTCTACTACTACCTGATTTGTACTAGTGATGTATGTTAGTATTAACTCATTTTTCAACCTTGCTACTGATCAATAGGGGGGAGGTGTATATGACGCCTAATAAATGTGTAATGTTTTCTAGGCGCACTACCGACCACCATTGCTGGGGCCAGCGAAGGCGACGCCGAGGGCGAGGATGCGGCAGTTGCAGATAGCAACGGAGCGGTAGGGGGAGTGGCAGCACCAGTGGCAGGCGGTGGTAAGTTAGATTCATAATCTTTAACTATTGTTGAACTTGACAGCACACTCACTGCAAAGGTGTACTGTATGTGTATGTATACTGTACAGTTGTGACTTAGGGCCCCATTAGGATGGTGGGCGTATTGCCCCCGCCGGGCCGGCTGGAATTCACTGCCGTCACCGCAGGGGCAAACCTCCCGCCATCCCTGTAGAAAATATTCAGACATATCCAGGCGGAAAAGGGTTCAATATGGCGGTGGTGTCTCTCTCACCACACCGCCAGCCATATAATCTGCATTTTGGAATGCCTTTGCGTGGCGGCATTGCCGTCCGCCACAGAAAGGCATGCACACATTGCAGAGTATGCTTGGGGGCCCCCATGGAGGGTACCTACCGATGCTATGGTACCCCCCCGACTTTCAAAGCAAAACGTGACAGGCTCCGTGCGGGGCCCGTCATGTTGTGCTTGGAAATGCAGCACAACATTTTAGCATTACTTTCAGCAAAGCCAACCAGAATTTAAATTTAAAAAAACAGGGTGCGCCCGCCACTGTGCCGGGCGCATCATCCTAATTAATTGTCCCCACGGGACCCCCACCCTTTTTAGCAGTCGGATGGCGGGCGGACAAAGTCCGCCCGCTATCCGATGTCGTAAGTAAGTATGAGTTCTTGGGGACGTTTGAAGAGTGAACTAGAAGACTAGAATTCCCTTTAATTGGTATAGGACTAGGAGCCGGAGTATTGAGTAACCAATGGCCTCATCTATCTGATTTCAACTCCGCTTTGAAAGTTTTATGGAGAAGAGCACCTGGTGCACTGTTCAACTAAAAAGTGTAAGACAGGTGGAAGGAAGAAGGACGGGCGACATTTAAAATGTTATGTACTACTGTGCTTTATTTTATAGTGCTACTCTACCATGCCACTATGTGTATAAATAATTACCTTGTCCTACTGTTTTATTAAGACTATATTTTACAATTGTCTTGTTTTTTTCTTTTTGATACACAGCAACTCCGAAACTCAAACGGAAGGAGTTGGCCGCTAAGGCACGGCGCCGGAAGCTGGAGGCAATCCAGCATGAATACCGGCGGCTGGTGGTCCTAGCCGAGGAGGAGGAGGAGACTGCAGCAGCTATTGAAGCCTCCTCCAGTGCCCCGGGCCCCAGCCACCACCCTCCAGCGGTACGGCGCCACCGCCTGGCGGCTGCCCGCCGCCGCCGTGTCATCTCCGGTGCCCCCCCCCACTGTGGCTGCAACTGCCGCGGCCTTAGACGCCGCGTCGCCCATTTAGAGGACGAGATGCGCCAGATGCGTGTCCTCCTCCAGTCCCGCCCCACCAGTTAGTCCCTGTCACTGCCCCTTTTTTAATTCCTGTTCTTTACTCGTTTGGCGTTCGACTTTTTTCTACTATGGACAGTGGTTGGGGTTAGGGAGGTGGGTGGGTCAGCTTTTGTGGGTTTAGTTTATTTGTTAGGGTAAATTAAATATATTTTTCTATGTTACATGCAATGTTGTTAATGTTTTGTAGGTGGGGTAACTGTTTTACATCACACTGTTTCCTTGCTGGTGCATGGCCGCCCATTGCCTGTGTTTGATTTTAATAATTTGCTGACTGTATAAGACACAAACAGATAGATGCGACACACCTCACTCATTGACTGGTCCTTCTAGTACTTTCAGTCTGTCCTCTAGTCTATGCATTCTGTGGAGTGGTGTTTGAAAATGAAATCATTGACAACATGTCCATTATTAATTCTGCCTCCCCCAAACTTCTCTATTACCAGTGCTTGATGTTTATGTCCAACTGTGGCACAGAACTGGCTGCATGGTGAAGATGGTTTCCTTTTTCATACATGCCATGATTGGGGTGGTGGTGGTGGTGGTGGTAGTATAGTAGTAGTAGTATACACTGGCAGGGTGGCAGCATTTCCAAAAAAAGAAAAGGAGACAGTCAATCGCCTTTGAGAGACTGTTAGAGGAGTAGTTGAATGAAGTACATCACAGAATTTACTGAGCAACAATTATATGCTCAAATATTTGACAAAATAACTGAATGGTGGTTATTATGAGGATAGCCTACTAGACAGAGTTACAAACTATAGTTTTGTCGACTCGAGTCACTTGACTATGCCTACAGTCTAACAGTTAGTGCTGTATATGAGGAATGACAACAAACAAATCCAATCAATGCCGGCAATTCATGCTGAGGTATATGTTCCTTTGTTAAATAAAATAACCTCTGAAATATCCTACTCATGGGTGGGCAAGCAGAAGAAGATCATCGCTCTGCATTGAAATTGAAGTAGTGTTGCTTTCACCACATCCGCCCCAGCAAGTGTGTGATTAAGTATTGGTGTACATTTAATTTAGTTACACCTCGACAATAAGTCACACAGCCCGGGGGAAGAGGGTTAGGGTTTGTTGAATGGATGGGAAGGGGGATTTTGGGAAAGGTTTGACATAGAAAAACAGTATGCATACATAGACAAACAAACGACAATCATTGAAGACTACCATACCATATCCATTCCATATGTTAAGGGAGAAAAAGGCAATGCATGCATGATGATGAGACCCGGATTACATACACTTCTATTTCTTGTTCTGTTCCGGCCTTAATACTTTAACAGATAGCAAATAGAAATTTTAAATATTGGTAGTGAAGAATCGTAAACACAGAGCAAACGTAATGATGATTGATAATAACAACTCCAAGAACACACTGTTGTAAAGATTGTATACAAGATATTAATAAAATTATTTAAAAGAAGTTAAAAGTGGATACTGTTACTGTCTTATCCTGGTCAAAAATGTGGACTGGTTTTTTGCATCTCGGCATTCCTCTTGCTCCTCTCGTCCATTAATCTTGGGTGTGTCGCCTCGCCACTCGCCACTGCCCGGCTGGAAAAAAAAGGTGATTGATTGGTAAGGTAATTAATATGCATTGTAATGTTTTACAAAGTTTTGGCCAAGGCCCGGCCTGTAATTTTAGATTGAAAACCAAAGGGGATATTGAGAAAGAAAGTGAAAACAAATGCACAAGTGATGGTGTAGTGCAACAAGAACACTTTCCGAGGTGGCATGTATGCATATGCATCATCTCTACTCTAGTCTGTTTCCAGCATTGACCTTCAACAGTAACAGGAGAGATCAGGCCCACAGTGCTTACCATTAGCACATCCTACGTTAACACTTTAGAGTCCTTTTTTTTTCTCTCAAAGAGTTGGACAAACGCAAAGCACATTATCCATTCCAAACATAGCATTTTACAGTTAAAGTTAGTAAAATCAATGCACTGCAGTCATCCCACCGCTACACTCTATTCAACTTCTACACAGACATTTGGGTCTGCTGTGGTTGTTGTTTACGTGTTTACCTTTAGGCTTTTCCGTTTTATGCCACTCCTGAAACATCCTCCTCCTGACTTCATCATCATCTCTGATACTTTTACTGACTGAAGATCGGCCTGCAGTATAAGTATAATTTTTATGAATCACCCAGAGTAGAAATATAAATATTACTGACTTGAGTCATTCTTTATTGTGTACAGAAAGATAGATTACTACTAGTACACTTTGACATCACTTTGTGCACAACAAACAACGCAAACACAAAGACCAATAGCTCAGAGTCAGGTGTCCAATGCATGCCATTAATTGTCATCATTCATTACCTGTTCCTTCTCATCTTAAGTTAACGGGCCGTCTCTTTCGCCATCATCATGATGGACGGTGCTGTTAAGTCACAGTCATTTGCATTGCGCAGATTGAGTGAGTCCCCTTCCTGTATTGAATTAAAAGCAATGTATCACCAAGATGCAGGAGAAGTACACATTTCTTGTTTGCAAGAAAGGGAAAATTAGTGTGTTCTGTAGAAAGTTGATTAGTGGCAGTGCACAATTACATCAATTCATGCGCAACACACACAACAAAATCTACATCATTCAGTCTGCCATTCTGCGGCCAATGCATGGCATCAATCATTACCTGTTGCATCTCATCTCGTTAACGCTGCAGGCCGTCTCTTTCGCCATCATCATGATGGACGGTGCTGTTAAGTCACAGTCATTTGCATTGCGCAGATTGAGTGAGTCCCCTTCCTGTATTGAATTAAAAGCAATGTATCACCAAGATGCAGGAGAAGTACACATTTCTTGTTTGCAAGAAGGGAAAAATTAGTGTGTTCTGTAGAAAGTTGATTAGTGGCAGTGCACAATTACATCAATTCATGCGCAACACACACAACAAAATCTACATCATTCAGTCTGCCATTCTGCGGCCAATGCATGGCATCAATCATTACCTGTTGCATCTCATCTCGTTAACGCTGCAGGCCGTCTCTTTCGCCATCATCATGATGGACGGTGCTGTTAAGTCACAGTCATTTGCATTGCGCAGATTGAGTGAGTCCCCTTCCTGTATTGAATTAAAAGCAATGTATCACCAAGATGCAGGAGAAGTACACATTTCTTGTTTGCAAGAAGGGGAAAATTAGTGTGTTCTGTAGAAAGTTGATTAGTGGCAGTGCACAATTACATCAATTCATGCGCAACACACACAACAAAATCTACATCATTCAGTCTGCCATTCTGCGGCCAATGCATGGCATCAATCATTACCTGTTGCATCTTATTTTCAGTTAATGGCCAGTCTCTCTCGGCTCTGAAGGAGGATAGCTATAGAAGTCATCAGATTAATGGTCCACTTGTTTTGGAAGGACGAGGAAAGTTTGAATTTGTTGTTACCATCATCCAATCATCATTCATGAGGGAAATGGAATTGACCAGGAGATGCAGTATGATCGAGCGGAGGAGCTGGATTCTGAGGACTGTAGTGTCAAATGGCAGACACCTGAAACTTGTATCTTAAATTAGAAGAGTAGAAGACGGTGATAATGCATTTGTTGCGATTCACAAGTTTATAACCGGAACGACAGACACAAACAAAGGGGGAAAAAAGGGAGGAAGACAGTAAGTGCGAGCCTAATTGTCAGGGAAGTATAGCTCGTCCTCAAACTCTGGGGGATCTTCCAGTAGTAGGTAATCATCTGACACAATACTTCCGTCACCTGAGCCGCTGTCCTCATCTTCCTCTGTTGATTCATGCATTGTGTAATTCGGTGGTATGAAGTGCTGATTCATTTTGATCATTGTTAACCTCTCCACGTTTTTTGGAGATAGACTGGTCCTTCTCAAGGTTACAATGAAACCAGCAGCACTGAAAACACGTTCGGAAGAGACACTTGCGACAGGGCAAGCCAGATAGCTTATCGCCAGCCTGCTGAGCTGTGGCCATTCAGACCTTTTCCTATACCAATACTGCACTGGATTTTGATCAACGTACACCTCTGTTGGGTCGTCCAGATAGGCCTGGACCATCCGCTCAATGTTCAGGGTTGCTGCTGGTAAGCTTTTGTGCTGTTTTTTCTGTGCATCAGCACTGTGCTTAAGGCCCATCTTTACATACCAATCTGATAATGATTGTACTCGGCCGAATGATCCAGTTATTGTTTTTGTAGTCGATGGTGATGGCGAGTGTTGCGATTGTGAGCCAACCGCACTGCCCTCAGCCGACGAAGTTGCACTTGATTCTGCATGGCCTGCTTCAGTATCAGTACTTGTTGTGGGTTGATGTGGCGGGCTTTTAATTAGCAGCCCTTCGTTTTCAAACTTGATGGCTGCTTCAGCTATACAACTTTTGTAGCGGGCAACATCATTGTCGGAAAAAGAAAGGAATAGTCCTAATTTTGCATGTGGATCCAGAATTGTGGCACAAATGTAATGTTCTTGTGACAAAATTTTATTTTGTATCCTTACATTTTCTGATAAGCGCCTGGATAAGCTCTCCACCAAGTCATGGGCTTGCCTTCTGTCCTCTACACCTTTGTAGGATTCAGACACATTATTCAGCTCATGCTCTAGCATTTGCAACAATGGGATAGCTTGGCCCATTGTACAGTCCTCCTTGCTGACTTCACGTGTGAAGACCTCAAAAGGAGACAGCATCTCAGTCAGGCATTTAATTAGGGTCCATTGCTCCCTCTGAAGGGTCATGCCTTTAACACTAGCATCACTGCTTCTGCACCAGACATATTCATTGAGTGACCTGTGCTGTTCGTACAGACGATCAAGCATGTAATACGTTGAGTTCCAACATGTTGCCACCTCCTGGATGAGTGCCTTGACTGGCATCCTAAGTTCACGTTGGATGATCCTCAGCTGCTTCCGAGCTTTAAAAGAATGGCTGAAATGAGTGCATATTCTTCGGCAGATGGCCAGTAAATTGCTTACTATGGGTGCTTTTTTCAGAAAGTCTTGCACTATAATGTTTATGCAGTGTGCCAAACACGGAACCCTGAAATAGGAACCAAGTTCCATGGCCTTCAGTACATTACTGCCATTGTCTGTGGCAACAAAGCCAATACCAAGCCCTCTGGGCCGCAGCCATTCCAAAACCTTGGTGCGAAACTCTTCTAAAATGTTTTCAGCCGTATGAGATTTCTCCATGGCGAACATGGCTAAGTTGCATGTTTCCGAGTACCTTCAAAAATCGCAGCTGTGTCAACAACACCTCGTGCAGATAGTTGATCTCTAACCCCCACAAAAGAGATCCAGTGTGCAGTGATGCACATGTAATCTGTCGCTTGGCAACTGCTCCACATGTCTGTTGTCAGGTGGATATTGTGCACAGCACTCTGCCGCAAACCTTGACCAACCAATTCCAGCACCTCATGATGTAGTGCCGGAACAGCAATTCTTGCGAAATAGGACCGGCTGGGAACTTTCCATTTCGGGCAGATGGCAGACACAAATTCAAGGAAACCCACCCCTTCCACAAATGAAAAAGGAAGAAGGTCCAGCGCTAACATTTTAGCCAGCTTCGCATTGTACAATCGTGCCGTTGGGTGGTTACGTTGGAACTGCCCCTCCAACCTAAACATGCTGTCAATGGTAGGCTGGCTTACTTTCCTTAGTGGTGCTGTTTTCATTAACCCACTAAGGCTCAACGACACAGATTGTCTCATTGAGGTACTCGCCGGTCGCCTTGGTGTCTCACCCACACTCTGAGTATGGCTCTTACTGCGGTGCCACTCTGATGTTACTGAGGAGAATGTGGGCGTTACCACTGCAGTGACTGCACTACTGGAGACAGGGCTAGAAATGCCTCCCTGTTCTTCACCTGCCACCACAATAATATCGCTCCCTGATTCCTGACCAACTTCAAAGGGTTTAGTTTTTCTACTTTCTTTTAACTTAAGTAGGTGATCCTCCCACACGATATTGTGGTGTATTCTGAGATGACATGCTTGTCCTCCGGTACCATAGTTTGTACCAAGCTTACCACGCCGAACACCTTGCCGACAAATTGAGCATATAGCAACGTTCTCCTCCTTGGCGCTAACAGAAAAGAAGTCCCAAACTGGGGAGGAGAACTTTCTGGCACTGCTGGATGTGCCACTTTCAACACCAGATGAACTTGAGGGGGTGCTTGAAAATATGTGACCCTGTCCACCTACACTGTGACTTTTACTACCACTTCCTACTGAGATGGTTGAGCTGGATGTAGGTCCCTGCCGGGCCTTGGAAAATATGGCAGCTGGAGGTAGTGGTTGTGTAACCTGTGTTGGTGAGATCCGTGCTACATCCCGCTCAGTAGCAGCCTTTCTGGATAGGATGAGAATGTCGGTCTCCAATCCCTTTGGGGCGGGAGTAATGTGCGTGATGACTGGCTCGTCTTCATCAACATCATCACCCCCCTCTTCTACATCTACCTCCATAACTCTAAGTTTTTCTGGGACATTCCTTTTCAGAAGCAATGTCTTGTGGCGTATATCACTCTCAGACTGAGCTGGTGGGAGCCAGGTGGCATCATGATCATCAGAAGCGGGGCTTGAAGAAGAAGATGATGGACTAGGCCTCCTTTTCCTTGCTGGTGGTCTGGAAGACAATAGATCTTCTTAAACAGTGGTTTGACTTTGCTCCACTTTGTCTGCAGGAAGCTCGATTTCCTGAAATGCCCCTACGTCAGGAGCAACAACTACTATGGTGGGCTGTTGCGGCGGCTGCTGCTGTTCTGGTTGCGGCGGCTGCTGCTGTTCTGGTTGCGGCGGCTGCTGCTGTTCTGGTTGCGGCGGCTGCTGCTGTTCTGGTTGCGGCGGCTTGACACTGATCTGCTGAGTTTGCGCCTGCGTTGAACTTGATTGTGTACTACTTTGCGGTAATGACATTTCTTCAACATCGCTGCTCGTTAGTAGACTGGCTACCTCTGCGACACTAAAGCCCTTGGGCCTAGGTTGGTGGGGTTGGACCGCTGTGCTGCTCCCAGCTTGGTTCCCGGACGCTTTGGTGCCAAAAAAAACATTGGCCGGCACACCACCAGTCGTGGTTAATGGCACTTCCTTTTTCTGTTCCTTCTTCTCACCGGCAACTTTCTTGGTACTGGACCTGGTACCTTTCTTTGGGGCCATCTTCTTCAGATGTCAGGCAGGAGGCAGATGCACAACAAGTTCTGGACACACGTGGGCGTGATGCGCAGCAGGACTTCTGTCTGGCTGGCAGTACAACGGGTAGCCAGGTGATGCCGATGACACCTCCTACTCTGTCTTTTGTGCACCTAAAAGCAAAGAAGACAGGAGAAGAACATCAGTGAAATGTTGCATTTGTTTTTGTGGTTCAGTTACTTAGTACTGTACTAGTGCAAACAAAAGATAGTCTAGCCATTTATGACTATTTTTTTTAACTAGAGCTATGTTATACTACTAGTACTGTGCACAGCCACACACTACACTCTCAGGAAGGATAGGAAAGTTAATAATAAACAACAAAATAAAAAACTAATGGAAATGGGGTGGACCATTGCATTATTTGAGCATCTCAGCATCCATGGAGCTGCTGCTGGCAAAGGGGGTGGATGGATGGAAGCAGTAAGCCAATAGGAAAACCATGCAGGCCTATATGGCAAAAGCAGGACACTAATAACTCCCAACACAAAAAAAGGCCACCAGCCACATGGACACTCACAAATCACAAACAAGCAGGGGGCCTGGGAAACACCAGGAGCTGACAAAAGGCCTATAAAAGTCAGGTAAAGGATGCATGCTGAAGCACACTGCTCTGCCTTTTTAAGGCAACAAAATGCAAATACGAACATTCACAGGCCCCAAAAAGGTCTGCAGGGAGCATGCATCGCACACCAACACTCACCAGACACACACAACAAAAGCATGTCTTTAAGACAACCAACATCAGAAAGCCCACCCCAAAAAAACGCATGTCCCCAACTCAATCCAATGCCATCCATGCCCTAAATGATGTCTAAATTCAACAGAGCACACAGAAAACAGTAGATTACTAAAGCTGTGGCTACCTGCTCTGGTCCTAGTGGATGAAAGCAGGCCTGTTGGCAGACAAGGCCAGGCAAGCTTGCAGGCCTAGGCCTCAAAATGGCCACCAGCCACATGGCCAGGCCCAACAACATCAGCAAGGCTACCCCAAAAAACACACTTCCCCAACTCAATCCAATGCCATCCATGCCCTTAATGATGTCTAAATTCAACAGAGCACACAGAAAACAGTAGATTACTAAAGCTGTGGCTACCTGCTCTGGTACTAGTGGATGAAAGCAGGCCTGTTGGCAGACAAGGCCAGGCAAGCTTGCAGGCCTAGGCCTCAAAATGGCCACCAGCCACATGGCCAGGCCCAACAACATCAGCAAGGCCACCCCAAAAAAACACACTTCCCCAACTCAATCCAATGGCATCCATGCCCTAAATGATGTCTAAATTCAACAGAGCACACAGAAAACAGTAGATTAATAAAGCTGTGGCTACCTGCTCTGGTCCTAGTGGATGAAAGCAGGCCTGTTGGCAGACAAGGCCAGGCAAGCTTGCAGGCCTAGGCCTCAAAATGGCCACCAGCCACATGGCCAGGTCCAACAACATCAGCAAGGCCACCCCAAAAAACACACTTCCCCAACTCAATCCAATGCCATCCATGCCCTAAATGATGTCTAAATTCAACAGAGCACACAGAAAACAGTAGATTACTAAAGCTGTGGCTACCTGCTCTGGTCCTAGTGGATGAAAGCAGGCCTGTTGGCAGACAAGGCCAGGCAAGCTTGCAGGCCTAGACCTCAAAATGGCCACCAGCCACATGGCCAGGCCCAACAACATCAGCAAGGCCACCCCAAAAAACACACTTCCCCCAACTCAATCCAATGCCATCCATGCCCTAAATGATGTCTAAATTCAATAGAGCACACAGAAAACAGTAGATTACTAAAGCTGTGGCTACCTGCTCTGGTCCTAGTGGATGAAAGCAGGCCTGTTGGCAGACAAGGCCAGGCAAGCTTGCAGGCCTAGGCCTCAAAATGGCCACCAGCCACATGGCCAGGCCCAACAACATCAGCAAGGCCACCCCAAAAAACACACTTCCCCAACTCAATCCAATGCCATCCATGCCCTAAATGATGTCTAAATTCAACAGAGCACACAGAAAACAGTAGATTACTAAAGCTGTGGCTACCTGCTCTGGTCCTAGTGGATGAAAGCAGGCCTGTTGGCAGACAAGGCCAGGCAAGCTTGCAGGCCTAGGCCTCAAAATGGCCACCAGCCACATGGCCAGGCCCAACAACATCACAAAGGCCACCCCAACAAACACACTTCCCCAACTCAATCCAATGCCATCCATGCCCTAAATGATGTCTAAATTCAACAGAGAACACAGAAAACAGTAGATTACTAAAGCTGTGGCTACCTGCTCTGGTCCTAGTGGATGAAAGCAGGCCTGTTGGCAGACAAGGCCAGGCAAGCTTGCAGGCCTAGACCTCAAAATGGCCACCAGCCACATGGCCAGGCCCAACAACATCAGCAAGGCCACCCCAAAAAACACACTTCCCCAACTCAATCCAATGCCATCCATGCCCTAAATGATGTCTAAATTCAACAGAGCACACAGAAAACAGTAGATTAATAAAGCTGTGGCTACCTGCTCTAGTCCTAGTGGATGAAAGCAGGCCTGTTGGCAGACAAGGCCAGGCAAGCTTGCAGGCCTAGGCCTCAAAATGGCCACCAGCCACATGGCCAGGCCCAACAACATCACAAAGGCCACCCCAAAAAACACACTTCCCCAACTCAATCCAATGCCATCCATGCCCTAAATGTGCTTGAAAATGAAATATATTCAAAAAACAAAAGGAACAGTTGCTTCATCATGCACACACACCCATGAGGCCATGCCCATGGCTAGCTCGGGCCTACTACTACAACCCACAAAATTAAAAAAAAAAAAAAAAAGGAATGATGATAATTAATTAATTATCAAAAATAAATTGTAGTTACACAACAACTGCAATGCCCACAATCAAACACAACAACCACTTACTTGTAAAATATCCTATTCCAAAAATCCTGAAATCCAATTGCAATGATGCAGCAGACAAAAAGAGTGATCTTTCCAGCTCCAAATCCAAAGGCAGAATGAGCAGGAGATGGACAAAGCACTGGGAGGAGCCTGCTGGACAGGAACAGGAAGTTGGAGATTCTGTGTCACTTCCTCCCTCTCTCCACCTTGTAAAAAAATGACTCCTTGCACAAAAAAGGAAAGCCAAATGTCAATGTAAGGAGTTCTTTTCATCCAAAATCAGTATTTGCAGATGGTTTCATGCTGCTAGAGCCGATATTCCTCTCCAAATTGTAAATTTTACATTGTTGAGTTCTCGAGCTTCACATTACTTCCGCCGGCGTGTCGAAAACGATATGATCGCGTTCTCTTCTTTGTCCCTGTCGCATTGGATATGACGTGTTCGCGGTCTCTTTCTCCTGTTCGCGTTCGATTTCACGTGCCCGCGTCCTCATCCTCTGGCTCGCGATGTAGAATGACATGTTCGAGATCTCAATCTTCTCATACTCGCGCAGTGCATGATCGCGAGAAGAAAGACGTGATCGCGCGACAAATTACGTGATCGCGTGAAAAATGACGTTAATGCGGCCGCGAACTCTCGCGAGACAGCGCAAAATGGCTACCAAAATCCAACATCTCGTGTAGAACGCGACCGGGTCAAGAAAACTTGTCGGAGAACGCAGGGATTCAGGTAAGGCGATCGCGCGTGCGCGAGAATGTATTATTTTACAGCGCGAGCAAGAAAGAAATTATCACTAAGCTGCGGAATGCGGAAATTTTGACATTTTCGCGCTTTCCGCGGAACGCGAAAATGCCAAAATATCGCAATTTCCGCGAACGGAACGGAATTTTGGCCCAGGCCTACTCAAAACCAAGTCGGTCAGAAAGCATTCCGAAACCGATTCGGTCAGACTACTTTCTGGACGACATCGTAATCGGCCTTAATGCTACATTAATTTTTTAATTAAAAAGGGTTATCAAAAATGTTTATAAATAAATGTTTATTGTTAAATATTAAATTATGTTTAGTTATATTTTAACTATTTTAAATTATTTAATTTACAACAGTTTTTGGGCTGTAGTAACTATAAATGTGCAGTCTGTGCATATGAACGTGCTTACTAATTTGTGTGTGGGTGCATGTTATTAGCTAAACCTGTCCGTAGCCCTACCTGAACCCCTGATCATTCTGCCTTAAACTTGTCCTCCCAGTTATTCATAGATTTTCCCCATATTCCAGTTACGTCCTCCATCCCTCCCACATTTACAACTAAAACAAACTATGTATGGAGTTCTCTTCACATAGGAGATTGTGGAAGCATAGACCACCATAAGTAGGTTAGTGGAAATCTCCACACATAAAATATAGGAGTGGCAGAAGCATAGACCTCTGCATGTATGTTAATGATTAACATTTTGTAGTACGTTAGTATTGTAGCCCTAATATCATACTACAAATTTCAGTTCATGCCACGCGATACCACTGACTCATTTATTACTCCCTGGAAAGCATGTATGATAGACTACATGTTCAAGAGGTAGAGCTGCAAGGAGGTCCTTAAAACACAAATAGTCACTGGAGGTTAATGTATTTCTTTACAGAAGAAACTGCTACAGGAACATCAGGAACTGGAAGATATCCTGCCAATGGCGAGGGCTGCTCGGACGCTGTTGTTCAGGTTTAGGTGTTGGACCATTATTGCGGAGGTCACAAATCATGTGGTGGCTTGGGCAAACTGGCGTCTGGTCCTGCATTAGAGAAGGAATCGTTTTGATGTAGTTATGATTTTCCACATGAAGATGCCTGCTTGGCAGTAAATAGTATGTG
Organism: Triturus cristatus; assembly: GCF_964204655.1. Classification (NCBI taxonomy): domain Eukaryota; kingdom Metazoa; phylum Chordata; class Amphibia; order Caudata; family Salamandridae; genus Triturus; species Triturus cristatus. The sequence goes on from NC_140593.1 coordinate 460,425,289, forward strand.
CATGCAGAAATTGTAGGTCAGACCATTTCCTGAGCGTGTGCAAATCTAAGAACAAACTAATGTCATGAGAACTCCCAGACGCTCATCGAGGCACAAGTCAGAATCACAAATTAATGTGCCCCCGCCAATACATAAAACAAGATAAGAAACAACAAAAAGATTTTTTTTTTAGTTGTGCCTAACAGGGAAATGCTGAGCTGCCCAAATGAGCAGTGCTTTCTATCACGTGCATGGTGCAAGCTGAGGATGAGGGCAGAACTTACTTGGACATTGGAAGTCCACCTCGCCTAACTCTTTGTAAAAGTTACAACTGCCACAGGCATCTGGAAAGAGATGTTCATTCAATTGTTTGTACTAACAAAAGAGTATGCAGTTCCTAATAATAACGTAGTGTGTGTTAGAATCACTAGGTCCCAAGGTGATGGTGTGAAAACGGTCTGGTTAAGTGGAGTAGAAGGTACTCCTTCTGGAAATGAAGACCCTCACACACCCAACAAGTGGGTGTCTTGCTTCATCACCGGGTCTTTGCTCCTTATCGGGCCGGCGGTGCAATGCCCGATCAGGCACCCCGAGGGGGCCTTCCTGTCGGAGATCTTTATTTCCAAACGCCGGTGAGTGAGGTGTGTGGGGAAAACGGTTAGTTGGTATAACTGGTGTAGGTGCAAGTGGAGTGAAAGGTAAGTGTACTAAAACAGGGTAGGTGATCCACTTCAAACAAATTTAATAAAGTATGGTCAACACCCTGATTAAAAACAATCCGCACATCTCTCACCATTAGGTGTATGAGTGATATGTGCTACAACAGTAATAAAAGAGGTCAACATGTTTCTTGCCTGGGTTTTAATTAAATGGCAATTCTTCAGGACCAATATATACGGCTACCTGCACCTTTTTGGTGGTGGCCACAACCTCTAAGAGGTGTCAATGGTAGCCACACGTACAGCACCCTAAAAACGTGTGGTGCCGTGTAAATCAAGAACACACAACCCCATTAGGCTGTGGAGACAATGTGGTCAGGGTAGGAACACACTAATTGTTAGTGTCGGTTGCGTTGAAGTAACGTTACCGTAAACCTATGACCCCGCCAGCCGCTCAAGTCTGAGCGGCTGGCGGGGTCATAGGTTTACGGTAACGTTACTTCAACGCAACCGACACTAACAATTAGTGTGTTCCTACCCTGACCACATTGTCTCCACAGCCTAATGGGGTTGTGTGTTCTTGATTTACACGGCACCACACGTTTTTAGGGTGCTGTACGTGTGGCTACCACTGACACCTCTTAGAGGTTGTGGCCACCACCAAAAAGGTGCAGGTAGCCGTATATATTGGTCCTGAAGAATTGCCATTTAATTAAAACCCAGGCAAGAAACATGTTGACCTCTTTTATTACTGTTGTAGCACATATCACTCATACACCTAATGGTGAGAGATGTGCGGATTGTTTTTAATCAGGGTGTTGACCATACTTTATTAAATTTGTTTGAAGTGGATCACCTACCCTGTTTTAGTACACTTACCTTTCACTCCACTTGCACCTACACCAGTTATACCAACTAACCGTTTTCCCCACACACCTCACTCACCGGCGTTTGGAAATAAAGATCTCCGACAGGAAGGCCCCCTCGGGGTGCCTGATCGGGCATTGCACCGCCGGCCCGATAAGGAGCAAAGACCCGGTGATGAAGCAAGACACCCGCTTGTTGGGTGTGTGAGGGTCTTCATTTCCAGAAGGAGTACCTTCTACTCCACTTAACCAGACCGTTTTCACACCATCACCTTGGGACCTAGTGATTCTAACACACACTACGTTATTATTAGGAACTGCATACTCTTTTGTTAGTATTGATTGTTGGGCATGTATGCTGGACCTGCAATAGTATTTAGTTAGTTTATTATTGTAAAAGCCCCTCCTTTCCCCCTTCTTGTTTGACATTCAATTGTTTGTGCCATTTCTGACAAAGGAATACTCCTTTGTCACCATGGACAAGTTCTTCAGATTTACTGAGGTTATTTATGTCTGTTTCCATCACAACTTCTGATGGTGCCACTCCAGCCCTCAACAAGATCTTGACCACCTTAGATCTGGCTGAGGTTGTGAAATTCAACAACATTATTCCTTTTAATGTAAAAGAAATCAAGCACTTTGCCAAATACCTGGGTTTTCATCACCATAAAAATATTCCACTGTGGCCGCAAGCGAGTGGCATTGTGAAACACTGCATGGCAACCTTGAAAAGGCCATTCAAGTGGCCAAATGCACAAAACAATCCCATGTCCCAGGTACTCTCTCAAATGCAGAGAGATGACAGACATTGCAAAGCGCCACTGGGACGTCATCAGCTAAACTACTGTTCAGAAGCAAGGTAAAAGCTTGACTAAAGTAGAAGGGCTCACACTTTCCACACAGGACTAAATTAAGTAACAAGATCATTTGAGGAAGATGAACCTCTATGTGAACTGAAAAAGAGACCAAGCTTGTGCTTCTGACTTGAGGATCAATGGCCGGCCGTGATGAAAGGCTCACAGAAAGATGATTCAACTTTTGACAAACAGGCATCATGACAGATACTTGTGTTTCTATATTTATATTTTATGGGCAGGCATAAACTATGCCCGGTAACAAGCTTGTCAGGTTCTTAATGGAAAACCATCAGGAAATGAGGTTACAAACTCTGAAGGACTATTGGAGTCACATACTGGTTACTTTACTGCTAAATTGCCCAGTTATTTATGCTTCCTACCACGTTCTCCCAAATCAGTGTCTTGGTTCCCCTACATCGGAAAAAGCCCGGCATCCGGACAAAACATCAAGACATTGAGCTAGAGACACCCATTTTGTTTCCTAAGTTAGGTTAGTGTTTGTCACTTTTGTATATGTGAGTTGAAGTTAAGTGTGTGGCTGCTGGCAGAGAAGTCATGTCAAGACCCACTACAGCGCCTGCGCCCATTAGGCAATATTTGCTGAAGGCGTCACTGTTAACATAACCAATTGTCAGGTTTTCGGCCATTTTGAAGCATGCCTGTAGTACATCGATTAGTTCAGCTGATTTTAATTTGCAGGTGATAAAAAAAAACAGCCATTATTTTGCGCGTGGTTTAAATTGTCCCCCGTGTGTACAGCTGTTAATCCAAATCGAAATGACCTGAATTGGCTGAAATTTAAAGCCAATAATTGAGGGCATCTGTCGTATCCTGACATCATTAATTTAAAATGGCGCGTTAGAGAGAATTATTGCAAGCTTTTATCATAGCTAGATCGAAATTACTTGCAAGAGCAGTTTTTAGATACTCAAAACACATATTAGGAGTCAAAACAAATTTACACTGGGTGATAGTTAAAGTAACGTTTACTCATAGAGAAAGCAAAAATAGCCCGTGTTTGAGCAAGGATATAAACCAATCGCTGCTAAAGGAAAAGAAGGCGAAATGTATTTTAAGACGGGGGTCTATGCACCTAATTTACACTCATCTATTAGATTTCGCACTTATTTCAGCTTTTCCAGCACGGCGGTTCTGCCGCTCCACCTCCTGCCCCGGGTGCAGTGCTTCAGCCGGGCTGGCTTCCCCGGAGCCTTCATGTGATAATTTCTTTTTAATCTCGCTTTTTTTCCTTTTCAGTGTCCCCACGACAACGACTCAAGGAGTATGCGAGAAATAATCAGAAATACTTAGTGCCTAACATAAAAAATAAAAATGAAACATTGTTCGAAAAGCTCCTGCTATCGTGTTAGGAGAGAGTAATACTGTGGAGGAGACAGGCTTCTAACTTACTGTGAATATTATTAAACAAAAAGGGGAGAAGATGTGGTCCGTCGGCTAGATTGCCGATTTTGGTGCTGGAAACCAGGTCGCGTCCACATCCTGTGATTCTGGGCAAAATCATTTAATCTCCTCGTGCCTTAATGTGTAATGTAAATACCGTGCTCATGTAAAGCGCTTCAATACCTTTGGGTCGCGTTCGCGCTATATAAATCTGCATTAAATAAAAAACTACCAGCTGTGTTACATATTCTGATATGTTACAAAGTAATCACTTTGTATTAAGCTTGTGATTGCTTTTCAATTATCAATAGGTAAAACACGAAATAAACGAAATTTCCGTAGGTGTTTCTAGATAACTGTGCCACGAATGTTTATTCAGTCTTACCTCCATTTCAGAAAGGACAACGGTGAGGTGACTGCAGCGCTTCTGGGACCAGGATAGCACTGGGCATTTCAAGCTAGGAGTTGTGGTGTCCCAGACATCTGTATATACCTTGGTCAGATGTCCATGATGAAGTTGTCCTACGTAAACACCAATTCTTCCAGTATTTGCAACTCTGCCATTGCTTCTCTACACATGGATAGTCTGGAGAACCTCATAGATGTTAGCCCACTGGAAGCCAAGTTGTTGATGTGTGAAATGTGTGGGCATCAGACCGAATGTTGGTACTTAACGCCCCCAGTTCCATTTCCGTTCTTCATGGGAGGTGGTAGGCAGATGTGATGGAGCAGGGTTTTTACTTTAAACCCGAATACCTGTTTCATTTTCGCACGTTATAATTAAAAGTACTACTGATTAATTATTAATCATTAAAAGTTTGTCGAGTCTTGTCTAACCAACCATATTAACAAAAGAATTACACGTGGGAATGCTATTGCATGGCTAAAATAATAAGTGAACTAAGTTGGTGAGCAAACTGACAGAAATAGATGTTGCTTATGTAATGTTATTGTGTTTTGCGCTTATAATTAATATGCATTAATGGATTTTGATGTCGCAAATGGCTAGATAAATACATACACATAAGGGTATTAGCAAGGGAATAACACTGTATAATCATTTCCGTGCAGTAATTCTGTTTTATGTCTTATTTCACTTAAGTTGACCAATGTGGCCTACCAAAAGATGGCTACCACCCGCAGCCTGCATTCGAGTTAATGGAAATTTTGCAAAGAGGCTTCGCGCTGCCTGTGATCTTGCCCTCTTGACGAACTGAAAAGCCATGATCATGACGACAAGCCCAGAAAGTCTGCCAAGTGCCCCTGAACATGGAATTTGTTGCAAAACCGAAATATTGAATTTATGAACTTGTAATGATCCCACGACTGAGATACATTTTATCCAAAAGAGACATCCGTAGAAGTAACGAATTAGTGATGGACCCCTTATTTTCTATTCATTATTTGAGACGATCAATGTGTGAGAAAATCTTGCACTGTATCTCAATGTACCAAGACGACATTATTTCTGCCGTTCATCCGTTTTGTACGATATGATGGTTACATTTTGGAATGTAATTTTAGTATAAATATTAGTAGACTAGAGAGGTCTAGCGCCACTTCTTCCCGAACTGATGATCCGAGGTCCCGATGCTGACGGAGAGGACGGTGACTCTACATGACGGCTAGAAACTTTGATTGTCTTTACTGAGGACCGGTTCTGACTTAGGATCTGACATTTAGCCAGAATAGGTAAATATGAGAGAAATGAATTTGCATTTAATTGGCTTTTCTTACAATTTTAGATAAACAAATATTCTGTTTGAATCTCTGTGTCGGGTGGTTATTTCATTGTCATGTTTAATGAATTTATTTGCATATTGTAAAGAAATGTTTTCACCAGATCTATAGCAACTAGTTGATGCCATTGACCTCAGGGTACATGCAGATTGGTTAGGTATCGAAAGTGTTTCCCCTTATACATGGCATGGATAGAGTGGTAGGATGAATGTTGGTGTAATGGGCCCCACCAGCGTGTGATGTGTGTGTGCGTGTGTGACTGTGAGATCACTCCGTCCGTGGAAGTAGAGGGGATTCGGAAGCTCCGATCTGCACCAGTTTCTTGGTAGCAGAATGATGGTTAACTATTGTCTTGATCTGGCGAATTTGCGTGTATATAGGCTTATTGATTATTGATTGGTATTGATATATGTACTAACACTGTATGTCGAAGTTGTATTGAGTTTATGTAGTGTGTACGGCTTCTGGTACGTAGGAAGTCGGTGACAGTTCCGTGGTAGGGCAGAGGGAAGCGCTGCTCTCGGAAAAGGCGGAATTGTTGGCCCTGTATGTAGACAGGGGAAAACGTGTGACAATTGAAGTTGCGCGTCGCATTGTCTGGGTTCGATGAGGTAGCATCGCCGTGTGTTGCCATTAGAAACGTATTTTCTGTGTGAGAGAAGTGTATATGATAGCGAAGGTTATCTGTGAAGTTCTGGTCTTAGGTCTCAGGGATCCGTATGGCATTCCGTTAAAGCTTATCATTAGAAAGGTAATAGGTATTTACTGAGCTTGATAGAAGGACAGAGCAGAGGTAAGCGCTGCTTTGTTAACGTGTGATATAATTCTGTAGTAGGACAGACTGTTCGCTGTTCTCGGGAAAGACAGAATTCTGTGTGAATGTACTACATTTTCTGGTGTAAAAGTGCGTGAATGAAAAGGCATTCTGGTTAATTGTGAAACTCTTAGGAGCATTCCGGAGAAAACAGTTAATTGTTGCTTGTTAGAAGGGTAGAGTAGAGGGATGTGCTACTTTATCAACGGAAGTAACGATTCTGTAGTAGGGCAGAGGTAAGCGCTGCTCTCGGGAAAGGCAGAATTCTCGTGGGAAAGATCTTTTGCTGTTCTGTGGCTAGCGAAGCAGACAATGGAGATGTTTGTATGTTGTAACTAACAGACTCGTAGAAGTTGAAACAAAGTCTACCAAGTAGTTTTGTAAAGGAGGGGTAGACGAGAGAGACAGGAGACAGGAGCAGAAGCTGCTGCAGCGACTGCTGACGTCAGGGAGACCGCGCTGTGATTGGACAGTGGGTTGGAAAGGTGGAAGCACGGTGGTTGGTGGCTAGTGTACGCCGCGTAAGGATTGGGAGACATACAGGGTGACGTAGACGCGCCAGGATTGGTGCGTTGGTGTGAGTCGTGCTGGGATTGGACAGGAGATCTTACAGTTGTAGAAAGACAACAGGGTTGTGGAAAATAAGGAAATGTATTACCACGCTGAGGAAAAGAAAAATAAATCCTTGCTTAGTAAGGTTAAGAACTGGTTTGACAAAGATAAGGATATAGTGACTAGGGAAGGACAGTTACTTCCCCCGATAAGAACCCCTGCATCCCTCATGGTTGCAAAGTATGGGTATCATACCTGTATTTGGTTAGATAACTGGGTGAAATATACCAAAGAAGATGGAGTTTTAGCTTTCCCGGAACATGGCTCATTTAATCTGGCCATACTGAGGAACTTACGGGAACGGATGATGAGTCTAGAGCCTCGGCCTAGGCCGACGCAGTTTGAGGCATTGACTGAATGGGAAGATGAAATGCATGAACGAGAGAAAAGCAGAGGGGTGGGGGAAGTTACAGGTATATGTTCGGGCGAAAGTATGATCGCGAAACCCATCATGACCGGATGAGACGATGGCGTGACGCCAGTATGACCGAGGGATTATATCCTGTAAGAACAGCAGAGGAGACGGAAGGGAGAAAGTGTACAGAGAAGGAACATAATGTAGAAACAAGGAGGTGTGGGGCGAATGAGTCTGATGACGATGTCCTAGAGGACATGCTCTATAAAAGACCACCCCCGTATAGACGAGAACCAGAGGTAGGAACAGCAGTTACCCCAATGAGAGACACCCTTCGGATCATAAAGACAGAGGGTATTACCCCTGGGTTGAAAAGCAGTTGTTCTCTGGTGGAAAGAGAAAGAGAGAGGGAAAGAGAGAGAGAAAGAGAGAGAGAAAGTGAGAGAGAAAGAGAAAGGGAGAATGAAGTTGAGGATGAAAAGACCAGAGAACTAGCAAGGACTACATTTGAATTGACAGAGAAAATCAGGGAACTGACTAAAAATCTTGAGACAGTTACAGTGCCTGTGACAATAGGTCCGGTTATGCCGATTTTCGACAAGCAGAGGACGGGCGAAAGTGGTTTGACAGTACCATATGTGGGCAATAGATTGATTGTTCCTTCGGAGCAGGCAGAAATGAGAGCAGGACAAACACAGTGGAAAACGGGAGAAAATCAGTGGAGACATACCATATGTGGAGGAGAATTGAGTGTGCAGACTAACTCAAGTTTGAATTCTGGATGTGTGGAAGGGAACAGAGGATCGATCTTAGAACCACAAAGAGTGACAGAACCAGGGGGTGCAGAAAAATCTGTGGGAATAACTGCTGAAGATTTGAATGATTGGCTGAAGGCTTTACAGAGGAAAGAAAAAGAATCCCAGGGAATTGATGTAGCTAGGCTACGTATGGAAATGGAGGAGATGATTGTAGGAACAATCCCTACAGAAACGCTGAAAAACTATCAGGAAGGGGAGATACTATTCCTGTGCAAAAGTATCACATGGAGAGCAAAGAACATACATGACAGGTTGAAAGGAATAGCCAGTGAATTAGGGATTGACATGGACAAGGTTAAAGCTTTGCAAAAGACTTACCGAGTAGATTTAACAGATAAGGACATTGAGAATCTGAACAATGCAGGCCGAACAGGACAGATCAAGGAGATGATTGCTTTGTTGAAGAATGGGGAGACGTAGAAAGATGGAAAGACAGATGGAACCGAAAGCGAGAGGATGGGGCAGATAGAACTTACTCGACATTCCCTCTGAAAGAAAAAGAGAAAGCAGTGACAGCTTACCCCATGAGGGAGATTCCAGGAGGTGGGTATGTACATGTCCCATGGACCAGACAGGATATTTTATCATTTACAAATGATTTCCCTCGACTAAGGGAGAAACCCGTCGAGTGGTATAGACAGGTCGACAGATTTGTGAAGTTGTCAAAAGTGCTGTGGATCGACCTGAATAGTCTGTTTGATATAATTGTACCAGCAGACCTGTGGGCAGAATGTAAGATAGTCATAGACTGGCCCACTAAGGAATACCCAAGAGATCCAAAGACAGGAGCTCCAGATCCGGAGGTCATGAAAAAGTATGAGCAGGTTATGGCCTTACCAAGAAACTGGTGCAGATCGGAGCTTCCGAATCCCCTCTACTTCCACGGACGGAGTGATCTCACAGTCACACACGCACACACACATTACACGCTGGTGGGGCCCATTACACCAACATTCATCCTACCACTCTATCCATGCCATGTACAAGGGGAAACACTTTCGATACCTAACCAATCTGCATGTACCCTGAGGTCAATGGCATCAACTAGTTGCTATAGATCTGGTGAAAACATTTCTTTACAATATGCAAATAAATTATACTGTGAAGCATTGAGTGTACAGCAGAAGCTACATTGTGCTTACCGACCAGAAGCTTCTGGTGTGGTTGAACAAATGAATGGTACCATCAAAAACAGAATTGGCAAAATTTGCCTAGCCACAGGAATGAAAGGGCCCGATGTCTTGCCTCTAGTCCTGATGACCATTAGGTCTACTCCAGACAGAACAACAGGTTTAAGTCCACATGAAATTATCATGGGACGTGCTATGAGACATGCATTTGTACCAGTCAACAAGCTGATGACTATGACTGATGACATGATTTTGGATTACTGTAAAGGCCTGGCTGACGCAGTTCATTCTGTGTTTCACCAGGTTGGAGAAGATGCCACCACACTTGAAAAGAAACCAGCCCATGATCTGAGCCCAGGGGACTGGGTAAGGATAAAAGTCCACAGAAGAAGGAATTGCCTGGTTCCAAGGTGGGGAAGGCCAAGACAAGTCATTCTGACCACAACGACTGCTGTGAAGTGTGCGCGAGTGAAAAATTGGATACATGCAAGTCACACACTGAGAGTTCCAAATCCAAGAGACGGTACTGGAAAGGAATACTTTGAAGAATCAGATTCCAGTGATGATGCAGACAGCGAGACAGTAAGAAGGAAAAAGAATCCTGAAAGTGGGGAAAGTGAGTCAAGATAAATTTTCATCCCACCAGAAGAGGTTCTGAAAAGAACAGTGCAAACCGCAGAAGCAAGTTCAGATTCTGAAGAAGTACCTGAGGTTCCAACTAACAGTGACCAACACAAAAAGAAAGAAAGAAAAGAAAAGAACATTCCAACAGAAGTGACACCTGAATCAAATGAGGAAATTGGACAAGTTCCACCTGAGATAAATATTGAAGAAGAAGGAACAGACAAAGTCAGAGAGGGACAGATTGCGGAAAAACCCCGAGGAGGTGTAGGGAACATCAACAACAAGCTAGGTGAAGGGACAAGTAGACAGCAAGAAGATTGCGTGTCGGAGACCCGAGGAGGGACAGAAGTGGGGAAATCTCAATTGGGGAAAAAGAGACTGTTGGAGAAAAGGAAGTTGTCGGAGAAAAGAAAATTGTTGATGAACAAGAGGCAACTGAGACAGAGTCTGATGAAAGTGACAATGAGATACATGGAGGACGAGTTCTAAGAAAGAGAACTTGGCTTGGAGAAAGAAACAATAAAGAAGGAAGACAAAAGAGAAATGCTAAAGGAGATCTTTGGCCCAATAAGATAATGAGACTGAGGTATCGACTGACACGAGTTAACTCTTCAAAGGCTGAACAGGTGAACAAAGTGTCAAGTCAGAATCCAACAAAAGAGGAAGAAACAAAGATACCTGAGAGAACTAAAAGAATACGAAAACCAAACCAGAGGTATAAGTCACCAGAATGGACGTATGTGGCACTGCCTGAACAAGGAGAAGAGGCAGACAGTCAAGGAAGTCCAGAGGAGGCTTTACTGAAAGTGGTTGCTGAAGAAGAAGCTGTGAGAATCCTGAGAGTTATCTTGTCCGATATTGGAGAAGAGACGGATGTTCAGGACCTGATACAGTTTGATGATGATGAAGAAACAGTGAAAAGTGATGAAAATCCAAATTGAGTAAATCCAAGGGAGTCTGAAGAAGAAAGTGAAGAAGTGAAATTAAGAACTAATAGATCGTAATAATCTGGTGGGTACTTGTTGCCCTAAAAGTTCGGTAGTGGCTAAGTCAAAAGACATGGTCAAATTAACCAAATGGCTAACACTGAGAATAATAAAAGTAGATGTACCTTTCTGAAAAGATGGTGCAAGATGTGCTGCTGCTGTACAGGATTATTAATGCTGCTTTGGAGCGTGCTTGCTCTACTGATTTCTTTTAGAGTCACTATAGACACTTTAGAAGGACATACTGAGAACAGGACTAATATAGGGAAGAGTTCACAGAAGATAGTTCCAACTGGAACTAGTAATGTACATATATATAAGGATAGGTCAATTAATGATTTTTCTAGCAATGTTTTTTCTAAATTGTTGTATGAATACGTAAAGACAATGGAAGTAAGTGATTGCTACGTTTGCATGCAATTACCTGCCTCTGTTTCGGAAGGAGTGACTTATCATCATCTTCCGGCTGCGTATGGAATTTCATGTAGTGTGTTGATTAGTATATTTTATCAGTTAGGGAAATTAGATTATAATATGTCTAATGTAGATAATATTCTTGGGCAATTACCTATAAATAAAGAACTGAATCCTGCAAAAGAAGCTAACACTTTAGGTGAGATTTTTTTTTTAGAAATTAAAGAATTAACCTTAGAATATGTTTTTAGGAACAATTTAACTTGCAGTTTGAAGGGAGAAGAGAAGAATTTTCTAGACATGGTTGAGAGAAGAAGGTTGAACATGCACAAGAAAGCAGAAGGGCATAAAATGAGTGAAACAGTGTGGGATATTGAGAAAGAAAAGGAATTGAAAAATGGAGCCAGTCCAACTATGGCTATAGATGCACCACAGAAAGGCAAACTATGCATTACCAGGAAGAGATCCCAGTATGATTATTATTTCATAGGGACTAGTGAGTGCCATGATACATACTTTATTGCAACCGGATGGGGATTTAGAGGAGGAGAAGATCCAGTGTTTCCGGGAGTGTATTATATTTGTGGGAACAAGGCTTATTACCGTTTGCCTGACCATTGGTTTGGCACATGTTATGTTGGCCTGGTCTTTCCAAAGATTTTTCACATGGATAGAGTAGAAAATGCTGAACAAACTAATCCATTAACATGGACAGAAATTGTAGGAGATATTTTTGGAGCTTTAATTCCAGCAGTGGGAATTTCTTTAAATGCCTTTGGCATTCGGAAGCTGTCAACAGTGGTGGATCGCTTGTCAACAAGCACCGCTGGAGGCTTTCTTTTGGTTAATACAGAAATGGTTGCTTTGCGTGCTATGGCGATGCAAAATCGACTTGCCCTTGACATTCTTTTGGCAAAAGAGGGTGGAGTCTGTGGAATGCTGAAAGTTCAACATTGTTGCACTTACATTCCTGATGAAAGCAAAGATCTAAAAGTTTATATCAAAAATATTACTGATTTACATGAAGAATTAGTACCACTGGAAGCTGAAAGTATCTGGACTAAAATGGCTAATAAGATGATTGCTATTAAGAATTTTGTAGCTAAAATAGGTAGTACCATTTTTGGTAAGATATTATTTCCATTAACCTGTGTAATTGTTGCATTATTGATCCTTAGATTAGGGTGTATGTGTTGTAGATATAGAAGAAATAAAAAGAAAATTACAAAAGAAAATGTTAAAAAGAGACAAAAGAAACCAGAAAGAGATCCACAAGAAATAGAATTAGAAGAAATGAGGGAAAGCATGTATATAGAAACTAAGAAAGAAGATGAGTTGGAAACAAGGGTTTGAAAAATGAACAAGAAGATATTTTGAATTTCTTCAAAAAGGGGAAATTAAATTGATTTTTGGGTTTTTGATTTTGTGGTGATAAGATATCACCAAAGGGGGGATTGATGGAGCAGGGTTTTTACTTTAAACCCGAATACCTGTTTCATTTTCGCATGTTATAATTAAAAGTACTACTGATTAATTATTAATCATTAAAAGTTTGTCGAGTCTTGTCTAACCAACCATATTAACAAAAGAATTACACGTGGAAATGCTATTGCATGGCTAAAATAATAAGTGAACTAAGTTGGTGAGCAAACTGACAGAAATAGATGTCGCTTATGTAATGTTATTGTGTTTTGCGCTTATAATTAATATGCATTAATGGCTTTTGATGTCGCAAATGGCTAGATAAATACATACACATAAGGGTATTAGCAAGGGAATAACACTGTATAATCATTTCCGTGCAGTAATTCTGTTTTATGTCTTATTTCACTTAAGTTGACCAATGTGGCCTACCAAAAGATGGCTACCACCCGCAGCCTGCATTCGAGTTAATGGAAATTTTGCAAAGAGGCTTCGCGCTGCCTGTGACCTTGCCCTCTTGACGAACTGAAAAGCCATGATCATGACGACAAGCCCAGAAAGTCTGCCAAGTGCCCCTGAACATGGAATTTGTTGCAAAACCGAAATATTGAATTTATGAACTTGTAATGATCCCACGACTGAGATACATTTTATCCAAAAGAGACATCCGTAGAAGTAACGAATTAGTAATGGACCCCTTATTTTCTATTCATTATTTGAGACGATCAATGTGTGAGAAAATCTTGCACTGTATCTCAATGTACCAAGACGACATTATTTCCGCAGTTCATCCGTTTTGTACGATATGATGGTTACATTTTGGAATGTAATTTTAGTATAAATATTAGTAGACTAGAGAGGTCTAGCGCCACTTCTTCCCGAACTGATGATCCGAGGTCCCGATGCTGACGGAGAGGACGGTGACTCTACATGACGGCTAGAAACTTTGATTGTCTTTACTGAGGACCGGTTCTGACTTAGGATCTGACATTTAGCCAGAATAGGTAAATATGAGAGAAATGAATTTGCATTTAATTGGCTTTTCTTACAATTTTAGATAAACAAATATTCTGTTTGAATCTCTGTGTCGGGTGGTTATTTCATTGTCATGTTTATTGAATTTATTTGCATATTGTAAAGAAATGTTTTCACCAGATCTATAGCAACTAGTTGATGCCATTGACCACAGGGTACATGCAGATTGGTTAGGTATCGAAAGTGTTTCCCCTTATACATGGCACGGATAGAGTGGTAGGATGAATGTTGGTGTAATGGGCCCCACCAGCGTGTGATGTGTGTGTGTGACTGTGAGATCACTCCGTCCGTGGAAGTAGAGGGGATTCGGAAGCTCCGATCTGCACCAGATGTGGGTCGCCTATCGGATGAGGGCTGGTAGGAGGTTGTGATGGCTCCACATGAGGCAGTTGTGGCAGCTCAATACATATGAATCCCACGTAAATACCTACATTGCACCTACAAGACAAGCATGAAACCCTGGTATTTCCAGTGAGAGTCATCTCCAGAATGCCAGTGATTCAGATAACCAGAGGGCACGTTCCACACAGAGTCTGGGTTTGCAGGAATCTTTGATGCTTTTAGGACGATATTTCCAGGACTACATTGAAGGTATTGAGCACCCACTTGAGCTTACCCCACAGATGGAGCTGCTTAACATTCTCTCCAAATCAGTTGTAAACAGATAACTGCAGGCATTTCTTCTCTTTGTGGCCAAGAAAGACCTAGTGGATAAGTGGTTAGACAGTGACCTCCTTGATCAGGAGGGTTGGGTTAGAGGAATGATTTAATACAGGCTCCTGAAGATCCCACTTTACAGAGCAGGGGGTGCCCAGGAAAATACCAGAGGATATGGGGGGGTCTGAAGCACTCACAGAGGCCTAGGAATAAAATAGGGGTCGACACCTCACCTTCCCCATGCCTTCTCTAATTAACGCAGACCAAAGTAATGCTTGGTGCGAGTATGGGTGCTTTCATCTTCCCCTGGACCATGTACTGTTGATAGGGCCGGATTCTTGACTACCTGATTGTCTCCAAGAATCCTCTCAGGTCGCCACGATCTTTTTATCTGCTAAATAGTGTAGAGGGGAGGAAATACAATTATCAAAACATAATCGACAAAATTAGATTTCATTTGGAAAGGACCACTGACTCCGAATCTAGAATTTGTAAGATTTTATTACAACCAAAAATAACTGCACATACAAACACCTTAGTACAAGGTGTAGAAGATAAATGGGCACTAATACAAATGCAAGCCTACGTAGGATTCTCATCCGACTCAAAACAAAAAGAATCACTGACTCTAAAAGCATCAAGAAAGCAATGGTTAAGCCAATGTCCAAATTAGGAATCATTAGTCTAAAAGAAAAAGGTTAGTCTATCCCTACACTAAGTCTAAAGTGACATCCCTACTTAACAAATTTCCCTCCCAGGCAAGAGAATAAAAGGTGTCAGAAGTAAAGACTTCCTAAGAAGTACCTTCACTTAGTCAGAGCTCGTTCTAAGATGCTCCTTCTAGCTTCCCGTCTAAACCTCAACTCCCCAACCCACCGGGCACTGTCCCTAATACAAAATCCCAAAAACGTAGAACACGCCCTTCGGCACACCTCTTCAGCCAGGTCTTCTTCCAGTACTTTTCCAACGCAACTTGTCTCGCATCCAACGACGGTTAGCTTGACCTTGAGTCCCAGGCACCTTCTCCGCTGAAAGTATCATCCTCACATTCCAAAGTACTCCCCTGTTGGCTTCTCGTAGCATCCTAACTCCTAAAACAAAGACCTAGTCTCACTAACGAGCTAAATGTCCTTGCACCTGCAACAGAAACATGGGAACGAAAACTTTTTCTCTTCTCTAAGATTTTCCTCATGCTACAACCCAAAGCCTTTACCAAGGGAAATCATTTTCGGCCTACAACGTTTAGCTAACATAAGAAAATGAACAGGCCTTTCTCTTTGACGTATATGCGATCAGGCCTTTACACTGTTAAACACACTATTAAATCACACTCTAAGCATTAGTTCATTATTTTCATATACGTGAGTAAGCAACTTGCACGTGTAACTTTAACATGGCACACGTTTAACCTAATACATTGCATTTCATAAACTAATCATTATGCATTTACTAAATACATTCACGATAATCTGCAACGTTGCTCTTCACGAAAAGCATTATTACATTTCTAATCACCTCTATGTTAAACAATTCTAATAATACATTTCTATGGCACTATTAGCCTACATCGATTAATATGCAGACGCTGACTAACGGTGAATATGATGCACCCCTACAAATTTCTGAATAACATGATGCTCTATCAGTTCCCCCCTTTGATGACAAATGTCATCACACAATTACTTCCCTTGGAGAAAGAACCGACCTAAACGGTGCTTGTTGCCATCCTCCCCCGTCGGAACCTCCCCATATTCTTGATATTCTGATATTGACTGTCCTGCAGTCTAGCCATTCGCACTTCACTCGCTCTGAGAGCTCTTTCAATTCTGTTTCCTCTGTACCACTTATAGGCTCTGATGAGACCCCACAAGCAGACCACGCAAACCACAACAATAATGAGGGTCTTGAGCACAAATCCAAGGAATCCATTTCCCAAATTCGCAAACCATTTTCCCACACGACCAAATCCTTTACCAACCTTTTCCCACACCCCTTCTTCAGTCAGATCCTCAATCTCTTGGTGAATCGTGGTAATGTTGTCTATATATCTCTCCAGATCCTTACTATTGTCTGGAATATACGTACAACATTCCTGAATTTACAATAATTTACAGACTCCGCCCTCTTTTGCCAATAATACGACTAAAGCAAGGCGATTCTGCAAAACCATCGTCCGTATCGATAACATCGCTCCATCCACCAATATCAATGACCTCGCCGTATTCATTGACAACTCATCAACCATGGTTGCCAGCCTTCTGATCTTCACATCATTCAAATCCACACCTAAACTCGGTATCATTGCACCAAAAACATCACCAATCACTGCTCCCGCACTCGCAGCTCTCCGTACTTCTTTAGAATGATGTCCAGTCTCCAAAAGCTCCAAATCTTCTGCATGATAGATTTTCTGAAAAATGATAGCCAAGTAACAGGTACCATACCAATTCGCAGGCAACCTCACATAGGCATTCTTTCCACACACGTAATAAACAGTTGGAATCACTTGCACCGAACCTTGCAAAAAGTTCTTAGCAGAATCCTCCATTGTAAAGATATGGTCACACGTACTTTGTCCTATCGAAACCTTTTCGTAGTAGGTCTGAGGACGTCTCACACACAACTTCCCCTTTTGCACCTGATCCAATGCTATGGGACCTTAACTCCCCTTAGATCTGTGTAATCTCTCCTCATCAGTCTAATCTACTGGACTATCTCCTGTGTTTCGTGTCTGTGTTAGTTTTTTATATCTATCCTCTACTTGACCTATAAACTTCTTTTCTGTATCTGACAATGAACATGTCAAATTATGTCGGTGATCATAAGCCGTATCCAATTCCAAAGATGATATGAAATACTTCCGGAGTCTGTCCCTTGACTTGTAATAATCGTATTTATTCAAATGCTTATAAGCTGGAACTTCAGGAAGTACTGCATCGTAATTGGAAAATAAATACTCAAACAGTTTTCTCTGATAAAAGATACTAAGCAACAAACTACAAGAAATTCCATAGGTTAGTGGAAGATGATGGTATCTAATACCCTCATCTACAGAAGAAGGCAACAGCATACACACATAGCAATCCTTCGCATCCATCGCATCCACATATTCGTACAACAGCTTTGCATATGCATTAAGCTTGAAGTCACTTCTAGATATATCTATGTGAAATCTACGACTCTCTTCGAGTAGCAAAGCTCTTTTAGCTCCTATTGTAACATCCATCTGACTAGAGGTGGTAGGTGTAGGTGTCCCCTGTACCCCCCCTCCTGCTCATGGGAAACGATATATGAAGCTACAACTATTACAACTATAGAGACGATCACCAACCCTAAGAGTGTGCCTATCACTAATTTAGCCCTACGGTGAGTATTTCCAGCATCTGCCATCTTTGCAAAGTTCTCAAAGTTCTTCGCTCAACAGCAACAAGTAAGAGTCTCTTTCTCCTCCAGATATTGCTTGCCAACCAGTTCAGACGACACTTGAAAAGCTGGAAATCCCCTTGAAATTTTCAGTCCCTTATTTACACAATCCACAAAAAGACTTCCCTAGCCCTCTTTCGTCGTCTTGCCGGAAAGTCCCTAAGTTTATTCTTCTTCCACTCGGGCTTAGGTTATCTTCTTGTTTGGACTTTTATGTACAATAAAGATTTTACTTTCAGTCCAAAACAAGATCAGCTCCCAAAATCTTGCAAAATTTCAAGACAAAGTACCACTAACTCTTCATGCGGTGGTACAATACCAAAAGTCGGAAAAAACAGCATCTCCAAGATCAATTCACGAATCTTGCTTAGAAGTGGTGGATCCGGAATATTGAGAGTCAGTATTCCTTCGATTTCCACCCCTGGAACCAGTAACAACACGTCTATTTTCAGGTTCGGAGAATTGCTGATCAGCGTCAAAGACCTCAGCCTCTCCGTGCTCAATACACCTGGCATCAGTCACAACGTATGTCCACTCTGGTGAGGCGTACCTTTGGCACGGCACTCTTGTTCTCCTTGACCTTCTCAGATTGACTTGAGCTTGCTCTTCGTCACTTTGTTCTGATTCAGACGTTTCAGAAACTGGGGCAAGATCTCTTTCAGGTGCCAATCTTAAGTTCAGCCGCTTCTGACTCACGGGCCAAACTCTTTCTGCTTCTGTGGCACTTCTGCTCTCCCTTCGAAATACCCTGTGCTCTACTTCCTTCTTCAGCAGAATTTGACTCTACTCCACCCACAGATACACTCTCTCCATCTGAGTCAAATTCGGGGCTTCGATTTGCACAACCCCTTTCAGCTCGATCTAGTGCACAACCAACTGCATCAGCAACCCTCACAGCTTGGCTTGCCCTCTCAGATGGCCCTGCCACCTCAGCTGGATTTTCATTTACGAGAGTGGCTGTATCTTCCATGGGTGCTGGAACTCTGCGGGTATGGGAGGCATGCAGCCAGTTCGGCAGTCCCCCACACTTCACTGCCGTGTTCATGACCAGTATTCCCTGGTACGGACCACGCCAACGAACATACAGGCAACTCTTCCTCACGTGTTTATGCACAAGCACCCAGTCTCCCGGGCACAAGTCGTGGCACAGGTCACTTGCGGCTGGAACAGCTGCTGCGTGCACCTGCTGGGACACAGAACGAACTACGTCAGCCAGTCCCTTACAGTAGTCGAGAATCAAGTCATCAGTGATGTTAATCAAAGCAGTAACAGGTATTGCTGGTACTTGCATTGCCCTCCCCATCAGAATTTCATGAGGTGACAACCCTGTCCTCCTATCAGGAACACTACGAAGACTCATGAGGACCAAGGGCAGTGCGTCAGGCCATTTCAGGGATGCCATCCGCGCTTTCAAAGTCCCATTAACTTGTTCCACAATCCCAGAAGCCTCTGGTCGATAACTGCAATGCAATCTCTGGTCCACATTCAAGGCGGCACAGAGCAATTTCATGATTTTGCTATGGAAGTGTGTCCCTCTGTCTGATTCCAAAGAGGTCGGGAAACCGAACCTCGGGATAAGCTCTCTCAGCAACAGTTTAGCTACAGTGAGTGTGTCACATCTACGTGTTGGGTAAGCCTCCACCCATCTTGAAAAGACACATACTACAACTAAAATGTACCTCAACCCATTGCATTTCGGCATCTCAATAAGGTCTAACTGCATCCTATTGAAAGGCCCTCCTGACCTCCCAATGTGACTTAAAGTCACAGCAGTTCTCTTTCCTGCATTCATCTGCTGACACGTAACACACCTCTGACATACAGCTTCGGCAACTGCACGAAACTTCAGATGGTACCACGTCTGTCTGAACCCTCGCACAATCGCATCTCTGCCAAGATGTACTGCACCATGTATCAATCTTGCCATTGGGCTCAATAGCCATTCTGGTAACACAGCTCATCCCTCACTCGAAACCCACACATCCACATCTCCCTTCTCACATCCCAGTCTTGTCCAGCCATCCCTTTCTTGATCAGAAACCTCATCCTGCAATCGTTATAGCTCCTCCCATGTATCGGCCATGGCTAACATCATGCTGAGATCGGTTCTTTCTTGGCTTTCTCCAGTATACCCTCCAGTAAATATGCATCCTTGCTCTGCACAAAACCGGGCAACTTCATCAGCGTAGTTATTCCCCATAGACACAAAGTCACTTCCTTTAGAATGGGCAGAACATTTGACAACAGCAATCTCTTTCGGACATTGTAATGCTTCCAACAACTGTCTCACATATTCCCCATTTCTGATGGGCGAACCTGAAGATGTCATAAACCCTCTCTGTGACCATAACTGTCCGAAATCATGAACGACACCAAACCCGTACAGACTATCGGTATAAATCGTTATCCGAATCTGATCAGCAGCCAAACAGGCACGGGTCAAGACAATGATTTCAGCTACCTGTGCGGAGTGTACTCCCTCTAAACAAACAGCTTCCACCACCCCTGTGATGGTACACACAGCAAACGCTGCTCTCAATCGACCGACATTGTCTCTTAGACATGAACCGTCCACAAAGAAAATTTCATCAGGGTCAAGGAGCGGTTCATCAACAATGTCTGGTCTCGGTTTGGTGCACAGTTCAGTCACATCGAGACAGTCGTGATCCTCACAATCTTCATCATCTACATTTGGAATAGGCATCAATGTCGCAGGATTTAAAACAGAACACCTCTTCAAAGTCACATTTTCAGCAGCAAGTATAACTTGCTCGTAACGTGTCAACCTGTTGTTCGTGAGGTGCTGTGTTTTAGTCCTTGTCATCAACAGTTCAACAGAGTGTGGCACATAAACTGTAAGTGGATGTCCCATTACAATACTCTCACATCTTTCAATACTGACACCTGTTGCAGAAACAGACTTAAGACATCCAGGCAACGCAGAAGCTACTGGATCTAAAGTAGCTGAAAAGTAGGCAACTGCTCTACGGACACCTCCATGATTCTGAGTCAAAACTGACAATGCACAACCTTCTCTCTCGCAACAGAACAATGTGAATGCCTTGTTGTAATCAGGCATCCCCAGAGCTGGAGCGCAACACAGGGCTTCTCTCAGCCTCAAAAATGACCTCAAGCAGTCTTCGTCCCATGGTACCGGATCACTCACATCCTTGTGCGTCACCCATTGCAAGGGCTTCGCTTCGAAGAAGAAACTGGGAATCCACTGGTGACAATAGCCAACCATCTCCAAAAACATTCTGACTTCTCTCTGGGTGGTGGGCACAGGCATATTCATAATGGCCTCAATGCGATCTGGTGACACCTTTCTCTTGCCCTTCTCAATCCTGTGACCCAAATACTGCACTTCACTCAAGCAGTACTGCAACTTGCTCGGAGACACCTTGTGTCCATTCTCTGCCAAATGATTCAGTAAGGCAATGGTATCGATCCTGCAAGCGTCTTCAGTTTCTGAAGCAACGAGCAGGTCATCGATGTATTGCACCAGAATGGAGTTCTGCGGCAACACAAGACTTTCAAGATTCTTCTTCAAGATCTGATTAAAGATCGATGGACTCTCTGTGTACCCTGTGGGATACAACACCACGTTAACACACGGTTCTCCAGCCAGAAAGCAAAAATAAATTGGCTTTCCTCATGGAGTGGGATTGAGAAGAATGCTTGACACAAGTCAATCACTGTAAACCACTCAGCTTCACATGGAATCTGAAACAGAATTACAGACGGATTCGGTACCACCAGACAACATGGAACAACTATCTCATTGATTTTTCACAGGTCTTGCACGATCCTGAATTTCCCACTCGGTTTCTGTAATCCCATGATAGGTGAACTACATTGGCTACCCATGATCTCTTTCAAAATTCCCTGCTTGATCATAGACTCAATTACAGGTTTGATCCCTGCAATTGACTCAGGTGACAAATTGTACTGAGGCGTCCTAGGAATTTCTACATTCGGCTTGACCTGTATCTTCACTGGATCTACACCCTTGACCAATCCGATCTCTTCTCCACTCAGGTCCCACACATCAATTGACACAGAATCCCTCAAATCAAGTGGAAGCTCCTCCACTGTCAGCGCCAGGTACATTTCTATACACACGCGCTGATTCGCAACCTTAAAGGTCGCATCATCATCCTTTGTCTGTACTTCAACTCCCTTTGGTGTGCAATAGATGGAGCAATTCAGCTTGCACAGCAGATCTCTTCCTAACAGGCAAACTGGACTTGAGTCGCACACCACGAACTGGTGTCGATCTTTGAAAGTTCCTATTCTCACAGGAATCGGCTCTGTCAGTGGGATAGTCAGTTTCCTATTTGCTACACCAACAACTTGGATCGATTGTCCCGAGAGGGGTAGGTTGGGGACTACTGCTGATCTTACAGTAGACCGGGTAGCGCCAGTGTCAACCAAAAAGGTGGTAGGGTGACCATAGATGTCTGCTTCTACAAATGGTCCCCTCTGGTCTACCTCCAAGACTGCTCCAAGCGTGCAGTCTTTCTCCCCTCTCAGGCACCGTCATGCCAACGGATCTGGACAAACTCCTCACACCCTTCAAACAGGGGCATCTGTTGGTAAGTTTGGACTCCTTGCTGAGCATTTTGAACCCTAGGTGGCTGAGGAACTTGCACTTGCGGACTATTAGTCCACCCTTTGACCATCCGAGGTCTAGTTACATTGGGAACCATTTCAGGTACAGGGACCTGAACTATCTCAACTTCTTGCTGCACCTGATTCATCGGGTTCAAGGGACACTCGCGTTTCCAGTGTCCAACCTGGTGACAAAGATGACACGCAGTGGTCTTTTTCAATGTCGCCACATCCATCCCTGTCTTAGGATCAATTTACTTGAGTCTTCCCTGACCTTGGACATTCTGATTTCCTCCCTGGTTATTTCCCTGCTTCCTTCCTAACGTCCCTCCATTAGGCTGTCCCTGAGCCGTTTGCATCTGAACAAGCATTAATTTGTCTTTCAGCTTCCTGTGCTTCGATTCTATCTCATCACTACAGTACCTGGCATACCGCAAAATCTCATCCACCGGCTTGTTCTGCCAACAAATCAAATGCTGTTGTATCCTGAGACTAACCTCTGGCCTCAATCCCAACACAAACTTCGAAACAAACTGTCCCATGTCTTTTGTATCCAAGACATCCAATCCACTGTACTGCTTAAAGGCCTGCAAAACTCTCTCATAAAACTCATGCACTGTCTCCTTTGGCTCTTGCACTGTCCGATCTATCTTGACCCAATCAATATCCTGCAGTGAAATTTTCGACTTCAACCATGTGATCACCTCTTCGAACTTCTTCATGGCTGTAGGTGACGGACCATTCGAAACTGGATCCCTGTCAGGCTCCCAAGTTGGCCACTCAACCGCAATCTTACATGCCGACCATAAGTCGCTTGGAACCACAATGCAAACAATGTATTCAAGTCGACCAACAACACCTTCGAGATTTTGACGAACCGATCAACCTGCTTATACCACTCCACGGAGAAAATCATTCGTAAATGCAGCCAAATCACCCCTACTCCAAGGCACATGCACATAGCCTCCTTTCTGTACCTCTCGTAAAGGGACATTTCCTACATCCATCATCCCCCCACCTGGAGGTGGCGTCTCTCCTATTGTTCTTCTAGAACACTTCTTCCTGGACCACCTTTCTTCCCACTTGTCAAGCATGATCCATGCACGCATTGCTATAATCAAATCTTTGATATGGGTCCTCAATCCCATGACCCTTTTCTCTTCCAATTCTTGGTCGCTATACTGCAATCTATGGCTTCCCTGCAACGATTCCGTTTTAGACAGGTCCACATCATACTTCTTAGCCAAATCTGACAACTTCTCATGTGCAGTTCTTGCCTTGTGAGTCACATCCTTTGCCACAAACAGTAACTCGTCTTGCTCGTACATGTACGTTCTTTCAAGAGGTAAATTTCCACTTATTATCTCATCTACTTCTGCTTTCAACCTTACAACATCGAACATCCTCCTTTTCAAGGCTCCCT
The DNA here is from genome assembly GCF_964204655.1 of Triturus cristatus. Taxonomy (NCBI): domain Eukaryota; kingdom Metazoa; phylum Chordata; class Amphibia; order Caudata; family Salamandridae; genus Triturus; species Triturus cristatus. The sequence goes on from NC_140593.1 coordinate 460,449,115, forward strand.
TCAGTACTTCTCGACATGCTGCTCCATTCCGTTAATCATACTCGCATTTCCGTTCCTGCAATCTACTCTCTTCTGACATGCTCATAGGAACAGAACGATTTGCTACAGTGCCTTGTTCACTTTCTACAGTTCTCTCACTCTGATTCTGATTTCTCACTGGCGGGGCCCACATCCTCAAATCTGATCTTGACTCGGCCAAAGACCTCGGCTTCACTGGTCTCACATCCACCTGTCCCCTAGAGGAGTCAGCAGTGGCTGGCAATGGTGTACTCCATTCTATAGGCTTTGGCGTCTGCTCCATTCCACTCACTGATCCATTTCCCTCCACCACACTCCTCGCTCCTACAGATGACTGTACTGAACTCCCAACCCTCTCCTGATCTGGGTCGTAAACGGAAACAATGGGTCCAATGGTAACCGGTACCTTTAAAGCATCCGGTAACCTCACACCTCTCCCAACCTCAGTGTTTATTACGGGCTGATTTTTCACGCCCTCAGTCCCTGTCGAGATTTTCCCTTCTACTCTCACCTCTGACTGGGTCTTTAATCCACTAGTCCCTTCTACTTGAGCCGACTTCACGTCATAGGAATCTGGTCTCTCAGACAACAACCTCTCTAGTAGGCTGTCATCTGTATCACTGTCATCATCATCCGCACTCTTTACCTTTGAGCCGTCAGTCTTCACCAGTAATGGATACAACCGGACCATTCGAAACTGGATCCCTGTCAGGCTCCCAAGTTGGCCACTCAACCGCAATCTTACATGCCGACCATAAGTCGCTTGGAACCACAATTCAAACAATGTATTCAAGTCGACCAACAACACCTTCGAGATTTTGACGAACCGATCAACCTGCTTATACCACTCCACGGGGAAAATCATTCGTAAATGCAGCCAAATCACCCCTACTCCAAGGCACATGCACATAGCCTCCTTTCTGTACCTCTCGTAAAGGGACATTTCCTACATCCATCATCCCCCCACCTGGAGGTGGCGTCTCTCCTATTGTTCTTCTAGAACACTTCTTCCTGGACCACCTTTCTTCCCACTTGTCAAGCATGATCCATGCACGCATTGCTATAATCAAATCTTTGATATGGGTCCTCAATCCCATGACCCTTTTCTCTTCCAATTCTTGGTCGCTATACTGCAATCTATGGCTTCCCTGCAACGATTCCGTTTTAGACAGGTCCACATCATACTTCTTAGCCAAATCTGACAACTTCTCATGTGCAGTTCTTGCCTTGTGAGTCACATCCTTTGCCACAAACAGTAACTCGTCTTGCTCGTACATGTACGTTCTTTCAAGAGGTAAATTTCCACTTATTATCTCATCTACTTCTGCTTTCAACCTTACAACATCGAACATCCTCCTTTTCAAGGCTCCCTTCAGTACTTCTCGACATGCTGCTCCATTCCGTTAATCATACTCGCATTTCCGTTCCTGCAATCTACTCTCTTCTGACATGCTCATAGGAACAGAACGATTTGCTACAGTGCCTTGTTCACTTTCTACAGTTCTCTCACTCTGATTCTGATTTCTCACTGGCGGGGCCCACATCCTCAAATCTGATCTTGACTCGGCCAAAGACCTCGGCTTCACTGGTCTCACATCCACCTGTCCCCTAGAGGAGTCAGCAGTGGCTGGCAATGGTGTACTCCATTCTATAGGCTTTGGCGTCTGCTCCATTCCACTCACTGATCCATTTCCCTCCACCACACTCCTCGCTCCTACAGATGACTGTACTGAACTCCCAACCCTCTCCTGATCTGGGTCGTAAACGGAAACAATGGGTCCAATGGTAACCGGTACCTTTAAAGCATCCGGTAACCTCACACCTCTCCCAACCTCAGTGTTTATTACGGGCTGATTTTTCACGCCCTCAGTCCCTGTCGAGATTTTCCCTTCTACTCTCACCTCTGACTGGGTCTTTAATCCACTAGTCCCTTCTACTTGAGCCGACTTCACGTCATAGGAATCTGGTCTCTCAGACAACAACCTCTCTAGTAGGCTGTCATCTGTATCACTGTCATCATCATCCGCACTCTTTACCTTTGAGCCGTCAGTCTTCACCAGTAATGGATACAACCGGACCATTCGAAACTGGATCCCTGTCAGGCTCCCAAGTTGGCCACTCAACCGCAATCTTACATGCCGACCATAAGTCGCTTGGAACCACAATTCAAACAATGTATTCAAGTCGACCAACAACACCTTCGAGATTTTGACGAACCGATCAACCTGCTTATACCACTCCACGGGGAAAATCATTCGTAAATGCAGCCAAATCACCCCTACTCCAAGGCACATGCACATAGCCTCCTTTCTGTACCTCTCGTAAAGGGACATTTCCTACATCCATCATCCCCCCACCTGGAGGTGGCGTCTCTCCTATTGTTCTTCTAGAACACTTCTTCCTGGACCACCTTTCTTCCCACTTGTCAAGCATGATCCATGCACGCATTGCTATAATCAAATCTTTGATATGGGTCCTCAATCCCATGACCCTTTTCTCTTCCAATTCTTGGTCGCTATACTGCAATCTATGGCTTCCCTGCAACGATTCCGTTTTAGACAGGTCCACATCATACTTCTTAGCCAAATCTGACAACTTCTCATGTGCAGTTCTTGCCTTGTGAGTCACATCCTTTGCCACAAACAGTAACTCGTCTTGCTCGTACATGTACGTTCTTTCAAGAGGTAAATTTCCACTTATTATCTCATCTACTTCTGCTTTCAACCTTACAACATCAAACATCCTCCTTTTCAAGGCTCCCTTCAGTACTTCTCGACATGCTGCTCCATTCCGTTAATCATACTCGCATTTCCGTTCCTGCAATCTACTCTCTTCTGACATGCTCATAGGAACAGAACGATTTGCTACAGTGCCTTGTTCACTTTCTACAGTTCTCTCACTCTGATTCTGATTTCTCACTGGCGGGGCCCACATCCTCAAATCTGATCTTGACTCGGCCAAAGACCTCGGCTTCACTGGTCTCACATCCACCTGTCCCCTAGAGGAGTCAGCAGTGGCTGGCAATGGTGTACTCCATTCTATAGGCTTTGGCGTCTGCTCCATTCCACTCACTGATCCATTTCCCTCCACCACACTCCTCGCTCCTACAGATGACTGTACTGAACTCCCAACCCTCTCCTGATCTGGGTCGTAAACGGAAACAATGGGTCCAATGGTAACCGGTACCTTTAAAGCATCCGGTAACCTCACACCTCTCCCAACCTCAGTGTTTATTACGGGCTGATTTTTCACGCCCTCAGTCCCTGTCGAGATTTTCCCTTCTACTCTCACCTCTGACTGGGTCTTTAATCCACTAGTCCCTTCTACTTGAGCCGACTTCACGTCATAGGAATCTGGTCTCTCAGACAACAACCTCTCTAGTAGGCTGTCATCTGTATCACTGTCATCATCATCCGCACTCTTTACCTTTGAGCCGTCAGTCTTCACCAGTAATGGATACAACCGGACCATTCGAAACTGGATCCCTGTCAGGCTCCCAAGTTGGCCACTCAACCGCAATCTTACATGCCGACCATAAGTCGCTTGGAACCACAATTCAAACAATGTATTCAAGTCGACCAACAACACCTTCGAGATTTTGACGAACCGATCAACCTGCTTATACCACTCCACGGGGAAAATCATTCGTAAATGCAGCCAAATCACCCCTACTCCAAGGCACATGCACATAGCCTCCTTTCTGTACCTCTCGTAAAGGGACATTTCCTACATCCATCATCCCCCCACCTGGAGGTGGCGTCTCTCCTATTGTTCTTCTAGAACACTTCTTCCTGGACCACCTTTCTTCCCACTTGTCAAGCATGATCCATGCACGCATTGCTATAATCAAATCTTTGATATGGGTCCTCAATCCCATGACCCTTTTCTCTTCCAATTCTTGGTCGCTATACTGCAATCTATGGCTTCCCTGCAACGATTCCGTTTTAGACAGGTCCACATCATACTTCTTAGCCAAATCTGACAACTTCTCATGTGCAGTTCTTGCCTTGTGAGTCACATCCTTTGCCACAAACAGTAACTCGTCTTGCTCGTACATGTACGTTCTTTCAAGAGGTAAATTTCCACTTATTATCTCATCTACTTCTGCTTTCAACCTTACAACATCGAACATCCTCCTTTTCAAGGCTCCCTTCAGTACTTCTCGACATGCTGCTCCATTCCGTTAATCATACTCGCATTTCCGTTCCTGCAATCTACTCTCTTCTGACATGCTCATAGGAACAGAACGATTTGCTACAGTGCCTTGTTCACTTTCTACAGTTCTCTCACTCTGATTCTGATTTCTCACTGGCGGTGCCCACATCCTCAAATCTGATCTTGACTCGGCCAAAGACCTCGGCTTCACTGGTCTCACATCCACCTGTCCCCTAGAGGAGTCAGCAGTGGCTGGCAATGGTGTACTCCATTCTATAGGCTTTGGCGTCTGCTCCATTCCACTCACTGATCCATTTCCCTCCACCACACTCCTCGCTCCTACAGATGACTGTACTGAACTCCCAACCCTCTCCTGATCTGGGTCGTAAACGGAAACAATGGGTCCAATGGTAACCGGTACCTTTAAAGCATCCGGTAACCTCACACCTCTCCCAACCTCAGTGTTTATTACGGGCTGATTTTTCACGCCCTCAGTCCCTGTCGAGATTTTCCCTTCTACTCTCACCTCTGACTGGGTCGGTAATCCACTAGTCCCTACTACTTGAGCCGACTTCACGTCATAGGAATCTGGTCTCTCAGACAACAACCTCTCTAGTAGGCTGTCATCTGTATCACTGTCATCATCATCCGCACTCTTTACCTTTGAGCCGTCAGTCTTCACCAGTAATGGATACAACCGGTCTCCCTCTATTGTTTGCACTCTCCAGCTTTTCTCTTCTGCATCCCACCTCGCATCCTGAAATACCTTAATCGACTTCTTCACCCTTTCTTGACTTCGATCTCTTTTCCTATCATGCGCTGCTTTAATCCATGTATGCAACGCCTCAAACTGAGTTGGTCTCGGCAAAGGTCGTAGTGCTGCCATCACAGATTTCAACTTATACAACACTTCCAACCTGAAGGAGCCATATCGTGGGAAAGCCAGTTCTCCCTCGCCTTGGGTCATTTTATGCCAATTTTCAAGCCAATTTCTGGTATGCAATCCTACATTTCTTGCCATATAATGTGCCGGAGTATCCTCGGGAGGGGCTTCTTCTCCCCCACGAGTAACCACATGTTTATCACCTCTACATAATTCTCAGAAAACCTTAAAACATTTCATGATGAACAGTTTACTCTCGCTCACAATGTTTTCGTTCACTTCCTGATGTCAAATCCACCAATAGCAGCTCGTCTCACACCAACTGACCTATCGTAGCGCGACACCTTCTGACGTCGCTTCTCCTCTGCTCGCAGCAGTAGCCCTCCTTCACAATTCACGTCTCACCCTTGCATTCATCCCATTCACATGCTGAAATAACCGTTTGTCCCAAACAGGTTACTTCTCTGACTGTCCGTCCACAGTCTCTCGAAATTGTCGACCTCAACTAGCAACTGCCCGACGCAGAACGACCAGACAATCACTGATAGGTTTCAATTACTCAAATTGCACGTACAGCAACCCACGACCAGCATCGGTTCCTCACACATTCGCACCCCCTATCTCGGTCCGGGTAATCGATGACATCTCACGATCCCCTTTCGGTGGTCAACAAAATCTACCTTGGGTGTCTTCTACACCACAATCACTTAAGCTACTCGTCGAGCCTATGATTTTCCCGGGCTGCGCGCGCTCACAGCCTGATCTCACAATCACTCAACACTCACTCCAACTCCGCAAGACATCACACAACAAATCAACACCGCAATCTACAAACATCTCACCCTATTCATACTCACTCCTCCACGAACTGCTGCTTTCCGCCGTACTGCTACTCTCCATCAACCGCCGTCGTCCGCCGCTCGCCATCCGATGAGTCACCATCACTTGACTTGACTTCTATGGGCCTCGAGAATCTCTTATCCTGATCTATATCTCCCCTCACTATCAGAGATAACCATCCTACTCTGCTACCAACTGATAGGGCCAGATTCTTGACTACCTGATTGTCTCCAAGAATCCTCTCAGGTCGCCAGGATCTTTTTATCTGCTAAATAGTGTAGAGGGGAGGAAATACAATTATCAAAACATAATCGCCAAAATTAGATTTCATTTGGAAAGGACCACTGACTCCGAATCTGAAATTTGTAAGATTTCATTACAACCAAAAATAATTCCACATACAAACACCTTAGTACAAGGTGTAGAAGATAAATGGGCACTAATACAAATGCAAGCTTACGTAGGATTCTCATCCGACTCAAAACAAAAAGAATCACTGACTCTAAAAGCATCAAGAAAGCAATGGTTAAGCCAAAGTCCAAATTAGGAATCATTAGTCTAAAAGAAAAAGGTTAGTCTATCCCTACACTAAGTCTAAAGTGACATCCCTACTTAACAAATTTCCCTCCCCAGGCAAGAGAATAAAAGGTGTCAGAAGTGAAGACTTCCGGGGGGCGTGGTTTGGACGCCGGGAGAAATGGCGGCGTAGAGTTTCACTCCTCCCGTGGCGACCAGCTCAATAAACATTTTGAAACACCTAGATTGCGGCAAAACTGCTTTGAGGACGGATTCGGGGATCGGAAGTGTGGGTCCCACTCGAGGCTGGATCCTGGGACATTACGAGGCTCCGACGGGGAGAAACATGTGAGAGCCCTGACACCAGAAACCCTGCCGACAACGAGAGGGCCGCGGAGCTCCCGCAACTCCTGCGGCGGTTGAGCCCGTGGTAGCTGTTTGCCTACCTGCATTGGGAGGAACTAGGCTTCCGAGGCCACCGAGTGAGTACGGACGTGAGCGCGCTGTTCACCACCGCCTTCTAATGCCGATCTCTGCTGCCCGGGCACACGGCGCATACAAAATGGCGGACGCGCCTAAAGCCTAAACTTAAACGCAGACACATTTATACACATAATAAGAACTGCGCTTACTCTGCAGCAACGAGCAAGTATTCGCGCTGCCGCTGACCCCATGATGTGGTACCCCTGAGTCACTTGTGGTATCCTTGAGTCACCTGTGCTTCCTCATTGTGGTGAAAACCGAAGACCTCACAAAATGGCGGGCCCGCTAACGGGCGCGTTCACGGCTTAAAATCGAGTCTCTGAGGGGCTGTTGCAGTTTAATGTGTATGAGTATAGCGCTTGGAGGGGGCACATGCAAGCGATTTCCTGGCCCGGCTACCTGAAGCTTGATGAGGCATGTGTGCAAAACCACAATAACAGTGCGAGTGCGTGAAGAAGGCAATATACGAGAGCTTGTATGAAGACAGGCTATATTGTGATGGCAGGCGGAATGGTACAGTCACATCCTCTGGTTTGGACCCTCTGAGCCCTCTGATCTGAGTCCGCACAGACCATATGCCCTAGGAAGGGCTTCGGTAACCTCCACTCCCTCTATGATCAGGGGTTGCGCTCTAAATTGAAGGTGGTCATCCCGGCATACTGCACACTGCTCATCCTACGCATCCTCATTAGCATCCTCACTAGCCCTTGGGATTACCACTGGGCCTGTCGCTCAGAAGGTGAAGTAGAGAAACTCTGTGCAAGTACTCCGCTGCAAGTGTCATTATGGGCGAAAAAGAAGCAAAAAATCTTGTAGTGAAGATTGCTATCTATATACGTACAATGCTAGGTTGGCACAACCGCGTTAGATGTTAGAAAGCCATCTTGCCGCTTTTGCTTCTATTGCACGCGACACTGTAGTCACATGTTGTTAATTGAGAAATGCTTGCTCGGCTTTGCTTCGCGTGGGAACTGTCTGTTGTTCGCGTCCCGAACAGTGAGCAGCGACCTTGGTCTGAACATTGTGTAAAGAAACAGTCTGGGTCGCTAGACGGTGCATGTTGTTGGGTTCAGGTTGATTGGCCCACTATTTAGCCAAAACACGCACGCAGCTGCAAATACCTGAAAGTCGGGTGCTTTTAATATTGCAGTGTTGCATGTTTTTCATTGCATTCGGAAGAAGAGCTTTCCCAGGAGCAGAGTCTAGCTGATCCTGTGATGTGATTCCACTAAGCTGATCTTTACGGTATGGGGTTCCCCATTCAAGCCTAGAGACCTTTTATTAGTAATAATAATAATATTAGTTTACTAGCGAAAGGAAGGTGGCTGATATCCACTGTCATTTTATTATGATTACTCCTTTCATTTTCTATGGTATTGTAACTATGCTGATGGTTTTGATCTTAATCATTTGTCTGCTTATGTTAGCCAAAGTACTGAATCTTAGGACACGAGGTTTATAAAATAAACTCTTTAAACTTTACCGTGTCTCTGTTTATTCTGTTGTGGACTAATATGAGAATAATTACGAACAGGTATTTCTGATTCACACCATTCCTGAGAATATCCTAAGTCGCTTGTTCTGGGTTGTCTATACATTGTGACCGCCGAGATAAAACTTGGATAAAGAATGGGACACTGATGCTGGTCGGATAAGGGGTTCTGGGGTGAGTTTTTGGTACACCACAATTCACTGAGGTCCTGGTTTCCTGTGCATAGTTCTGTGCATAAGCAGAATCCCTGCAACAATCTTAAGAGGCTCAAGGCCGAACCTCCTAACCCGATCTCACCTATCAAGGGCAGGAAGGACGTCAACGACACAATGGATATCATATTAAATAAACTTGAGGAAGTACATGACCTTGCGAAATCCACAAAGGAGGAAATCGTGGCAATTAGGAAAGATATTCGAGATACCAACTCTAGGCTCATGGAAACAGAATCAAGGATCAGCCATCTAGAAGACTCGGATACAAAGATCTGCAAAACTCTTAAAAGCCTTTCTATATCCTCAGAACAGATGACAAAGAAACTGTTCGAGTTGGAAGATAGGAATCGAAGGGGGAACCTCCCTATATTTGGAATACCGGAAGGCTCAGAGGAAGCCTTCAGCTCATGTGTTTCCTTCTTGGAGTCATGGTTCTCGCAAGCAACCAACCTCACTTTTCATCAACCGCTCGAATTCGACAGGGTGCACAGAGTTCCCGGTAGGATCACGTCGAGCCAAAAAGGTCCCAGGCCCATCGTCTGTAAACCCCTGAGATATCAGCATGTGGAGCAAATTTTATCCTTTGTGCGCAAAAACAACCACATTATGTGGAAATCAAACAAGATCTTCATCTCGCAGGATTACAGTAAGGAGACTGTTGATGTGAGAAAGGCCTTTCTTGTTCTTCGCCCGAGGCTACGGTCGCTGGGCCACCAATTCGGATTCATAGGTCCAGCAAGATTTCGTGTGCTTATTCAAGGTACTCCTCAGATCTTCACGGACCCACAAATGCTCAGAAGGCTCTTAGACGGCCCAGACGATCTCCATATGGACACGACGACGCTGGTCTCCGCAGCTGCTCCTAAATGAGTATCCTTTTCCTTAAGCAGGTCTCTGATATCATATACCGAAAGAGTTCTCTATCCTCCAGCTGCCAGCTGTCTGAGTTGTATCCCGCATAATTGCAATGTACATTGCTCAGTTGTTAAGTTGCTCTGTTGCAAAGATAGGTCCTTAATAATGATCTAGTCCTACGTAAGACAATGTTGTGGGGAGGGGGGAGCCCTGCCTCTATGCCTCTATGTTTTCAGGTTATTTTGGGCTGAGTGTATTGTCCTAGATTCACCTACAAATCTGCTCTGAACATTAATGGCACAGCCTTTCAAAGTAGCTGTGCTCACTCCGTACCCCACCTGAAATGTGTTACTCTCGGAGATGGGTTATACAGGTGAATGTAGTAAATCTGTAGCAAAGAAGATTGTAGTAAGTAAGCAAACTATTTCAAAGGTGACACGACTCGCTGTACCTATACCACATGTGATCTTAAAGTATAATGGTTTATGAATGCACTGCTTCCGGCAACCAATGTTCAACGATGTTTCAATTGTTGATCCAGTTTCCAAATATCAATATGGTTTCTGTTCAAGGCCATGGGAGGGACACTGTTTTTTCCTTGTCACCATGCCTACTACTTTCTTTCGGGGTGGGATGGATGGGTTGGGAGGGGTGGGGAGTGGGGGAGAATTGGGGGGAGGGTAGGGTGGGGTAAGAGTTTGGAATTTATTTTGGTTCTTGTCTATGTTTTTATTATTTACTGCATACCAGGATCAGGCTGCCCACATTGTCAGTACTCTGAAGACGTTCTCTATTGCTCCACAATGAATGCTGTCTTTATCCCTATTGATGCTCTGCTTTTGCAGGTTCAGGTATTGTTATCTACATCATACAAACACCGCTGTACTTTAGTCAGGATCGGTCGCGGATCCTATGAGCACTCTGCCTATCTGACTGGATACGATCTTCCATTAATTCTCTATGTCACTACCCACAATTGACACATCGCTCGGCATAGCGAAGGTGGACAACCTGAAAATACTCTCACTTAATGTTAAAGGTCTTAATCAACCTGTTAAACGTCAAAAAGTCCTAGATTACCTACGCAGACAAAAGGGGGATATTGTCCTACTGCAAGAATCTAAAATCGATGCGAAACTATTTAGTACACTTAGGAACAAATTCTATGTCGAAGTGGCAGGATCGGAGGCAATAGGCAAGAAAAATGGCGTCTTAACATTAATAGCAAAAAAAAACAATGTTGACTTCCTCTCCTCCACGGCTGACACTAAGGGGAGGTGGGTCACAACCAAGTTGCTCAAAGATGATACTGGATTCTATGTTACGAATGTTTATGCTCCTAACACATGTGATTTAAGTTTTTGGTCAGACCTCACTAAGCAAATTGATAACATTCCGGACTCAGCTATACACATTCTCGCAGGGGATTTCAATCTACCCTTCGACCCAACTCTTGATAGGGATTCCCGATGCACCTTCTGTGGCAGTAAGTCTCACAAGGCCTTCACTAACCTCTGTACCCGATTTAACTTAGTGGACTCATGGCGGTTGCAAAACCCTGATGGGAGAGACTACACATTTTACTCATCTCCACACGATTCGTTCTCCCGTATCGATTACTTATTTATCACGAAAAATGGCATCCCCAGAATAGAGGAGACAACAATAGAACCAAGGATTATATCTGACCATTCGTGTATATCACTGTCCATTTCTAATGTGAAATCGTCTACCCGTCAATCAATTTGGCGGCTCAATGAGGAGGTACTCGAAAAGGAGCAGCATCGGTCTACCATTGAATCAGCCATTAAAGATTACCTGGAACATAACATTAGGGGGGACACCACTGATCTGACCCGTTGGGAAGCACTAAAAAGTACTGTTAGAGGGGTCATTATCAAAATTAGGTCAGCTATGAACAAGAATCATAACAATGCTCTAGAAAAACTAGAAAGAGAAATATCTGCCCTAGAGAATAGACATCTGCTTGATAGGAAAAAAGATACACTGAATAAGTTGGCCAATAAGAAATATGAATACAACAAAATAATAAGTGAAAGAGCAGGGGTCTGGCTGAATAGGAGGAAACAATTTAAGCTATGTGAATCAAATAAGGCTGGGAAGAGTCTGGCTGCTTATCTCAAATTTAAGGTACAGGAAAACACGATAAACCCCATTTAAGATCAATCTGGGGTGGCCCACTCAGATCCTGTCAAGATCGCAGATATATTTAAAGATTTTTATGAGCGTCTCTATGCAAAGAACTAGAGGTGGAGGAAACCAAATTTCAGGACTACTTAGGGGAATGCGAGCTACCGTCTCTCTCCCTTGCTGATCAAACCGATCTTAATAACCCAATCACGATCCAGGAGATTGAAAAGGCTATCAAATCGTTAAAATGTGGAAAGGCCCCCGGACCAGACGGGTTCACTGCTAGATTCTATAAGTGCTTCTCCTCTCTCCTATCACATCCACTCCTACACCTGTTTCAGGAAATCAATAGTACAGTGGAAGCGAAAGGCACACTATCTGAAGCTATAATTGCCGTACTGCCCAAAGAAGGGAAAGACCCAATACTCCCTAAAAACTATAGGCCTATCTCTCTTATTAACCTTGATTGTAAGCTCTTAGCCATGATCTTAGCCAACCGCATCCAGAAAGTTCTGCCCAAACTTATCCACCCCTCCCAGGCAGGTTTCTTGAAATATAGGTTATCCAGTGACAATACCAGGACATTAGCACATGTACTCGAAAAGGCGAAGCTTCTTACCACCCCCACTGTAGCAATTACGCTCGATGACGAAAATGCAGAGACAAAGTAGACTGGACATATCTGGAGGCAGTGTTAAATAAATTTAACCTAGGTACGTCCTTCACGGAGATGGTGATGTCCCTTTATTCCTGCCCCTCTGCCAGAGTTAGAGCGGGAGGCTCGTTCTCCTCATCATTCCGATTACAGCAAGGAACCAGACAGGGGTGCCCCCTCTCCCCTTCATTATTCCTACTGGCGATCGAACCATTCCTCCACCACTTACGGAATAATAAGGGCATTCCGGGAATTCCATTTAAAGACTGTACAATAAAACTAACCGTATATGCTGATGACGTTCTGGTTGTCTCGGAAAAAGCGGAGGAGGCTATACCGGCTCTCATGTCTACTATTGACGAGTTCTCGAAGGTATCGGGGTATAAATTAAATAAGGATAAAATGGAGGTTAAATTGTTAAATAATCAGGGAAATAAGGATGTGCTGGGGGACTCTGGTCTAACTTGGCAAACGGATTGCTTCAAGTACCTGGGGTTGGACTTTGATAAGGACCTAATTTCAACTCTACGCATTAAAGAAAATCTGACCCTAAAGAAAATATCAAAATTATTAGATTGTTGGTCTCCTAAGTACCTATCATGGTGGGGCAGGGCCGAAACCCTGAAAATGATGGTAACTCCATTGGTGAATTACCTGGCGAGTATGTTGCCGATTACTTTTTCGGATGACTTTTTAACCAGAGCGGACAAGCTTTTTGGTACATTCCTGTGGCAGGGGAAGAAACCCAGGATATCAATGAAGAAGTTACAGCTATCTACAGAAAAAGGCGGCCTGGGTCTCCCCAGCTTCAGAAATTATCAAACTGCGTTCCTGTGTAAACAAGGCGCACAATGGCTGATTGAAGATTCGGCCTACACCCCGCTGTGGCTGGATGTTGAGAAATCCCTCATTGATAATGTTCCCCTTACTGCCCTACTCACTATGGATCTCTCCCATCTTCCTCACTCAAAATATATTTTACTAAACACAAGACGTGCCCTCCTTAGACTCGATCAAGCCCACAAAACAGGCTTAAAAATCAAAAAAACTACCTTGGTAGCCTTGTGGCGTAACCCCTCATTTAAGATTGAAGGAAAACCCCTCCAATGGGACTATTGGTCCAAGAAAGTTGTCATTTTGGTGAGTGACCTGTATGAAGGGATACACCCTCTACCGTTCTCCTCGCTCCAGGCCCTACATAATCTTGCGCCAATAGACTTTCATGACTTTTTGAAGCTAAAAGTCCTTTTATCTACACGCTCTCTTAAACCCTGTGATCCCTGGCTTAAGACCCATATAACACGTATCATGGCGGCTGGTCACTTTGTCTCGAAAACATACAAGCTGCTCCTCCCTCTACCTAGGAAGGCCCACAGGCGTAGTGAGATTCGATGGGAGTCGGAACCCAATTCTACGGGCTTGACGTTTGATTGGGACATGATTCACACCACTGCTTTCTCGAACAAAGTCTCTCGAATATTATCCCAAACCAAATACATGTTATTAAACAGAACGTACTGGACGCCAGATAAGCTTTTTAAACTTCAACTGAGAGATAGCCCTAAGTGTTGGAACTGTGACTCAGCTGTAGGGGATGTGGCCCATATGCTTTTTAACTGTCCCTCTCTGGAAACATAATGGAAGAAAATTTTTGATTGCATAGAGCATATTTTCAGTATCAAACCTGCGAGGGAATTCGTTTATGTCCTACTGGGTGTCCTAGACCCGAACCTAGTTAACATACATGACCGCCAATTGCTTGATCTATTGCTCACCCTGGCCTGTAAAGTAGTCTTATGTAAATGGAAGAGCGCTTCTGAGGTGTCCTTTAAGATATGGCAAGAATGGTTATCCTTTCTAAGAGGAGCTGACAACCCTGCTCTGCATTCCTCCCCATGGAGCGCTTCCCACAAGAAGCTTTGGAAATCTCTTGATGCTTCATCATTTTCATTTGATCCTCCATGATGTGTTATAGTCATGTGTAATAATCAGTAGCGAAGTGGAGTTTACTTGTAGTATACTTTATAATGTAAGGTGAGGGGGAACAAGGGTGGAACCATCATCCCTAAAGGGATCTATTTTCAATGAATTACACGGAAATGGATACAAATAGAGTTTTAAATCCAGGGATCTGGACAAGGACATTATATATGCAGCATTGTACATGTAGCAATCGTTTTCAATTCGAACTTCACATTCGGATCTCATGGTATGTGTTTTATGTAAATCATGGAATAGTGTATTATCCTGCCTTTAATTGTTATGATTTGTTATGACAACGTATGTAATTCATTTTATGTATTGGTGACTTTACATTTCTTTCTTCCTTTTCTTCTTCTTTTTCAATTAAAATGATTTGAATACAAAAAAAAAAAGAAGTGAAGACTTCCTAAGAAGTACCTTCACTTAGTCAGAGCTCGTTCTATTATTATTATTATTATTATTATTAAATTTATAATGCGCATGGCTGCCACAGCAACGAGGCGTCCCAGCGCAGCAGCGAGAACCCGGGAACGAGGACCGGAGCAAGTCACAGAGGTTTAGATGATGGAAAGGGGAAAGAGCCACGTCTTCAGAGCCTTGCGAAAGGTCAGATGGCTAGGAATAGTTCTGACTGGAGTCGGGAGAGAATTTCACAATTTTGCTGCTAGGTGTCGGAAAGAGCGCCCCCCTGCTCTGGCCCTCCGCACCCGAGGGACACAGACCAGGGCATGGTCGGCGGAGCGCAAGGAGCGCGTAGGAACATAAGGCTCCAATAGATCCAGGAGGCCTGGCGGGGCCTGCTTTGCAAGAATTTTATGTGAAATACATAGTGCTTTAAATTGAATGCGCTTACACACTGGCAACCAGTGGAGTTTCGGAAGCACCTGGGCAACCGAACAATGCTTGGGTAGAGACACCAGAACCCTAGCTGCAGCATTCTGGATCCTCTGGAGGCGGTTTATACTAGCCCTTGTTGCTCCCAAGTTTAGGCAGTTCCCATAGTCCAATCTGGCGAGAACAGATGATTGGATAATGGACTGCTGCACCGATGGGGGAAAGAACCCAAGCAGTGGTCTGAGGCTCCGCAGGAGACCGAAACAGACCCCCGCAACAAACTTGGTTTGTTTTTCGAAGGTCAGACCGCGGTCAAACCAAAAGCCAAGGTTCTTTACAGAGTCCTTGGGGACTGGGGCAGGCTTCAGATGTTCCGGCCAAAGAAGGTCTGTCCAGAACTCCCTATCCTTACCGAAAAGCAGAATTTAGGATTTCCCGAAGTTCAGCTGAAGGCAGTTTGCTGCCATCCAGTCGGAAATAGCCAATGGATCAGCCCTGACCTAAGATGCTCCTTCTAGCTCCCGTCTAAACCTCAACTCCCCAACCCACGGGGCACTGTCCCTAATACAAAATCCCAAAAACGTAGAACACGCCCTTCGGCACACATCTTCAGCCAGGTCTTCTTCCAGTACTTTTCCAACGCAAATTGTCTCGCATCCAACGACGGTTAGCTTGACCTTGAGTCCTAGGCACCGTCTCCGCTGAAAGTATCCTCCTCAAATTCCATCGTACTCCCCTGTTGGCTTCTCGTAGCATCCTAACTCCTAAAACAAAGACCTAGTCTCACTAACGAGCTAAATGTCCTTGCACCTACAATAGAAACATGGGAAACTTTTTCTCTTCTCTAAGATTTTCCTCATGCTACAACCCAAAGCATTTACCAAGGGAAATCATTTTCGGCCTACAACGTTTAGCTAACATAAGAAAATGAACAGGCCTTTCTCTTTACGTATATGCGATCAGGCCTTTACACTGTTAAACACACTATTAAATCACACTCTAAGCATTAGTTCATTATTTTCATATACGTGAGTAAGCAACTTGCATGTGTAACTTTAACATGGCACACGTTTAACCTAATACATTGCATTTCATAAACTAATCATTATGCATTTACTAAATACATTCACGATAATCTGCAACGTTGCTCTTCACAAAAAGCATTATTACATTTCTAATCACCTCTATGTTAAACGATTCTAATAATACATTTCTATGGCACTCTTAGCCTATATCTATTAATATGCGGGTGCTGACTAACGGTGAATATGATGCACCCCTACAAATTTCAGAATAACATGGCCCTCTATCACTGTCAATGCTTATTGTTATAGCGTGATTTCTCCCCTTCTTTCTTTACATTGATATTCCCTTTTCTGTTCAGCCTGAATGATGGTAGAATGATGTCACGGAATGTTTGAGTGCTTAGACTTGGTTGGAGTGTCAGTTGGACGATTGCAGGCTGAGCAGCAGGGAGGCTGCTCCTGGTGGGGCTATATTATACCAACTTACCATCTTATCTACTATTCTACATCTTGAGTAACTGGAACCTAATAAAGCATCATCTTTGGAACCTACTACTTGGTTACTTATACAAGGAACTTTTAAACTGGAATTAAGGAATATACCAAAGAAACTGCAACATATGGGAATTCAAGCTTGAAGTATCTATGTGTATTCTACTTAAAGAAACTGGCAGTCCCCAGCCCCACCAGTGACCTTAATATCGGTCAGCCTTAACTTGGGCATGCCAGATTCTACTTCACAAGCTTGGTGAGTTACACTCTGCTTTTGTTTGACAGCTGTGTAATTCTACTAAGTTTGTTGAACGTACTTGGACTGTGTTTCCTGTGGGTCAACCAGTGAAAGTCTCACATTCCAGCTCATGTGGTTTATGTGTCTCTGTCTCAAGGTCTCAGTGGAGCAACTTGTGTCAACAGTTTATGCAGACTGTCTTTCATTTTAAAATATGCATCACCGTCAAGTGCTTGTATGGTGAGTCAAATTTTGTCCATTATTTGGGAGCGCTGTTGAGACTTTGCTAAAGCGGTCGTTTTTCAACCATCGTGTGTCTATTTAATATAGTAGCATGAGCTATCTACAGCGCTCACACACCCAGCCCGTGCAATCCTACCTGCTTGTGCGCAGCTCCATGGGATCCTTTGTGATGATCGTTTCTCCCTCTGCCTGTCTGCCTGCTCTGGGACGTTTTGGAGCACAAGCGCTCCGGGAGCCACCTGTAGCATTGCGCTGGAGCGCTGGGCGCTAGGACCTCCTCGGCTGAGGAGGCGTGGTGAGAGCGGGATAAGGGAGGAGGCAGGGTCATGCCCGGGAACGGGCAGTAGAGAGTGGGAATCAAGAAAGGAAGGTCGTACATAAACGAGGTCACTAGAATCCTGACCTTGTGTCCGTGTCCTTTGTGTGGAAGACACTACAACTGACGACGAGGGTGGCCACGGCCCATGTGGTGTGGGTGCGTGCCCGGTGACTGCGACTGCCGGGCGGAGTTGCGCGAGAGCGTGGAGCGCTCTTCAGGATTCACGTGGTGCGGTTCGGGAGCCTACCCCGACCGCGTTCATTCCGGCATGCCGCGACGCGGGCGCCCACCCCGGTCGTGTCTGGATTGCCGGCAGACTGAGGGGTAGCTGAGAGCCCCCCCCCGACGCTGAAGTAGAGCAAAGAGTGAGGGACACCTGCGAGGCCCCCCCCCCCGACGTTGGAGTGGCGTGGAGGTCCCAGGTTCCCTGCCTGCAACGACGATCTTGGTGCCCACCCCAGTCGCGTGGTTCCTGTGCCCTGGTACCTGTGGGTGAGTGCCTTCCTTCGTGTCCGGGTACTGGGAGAGGCCCGGTTGCCTGAGAAGCTGTTACCGGTGTGTGCAAGTCTAAATCTCGTGGGGCGCGTGAGTTCGTGCGGCCATCTTGGAGTCAGGCGTCTGCACCAATCCCCTGCGAGGAATCCATGGCGCCATTTTGGAGTCAGGCGAAGTTCATAAAACAGCATCAAGCACTGGTAAAGTAAACTGGAAAGTGCCTAAAAGTCATCAAGCATTGGTAAATGTCACTGAATGATCTGAAATTCATCAAGCACTGGCAAATTCAACTGAAATGAGCATAACAGCCATCAAGCATTGGTAACTGTAATTGAATGATCTGAAATTCATCAAGCACTGGCAAATCCAACTGAAATGAGCATGACAGTCATCAAGCATTGGTAACTGTAATTGAATGATCTGAAAGTCATCAAGCACTGGCAAATTCAACTTAAAGAGCCTCAAAGTCATCAAGCATTGGTTAATGCAACGGAACAACTGGACCGTCATCAAGCATTGATACATTCGACTGAAAATTTCGAAAACTCGCCAAGCATTGGTAAAGTCAACTGACAGGCCGCTTCATCGCCATGGCTACCTCACCATCTCGTCGAGCAGGTCTGGCGCAAGCCAATGCTGGACATACGGGGAGGTTTGGAGTGTTGTTTCTGCGTCCACCTGAACCGTTGGTCCTCGAAACAGGAGGTGTTATGGGTCTTCAGTGGAAGGAGTGGCTTGAGGATTTTGAAGACTTCATGAAGGGTTAACACGTGACAGACGACGGTCAACAGATCATAGCACTATGTAATTTAATAGGAAAAGATGTCGGCCAAATCATAAAGGAACTACCTGCAGCCGATGTGGCATCCTACACTGATGTGTGTGTAGCCCTAAACCGAAAATTCTTGCACAAAAAGAACATTGATTATGAGAGATACACGTTTAACCTGGCGGCTCAAGAAAAAGAAGAGCCCATGTGCGCCTTCATCACTCGCCTTAGACGTCTGGCATGCTATTGCGAGTTTGACTCTTTCTCGACCGAAGATGCACTTCGTCTGAGGGTTATTGAAGGATGTCAGTCCGAATCCTTAAGACGGAAACTGTTAAAGAAAAGCTATTCGCTGGACGAAATTGAAGAGATGACACGGGTGCATGATCAGGCTGAAGAGCATGCCAAAAAGATGGAAGCAGGGAGAAGCGAAAAGCGTGAACAAGCGTTCAGGCTTCTATCCCGCAACACACGCAGATATTCTCCAGCGAAGCCGAGGTCATCGCGGTCCAAGATGCAACAGCAGCCTATACACCAACGACGTCGTAGCTCCAGGCGAAATAACAGACGGCGGGAGCGTCATCTCAAGTGTTATCGGTGTGGCTATGATTTTCCTCACACGAACGGGTGCCCCGCTATGGGTCAGAAATGCCGGAAGTGTGGAGGGGAGAACCACTTCGAGAACGTATGTGGAACTTACAGAAGAAACAAACAGAGAAATCAGGAAAGGTCATCTCGATCTGTGAGCACGCGTCATCAGGCCAAAGCAGTACGTGATCACAGAGATTTGTCAACAGGATCCTCCCGCTCCAGCCGCCAGTCTCGCCAGAGCTATCGATCTCGACACACGTCTTCTCAAGAATCAAGGTCACTGTCTCCCATCTCGCAGGACAGTGATGAATATGTGTGTATGGTCGCTGACCCCGACCGACTGAAGAAAAATCCTCGGCTCAGCATCCAAATCGGCAAGCACTGGACCAAATTTGCGATGGACAGCGGAGCTTCTCTAAACTATATACCAGTGGCGGAATATCAGAGGATGAAGTCACCACCGCGACTAAGCCCTGCTCATGTGAGAGTTTACACTTGGATGTCCAAAAAGCCACTCCCATGCTTGGGGAAGTTCTCAACGCATCTCACATATCAAGATCGCACCATTCCTGCTTGCATCCATGTCATTAAAGGGCCAGAGGCTGATTGCCTTCTGAGTCTTCTGACTGCCGAGCGGCTAAGACTAGTGGACATTTTGTACAGGGTTGATGACGAACTTGATGTGGCTCAAAAATTTCCAAAGCTATTTGCTGGCCTGGGAAAGATGGCTCATTGTAAAATTCGATTACACATTAACGAACAAATAACTCCAGTAGCTCAACACCACCGACGGGTCCCCTTTCATCTCCAACACGCAGTTGAACAGGAGCTACAAGATCTGCTCAAAGCTGACATCATTGAAAGGACAGATGGACCTACACCTTGGGTTTCTCCGGTAGTCGTTGTGCCGAAAAAAGGTGAAACTGACAAAGTCGGCTGTGTGTGGATATGAGGGCGCCCAACACCGCCATTGAAAGAGAAAGACACCCCGGGCCACATATCAGCGACATGATTGCGTCACTCAATGGAGCAAGGATATTCTCCAAACTGGATCTCAATAAAGGTTATCACCAACTGGAATTACATGAGCAGTCGCGTTACATCACAACTTTTTCAACGCACATTGGCCTTTTCCGATGCAAGAGACTCAGTTTCGGAGTGTCTTCTGCTTCTGAAATCTCTTGAGAAGCCATTAGGAAAACGATTCAGCACATCCCCAATGCCCTAAACTACAGCGATGATATCCTGGTGTATGGGTCCACAACACAAGAACACGACACCGCCTTAGAACGAGTCTGTCATGCACTAATGGAAGCCAATCTCACGTTAAATAAAGCCAAGTGTGAGTTCCACAAGTCCACGTTGAAGTTCTTTGGCCATATCTTCTCCCAGGCGGGAATGAGACCAGATCCAGACAAAGTGGCGGCGCTGAATGACACCCCCAGCCCCCGGGATGCAGGAGATGTTCGCTCCTTTTTAGGGATGGCCAGCTACTGTGCCTGATATATCCAAGATTATGCAACCATCAGCTATCCCCTGAGACAGCTCACAAAACAAGGTCACCTGTTCCAGTGGTCAACGGGATGTGAACAAGCCTTCAACGAAATCAAAGCGGCTGTGGAGTCAGCCGACAACATGGCTTACTTTGATCCGAAGAAAAAGACAGAAATGACTGTAGATGCCAGTCCCGTGGGGCTGGGAGCAATTCTAGCTCAATATGACTCGGAAGGTGATCAAAGATACATAATTGCCTATGCAAGCAGAAGCCTGACTGAGACGGAGAAAGCATATTCACAGCCCGAAAAAGAAAGCTTTGCTGTTGTCTGGGCCTGCGAGCACTTCCACATCTTCATATACGGAAAACATTTTACATTAATCACTGACCATCAGGCCCTCATTACCATCTTTGGTAATCCTCGAGCTAAGATGCCACCAAGAATAGAACGCTGGGGCCTTCGCGTCCAAGAATACACGTACACAATTGTGCAGAAAACCCTGCTGATTACATGTCAAGACACCCCAAAGAAACAACCAAGTGCAGATCGTCTGTAGCTGAGGAATATATATGCTTTGTGGTGGATCAGGCCCGACCACCTGCAGTCCCGCTGGAGGCCATCTTAGATGCCACTCTTGAGGATGTCACTCTGCAAGAGGTAAAGCGCCGCATACAGAACAATGACTGGAGACACTTAGATGTCGACACACCAAACAGTGCAGTTGACAGACATGAACTTGCAGCCTTCAAGCACGTGAAGGAGGAACTGTCAGTAGCCACAAATGGTCTGATCTTAAGAGACAAGCGAATAGTCATCCCGAAACATTTACGGCAAGGCATCATTAACCTGGCACATGAAGGTCACAGAGGCATTGTGGCCACCAAGAGAGCCCTGAGGGAGCGAGTATTGTTTCCGGTCCTAGATCAAATGGTAGAGATCACATTGAAGGACTGTCCCCAATGTCAACTGGTCAGTCGACCTGATCCCCCCCGCACCACTGCAAATGTCCCGATTGCCGGAGGGTGTGTGGCAGCATATTGCTGTAGACTTCTTTGGGCCATTTAAGTCTGGACAATATATCCTGGCTATCATGGATGAGTACTCATGATTTCCGATTGCACAACTCATTGATTCAACCAAAGCGTCCAGCACAATACCTGTTTTGGATGAAGTGTTTGCTGCCTAGGGCATTCCCAAAATAGTGAAAACGGATAATGGGCCCCCATTCAACAGTCAAGACTTCGCAGCCTTTGCCACACATCTCAACTTCAAGCATCACAAAATTACACCTCTGTGGCCACAGGCTAACGGAATGATTGAGAGATTTATGTCCACCTTAAAGAAAGCCATCCAAAAGGCTGAAGTGTCGCGACAAGACATTCAAAAGGTCTTAAATAAAGTCCTGCGGGCCTATAGAAACACGCCTCACTCCACTACTGGTAAGTGTCCCACGACCCTAATGCTGGGCCGGCCAGTGCGCACCAGAATACCCATGGTTGACTGGACTGATGAAGCAGTATTCCATGATTCTGACCCAGATAACATCGCTAGCACTGATCGACTCAGGAAAGAGAAAATGAAGACATATGCAGATCGTCGTAGAAGAGCTGCACCACCCGTGATTCACGAAGGTGACTGGGTACTAGTGAAACAAGAACAGCAAAAGAAGACTGATTGTCGTTATCATAAAACTCCCCTAGTGGTCACCAAACAAAAGGGAACTATGGTTACTGCGGAATCGGATGATAAGAGTATCAACAGGAATGTGGCACACTTTCAGAAGTGTAGTCCTCAAGTCAGAGAACTACTTGATGGTCCTACCACTGGAGAAACGACACTAAATGCAACTGAAATCAGTGACCATTCACCGAGAGCGATCCCTGGTGGAGGAGAACCAGACTGTCCAGACGTCAGTGGTCGTCCCCGCCGAACCATCAAGAGACCGAGTCGTCTGATCGAAGAACTGTAACTATGTGATATTACTTTTGGTTATTTTTTTTTAAAAAAGAGAGTGATTTAACTCATTTTGTTAAGAAAGGGGGAGATGTAGCATTGCGCTGGAGCGCTGGGCGCTAGGACCTCCTCGGCTGAGGAGGCGTGGTGAGGGCGGGATAAGGGAGGAGGCAGGGTCATGCCCGGGAAAGGGCAATAGAGAGTGGGAATCAAGAAAGGAAGGTCGTAAATAAACGAGGCCACTAGAATCCTGACCTTGTGTCCGTGTCCTTTGTGTGGAAGACACTACACCACCCTGCAAGCACATCGATGGCATGCCGCCATCTTTTGTTTGGCAGGAAGCACAACTTTTCATCATGTACTGCGCACATGAAGCACAGGTACCACCGAAGGAGATTATTCTTTGCCAACCACGTTTGGACATCGGATCTGTGCAGCGGATCCTCGTTTTATTTGCTTCTTTGGTCCGTTAGCCAAGCCCTCTGTTCAACAATACTCGTGCCTGGCATCACGATGATCCGGTGTTTCCCCATGAATAGTCAGTGGACATCAGCATCTACATACTTACATTGAATTTGTGGTGAAACGCACGACATTTACAAGGTTGGAATATTCTGGCAATGTACTGTTTCTTTTTAATTTTCTCATGTTTTTCAAGCATGAGCATGTTTTCCTTTACTGCAGACCATGGTGACTACTTTATTTGTTTTGATTTTGTTTTTGGGGACGGTGTCATTCTCCTTGTGAGAAGTCGCTTAATGATAGTCAACACCTTATGACTTATGCTTTGCTTTATACTTATACTTGTTGCGTCCATGTATTCACTTGTGGTCCATATTACTATGTGAATGCTTGATAATGTTTTTTTTTACTGAGTCATATTGTTATTTATTTACAACGTAGTGTATGTGCTTTTATTTGGTTTCTTTGCCTGCGCAGCCCCAGCGTTTTGGGTTGACTACAGTGTTTTCCACGTACTCGTCCTTTACCAGTCTTTGCATGATTGGGTTTCATTCTGTGGTTTTGCCTGTGGAATTTAGTTACAGGTTACAGGTACCATTTTATTCTGTTTTGTGGGTGAGTGTATCCTGGTACATTTTCTGTTGTTTTCATGGGTGAGTGTATCTCAGTACATTTTATTATGTTTCATGGGTGAGTGCATCCCAGTACACTTTATTCTGTTTTCGTGGGTGAGTGTTTCCCAGTACATTTTTCTGCTGTTTTGGTGGATGAGTGTTTCCCAGTTACTGGCTGTGTTTCCTTTCTTGTGTGGGGGTGCTGTGTACTTTTGTATCACAGTGCTTTTTGCTTAGTGGGTATGCTTGAGACAGCTATTTGCCACGTACGTACTTTTCTATGTTCCGTGTTTTGATCCTGTCATGTTTGCAGCGCTGGTTCGCTGTTTGCTTCACAGCTCTTCCTTGTTGACTTCTATTTTGTGTTGCCGGTGATGGGATCCATGGATTGTAGGGGTGCCTGGGACGTCAGGCGTATAAGTGTTGTACGTGATTTGTTTACCATGCTTTCTAATTCACCATTCGGTTTTGTGTGCTTGCTTCTTGGTTTATGAATTTGCTTTTGTGCGTATGTATGTTGCTTTTAGTAGTATTTCAGGGCATACGTTCTACTTTGTGTGCAGTGTGCTTTACAGCGCAGCCTTACGTTTCTACTTGTGGTTTACTTCATGCTTTGCCTTAGACTGTTTGTCCCTTCAGGTGTGCGTATTTCTTTGCTTTGTTTTGTTTTCTGGGTTGTGCCTTTCTTTTGTGAGAAAAGGGGATGGTGTGCGTGCCATTGTATTACTGCAATTTCATGCGGTTGTAATATTGCATTTCCATGCCACTGTATTATTGCATTTTCATGCCATAGTATTATTGTATTTTCATGCTGTTGTGTTATTGCGATTAGGATTGTACTTCTTGCTATATTTTTCATTTTCTTTAAATTGTTGAATTTACATCTTTGACTTTCCTCATTCTTTGTTCCTTTCTTCAGTACTTTTTCTTGTTGATGTAAAGAAAGAAGATATGTTATAGCGTGATTCCTCCCCTTCTTTCTTTACATTGATATTCCCTTTTCTGTTCAGCCTGAATGACTGTAGAATGTAGAATGATGTCACAGAATGTTTGAGTGCTTAGTCTTGGTTGGAGTGTCAGTTGGAAGATTGCAGGCTGAGCAGCAGGGAGGCTGCTCCTGGTGGGGTTACATTATACCAACTTACCATCTTATCTACTATTCTACATCTTGTGTAACTGGAACCTAATAAAGCATCCTCTTTGGAACCTACTACTTGGCTGCTTGTGGACCTTTATTCTTCAAATATGCCATGACAATGTTTTGTATATCTCTGATGCAAATAAAGTTAATTATTGAAAAAATAGATGACTAAGTCACTTCATTATTGGTAAGAGGGTTGCCTTCCTAGCCAATTTATGATGTTATAAACGTGTTCCTGAAATAATATTTTGCACTGCAATATATGCATACTTTTAAAATTAATGTTCAATGTTTGTTGCACTAGGAAATAGCCTGTTTGGTTTTTTAAAGACATTTTTATTAGCAATCAATCATACAGAACTACACATCAACGACCCATGGTCATGTGACAGAAAAAAAAGAAGAGTGTCCCCAGCTAAGCATAGAGTGTACATTACATACCCATACCCTATTGCACTTTTCATACAAGAGACAAAGAAGAGGAACATATGTAATGGGCCTACGTAGACCAAATGAGAAGCAAGGTGGTATCCACATCACAGTCCAAATCATTTGGGTCAGTGGGCTGGATCGCTATTGCAGGTTCTGGTCTAGGCTCCTGACAACCGCACCCTAATACGCAGACTCCACGACGCAGGGATCCAAGACAAGGCCTTCAACTGGATCCACCCCTTCCTCTCCGGCAGAACGCAGCAGGTCAGGCTACCCCTTTCCTCTCGGACCCTACACCTTCCACCTGCGGAGTCCCCCAGCGGTCCTCCCTTAGCCCTACACTCTTCAACGTCTACATGGCTCTGCTCGCCCCCATCGTCAGAACCTACGGACTCAACATTGTGTCATATGCAGACGACACCCAAATCATCCTCTCCCTATCCAATGCACCCAATACCACCAGACACAATTTTCGAGAAGGCCTTGAAGCAGTCGCCAAATGGATGAAAAACAGCTGCCTACAACTAAACACCAACAAAACAGAAGTACTCATCATGGGACCAAACCCCAACACCTGGAATGACACCTGGTGGCCCCCTGCCCTTGGAAGCCCGCCCACCCCCACAGACCACGCATGCAACCTGGGAATCATCCTGGACTCCGAGCTCAAAATGGACCGCCAGATCAACTCCGTCTCGTCCTCCTGCTTCCACACCCTCCCCCTCCTACGTAAGACCTTCAAATGGATCCCCCTCGAACACAGAAAGACCGTTACTCACGCTCTGGTCACCAGCAGACTCGACTACGGCAACGCACTCTACGCCGGAATAAACAAAAACCTCACCCGCAAGCTACAGAACATCCAGAACGCCCCCGCAAGACTGGTCCTCGACCTGCCAAGACACTGCCACATCTCCCAGCACCTGCGCACACTCCACTGGCTCCCCATCGAAGCTAGAGTCACCTTCAAGATGCTCACCCACAAGGCCCTCCACGACACTGGACCAGCATACCTGATCAGCCGACTCAAATTCCACGCACCCCAGAGGACCCTATGATCAGCCCAGCTCTCCTACGCCGTGGTTCCCCCGCAACAGAAAGACCAGATTGGGAGGCCGCTCCTTCTCCTTCCTCATGGCCCGAGCCTGGAACGCCCTTCCGCTCCACCTAAGACAGACAACATCGCTCCCCATCTTTGCAAGAAACCTCAAAACCTGGCTCTTTGACAGACCCCCCCCTTGATGGACTGGAGCCTGCTAATCCTCCCCCCCCCCCCCCCCCCAGCGCCTTGAGACCCTTACGGGTGAGTAGTCACGCTTAACAAACGACTGATTGATTGATTGATTGAGAACCTCAAAGGTAGGCCCTAAATGCCCATAGGGCATGGTATTTAAAAAGTATGACATGTATATTTAAAGATTTATATGTTCTGGCAGGGAAAAACTTCCAAAGTCGTTCCTCACTGTAGCAAGTCTGATTCTCCCATAGGGAAACACTAAGTTACATTATAACAGTTTAGAACGCTTCATTTCAGTTTGGGTGCAGCTAGAAAATTATTTAAGGACTTATTTTATTAGTAATTTAAAATCCAACTTAATAGTAAAATCAGATTGTATATTACTATTTTGAAAATGATACTTTTATTAGAAAGTTGTCATTTTCCTGCCTAAACCAAATGTGCCTTTCTGCCAGTATGAAGTTTCACCTGACTGGTGAATGGCTTGGCTCCCCTGTGGTGAGAAGTGGATTGCTCCCACTCAGTGCACAAATAGCTAGAGGTGTTTTTGTTTATTGGGCAGGATAGCCTGGGGATTGTGCCCAGCCCTTCCTGAGCTTAAAGGGGGCCGCTCTGTAACTGGCAGTTGTAGCTCACAACTATGCCTGCCCACCTAAGGTTCTGTATGTTGGATTTAGGTGGTGAAGGGCACTGTAGGATAGTTTACAGAAAAACACTCAGCAAGTGCTAAAAAAGTGGGAAGGGTTACCCCCTGGGAATTGTTATTCAATTGGTTAGGGAGTGTCAAGGAGTTTCAGCCACCTACAGGCTGGCACTGAGCATAAAAGCTGCATCCCAGTACCCGATCAGAATACTCCTGGACATTTGTGTAGTGTTGTTTTGGAGCTTCAATTGTTCGACCCAATCTTGAAACTGGGAACTGTCACCATCAATGTCCCGGATCTGCGATGATGGTGGAGAGGCAATAGCAGTCACTGGTGCCTCAGACCCTGTCTCTCCCTCAACAGGTAGATATGATGAATGAGAAGGTAAACGCCAAAAGTGAGAAGAGTCTCCGGTAGTAGACTTCTCAGGGCTCTGGGCAGTCACCATGTGTCCCTTGGTAGACACCCCTATTGAAAAGGTTCTGCATTAAATGGAGCACCCTAATACGCAGACTCCACGACGCAGGGATCCAAGACAAGGCCTTCAACTGGATCCACCCCTTCCTCTCCGGCAGAACGCAGCAGGTCAGGCTACCCCTTTCCTCTCGGACCCTACACCTTCCACCTGCAGAGTCCCCCAGCGGTCCTCCCTTAGCCCTACACTCTTCAACGTCTACATGGCTCTGCTCGCCCCCATCGTCAGAACCTACGGACTCAACATTGTGTCATATGCAGACGACACCCAAATCATCCTCTCCCTATCCAATGCACCCAATACCACCAGACACAATTTTCGAGAAGGCCTTGAAGCTGTCGCCAAATGGATGAAAAACAGCTGCCTACAACTAAACACCAACAAAACAGAAGTACTCATCATGGGACCAAACCCCAACACCTGGAATGACACCTGGTGGCCCCCTGCCCTTGGAAGCCCGCCCACCCCCACAGACCACGCATGCAACCTGGGAATCATCCTGGACTCCGAGCTCAAAATGGACCGCCAGATCAACTCCGTCTCGTCCTCCTGCTTCCACACCCTCCCCCTCCTACGTAAGACCTTCAAATGGATCCCCCTCGAACACAGAAAGACCGTTACTCACGCTCTGGTCACCAGCAGACTCGACTACGGCAACGCACTCTACGCCGGAATAAACAAAAACCTCACCCGCAAGCTACAGAACATCCAGAACGCCCCCGCAAGACTGGTCCTCGACCTGCCAAGACACTGCCACATCTCCCAGCACCTGCGCACACTCCACTGGCTCCCCATCGAAGCTAGAGTCACCTTCAAGATGCTCACCCACAAGGCCCTCCACGACACTGGACCAGCATACCTGATCAGCCGACTCAAATTCCACGCACCCCAGAGGACCCTATGATCAGCCCAGCTCTCCTACGCCGTGGTTCCCCCGCAACAGAAAGACCAGATTGGGAGGCCGCTCCTTCTCCTTCCTCATGGCCCGAGCCTGGAACGCCCTTCCGCTCCACCTCAGACAGACAACATCGCTCCCCATCTTTGCAAGAAACCTCAAAACCTGGCTCTTTGACAGACCCCCCCTTGATGGACTGGAGCCTGCTAATCCTCCCCCCCCCCCCCCCCCACCCAGCGCCTTGAGACCCTTACGGGTGAGTAGTCACGCTTAACAAACGACTGATTGATTGATTGATTGAGAACCTCAAAGGTAGGCCCTAAATGCCCATAGGGCATGGTATTTAAAAAGTATGACATGTATATTTAAAGATTTATATGTCCTGGCAGGGAAAAACTTCCAAAGTCGTTCCTCACTGTAGCAAGTCTGATTCTCCCATAGGGAAACACTAAGTTACATTATAACAGTTTAGAACGCTTCATTTCAGTTTGGGTGCAGCTAGAAAATTATTTAAGGACTTATTTTATTAGTAATTTAAAATCCAACTTAATAGTAAAATCAGATTGTATATTACTATTTTGAAAATGATACTTTTTTTTAGAAAGTTGTCATTTTCCTGCCTAAACCAAATGTGCCTTTCTACCAGTATGAAGTTTCACCTGACTGGTGAATGGCTTGGCTCCCCTGTGGTGAGAAGTGGATTGCTCCCACTCAGTGCACAAATAGCTAGAGGTGTTTTTGTTTATTGGGCAGGATAGCCTGGGGATTGTGCCCAGCCCTTCCTGAGCTTAAAGGGGGCCGCTCTGTAACTGGCAGTTGTAGCTCACAACTATGCCTGCCCACCTAAGGTTCTGTATGTTGGATTTAGGTGGTGAAGGGCACTGTAGGATAGTTTACAGAAAAACACTCAGCAAGTGCTAAAAAAGTGGGAAGGGTTACCCCCTGGGAATTGTTATTCAATTGGTTAGGGAGTGTCAAGGAGTTTCAGCCACCTACAGGCTGGCACTGAGCATAAAAGCTGCCTCCCAGTACCCGATCAGAATACCCCTGGACATTTGTGTAGTGTTGTTTTGGAGCTTCAATTGTTCGACCCAATCTTGAAACTGGGAACTGTCACCATCAATGTCCCGGATCTGCGATGATGGTGGAGAGGCAATAGCAGTCACTGGTGCCTCAGACCCTGTCTCTCCCTCAACAGGTAGATATGATGAATGAGAAGGTAAACGCCAAAAGTGAGAAGAGTCTCCGGTAGTAGACTTCTCAGGGCTCTGGGCAGTCACCATGTGTCCCTTGGTAGACACCCCTATTGAAAAGGTTCTGCATTAAATGGAGCATCAGATTTTCTTTTCTGCATCTGGCGAGCGAGCATTTGGTCTCATTCCCTAAAGACAATGTTCTTGGTATGTCGTCTTTCAGCATAAGTTGTCATCTTTTGTTTCTGAACCAAGTCCTTCTCCCAAGTTACGTTTTAATTTTTCTCTCTTTGATTGGTCCACTGAGGTATCTTGGTTGTCATTGATCTCCTGAACATAAATGTTGCAGGACTTTCACTGGTGGTTGAATGTTGTGTTGAATGATAAGCTCTTAAGGACGAATTTAACGCAGTCTTTAAATGAGCCTTTCAAGCGCAGCACCCTGCATTGCTTTCTTTAGCGTACTCCTAAAGTGCTCAAATAGCCTGTTGGCCTGCAGCCATCGGTGAGCTCTTCTGATGCATTATATTCAGATGCTCTAAGAAATCTTTAAACTCACAACTGTTAAATGGCGGGCCATTGTCAGATTTCAACATGGCTGGAACACCCCATTACGCAAAGTTGCTATCTAGTCTCTCAATGATTCTGTCTTGAGTGGTAGATGAGAGATCATCAATTTGGGGAAGCGTGAGTATTCGTCGACAATCACCATCAGGTGATGTCCATTGTCAAGTGGACCAAAACAGTCAGTGGCTACTCTCTCCCAGGCATGCTCTGAGTCTAGTTAAGGTATGTTGAGAAACTTCAATAGAAAGGAAATTGCACAGATGGCAAGCCTTTTGTTCCTTCTCAACCCACTTGAGAGACGAAAACAAGACATGGTCTTGGAGAACTCGTTTTGTGGCACCGGTTCCACGATGTCCTTTGTGGGCCACTTCAATCATCTTCTGACTCAAAATCTCTGTTATCAGGAATCTCGACACTCACAATAGAAATCCTTCCTGAGTTATGGACAGTTCATCTTTGACATTTTTGTATTTTTCATATTCACCATCACTGGTGAGAGGTCAAGTATGTTGGTTCCATGACTGATTAGTGATTATATCTTTCAGCTTTAGCATGTTGATATCATGGCTCATGGCAGTGGTAATCTGGGCTAAAGAAATAGAAGCTGGTGTGTTTGAAATTGATATCGGCTTCAGCCATTTTGGATGGGGTACCGTGATCTTAGATAGGAACTCTGGAAAAGTAGCAGGGTTCTGGTCCTTGTCTGGATGATGCATGATGATATAATTGTACTCTTGTAAATATAGTCTCCCCCATGGAGGCCTTTGGATTGTCAAATATATTTATAAAGCTTGAAGTTCGGAAGAGGTGTGGTGCAGCGGCCTGGGCGACTGACGCCTGAACACTGGGGCTCACGGTTCGATCCTCGGCGGCAGGTCAGCCCAGCACCATGTGACTTTGGGCAATAGCTCGCTTAATCTCCCCGACAGCCCCCAGCGCTGTGGCGCCTTTGGGTAATTGTTTGTGCTTTACAAATACTGGATTTACAGATTTACAAATGACCAGCTACCAGTGTAAAAGGCTTTCCGTACAGGAATACATGGAAATGTTCACAAGCCCAACCCACAGCTGAGCTTTCCTTTCAGGTTGTGGTTGAGCACGCTCTGTTTGCGATAAACTCCCACTTACATACGCCTCAATATGCCTTTGAGAATTTGTGTGTCCGCTGTGCTGTGCACGGATGGCGCCTAACTCGACTGGGCTAGCGTCGACAATAACCTTTGTATGAAGCTTCGGACTGAAATATGCAGTTTCAGTAGCATTCTCAATGGCTTGTTTGATTTTCTTAAAACGTATCTCACATTCATGTGACCAATGAAATGAAACATTCTTTTTCGTTAACTCTCTCAATGTAGCACTTACGGTGGCAAAGTCTTGTATATATCTGGAACAGTAAGTGTCCATGCCAAAAAATTAACACACCATAGAAGCATCTTGTGGGCAGTGGCAGCTCGTGGAATTTGAAAGTGGTGAGGCGCATGGCAAATTAATAATTCTTTACATGCAAGCAAGCGAGCAAGCCTGACTTTTCTGAAGGAAGGTTTGGGAGAAGTTTCCTCTGAGAACATTTTAAAAAAATGGTCTTTATTGGTGCAATATTCAGCACCGTATATGTTTGAGTACGTGTGTGTTGTCGATAGTATGTGTTTGCAAAAAAGTGTGGATTTTTGTGGTTATGTATGTGTAAATGTGTATTGTCTTTGGGGAAACACCCTTGTGTGCAAGCTTATGTGCACAAACAAGTGCATGTACATATGAACAGACACTGTGTATGGCAGTGTGTGCATGTAAGTGTGTGCACAGGACTGTTGCACAAATGTAAGCACCTGTGACTGCGTATATTTTAGCAAGTGGGTCTCAGCGTGAGTTTGCAAGAGCATGTTTGCTCGAACGTTTGTGTGCGCGCTCAGTGAATATTCATGAAATGATAATTAGATTGGTTTGACACTAGGAGCTGAGATAGTTCATTTCCAGAGGTGGAAAGTGCACTCTGTGAAAGACGTAGGCTGGATTCACATGTCCAATTTTAAATTATTAGTCAATGCTATCTCCATCTTTTACAAATAAATCGGTGAAAACATTAAACACTCTGATTTAAAAGACAATTCTCAAGGTATCTTTTTTACAGACATGCTGAGTCTCTATAAATATGGCAGGCAGGAAGACTCAGCATGTTTGTTATATTTAATGGCAGCCCCCACCCTCAATTCAGCTCTCTGTAACTTGAAAAAACAAACCTGTTGTGCGCTTGTTTGTTACTGCGGCTGCAGGCGCCTTTCTTTTTCCAACAACTCGTGCCTGTAGTGTCACTTTAGGAGCAGCTCCATGGTGTTGTGCCACACAATAAATAGCCAACACGTGCACTACAACACACCTGCTGCGTGTTGATAATCCTGGAAATAGGACTGCCGAAATGATCCACAGCCTACTCCTCCAGCTTGCTTGCATTATCCAATTAAGAAGCCTAATAGTGTGGAGGCTCAAGGAGTGCTGCAATTGTTATCACCCATTGCACTGTGTTGCTATTGGCCAGCCCTGCTCCTTCCCCTTTACCAGTGGCGGCCCGTTCAGGTAAGCACGATGGGAGGGGTAAGGTTCAGTGTTGTATGGAAGTGACAAATGACAGAATCAAGAAACTAAAATAAATAAAACTTACCTTGCGCTCGCAGGATTGCCGACTCTTCTTTTCTAAATATCAATTTGCACTTTCTGACACCTAGTTGGTGTCCGCCTTGCAACGCCTGTTTTGTAGCGTTATATTGCAAATTCCTATTATCAATGACTGCTCTTTGAAAACCTGGTTGTATTCGCCTTCAGCCTAGACACCCCGTGTAACGTATGACTTTATCTTGCATGGCAGCACAGTACCTTTATGTATGGCCTGACCATCAGGTTCTCGGACGACGACGTGTAGATTCTCTGCAATGCTTTCGTTATCCTTAACTGCTTCATAGTGGCTGGGGCTGCGCTTTGATTCCACATGCTTTAAATGTCGATTCCTTTCGCCATCCTATTCATCTTCCCCAGCCTCGGTACCTGCCAAAGACTATGCCACACACATAGCTTAGTACTACATGTCTTTATTCTTCTGCGTGTAACTGTGAACTCAACATACTAAATCAGCCTTCCTTGCATTCGCTCTAACACCTATGTCATAGCTCTACGGAGTTCTTCAGGAGTCATAAGGGTTCCATCATTATTAACTCACAAGACACTATAATATGAAGATCAGAAGACGGTCTGCCCTGCTGTCTGACTCCTGAAAGAAGACTGAACCTAATTACCTCGAACCTAGGACCCTAGACATGACTCCAAGTATCAGTTGTCTGAGCTCCTGTTTAAACTATGGGAACACAACAAGCTTACAGCGGCCTTTCCTGCAACTGCCCAGTTCCAATTGGACCTGCCCTGGACCCTGTTACTGGCCTCTGTTGGGCTTAACCCCAAGTGGTGACTCCCAGGTCCTGGACTCCGGGCAGGTGTTAGAGTGTACTCCTTCTGTCCAAATTGCAAACGATAGGACTAAGAAACTTTTTTCCACATTTCCTCCACGAAACTGGAAGTATACCGGGACCGCTGCCAAGCCGAAGCTGTCAACGTTAATTTGCGGATTCGATTCAAATTTCTGGTTTGCTCTGCTGGGAGATCGGACTTCCAGAAAAGTTTCTAAGATGGAACGTAGAGGTCTGAGCAGCAACCCATCATCGTCGAGGCCTTCATGGGCAAGGACTTCAGATTTCACCTGCTGGGAGCTTTCTGGCATTTGTTTATGACCACACCAGGACGCGCCACCCCCCTCTTCAGCATTCCACCATCATTGAGCCCTGTATTGAATCCAGCTTGCAGTTAGCCACGTTGGTGACTTATCGATGACCACTTTTCTGCAGAAAATGTTTTACGTCCTCAGGTACACTTTCCACCGGGACAAACCTGGTCCGGTACTTCATCTCCATCACGGTTGACCTTAACTTTTGACTTTGAGCTAGTCTAGTGTAATCAGATAATCATGGTTGTCGCTTTGTGCTTCTTAGAGTTATTTTAAATTCCAAACCTAAAAATGTCATATCTCTCGTCTACTGATTCGATTTTCTCATTTTGGAGTCATTTTATGTATTAAAATATTCTCTATTTTTCTAAATTGATTTGGTATGTTTCTCAGGTTGTGTTTCTGATTTCTTACTCTTTGATTGCTGCTGTAGATGTACAACCCAGACAACAAATTATGTTGTTTTAACATGATGTCCAACCCTGTGGACTGTCTGTGGATATGTAATGATCTATCATTAGCCTTTAAGAAATGCTCTTCATATAATGTTAAAACCTAATAAAGAAATATTGGTAAACATTACCGTTAGAGTGTTGCAGAAATACTTTACATATTGCCTCTGAGTAAAGCCTAACTGCTTTTGTGCCAAACTACCAGTGAGTAAAGCATGGGTTTATTTCGTGACTTTTCTAGCTCAGCCTGTCAAGGATTGTGATTAGTCTTTCAAGTGTGTTTTCACTCCCTTCAGCAAATAATCCAATTTCTTACACATTGGAGTATCGGTGTGGTAGCTTCAGTAGGTAGTGGTCCAGGAGATCATTGCTTATGCTCACTTAAGTTTATCAAACGTAAAAACTTTTTTTTTAAATGTAGGACCATTTTGTTTAAGGAAATCGGGATGCTTTAAAACAACGTTTTCAATTTTGAAATGCAATCACAGGGATGGTGTCTGCTGAACCATGGAGGCCAGCATCCCTTTGATTGTAATCAATTGCAGGGAGTTGCAATGTGAGACCTGCCAAAGAAATATTAATTAGGATGGTTGTTCCGTGACCCTCTACGATTTGGTATCTTGAAAACCAACCTAATAGTATATAGTCAGTTCACAAAAAAAGTTTCTGGTCACAAAAATTAGAGTCACAATTTGCAACCACTATTTGCAATCAGTATCTTAGCACATTTGACCCAAAGGCTTGCCTTTTGCCTTAGTGACCCCAGGAGGTTTATTCGAGATACCCGACCAACATGTGAACTAGAGTCTTCATTTGATCTAATCCTTTCTGCTCTTATGCTCCAACCAAAACATTCTCTGGTCAGACTACTTGTCCAGGACACCACATGATAGGCAAATGCAAAAAGGAAAAGCACGCTTTGGTACTTCAGATATTTGTTTATAGAAAAAGATGCAGAGACCTAGCCTCATCAGCAGATACGCCACTCCTCATCTGTGCAGCAATATGACCTCCTACAAACTGATGATAATCAAATACAATGCCGCCCTTTGGCATGTTGACTTCCATTACTGAAGGCAGCAAAACGTTTAGAGACAAAATTAATTTGAATCTCCCAGCTAATGACTCACAGAGCCAAAGAAGGGAAACTGTCCAGAAAATTATGGAAGTAGAGATTTGGATGGGCCAAGTAGAGGATGTAACTACCTCCAAATCCATGGCTCTTGGGGCTGCAACTAAAGTCCTGAAGTCACACCAATGCAACTTTCACAATCTTAAAAATCCTCTATGCTCGCATGGACCAAAGTTTGCCAGACAGAAACGCGAAACGGGAGTTATGACACAAACACTGCTTCAACTCCTCCAAGATATATTCACTGCCAGATTGGTGCCCTCCTCTTCTATTATTCTACATGCCCAACAGGTCCCTGAAGATACACCCAGTCAGGCACTCTTCATCTACTTTACAAACTACAAGGACAGAGAGAGAGTATTTCAAGCAACCAGGTGCAGAAAGATACCCTACCCTGCTTAATCTGGTGAGCAATTCATTTTAGTCCAATTCTAGCCAGAATGTCAAAAAAATGGCACATATCAAAGTTGAACTTAACAATCATCACATCAATTACACTGTGTTGTTTTCACTCACTGCCACGGTCTAGATGGGATGGACATACGCATTCTTCATCGTACAGACTGAAAAACGATGATTTATCCTTTGAGTGTGAGGTTGATCATTTGCACTGTTTCTTCCTTTCTCTAACTCATCGTAGTGAAACTCTCAACCCTCAGGTCATCAACTTCTCGAGAAATGCCCTTGTGGTCTTTTTTCCTTGCTCTATTGTTTGAGAACCTTTTACATATATATTCCTAAGTCCTACTAGGATTTCTGTGTATTGCCTGGACATTTCAGTGTGTGTGTGGGAAGATAGTAGGGTGTTGTTATGTGTTTCTAAATCAGTCGGGTGTATACTCAACTAATAACAGGGGCACACTCTGGTTGATAAAGCGTGATACACTGGTTACATATTTGGACTCATGGGGTCCTCTACTATGTACCGTTTATGATTAATTTCCAACGCCCTCTACTAGATTCTCGACAAGGAATGTAATGTCAGAGGCACTCATTTCCTGGTCAAATGGCAAAGGAAACAAATACCCTTTTGTTTTGGCATACAAATAAATATTGTTGCAACAAAAATGGATGATACTCTATCAGAATGCACAAAATATTCCAAGAGAGGAGCGGGCAAGCTTATCATTCCTTTTTCACATCCATCTCAAGAATTGTAATCATCTTGATTGGAGGATAAATCCCAATTAGCCATGAATTCCCTACACAGTTATAGATCAGGTAGATTCACGTTTCTAGGAGGCAAAATATACTGTCTCTCAGTGTGTACCCTGAACATAAATGGCTGTAACAAAATTTATGATTAGTCCAATAAGTGCCGTCAGGCTACAAGTCACATTTCATGTAGCACCAGTAGTTACATATAGTATATAAAAAGTAGTCAAAAGATGGAATGCTTGAATTCATCTTATTCACTGGTAATCAATCAGGCTGTATCCCAGTCATCGTTATTTTGCACACCATGATAATTCAGTTTGGACCCAGCCGTATGCAAACCAGTCTTGACCCTGCTCCAATGGGAACAATCCAGCCGAAGCTAACAGGCCAGGTACTCCCTGAACTTGAACACAAGCAACCCAGGGCCGGTTTCACACTAGTTAGGCTCATCAGCCACGAATACCTTGGTTCCAATGACACAGTGTGCACAGGAACCACTTCTGGGCATACCCATCCCACTTAGGGCGACACACTAAAGTATACAAAATAGTGATGGGTGGAATACTTAGAAAGGCCACACTCCAGTCCATCAGTGTTTTACACACCATGTCACCTCAGTTTGGACCCAGCCATACACAAAGCAGTCTTGACCCTGCACCAATGAGAACAGTCCAGCCCAAACTGCCAGGCAATGTCTTCTCTGAACCGGAACACAAGCAACCCACTGCCAGTTTCACCTTAGGTAGGGCTTATCAGTGAGGTATAGATTAGTTCCAGTGACAATCTGTATGGGTCCCATGTCTGGGCATACCCACCCCACTTAGGGTGACACACTAAAGTTTACAAACTGAAGTGACATGGTGTGCAAAGTAATGATGGACTGGGACATGGCCCGAGTGCTTACCAGCAGCTGAGATTAATTAATGCATTCCATCCATCACTTTTTTGTGTACTTTAGTGTGTAGCCTAGACTGAACAGGATGAGTGAAAGAATAGAGTCTCTGGCAAGCCCTTGTTGTATCTTTGCCAAGTAGGAAAGACCGTTCCCAATTTTAACTGCTTGGGACAGATTGGACATTTAAAAATACCTCTATCAATGTCCATTCTCTCTTTCAAGGTATTGATTTACAGAAAGTGATTGTGAATGTCAAAGGCAACCAACAGGGCTCAAAACAATTGAAGGCGGGTGTTTCCAGTGCTGAGGGGTCTTAAAGCATTGACAACAACTTGGAGGAGGGCAGTTTCAGTTTTGCATCGCTGTTGGAAGCCGAACTTGATGCGTTGCAAAAGTTTTAAGAGCCACACCTTTCTGGCAACTTTCTCAGAAAGGGTATATACGCAACAGAACAAACGTTTCTGAGATCATTTATGTCTGTTGAGGGTATTTTTAAAAGGGGTGATACCTGGACAATTTTGAAACAGTCTAGGAACACGTCTTGTAAGAGAGAAGATTAAATTAACAAAGTCCAGTAAGGTAGAATTTGACAGGGCAAAATCTCTCTACTCTAACATTTGCCACTGCTCTTATTCCAATGTAGCCATTACAAAAATGGGGTAACCCATGGTTTGGGGACCTGGGTATAGACTTGATACCAAAAACAATGGTCCTTGACCAGATTATTAATACATGTGAGCCAAATACTTCACTTAGTTAATTAATTTTATGATCCTGAGCTCAGAAACCAAAACTCTTTTTAAAGGAAGGAGCTCACAATACTCAATACACAATTCAATCCAACAAAGAACAACATCCCACCTTGTGTAAATTATTATACATATTCATTTATTATTTAATAAGGCAGTACAAGGTTGCTCCAAAGGGAACGTGCGTCAAAGAAGAGTGATTAAAGGGTGAGTAGGTGAAACAAGGAATGGAAACATAGTGATAAAGACATTCATTTAGTTTACAACAATGTGGATCGGTTGTAATTCACCGTCCAGTAGACCTGGTCACATTTATCAATCGCAGAAACATATTTTTATATTTCAAAGAAGAAGACCCAACAAGTGGTCTAGCACGAAGGACTGTATGTGTGTCCCAGGTAATAAGGAGTAAGCGTCGACGTTTCGACCCGTCTTGAAGGCCTTAGGAGATTTAAACCTTGGCCGTGCGGATCTTCATCAGGACCAAAGGGGGGCAACCTGACTGGGTGATGATATTGATCAACCACCTGATTGAATTAAGGATTTCAATTCAAAAGAGGTCACCAGACTTCCAATGGATGGAGGACGTATTGTTCACTCGAGGCAAAAGGCACAGTGTATGTGCTGGCTATTACGGAGCGTCCGTCTCCGTCGAAGCTCCCGCTCGGTGTGAGCTTCGTCCGCGTCTGCGTACAATTCAATACACTGTGCCTTTTGTCTCGAGTGAACAATACGTCTCGATGCCACGATCTTACAAATGACTGACCCGAACCAGACAGTAGCGTCTGTTGTGCATGGAATAACCCCCCCAACAGCTTGAAAAACTACCCTTGACACGCAGTCCTCCATCCATTGGAAGTCTGGTGACCTCTTTTGAATTGAAATCCTTAATTCAATCAGGTGGCTGATGAAGATCCGCACGGCCAAGGTTTAAATCTCCTAAGGCCTTCAAGACGGGTCGAAACGTCGACGCTTACTCCTTATTACCTGGGACACACATACAGTCCTTCGTGCTAGACCACTTGTTGGGTCTTCTTCTTTGAAATATAAAAATATGTTTCTGCGATTGATAAATGTGACCAGGTCTACTGGACGGTGAATTACAACCGATCCACATTGTTGTAAACTAAATGAATGTCTTTATCACTATGTTTCCATTCCTTGTTTCACCTACTCACCCTTTAATCACTCTTCTTTGACGCACGTTTCCTTTGGAGCAACCTTGTACTGCCTTATTAAATAATAAATGAATATGTATAATAATTTACACAAGGTGGGATGTTGTTCTTTGTTGGATTGAATTGTATATTGAGTATTGTGAGCTCCTTCCTTTAAAAAGAGTTTTGGTTTCTTATTCCAATGTAGACAATTGCAAATCCCACATTGATTATTTAATAGTCCAACTGGACCTGCTTTGTAGGTAAGGCTAACAGACACAACGTATGCTGAAACATATTGGGTGCGCCCACAGCCCAGTTCTTCATACTTGAAAGCCTCCTGCTGGGACCATAGGGTTTTAAAAAGAGATTCAAAGCACTCACTAGTAACAGAAAAATTGTCATAAATCTGTATTTGCCTGTCAAATTGCTCAAAAGAGAGGCCTACTTGTGCTATATCAGAGGAGTCTACATCTCATGAAGAATAAGACCAGGAAAATTCATTTTGCCCAACATTCTCATCCTCTGATTCAGAAATTCAAAGGACATTTAATGGGAAAAAGGATGACTATGAGCAAACAATGTGATCTGAACATAATATGAACTATTAGAACTTTAATGGTCAACAGGTCTCAGATAACAACCAAGTGAGACGAGGCTGGTATGATTACATAGGAAGGCGGAGGTGCAAGTCCCCACTTAGAGCATTACAACACCCCAAAAACTAAAGGTCACATCACATGATGAGATTAATTAATTATTTTGATCATCTATAAATCACTATAAACTGCAGGTCCCTCTAGATCTGTATCGAACATGGATGACCTGTTGTGCCATTACATCCATAAATTGAAGTTTTCAGTTTCTTCAAGGGAGGATCTGACTTATTTGTTATTTAGAATTTTGAACACTGGTTGTCCTATGACTTGTGGTAAATGTAAAAAGACTTCAAAAAATGATGATATGCTTTCTTTCAAAGCGGCTATGATTTTTGTTTTGCAATAGTAAATGAATCATAAGTAATATGAAATATGAAATCATGTTCACTTTGTTGTCTAATGTTTCTCAAACGTCAACTGACTAGTTGATAAGCTTCACAACTTATGTTTTTATATTGCAGCCTGTTATCACATTGCACCAGTAATCAGAAAATGTATAGTCACACCTTTCATGTGAAGAGGCGTTTTTAGCAAAACGCAAAATAATATAATTAAAATATGTGTGTGATATTAACGCACAGACTTAAATTAGCAAAATACATTTACAAATGTGCCAAAATGTAGTAATTAGTTATACTTACAAGTACTAGGCCTCAAAACTGTTTAAAGCAGCATTGTTTAGAAAGTAGTTTGACTAAAATGTGTCGATGCACTTTAATTCTTGACCTTTCCAAGGTCATGTTTTATTAAATAAATGTTTCACATAACTCTAAAAAATCTTCTTATAACAATGAAGAGTTTAAAAGGCTTGTTTTGAATTTGCTATTCCGAATTATAAAGAATAACCAAATAAAATGCAGCACATAAACTGAACTTGACCTCTTTTTAAAATGCGTGTTTTATTCGTAAAGGATGAAACCTTGAAAATAATGTTCTTTCATTACTGCGGATGTTTCAATTTTTACATAGCCCATTATTAGCTAACATATCATTTGCTTCTTCAGAAGGTTAGAAATGTAGTTCCAATCATGGGAAAGGATGTTCGGAATGAAGAAGCTTCATGTGTAATTTAGACTAAAACAACAAAGTTGAACACTGGAAGATTACTGTCTGTACACTATTGTGTTCATGTGAAAAGGAGAGGAGTGAACATCTTCCCAGGAAGAATCATGAAAGATAATTGGACGAGAGGAGGAAAAGATGCAACATTAACTGCAACATTTATTTTTGTTTGTTTATAATAGTATGTGTTCCTGTAGTAGGTTAACACTCTACACTACGCCATATGCCACACTTTATGCCATTCTCCCACTACCGACTATCCAGCCATCTCTTTGATTGCGGTCGCTACTGCTAATGCATATTTCCCTTGCTTTTTTTCTTATTGCTTTGAGACTTTACTGAGTTTCGTGACCTTCTCTTTATGCGAAGTTCTAATTTGATTGATTGTTAACTTTGGCTATATTTTTAGCTTTATGCTTGATCTCACTTTCTTTCAAATTTGAACTCTTTATGGGTTCCTACTGACACCTTTCACCACATTCTTAGAACAGGGATGTTTTCCCTTTATGGAACACACTTATGGAATTGTATTTTAATTGAATTAACCATTATTTCTTTATCAATTCTGTAAAAGATTGATTATTGGAAACCAATGTGAACAAAACGTATGATTATGAATAAAGAATATCTACTTAACTTTGAAATAATAAAACCTTTAAAATCTTTAACAATTCTCATTGTTGACTGAACTTAAATAGATATTGTGATTAATATTTATGTGATGATCTGCTCCTAATCTGCTCAACTACAATGGCAGGCCTAGAAAAATCATACAAATGTTACTAGACCTGCAGGTCTCGAGACTTAATTAATCTACTAAACCTAATTATAATGCTCTTGAGTCATAAACTGGTTTCAAATTATGAGATCCTCTGCAAATATTTTAATTCACAGAGCAGCTATTTTCTTCTTTATCATATATGTGAGCACCTACAAATACGCAAGTTGAGCATGTCAGCTGTACAAAAAACACTTTTCTTTGATTTCATAGACAAAACTTTTGCTACATATGTAATACAAATCTAGCCGCATATAGCCCACACATGACTGCTGACTTGATACCTGGTTCATTAACCACATTGGTGTTAGGGTGGGGCAGGAATGTTTCTCAAATCATGTTTAAAAATTATCACTGTTAATAAATACATACCTGAAACATGAAGTGGTAGCATACTTATTTACAATCAGCATATTTTCCATTGAAATTGTCACAACACTCCTCACTAACATGTGGTTTTAGGAGTGCACCTAGGTGCTATCTCGGTTATGCTATTGATTTGTACTATCTTTGTAAAGCAACAATAAAAACAAATTTGGACCTAACATATGGTTTTACTAATATAACTCTATAGTGTATAATGTTTAGAAATCTAGTTTCTGTAAATATTTGTTATTTTCAAATCACCAAGTAAAGTGTTTTGATTTGCTTTGCTCCTATTTAAATCTTTGTTTGCCTCACACTTCTAAATTACAAAAAATGCTCTTTCATAAGTCCTGATATCTTTTGAAATACATGTACCATTCATTTACAAGCTGTTTACCGTTTGTTATGGTGTGAGAAAAAAACTGACATCTTACAGCCTTTTGTTTCACAATGATTGTCAGACAGCTCACTTGAGAAATACCTCTAACTGTAATAGGAAAAAGAAAAGTAAACACCATTTCCGAAGATAAGAAACAATTTGTAAAAAGACAAACTGGCATTGGACCTCTGTCCTTGAACAGCCAGTAAATGTGTCAAGATAAAAAACAAGATTTTAAGGCCTCTTTATTTCTCATTCACTTTCTGAATAGAAGAACACCTGTTCCAGCTTAAGTTCACTTGCCAGAAGAGAGAGTAGGTGCTAAAAATAGTTCAACCTGATAAAATGTGACTCGCCATAGCGAGTGGGCGAGTAGATTTTTCGAGGCATGAACACTCAAAGTATTTTGACCTGTTGGGCCACAACACAGAATGGGGATCACCCTTGTGTGTGTTTGACGGTAAACCAGAGTTTTATTTAAACCGATTCCCATCACAGCACAAGCTATATGCTGCTCATCCCGGAGACATTAATTATAGCTATAAAGGTTGATAACTGTTTAATAAAGAAGCTTTTTCCTATGCCATTTTGTCCACTATTGTACAACAGTTTTTTGTGAATAGTTTGAACATGAGCATTGCTTTTCCTCATGTTGAGGCTATGAAGAGTTTTTTGTGTTCATCAAACATTTCCTTTTGTGAGGTATTATGATGAGGTAACAAACTATTAAAATTATCTTTTACTGTAATTAATATCTTAATAACATGTTTCACTTTACAATTGGCAATTTCAGATTCATTTGATATCACTGGGTTCCTAATGATGCAATTGTTAATGATTTTAGATGATCACTTTGTTCAGAAGAATGGCAGCCACGGCTGCTGCAGGTAAGCGCGGTGGGGCAGTGAAGCCAGGTGAGGGTTGATTTCCAGAGACGACCACGAGGGAGAATTAAATAAATAAATAATTTTCCCTCATGGCCTTTCTCG
Source organism: Triturus cristatus (assembly GCF_964204655.1). Lineage (NCBI taxonomy): Eukaryota > Metazoa > Chordata > Amphibia > Caudata > Salamandridae > Triturus > Triturus cristatus. The sequence continues at coordinate 460,493,018 of NC_140593.1, forward strand.
AAATCCCCCTCACCTGGACCCACTGCCCTACCGCACCTACCTGCAGCGGCCACGGCTGGAGAATGGTTTAGTAACTCAGTGGATACCAATTGTTCTTGAGGAATTTACCATTTATCATCTTTAAATATGTTGACTGAATACGGAAAGGTAATATTTGTGTCACAGCCTACCATTATATTTTGGAAGACTGGAAGTTGTCTAACAATCTGTTTTTATTCTTCATGGCTTAAAAAAATTGCACAAATAGCAATGTTCATTATTGGGTTGCATTTTGACGACCTATTTTATAATGATAGATAAGATTAGGTTTCTTTAGTTTTAACAAACTCCATCTCTAATCACCCACGCAGTATTTCTCATTGCTTACAACTGGTGTTACATTGGACTTTTACGTAAATCGCTTGAACGATTTTATAAAGACACATGCTTAAGGACATATAATGAAGGATTGAAATGTGTGACACTTTGAATGCCCCAAAATGGTGAATCACTCTTTTGTGGCTTGAAGCTCAGCACAGACTTAGGGTTTGATTTAGATGTTGGCGGAAAGGGTACCCTGTCACAACTGCGACAGAGTACCCTTTGTGCCATCTGATGATCCTCAAGCCTCATTAAGGGGGTTGGCGGATATTCCCTGTGTAGATGTCAGATACTGCTCCATCTCTATTGCCTACAAACACCTCTATCAGCCACTTAGTGAGGGCTCTCAAAGAATTGGCCATGTGTCCGCCTACCCGATTTAGAGTAGGGAGACACATGGCCTGTTTTCACTGTCTGTCACCACCATGATAGAGGTGAAGGTAAGGGGCAATGAAAAGTTTAAAATTACCCCCTTGAGATGGGAGAGTGCTCCCATTGTGAGGGAGTGGTCATTGTTTTTTTTTTTTCTCAAAAGAAAATTTTGCGTTGGGATTTTATTTTTGAAAATAAAATAAATTGTACATTTGACACATAACTTTGTCATGTTGATGGGGCAGTCAATCAAACTTAAAACGCATTTCCAGGAACTGCTGAAATGGCAAGAGATGTTGGCAGGGGGAGCAGACATTGTTAAATACGGTGGCAAAGTACCTTTGCCTTGGCGGGAGTGAGGCACTCCACCATGGTGATGATCTTTACAACGTCCACCAAGATATAAATAAGATTCTTAAACATACATCACAATTGTTCTTTCCATATAAATTACTACCTGTAAGGTGATCATGTACTTTTGTACTTCACAGGCACAGTTTTTGACCCAGCAGAAAGATGATTCGATGAATCTAGAATTTTCGAGTCTTTCTGACTTGGTGATGTCTTCAGTGATATACCAAGCAACAAAAGTGCATCTGTAAGCAAAATAAATTATATCAGTACTGACATTCCATGAATTAGTAATATTGAATTCTAATTGTTTTTTAAACATAATTTTGTTTTATTGTATATGCATCACACCACAGTACAAATAAAAATGTATCTGTCACTTATTTTGGATCTTAGTACACAACAAACATATACAGGGGGGGTCAATGAACTATCTGTGAGGTAAACTTTCAAGTATTATCAAGCTTGGGTTACCTTGGGGTGATAAATTGCCATATCATGTGTGAGAAAAATGCATCCATTCCATTTTCACACTCAAGGGTACTAGTAATCACCAAGCAGTAGTCTCCTAAGACAACACACAACATATGATTAGTTTTCCAAGAAAACATATCAAGCATTGTCCTGTTTGTTACCTGATTAACTAGTATTGTAATCTCCGTCCAGTATGTTGTTATTTGTGGACAGCTCCATACCTTGCAGAGAAAGCTGGCATCCAGCAGTTCACATTGAAGGCATTTGGCCCAAGCATGTGGACAATATATACTAATGTACTCAGGAGTAAGGTAGCTTCTGTGCAAATAACTAAACTGTATCAGTGTGAGCCCAGCATTACAAAATATCCTAGACATTGTTAATAAGATCCTTCCCTGCCTGTTCTCGTTGATGTTTGTGTTCCATGTCTCCCTCCCACTAGAGCCTGAGAATTGACAAGAAAAGCCATATCAAAACTGGTATACTATGAATTATTATTTTTTTTAAACTTTTGTTTGCACTTGTATTGCATTGTACTTGCATTAGCCATTTTTACCAATTCATATTTATGGATAAATCTAAACATTTCATCAACCAAATCTATTCTAAATGAGGTGCACCCTTAATCAAATAAATTGATATGACTATAGGAGTCAGGAATGTGGAACAGTAAGTCTTAACATCTCATAAAGAGATCGGTTACAACATCATGAAAGATAACAGACTACAAAAAAAGAGAAAGATAATTCTACAGTTCTCGGGGCACTCTAAAAGATTAGAAAGAGGGGCTTTAAAGTTGAGTGGAATTGATGGAGAACTGCCTTATGGAAGTTAGGAACAATATCTAGGCTACTAACGTGAGCATGTACCCACTTCTGGGTTAAGCCCATCACTTTCAGGGCTCATGAGGCACCAGGAGTATTCCAGAATTAACGTGCAGAAGGTGCCTGTGAACTTTCTATTTAGTTATATGGCTTTCCGGTTCGAGCAGTTAGTCACTGTTTAGACTTCTTGCACTTTTCTTGTTTTTTACCTTTCTGGTTTGTTCATGTTAGTAGGATTAGGTAAGATAGTTGCAACTTATTAGTCTTGTTTATGCTCCTCAAATACCTCTGCGGGTATTTGGCTTCTGTGGCAGAGTGGAGGTCCAGAACTGCATCCTTTGTCAGTGTGAGGCTCTTTATGGAACCTTACGCATAGGAGGTGTGTGAGTAACACACCATTTTACTTACTGCAATACTTTATGACTTTGTTTTTCCTTTAATTGGGTTTACATGTTTATTTTTATTTCTTGTTCTCGAGCATCAGCACCCTCATTGAGACAACCAGCTCCTTGCTGAATCCAAGAAGCAGACAATTGGCACCCATGTTTCTCTTTGCTATCTTCCCCCCTTACCCCTTACTCTCTGGCTGATGTGCATATACTGTTACCTTTTGACAGAGAGCGAGCAAGAGGAGTGAGATCTTCAATGGAGCCACAGCCATTTGTTCAAGTTAGACAACAGGGCCCTCCTGGTTCTCCACATTCTTTCTGCAAAATTGAATATGTGACTTCTCTAAAAGGATGAGATTGTTTATTGCGTATGGATAGTAACATGGCTTGAACTCTATGTTGGAAAAACGATATATTTTCTTATTCTAAAGAACATAACCCTCCAATTGTTATCCTGTCAAGGTTTAGACAGGTTTAACATACCTGAAAAAACAAGGTGAGGGCTCTCAATAACATACTATACAGCAGAGTTCAGAGTATTCTTTTCTTTCACTAATGTTTTCTAAACATTTGTGATGTTATGTTCAAGCAGATGGTATTTTTGTCTAATTTTTGCATGTGTTAAATTTAAGACATAATGTTGTAAAGCAGTGCTTCCCAAACATTTTAGAACATCGACCCACTTTTTAGTACAACAAACGTTTGCGACCCACCTAGCTTTAATGGAAATGAGCCATGCTAACTATACCATTGTGTGGTAGCACATTGTCAGTTACAGACAGCACATTTTCCACTGAAATGGTCACTAAATTGGCACAAACATACATCATTACTGATAAAACTATATTTTACACAAATGATAATGTATGGACATCCGGTTTTAGTGAATATTTATTGTTTGTGCATTATCAAGTAAAGTGTCTTGATTGTTCTGATCCCATTAAAATATTTCTTTCCATCACACTTCAGAGTTACAAAAAATGTGCTGCTTAATATTTGCTTTCCTAATTGTTGAACTTGTACAGTTCATTTGTAGGTATTTTTAGCAAGTTCATTTAAACTTTATTTCGGCAATAAGCCATAAAAGTCAGCAAGAGATAAGTATAACATACATATATACAATTCATCATATTAATGGGAGATATTTTACATTAAATTGGCGATAAAATTTGTTTTGTAAGTAACCCATAAGTACACAATACCGCATGTAAAAACATAAATAACAATGTATAAATTAGTTAAAAGCCAGAAAACAGTTGATTGCATGGGCTGGAGAGACAATAAGACATAAGCAAAACACAGAAAGGGGGGAAAGGGGGAGGGCAGAGCATAAATCAAAATATATTTACAATTTGTAACCAGATCGTTTCCTAATAAAATACACACTGTATAAAAATCTACTTGTTCCAAACACCACTAGCTGTGAGGTGTTTGACTTGAATATACGCTCTGCCTCTTTATAAGATCTAACCCCCACATAATTACAAACGGGTTTGATCCAACAGGCCCTTGGTTTTTTGTATTTCGGGCAGAAAAAGAGTAAGTGGGCAGCATCTTCTATAGCCCCTAGAGAGGAAAGGGTGCACAAGTCAGGGCCTTTTACCTTCCCCCAACAGGATGTATATGCATTAATCTGTAAAACCCCATACCTAAACTGTAAGTATAATGTTTTTGCTAATGGTAGACAGATCTCATCCATAAATTGCTCTAAACTAGGTGTATCTTTGAAAAGCAAAAATTCCAAGGTCAATTTGCCGGACGATGAGCTATACAATAGTTCTCCGTTGACGTACGACCAAAAGGTATCCTTTACAAGCTTCCTAGAAGACAATGTCATGTTCTGTGGAGCATCCCATAGATGAGCAAGCCCTAATCTCTCATACCACTTTGAAACATACTTTACCCATGGTGTATTCGAATAGCCATCAATCTGAGATAATTCGACATGTCCACTTTTATAGACACTCAGTTCCGGGGTTAACCATAGTCTGACCCAATACAACAATGGTCTTAATATTACTTGGTAATCTATTTTTTTGAGATTAATATCTAAAAATACAGGGTCCAAAGGGGTTCTAGTTGGTATTTTTAGTAGACTACGCACAAAGTGATTTTCCATTTTTCCAAAAGTATTATTACAATAGTAGCCCCAAACCTCAGCACCATAAAGGGCAGCCGATTGTGCCTTAGCTTTGTATACTTCAAGAGCCGGGGATATAGCCTTGGAGTAGCTAGCTCCGTGGACTTTTAGAATAGGCAATGAGTTTTGTTTGAGGGATAGGGAACTTTTGTCCATCTGTCCTTTCCAAGACAAGTTACTGTCCAACAATATCCCCAAATAGGTAAAATTCCCAACCTGTTCCAGTTTTTTATTTTCAAGGAACAGATTACTCCTAAGGGATTTTTTGGGGTTTATGGACATATACTTAGTTTTGCTAGGATTTATTTCTAACCCCTTCCCCTCACAATATTTTTGGAATGTGTCAACCAAGTTTTGTAAGCCTCTCGGAGTTTGAGAAATAAGGATAGTATCGTCGGCAAATAATAATGCCGTAACCGCTTCACCACCTAGCTTTGGGGAATCATGCACACAGTTACTCAGATAACTTGGTATATCATTAACATATAGGGAAAAAAGTGTTGGGGCTAACACGCATCCTTGGCGCACACCACGGTCTACGGGAATAGCCCTTGAAATTTCACCATTCTTTCCCCATCTGATTTTAGCAAAATTCCCCGTGTGAAGCCTGATGAGTTCTTTAACTAGTTCCCCTGGGACCGCCATGTTCTTAAGTGTAGACCACAGCAATTTACGCGGGACAAGATCAATGGCGGCCCTGAGATCCACAAACGCTACATATAGACTACCCTTTCTTAGGTTTATGTACTTCCAACAGATGCACATAAACCTAAATACTTGATCGATAGTACTAATTTTGGATCTAAAACCAGCTTGATATTTAGTCAATATTTTAGTCTCTTCAGTCCAATCTAAAAGCCTATTTAAAATATGTCTGGCAAAAATCTTTTGTAAAATGTCAATTAAACTAATTGGGCGGTAATTACTAGGATCATAACGGTCTCCTTTTTTAAAAATTGTTATAATTTCTGCCCCTTTCCAGGAATCAGGGATTGGTGTACCAGCAGCAATCGAATTACACAGGAAATTTATGTATGGTCCCCACACTTCTACATCATGTTTTAGTAAATCTCCGGGAATTTTGTCGGGACCAGGAGCTTTGCTCGTTTTCACGGCCTGCAGGGCCTGAATGGATTCTTCTAAACTAAAATGTAAAGGAGCATTACTCATTTCTAAGTCTATCTCATGGTCCTGGAGGGACAAACTCTTCTTTTATTGGCGTAAAGCTTGGTAAAATGATCACACCATGTATTTTCATCTAAGAAAATATCCTTAGTTGAACTACCCTTCTTATTTCCCTTGGCAATTAAGTTCCAGAACGTACTTTGGTCACGCTGCTTAGTTGCATTTAAGAGATCCTCCCATATAGTTTCATCCCAGGATTTTTTTGCTTGGTCCATGGTTTTATTATAAGTTAATCTTCCGTTTTTTATATCTAGACGATTTCCAGATTTTACTGCCTGAATCAACCTTAATTTAGCTTGTCGACAATCTTTATTATACCATGGATTCACCATCTCGAGAAGATTCCCTTCCCTATTACTGTCTTTTTTATAAGTTTTACTCAGTAGTGGAGTTAAAGCATCTAACAACTTATAATGTAAATCAAGAACACCCTGAGTACCCGCTAAAGGTGGCTGGGGTGTTCCCAAAATTTCAGAGAAAACATTGTAGATGTTTATCAATGTTTTTTCCGAACCCAAAATGTATGGCCATCTTACCGCACGTCTATTGTTAGATATTTGTAACTCCCCAGTTGAAGATTTTGGTATCATTTCTTCGTCAGGCCTAGTAATAAATGGGTGAGGATCTAATCATAATTGGAGAGGGAAGTGATCACTCTCTGTCCTTTGGTCTACCTTAAAATCTGCTATTAGTTCCCATACGTTCCGGGATACCATTACAAAGTCTATGTGTGATCTGTAAGTTCCCTTGAAATAAGTCGGAGCTGCTGGTCTATCTGAGCAGAAACGGCCGTTGCAAGCCCTTAAGTCGTGCGCCACAGTCAATTGCAAAATTTGTAGAACGGCTACGGTATTATTAACTGAGCCCACTGACTCTAAGGGTAAAATATCATTAACGGCATCTTGTTCATCGAATATTTTTTCCATGCCCAAAACAGGCTCATATTTACAATTAAAATCCCCACCAACTAATACCTTTACATTATCTCCCAGTGTATCTAGAAAGGAATCCAGGAGTTCTATCATTTTAGATTCCTTATGAGATGGATATGGTCTATTGTATATATTTATTAAGTAAATGATTTCTTTCCCTCTGGTAAGAATTTTAATGCCAAGTAGGTCTGGAGGGGTAATGGATATCTGGCTAACATCTATTTCTAGAGACACTTTAACCCAAATAACCAATCCCCCTGATGCTCTACCTCTAATAGATGGTGTTGCTTTAGAACAATATGTTTTATAACCCAACCTGTGGGGAGTTTCCACCATCCAGGTCTCCTGTAAGAATATGATATCATAATCCTCAATATATGAGGACCATATCACATCCATTAAATTCTTGGCTAACCCAGCTATATTCCAAGATAACATTCTAATACTTGGGTCCTCTTTTACATGTGGTGAAGCTGGGCCTACTAATATGATATCATTCCCTATATTGACCTCGGATATGACTAAAGGATTTACCTTATTAGCTTGATTAACAACTTCATTATCGTCCTTTCCCTCCATGGACATTATATGATACTTGTCTATGACCCCCGAACTAGCTGCCTCACTCGTTGTAGGATAGGAAGATAAAATCCTATTTTCCAGCTTGTCTAACACAGTATCACCGGGGCATATTGGTATTGTAAATTTTGAACCCAGTTGTTCGACACTCACGCCTGAACCCCATATCGGATTGTCTCTTCGTGTGTCTGTGCTTGATTCATTTAGTCGTGAAAGTCAGTCATTTTGATCTAACGTGCTCAATGCTGAGAATCTATTTTCAGTTGGGATGATAAAGTTTATGCCTCTGCTAGTGAGCAAGGGTCTGTGGTTATTAGGCAATTGTGGTACTCTGGTCAAATGCCTATAGAAATATCCCAAAGAATGCACACCCACATCAAACTCCCCTATATCCCGGGATGCTGCTCTTAGAAGGACGGTCGCAACGTGCTGGGGGTGTCTGAAATTAATAATTATGCAATCCCCCTTGCATCTTTTCCTTGCGTTACCAATCCAAGATACCCTTCTGGTAGACAGTATGTCATCAGAGAGGAGTGGGGGAAAACCACAGTTTTTATGTAACCAAGCAATTGATTTCCGTTTAAGAGAATCGTGGGATTCCTCCCGATGATTTGATACTGTCGGTTCTAGGGGTGGAACATTTGAAAGGACTACAACATAAGGTTCACAATCGGGCGGGAGATTAATATAATTTGGTCTATATCCAGGAGTAGTAATCCTCTCACTATTAGGTGGAGCTACATTTGACTGAGTGGTACAACCAGCTGGATGACATATCTCCCTGGGTAAAGATTTGGATGGGCTTTTTCTTCTGATTGTGGCCGGCTGCGCCTGATCATTCGGATATATTTCTGACTCAGGAGTTATCGCGGTCTGATCTTTCCTCTTATTCTCTAAGAGACCGCCCAGCCTAGACACCTCCATAGATAAGAAATCAATTTTTTCCAAAAGGGGTTTGGTCACAAGATCTAATTTTGCCTCAAATAGGCTAGATACCTCCATGGATAAAGAATCAATTTTTTCCATGAGCGGTTTAGTCATGAGGTCTAATTTTGCCTCAAAAATCTTGGCAATGTGACCCAAAAGGTTATCGTTCACATCACCCTTGATAGCTGTGTTATCAGTAGCAGTCACAATACTTCTATGTCTTTGGTCCAACTTCAACTTAGAGTGGACATTTCCCCACTTAGTTAGGGTTTTCCTACATTTCCTAACAGGTCTCTTAGAGGGGGATTGAGGTGACACAGGTTCACTAAATAACTCTAACGGTGCTTGAGTAGATACTTCATGGTCTAAAGAAGTAGTAGCTATGGTTTCAGTACGAGAAGTATCAACACTGGGTAAATCCAACATAGTAAGATCACTTTCATTATCAATATCTATAGAAGTGGTGAGATCCGGAGTAGAATCCTTCCCCAGGGATTTTCTTCGGTCGTTGTTTATCTTGCTCACCATTTTAACCAAATAGTTGTCCAAGGTGGAGTTCTTTGTGGCCATTCTGAGTCTCAATACAAATTTGTTAGCCTCTAGTATAGATAGTAAGAAATCAGTACTGTCTAAAACCGTATCTCTGCGCACCAGTAGAGAACACAAGACAAAGTTAAAAGAATACCTATCTCGCTTCAATCGCCAGTTGTTGCAGTACTATAACGGGACAACAACCCTGGTGAAACGGTTGTTCAACTGGATACAACCTTGATACAACTCACGTCATCAACGTAGTAACGATCAATTTTAAAAACCTTGAGTTAGGGGGGTGGCCCGACCCGACCTCTTCCGGCCTCCTAACGGCCACACAACGGCCCGCCCTTTGCCCAGGCTTAGCCCGGCGCCGCCCGCGCGCGTCCCGCGACGCGGAGGGAGCCTCAGCAATTTATGCGCCTCCGGGCGCGCAGCTCGTAGCCACCAGGAAGTGGTACCGGGAACTCTGGGAGCTGTAGTCTCCCCCCACAGCGGCCAGCGGTAACGGTGGCGGCGGGAGAGACCAACAGCGTGAGCAGCCCAGGAAGAGTGCAGCAAGAGGTGACCGGTGTCGGCGGCGTCAGGTAAGTGTTGTTTCAGGCCCCCGCTCCACCGAGGGAGCCTCAGCAATTTATGCGCCTCCGGGCGCGCAGCTCGTAGCCACCAGGAAGTGGTACCGGGAACTCTGGGAGCTGTAGTCTCCCCCCACAGCGGCCAGCGGTAACGGTGGCGGCGGGAGAGACCAACAGCGTGAGCAGCCCAGGAAGAGTGCAGCAAGAGGTGACCGGTGCCGGCGGCGTCAGGTAAGTGTTGTTTCAGGCCCCCGCTCCACCGAGGGAGCCTCAGCAATTTATGCGCCTCCGGGCGCGCAGCTCGTAGCCACCAGGAAGTGGTACCGGGAACTCTGGGAGCTGTAGTCTCCCCCCACAGCGGCCAGCGGTAACGGTGGCGGCGGGAGAGACCAACAGCGTGAGCAGCCCAGGAAGAGTGCAGCAAGAGGTGACCGGTGTCGGCGGCGTCAGGTAAGTGTTGTTTCAGCCCCCGCTCCACCGAGGGAGCCTCAGCAATTTATGCGCCTCCGGGCGCGCAGCTCGTAGCCACCAGGAAGTGGTACCGGGAACTCTGGGAGCTGTAGTCTCCCCCCACAGCGGCCAGCGGTAACGGTGGCGGCGGGAGAGACCAACAGCGTGAGCAGCCCAGGAAGAGTGCAGCAAGAGGTGACCGGTGTCGGCGGCGTCAGGTAAGTGTTGTTTCAGGCCCCCGCTCCACCGAGGGAGCCTCAGCAATTTATGCGCCTCCGGGCGCGCAGCTCGTAGCCACCAGGAAGTGGTACCGGGAACTCTGGGAGCTGTAGTCTCCCCCCACAGCGGCCAGCGGTAACGGTGGCGGCGGGAGAGACCAACAGCGTGAGCAGCCCAGGAAGAGTGCAGCAAGAGGTGACCGGTGTCGGCGGCGTCAGGTAAGTGTTGTTGTGACTTACGAAAAACACATCCTACAGCATTTCCTTTCATATTTTATGGACCCCAGCAAGATTGTAGCATAATTCACATTACGTTTCTTTCTCTGACTGCAAAGTGAGATGAGTTTGTAAACACCAGTCTCCATGTTAAAAAAACAGAAGCAGAAGACATAGCCTGATATTTGACCTCTGTCTTTGAAGTGCAGCTACTGTGACAAGATTAATTCTGAATTTAAAGGCTTCTTTATTTATTGCTTGAACTTTTTTGACCCACAAAAATCTGCTGATGACCCAGAAATTGGAAAACACTGTTGTATGGAATTCCCCCACTGTACAGTGCATACAACCACATAACAGAAACTTAGAATGGAGAAACTTCTATTTTGTCTAAATCTTGCATTCAAGTTGTTTAGCATTCTGATGCTGCAACTGATGAAGGTCTGTTTTAAAGTCTGCTAAGTGTACCAATGGTGCTTGCATAATGTTTTCCTCAAAGACTTCTGGATTGTGCTTTTCGTGCTTCATTTGATGTATTTCTATTGTTTCGCCTGTAACATCCTTTGAATGTAAAGGATGTATGGTATTGTATTGTATTATAGCATTCATCTAGCGCTTACAATCCCTATGTAGGGTGCTGAAGCGCTTGCCCACACAGGTAGCATGCTACTCCATGTAGGGTGTGTGATAGTAAGGATGTTATTTTTGTTTTGCTCCTATGAGGGAAGTATTTTCATGTTGAACCTGATGAGGTGTTGGGTTTGGCTACCGTGTTTTATGACACAGTGTTTGGTAGTACAATGGATTCGAAGCATGAGAGACAGACACAGTTTACAGTTGATCGGGAGATCTTATTCAGTGATTTTTCATTCTACGTCTTATAAAACTGATAGGCATAGTGGGGGTCGGGGTCGGAGTAACTGCATTACAAATATACTGCTATGAATTTAGATTCAAGAATTCATTAGCGGTCATGGTGGGCATTTATCCAGGACTGGGATCTGCCGTATACACTTTGTTAGTGTCCTTTTGTGGACAGCAGTGAGCAGCAGACCTCTTCAGTCTATTCATGCCTGTTCAGATGAGGCTAACATGGTATAGTGTTCAAACTTTCTTGCTATATTTTTTCTAAACTATCCTTATGGCTGTTAATGTTTCGGATTACCAACTTGATGCTCTAAAAGTAGATTCATATTTTATTTATATAGACGACTTTATGTACCACCAAACTGCCTTCTGTACTTTGTTTGAATCTATGACTTTGTGCTAGATTGTGCTGTTTTTGTTCAAGCCCCATTTATTAGCGTGGATTGCTTGACATCAACATTACTGGTTATTTCTAACCTTTTGTTATTTTCTTTAAAAGCTAGGTGTAAATATACAATTTATCTACTAAGTTGTTTTATAAACCACTTAGAAGATAATATATATATTTTACTTTGTAGTTTCAAAGAGGCATACAGTTTGGAGGATGATACTAACAAACATTAATTTGTGGAAGTGTTTCTGGGACTTTGCAAACTTCCAATCAATTTAGAACGCTTTCTAATTTTATGGTATTATTTTGGGATTTTGAATAATAGTATTTACAAATTGTTTCACTGTATTTCAATTTGGTTGCAATGCATGAAGCGAAGTGATATTGTTGCTCATTTGATTATTGTGACATTTGTTCAGTTAAACTATTTTTGTTTTTGCAAATCTGTTTTTATTGCTTTTTGGGTGTAATAAAGAAAAATACATCGTTCGGCAGGATACGTTACACACAGAAGTACATGAACATATGCAGGTTGCTGACCCATGTCCGGCCTAGCCAATTGAATATCACCTGTAGTCAAGTAATGTGCCAATCGCAACCCTCCCAGGAGCCGGCTGCAGTTACCTCATCAGTTCTGGTGTTGTCTCTTAAAGAGGGGCAGCAGCCACCATATTCCAGCCACTTAGCCGTACATGCAAACTTATGCCGCCCACACAACTGAGGCGTTGAGAACAGGTGAGTCACTAACAAGTCAAAAGAAAACTCAGAACAACGGCAGCGTGAACAGTTGTACACAGAATGCTCCCCCCGTCCTACCCTCGACCCCCCCTCCCCACCTCCGGAACCGCCACCCCCAATCCCCAACCCCCATGATTGCAGCCATCCCCATGTGTTCGCAGACGCCCTGATCTGCAGGTCAGAGGCAGCAGGGGCTATGCTATCCTGTCTACAGGGCAGCCGGCACCACGCCGTCGCTCGCGTGGGCATTTCCAACCACCCCCACGGGGCCCGTGTGACCCTCCCCCTCCAAGCGCCGGAGCTCAGCAAGCAACTGCTCCCAGCGATCCGCCATGGGTTCCCTCCGCAGCCCTAGGGTTTCCTCCCTGTGGATGGCCTCAGCTCTAGCCCATGCCTGGAATGAGGAGCTCCATGCCCGTGTATGTGGTGAGTCATGTGCCTTCCATCTCCTGGTGATGAGGCGTTTCACTACTACGAGCCCCAGGTCCAGAAATCGGGACGTTACCTTGTCTTTGGGCGATCTTTTAAAGTGGTGTAAAATGTGTTCGGGCCAGTCTAATGGGATGTTGCGACCCACACTCCCCTGCAGCAGCCCATTGACCTCTCTCCAATAGGCGCTCAACCCAGGGCAGCTCCACAGCATGTGCAAAAACCCCGCCCCTAGTTCTCTGCACCTAGGGCAGAGTGCGTCATTGCGGTGAAAGTACCTGTTAATCAACTGTGTACTATGAACAGCTGGATTTGGCGGAACCGCATATTTCTGGGGATACGCACTGGGCTTTTAAGGACCCTCTCCCACTCCTTGTCTGCTAATGGCCTCCCCAGGTCTCGCTCCCATTTGACGCGGAGCGGGCTCAGACTAACCGCCGTGTGCTCCCGCAACGAAGCCGCGAACCAGCGGACCAGATGCCCGCCCATCCCCATGACGTGCAGGTATTGCATGGTTAGTGCTGGCGAGGCTCCGCAGTCATGTTCCCCCATTTGGCGGTCAATCCCGCCAGGAGTGAGCGGTGCGTAAGGAACCCGCCGGGTGGGAGCCCGTCCTCCGACACTAAGGTCTCATACGGTATAAGCTCACCGTCTCTGTATAGGTCCCCTAGCGTGTGCACATCTGCTTCCCACCAGCCCGCCAGCGCAGGGGCCGCAAGCACCCCTCCACCTCCGGGGGAGCCCTCCAGGGGTATCGCCGGCGCGTATGGAACAACCGCGCGAGTGTGATACAGAGCCCTCCGGAAGCACCTATGTGCCACAGCTAGGAGGAGCGGCAGCGGTCCCGTGACCGTAGCTAGGGGGTGAAAGAGTCCGGTCACACGTTCCAGCGAATAGGGTGCCTCTGCCGCGGCTGTGTCATCCCTGCCTCTATCAGCCAACCAGCGGGCGACCCATTGTAGCTGAGCGGCCAGGTAGTAGTGTTCAAAACAAGGGGCCACCCCTGTCGGTTGGCAGGAATAGTTTTGCGAGCGCCAGCCTGTGTCTGGCGGTTCCCCAAACAAAATCCTGCAAGCATCCTATTGAGCCTACCAAAAAAGGCGGGGGGGACATACATCGGTAAATTAACAAAGTAGTACAGGAGGCGGGGGAGCATGACCATTTTGGCGAGTGCCACCCTGCCCATGGTCGTCAGTGGGAGTGTGCTCCAAAAGTGCACCTGCGACCTGAGCGCCGTGACCGCCCTTGCCATCAAATAAGTCAGTTGGGCAGCGGTATATTTGCAGCCCCAGGTATCGAAAGGTGCCCTCCCTCCATTGAACCGGCGTGCCATTCAGGTGATAACCCGGGTCCTCAGTCCCTGCGCTAAAAGCATACAGACAAGATTTACCTGCGTTTACACGGAGCCCCGAAATAGTGGCGAAGGACTGCAACAACTGGGCCAGCTGCTCCGGCATGCATCCCACGTCATTGACGTCTACTAACAGGTCGTCGGCATAGAGCGACACTTGGTGAACAGTGTCCCCCAGCGGTATACCATCTCCCAGGGTCGTCCGTACGGCCGCCGCCAGGGGCTCCATCGTCAGGGCGAACCGCAACGGGGACAGAGGGCATCCCTGCCGGGTGCCCCGGCACACCGGTACCGCCTCCGAGACATAGGGGCCCAGCCTGACACGGACCATGGGGTTCTTGTAGGTGTTCAGTTAAACTATTTGATTATATTTATGATAACTGAAATGTTCTGTGACATGATATGCAGTTTTCTATTAGAATTTCTGAGGGTGTCATTATAGCTTTATAGCCCCAGTAGCAGGTTATACTGGCTATTAAAGGCCCACTCCAGATTTAAAGAAGCGACCACTCTAGAATTGAAGAAGCGAGCGGGCCTTTAATGGCTGGTATAGCCCAGCTACAGAAGGCTATTTAGCTATTAGAACATTCCACCTCATCAGGGCGGAATGTCTAATTACACAAAGGCCTTTCAAAGCATGAGGGAGTTGAAATCTTCCTCTGGCTCCGAAGCCTTTGTTTCACAGCTCTTGCTGTGAATGTTCTACAACTAACAATGTGCGCAGGACCACGGCTGTTAGAGGTAGAACATTCACAGAAAGAGCTGTGAAAGGGGGCTGAAGTCAGCCCCTGGTTTTCCATGGCTTGGCTGAACTGCTTTTTGTAGTTCAGCCAAGCCAGGGAGATCCAGGAGCTGAGGAGCTGAGCAGCATTCACCCTTACCTCCTTCTGAAACCCTAGTGACACTGAGCTGCAGGTAGAGGTAAGGGTGAAGGCTGCCTGTGTCCTCCTGCCTTTCACTTTCCGCTGCTTAAATACCTTTTTTTTCCCGAGAGGCAGGGGAAAGATAAAGGCAGATGCTCAGTCGCGGCCCATGCAGGTAAGAACGGTGGGGCGGTGGAGGGAATTTGCCAGACGACAATGGGGGAAAATTTATTTATTTTATTTTCCCTTGTGGTCGTCTGTCGAATCCCCCCCAAATCCGGCCTCATCGCTCCTACTTGAACGGGCCGCGGCTGCAGATGCTGTGTTTTAGGACATTAAAATGTTGAGAGCAGCGGGCCTATACCAATTCATATAGGCCAATGTTGCTCCATTATCTTCATTGGGGCGCTCAATACTTCATTGTTCTATTAAGTATTTATTTATTTTTGTTTATTAATAATACTTTGTGATTTAAAAGCAATAACATTTTGCATGATACTTGTATTTAGCCGAGGCTCTTCATTCTATTAAAAAAAAAAGTATTTATGATTGCTTCTTTTCCTTTTTCAGAGCCTTTACATAAAACTGTTTACAATCTTTGCAGGAATAGCACTGGTTTTCTCACAAAGTACATTAGATGCACTAGAGGTGAGCACCACATATGATATTCTCCTAGCATCTGTGATGTAGGTTACTTTTGCATGAAATGTGATTATAAACGCAAGAGTATCCTTTCAATCCTACTATAAGATGTATTGGTAATTTCTTAATGTTTATTAATTCCATTGCTTTCTTTAGTTTGCTAGTAATGACTACTTTTGTACATTTTGTTGGTAATAAGGATGTATGTGCAAATATAGCTGTTTGTGCAAGGTAAGACCACTGGCCTTTGGTTTGTGGTTTGTTCTTCATCCACTACTTCCATCATTTTTATTCTTCAACCGTTTCTAATGGCAGGATATTCCCATGACGCTCTTAATTTCCATGCATTGCTTAAAGATTGGTGGTAACTCATTTCTCCAGGATATAATACAGTACTGTTAGTCTGTTTACAATGTCCCACAAGATACAAACCATTTTTTATTATTTAATGTTTGACTTTTGATTTGGTCCTACTGTCTTCCCTTGGTTGTCAGGAATTACAGAGCTTTCAAGCAGCAACATGAAGTGGCCTTTCTCTACTCCATCAGAGGACCCCTATATGCCATTACTTTAGATAAGAAGGCAAATGATCCTTGTGAAGGGGAGGGGAGACAGACAACAGTAACACCCAGAGAGCTGCAGAGAGATAATAGTCTACCTGAAGTATTATCATGTGACAGACTCTCAGTCCTGTCAGTTAGATCGAAATCATATAAAACGTACCTCGAAGCGAGCTCACTGTTGCTTGAATTCTGTATACCCTGGGATTGCAACTTCCATGAATAAACTTTACAAAGAATCCCATACAACTCAGAGTGCAGAGATAATTCTAACTAGCAGAAGTCAAGTGGGAGCAATTCAGTAAACTGTGGAGGTAAACGTGTTGCAGGAACCAATAAAAATAGCAGGAACCAAACAGTCAAGAAAGGTGGAAAGCAATCCTAATTCATGGAACAGAATTCCTAAGACCGGAGTATCACAGGGCAAAAATAACTTCAGCAAAGCCAATACATTTCTACGGTCTAGAAAGGTACTTGTAAGGTCCCTTTTGATCTCAGAAGTGGTAAACACGCCTGTTTCTGAATTGTACTGCCTCGGATAGAGCAGTATTGTGCTGTCTTTGCTTCCCCTTTGATTTTACTGGCTCTGTCTGCACCCCTTCTTGCATCAGCATGCCTACCACCTTTTTTAGGTCGAGCCTGGGCGAGGCATACTGTATTCGAGTATGCACTTGAAGTCCTGCCCACTCTCCGCCCATATTTTTTATTGCCTTGTGTCATTGCCCTTCATAAATGCTGGCTTCTGATTCATTAATAGGCTTGTTAGTCCCCTCCTTAGTACAGCCTTGTCTTCATTTGTAACCTCCCATGAGGACTGGCCCTTTTACTTCTGTTGTTACACAGTATGTTTATTTAGTCTGCAAGCACTATTTTCTTTAATGAGTTTCTAGAACTGCAGGCAGGACGTCCTTTCCTGCAACATTCAGCGCGCCATGCGTGCTTTCACTTTCAAAGCATCCCGGGACAATCGTGGCCGCTTCTTTGCAATGAAATAGGCCTTGCATTTACGAGAGTTTGAGCTATTGGCATTATAGACGAGCCACATCTAAAGAAAGGTGCGAGGCCACCATTAAAGTGAAACTGCGGCATTGGGGCACTTTTACCAAAAAAAGCATTTGTTTGTCAACTTGAAAAACAGATGCTTTTTTTGTAAACACGCCCCATGCAGCGCTTTCACTTCAATGGAGGCTGCGCCCCTTTCTTTAGATGCAGCTTGTCTAAAGAAAGGGGCGTAGCCAACATTAATGTGAATGAGCGGCATGGGGCGCTTTTTCATAAATTGCATTTGCAATGCAATAGGTCTTTCTTTTGCGAGAATTAAAGCTATTGGCATTGTCATTTACAATCCCAATAACTCAAACTCTCGTAAATGCGAGACCTATTGCATTGCAAATGCTTGATTCTGAAAAGAGGCAGTGGCAAAAGGCACCATCCCCAAAGTCCTGGTGGGGCCTCTCCCATCCCGCCGCCCAAGGGAAAGAAGAGTAAGACCAATTTCTCACTACATCAGCCTCAGCCGAGCCTCTCAGAGTGGGTACTACGCACTTCCTTTAGCAGTAAAGGGACTTGCACTGCTGAGAAGGGTCTGCGTTGTGTGTCTGGGAGTCTTGGGCTCGAACGTCACTAATCTGGATACCAGAGAATTACATTATTTTGTGTTCTATAAGGTAAATCCATAACGTTTCTGTTTTATGGCAAAAGTTGTAGCAAGGAATTCTTTTATTTTTGGAAACAGATTTTGGAATATAGGTATCCTTTTATATATATTACATTAGATTTGTTAAAATGTGTGCCTGAAATTGTTTTTACCGTAATGCTATTATTGTTATTTCTTTGAGAGTTTGACATTTTGATCTATAAGTATATTGGAGCTTTGGTTTCTGTTGTACTTTACTTTGGGTGAGGAGTAAATATATATTTATGCCACAGCAATGAAAATAAATAAAGCCCAATAACACCAGTTATTTAGACCTAATGTATTAATAAATGCACAGTGAAGGATTTCTTACTGCAGGGTATAGGTGAAATTACAGATTTTCCCCGCAGTGAAGAAAAATAGACATGGTCTAAGGCCACACATATTGCATGTTAAAATGACTTTATGCATGGAAATAAGGATCATATAGATAAAAAGCCTCTTCAATGTGACTTTAAATTTCTGGTCATTTCTGACCCCTTGCAACTGGGTTTTGGTTCAATGCTGTTTTTATGAAACAAACACTCGCAAATAAATGCTGTGGTATAAACTATTCAGGCAGATACACAGAGTGTATTATAATGATCTATTACCATTGTTGAGGTAAGGCGGTGCATCATTACCCACTTGAGGCTTCACCTCTCATGTGTCGTAGGCCCTCCTCACACACAAGAACAGTAATAAATAGCATATTACACTTTTTACATTAGCATATATATTGTATATTTTATTGTTGGGGTACTTTTTTTTTTTTAAATTCTTTTTATTAAGGGTAGGAATCACAACTACAAGGCAAGAAGACGGGTTGGGGTACTTTTAGTGCCGAAAATGTATTGGCATATAATCGCATATTTTACAGTGAACATTAAAATATAGACAATATTTCACATTCCCTCTGAAGTATGGTTTATTACCCGTAATGTCCGCCCCCAAATCACTCTGCAGAGCATTACCATGCCAAGGCATATTATGCCTAAATGGAGGATCAAATTATATGGCAGGAATATATCAATTGTGCATTAAGTAAACGCAAATTATGTAGTACGTTTTATGGCAGCAATATTTTGATCCAAAAGCTAAAGACAGTATTTTTTGTCGAAATCTGCAAATTATGCTGTAAAATATTTGGCAAGTACTGTAAATCCATTATTAAAGGTAACCATTGAAACCACATAATCAGGTAATTCCATTGGCCATAAACATTGTCCCTTGTTTTATCAACACTCTATTTATTAAGGGTAAACAAAACCTAAACATTCTAACTGCAATCAGCCCATTTTGTTAGCTGTATCTTGATGAGATGTTGAACAACCTCTTCATTCTGCAGACAAAATCTTTTGTTTACTAATGCAACGGTTGTTTATTTTGCCCAAAACTTTACATTCTTACCCACATAATTCACGATAGTGCTCAGTCCCCATATCCTGAACAGTTAAGTTAAGGAGGTATAAGAGGGTAGAATAGGGACACCCAGACCTCCAGGCCCATGTAGAGGGAATGGGGTTCCAAAAGTGACCCAATGCCCTCAAAAAGTATTTTTTTTAAATGCTACTTTTGGTTATGTGTACTACGTAGCACTCCTGTAATACCCAGCAAGACTCTCTCAAGAATGTAGTATCCAAACTGCTAGCCTTCTGTGCCCTTGAACCATGATATTGTGCAGGCTTTCTTTACTGCAATCGGTACCACAGTACCAGCAAAGGAAACTTGCACACTACTGCAGTACCATGGCGGAGAAGCGTGGAGTTTGGGTAGCACATGTGCAGTCGGGGCTGGTACAACGTGTGGGGTTAGGCCAAAGGCGAGGTCCCGTGGCCAACCCTGTGCAGCTGAGATTAGGCACTGGTGTATCAGAAAACAAAGGGGGGAGGAAGAGGATTATCCCCGGTTCGTCCTCCTCGATCAAATTGTATTATGTCAAAACAGTGAACCCAGTAGTTATACACCTGATAACTCTCCTGTGACAGGAAAAAATAAGTATTTCTAGTAAAACCCTCACCCACCAGGGTTAGCCCTTGGTGGAATGATTCATCATCGGGTCCATCCCGCTCTGCTGCAGATCAGGGTGTGCTATGACCTACGATCTACTTGGAAGCACTTATTGGTCTTTATTCAATACTAAAGAAGGCGTTGATAAAGGGGGGAGTGGAGGATAGTATCGTGTTACGGTGTAATTTAAAAATACCTAGCTAGTGGGTATATCTATTTTACTCCTACCTCTAGTCGGTATGGTTAAATACTAGGGGTTGATTCGGAAGACAAGGTTATAATGAACCTATGATCCAATGGGTAAACAGGTTTTGAGCAGTGCCCCTCTTGGCTCTTCTTCAGGACCATGGGAAACTAGTTCCTTGGTACCACTCCTGCATGTTATTCACAGAACACACGCTATTTGCATGAAGTGCCACATTGTGAAAAATACATATGTATATCACCTAATTGGTCTTCTTTATTTTTCTCTACTTAGGATGCATTAATAGTGCATTATGGTTCCTCAGGGAAGAGGGTGGCCTGTTGTCACACTCGCATCTAGGCAAACCCTCGCTGAGTACACCTACTGTGGACTTTGCCCCGGGGACCGCATCAACGGTAGGTTGGCAGCATTTGAAGGGTTGGTCTTTGCTTCATTTAAAAATATGATTTTTTTTAAAACAACTGAAATTCACTAAAAAAACACAAAAGTAAAGTGACGTTACGGTTAGGTGTTGAAATGAGACTTGAGCTTACAAATATCAAGCACAGTGGGTACCTCATATATACAGCACACAGCTTAAGGCATATGCACAAGCTTTTGCAGAGGGCAGGGTTCAGCATCTGTCTATAGGTGAGGCCCTGCAGCTAACCAATGCTGTGCTCGACCAAAGTGAGAAATCAGATGGTACTGTGATGTGTCGGTGTAGGTTTGTCAGAGTTGTAGACACCTAAAAAAATTGCTATTTGTGCATGTCATAGCTGTCTTGGAGGCCGAGAAATGAACATGTAGGTACCTAATATGACGTTTCCCAATATGGAGATACCAAATTTGTTCCACCTCTGAAGTCCCTCCAAGGCGTCAGTTTCTCGTAGCATAGTCCTCAACGACAGCGGTGTTCATATAATAAGTCGAGCCCGCCATCCCATGTCTCTAAGAGCCACTCGCCTGAGCTACATTACGCACATCGCCATTGGAGGAAGGTGCATTTTCTCCTTACTTTAGATAGGTAATGCATGACCTGTCTTCCATTGTCCACCTTTCAGTGGCAAAGGTAGGGTCATGTTGGGGGAGGATGTAGCTACTTATTGGCCATTAAAAAATGCACCACTCGATAATACGCCTAAACATCACCTACCCCTATTCCACTATCAAATGGCGACTTGCAGCACTTGGCCATTGCTATTCTTAGGGCCCAGCCATTCCACAGGAAATGTTTAAGACGTGATTGAATACATATATAGTAGCTATGTGAGATCTTGAATGGGTAGTTTTGGAGCTGGTAGAAGGCAGGCCAGGGATACCATCTTGAATATAGCTGCTCTACCCAAAATGGACAAAGGTAGAGGGGCCAAAAAGGTCAAATCTCCCCTGTGTCAAGATGGTTAAACAAGAATATTATGTTTCCATGCCCTGTCTTCGCATCTCGTTATGTAAAATAAAAATTTTTATTGATAAGATAATAGTGTCATTGGAAATGTCATCAATGAGGTCATTTCACGTCATCTGTGATGTCACATGTGCGGTCATAAGCAGTGTATGACGGGGGCTTGGGTTTTGGGAGAGATTGTGCAAGAGAGAAAAATAATACAAAGAAGTAATTGTGTAATATGGTTCAATCAATCAATGGCTTGTAAAGCTTGACTACTCACTCAAGGCACTGAGGGCGGGGGGTGGCGGAGGGAGCAGCTAGTCCACAGAGGTGCTGTGGTTTAGTCGAAGAGCCAGGTCTTGGGGTCCTTCCGTAATTGATGAAGTGATGGTGATTGCCTGAGGTAGAGAGGCAGGGTGTTCCAAGTCTTTGCTGCAAGGTAGGAGAAGGATCTTTCTCTGGCGGTGGTCTTGCGGATGTGTGGAACGGTAGCCAGGGCCAGTTGGGTAGAGCAGAGGTCTCTGGTGGGTACGTGGAAGCAAAGTGGTGGTTGAGATACACAGGTCCCACGTCGTGTAGAGCTTAGTAAGAGTGTGTGGGGAGCTTGAAGGTGATTCTTGTGTTGACTGGGGGCCAATGGAGGTCTCTTAAGTGGCTGGTGATGTAGCTGCAGCAGGGGATGCTGAGGATGAGTCTGGCGGAGGTGTTCTGGATGTTCTGCAGTTTCTTGAGGAGTTTCTGGGTGATGCTGGCATAGAGGGCGTTGCCGTAGTTGATTCTGTTGCTGACAAGTGCATTGGTGACAGCCTTTCTGGACTCGTGGGGACCCATTTGAAGATCTTTTGGAGCAGGCATAGCGTGTGGAAGCAGGATGATGAGAAGGCATTGATCTGGTGGCTCATGGTGAGCTAAGAGTCCAGGATGATGCAGAGGATCCGCGCGTGGTGTATAGGTGTGGGGGGAGGTTCCAAGTGCTGCGGGCCACCAGGAGAAATCCTGGCAGAGGGGGTGGAGCCCATGATGAGGATTTTTGTCTTCTCAGAGTCTAGCTTGAGGCAGCTGTTCTTCATCCAGGCAGTGACAGCCTTCATACCCTCGTGAAAGCTGTTCTTGGTGACTATGGGTTCGTTGGTGAGGGGGAGAATCAGCTGGGTGTCGTCAGCGTAAGAGACAATGTTGAGTCCATGGTTCCTGACGATGGCTGCGAGCGGGACCATGTAGATGTTGTAAAGCGTGGGGCTCGGGGAGTAGCCCTGAGGCACTCCGCAGCTGATCTCTGTGGGTTCCGAGAGGAAAGGAGGTTGTCAGACTCTCTGTGTTTGGCCGGTGAGGAAGGAGCGGATCCATTCCAGGGCTTTGCCGCAGATGCCGTTGTCATGAAGTCTTGTGCATAGGATGCAGTGACAGACAGTATCGAATGCGGCCAAGAGGTCCAGGAGGATGAGGGCTCCAGTTTTGCCTCGGTCTCAGAGGCATCAGACAATCCAAACATCATCAGGCTAAAACAGTGCTCATGGCTGAAATTGTGCATCGTTACAATGCCACGCTTCTAATACTTTCCAGGCATAACAGTTTCCCATATATGTGCTGTTACACAAATCTCTACATCCCACCCATCCCAAGAAGAGTCAACTCCAATCCTCTGACTCAACGGATTTCGGACTCTAATTTGTTGAAAGACATGTATTTCTGATTTAGTTTGTAGATTTATTCGAAGTGCTACAAGAATTGAGTCCTAATTATCTGAGAGTGGTAACTTACGCAGCCCCAGTGCGTATTCACTTCTAAGGGACACACCCTTGGCTGTTACCCAGTTTAGGATAGAGCGAGACCATGCTTAGAATGCCGGAGGGTTCTGAGACTTCCAATGTTTAGTTATAAGTCTTTTAGCCACCACAAGGCCCAGATCCAGGAACCGACTTGTGGCTCTGTGCGCTTTATCTCTAGGGGATAACCCCAGTATGCATAATTCCCAAGTGTTTGGAAGTTGTCTATCTGTGCATTCAGATAAGTTAACGCAACCCCTTCCCAGAACTGATGTAGTTTATGGCGTGTCCACTCAAATCCAATCCATCCAAGCGAACCCAATCACAGAGGAAGAAACCAGAACAACCTTAAGCGAGTCACTTTATCAAAAATGGCCACTCATCATAATAATAAATAGCTAAAGTGCATGCTCCTCAACTGCAGATCAGCAAATAAACACACAGCGGATATCTACGACCTCACTCTCGCACATTAGTTCGATATAGTTATCCTCACGGAAACATGGTTAAACAACTCATCTCACCCCATCATAGATCTACTAGTCCCACCAAGTCACAAGATCATTCGACTAGACAGACCAGTGTAAACGGGTGGTGGAATAGCATGCATCTACCACAATACTCTTTCATTACGCCAATTGGAAATCATAGCGGTAACAACATGTGAATATCTTAGCATCAATATCTCTTGTAACAGCAAATCCATTTGTAATTTATATGCCTACTATCACCCTCCGGGCGATAACCCTGTGTTCTTCGAAGAAATCATGGAAATCTTCACAATAAATGATAATCTTCAAGGACCCCAGATCTTCCTGGGTGATTTTAATCTGCACTCGAATGACATGAATGACCCCTCAGTGAATACCTTAAAATCCTTCCTATTAAACCATGAGATGTCCCAAATTTGCAACAGACCTACACACTACAAGGGTGAGACTCTGGACCTTATCATCTCTAAGTCGGACACTATCTCCTTAGAGTCTGTTACCCCATGTGATTGGACAGACCATTATCGCATCACCTTCCTCATCAACTTAAAGGAGATCCCAAAGAATGGCCAACCGAAGAAAATCAAACATTGGAAACGGAATCTTCATAATATAAACCACAATGAACTAACCACTCTACGCAACAACACATTGATCCCAGAGACCAACATTGAGGATGTCAATGTCAACACAGACTACTACAATACTTCTATACGGGAAGTCATGGACTCCATCGCACCCCTACAACAGAAAATATTTCCAATAAAAACTCAAAGCCATGGTTCAATGACAACTTGAACACAGAAAGACGCAATCTAAGAACAGCAGCAAGAGCATGGAGATACTCATCATCCGTGGAATCGCTAAAATGCTTAAGATCAATGAGGAGCACGTACAATAGAAGAATAAGACAAGCGAAAGCTAATTTTATCAGAACTCAACTCGACCAAGCCAGAAATAGACACAAAAATCTATTCGAAATAGTCAAACAGCAGTCACCCAACACATCAAACCCGTTAGACTCCGGATCCAGCATCCTGCACAATTGCGAAGAACTGGCCACCTTCTTCAAGGATAAAACAACAAAGATGGAGAACTAACTTCAACTAGCGAAGGAACTACTACCGGCTTCCACAGTAACTTTTTATGCAACTCCCACTTTACGGAAGGGAAGGAACCACCCTGGCCCCCCTCCAAAAGCAATGCCACTTGGAAAACCTTCTCCCCAATCAGCGAACAGGAAATGTACAACATTCTTTTTTCTTTAAACCCATCTAATCACTTCACGGACCCTCTACCTCCCAGTACATTCAAAGATATCAAAACCTGTATGCTCCCACTATGGTCAAAGATTGTAAATGCCTCACTACGTCAAGGAACTATCCCAGACTGCCTAAAAATCGGTCAAGTAACACCCATCTTTAACAAAACGAAGGCAGACTGCTCTGAATCTAACAACTTCCAGGCCATCTCCAATATCCCCACGCTGGCAAAGCTCTTCGAAAAATGTGTACAGAACCAACTCTGCAATCATATACAAAACTTTCAACTACTCGATCAACACCAATCAGGCTTCCATCAAGATCACAGCACAGAATCTGCCCTTACTGATATTGTAGATGACATACTAAAAATACTGGATCATAACGAATCATGACTTCTAATATTGCTTGATTTATCCGCTGCCTTTGACACCGTCAAACACGACAACCTACAAATACTACCGGAACAATGAATGGGCTTATCAGGGGTCTTATTACAACGCTTCTCTTCATTCCTCCAAAACAGATCCTTAAGAGTCAAAAGGAATCAATCTCTCTCTAAGTCCCACGCTATAACTCTTGGTGTTCCTCAAGGATCCTCTCTCTCTCAACCATTCTCTTTAAACTATTCCTGGAACCACTAGCAAGCCTCCTAAATCTTCTAACATCCACTACCTTATGTACGCGGATGACACTCAGCTATATCTCAAAATCGCCTCTCCAGACATTATATCCCTCAATTCCATCCTACAAAATACACAGCTCTGGCTCACGGTTAACCACCTCAAACTCAACGCTGATAAAACTGAATTTCTTCTCATCTCTCCGCTGAATAACAACCCCAAGATTGATCTGTGGTTGAATCATCTTACAGCCCTCAAATGCTTGCCCCACATCATAGATTCTGCCAGAACCTTAGGTATTACATTAGACAAACACCTAAATATGCAGGATAACATTAGTGCAGCCACCAAAGGAGCAAACTACCAAATGAGTATTCTGCGGAAACTTAAACCCTACCTACCTCACGAAGATCTAACACAAGCGGTCCAAGCCCTAATATAACCCAGACTGGATTATAGTAGGGCCACACTATGTTACCTACCTAGATACAAACTGGCCCCACTAAGAGCCTCCCTCAACGCAGCAGCAAGACTTGTCCTCGGAACAAAAAGAAATGAGCACATCTCACCAGCCCTAAAAACCTTAAACTGGCTAACATACGAAATAAGAATCCAACTGAAAATTGCTTGCATGACGCACAAAGCATTACATTTCAACACCCCCAGTTACCTGGCCCAAAATCTAGAAAAATGAGGGGGCAGCAGATCCTCAAAAAGTGTGCTCACCTTGCTTCTCAAACCCCAACAAACCCACAAAAAGAAAACTGGGGCTAGAGCATTTTTGGCTATCGCACCCAAGATATGGAACTCTTTACCACGGACCTTCGCCTAATTTCCTCTACCTCCGCCTTCAAAAGAGAAGCCAAATCTTATCTACTGACTAAGTTCTTACCCGAAGTCAATATATCGGTGACATTGAAAAGGTATAGATACCAAACTCTTATGTAGATTGTCCATTCTAGTATTGGATTCATTCCAGTTCAACCACTGTTATCCTATTTTTTATTTATGATATGTTCGGCTCTCACGCATATGTTTACATGTTGATATGCCCAATTGCAAATCGTATTCTCTTCATGTAAAGCGCTCTGATACAGTCTAGGGTCACGTTCGCGCTATACAAAACTTTTTAAATAGATAAATAAATAACATGTGTGTAATGTCTGCATCCAACTGGGCGCATAGGCGACATTGCGAATCAGTTCCATGAAAATATCGTTTGATTTACTCTGGGGTAAGTTACGCGAGATGTATTATGTAGAATTGTATTAATTTGAACCTGACATTTCTGGGAACATGTGTAGGACTTGCTAATATCGCGCTCCATTCTGTATCAGTGCATGAGCGGCCTAGATCAGATTCCCATTTCGTGCCCGAGGGGTCAGATTCGCTGCCCTGTGGACATGAAGGGCGTCCGCAAACCAGCAAATGAGGTGGCTGCCATTTCCCATGACATGAATATATTGAAGAGTCATATTTATCTGTAATTCTTGCGTAATCTCCTCCCATCCGTTTTGCAATAGATTAATTCAAGAGGCATGTGTAAGAAAATGTCCTGGGGCATTCCATCTTCTCGCACCAAGTCGTTGAATGGAACGTGCGCTAAAGGTCTCCAAGTGTTTGTATACCTGCATGTGCCAATCCACCAAGTCAGAAGGGGCAGTGGCTCGGGGTCCTCTGGGTGTTCCAAGCAAAGGAATCACCAGGGCAAATGGTTTTACATGTCTAGTGAAGAATAAAGCTCTACAGAAACAACGAGCAATAGGGGATGTAAACCACTCCTCCCACTGCATGGGTGAAAAATAGAAACAACAGCGTGAACTGTGAGGGAAGCCTCTCCTCCCGCCGTGTCTGACAGGTGTCTGCTCTCCACCCAGCGGGCCACCCACTTCAGCTGAGACCGTACATAATAGTGCTCTAAGTTAGGTACAGCTAGCCCACCCGTACCCGTCTGTAGGTAGAGCTTCGTGAGTGCCACCCTGCAGCGCGAGGTGTGCCAGTTAAGGCTGCAGAGCATGCTTTCAATTGGTTTAAAAAAGGAAGGCTGCAAGTAGAAGGGTAGGTTTGCAAAGTGATAAAGAAGACGGGCAAGCACCACCATCTTGATTAGTGAGATCCTTCCTGCCACCGTGAGAGCCAGTGATTTCCAAAAAGTCATCTGCAATGACAGAGATTTAAGTGCTCTGGTAAGATTGCCATCCAGGAGATCCTGGTCACTAAGGTAGATCCTAATGCCTAGGAAACAAAACATGGATGATTGCCAAGTAACTGGGTTGTCATTAATGTAAAGCATTGGATCAGGTATGGTGGGTACAAATGGAAACAGACAGGATTTATCCCAATTAACTCGCAGGCCCGAAAGGTGAGCAAAACGAGTATAGTAGGTATGGCGTCTGAGACTCTCCCAATATCTCTTATATATAAAAGAAGGTCATCGAAATATAAGGATATTGCATGTGTAACTCCTCCCATATGGATGCCCCATTGGGTTGCAGACACAAGCACTGCTAAGGCAAGCTGCTCAATAGCTAATGAAAGGAGGAGGGGGGAGAAGGGGCAGCCCTGTCGAGTACCCCTGCATACCGGTATAGGTCGCAACAGCATGTGGCCAGTCCGGACTCTCACCACAGGCTTGTTATATAGTAATTTATCAGTGAGGTAAAATATGGTCCCAGGCCAAACTGAGGCAGGACTTTGAAAATGTAAGGCCTTTTCCAGATCCAGCACCATGCAGCCGGATCTGGGGCAGGTCAGTGGACCATATCGCATAACTATGTACAATCTGCGAAGGTCAAGGGAGGTAGATCGGTCGGGGACGAATCCATTCTGATCTTCGTGTACCAAATGAGGTATTAAGAACGCCAATTTCCCAGCCAGTATGCTAGCCAGTACCTTGTAGTCTACATTCAGTAATACCATTAGTCGATATGAGCCAAGTCTGGTGGGGTCTCTGTCCGTCTTTAAGAGAGTGACCAGAGTGGCCTCGGACATAGAGTTCGGCAATTGGGACAAATGTAGTGCCTCTTCAAATTCCCTCAGTAGTGTAGGGGCTAAAAGGTCCGCGTAAGCGTTATAAATCTCAGAGGGAAAGCGATCTAGTCCTGGCACCTTCCCCGAAGCTAAGGATTTGATTGCGCCCTGAATTTCTTTTGCTGTTTGGCTGTATCTAGTTCAACAGGATGATCAGGAGTAAGCTGCGGAAAGGAGAGATTATCTATGAAATCAGCTATGTCAGCTTCAGTTGTCTCCATGGTTGACTAATATAGGGAGGTGAAATGGAGCAATAGGTCACTGTGTATTTCGTGTTGGATCTAACGTAGTACTCCCGCTGGGGAGTAGAGTGCAGTAATGGGCCCATGCGGTTGTTCTTGCTTTATCAACCATGCAAGCAGGGATCCCGATCTGTCGACTAGGGCATGTATTCTGGCAGAGTGTGCCGCATAGTTAAGACACCTCAGCCGCTCCCATAATGGAGCATGTTGTTCCCTCACTGTCAGCAGCTCCGAGGAGCAGGAAGGGTCAGAGGCTGATCTTGTTTCAAGCGATAGTAAAGTGCGCTCCAGATCTTGAAGTTCTAGTTCCACCTGCTTCCTCATACCACCGCCCAGTACCATACAGCCCCTCTTAGCGTCGCCTTAAAGGCATCCCACTTCAGGAGGCCTTAAGTCGCCGTTCCTGTGTTTAGTGTAGAATAATCCTCAACGGTTATGTGGAGGGAGGTACAGAAAGGTAGGTCTCTAACATAGTAGCTTGTAGGCGCCATGCCAGGGATGTAAGGCAGTGTGTGTCTCATGTTAGAACGATATAGTGGGGGTTATGATCCGAATGCGTTCTTCCAAGGTACTCCACCTGTGATACATATGGCAGAACATTGGGTGTGCACAAGAACCTGTCTTTGCAGGCATTGAGAGTGTGGGGAACAGAATAAATGGAGTATACTTGCATGATGGGATAACGGTGCCTCCAAGTGTCTACCAGTCCCCAGCTAACAACCCAGTTCCTCAACAGTGAAGCCCCACTAGCTGCTGATGTGCCTCTAAGATGTGGGAATGATTGGACATGGGTCACACATCTAATACATTTTTGAAGCCCCCATCAATCACCCATGGTATATGACACCACTTGGAAAGTACCACCGATAACTTCTTCCAAAAGGGGCCCTGCTCCGTATTAGGAGCACATATGTTTCCTATTAGAAGACATCTACCATCTAGCCTATCCTTGAGGAAGATATATCTCCCCTCTACGTCCGTCTCTACTTCTTCTATTAATATGGGGGGTCCCTGGGGACACCCAACCAGTACTCCCTGTGCAAACGCCGAGTAATCAGTGGCGATCATGCGACCTCTCCATCTGTGCTGATTGACTAAGTGTGTCAGGTGGGATTCCTGTAACAGGGTTATTTGCATATAATGACGCTTAAGATACGAGTAGACCGCATATTTGCGGGAAGGGGTACGCAAGCCCCTCATATTCCATGTAATGATTTGTTGTGACAACATAATTTAGGTGTGTATGTATATATTATTTGAGAGGGTAAGCACCTATGCCTATCGGTCTCTATGACGATGTTGTATGGGGATAGCCATAGTTGAGCGTAACAGCACTTTTTGCGAAACATAACATCAACCTTGCAAACAAGCGATACCAAAAGAGTGGATCCTGCAACTGTGCAGTTCTGCC
Organism: Triturus cristatus; assembly: GCF_964204655.1. NCBI lineage: Eukaryota > Metazoa > Chordata > Amphibia > Caudata > Salamandridae > Triturus > Triturus cristatus. The sequence continues at coordinate 460,523,466 of NC_140593.1, forward strand.
CAAACTTATGAGTGTATCATACTCAGTAAACCAACTCTGAGGTTGTGTAAATGCGAGGGTGCACGACTCTCAAAGGCCCACCAAGGTATGATACCCACCCAGTGACATTTTAAATGTGATTCCCTCTGAAAACTCACATATTGTTAATGAACATCTCAACCGCCCTGTCCAGCCTTTCAACTGAGATGACCAATGTTCCCCGCACCCGTATCAACACCTTTCCACGCAGTAGCAACCTGATCGTTTCTCAGCAGAATCCCCGCATGGGCATCAAGTACCCACTTACAATACAGGCAAAAGGATATATGATGTCCTCAGATGACTCCCTCCGACATCTGTGGAGTGACTTCTAGCATAATCAAAGAGTTGGTGTCTGAGGGGCAGGTCACTGAGGAGCCCCATCATCAGATGTTTGGGGTGATAACAGGTCCCTATTCGATTCTTTAGCCGCTTCCAATTCTTTTCCGCCTATTGAAGTAATTGTCTCCATTCCTTAATTATTTGTTCCAGATTTTGAACTGCTGACAGCTGAGATGTCTTAGGTTTTTGGAAGCAGCCACGCCTCTTGCCAGCGTTTGCAGTAGTTCCACAAGTGTTTCTTCTTCCAGCAGGTCTGGGACCCATGAATTTCCCAGAAGACTCAAGCCAATCCCATGCGTCCTGTGGTGCATCGAACAATTTAGTTTTGCCGTCAGCCACCACTAGCAGTTTCGCAGGAAAACACAGCGAGTACTGGATACCAAGCTTCTTCCGAAGTTGTTGTTTCACCTCCAAGAAGGAACTACATTGACGTTGGACTCTAACAGTATAGTCCAGGAAGAACATTACCTTAGCATTGTCCACTCATACATGTAGCATCTTCCGGGTTTCCCTCAAGATTGAATCTCTATCCTGGTAATGGAGCACTTTAAATAAGAATGGTCGGGGTTCGATCCTGAGGAAGGGCTCTGAAACGGAACGCAATGTGCTCTTTCTACTGAGAAATGAGCGGGGAGCGCATCTTCCGGCATTAACTCCTTCAGTCATTTTTCGATTAACTTCACTGGCGCCTGACCCTCCGCTCTCTCCGGCAATCCTATCAGGCGGATGTTATTCCATCTTGAGCAGCCTTCTGAATTCTCTACTCTTTGTCCCAACTGTCTGAGTCGCGTTTCATGTTCCCTCCATATGCTTTTTCAGGAGATCTGTGGCTGGCTGCATCTCTGTTATAGTGTGTTCCACTGTGGTGACATGATCCGTTAGTTTTCTGTGGTCTGTATGTAGAAGCGTGAGCTCTGTAGCCATGCTGCCTATTTAGGACTCTAGAGAATGTCTAGAGCGCTCAATGGCCTGGAGAATAGTGTCCAATATCTACAGGTGACTAGTTCAGTGGAGTTTGGGAACCCTTTTTTTACCTCTCTGCTGCTGAAGAAGCTTGTGAGGAGGTTCTGGAGTCTAATCCCCTGGGGTGCCCCATCTCGGCTCGTCACTCAGCAGGACAATTCCGCTCCCCTAAATTTTGTTGATTATGTGTACGCTTCACAGTGTGTCAGCGATGAAAAATGAATTCCCCCCTACCAGATCAGCTGCTGAAATAGGCCAACATTACCCAACAGGACCAAACAACGGCACGGGGATGCCATCCAGCTTTAGAGGCACATAACTAATCCCTGTGCATACCCCTGTGGACCTTCTCAACAGCAGTACGCTCTAAAGAGGCCTTCTGTATATCTTTGGGAAGATGTGTGGTCTCCTCTCTCTTACTACCAATATCACGTTCCTTGAATCATAGCACAGAGACTCGATAATGCTCAAGGCCTTGATATAGGAGTCAGCAGTTTTTACGCAGTAGCGGCTAATTCAGGAAAAGGGTCGAGGAACAGAGAATTGATCCCTCCTATGGGGCCCACATCCACAGCTCGTTTGTGCACGTCCATTCAGCTCAGCCTGACCTCAGTGCACTTGACTCTCCACAGCGAGAGGTATCTTTTTAATGTATTACCGCAGTCTTATCAGGTTCCAGCATCCAGCCGAGAAGATCCGGGGCCACCCTGCCACCTCCTCTGACCTACGCAGCAACCTCCGCCAGAGACAGTATACAGCTGCTGTGATGATCTTTCTCCCCTGCAGTCCCCTCAGCTCCCGCATCCACAGCTCCTCTGTCTCAGGTGAGAGGGAGGGGAAAAACTCCCCTCCAATGTAGTACAACTGGCGTCTCTCCGGCAGGTGCGGCTCATGGGTCCCAGGGCCTCTACGCAGTAATCAGCCACCTAGCCCACCCACACGCCCCTCTCACCTTGATTCCTGCAGACGCCGTGCAGTGCAGCAGCCGCGATCTTTCTCTGCGGTGCCCCGATGAGAGGGTGCATCTCTCCGCTCCACGATCCCAGTCGATTCCCAGCTGATTTCACCAGTGCGTATTCTGCGGTTCACACTGCCTGCGACTTGGCCTCAATCAGCAAAGAGGGCCAGACGCTCCACCAAACCACCCAGGATTAGCTTTCTGTGGCACCAGTACAATTGGTAGACTACGAGCCACATCAGGGGCGTTTTCAGGTGGTCGAATGATAGTTGGTATGGGATGTAATTTTCGGATAATTTGGGTGTGTAGCAGAGCGTGAATAAGTCGCGTCCACATCTTGCTTGTGCCATATGTTTTTAGTTCGATAGGTCTATCTAGACCAGTCTTTAAGTCTTTTATCTAGATGCCAAAGGGATGATCAGGGGATATCATTTAGCCCTTCAAGATGGCTCTTATGTCTAAATATCCATTGTTGTTCTCTACTAAAGAGCAGTGTGTCCAGCTCACCCATTTGAAAAGTTTAGTATAGGTAGTCTAACACTATCCATTTGATATCATTCTCAGTATGTCTTTTCTCTAGGAAATGCTTTTTTTTGCATCTAATGGTGCTCTTATGTTCCACTATTCTTGTTCTTACTTTTTGAATGGTCATCCCTACGTATTGTAGTCCACATGGGGCATACGATGCGATAAATTACACCTGATGAGTTACAGTTCGTATGTTTGTGTAAAAGCCATGGTGTCATGAGCCCTATTTCGACCTGTGTCGTGGGTTGACTTAAGATCAATTGAAGGAGGTTGTGGAAACCCATAACCTACGTGAAGCACCGCTTGGACACAAAGGTCTCATTTATTATAAACCATAAATGCATACAATTTTCAAATAGAAATCATGTCAATGAGAAACGCCAAATGATACGTATTTGATAATTGAATGTGAGTATTGGAACATTTAAACATAAACAATTTGCCTAATACTTAAAGCATTAATACATAAATGGAGGGTTGTCAACACAATTCATCTAGCGCGTTAATTTATACTGTGATAAACATAAATGTGTCTAATGAACGATCCCAATGCATTTGGAGTTGATGTCTAACTCTTCGTCAGGGGATATGCAAATCACAAAGAACAATGACATTTTTCTTGGTTGTGTCTTGAAGACCTCCAGCCGGAGATACAACAAAAGCCATATGAATAACAATTGAGGAATCCGAAAAGACAAAATGCAGTAATTTCTCATAGGATTTGCACTCAAAGAAACAGAGAGAAGTAACCAAGAAGTGAACCAGAGTCCTTCACCTAGGAGCACCCTTTTGACAATACATTAATGTTGTGCACAATGAGACCTTTGTGTCCAAGCGGTGCTTCACGTAGGTTATGGGTTTCCACAACCTCCTTCAATTGATCTTTGTAATTAGGGATGCAGACTCACATCCCCTAACGTGAAGGCACGCTTGGAATCGTTCATTAGACACATTTATGTTTATCACAGTATAAATTAACGCGCTAGATGAATTGTGTTGACAACAGTACATCTATGTATTAATGCTTTAAGTATAAGGCAAATTGTTTATGTTTAAATGTTCCAATACTCACATTCAATTATCAAATACGTATCATTTGGCATTTCTTATTGACATGATTTCTATTTGAATATTGTATGCATTTATGGTTTATAATAAATGAGTCCTTTGTGTCCAACCTCCTTCAATTGATCTTTGTAATTAGGGATGCAGACTCACATCCCCTAACGTGAAGGCACGCTAAAAAGAATCTTTATCATTTAGGTGTCACATTATAAGATTGTGATTAATTTGTCTTAAACAGGTTTGCAGGCCCACCTTACTTTCTTGTTCATTATATTTTGAGTCCACTGTGGACCAGCACCCACATAAACATGTCTTGGAAAGATAGAGCAGACCTCACCACTAATCAGGCAGAAACCAAAGCTTATTCTACAGATGAAGCCACATCAATTTACTCTTTAATAAAAGAGACACGCACTTTCAGTTCCTCCTCTGGAACTACAACGCAACAACTACGACAACTTGAATACATAATGAGGAAAGAAATTAATCAATGTCTCCATGCCACTACGCTTATCGAGTACCATAAAGTTAAAAGGATCCCAAGAGGATAGAGAATTGCCTTAAGACCAATGCTTTTCAAGTACAACAAATCATTTATGTCTCGCTGGTATGCTATTTTGAACAAATGTTCTTTGGATTTAATATTACTTATTGTTGAAGAAATTTCGTCTATATTGAACGAACTTGCACATGACATCAGCATACTTAAGGATGAAATTTCGCAAAGAATGGAGCAAGAGGATTGGGATAAAGTTTTGGAAGACATCAACAACAAATTGGATGTACATGCTAGAAAAGTACATGAACGCAAGATTAGGAAATTTAAAAAGGACACAATCGACTACAAACTTGACGAGGTGTATTCGTGGGCTGAAGTCTACGCCCCAAAACGTCCTTTCAAAAAATCTGAAACCTCCTCTTCTGAGGAAAGTGTAGTCAACGAACAAGATTTACTTCTTCAAAGACCCACTGTTGGTTCAAGGATTCAACCTAGTGAACAAATAGATGAATCTGCAACAACATCAACTAGTAAACCCCCGGACAAAAACAATACAACCGGCGACAACGTATCCGGAGGGGAAAAATCCAAAAAAACAACCGAAACAGGCAGACCACAGAGGACCCTCAAAAAAACAATTCCTTAGTTCTGAACATTTCGCATAAACAATTAAACACAGAACAACTCAATGTATTGTATAAAGGGATATCTTTTGTTCCAACGTACACATCCAACAACTTGGAAACTGAAATATCATTTTTCAAATTTATGCGCAAACTAAGACTTAAGTGTTTTTTTTCAATAAATTCTACGGCTGAGGAAGGAACCTCACGCTCACAACCCTTTCGACCAAAGAGTAAATTTATGTCTCCTCTGTCTCACAAATCTTTGGATACTTTTGAGATCTTGGTAAAGAAGGATTTGGAAACCATTAAGTACAACAAACCTCAACGCTCTAACTTATCCTTCAAAGAACTACGCATTTTGAATGCTCTACGACAAGACACTTCAATCACATTTCAACCAGCTGATAAAGGAGGAGCCCTAGTGGTCCTCGATACAGATTATTACACACGCAGTGTTAACGAACACGTGAAGAATACTGACACGTACATTGAAATGGTTCAAGATCCTACGAACTAATTTTTGAAAATATTAAGTTGCATTCTACAGAAAGGAGAAGAGGATGGCCATATTGATGAGAACACCAAAACATTTCTATTTAACTCTTCGCCTAGGGTTCCTCACAAAAACAAGCAAACTCCACCCTTTAGGCCCATAGTAGCAGGCTGTGGGTCTACTCATGAAGCAGTAGGGCGATATTTAGATTACCATTTACAACCTTTGGTACAGTCTTGGGAAACATATATCAAGGACACTACTGATTGCCTGTTGAAATTGGAAGCAGCAAAACAGTATTTTGAGGACAACTGCTTGTTGTGTACTATTGACGTGGTAGCACTTTACACATCTATAGCTCACGATGAGGGACTTGAAGCAGTGGAGTGGAGACTACTTCAATCATCAATGACAAAGGACAAATGCATTTTTCTTTTGGAATTATTGCATTTTTCACTATATCATAGTTACTTTGCATGGAATGATAAATATTATTTACAGATCACAGGTACTTCAATGGGCTTTCCTGGAGCCCCAGCCTACGCTAACACTTTCATGGCTTATTTTGAACATCAACATATTTTACAAAACCCGATTTGGCGGGCGAATGTGACTATTTTTTTACGATACATTGATGACATTTTAGTAATATGGAAAGGCTCAAAATATCTCTTAGAGCAATGCATTGCAGAATTGAATCTTTGCAATCCAAGGATACAGTTTACACATGATATTCAATCAGAAAAAATTCATTTTCTGGATATTGAGATTCACAAATCCACTCATGGCCTAGCAACCACGGTGTACAGAAAGACCACAGACGTTAATAATGCTTTGCATTACACGAGTGAACATCCACAGTCTTTGAAGAAACATTTACCTGTCTCTCAACTAACCAGAATTAAAAGAATTACTTCAGATTCTAACAGGTGTCAGACTGACATCAAGGAACAACTGGGAAGATATAGGGACAGAGGTTATCCTGATGACATACTTTTGGAAGCAGAACAAAAAGTTGCCCAAAACAGACGTGATGATTTACTTTCAACTACTCAAAAAAATCCCTCTAAACGTGAAGTTTTTGTATTAAAACATTCTGCCAAATCGACACAAATAAAGTCCATAATCCGTAAACAGTGGGATATTATTGAACAGGAGGCTGACTTCCAGGGATTGTTCAAGGATCCACCATTATTCGCACATACCAGATCTAAACATTTGAGGGATCTTCTCAAAACTCACGTCATCACCAAAAGTTCGAATAACACAGGCATGAAAAAATACCACAATTGTGGGCAATGTGGTAATGTAATTCTTGGTAACGTCTTTACACATCCCCGCACTGGTCAAAACATCACACTTCATCACACATCAGACTTTAATACTGAGTGGGTAATTTATGCTATCAAATGCCCTTGCGGACTTGTGTATGTTGGAAGAACTAGTCGCAAAATTAAAACTAGGATAATTGAACACAAAAGCAGGATCGGTAACAAAAATATTAATTCTTCCCTAGTAACTCATTGGGTTAATACAGCACATACAATCCCTCAGTTACGATTCACAGTCTTAGAGCGCTTTCACAAGCGGCCAGGTACTGATCTGAATACAGTCTTAGCATGTAGGGAAACATATTGGATCAAGTTCCTGGGAACAGTGATCCCAGGAGGACTGAATGATCACTATGAATTATTATGTTTCATTTGAGATTTCACCACATATAACTGCTTATTAATCTATCTTTTTCTCCTGTACAGGATTTGCACTCGGAGTCTTTTTCCTTGGTTACCTGCACATTCACATCTATATTTCATTTTCAATATTTTATTGACTTTTTATACTTTTTTACCATCACATTGTTTTTATTTTGGTTGGCCACTCGTTGGTATATATTTCATTCTTAATTTTTACGGACCTTTTATACTTTTCACCATCACAGGGCTGGTATTTTGTTTCCTCCGTTTCAATACTGTTTCCGTTACTTGTGGAGATAAAGTTACTGTTTTGAACATTCCGCTCTTAGATTGGTTTGATCAGCGTTTTTGCTGAAACCTTTTTTTACAAGATTTACTTGTCTCTTTAAAACATCTATAATACATGGACTTTAAACGCTCACAATAGGGAGTCCTTCGTTTATTTTTGCTACCCGTGAGGATTTCAATACAGACATCGGCCTCTTCATGTGACGCACGCGTTCTTACGCACGTTGGTCATTGCCGGAAGTAACTTGGGAATAGGCTGCTGCTTTTCGATCCAGGTGAGACGCGGAGGCGTTCTTGATACAGACGTTTTTGTACCTCTTGCAAATATACTTTCTGAGGTTTCAAATATCCTAGCTGATAGAAGGTTCCTTTATATTTTATATCGAAAATACAGTTTCTTATTCGAGCGTTTGTGACAAGGCACAGTGGACATTAACAGGTGCTTAATGAGGGTAAGCATGTTTAGACTTTGCGTTTCGTGTGTTTTGAGACTTAAATTAACACCAGGGGCAACAAGCGTTAGTGACTTTACGTTTGTTTTTCAGAGGCTTGAGTATTTAGTTACTTGAGTATTCATCGACTTGCGTTATATTACGTCTCGGTAAGCTGATATACAGCATTACTTTTGGGCACTTTGTAGGGTCACTAAACACTCAGGGATATTCTAGGATCGAGCACCCTTTTGACAATACATTAATTGTTGTGCACATTCACTCCTAGGTGAAGGGCTCTGATTCACTTCTTGGTTACTTCTCTCTGTTTCTTTGAGTGCAAATCCTATGAGAAATTACTGCATTTTGTCTTTTCTGATTCCTCAATTTTTATTCATATGGCTTTTGTTGTAGCTCCGGCTGGAGGTCTTCAAGACACAACCAAGACAAATTTCATTGTTCTTTGTGATTTGCATATCCCCTGACGAAGGGTTAGGCATCAACCCGAAATGCATTGGGATCGTTCATTAGACACAATTATGTTTATCACAGTATAAATTAACGCTCTAGATTAATTGTGTTGACAACAGTACATCTATGTATTAATGCTTTAAGTACAAGGCAAATTGTTTATGTTTAAATGTTCCAATACTCACATTCAATTATCAAATACGTATCATTTGGCGTTTCTCATTGACATGATTTCTATTTGAATATTGTATGCATTTATGGTTTATAATAAATTAGACCTTTGTGTCCAAGCGGTGCTTCACGTAGGTTATGGGTTTCCACAACCTCCTTCAATTGATCTTTGTAATTAGGGATGAAGACTCACATCCCCCAACGTGAAGGCACGCTAAAAAGAATCTTTATAATTTAGGTGTCACATTATAAGATTGTGATTAATTTGTCTAAGACAGGTGTGCAGGCCCACCTTACTTTCTTGTGGGCTGACTTAAGACACAGACCGAACACATACCACATGGAAAATGGCCTTTTATTTGTCTATTCGTCCATAATCGTAGTTGGATCTCATTGTGTTCATTGGTATGTGGTCTAGTATCTACTAGCATATCTCCAATGTTGTGACAAAGTTTAAGGGCAAAAATAGGCTTCTCCCTTTGTTTGCCTCCAATGTTTAAGATGTGCCAGTTCTTAGTGATAGCCTTCTTTACTGTATCTGTAAGATGACTGTATGTGTTGACACATACTAGTCTTTCAGTTTTTGATCTTGGATATGTTTCTAGAAGGGCCTCCCTGTTATTATTGCAGGCTCTTTTGAATACATGTGGAATCAAATCAATGGGATATTTTCTCATCCTCAAATTTCTGCTGAGATTCTCCGCATGCAGTTTGTATTTCTCCATCTCAGTGCAATCCTGTCTCAATCTCAAAAACTAGCCTATGGGCAAATTATCCCGTATTGCTCTTGGATGGAAAATTTTGTAGCAGAGTAATACGTTTCGTGCCATCGGTTTCTGGTAAAGTTCTGTATAAATACCCCCTTTTATCATATACATAGATCTAGGAATGGAAGTTTATTTTTACTGAGCACGCAGTTAAACTTCAAATTGATATTCAAGGAGTTAAGCCACACAGAAAAGAAATCAAGGGATTACCGATCTCCCTCCCAGATGACCAAAATGTCATCAATATGTCTTTTCCACAATTTGAGATTTTTCTGGAAGGGGTTATCTGTGGAATAGTTGTGCTCAGTCTCGAACCAGTGCATGTAAAGATTCGCCATGCCTGGAGCACATGTGCTACTCATGGAAGTTCCTGTTACTTACCAATATAGCTGCTCCTGGAAGGAAAAGAAATTCTCTTTCATAACAATTGAAGATCATTCCATAACAAATGAGGTGGGAGTCAAATCATCTCTAGTGCGTTCTTTTAACAGTTGCTGCACAGTTTCCAAAGTATCATTCCGCAGTATATTTGTATACAATGCTTCCCCATTAACTAATGTAGACAGGGATTTTCTAAACTACTGGCACTAGGGGACAGTGTCATCAATTGTACATATACTGCACATAAAAACTGTTCTAACACTTGGTTAATGAAGTCACTTCAATGAGCACAGCAGTGGTTCACACTATGGTGACACTTGTTTCATCCAGATTTTAGTGTGAATTCACAGACATTTCGACCCTTGTTTTCTGTTATATGAGCTACTAAAACCAATTCATGATTGACACATTAGGAGTTATAGCTCTGCATACTTGGCATAGACTGTTATGGTCTGGCCAACTTGGTGGTTATTGAATTTTACGAATCTGTGATCCTTGTAGAGACATGTCTTTATTAATATTTATATGAAAATGGATAAGGCAACACTTATGAAGAAAAGGGGAACATGAATACTGAAGGCATTAAAATCCTTGTGCAGGTTAATGAAACAAGGATTGTTCAACAATGACAAGTTATTGACACTCTTTCTGACTTCCGTATTCTCATTGTGACTAGGATATCTGCGCAAGTGTACCCAGTAACACAACATGCAGCACTAATGGCACAGAAGTACCATTTTATTGATAAAAATTGATAGAGTATCAATAGGAGATACTCCAGAGTCCAAGGGTGCAGTACTCCGACCATCTTTTACCTGACACTGCAGTTGATGTGACCCAACTACAGCACCTGCCTCACTCTGATATTCATTTCAAAGTTGCCTACCTTCCGATATACACTGAGGATGCTATTATTATGGATTTATTAAACGTCTGATCATAGCAGACATCCTCAAATTAAAGAATCTGTAGTTTCCCTTACCACCTTTGCAGCAATAACTCTCTAAGCAGTTTTGCATTCTGTGCTGTCCATCGGTGTAAAGGAAAAAAAACTTCCAGACCCAGCTACCAAGAGGTTACATTTGCACATGTGACACAGCTCAGGAAGGCAGGAATCTGGGTACTGCCTTCCCCTCTGATGACACACTGTACTTGGAGGTGCTGTTTCAATAAATTGTGAGCCAACAGTTCTACACCCTCATCCATGTTTTGCTCCCTTTAAAGTCTCTAATGCACATCCTTTGGTGTACCTATCTTGGTTTTTAAATCAGTCCCAAACAGAAAGTGGCCTGTGACCAATGGAAATAGCTCAGCAATGAGACTAAAATGAAAGTAATTAGAAAATGGCAGGGAATACTTCAAAGGGTCACGTTTTGTCTGAGCTACAGCCATAAGAACATGAAAAGTTTAGGCATATCCAAAGTTTAGAAGCCTATTTGTTCTACAGTTGTACTGTAAAAGTAACAAAGTAATGTTGCTACATAGATTCTTCTTTTCCTTGACCCATGAAAATCACTCAATCACATTTGAAAAGATAAACAGAGTACTAACTTTCTTTAGAAACATATATATAACGTTCATACGTGTACAACATGAATGTAACTTGAAAGGTTAATCTTTGAAATATAATTAAAATGTTTTTTTTACATGTTTATGCTGAAATTACCCAAATAAATGTTGTTTTGGGGCAGGGCATACAACAGGGATGCCCACTGTCGCTCCTGTTATTCGCTCTTGCAGTGAAGCCCTTGGCCCGAGTGTTTCAGACAAATTCGCACTTGCACGGGTTCATGTGGTCCAATACCTGCGAAGACCGAGTGTGCCTATACATGGATGCCCTCCTGATCTACCTAGGGAACTCAAACACATCCAGACCGCTAGTTATGGCTACTTTAGATAAGTTTGGATGATACTCTGGACTCAGAGTCAACTGGGGAAAAATGAAGCTGTACCTCATAGAATCATCAGAGCACATGACCGAATGGGCTCAGGAGGCAGAGCTAACGGTTGTGACCGCTGGCTTCAGATAACTGGGGATCCACATAACAAGTGCACATATGATAGTGGCATGGCAATGGTTGACCACAGGGCCTCCAATTTGCTTGCACTGAATTACTGGATCTATGGCACGGAATCTCAGACCCAGTTCCTCGGAAGTGATGTTCTCAAGATGCCTTCCTTCTGATAACAACAACTCTGAGTTTTAAATTTCACAAGTGTATTGATGTGGCCAAACGGCAGGGATGGGAAGTTAGGGTGGGTACTGCAGGGAAGGAGACCTGGAAGGTAATAAGTTAGTCAACACTATTTAGTTCTACTTTAACAAAGAACTGTTTTTACATTTCCAACAGGAAAACACTAGTTGTTTCCACTAAGAGAGCAAAGTCTAGAATTTCAGTCCCTTATGTTAAATAACATGAAGTTCTTGATATTCCTGAATCAAAAGCTGTAACAGTTATTTCCAAGGTTCATTGTGAGTTCCCATTTCAAGTCTATATATCTAAAAATAAATCTCTACTGAGGGTTAGTTCCCAATGTGTCTCTCGTGCTATGGTTGGTTGATCTCTCTTCACAAACCACTAGTGCAGACCTAAAATTGCCCCCCAACTCACCACCTTACTTGAGTGCTGTTTATTCCCAATTCGGGAAAATAATTTCTGCTTGAACGTCAGGAGGTTGTACCTCATCCAAACATATGAAGGTGAACAGGGATTGAAAGCTCGCCGTTAGAGAGCACGGTGTCAGGAAACACGTGCAGTCTTGACTTGTAGGAAGACCGGAACAGCTCTCTGAAATTGAGAGAACCTCTTGGGTGTTTGGCTGCTTGATGTGACAGCTCCTTCCACAACCAAACATGAATAGCAAGCGCAGCTGAAAGGACACAACCTCTTTAAACAGAGGTGGCATCTCAGCAGGCGGCACCCTCAAGCATGTTCCAGAACTTGCTCCTGCTGCCAAAGGGAAACAAAAATGAAGTAATCAGTTAGCACAAACAGACGAGCCATCAGGGTGGGGGGCACTGGCCAACAGGCCAAGATGGCGGACACCCTTGCCTAAAGCTCCGAACCCCTAGCCCTTTATCCGTCACATATCTTTGCAGGTTGGCTCCCTCCGTCGCCATCCTGTCGTCAGAGAAACGGCTTAACCCTCCCAGAACGTCCTGCTGGGTGCCCATCGAGCAGTGTGGCCTCTGCTGGCACTAGATAGGGCCGGGTCGGTGCTGGGCCTGGCCGGCTCTGTGCGGGAGCTGCTGGCGGCGTGGGGCGTATGGTGTCATGAGCTGCTGCAGGGGTGCGGCCTGCGGCCGGGCCGCCTGCTGACATAGCTGAGCTGTGGGCAGATGAACGCCACCCAGGAGATGTGAGTGCGGCCGGAGGTGGTGTGCCGGGCTGTCCAGAAAGCAACTGCAGGGCCTTGGCAACCCGATCTGGTGATTGAGCTCCTACGTAAGCCTTTGTTCTGCGGGCCCTGGCCTGGTGGCACCAGGCGGAAGTAGATCACAGCTCGCACTCCCAACTGTACTGGCTAGAACCGGGAGCGCGAACTGACACGCAGCTGTCCCATGGGCTGTGGATTGATGATTGCGCTGGCGGGAGCCGGCTGAAGTCGTGGTGCTCTGGTGTTGGGTGGGACACTGCTGTGGCGGGCTCGACCCGCTGTGAGCTGAGCTGCACTGAGGTGGCCGAGTGAACAGGAACTGTGGCATGAGTGCCACCTGCATACCTCCCGCACCAGAGCGCTGACTGGAGAGCTTCCCCCCATGCGTCCGCAGCTGTGAGGGCCCGGAGGTCGGCTCAGGCCTAGGCCATGTGACGCATAGGCAGTGGGGACCCTCTTGCCATCATCTGTTGGGCCCTTAGCTTGGGTGGGAGTGATCAGACAGTCCCAGGGGCTAGATCAGGCCTAGGCTGTGTGACGTGGAGGGTCACCATCTGTTCATTGCCTAGCAGTTGGAGGCCTCACCCTTTTTTGTTGGAGCTGCGACTGCTGTCAGGGCCCGGGAGCCGACTTGGGCTGCAGTGACATTTTTGTCTGATGGCGGGGGGGGGGGGGGGGCAAGGGGGCTGGGGAAGACCCCCTCCACTCCCAACTCTTCTATCTCACAAGCCGGCACAGTTGTGAGAAGCCGGGGGCCAGACCCGGCCTAGGCCGCGGGGAATGCAGTTGGGTGTGACACAGCATCTGCCAGCTAATTAACTGTTGGAAACCATGGTTGGGCGGTAGGGGCTGCGCGACGCCAGGCAGGGAGTAGTGACCTTCGTCGACGGTTCGGTAATTGTTTGCCGCTCCTATGCACGGGGCTTCGGGCTGTGTGCTGATAGCTGTGGAGACCGGAGGGCTCCTGTCAAACATGGAGCATGTTGCTTAAATGTGGCAAAAGTGTGTGACAGATAGCTGTGGTGAGGTACTTGGCACTGTGGGGGGAATCCTGAAGACAAAACAACATTGAACTGGCTCTGGTGGCGGCCCCTTTACCCGACACGCATATCATTTTGTGCCAAGCATTGGAGCTCTGATTGGATTGCTTCCGCTGGAACCGCCACTCCCTGATTAGCAACATCAAAACTCCGCACTGTGGCCAAACGAAGCAGAGTGGGAGGCCTATAGCCCAGCTTAGGGAACAAGCGGAGCCAGCTTAGTCAGCATAGCAGTCCGGGGAGATGCTGGGCGAAAGGGTTTGGGGGGGATTTCATTGCAGGCAGTGGTGCTGGCTACACACTTGGATGCCTAGAAAATATGGCTGTTGCCTATTGCAGTCTGTAATTGACCCACAGAGAGGCCCTGTTACCGTTTTAGGAAGAGGGTGACACGTCAGGGGTAAACTATTGCTTTTATACATCGGGGGGACACAGGAGGCACACTGTACGGCACTCGAGACTGGGAGCACAAGGGTCGTTGGATAAGCATAGCTGACCCCTGTGGGCCTACAGAGTAGTCACACTGAGTCGGTGGTGGGAGTGGCGATGTGGCTCCATTGCTCCGGCCCCTGGAAACCTGAAGGGCAAGGCTTAAACATCACGAGATGCGACACACACACAGGACTCGCGGGTGGCTCCCCCAGTCTGACAGATGCCCACAGCATAGCAACTGGCCATGGGACATCTCTATTCTTACCCTCCGTCCACCCCAGCAGCACCCTCCCAAACGTCCGGGATACTCCCGGAACGTGAATCACAGCTCAAATCGGCACAGACAGATATGGCACTAAACAACATGTTAGACAGCTTGTTGACTGCAGTGGAGAAAATTGGGGTGGCATCGAAAATACGAGGGCGTTGCTTGAAAGCAAAATAGACAAAATCACAATTGATTTTAACCAGCTGCAGGCTGACCAGTGCAAACTAGCAGACAAACAGCTCAGAACTAAACTACAACTGGAAGAATTGCAGCCAGCCACACGGGAAAACACTTTTAAGTTGCAAGTGCTTCTTAGTCGCATATCCGAACTGGAAGACAGAGTGGAGGACGCAGAAGGCAGATCACGCCGCAATAATATACGTGTAATATGACTACCTGAAGGGACCGGAGGCCAGGATATTGTGAAGTATACAGAATGCTGGCTGCGAGAATGGATGCCCCAAACAGAATTGTCTGCACAATCTGTAGATGAGCGGGCGCACTGGGCACCAGCATGGAGACTGCCTCTGGGGGCCAGCCTCAGACCATTTCTGTTCCGCCTGCTCAATTACAGGGACTGAGACAGTATTTTATGCGAAGCACTCCAAAGGCAAGATATCAAGGTGAACAGCTCTGTACTGATGATGTTCCTGGATTACACTCTAGTAGTCCAGAAACAAAGACACTCCTTCTTGGCAGTTAAAATGTGACCTTTTTAGTCAAGGACACGCAGATCCTGAACTCTGTTACAATGACATGTGCATTCGCTGGCAGACTGACACGTTTCGGTACCTAGGGATACGTCTTTACCACAAACAGGACGATCTACTAGAAAGCAATCTGGGGTGAGCAATCACAGCGCTGCATTCGCAAATGTCCTTCTGGTGCACACTCCCGCTGTCAGTTGCAGGCTGAATTGCACTATTGAAAATGGTGGTGCTCCCCAGACTGTTGTATTACTTTACCAATATCCCTGTATTTGTGGCATCAGTCCATTTCCAGAGATTTGAGTTTGTGATGAGGGAATTCATCTGGAATGTATCCAGCTGTCACGTAGCACTTGCAAAACTTTACCTCCTGGCTGATAAAGGCGGTCTAGCGGTTCCCAATATGGAACAATATTACCTGGCATCGCAGCTTCATTGAGTGGCGGGGCTACAACTATCTGCCACTGCTACGGAGGGTCCATCCTGGTCCCTAGAAGATATACTCTGTGCATTCCACCCGTGCACCAGATGCAGACCGCCTGAGCAGCTTCTGCTTCAAGTCACGCATAAAGTATATCACAGAAGTTTGTATATAACACGCACAACTTCCTATGCTCTGCCACTACAGGGTACACCTCGTAGAGGCTGGCCAGTAATTGCTGAAGACCTGGCTAGCTGCTGGGGTGCAGACACTGGGAGACCTCCATCCTTGGAGCTGGCAAAGGTGAATGGCCTGCCGCCTGGGCAGTTTTCACTCACTTCTAGCAGCACTCGGAGGCAGATGGGGAGACATGAGCATAGAACAACCTACACACCTTATCGTACAATACTTGCATGTCATGGGCAGGGGTAAGCACCTTACGAGATGGTTTGCAGAATCATTCCGGCTCCACACAGCGATAGCAATGAAACCTGTTAGACAGTAGTGGGAGAGAGACAGGGTGTCGCTCTTACGCGGATAGGGAGTGGACAGGGTGTGGTTCAGCCCTACACACATCCCTCGTAACTAACACTTTAGACTTATTCAACACTACATACTTCAGAGGGCCTACTTCACACTAGAAAAAATAAACAAGTTCTATTGGAGGACAGATGTGGCGTACCCCAGATGTAAGCACCTAGGAGCTGACTTATTACACATGTTGTGGGCCTGCTCATCCTTACACACTTACTGGAATCAAGTTTGTGGGGCCCTAGCAGCACCTACGAATTGCCAGTTGGAGTACACTTGGGAGGAATTCATACTGCATCCCTACCCTAGAGGCAAGAAGCTAAAGGTCACTTCCCGCTTCCTCGACCTAGGCACGTTAACTGCAAAACGACTGATTACCACAAATGGAAAAAAAACTAATCCCCCTGTAGAATCAGCGTGGAGTCAATCACTGCTAGTGTGGGCCAGGGCAGAGGGGAAAGCGCTTACTTATCGCAACACAATGGGAAGCTACATTACAGGAGTTCCAAAGGTCAAAAACGGATGGTATGGGGACCCCAGCCTCTGCCTCTCCTGGAGTGTCCACAACTCATTATGGGGGGCCACAGTCAGACATTCCCCTTGCGGCACAGGTCAGCAATGTTTCCTCTCCTCCCCTCCACATGTCCATTCATTGTTGTGCCTGAGGCCCAGAGTAGCGGGGAACGGGCTCTAATGATACAGGACCTGTAGCAACAGCCCATGCCACTATGCGCACAGTACACACCCATACAACAAATAGATCAGTAGACTGTGACTCGCTTGTCATAGCTACAATACATCCCATCCCTCTAAGAACCAAAACAGCCAGAAAATACCTGGAAACAGCTAGCTGTATGCGTAATGCTGCACACAACCCCCACTTAGTTGCAATAGTATAGTGAAAACCTAAGCGAGAACTGTAAGCCATAGATATCTCATACCATGCAGTGAAGTGAAGTCGTAGTTGAATGCTCAGAAGTTATTATTTGTGTTAAAATCTGTTGTAATCATCATCTGTTTGGAGAACTTAACAAATGTAAAGCCTGGCTGGCCTTACATACAGTCACTGGAAAATCCGCTGGAGCGACACATTACATGGACAGATAGGACAATGTGAAAGTATGTATATAACAGTTAGAGCAAATTAATACGGTTAACCTCCTTTAGAGTTGAGGGAACATTGTATACGTAAAATGTAAGCGCAACAAAATCCAAAACTCAATAAACAGATGTTTGTAAAAAAAAAAAACAGACGAGTCATCAGGGTCAGTAGGTCATTTGAGCATGTTCCAAACCTGCACCTGCTGCTAAAGGGAAACAACTAATGAGTCGTCAATCAGCACAAACAAATGAGTCACGTAGTTATGCCCCTTACTGGCACGAGTGTTTAAGCACACAAAAAAAATAATAACGACATTACAGTAAAACACATATCTTGCTGTTTAAGCATTGAAACGTCATTGGGACAAACACTGAGGATATGGACTTTTAATACTTGCGGAAAGGAGTTTGTGAAACGGAAGATCATCTAGATTATCGAGTTGATAACTGGTACATGGGCACCCACTACACTATAAATATTGCGGCTGATTAATCTTCAAGGCCGCCACATTGACAAAAGATACCACATGCGTCTGGTAGCAGAACTGAGGGACATGGCAAGGGGTGGGTAAACTGACACAAGAGACACCCATGTGGCAAAGCACCCTTCTGCTCGAAGCTGCATCCTTGGAGGGGTTCTGTGGGTGGGACACCCTTGGGCGTCACCACCCTGGGACATGTAGAGTGTGGCATGATTATCAAACCCTACACAGATCTCCAAGACGAATTGAGACTAGAATGCAAACAATTCTATTGTTAAATGCAACTTAGACATGCCATTATGTCTTGCCTCACCACACTTGTTGAGCCAGATTACAAACCCATAGAAGTGAAACTGACAATAGTTCCCCCCCCTCCACCTAGGTCCGAATATTATAAGTCCTAAATAGAGCATACACCCAGCTCCTTCCTGAGGTTACACAAACATTGGGAGGAGAATCTGGGCGAACAAGACATACAGACATACTGGAGGGACACTGGCCTTAATGAGACCAAGGGAGGCAGCAGTGACCACCCGGTTCCGCCTTATTCAATTTAAATACCTACACCACATATACCTGACCCCAAACGCTTGTGGTGCATACATGGGGCCTCCAATCCTCGCTGCCTCCACTGTAGTGATGCAATGGCGATTTGTTTACACATTTGCATGGGGTAGCACAGACCTTCGACCTTTTTGGGATGCACTGAACGCAACGCTGGGGGCCATCATGGGTCACCCTATAGACCTCAAACCCAAAATAGCCCTTCTTCAACTGGTGGATGAGGAGAGGTACACGCTTGCAGAAAGGACACTGCTGAGACTGGCTCTAGGCATTGCCAAAAGGGACACAGCATGTCTGTGGAAGCAGGCGCCAGCTCCGACCTTGGGAGCATGGACCTCTGCTGTGTGCAGGAGACGCCAGCGTATGAGGACCAGGGATGCCAGAAGAAACACACGAGTGTGCGGATCGTAGGAGAGATACTGTGAGTGTGGGGAATAACTGCCCAATGTCTGCAAGACTTATCCCTGGAGAATTATGTGCCTGAATAAACTCAGCATCATACCAAGAGAAGAAGAATATCTTCCACAAGACTAAATAAGTGCTTATTACAATCTCCTGTGCAATTGATAGTGTTGCCTTGTATGAAAAACCTATAAAAAGATTACTTTAAATTAAAAAAAAAATGTTGTTTGCTGTATGGCATGTTTGGGTCCTCAAAAATTGAACCAACTGACTGTGGCTGTTCAAATAAAACATTGCAACGCTGTTAGCAAGTTCCTCCTGTCAGTTTTTGCTTATTTGTTATGGTATTCTGCTTTCCTTCACCGCAATTTCAGACCTTCAGCATACTTCAAAGACTGTATTTATTTATATATTTTTTTTGAGAAGAGAACTCAACACATATATCTAAAAATAGTCATTCCTGTAAAGTGGTCATTACAGCAGAGCAGCTAAATTCTGGAGACAGTTGTGTGAAACTGGTTGCACTATATTACATCATGGTAAAGTCTGCATGCAGAAGAAATGCAAAGATAAGTGGGGTTAAGATGATGTTAACAATCCTTACATATAGCAGTGGGCGGACTAAAACGGGTACTGTAGCTTTTCAGTAAAGTGTATCGGAACACCCAATTCAAGCTTTTACAGTTTAATTAGCTGCACAGATTCCTCTTAACCCCCAGGAAATTACACACTATGTACCCAGCTACAACGCTAGTCTAATCTAGATGCAAGGCTGAGGGGAATGAGTTGGCTATATGGTGTGGTCCTGTGAGGCGATTAGGAGATGGTGGTCAGAGACTGCAACAAAACTCTTGGACTGGACAGGCAGGCGTAACATAAATGAACTCGGATGTTTTTGCTAGGGCTTATGCCTGGTCTTAAAACCGAGAAATCTAACAGCAAATTCATTGATTCTGCATTGGTTTTAGCAAAGAGGCTAATTGGGATTCATTGGATATCTCCTCTGGCACCAGACCTGGGTGAGAGGAAGACAGACCTATCAACATTTGCTCAACCATATTGCTGCTAGCGACCCCTGTCGAGCACAACACCTAAAGCGAGTGCAGTGTTAAAACAGGGAACCCTTGCTGCTAGCCATTAGCCTTGAATCAGACAACAAGCCCACATAAGGCCGATAAGTATGGAGACTGACCCTTGATTAGAAAGATAACAAAACTGCAATTTCGTGCTGGGACCTTCTCTATGGCACTAGAGTACACAATTCAAGACACGCACGCCTCGAGGGACTGAGCTTAGGACATGCTGGTGCAATGAAATAAGTTGCAGAACTGTGGGTATTTCTACCCAGTTTCCTTGTTTGTTTCTTGTGCTAAGGTTGAAATGTCTGCTCTAACCACTGTCTGCAGCAGCCCATGCAAAGTACTGGCCATGTTACAGGACTGAGTCACTGCTTGTGGTAACATGTATGAGGCTTTGGTTGTAACATTTTTTTTTTTTTTTTTTGAAAAGATTTTATTGTGCATAAAAAGGGTTACAAACACGGGCCTACAACCACCAGGGCCGGCCGCTAGTAGTCGAAGTGTTCCAGCATATCAGAAAAACAATGACTAGCCCACAGGGGCTCCGCACTATCACAGTAGATCAGACTGCACATAAGGGAAATCAGAATACACACTTTTAATATAAATAACAACAAAAAAGAAAAATACAAAAATACAACAAACAAGGCGAAACGACTTATGAAGGGCGGCGAACACCAGCCGGGGGAGTCAACACACCAACCACCCGAGGGCGGTCAATAAAAGAAGACCTGAGAGGGAGGGGGGGGCCACGAGAGAACCAAATCTGTACTCCAAAGTACGAGATGCACAAGGAACCCTCAAGGATCAGGGGGACGAGGCAACCCCGGACGTATCCCCCAAAGGGGGAGCACAGATAGACCCACGATACGCGTTCCACTGCCCCCAAATTTTACCCCAAGCCCCCGGTTTACCACGAGCCACATACACCGTTTTCTCCCTGAACATGCACCAGTCCATGTTCTCCTTCCAGACGGACACGGTGGGAGGCCGCTGGGAACCCCAAAGCTGTGCAATATCTCTCTTTGCAATCATGTTCCCCCAGGCCGCCCACCGAGCCTGAGCCGCATTGCAGTCATTGGGCTCCCATACATTCAGCACACAACGACGCACCTCCGGCAGCAGAGCGACCCCGGTGACTCGTCTCATAATATCATGCACCCGGCGCCAGTATTCCGCCACCTCGCGGCATTCCCATAGGATATGGAGAAAGGTAGCACTGAGCCCGCAGCCACGCTTACAGAGTCCGTCGTCTGAAAACCCCATCGAGACCAGGCGGGGGCCCGTCACATATACACGATGGAGAATCTTAAGCTGGACCAGGCGGAGACGGGCCGGGATGGCCACCTCCTTAGGGGATGACAGTGCAGTCTGCCAGTCCTCATCGTCCAGCTCCACCCCATCTCCCGTCCATGCCTCCCGAAGACGCACCAAGAGGTCAGCCCGATTGTTTATCAGTTTTTTGTAAATCAGGGAGATAGTACTGTCGGGGACGTGACCATCGAGTATGCGGTCCTCGAGAGGCGAAGAAGAAGGGACCGTGGTCCCCTCCCCAAAGACCGAAAGCAGGGCGTGCCGAACCTGTGCATAACGGAAGAACTCTCTGTCACTAAGCTCATACTCGCGCTGAAGCGCCGCGAAGGTTTTAACCGCACCTTTAACCCACAGGTCCCCCACTCTGCTGATGCCGATCGTATCCCAGCGCTCGAAGCCTTTCGTTGTCCAGAGGCTTCCCAAGCGGTCTGAGTCGAATAGAGGAGCGGCGCACGTTAAACGCTCACTCCAGCCCATCGCAACGTTAGCCGCCTTCCATACACGGACCGCAATCCTGGTAGGGCCCGTAAGGGCCCCACCAGCAGACCGCGAGTAAAGCGCTCTGTTATAGTTACCGCCGGGGAGCAGGAATTTATCCATCTCATATGCCGGGTTCGAACCAGGAGCGTACGTAGCATGATTAATGGCAGACAGCTGGGAGGCCCAATAGTACCGTCTAATATCAGGAAGCACGATGCCCCCGTCATACCAGGAAAGAGTCAGCTTGGCCAAAGCGATACGCGATCGCCCGTCCCAAACCAGTCTCCGCTGCAAACTCTCCACCTCCCTAAAGTAGGCCGCAGGAATGACATCGAAGGAGTTCTGGAGTGCATAAAGGAATCTGAGAAGGGACATCATTTTAAACAGCGCTGCGCGACCAAGCGGAGACAAGGGCAGCTTACACCACCGAGCCGTATCTGCCCTCAAACGCCGGAGTGGAGACAGGAGATTCTGCTCATAGCGGACCGCCGGATCCAACGAAACGTACACCCCCAGGTATTTAAAGCCGGACTGAGATATTTGGAGCGGAAGCCGAGGCGGCAAGAGAGGAAGACCACCAGAGATAGGATACACACAAGATTTGGACCAGTTGATTATCAGACCCGAGTTTTTCCCGAAGGAAGTAAGGACATCAAAGAGAACATTGAGCGACTTCCGCGGTGAGGTGAGATACAAGAGAATATCATCCGCGTACAATGAAACCCGATCCTCGAAGCCCGGGGCCCACCGGAGCCCTCTAATCGAGGGCTCCCAACGGAGCCAGGCAGCGAGCGGTTCCAGGGCGAGAGCAAAGAGCAGCGGGGACAACGGGCACCCCTGCCTAGTTCCCCTCCCGAGAGCGAAAGGCCGAGAAACCCGCCCATTGACAACCACCTGAGCCATTGGTCCAGCATAAAGGAGCTTCACCCAGCTAAGGAACCCCTCCCCAAAACCAAACTTCGCCAAGACGGCCCAAAGAAATGGCCATTCAATGGTATCAAAGGCCATCGTGGCGTCTAGTGAAACCAATATGGCCGGTTCAGCGAAGTACTCAGCCCTAGCGAGGACGCCGTGCAGACGCCGTAAGTTGAGGGCGGTATTATGATGTGGGATGAAGCCACATTGATCCGGATGTATCAAGTCACATATAACGCTCAGCAAGCGATTGGCGAGGACCTTAGCAAGGATTTTGGGTTCGGCATTCAGCAGGGAAATAGGCCTATAGGAGGCACAGCGGTCACGTGGCTTACCCTCCTTGGGAATCACCACTATAGTAGCCAGACGCTGGTCGTCAGGAAGGGAACCCCTCTCGAGCGATTCCTGAAACATATGACGGAGGAAAGGCGCGATTTTATCCGGGCGCAACTTATATAGTTCAATCGGCAGACCGTTGGGGCCCATAGCCTTGCCCGAGCGGAGGGAGCGAATCGCAGTAGCTATCTCTTCGACAGACAAAGGGGCATCCATCAGCTCGCGGTCCTCGACGGATAAGCCGGGCAGGGCAATATCCCGAAGCAGAAGACGAGAGTCGTCCTCATCTCTATCAGACACCGGGGAGTACACTGTACGGAGGTGGTCAGCAAAACACTCAACAATCTCACCAGGCTCAGTCACACACACTCCATCCGACACCCGAAGCTCCGGGACCACACGATTCACTCTCTCCTTCTTGTCCAACCAGGCCATCAGCTTACCCGCCTTGTCTCCGGCGTCATACAACCTACCCTGCTGCTCCCTATACATAGTCTTGGCAGCATCAGTGACGAGAGACTTATATTCAAACTGCTTCAGGCTGAGGGCATGCAGCCCATCCGGGGTGACACCCGCCTCCAAGGCTGCCTCCAGCCCCGATATTTCAGTCTCCAGCGTCACAACCGCCTCTCTCTTAACCCTCTTGGCCTCCACTATCTGGGACAGGGCATGCCCGCGGAGCACTGCTTTGAAAGCTTCCCACAGGGACACCGAGGACAACACCGACCCCTCATTCTCAGAAAAATATTGATCAATCGACTTAATCAGGCTATCACGGATCTTGGGGTCTCGCAGGTACCAAGGGTTAATAGGAGCGATCCGCCCAGCGGACCGCGACCCGGTGTCAAAAAGCAACCACAGTGGGGAATGATCAGAAATACCCCTGGCCAGGTGTTTGACCTCTCGAATCCGAGTAGCCTGGGCCGCGGGCATAAGGAAATAATCCAGTCTGGAGAGACTCCCATGGGCCCCAGAGTGAAAGGTGTACTGACACTGTGTCGGATGCATTAACCTCCAACAGTCCACCAGACCGAAGGTCTCCAGGAGCCCGCCCAGCCACGCCTGGGCAGCAGGGAGGGCCCTGGGCGGATGACGGTCTAGGTCACCCGAGACAACCAAATTAAAGTCCCCACCCATAAGCAAAAGACTGTCAGGAAGCCCAAGCAACATACGACCCAAGTCTGAGAAGGTGGAGTTCTGGAGGCCCGGGGGAACATAGACCGAGATCAAGGAAAGGGACTGCCCCTCCCACCTCCCAGTCAGAGCCACATAGCGCCCTCTATCGTCTGGGACCACCCTGGTGATCTCCAACGGAAGTGAAGCTCGCAAGAGAATGCCCACCCCTCTCGAACCAGTGGTGAAACCAGAGTGGGCCACAAGTCGATATCCCCCCCTGTTCATAGCCCGACAAACATTGCCAACTAGATGCGTCTCCTGTAAGAACACCACATCAGGAGTCAGACGACGCAGATATTGCAGCACAACACCCCGTTTGATACGGTCCCCCAATCCATTGACGTTCCAAGACATCAATCTCAACCCGTCCCCCCCCATCCCCCCCCATCCCCTCCAGTAGATCAGGGGCCCCCTAGCAAAGAGCTCAACACCCAAGGATAAACCATAGCCAATACTTCGCCTTGAAAACAAAAAACACAAATGCAAACAACCCCACCCACCCACCAACCCCCCCCCCCAACTCCAACACCCCCCACCCTGCACCCCTGTGGTCCAAAAAACCACCCCAACTTGCAGTGTGCCTGTCGCCCTACAAACCCCATTCTACGAGAAGACCCCGGAGGAGGGAAGGGACCCGTCCCCGCCCGCTCCCCACACACAACATAGTGAAACAAAATGCACAAAAGAAGTAGAACCCAGCCGAACAGTACAATATGGCAGAGTCCGGGACCATAAGTCACTCCAA
The DNA here is from genome assembly GCF_964204655.1 of Triturus cristatus. NCBI lineage: Eukaryota > Metazoa > Chordata > Amphibia > Caudata > Salamandridae > Triturus > Triturus cristatus. The sequence continues at coordinate 460,548,532 of NC_140593.1, forward strand.
AGGAGACCCGCCACCCTCGGTACCGGCAGAGGGCCCAGTCCGGTCACCCCGGTCCGGCAGCGAATCCAGCCAGTCACTCACAGTCGCAGGAGAGTCAAAAAAGGTAGTCCGATTTTCATGTTCCACTCGAAGCCTTGCAGGATAAAGCATAGAGTACTTGAGACCGAGGTCCCGGAGACGCCGCTTCACCCCCTGGAAGCCCATCCGCTGTTTCTGGACAAGTTGGGTGAAGTCCGGGAAAAAGTTAATGGACGAGTTCTCATGTCGGACCGGGCCATGGACCCGTGAGGCCTGCAGAATCGCGTCTCGGTCTCTGTAATGAAAAAGTCTCGCAACGATAGGCCTCGGGGGGGCACCCGGTCGCGGCCGGCCACCTGGGATTCGATGGGCCCGCTCCACAGCGAAAAACTTACTCAGGCCAGCGGGAGCAAGATGTTCGAGGATGAGCTCCTCGACCAGGAGATCAACCGGGCGGTTATCGGAGGTCTCCGGAACGCCTATGACGCGGATTTTATTGCGGCGGGCCCGTCCCTCGAAGTCTTCCAGCCGCCGGGCCATCAGATCATTGGCCGACTTGAGATCGGCGATAGTGGCCTGCAGGTCCGACACTTCCATACCAAGGGAGGACGTCCGCACATCCAGCGATTGAACCCTCTCGTTGGTTTTAGAGAGATCCGCCCGGATTAGCGTAATGTCAATGGCCACCGTGTCGATTTTACGGGCCAAGGCCTCGTACTGCGTAGCGATGGTCTCTCTGATGCCCTTAATGGCGCCCATGAAGTCCTGCAGGGACAGATCCGGAGAAACGGACGGGCCACCACTGGTGTCCTCCGGGGGGACATTGGCCGTCCCGGGGGATCCTTTACCCTGAGTGTAGCGGTCCATGTTGTTCGTCTGGACCGGTCCCCCACGTAGGGATGTTTTGGTCTTACGCCTCTCGGGGTCTCCCTTGCCTCCCATGAGAACCTCGATCGCCGAAGGGGACCACCGAGGAAGCGTCGAGGTGGCACAGGCCAGGCAGACGCGTGTCGCACCACAGGCCGCGATATGGCGGAGCGAAGGGACCACCGTCAATGAGCACACTGGCAGCAGACGAAGCCACCGGCATCAAGCAAAGGCAAAATGAAAGCCCAGTCGCACCAAGCAAGTCCACAGTCCAGCCCCTCAAAGACCAAAAGTGAAACCGAAAGTAATGTGACGGCCACTGGCACAGCCCCGCTGCCGTTGTTGTTCAACTACGCCCCGGCTCCACAGATCACCCTCGCATCGGGCACAGCCGTCGGGTGGGCCTCAAAAGTTCAAACCGCCATAACTCCGGATTGCCAGGTCCGATTTGATTTCCGAAAGGAGTTTAGTGTTCAGCCAGCATTCGTCTCCCAGATTCCATCAACCAAGTCAGGATAGAGTCAGGATAAATTCCGAGGAGCAGCGAGGGTCCGGGGAGCCCTGTGCTCACGCGACCATCTTGGATGCGCGCTAGGCTCCTCCCCCCGGTTGTAACATTTTCAGGAAGTTCCCAGGATGATACTGTTACAAAAATTAATACAGATCAATTTTTTTAAATGTTGCCATCAAGGGGCTCTGGTGATATAAACCATAGTCATAGGCTGAGTGGTTTACATATGTCACCAGAATTTATAGATGACAATACCTAACACTAAATAAGTGGATTCTTAAGTATGTTTTATATTACATGTTTATTTTGGTGCAATTCATGTGAAACCAATGTCTGTTGTAAAAAAGAAAAGGTATTTAATTGTGCAGTTAAGAATCGAGCTATTAACAGAAACAGGCTTTACTCTAAAAGACACATTCTGGCTAGATATTGGAGATTGATGCAGCGACTGCCAGCAGGATAATTTCCTTTTGGGAACGTAAGTGTATGTTACTGCGCAGGATTTAATGTGTGAACAATAATTAATTATTGCCAAATTTCTCCAGTCCAAAAAATCTCTTTCTCCTCTTGGAGCCCATGGATGTCCTTTTTGACGGTTAGTATATCTTTACATGCGTCAGCTTTCAAAGCCCCAAACTTTTCCCTCAGCCCTGGAATACTTGTATCTTGGTGATTTTAGGGCTATTGCCTTTTGAACGGAATAAGTCAACAGCCGTATCAAAAGGAGTGCCTTGCTTAACCCCTTCGCTGCTAGGCCTTTCCCCCCCCCGTGCGAAGCCTTTTTTGGCTATTTGGGGTAGTTCACGCTTAGGCCCCTGTAACTTTTTGACCACATAAGGTATCCACGCCAAATTTGCATCCTTTTCTTCCAACATCATGGGGATTCTAAAGGTACCTAAATGGGAAAAAAGTGCTGCAAATGAAAGCGTCTGTTTTTTCCCCTGCAAATGGTATCAACAAAGCGTTTGTGGGGCTGAAATCACAATTTTCCCAGCTTTTAGGGACAAGCAGACTTTTGTCAGAAAACCAAAAATTCTTAGTCAGTATTGGCATCTTACTGGGACATAGCCTATTTTTGCTATTTTTTGCGCTTTCAACCTTCTTCAGGTTAATGGTAGAAATGGGTATGAAAGCAATAATGGATCCTGGAAAGCTATACATTGTTGGAAAGTAGACAGAATTATGAATTCAGCAAGGGGTCATTTGTGTAGATCCTTCAAGGTTTCTTTATAGAAACTAACAGTTGCATAATGGAAAAATTGAAAATTAGTTGAAATAAACAGCCATTTCTGCCAACGTTTTCCCCTGTAACTTCTTCAAATTATAAGAGCTGTTTGAAAGCAATATACCGTTACATTCGCTGGACCTTTCTGGTTGTGGGGATATATAGGATTTGTAGGTTCACCAAGAAACCGATGAACCCAGAGCCAATAACTGAGCAGCATCTTGCAATGGGTTTTTTATGATGTACTGGGTATATAGCAATTGATTAGGGAAAATATATACATGAAAAAAATCGGTATGAAAGACACCTATGTATTTCTGAAATTGGAACAAAATATAGAGTTTAGAAACAGTAGTTATTTGCACATTTCCAAAATAGTGAGTACCCATATTAGCATGAGAATTATAGGTCATTTTTCAAAATGACTTCTTTTTTACACACTGTCTTTCATTTGGAAGGCAGAAATGCATCGAAAGTCAATAGGTAATAACAGTTGCTCTACAATTCTGTGTTACCCTAAGTCTGCCGATAAATTGTACCTCACTTGTGTGGGTAGGCCTAGTGCCCGCGACAGGAAATGGCCCAAAACGCAACGTGGACACACCACATTTTCACAGTGAAAACGGACCCTTTTTCTGCAAAGGGCCTAGCTGTAGATTTTTTATCCCGAGCTCTGCCGGCACCTATGGAAACCTAGCAAACCTATACATTTTTGAAAACTAGACACCCAGGGGAATCCAGGATGAGGTGACTTGACTGGTTCTCACCAGGTTCTGTTACCCAGAATCCCTTGCAAACCTGAAAATGTGTAAAAAAAAAAAAAAACACATTTTCCTCACATTTCTGTGGTGGAAAATTCTGGAATCTGCGTGGATCCACAAAATTCCACCCACTCCGCGTTCCCCAAAGTATTCCGAGAAAAATGGTACCTCACTTGTGTGGGTAGGCCTAGTGCCCACGACAGGCAAGGGCCCAAAACCTATTAAGGCAACATCAAAATTACCTATCCCACAAAACAACCTGGTTTTACAAGGGAGGGTCTTATGAGTTTTTGGCCCCGTGCTCGGCGGCCATCTAGAGAAACCTACCAACCCTACACATTTCTGAAGACTAGACAACCAGGGTAGTCCACCAAGGTGTGGCTTGTGTGGGTCCCCTAACATTTCCCTAACCAGGATTCCCTGCAAACCTCAAATTTAGCTAAAAAAAAAAAAATTATTCTGTGTGGGAAAGTTCTAAAATCTGCGTGGATCCACAAATTTCCTACCACCCAGCGTTCCACCAGGTCTCCCGATAAAAATGATACCTCACTCGCGTGGGTGGGTCAAGTACCCGCGTCAGGCAAGGGCCCAACACCTATTGAGGCGACATCAAAATTACCTATCACAAAACAACCTGGTTTTGCAAGGGGGTGTCCCATGAGTTTTGGCCCCGGGCTTGGCGGCCATCTAGGGAAAGCTACCAAACCTACACATTTCTGAAAACTAGACACCAAGGGTAGTCCAGCAAGGTATGGCTTACGTGGGTCCCTACCCAGAATCCCCTACAAATCTCAAATTTTGTTGAAACATGCTATTTTTTCTCACATTTCTGTGTGGGAAAGTTGTAGGATCACCGGGCTGACACAAATTTCCTACCACCCAGCGTTCCACCAGGTCTCCCGATAAAAATGGTACCTCACTTGTGTGGGTAGGCATAGTGGCTGCAACAGGAAATGGCCCAAATCGTACCGTGGAGACTTCAAAATTACCTATAACAAAACTACCTGGCTTGGGAGGGGAGACCTGGTTTTTTGGCCCCGGCCGCCATCTAGGGAAAGGTACCAAACCCACAAATATCTGAAAACTAGACACCCTGGGGAGTACAATGAGGTATGGCTTGCGTGGATCCCCCAACATTTCCCTACCCAGAATCCCATGCAAACCTCAAATTTAGCTGGAAAAAACATTTTCCACATATTTTTGGGTGGAATCACTGTGAAGGCACAAATTTCCTACCCCACAGCGTTCCCCTTAGTCTCCCGAGTAAAATGATACCTCACTTGTGTAGGTGGGGCAAGGGCCTGTGACTGGGAAGAGCCCAAAACATAGGGAATAAGGGTATAGCACCGAGAACTGTAAGCGCTACATTTTTTTTTAAATACGTTTTTAGCCAATTCTGCATTGTAAACCCACACAAGTGAGGTATCATTTTACTTGGGACACTAAGGAGAACGCTGTGGGGTAGGACATTTGTGCTGACACGGTGATTCCACATAAAAATATGTGGGAAATGTGTTTTTTTTCAGATACTGCCCCGGCCAGAAAGGCTGTAATGGTGGCGGGGCATTGGGGTGCCCGTTTGCATTGGGGTGCCCGTTTTGGGCAGCCCCCACCCTAAAAAGAAATGCGCCCAAAAAACTCCCTGGCGTTTAGTGGGCTTTCTGCGCCCCCAGGGCAGAAAGGCTGTAATGATGGCAGGGGGGGGGGGCGCCTTGGGGTGCCCGTTTTGGGCAGCCCCCACCCACATTTTTATATGTGAAAAAAAAATCCCTGGTGTCTAGTGGGCATTTTGCCCCCCGGGGGGGCAGCAGATTGGGGGCTACTGCCCCCACCTGCCTCCCAGGGGTGGCAAAAAGACTCAATAATACCAAATTTAATAGTGGGGAGCAAAGGCCCTTGCCCAAGTGGCTGCCCCCCCCTCCCTGGTGTCTAGGGTGTGGAACCCTGCTTAGGGATCGCCCTCCTGGGGCGATCCCCAAGCAGGGATCCAGAGGGGAGGGGTGCCATTGGAAAGGGGAGATTCTCCTCTTTCCAACCATAGCCCCCTGAGCACATAGACAGGAGAGGTGAGATAGCCCCCTGAGCACGTAGAAAGTAAAACTGAAAAGAGCCAAAAGGCTTATTTCGGTTTCACTGAAAGGGGGGGGGGCTTCTTAGGAGCTGGGGAAGCACTACTCCAGCTCCTGAGGCTCTTTATGTGAAAAGGGAATCCCTCTGGTGCCCGCACCAGAGGAATTTCTTGGACGTGTGCTTATGACGGCGGGGAGCACAAGCCCAGTGTGTGTCATGACAGCTCCCGTCATGAGCACAGAACGGGTTAAGCTTCATTGGTTTGTGCTGAGTGTACCAACATTTCTTTCACTGAGGTCTCATTTTGTTTCAAGCTGGCTATTTTCAGATCGGTGTGACTATTTTTGTTTTAAGGGAGGGAGTTTGTCTATTGATGAGGGCCAGTGGGGAAAAAGAAAAAAAAATTGTCTGACTAAAATGCCCCCCTTCCTTCTCATTCAGAACCTATGGTTGCAATCCAATCAAAAAGATGGGGTGTCCCTTGGCCCCCGCTGCTGTAAGATGTGAAGGTGCTGCCTGGCCCTGTGTAGTCGCCAGTTTGTGGTTCTGTCATCTGGTTCTCCCACCCACGTCAAAGTCTAGGTGGCACCTCTCAGCCCGCATCACTGTCAATATCCAGTGTGGATGGGGCCCTCACACATCAAGAATTACCATCTCTGCCTGTCAACAGTTTGGGCCGACCAGAAAGCTGGGATATCCGTGTCAGCTACATTCTGTCATGAACCAAGATGGGGGACTTAGTGCCATATCCCCTCTGCCTTTTTCCACCATGCTGATAAAGTATCAAATGCTAAAAGAACAACTGATGGACAGAATGCAGAACAATGTCATATGTTCACCCCAGTACAGAGATCTGGGCCTAAATCCATCGTTTTATTGCTCACCATGCCACTCCAGTTTGGACCCGGCCATATGCAAATCAGTCTTGATCCTGCGCCCAATGGGAACAGTCCAGCCTGAACTGCCAGGCCAGGTCCTCCCTGGACTGGAAACAAGAATCCTAGGAACGGTTTCGGAGTTTCACCCCTCTTCAGCCAGGATAGCTTGACTCCATTGGCATGGAGAGCACGGGAACCATGTCTGGGCATACCTGTCCCATTCGTGGTGACAAATGCAAAAAGAACAATTGATGTACAGAATGCAGAAGAATGTCATACATTCAGCCCAGTACAGAGATCTGGGCCAAAATCCATTGTTTGTTGCAGTTACAATAAAGTATCAAGGCACAACATCGCCAATAGTGTAGTTCCCTCCCGGCGCTCCCACTTGCACAGCCCAATGGTAGCTTCACAGGACCCTCTGCTGTGGTGTAGCTTGAGTGTCAAGTGTCATTCAGTGCAATACGCTCCTCCACCGCTGTGTTAGTCGAGGTCAAAGCTGCTGGAAGTCCTTTATTGTAGCTGCGACTTCTGTTGCTGAGAATCTCTCCAAACAGGGAATCATATTGTGTCACCAGGTAATAACGACAGGACATGAAGGTCAGGATGGAGGACACAGACTGCAACCTAGACAATGTTCATCCTGGCCATGGCCCATGCTGTCCACAGTTTGGTCTGCTAGCCTGATATAAATGAGTGAATTCCCTAGATTGTTTTTCTATAAACTTCTCACTGACTGGTGCTGACAGTAGTGTCCTTGACGAACTTTGTGGTCTAGGGATAATGAACTAATTTAGGGTAACACTTTTATTCGTTTATACTTGTAGAAGGCACTCGCAGTACTCAATTGTTGCCTTTCTCTTTTCATATTCACGAATCAGCCAATTATTCGCTTTCTGATCAATCTATTATTAATCCACTGACTGGGCCTGGAGTGGGCTGGACAGTGGAGAAATTAAAGGGATATAGGTAGTCTCTGTTTCAAACTCTGACACAGACTGCCAGTAATCGTTTCCAGTGACAACTGGGACACTTAGAGTTTTAATATATCAAAAGTATTTCATACTACGAACCATTAAGTGAATATTTACTTTGAGATGCAATTGATAATAATTGAAGCACTTAGAAGACTTGATATTTATGCTTAAGAGGTTTCGGAAAGCAAAGTGTGTAAAGGTAGAAAAAATTAAACTATTTGGATTTAGATTCTTTGATCAATGAGTTACACAAAGGAGTAACATTATGGATTGAGAACCCTACAGTTTCACTCCCAAAGTCGAGTCTGATATAAAGCAATTTGAAAACATTCCACTATTTGCCATTTGTGAGACAGCTAACAGTGCAGAGATTCAAAACCTACGTTAAAAAAACAAAAGTTTCATCCTGGACTTTCTGCTCCAGACTCATATTACATATTTGAACCACATCTGCTTTCAGATGTATTGTAAAAATTGACTCGTCAATTAAACGTAAGCACTTTGCTCAAACAAATCTGACTTACCAATGCAAACGACTCAATCAGAAGTTTCAGATATTCATAGGCGACCTTTGTAAATCACTTTACTCAGGCACAAGGTTACTCTATGATGGAGTAAACTGGGTAATTTTGCAGGTAAGCAACATCACTTTAGTGGTGAGGAGCATGCATTCTACATGGGGGTTCTAATGGAACATTTAGTGTTTGAGGGTGCTCTCAAATACCCCTCTAACGTTTCCTTTCTGGAAAATGGCTGGAGATTATCTGAAGGGCAGAAGAAAATCACTTTCCAAGGTTAAGAAAGGAAACTGAAGAACCACAAATTAAGAGGATTTTATTTGAACGGATTTCTTGACAAGGAAAAATATTTGCTGCCTGCAAGAAAGAAGTGCAATTTAACAAAGGTGATGGCATTTCAGTATTCCTAATTGTATGTATATAAAGTATGTTTAATACAACTTTGCTCTTACTTTTTGAAGTTTACATGAGAACTTTTATAACGGTATATATATCATGTGCATAATCTTATGATCCCCTATATAATCTTATGATCCCCTATGAAATATTGACCCCCTCTTTCGCCCAGTTGTCTTTTCCGTTGATTGCTTTTCAATGGAAGTTTAAGGCAACACAGACCAGAAGTAAATGGAACTCGGTAATACATTAATTAAATCAAAAAAGTAAACAGCTTGCACCAAAATTCCATCAATCAATAACTGCCAAAACCTTTCAACCAATGAATGAGCTTACATTCTAGATGGGCGTTGTCTAATAATTCCATCTTACAGGAAGAAAAATTATGGTGGGACTACTTTCCCTGTTGAGACCGCGAAACTATAGAATTTCCTACCTACAAAGCTTGGAGCCAACTAGGAATCACTCGAGTTGGTTATTTTCAACATGAATCATCAGGAATCTGTATTATTTTGTTGGCAAAGAAGAGTGTATCTACACTCAGATGCACCTGCATAAAACCCTAATGATAAAAGGAGAAACAGGGTCAGTCCAATGCTCTAACAAACATTCCATTACTAAGGCCAAGGACGACCCAAGTCATTAAACGCTTTCCGCTAGTTTCAATTGAAGTTTTTGTTGTGGAGTAGGTGTTTGTCTACATAATTTTAGATATGTCGGTGTAGAGTGATTTGTGGATAGGAGCCCACAAGTGGGTAGCAAACGCTATGCAAATGCTATAATGCAATATGCAATCCCTTGAGCAAATGTTTCCTTCTACAGATTTACATCCTCGAATTGCATGCTATCACAGAGAGCCTCCTTTTTATTCCTAAAACCATGCATGAAGATTGGCTTGGACTTAAAACTAGCAGCTGCTCTCTCTTCTTCCTATCACATGACTCTCTGCATGACATACTCTCTCGGAGTATAGCCTACTCTAACCTGCATGCCTGTCTGCCTTCTCTCTATTATTGTTCTTCTGTAAATTGCCAGCACCCACTTGGTAGGCAACACCTGCAAGGCACTAGATAGATGGGGATACAAATTAGCAACCCACATGGGTTTCACCTCTGGTTCGAGAGGAACTGGCATACTTATCTGCAAAAGCTGCCCCTACATAATAAACAAAACATGGGTAGACATGCAGGGTAGATTTGCAGCAGCAGCCGGAATGTGGGAAGGGAAACCGCTCAATGTATTATCGGTCTACAGATCCTGTGGTGAGCATTTGGCGCAGTGATCAAAGGCCATGCACTTGCACTAATGATAGCACACAAGAAAGAGCAGAGGGTACGCAAAGAGGCGCTAGAACAAGAGATCCTGTTAGAGGAAGCAAAGGTCGCAAGCAACAGATGATGATTTAGCTAGACAGGCCCTCAACACGAAAAGGCAAGACTACATGCAGTTAGTAAAGGGACAGCCACGTCCAAGCAAAAAGCCAGCTAGAAGGAGGGGGGGGGGGGGGGGGGGGGGGGGAAAGAGTTGAGAGACCTGCAGATCGCAGAGGCATTCTCCTTCCACTGAATGAGGTTGGTGAGAAAGATATCTACACGACTCTGCTAGCTTAACATATGGGAGGCCACTGCCTTAACCGACACTGAACAGGTCTAGGTATAAATAGGGCTGGCCCTAGCTAAAAGAAACATCACTCAGAAATGGGGAGCAGGGGACAAGCCAGCGTTAGGGGGGATGGGAGAAAGACATGGATAGATCTATGATTGCAGAGAAAGAGGTATTCAATAACAGAGGTTGCCCGAAGAACTGGGATCAAAAATGGGCTGAATGGAATATGTCTAGGGGTGTAATCTGTATCTCCCCCATAAATGAAATACGAAGGAGGAGGTATGGGATCGATCAACTGCAATTGTGATGGGGAACAAATGCATGTGAAAAGCTGCATACCGTGACTAAGGGACAATAAATGTAAGGTGTATTATTGGAACAACCTGAGAACTAACCTCCAAACTGTAATACTACGATTCTTTAAAATAAAAAAAGAGTTTTTAAAAAAAAAAACACAACAGACATATTGGCAAATTAAAAAGGTACATAACGCAAAACTACATTATAAAGCAAACGCCCAAAAAAAACAAAAACGGATGTGTATTTTAGAGTATGGGGTTAGTGAGAGAGTGTGGTGAGCAGTCCTGGGCTTTATAAATGTTTTGAATACTTGAAAATTGTATGTAAAACAAAATCTCATTAATTGTTCTACCTCCTCTAGATAATTATCTACATTTTAATTAACAGCTAGGTACATTGAATTCCACGCTTATACAATAGTATTTAATGCACTATTTTGTGTTCTAGGCACTGCCACCACATTGATTCACAAATGGTAGCAAGTGACTTATGGATCTAAAGTTTTGCACCTGTCTATATACTCTATTGGCACATACATCACTTACTCTGAATTAATTTTATTTCAGATTTATCAAATGATAAATCATACGAAACCCAACTTTTTTTTATTTGCTTAGAAAAAAAGGAATTCAAGGTTACTACACCAACATGCCATAGGCACAAAAATAAATCAAATATAAACTCTGTTGAGTCCAAGCCACTCAGGAAATTATTACTATCTTCAGGAGTCTTGCTCAACCAAACATGCTGGCAATAAAATGTTTAAGCAAAAAACGTATAAATATTAAATTATCAAATTATACATAATAAACTACCCACAATTAAAATGAATGGCTTTTACTAATCAATTTCCACTTTTTATTAGTGCATTATGACATGTTTAAATCTGGTCTAGCACTCTTAGCATTCTTAGTCATTTGATGAATCATTTTTTTAAGACAAGTCCTTCATATTAATTGTTGATAGTTTATTATGCCTAATCAGATGAATTAATATGTACCATTTATTTTTGCTTACACATATTTTACTACCAGTTTATGGAAATCCCTCACCACTTTGCATGCAAGTGACAATGCATTTTAAACAACGCAAAAGTAAACTAACAGCATATAGCTAAGCAGATACCTTGCCATGTGGGATTACATTATCACATCACAGTGCAGCTGACTATATCATTCACAGAAGTATCTCACTATTACAGAAGCACTAGGAGGTAAAAGTCGGAATTTCTTTGCTTTTATCAGTTCAACTTTTAAAATACAATCTACATTTATCAAACCTGTTTATGTAAAAGAAACAAAAAACATGTGGCTTATCGATGCATAAATTTGACAAGATAAGGGGAGCAAACAGTCATAGGCACTGCTTCAGCTACAGCCTATTGGGCTCCCAAAAAAAAGCAGCAATGAGAACTTGTGGGAGGAAAGAAGAGAGGGTCCAAATATTTCAGCATTTGGTTCCTGTCTCCAGTTAACTTTCAGTTGTTCCGAAGTTAGTTTAAAGCCCCGGCCTCAAACAAAACATCCACCAACATTGATATATTGACTTTTTTAAGTTGTGGACAGTGATCTGCAAGCTGATGTAAAATGGTGTTCACAGCTGCTACATCTTTACCCCTGAGGATTTTCAATATGTCAGGAGAGAGGCTGCTGTAATTCACTTCAACTGAGGGACTGGGAGAAACCTGGTTTATGGATGTATACCCACTTGACACTGCGCAGAAAGGCTGTTCCTGCAAAACGGAGGTGCTCCCTGGTGACACAGGAGATTTTGAAGCAAACGCTTCAATGCTGGTTGAATTGCCGACAAAAAAGGAGGACGAACTTTGGCCTGAACGAATGTCTGTATAACACTGTCCCGACGAACTGATAATAGAAGGGCTTGAATGACGAATATTTTCCAAAATGTTTACATCCTTCACGTGAGCAGGTGTCCACTCTCGACTCTGGTCTTTAGCCTCAGCAATAAAAAGTGTATTTACATCTGGGCTCACACGTTTGTTTCCATGGAGAATGAAACCATTAGAGTCATAAGCCACATTTTGGTAAGAAGAGCTTCTTGGTACAGTCGAAGGAATAGACCGATGAACAGGCGATATGACGGTTGGGGAAACGCTACATAAGTCTGAACTACAACCTTGTGTGATGCCACTGTTTCTGGAGACAAAGCTTCCTGTGGTGCAAGACATATTCATTGAGGATGGCGCCTGAGCATCTTTTGCTACAGGCAAAGAGGGATATTTCTCACAAACATTGTCACGTATGGAAAAATCCACAGACGAACTAGCACCCAAATCGGAAACTGAAGCATTACAGTTCGATAAAATTTGGTTATATTCATCATGTTCACGCCTTTTCTTGTAAAGAGGTTCAGCCAGCTGCAACCCGCTTTCCAAACGCTTCAGAGTATTCCCCTTACTCTGTGGATGTATCCCTTCTTCACAATTTTCAAGACTGTCAATACCAATTTGTCGGGCTGAACCGTCTTGATTGGTGCACGCAGATATGTTTTGAAGATTTGGGAAGGCCTCTTTGTACTTGGTTAGCCCTTCCGCTGCCTCGATTGACTCTGCTATTTTCTCTATTGGTGAGTTAGGCTGATCAAGTTTCTCTCGACCTACAAACGGGAGTGATTTGAGAATATAGTTTATTTTATGATTATTGCCACAAAGATGCTCGTTTATATTGGCAAACGTAGAACCAGCTCCACACAAACAGCAACTGTAATATGGCTTATGTTTCTTATTAGTAAATGCTTTCAAGTATTGCAGACCAATTAATGCTCCTTTTCTGCCTGGGTTATTGAAGATTTTCTCCATTACTTTTTTACTGGGTAATTGACCAATTATACCCGAGTGCATAAGTACTATTTTCTTTTTATGCTGTGCACCACGATAATGCTGCTCGAGGCACGCACGGGAGGTACATTTGATACTGCAAATCTTGCAGGTGAGATTGCTAGATTGCTTTGGTACGGAAGACTTCTTTTGTGGATTCATTGCAAAACGGCGATTCCTATACCGGCGTTAGTGACAATGGCACACCGTAAAACTTGCACTCATCTGCGAAAACACACATCAAGGTGTCTTGGTCTCCCACTCGTTGAATCGCTATTAATACACGCCTCTCACAGAACCAGACTCAGAACTGCTTACGTATCCGGGCTTGTCTTATTCTGACACGAGGACCCTTGTATTCTCTCAACTGCTTTCTATTTACACCGCCGAATGTTCAAGTCTCTGATGTCTCTTTCGCCTGTGAGTTCCGATGATTTTTCCTCTCACAACTTAACGGCAGTGTTTAAGCAGACCTGCACTTCTCCCGAACACGTTTTCACAATATATCCAGTAGTTTTTGCCTCATGTGAATCTCGGAACGCCAGCCAATCATAAGCATCTGCCAGAACTACCAGCCAATCTGCGAAGCTGAAAAGCAAGAGCTCCCTTCAAGCTCGGTTACGCAGCACACTGTTCCAGTCGGCCAATCACATTCCACGCTACACGTACGTCTCTTGTATCCTTTCAATTGCGCTACACGCAATTCAATTTACTAACCTGCGAGCATTGCCATGTTGGAATGGTATATCCGTAGCGGCATTACATCTGAAGCAAATCGCTTAAACAAACATACGCAAAAACTTTTGTACAGTTCTGTATACTAAATATGCGTTTTTAGGTACTCACAATCACAATATGATTATATTCTATATTCGAGCCGTGGCAACTTTGGATGGTGGCAAACGGTTCCAGCATTAAAGTGGTTGCAAAAGGCATCAAGTGATGTTTCTTGTCACGTGTAAACATCGACTTCATTCAGTTTTTTAGAATTCATGGTATGAGAATGCCTATATGTCATGGAAATGTGGGCAAGGGAAAACTTCTCCTGCCTTCAGCAGTAGTTGGAAATATCCCCTCAATACTAGTTAACTCATTTGGATTAATCTCCAGTACACACGTAGTTACTGATTTCATTTTATTTATGGTGTTATTTGTATCCTTCCCAGCCCTGAGGCATTCGCGGGATTACTCACATTGGCGACGAAACACGTGTCGCTGGTTTTCGTCTGTTCGTTTGAATAATAAAAACAAGACGGTTTTCGTCTGTTCGTTTGAATAATAAAAACAAGACTCAATACTCTGGAGATGAACATTGACATTTATTTCTTTGGGATTTCTAATGTTGTCACTTGATTGACACCTTGTTTATGTGTGCCCAGGACTGACATTTTTCATTGAATTGTGTAGGGCCTTCCTTACACACACACAGGGGTTTTAGGGAATATCCCCTTACCTGGTAGCACCGTACATCTACGAGCATCACAAAGAGTACGTTTACATATCAGTGGGCCTATATTCCTGAGTCTTTAAAAACCCTTTAGACATAACAACACACATGGTATCATGACAGGCAGCCGCCACGTTGTGACTTTACAGTACATTTCTTGTGTTGACTGTGTCAAAAATGGACAGAGATAAAGCTGCAGAGGAGCTTTATGAAAATTTGGCTAGAGGTGTGCCTAATAGTATTGCCTCTACAAGTGGAAACCCCTTACAAAGAGAGGGATTGAGGGATACATTTATTAAACTTGAGAGGCTTAAGAAACAAGAAAATTCCAAATGGTGGGATGGAGCCACACTCAAGAAATATCTAAATCTACATAGAGTACCAAGGGGGCTTAGATCTCAGATCTTCACAACGTACAACGATCTGGACGAGGATCTCCTGGCTAAATGGGAAGAATCCTTAATGGTTAATTCAAACACATTAATGAATATACTAGTAGTAAGTGTCTAGACTCCAGATAGAGATCTCCACTCTTAAACAAGAAATCAAAACCCTCAATATCCAAGAGGTAACTGAAAAGAATTACGTTATTTTAAATGAAATTCTACTTAAACATCAGAATGAGATAAAGAATTGAAAAGCCAGACAACTCAAAAGAGATGAAATAGACTATAGGGAGGGTAGAGTTTTTACATATGCCAGGAAATATGATCAATTGGTCCTACCATTCAACAAGCAGATAGACCTGCTATAATAGGGACAACATCAGTTTCCTCTAGCTCCACTTCCTTAAGTGCCCCTCCTACCAGCGAAAACGAGGCCGAAAGCTCAACAGACACAGATCATACAAAATCATGTTTTTTAAGGGAGGTTCAAAGGATAAGGAAGGGGAACAGAACACAACCTACCAGGGGAGGACTAGACACAAGACCCGCAGTGGGAAGAGAGCAGGACAAAGACGAATACAAAAAGAAGTTGAGGTCAGGGGATGCGAAGAACAAATAGACGTGCAGTACAGCGAAGTACAGGTGAATCTATCATCCAAACACCTTACACCAGACATGATCTCCCTCCTTAGCAAAGGTTTGAGTTTCAATCCATCTGAACCTGGTGAAATTTGTCAACTCAAAATTGACCTTTTTAAATTTATCAGGGGTCTCAAACTAAAAAAACATTTTTCTTGTAACAAATCAACTAATAAAACAACGAAGAACATTTCTAGTGACTATGTGTCCAATGTCTTAACCATACAGGATGTGCAAGCCACACAATTACTTTTATCACTAACAGACCACGAAGAATCTCCATATGACATAGAATTAGTACTACAGGAGTTAAATATAGACACAGACTACACTCTAGCAAGTGGTCTTAGAACTAAATTGAGATGGACACCCACTCTTCCAGGGGGAAACCCCATAGATACCTTCTACAAATGGGTATGGGAAGATATTGATAAATTTGACAACAGAAGATCCAGAAAAAGATATAGACAATGTGACAATCTTGAGGTAGGCGAGTGCTTAGCACTTAAGACACTTAGCACTGACACCGACATCCTAATCATGGAAGCAGATAAAGGGGGAAATGTCGTAGTCATGAACCGTGAGGACTACAACAAAGAAATCCTGACCCAACTACAAGACAACACTTGCTATGAATTACTAGTCCAAAACCCTATGGGCCCATTAACTTTCAAGATTAACAAACTTTTGTCGGAATGGCACACAGCAGGGCTTATAGATGATGATGAACATGGATATATGAAAGTATATAGACTCACCTTTCCTTCGTTGTACACTCTTCCCAAGATACATAAACATCTTCCCTTTCCTCCAGGCAGACCCATCGTATCTGGGATAGGAGGCTCCACAGAGAAGATAGCTGAATATGTTGATCTCTTCATTGGACCAATGGTACGTAACTTACCATCTTATATTCAGGACACCAAACACATTCTGAGCATTCTAGCAGATTTACAGTGGCAGCCAGGGATGATTTTAGTGACATTAGATGTGGTGTCCCTGTACGCCAGCATCAAACCTGATCTGGGTCTAAGTGCAGTAACCCGGTTGTTACACAAATGGCCAGCTACATAGTGGCAGCACACCTCAATGCTGATCTCCATGATGAAACTTATCCTAGATAATTATTTCTTCATGTTTGACAATAGATGGTACAAACAAATCAGAGGAGCAAATTTGTTCATGGGCACTCTTGAGGCAGATTGGCTGTGGGGAGATAAGGGAGCACCATGGATTAACTCCATCATCTATTGGAGGGGCCACATAGATGACTGTCTGCTGCTTTGGTCGGGCACACAGGAGAAATTGGGAGAATTTTACGAACACCTTAACAATAACTCCTATAACATGAAGTTTACTATAGAATCAAGCACGTCACTGATCATATTCTTGGATGTAGAACTTTTTATCAGGGAAGATAAATTACATAGCAAACTTTATCGCAAAGAGACCTCATGTAACTCAATACTACACGCAGACAGCTCCCATCCTGCCCATCAAATCCAGAATGTATGAGGGCGAAGAGAAACTGTAGTGATGAATCAGACTTTCAGACATGCTTCACTGACATGAAACACAGATTTCGGAAAAGAGGATACATTACACAAGTCATCAAGAAAGCGGAGAACAGAATAGAACGCATCACAAGAGTAGACACGTTATGAGCAAAGGCACCCAAACAAGGATCAAAACAACCCGAGAGACTTATCAATGAGTTTAATAGTTTGAGCCATGTGATTCGAGAAAGCCTAGTCAAACATTGGGGAATCTTACGGGCCGATGCAGTTCTGAACGACCATATTACCTCGTACCCACAAATAACATTTAGGAGAGGCAGGACCCTTAGAAACAGGCTCAGCCCGACAGTTCCACGCAACTCAAGAGAGTCTACCTGGCTGTCCCAACACAGTATGGGCTTTTACAAATGCGGTTGCTGTGGAGTCTGCAGATGGGCTAAACATCGCACTTGCAATTTTGAGAGCATGGACAAAAAGAAGTACTACATCAAACAGAACATCAATTGTTACACCAAACACATGGTGTACATTATAGAATGTGCACGCAGAAAACAATATGTGGGTAGTACTATCCGGCCCTTAAAAGACAGAATCAGCGAACATGTAAGGGCACTACATCAGCAAGATGCCAGATACCCAGTAGCATTACATACTGCAATATGTCCATCGCAAGGCACACACAAGAGCTTTTCCTTTTTTGGGATACAAATCATCCAGCCAAGTGTACGTGGAGGGAACAGAGAATTGAAACTAAGACGCGCGGAGGCCACCGGATTATGCGCCTCCGGACAGTGGAGCATGGCTTAAACTGCGACCATGAGATGCAGTATTTCTTAGGGGATTAGTTATCCCATGTTAAATTGTAATTCTGAATGGATTAAGAACCCTGGTTGTTATAATTCTATTTTACCTATCATATTGCATGTTACTTTAGGTGAACGACCCCTCCTTGTGTAGTTTGATTTGATTGGAGAACCCGAACATTCTATAATTAATCTTTACCGATTACAACATATGTTACTTAAGATGAACTAGCCCTTTCAGTGTAATTCAAAATTGAGTGTAAATCCTGGTTTGTCACAATCTATTTGCATGGATTATGCCATATATCATTTTAGGTGAACTAGCCCTTCATATGTAAGAACTGTGTCATCTCAGACTTATGACTATCCCTTTTTCACATACTTTCCCTTTTTATCGCATTATACAGATTATCACTCTCATTGAACTTCAATAGTTTTGGTATTTTGCACAACATTATTTCTTGGATCCCTACGCTAGCATATTTATTCTGCCATACCTGATAAAATGGAATGATAATATATTCAATTTGTCACACAGGACAAGATGACGAAAGTATGAGGTTGTTTATAGGTCCTACATTTAGCATCTCTTCCCATGTGATATGCTTTTTTTTCATTAGGGACTGGTGCGCAATCATTAGATATTGATCAGTAATCAGTTTCGATAATTTCATTTTTCTTTTACGATCTGTTTGTCTTACACATACAGCTGTGTGCGACATTCGTTGCATCATATGCACTCGTCAGGGTAATAGTTACGATATTTTGTCCCTCTGATAAATATAGTGTTCGTTTTCAATACGCCACATTTTTTCCTTATACCCTGACCCAGTCACTTGCTGTGTGAGGCTCAGAGATGCTTTTATCAATAAAGTTTTGCACCACACTTACGGGTTAGCGCTCTAGTGCTCTATTACTTAGAGTACTTATATTCACTTCCGAGTTAGATTTACTTCTCTACCCGGGAAACTAAACTCTTAGAACACACATGCTGGGCACTTTTACAGCTTACCCGCTGAAAGGTAAGAATTCAAAATTTGCAAACATTCGTGACAAGAAGTTTCAATTCTATTAAGGACACGGAGGCGAGGATTATGCTTCTCATTTTCTTTACTGAAAATCTCAGCAGCCAATCAGAAAGTAGAAAAAACACAATATGTACTACAATACCCATAAACCTAGTGGGTATCACGTAACAACCATAGAGTAGTCCCCTATAAATGGAGCACAAGAGAATACTACATCCTCTTTCTTTGTGTGAAAAAAGTTAAGTCAAAATATAGTCACAGTCTGGAATCTGAGAAACAACTGGAAGAGTCCATTCAACCGAAGGAATCCAAAGGCCAACGGCAACAACGAGAAAACTTGAAGTCAGCTTCAAAGTAACAGCATGTCCTGGAAGACGATGAAAGATCATTCCTTAAAGGTGAAAAGGCAGCAAAGTTCACTTGAGATCAGAACCTGAAATAGAAATATAAAGCCGTAATACCACACTCCCAGGAAGAGATAAAGCAAAAAGGGAGGGGAAAAAACATGAGCATAAATATACATTGCATTATAAAACATTTAAAATCAGACAGCACAGTACTGATTATGGGTGGGATAATCCTCGCCTCCGTGTCCTTAATAGAATTGAAAATTCTTGTCACAAATGTTTGCAAATTTGTAATTCTATGTCAGGACCGGAGGCTCCGATTATGCTTGTTCAAAGCTGCGCCACCACAACAGATGCAACATTTACAATAGGTTTATAATAAAAAGTTTTAAATGTAGAGTCAGAGGACCAATCAGCTGCATTCATAATGTCCAATAAACTGACTCCCATAGAAAAGGCCTTGGATGCCATAGCACCACGAGCAGAATGAGAACCAAATTTGGAAACATCAATACCAGCTTCGCTCATGAGCCAACGCACCCATCGTGCAAGTGTAGCTGGGGTCACTGGACGAAAAGGTTTCTGTAGAGCAATCAACAATTGACCTGCCATATCTTGACGAAAACCTGCAGTACTTACCTCATAATCCCGGATACATTGTACCACACACAGTTTTGGATTGTCAGGAAATGCAGGATATGTGACAGACGTGGTGTTACTTTTAGTGCGTCTGGTGACCAAAAAAGTAACACCCTCAGGAGAAAATCTGCGACCCGCTAGATCGAGGGCGCGGATATCTGATACGCGTTTACATGATACCAAACAAAGTAGCATCGCTAGTTTGGCAGAAAGCTGTTTGCGAGACAAACCCTGATTGACAGGCCATGAATCCAAGAAGCGTAAGATAATGGAGACATCCCAGAGCTCGGAATATTTAGGACACAGAGGTTTTACCAACCGGATACCCCTAAGTAATTTACAAACTAAAGGATGGTCACCAAGTGGTTTGCCCTCAAAGGCCACGTGACCTGCCGAGATAGCTGATCGAAAATTATTAACAGTACGATAAGCAAGACCTGAAGCGGCTAAGGACGGTAAGAAGTTCACTACCAAGGAGACATCTGCTGCAGAGGGATCCACATCCCGCGAAGAGCACCAATCACACCATCGTTTCCATGCTGTAGCATAACGTTTGTGTGTGTTGGGCGACCAAGCCTCATTGATAAATCTGGTAGCGTCTCCCGAAAGGCCAGGGACTTTCCAACGATCCCCGAAATTCGCCAAGCAACCAGCCGTAGTTGACCTGATGTTATCAACGGATGTGGAGATTGGAGAGTGTCTAACAATAGATTCCATCGAAGGGGAAGAAGAACCGGAACCGCACATAACATTTCTAGAATTACTGGGAACCACGCATGTGCCCTCCAAAGAGGAGTGATCAGAATCAATTCCGAGCGATAACATTTGGTTCGGGCTAGTACCCTGGGAATCATTACAAACGGAAGGAACGCATAACAAAGCACTGGAGGCCATATTTGCAGAAAAGCATCCGTGGCTAGAGCCTCCGGATCCGGATGCCAGCTGAAGAACTCCGGAATTTGTTTGTTGAGTCGGGAGGCAAACAGATCGATCCGACAAGGGCCCCACAACCTGTTCAACAATCGGAACATTTGAGGGTGAAGCCGCCAATCGCTGAAATCTTGGAGATGTCTGGAATTCCAATCCGCAACTTGGTTGCTGCACCCTGGAAGATACTCCACCACTACAAAGAGACTGTTCTCAAGGCAAAAGTGCCAAAAGTCCTTGGCAATTTCTGCTAGAAGACGGGACCGAGTCCCCCCCAACTTGTTGACATACCGAACCGCCGACACGTTGTCCATGCGGAGAAGGATGCAACAATTTGTCTGGCGGGGTGAGAGGCAACGAATCGCAAAGGAGCCCGCCAAAAGCTCCAGGCAATTGATGTGAAGGTTCAACTCCTCTGGAGACCAACGGCCGCCAGTCGACACTTGACCGCATCAGGCTCCCCAACCCCACCGACTGGCATCGGATTCTATCACTACCTCCGGAGTGGTGCCGAATAGGGCTCGACTGTTCCACGATTCCATATGTTCCAGCCACCACAACATCTCCCACCTCGCCTCCTCTGAAAGAGGAATCTGATCGGAATACCTGAGGCCTTTCTGGAGATGGCGGATTTTGAGGCGTTGAAGCGCTCAGTAATGAAGAGGACCCGGAAAGATCGCTTGTATAGAAGAAGCTAACAACCCTACGACCCGGGCTACAGACCTCAAGGACACAGTCTACTTGCTCAAAATCAACCTCAACTCTCTCTTGATCGATCTGATCTTCTGCTGGGGTAAGAGGAGTTGACAAGTGAGGGAGTTGACAAGAAAGCCCAGAAACTCCACCGACTGAGATGGAATCAACACTGATTTTTGAGGGTTGATCAAGAATCCCAGATTCTGAAAGAGATCCGTGGTCCAGTCAAGATGTTGTAAAACAAGACGAGGACATTGACCCATGATGAGAATGTCGTCCAGATAAATAATGAGGCGAACGCCCCTGGCACGAAGAAACTTGACCACAGGCCTCAGAAGCTTCGTGAAGCATCAAGGTGCTGACGAGAGGCCGAAAGGAAGGACTTTGTACTCGTACCATATTCCCTGCCATTGGAATTGGAGAAAACGGCGATGAGGTCCGTAAATGGGTACTGACAGATAAGCATCTTTCAGATCTAGGCGGACCATCCAGTCCCCTTCCTGAAGAAGATCGCAAAGAATATGGATCCCCTCCATCTCTAAGTGACAATATACGACCCATCCATTGAACTCCTTGAGATTTAAAACAAGCCTGGATCCACCCACCTTCTTCTGAACTAGGAAGACGTTGCTGACAAAGCCGTGAGGATGACGAACCGTCCGCTCTATGGCCCCTTTTTGGAGAAGCGAATCTATCTCGCTGGAGATGAAAACCTGATCCAGATGGGAAAAAACCATCGGACGTGGGGCAAGACTCTGAGAGGGAGAATGAAGAAACTCTATTCTGTAACCCAACACCGTATCCAGGATCCACGCATCCTGCGAGATCTTTTGCCATTTGTGGAGAAAAAAATGGAGACGGCCCCCCAATTGAACCTCTGAAAAGGGGATTAAGCTCACCTGAAGGAGTGGCATCGCGTTGACCTCCTTGGTTGCCTCCATAGCGTCCCTTTTTGTTGGAATTACGGGATCCACGTGTGGGGTAGAAATTGGCGGAGGAAGTGGACTCCTGATATTTTCCGCGGTGACAATCATAGCCTCGCTGGGTGCCTCTTTGGTAACCTCGGCCGAACGACCACCCCCTATATCGTCCGGCCCGTCCAAAAACCAGGCGAAAAGCCCGCTTTAAGGAACCTTGTGCTTTATCAAGGCCACTGAAGGTTGCGACAAACTTAGTTAACTCTTTTAAAAAGGGTTGACCAAAGAGGAGACCCTGAGCCAAAGGGCCGGACTCCGAAGAAGACAACTCAGCTAGCTTTGGATCGAGTTTTAAAAGGATAGAGCGGCGGCGCTCACTGGACACGGCACAGTTTGCATTGCCTAATAAACATATTGCACGTTGAGCCCAACCAATTAAATCATCTGGATTGATAATCTGCCCTGAGGCTTTGGAAATGTAACCCAAATCCAAAATCTTTGTTAGGGGGCCGGACAAATCAAGCAACTTATCCTGGCAGGATCTCCATGCACGATCAAGACCCTTCTTCGGATCCTTCGTATATTGTTTAAGATATGTAAACATGGAAGGATCCACATCAGGAGTATCCGCCACCTTGTCCGCTAGGACTGGGCGTGGGCATTCAGAACGCAAATGCGCTCTAACATCCTTGTCAAAAGGCTGACCTAAGTGGGAATGGACGTAGGTCGCAACTTCAGTTGAGGGGAGCCATGAAGAAGAATTAGGATGGACAATTGTAGAAGGCTCAAAGGTCAATAAAGAGGGATGTGAGGGGGCGTCCACAAACCGCTCCTTACGTGATTGCTTTGCGGGAGGAGGAGAAGGCTCCGACTCCGACGAAGTACCAGAGGAGGTATTACCATCATCTCCGGGAGGAGAGCTAGAAGGAGTATCCTTGGACGTAGAACCATAAGAGTGGTCCGATGCCATGGGTTTTGCGAGTTTCGCAAAATCTGAAGAGTGTGGGTTTTTGGAACGTTTAACACCAGAAGAAGTCCGGGACGTTGAGGTTGGAAGCCAGCCTTGCTGTAAGGCATAGTTACATAAATGGCGCTTCAAGGGTTCAATAGCCCTGACCATAGCTTTGTTAACGGAGTGCTGAACTCCCACATCTAGAGCTTCGACGAGCTCATACTCCAAAGACCCAGAGGGTTCCTCCTCAAAATAGTCTGCCTCATCATAATAGAATTCAGACATTTTAGGCACTTAAAAGTGACAATCTCTACCCACAGGAGGAAATTAACGGAGTAAAATGCACTGTCAGAGATGTACCAAGTTGAAAGATAATGACAGTGATAAATAAGGGGAGTGGCCAAACCCCAGGCAAGCCAAACAACACAGGAATGTTGTAATTCCAAATGTGAAAATAAGCAAATATTTAAATGTGGAGGGAGGGCTTGCCAAACACTGCCACTCTAGGCAGAGCCTATGCTAATTATACAGCCCAAGCCCTCTTGTAGACTTGGACGTTACTGGGGAGGCTGGCAAGCTTGTGGGTATAGAGCTAAGTGAAAACGCTGCTCCTGCGTTCAAATTATACCGGTAAAAGTTGTGGAGAAATGCCGGTATGCAAATATGGCTGCCGGGCATGCGCGGACGGCCGAAACAAGCCAGAAAGAGGACAGCGCTCTCTAAGCGCGCGCGTCTTCACTCCCCCTGCGCCCATAAGCGGGAGGCGAAACGCGCTCCCAAAGCAAGCGGTGCCCAGGAAACGAAGAGGCACCAACAAATAAGCAAAGCGGCAAGCTCCGACACTTTGCAGGCAGAAAGCGCGAAAGAGCGCGGGGTCAAGCAAGCGTCACCGCAGAAAAACGCACACAGAGAAAAGACGGCAATGCGAGCAGCGCGCGCCGCCACTCTACAATGCAACAATAAAAGTAAGCAAATAACCTTAAACATTCATAATAGGAAAAGGTGAAAACACTTAACTGGCTGCGGAGCAGCAAAGAAAGAGGATGTAGTATTCTCTTGTGCTCCATTTATAGGGGACTACTTTATGGTTGTTACGTGATACCCACTAGGTTTATGGGTATTGTAGTACATATTGTGTTTTTTCTACTTTCTGATTGGCTGCTGAGATTTTCAGTAAAGAAAATGAGAAGCATAATCGGAGCCTCCGGTCCTGACATAGAATATGGGCTCTCCGATACTTTTACACAGACTGCAGGACACCCCCTTGTGGTCTTTTTCTATTTCTTTCGTTTTCGACCGAAAATGAACTACCTTAGTTATTTTTACAGAGACACAGACGATTCTCCGTGCCATCTAAGCTCACAGCACGATTCCGGCAGTGTCTGTGCGCTCAGCGTTACCGTCGTGATCCACTTCAGCATACCTGCTGAAGGTAGGAGTTGTTTGGACTTATTCTTATATACACATTACAGTAATGGGGTGTGCTATTTGCACATCTATGCACTTTTATAATAAATAATTACTTTTCGTTTATAGTGCTTACCTCATTAATAATTTTTCACAGTAACACGGATTACACTCTTTGTACCTGACATTCGTAACACGTCTCATTTGTGCCTAAACGTTCATTGACATTGCAGTGGGATACCACAGCATACTCGCTGTAGGTAAGAGTTTAGATTATTTATGTCAGTTCATACACTTTGGTGTATAGATGTCGTATAGTAGTGTACGATTAAGTGGTCATTTCTTTTTACACAGGATCTTTTCTGCAGATCTATACGGCCTACTAGGAGCTTGCAGCCACTTTTCATAAGTTACTTTCAGATTGGTGTATCGTATATCGGGTGAGATTTATTATAGCCCATTGATTTAATAATTTTTGTCTCACTAACGCCACTATTTGAGACCATTTTTCTTTTCTCATGCACCGGTTATATCCCTTTAACTCTTTTTTAAGAAGCAGAACGTCAGCAGCCGGGTTGGAATTATCACTCTTTCTATAATTTTTTAGTTTGTATGTTATATCGGTCATGTCCGGCCTCTGTTATCAGGGACCTTTCTGGTATTAATAATTTCCTTTCAACTCCTAGTTCACACGAAGACTATACTGCTAACTGCAGATAAGGTGTAGGATTTCGGATATCAGTCAGTCTCACCTTAGAAATACCATCACCAGCCGGGTTGGAATTATCACCGGCAGAGCAGTAAGCACTAATTACCATTTTTTGTAATAGTTCCTGTCTCTGTGCTTCACCGAACAGGACACTTACACTTTGTATTACTTTTATTTTCATCCTTACAGTTCATAGACTAGTATCGCTATCTAACAGGCATTTCACGCTTCAATAGACTTAGCCAGTCTCTCTTATTTCGCTGAAACTTTTCATTTCCTTTATACCTCATTAATCTTCCTTCTAGCCCACATAAATTTAGATGTTTAGGTTTTTCATATCACATACTTATTTTGTAATTACACCATGTCACTGTATATAATCCTTCATTCTAGACGAAACTCACATTGTCACTCATTTGCACTAGGTTGTCACTATTTGATGTGTGCTGTTTTTATTCAGTTTTCTCTTTGAAATGCACGTCACCATGGCTATATCATGTTTGCTTATTAGTGTATGTTCAGTTAGGGTTTCCACTTAAGGTGAAAGTCACTGATTTGGAGACATGTGGATTAATCTCCAGTACACAAGTTGTTACTGATTTCATTTTATTTATAGTGTTATTTGTATCCTTCCCAGCCCTAAGGAAGTTGCGGGATAACTCCCACTGGCGACAAAACACGCATCAGCTGGTTTTCGTTTGAATAATAAAAACAAGACTCAACACTCTGGAGATGAACATTGACATTTCTTTGGGATTTCTAATGTTGTCACTTGATTGACACCTTGTTTACGTGTGCCCAGGACTGACATATTTCACTAGTTAACTCATATGTTTAAAATTATATTTTCCTTTGAATACGTAATACTTGCACTCTAATATATCTAACACATAGCTGCCAAGGTTTCAGATTGCTTATGTGTAACATTTTAATAATTTTAGTGTAATTATGAGTGACACTTTATCATGAGCAAAATCAAGCAATGGAGAGGAGGTAAACATATAATTATCAGAAATCCCACCCATTTGAGCAACAAGAAACTCTAAGAAGATCTTAAAACTGCTGCAAAGCACCAGAAATGGAAGGGCACCTCAGTGCCTGCTCTGTCGGGCAGGTTCGGATTGGTAAAGTGGGCACTCGGGCGATGGGCTTGTATCTGAGATGCAGCTATGGACCACTTTTGTGGCCAGCGTGGCGGCAGATTACGGCTTTGTCTGTGCTTGTGCTTGTTCGGATGCCTCCAGCGGCCCAGTGAGTGGTCCTTGCGGAGGCAGATGTACCTCTTATCAATGGGGCAAAGGTGTCATTCCCTGTTCCTCGCTGGGCCGGCCTATGCAGATTGGGCAGGGCCCCAGCAGAAGTGCCCTCACTAATATTCAGGTGTGGTTCACCAATCTGTGCACAGAGTGTCGGGCCATAAGATACTGCAGGACACGGGGGCAATCGTTTTGATGGAAAATAAAAACTTCAAGGTGCATAGCTGCCACAATTTCAGACTACATATGTCTGACAATTCCATGGTTTCAGTGCACTTATGAGTGACATTCAACAACCAATTGTGGGACACTTAAGAGTGACACTTCCTGGTGAGCAAAATCAAGCATTGAAGTCCATGGAAACAGATAAATATCAGAAATTACGCTAATATGAGCAATGAGAAACTGTAAGATGATCTTGAAACTGTTGCAAAGCATCTGAAATAGAAGGGCACTAACCTAGTGCCCTTGTAAGCTGATTACACAGTAAAACAATTGTGTATCTGTGATATTAAACAATAAACACGTCTTTCAGTCAGTACTTTATTAACATTTTGTGCACATATGCAATCACACACAAAGTTAAATAAAATAAATACTGCCACGGATTGCCTCTTGTGTTATAAAATAAGCAATGTACTATTAAAGTCCATACATACATACATATAGTCAAGAACGCTTATAACAACTGGACAAAACTATTTTTCTCAAACAGCACAGTGACAGACATTACTTACTCACTCTGGACCAGCAGAAAGCGCCTGGTGGAACAATCTTTTTTGGAGCCCCTTGACTTCCTTCTCCAGGGCTTCCCTCACAACCACTGTCCAACAGTGCCCCTCATCTCTCCATAGTTCTTCTGTCACATTTTATTTGTTTTATAACGCTGCTCATACCTGCACAGGGTGTCAGAGCACTTTACATCACAGATACATTACACAGAGGCAATAAATCATACGTGTGCAATCAGTCTAGGAAATGTTACATAAAACAATGAGGATTACAAGGTGTAGGAGTCACATGTCAGAGATACTAGTAGGCAGTATATTTTAAGAGCAATTAGTCTAGAGAAGCACAAACTCAAGATTTAATACATATCACAGTGGTTGGCTTTACTAATACGAATGCATTTGTACTCAATCTAACTCCTTTGAGCAACATCAGGTTCAGTGATATGCATGATACACATTCTTTGCAGCAGGTACATTAACCCACTGCGCTACTGGTGAGTCAAAACTTGCACTAAACAAACTCTGATCTCTCCCCAGCAGGAACATTAAACAGTATGTTCTCTTTGACTTACAAGGAGTCACTGGACAGTGCTGGGAAACTAGTACCGCCTGCCACCTAGCCTGGTCGCTGTAGCTGCAGACTGCAGAGACCGTCTCTCTGCAAATAGCTGCTCAGACAGTATAGTGATGTGCTGGGGACAACTGCCAGCTGAAGAGGGCAGACTGGCACTCTGACCTCATGATTCTGCAGACAGTAAAGTTCATTTAGAGGCCCGGGATGGCTGCAGCAGGAATTTGAAATTAAAAATATGATGCCTGCACTGAATGGAGCCTTCCAGTTACTGTCACGCCACAAAGGAGGCGACTGGGGAACTTCGTTCGATGTCAGCACTAACACTGCATTTACCATCTGGCAGTAGTAAACCTTGTTGTGGTGGGCACATGCCTACTAATGCTAACCAATTAGAGCCAGGGAAGGTAGGCAGGCCAGCCTAAGCTGCGTAACGCAACCAAAACACCGTCCAATCAGGGTTAACCGGCCAGTCCCAACAAAGTATAAAATAACTTCGATTGGCTGCTGTGCACTGCCTGCCTTGCGTGTGTCACTTTAGCCTCATGAAAAACAGGAGACTCAATTAAAGAAGGTAAAACACTCACCAGCTTTTCCAATAAGCCAATTTTCGTGGTAATCTTTTTACTTGTGGTAATGAGGTACAGTGACTTAAGATGCGTTCGTGTAATGCGAGATGTGTGACAATTGGCAGGGCTGCTAATGTCGCCTGATAGCCCAATTATTTTTGCCTTCAATGGCGCCCTCATAGCAGCCACTATCCTTAGTATTGTGAGTCCTCGTCACAGTCATTACGACCCAACCACCCCTCCCAGTATTACTGACCTTCAATTTGGGCTTGGTAATTCAAGAAGTGACATAAGGTAAGTAAGCCTTACTCTAAGTTCTGCTCGTCACAGTCATTACAATTTTTAGGCAATTCCACCTCCGAGGCAGAAAAATTTCAAGAGAATTCTAAGTAAGCCCTACTCACCCCGGATAATTAATCCCAGAATCCTCCTCTTCTTTTTAAGCACCAACAAAGGCAAGGAAGGAGGGTGGGTGGGTTGAAGGTTTCTTATAATGAATGTGACGAGTAGGACTAAGAGTAATGAAGATTACCGGTAAGTAATTAGGATAGTACCACTACGTCCCTCGTCCTCATCCCATTTATTGCAATTTGAAGTATACCAAATCATATGCCTCTGAACCAGAAAAAAAACTTCAATACCAGAATGCACACCCAATGATTTAAAGCACACTAATGTGAAAAACAAACAGAATTAGGATTTCACAAACCTAGACCTCAAAACCCCGACACCAAAATTTGCATCATAGTCAACCACATTATTCAGTCTATAATGTCTGACAAAGTTAGATTCTGAGGACCAAGTAGCATCCTTACAAATATCCTGACTATAGACCCCCTGGAATTCAGCTCAAGAAGTGACCATGCTTTTGGTAGATGTACCTTGAACTGAGCCACCCTCCGAGGATCCTTGACCAGCCTGTAAAATAGTAGCCTTCAACCCAATACTCAGTCATCTTGTTTGTCTTTCTTCCTCCTTGTACAAAAGTTACAAACAAATGGTCTGCCGTCCTAGAAAATGCTGTGACCTGTTAAGAAAAATTGAAAGATGTGTTTTAACATCCTGCAAATGTAGAGAAAGTTTCTCCTGAGAGGAAGGAAAAGGCAAAAAGGGAGGAAGGATCACCACCTGTGACTTGTGGAAAGAAGAATTAACCTTAGGTATAAAAGAAGCATGTGGTCTCAAGATCACCCAATCACTGAAAAACTTTAGCAACAGTGGTTGACAGAGTAAAGTTGTAAGCTGACCAATAGTATGAGCCAAAGTGATGGCAACCAGAAAAAACACCTTATATGAAAGAAACTTCAAATCTACTTCCTCCAAAGGCTCTAAAGGAGGAGCTAGAAGTGATCTGACAGTAGTAGGACATTCCCAGAAGAAGACTTTAATACAAGTCTTGAGATTGAGAAGCTTCTAAAGACTTTGTTGACTAGGGAGTCAATTTCCATGCAAGGCTCAGAGAAATCTCTAAAAGCTTTGATTGCAAACCACTGTGATTTAATTGTAGAAAGAGACAGATTAAACTGAAACCCTTCCACCAGGACCTGTAAAACTTTGGTAAAAAGGACAGGATGGTGCTGAAAAGTCATGCACAGAACACCACTTGTCAGTGCCTAGAATAAGCCTTCAAAGTAGAGGATCTCCTAGAAGTTTAGACCATCTGAACCAATTGAGGAGGAACACCCTTACTCAGTAGGGTAAGCCTCTCAACCTCCAGACCAACAGAACTAGATTTAGAGGAGGATGGAAGGTTGATTAGATGGGAGAAGGAACTGGAGGAAGAATCCTGGGGGGAGGGGGGGGCACATTGCAAGCCTGCTCAGGGTTAGGAACCATTATAGTTATGGCCAATAGGGAACAATTAGTATCACATCTGTTTTCTCCTGCTGATTCTTTGATAACGTCCTTGTGGTAAGGGGAAAGGGAAGAAAGGCATAAATAAGTTGTTGGGGTTAATTCTATCAGCAGAGCATCTGTTCCCCCGTTCTTGAACAAAACCATGGGATTACTGCATTGTGCTTTGACGCAAAGAAGTCCAGAAAAGGAGTTCCCAACCTACTGCTAACTTGATTGAAAACCCTCTGGTATGTGGCCAGATTCATCGTGGACGAGTGAACATTGTCTTTTCCCGTTGAAGTGGATTGCCAACAGACTCAACAGATTGGTCTCTGCCCATGGACCTATTTCAGTAGCGATCAGATTCAAGGTTCTTGACCTGGTGCTTCCCTGACGATTGATATAAGGAGACTGTATTGTCCATAGTAGAACATCCTTATGAAAGATCAGATACCTGAATCTTAGAAGAGCTCTGTGGGTTGCTGTGAGTTCCCTTTAATTGGATGATCACCTCTGCTCCAAAAGGGACCATTTCTACTGGTATGACTGGGTTAGGACAGTTGCTCCTCAACCAGTTTCGCTGGCATCTGCAGTGAGTCCCACAGGCTGTTGTGGACACATGCGCATGCCTTTTGAGAGACTGATCAAGTTCATCCACAACATCAAGTCCTGCTTCACCTGACTGGATAAGAGAATGAGGTGATCCCAGGGGTGAGCCTGTGGAGAATAACATCTGTGCAGGTGCCACAGGAATGGGGTTGGATTAATTTGTGACCATGGAACCCTGAAGACACAAGCTGCCATGTGGCCCTGCATCTCTAGACTTAGCCTGGCTGGAACCTCCGAACTGCAGAGATGAAAGGATATCAGTCTTTGAAGGTCATCCAGCAGAAGACTGGGCAAAAATAACTCTTCACTACTAAATTGCCAATCTGATTATTTTTACTCACTGGGCCCATAACATAACCTACTGCAATTCACAGGTCCTCAAATGGATCTTTTATGTCAGCTAACAGGGACTTGGATATTCAGAGAACGGAGGCAATTCATTATGAGGACCTGGAATAAGAAAGTGCCAAAACCATGCAATTTTCCATGTAACCAATTCACAATGTTACCAATAAATATAAACCATAAAGATGAGGTTCACTCCAAGAATGACTCAAATATGATAAGATTTGTTCATGTAAACAATTTATCTAAAACCTCAAATGGAATGGTCTGGGAACATGAAATCGCATTTCAAAATCAGATTTAATAACAATCAATTTGTAAATTAGCCACACAATGTCATACAGATTAAAAAAGGGATAACATTTGCTGATTGCCTAGGAAGGAAATGAGAGAGAAACATGAAGAAAATCGATATATAGCGTTTAGATTATACAAACCAAATAATGCAGAGTCATGGTTTAAGGTGCCATAGGAAAGAGTCAGTAAACCATTCAGCCGAAAGGTTAACTCCTGCAAACTGTGCAGGTTTGAGTCAATTCAGGAAAGTTCAGTTCAAATGGATTGGCATTAAAGGGAAATCAAAGTTCAGTCAGACAGCATGCCAGGCAGGGAAATAGAAAATTACAGCCAGCCTGACTCCTCCTCCAAGGGGGCAATTATACTTCCAAAGGTTTTAGTTTATACCCATAAAGTATCCGTTTTGGTCACTTCATATGATTTCCATTGGTCATCCACAGTGGGCTGTTCATGGCGTGATCAATACCTCATTGAAAAATCCGGAACAATTAAGTAATACTTTTGCAATTTCATCAAATTCAATTATTTTATATTTCAATCCTTTCCTCGGAAGTAAGAGGATTCATTTTGTTTACTGTCTGTCCGTTCCCAGACGCTCTCTCTGGGTTTCCAATTTTATCAATACATTTCTGTTAAAAGTGTTGCTGAATCAAGAGAGAGTTATTTGTCTTAGAGCACAAGAAAAGAAACTTCACGAAAAGTTCTCACAGCGTCTAAAATGAACACTACAGTTAAATTTTTTTGAACTGGGAATGAAAAGAATTTGAGGCTTACATGAAAATTCGCTGAATCACTACCACGTTAAATGCGTAAATCTAACTCTAGGTTATTGAAATTTACTTGCTATTCTAAACAATTTCATACGGCCTCCCGGATTGATTTTTTTCTTACTTCACGCTCTTTAAAAATACTAGATACCACGATAGGGGTTAACCCATTTTCAGATCATTCCCTTATTTTGTTAAAGCTGGAAATTGAAGGGGGGACTAAGACGGAATCCAGGTGGCAGATGGATCGTCTATTCCTGCAAGATCCTAATTGGGTTACCCAAACTAAAAAGTGGATATTGGAGGTTTTTAGCATAAATGAAGAGACAGCAGGTATTTTTTCAGTATGGGGTGGGTTTAAGGCAGCTATGCGGGGGCAGATAATTGCCCGTTCAGCCGCTTTGTCGAGAAAAAGGCGGATAAAGATTAACCAACTCCAACAGGCTGTAAATGATACCATGAGTTTAAAAGACGCTCAGCCACAGGGGAGTCGAGATGCTGCTATTCAGTTAGAAAAATCAAAATTAGCCCTTAAAGAATTTTTTTTAATTGAAGAAATTAATAGTTCTAGAACTTTTCAGCAGAAAGTTTATGAGGAGAGCCAAATGGTGGGAAAAATGTAGGCAGGGTAGACAAAATCAAAGCAGGAAAATGCCTTCATCTCTGAAATTATTGACCCTAAGACTCAAAACATCAGCAGAGAGAAGGGTGATATAGCTCAAGTCTTTTTGGAACATTATGCTCAGTTGTATTCTACAAATTATGTGGTAGGCTTAGATCTTATCCGTAAATACTTTGATGAAGTTAATGTTCCGATTTTATCTGACCCAATGGTAGATCAACTTGAACGTGAAATTGTGGTGATAGGAATTGCGGACACAATTAAATCGATAGCAGGGGCGAAGGCCTGTGGAACGGATGGGTTCCCAATTGAATTTTATAAAAGTTTTGTGAATGAGTTGACTCCCTTTTTGGCAAAACTATTTAATGCTGTTAGAATGGGTGGTAATGTTCCTCCGAGTTTTAAGGAGTCCATCATTGTTAGTTTTGTCAAAAATGGAAAGAATCATAAGGATGTTAACTCCTACAGGCCGATTAGCTTGCTCAACACTGATTTTAAAATTCTTATGAAAATATGGGCCCAACATTTTACTCCAATTGCTCAGTCACTAATACACCCGGACCAGGCTGGTTTTCTGGCAGGAAAGACAATGGCCTCAAATACTAGATTATTAATTCAGGCTCTTGATTATGTCACTAGCAATAAAATTCCAACTTTAGTTACAATGGTCGATGCCGAGAAGGCATTTGACCTGGTCAACTGGGAGGCTCTTTTTTTTTGGAATGCAAAGATTTGGCTTCCCGGTCCGGGTGATTAAAATGTTGAAAAATATTTACCAAGGTGCCCAAGCTCGAGTGGTGATTAACACTAACACGGCAGGGGTAATTGATATAAATCGAGACACCAGGCAAGGTTGTCCATTGTCCTCTATTTTGTTTACTTTTTTTATTGAGCCGCTCGCACTAAGAATTCGTGGTAATCCGGAAATTAAACCACCAATAGAAGGAATGGCGAAAATAAAATTATTCGCTGATGATATAATTTTGTATCTGCAACCAGATAAATTAAATCTTGATCTAGTCTTGTTCGAATTTAGCAAATATGAAATGATAGGCGGATATAAAATTAATCAAAATAAAACCGAGGTTCTTGCCTTGAATGTGGACCATAATTTTCTACCATCTAATCTAAAATCTCAAGCTCTAAAAGCAGAACCTATTAGATATTTAGGTAGTTATGTTTCCAGTCAATTTGAGCAACTATTTAATCTAACTTATTTAGTAATGCAAGATAAAATTAAGGGCTTGCTGGTTTTTCTTTTTATTAACGTACTGCTAAAAATCAATTCCCATTTTTTTAAAGATATTGAGTCCATGATCAGATAATTTGTATGGAATCGAAGAGCACCTAGGATCAGGCTACCTATATTGCAGTTAGAAATAACCCAAGGGGGGCTAGTGCTACCAGATATTCGTACTTATTATTTGGAGGCAGTCCTCGATCTTTCAGCACGATTATTAGATCCTAATGGGTGGCCGGATAGGTTTTTTTATGATAGTATGATTCAGGAGTCGGGTTCGCAAGTTTCTATTTTTTTTAAAACAGCTAATCTACCCTAAAGACCCGTTATAAGAATATTCGGGATTTTTCTGATAGACTCCAGTCCTTCTTTAAACAAGCTGGGTTTGGTGGATTTTATTATCTCAATTTGGAAGAATCTAAGGCTCTAGGGCTCCAAATCCATTCCACTAAATGTAAAAGATGGAAGGACTGTGGTCTAGGTGAATTGGGTTCCTTTTTTGCCGCAGGGAAATTTATTACTTGGCAGGAGGTCTTAGAGAGATCCGATAATCGTTTAGCAACCGTTTTTTTGGAATATCTCCAGATATTGAACTTTATAAATAAATACAATATGTCAACATGTGGGACATTATCTGCTCTGACTAATGCCGTATATCAAACTAAATTAAAAGGTGTGGGAAACTGGTATACTGTAGTAAGAAAGAGCAAAGATTCTTCTCTGGTCGATGGAAAATAAAAACTTCAAGGTGCATAGCTGCCACAATTTCAGACTACATATGTCTGACAATTCCATGGTTTCAGTGCACTTATGAGTGACATTAAACAACCAATTGTGGGACACTTAAGAGTGACACTTCCTGGTGAGCAAAATCAAGCATTGAAGTCCATGGAAACAGATAAATATCAGAAATTACGCTAATATGAGCAATGAGAAACTGTAAGATGATCTTGAAACTGTTGCAAAGCAGCTAAAATAGAAGGGCACTAACCTAGTGCCCTTGTAAGCTGATTACACAGTAAAACAATTGTGTATCTGTGATATTAAACAATAAACACGTCTTTCAGTCAGTACTTTATTAACATTTTGTGCACATATGCAATCACACACAAAGTTAAATAAAATAAATACTGCCACGGATTGCCACTTGTGTTATAAAATAAGCAATGTACTATTAAAGTCCATACATACATACATATAGTCAAGAACGCTTATAATAACTGGACAAAACTATTTTTCTCAAACAGCACAGTGACAGACATTACTTACTCACTCTGGACCAGCAGAAAGCGCCTGGTGGAACAATCTTTTTTGGAGCCCCTTGACTTCCTTCTCCAGGGCTTCCCTCACAACCACTGTCCAACAGTGCCCCTCATCTCTCCATAGTCCTTCTGTCACATTTTATTTGTTTTATAACGCTGCTCATACCTGCACAGGGTGTCAGAGCACTTTACATCACAGATACATTACACAGAGGCAATAAATCATACGTGTGCAATCAGTCTAGGAAATGTTACATAAAACAATGAGGATTACAAGGTGTAGGAGTCACATGTCAGAGATACTAGTAGGCAGTATATTTTAAGAGCAATTAGTCTAGAGAAGCACAAACTCAAGATTTAATACATATCACAGTGGTTGGCTTTACTAATACGAATGCATTTGTACTCAATCTAACTCCTTTGAGCAACATCAGGTTCAGTGATATGCATGATACACATTCTTTGCAGCAGGTACATTAACCCACTGCGCTACTGGTGAGTCAAAACTTGCACTAAACAAACTCTGATCTCTCCCCAGCAGGAACATTAAACAGTATGTTCTCTTTGACTTACAAGGAGTCACTGGACAGTGCTGGGAAACTAGTACCGCCTGCCACCTAGCCTGGTCGCTGTAGCTGCAGACTGCAGAGACCGTTTCTCTGCAAAAAGCTGCTCAGACAGTATAGTGATGTGCTGGGGACAACTGCCAGCTGAAGAGGGCAGACTGGCACTCTGACCTCATGATTCTGCAGACAGTAAAGTTCATTTAGAGGCCCGGGATGGCTGCAGCAGGAATTTGAAATTAAAAATATGATGCCTGCACTGAATGGAGCCTTCCAGTTACTGTCACGCCACAAAGGAAGCGACTGGGGAACTTCGTTCGATGTCAGCACTAACACTGCATTTACCATCTGACAGTAGTAAACCTTGTTGTGGTGGGCACATGCCTACTAATGCTAACCAATTAGAGCCAGGGAAGGTAGGCAGGCCAGCCTGAGCTGCGTAACGCAACCAAAACACCGTCCAATCAGGGTTAACCGGCCAGTCCCAACAAAGTATAAAATAACTTCGATTGGCTGCTGTGCACTGCCTGCCTTGCGTGTGTCACTTTAGCCTCATGAAAAACAGGAGACTCAATTAAAGAAGGTAAAACACTCACCAGCTTTTCCAATAAGCCAATTTTCGTGGTAATCTTTTTACTTGTGGTAATGAGGTACAGTGACTTAAGATGCGTTCGTGTAATGCGAGATGTGTGACAATTGGCAGGGCTGCTAATGTCGCCTGATAGCCCAATTATTTTTGCCTTCAATGGCGCCCTCATAGCAGCCACTATCCTTAGTATTGTGAGTCCTCGTCACAGTCATTACGACCCAACCACCCCTCCCAGTATTACTGACCTTCAATTTGGGCTTGGTAATTCAAGAAGTGACATAAGGTAAGTAAGCCTTACTCTAAGTTCTGCTCGTCACAGTCATTACAATTTTTAGGCAATTCCACCTCCGAGGCAGAAAAATTTCAAGAGAATTCTAAGTAAGCCCTACTCACCCCGGATAATTAATCCCAGAATCCTTCTCTTCTTTTTAAGCACCAACAAAGGCAAGGAAGGAGGGTGGGTGGGTTGAAGGTTTCTTATAATGAATGTGACGAGTAGGACTAAGAGTAATGAAGATTACCGGTAAGTAATTAGGATAGTACCACTACGTCCCTCGTCCTCATCCCATTTATTGCAATTTGAAGTATACCAAATCATATGCCTTTGAACCAGAAAAAAAACTTCAATATCAGAATGCACACCCAATGATTTAAAGCACACTAATGTGAAAAACAAACAGAATTAGGATTTCACAAACCTAGACCTCAAAACCCCGACACCAAAATTTGCATCATAGTCAACCACATTATTCAGTCTATAATGTCTGACAAAGTTAGATTCTGAGGACCAAGTAGCATCCTTACAAATATCCTGACTATAGACCCCCTGGAATTCAGCTCAAGAAGTGACCATGCTTTTGGTAGATGTACCTTGAACTGAGCCACCCTCCGAGGATCCTTGACCAGCCTGTAAAATAGTAGCCTTCAACCCAATACTCAAAGTCATCTTGTTTGTCTTTCTTTCTCCTTGTCCAAAAGTTACAAACAAATGGTCTGCCGTCCTAGAAAATGCTGTGACCTGTTAAGAAAAATTGAAAGATGCGTTTTAACATCCTGCAAATGTAGAGAAAGTTTCTCCTGAGAGGAAGGAAAAGGCAAAAAGGGAGGAAGGATCACCACCTGTGACTTGTGGAAAGAAGAATTAACCTTAGGTATAAAAGAAGCATGTGGTCTCAAGATCACCCAATCACTGAAAAACTTTAGCAACAGTGGTTGACAGAGTAAAGTTGTAAGCTGACCAATACTATGAGCCAAAGTGATGGCAACCAGAAAAAACATTTACCAAGGTGCCCAAGCTCGAGTGGTGATTAACGCTAACACGGCAGGGGTAATTGATATAAATCGAGGCACCAGGCAAGGTTGTCCATTGTCCCCTATTTTGTTTACTTTTTTTATTGAGCCGCTCGCACTAAGAATTCGTGGTAATCCGGAAATTAAACCACCAATAGAAGGAATGGCGAAAATAAAATTATTCGCTGATATAATTTTGTATCTGCAACCAGATAAAATAAATCTTGATTTAGTCTTGTTCGAATTTAGCAAATATGAAATGATAGGTGGATATAAAATTAATCAAAATAAAACCGAGGTTCTTGCCTTGAATGTGGACCATAATTTTCTACCATCTAATCTAAAATCTCAAGCTCTAAAAGCAGAACCTATTAGATATTTAGGTAGTTATGTTTCCAGTCAATTTGAGCAACTATTTAATCTAACTTATTTAGTAATGCGAGATAAAATGAAGGGCTTGCTGGTTTTTCTTTTTATTAATGTACTGCTAAAAATCAATTCCCATTTTTTTAAAGATATTGAGTCCATGATCAGATAATTTGTATGGAATCGAAGAGCACCTAGAATCAGGCTACCTATATTGCAGTTAGAAATAACCCAAGGGGGCTAGCGCTACCAGATATTCGTACTTATTATTTGGAGGCAGTCCTCGATCTTTCAGCACGATTATTAGATCCTATTGGGTGGCCGGATAGGTTTTTTTATGATAGAATGATTCAGGAGTCGGGTTCGCAAGTTTCTATTTTTTTTAAAACAGCTAATCTACCCTAAAGACCCGTTATAAGACTATTCGGGATTTTTCTGATAGACTCCAGTCCTTCTTTAAACAAGCTGGGTTTGGTGGATTTTATTATCTCAATTTGGAAGAATCTAAGGCTCTAGGGCTCCAAATCCATTCCACTAAATGTAAAAGATGGAAGGACTGTGGTCTAGGTGAATTGGGTTCCTTTTTTGCCGCAGGGAAATTTATTACTTGGCAGGAGGTCTTAGAGAGATCCGATAATCGTTTAGCAACCGTTTTTTTGGAATATCTCCAGATATTGAACTTTATAAATAAATACAATATGTCAACATCTGGGACATTATCTGCTCTGACTAATGCCGTATATAAAACTAAATTAAAAGGTGTGGGAAACTGGTATACTGTAGTAAGAAAGAGCAAAGATTCTTCTCTGGTCGATGGAAAATAAAAACTTCAAGGTGCATAGCTGCCACAATTTCAGACTACATATGTCTGACAATTCCATGGTTTCAGTGCACTTATGAGTGACATTCAACAACCAATTGTGGGACACTTAAGAGTGACACTTCCTGGTGAGCAAAATCAAGCATTGAAGTCCATGGAAACAGATAAATATCAGAAATTACGCTAATATGAGCAATGAGAAACTGTAAGATGATCTTGAAACTGTTGCAAAGCAGCTGAAATAGAAGGGCACTAACCTAGTGCCCTTGTAAGCTGATTACACAGTAAAACAATTGTGTATCTGTGATATTAAACAATAAACACGTCTTTCAGTCAGTACTTTATTAACATTTTGTGCACATATGCAATCACACACAAAGTTAAATAAAATAAATACTGCCACGGATTGCCTCTTGTGTTATAAAATAAGCAATGTACTATTAAAGTCCATACATACATACATATAGTCAAGAACGCTTATAACAACTGGACAAAACTATTTTTCTCAAACAGCACAGTGACAGACATTACTTACTCACTCTGGACCAGCAGAAAGCGCCTGGTGGAACAATCTTTTTTGGAGCCCCTTGACTTCCTTCTCCAGGGCTTCCCTCACAACCACTGTCCAACAGTGCCCCTCATCTCTCCATAGTCCTTCTGTCACATTTTATTTGTTTTATAACGCTGCTCATACCTGCACAGGGTGTCAGAGCACTTTACATCACAGATACATTACACAGAGGCAATAAATCATACGTGTGCAATCAGTCTAGGAAATGTTACATAAAACAATGAGGATTACAAGGTGTAGGAGTCACATGTCAGAGATACTAGTAGGCAGTATATTTTAAGAGCAATTAGTCTAGAGAAGCACAAACTCAAGATTTAATACATATCACAGTGGTTGGCTTTACTAATACGAATGCATTTGTACTCAAACTAACTCCTTTGAGCAACATCAGGTTCAGTGATATGCATGATACACATTCTTTGCAGCAGGTACATTAACCCACTGCGCTACTGGTGAGTCAAAACTTGCACTAAACAAACTCTGATCTCTCCCCAGCAGGAACATTAAACAGTATGTTCTCTTTGACTTACAAGGAGTCACTGGACAGTGCTGGGAAACTAGTACCGCCTGCCACCTAGCCTGGTCGCTGTAGCTGCAGACTGCAGAGACCGTTTCTCTGCAAAAAGCTGCTCAGACAGTATAGTGATGTGCTGGGGACAACTGCCAGCTGAAGAGGGCAGACTGGCACTCTGACCTCATGATTCTGCAGACAGTAAAGTTCATTTAGAGGCCCGGGATGGCTGCAGCAGGAATTTGAAATTAAAAATATGATGCCTGCACTGAATGGAGCCTTCCAGTTACTGTCACGCCACAAAGGAGGCGACTGGGGAACTTCGTTCGATGTCAGCACTAACACTGCATTTACCATCTGGCAGTAGTAAACCTTGTTGTGGTGGGCACATGCCTACTAATGCTAACCAATTAGAGCCAGGGAAGGTAGGCAGGCCAGCCTAAGCTGCGTAACACAAACAAAACACCGTCCAATCAGGGTTAACCGGCCAGTCCCAACAAAGTATAAAATAACTTCGATTGGCTGCTGTGCACTGCCTGCCTTGCGTGTGTCACTTTAGCCTCATGAAAAACAGGAGACTCAATTAAAGAAGGTAAAACACTCACCAGCTTTTCCAATAAGCCAATTTTCGTGGTAATCTTTTTACTTGTGGTAATGAGGTACAGTGACTTAAGATGCGTTCGTGTAATGCGAGATGTGTGACAATTGGCAGGGCTGCTAATGTCGCCTGATAGCCCAATTATTTTTGCCTTCAATGGCGCCCTCATAGCAGCCACTATCCTTAGTATTGTGAGTCCTCGTCACAGTCATTACGACCCAACCACCCCTCCCAGTATTACTGACCTTCAATTTGGGCTTGGTAATTCAAGAAGTGACATAAGGTAAGTAAGCCTTACTCTAAGTTCTGCTCGTCACAGTCATTACAATTTTTAGGCAATTCCACCTCCGAGGCAGAAAAATTTCAAGAGAATTCTAAGTAAGCCCTACTCACCCCGGATAATTAATCCCAGAATCCTCCTCTTCTTTTTAAGCACCAACAAAGGCAAGGAAGGAGGGTGGGTGGGTTGAAGGTTTCTTATAATGAATGTGACGAGTAGGACTAAGAGTAATGAAGATTACCGGTAAGTAATTAGGATAGTACCACTACGTCCCTCGTCCTCATCCCATTTATTGCAATTTGAAGTATACCAAATCATATGCCTTTGAACCAGAAAAAAAACTTCAATACCAGAATGCACACCCAATGATTTAAAGCACACTAATGTGAAAAACAAACAGAATTAGGATTTCACAAACCTAGACCTCAAAACCCCGACACCAAAATTTGCATCATAGTCAACCACATTATTCAGTCTATAATGTCTGACAAAGTTAGATTCTGAGGACCAAGTGGCATCCTTACAAATATCCTGACTATAGACCCCCTGGAATTCAGCTCAAGAAGTGACCATGCTTTTGGTAGATGTACCTTGAAGTGAGCCACCCTCCGAGGATCCTTGACCAGCCTGTAAAATAGTAGCCTTCAACCCAATACTCAAAGTCATCTTGTTTGTCTTTCTTCCTCCTTGTCCAAAAGTTACAAACAAATGGTCTGCCATCCTAGAAAATGCTGTGACCTGTTAAGAAAAATTGAAAGATGCGTTTTAACATCCTGCAAATGTAGAGAAAGTTTCTCCTGAGAGGAAGGAAAAGGCAAAAAGGGAGGAAGGATCACCACCTGTGACTTGTGGAAAGAAGAATTAACCTTAGGTATAATTGAAGCATGTGGTCTCAAGATCACCCAATCACTGAAAAACTTTAGCAACAGTGGTTGACAGAGTAAAGTTGTAAGCTGACCAATAGTATGAGCCAAAGTGATGGCAACCAGAAAAAACACCTTATATGAAAGAAACTTCAAATCTACTTCCTCCAAAGGCTCTAAAGGAGGAGCTAGAAGTGATCTGACAGTAGTAGGACATTCCCAGAAGAAGACTTTAATACAAGTCTTGAGATTGAGAAGCTTCTAAAGACTTTGTTGACTAGGGAGTCAATTTCCATGCAAGGATCAGAGAAATCTCTAAAAGCTTTGATTGCAAACCACTGTGATTTAATTGTAGAAAGAGATAGATTAAACTGAAACCCTTCCACCAGGACATGTAAAACTTTGGTAAAAAGGACAGGATGGTGCTGAAAAGTCATGCACAGAACACCACTTGTCAGTGCCTAGAATAAGCCTTCAAAGTAGAGGATCTCCTAGAAGTTTAGACCATCTGAACCAATTGAGGAGGAACACCCTTACTCAGTAGGGTAAGCCTCTCAACCTCCAGACCAACAGAACTAGATTTAGAGGAGGATGGAAGGTTGATTAGATGGGAGAAGGAACTGGAGGAAGAATCCTGGGGGGAGGGGGGGGGGGCACATTGCAAGCCTGCTCAGGGTTAGGAACCATTATAGTTATGGCCAATAGGGAACAATTAGTATCACATCTGTTTTCTCCTGCTGATTCTTTGATAACGTCCTTGTGGTAAGGGGAAAGGGAAGAAAGGCATAAATAAGTTGTTGGGGTTAATTCTATCAGCAGAGCATCTGTTCCCCCGTTCTTGAACAAAACCATGGGATTACTGCATTGTGCTTTGACGCAAAGAAGTCCAGAAAAGGCGTTCCCAACCTACTGCTAACTTGATTGAAAACCCTCTGGTATGTGGCCAGATTCATCGTGGACGAGTGAACATTGTCTTTTCCCGTTGAAGTGGATTGCCAACAGACTCAACAGATTGGTCTCTGCCCATGGACCTATTTCAGTAGCGATCAGATTCAAGGTTCTTGACCTGGTGCTTCCCTGACGATTGATATAAGGAGACTGTATTGTCCATAGTAGAACATCCTTATGAAAGATCAGATACCTGAATCTTAGAAGAGCTCTGTGGGTTGCTGTGAGTTCCCTTTAATTGGATGATCACCTCTGCTCCAAAAGGGACCATTTCTACTGGTATGACTGGGTTAGGACAGTTGCTCCTCAACCAGTTTCGCTGGCATCTGCAGTGAGTCCCACAGGCTGTTGTGGACACATGCGCATGCCTTTTGAGAGACTGATCAAGTTCATCCACAACATCAAGTCCTGCTTCACCTGACTGGATAAGAGAATGAGGTAATCCCAGGGGTGAGCCTGTGGAGAATAACATCTGTGCAGGTGCCACAGGAATGGGGTTGGATTAATTTGTGACCATGGAACCCTGAAGACACAAGCTGCCATGTGGCCCTGCATCTCTAGACTTAGCCTGGCTGGAACCTCCGAACTGCAGAGATGAAAGGATATCAGTATTTGAAGGTCATCCAGCAGAAGACTGGGCAAAAATAACTCTTCACTACTAAATTGCCAATCTGATTATTTTTACTCACTGGGCCCATAACATAACCTACTGCAATTCATAGGTCCTCAAATGGATCTTTTATGTCAGCTAACAGGGACTTGGATATTCAGAGAACGGAGGCAATTCATTATGAGGACCTGGAATAAGAAAGTGCCAAAACCATGCAATTTTCCATGTAACCAATTCACAATGTTACCAATAAATATAAACCATAAAGATGAGGTTCACTCCAAGAATGACTCAAATATGATAAGATTTGTTCATGTAAACAATTTATCTAAAACCTCAAATTGAATGGTCTGGGAACATGAAATCGCATTTCAAAATCAGATTTAATAACAATCAATTTGTAAATTAGCCACACAATGTCATACAGTTTAAAAAAGGGATAACATTTGCTGATTGCCTAGGAAGGAAATGAGAGAGAAACATGAAGAAAATCGATATATAGCATTTAGATTATACAAACCAAATAATGC
This sequence comes from Triturus cristatus, assembly GCF_964204655.1. Taxonomy (NCBI): domain Eukaryota; kingdom Metazoa; phylum Chordata; class Amphibia; order Caudata; family Salamandridae; genus Triturus; species Triturus cristatus. The sequence goes on from NC_140593.1 coordinate 460,592,552, forward strand.
AGAGTCATGGTTTAAGGTGCCATAGGAAGGAGTCAGTAAACCATTCAGCCGAAAGGTTAACTCCTGCACACTGTGCAGGTTTGAGTCAGTTCAGGAAAGTTCAGTTCAAATGGATTGGTATTAAAGGGAAATCAGAGTTCAGTCAGACAGCATGCCAGGCAGGGAAATAGAAAATTACAGCCAGCCTGACTCCTCCTCCAAGGGGGCAATTATACTTCCAAAGGTTTTAGTTTATACCCATAAAGTATCCGTTTTGGTCACTTCATATGATTTCCATTGGTCATCCACAGTGGGCTGTTCATGGCGTGATCAATACCTCATTGAAAAATCCGGAACAATTAAGTAATACTTTTGCAATTTCATCAAATTCAATTATTTTATATTTCAATCCTTTCCTCTGAAGTAAGAGGATTCATTTTGTTCACTGTCTGTCCGTTCCCAGACGCTCTCTCTGGGTTTCCAATTTTATCAATACATTTCTGTTAAAAGTGTTGCTGAATCAAGAGAGAGTTATTTGTCTTAGAGCACAAGAAAAGAAACTTCACGAAAAGTTCTCACAGCGTCTAAAATGAACACTACAGTTAAATTTTTTTGAACTGGGAATGAAAAGAATTTGAGGCCTACATGAAAATTCGCTGAATCACTACCACGTTAAATGCGTAAATCTAACTCTAGGTTAATGAAATTTACTTGCTATTCTAATCCTCCCGGATTGATTTTTTTCTTACTTCACGCTCTTTGAAAATACTAGATACCACGATAGGGCTTAACCCATTTTCAGATCATTCCCTTATTTTGTTAAAGCTGGAAATTGAAGGGGGGACTAAGACGGAATCCAGGTGGCAGATGGATTGTCTATTCCTGCAAGATCCTAATTGGGTTACCCAAACTAAAAAGTGGATATTGGAGTTTTTTAGCATAAATGAAGAGACAGCAGGTATTTTTTCAGTATGGGGTGGGTTTAAGGCAGCTATGCGGGGGCAGATAATTGCCCGTTCAGCCGCTTTGTCGAGAAAAAGGCGGATAAAGATTAACCAACTCCAACAGGCTGTAAATGATACCATGAGTTTAAAAGACGCTCAGCCACAGGGGAGTCGAGATGCTGCTATTCAGTTAGAAAAATCAAAATTAGCCCTTAAAGAATTTTTTTTAATTGAAGAAATTAATAGTTCTAGAACTTTTCAGCAGAAAGTTTATGAGGAGAGCCAAATGGTGGGAAAAATGTTGGCAGAGTAGACAAAATCAAAGCAGGAAAATGCCTTCATCTCTGAAATTATTGACCCTAAGACTCAAAACATCAGCAGAGAGAAGGGTGATATAGCTCAAGTCTTTTTGGAACATTATGCTCAGTTGTATTCTACAAATTATGTGGTAGGCTTAGATCTTATCCGTAAATACTTTGATGAAGTTAATGTTCCGATTTTATCTGACCCAATGGTAGATCAACTTGAACGTGAAATTGTGGTGATAGGAATTGCGGACACAATTAAATCGATAGCAGGGGCGAAGGCCTGTGGAACGGATGGGTTCCCAATTGAATTTTATAAAAGTTTTGTGAATGAGTTGACTCCCTTTTTGGCAAAACTATTTAATGCTGTTAGAATGGGTGGTAATGTTCCTCCGAGTTTTAAGGAGTCCATCATTGTTAGTTTTGTCAAAAATGGAAAGAATCATAAGGATGTTAACTCCTACAGGCCGATTAGCTTGCTCAACACTGATTTTAAAATTCTTATGAAAATATGGGCCCAACATTTTACTCCAATTGCTCAGTCACTAATACACCCGGACCAGGCTGGTTTTCTGGCAGGAAGGACAATGGCCTCAAATACTAGATTTTTAATTCAGGCTCTTGATTATGTCACTAGCAATAAAATTCCAACTTTAGTTACAATGGTCGATGCCGAGAAGGCATTTGACCTGGTCAACTGGGAGGCTCTTTTTTTTGGAATGCAAAGATTTGGCTTCCCGGTCCGGGTGATTGAAATGTTGAAAAATATTTACCAAGGTGCCCAAGCTCGAGTGGTGATTAACGCTAACACGGCAGGGGTAATTGATATAAATCGAGGCACCATGCAAGGTTGTCCATTGTCCCCTATTTTGTTTACTTTTTTTATTGAGCCGCTCTCACTAAGAATTCGTGGTAATCCGGAAATTAAACCACCAATAGAAGGAATGGCGAAAATAAAATTATTCGCTGATGATATAATTTTGTATCTGCAACCAGATAAATTAAATCTTGATCTAGTCTTGTTCGAATTTAGCAAATATGAAATGATAGGCGGATATAAAATTAATCAAAATAAAACCGAGGTTCTTGCCTTGAATGTGGACCATAATTTTCTACCATCTAATCTAAAATCTCAAGCTCTAAAAGCAGAACCTATTAGATATTTAGGTAGTTATGTTTCCAGTCAATTTGAGCAACCATTTAATCTAACTTATTTAGTAATGCGAGATAAAATTAAGGGCTTGCTGGTTTTTCTTTTTATTAACGTACTGCTAAAAATCAATTCCCATTTTTTTAAAGATATTGAGTCCATGATCAGATAATTTGTATGGAATCGAAGAGCACCTAGGATCAGGCTACCTATATTGCAGTTAGAAATAACCCAAGGGGGGCTAGTGCTACCAGATATTCGTACTTATTATTTGGAGGCAGTCCTCGATCTTTCAGCACGATTATTAGATCCTAATGGGTGGCCGGATAGGTTTTTTTATGATAGAATGATTCAGGAGTCGGGTTCGCAAGTTTCTATTTTTTTTAAAACAGCTAATCTACCCTAAAGACCCGTTATAAGACTATTCGGGATTTTTCTGATAGACTCCAGTCCTTCTTTAAACACGCTGGGTTTGGTGGATTTTATTATCTCAATTTGGAAGAATCTAAGGCTCTAGGGCTCCAAATCCATTCCACTAAATGTAAAAGATGGAAGGACTGTGGTCTAGGTGAATTGGGTTCCTTTTTTGCCGCAGGGAAATTTATTACTTGGCAGGAGGTCTTAGAGAGATCCGATAATCGTTTAGCAACCGTTTTTTTGGAATATCTCCAGATATTGAACTTTATAAATTAATACAATATGTCAACATGTGGGACATTATCTGCTCTGACTAATGCCGTATATAAAACTAAATTAAAAGGTGTGGGAAACTGGTATACTGTAGTAAGAAAGAGCAAAGATTCTTCTCTGGTCGAAGAAATTCTCAGTAAAATAACTCGTGAAACTAATTGATCCTTCACGAGACACGAGTGGGAACAAATCGCTCAGTTAGGAAGTAAGGCTCTTAGAGCAGCCAATTTTAAAAGGATGTCTTTTTTATCTCGCTGGCTGGCTTATTACACTCCGAAGATTCTTAATAGATGCTTTTCGGAAGTGGATAATAAATGTTTTCGTTGCCAGCTTCAAAATGGGGGAGATTGGCTTCATATATTTTATACATGCCCGAAGGTTGAAGTTTTTTGGTGTGAGATTTTCGCAGCAATGAGCTTAGCAATTAGAAAAGAGCTTGAACCTGAAACTGAGGTGGCTCTTTTTGGCTTGTTGAGAAAAAGAACGGACTTGTCTAACGCCGAAGAGTCTTACGTGGCGATTTGTTCGTTAGTAGCCCGCTCCTTAATTCTCCAAAATTGGAGATCTGAGGATATACCATTATATTCGAAATGGGTGAAAAAAATGCAAAAGATAAAAAGGTATGAAGAGGCCTATGCCAAAAGAGTCGGGGCAATAAAAAGGTTTAAAAATACCTGGAAATTATGGGATAGTGATCTATCTATGTATGTCACATAGCACTTTAGCACTTGGTGTTTATTATTGTTTTTAATTAGATATATCTTTAACATAGGTATTTTTAGCACTTCAAACAAAATCTGTTAGCACTTTATTGAATTAGCGGTTGAGCAAGCACTAAGCACTTTTATTTTTCTGTTAGGCCTGAGGCCATGTGAAGCTGAGATTGCAGCGTCGTAGGGACTTTTATAAAGTATATTGATTATGTATATAGGGAATTAATGTCTTATGTATTGGGAGGCCAAGTCGAATAATATAACTGTTATAGGCTTCTGGTTATTTTGCACATTTTGCACTATTTGCACAACTGTAATTATATGTATGGGTAATTAATGTCCTATGTATTTGGAGGCCAGGTTGAATAAGGTAATTATAATAGGCTTCTGGTTACCTTGCTTATTTTTGCACATTTTGCACTATTTGCATAACTGAAATTATGGATATGTATACTTTTGTCTAAAGTTTGCTGTTTTATAATTATTTTGATCTACTGCTCATGGACTTTGTTTACTGTGTTAACTGTGTACTGGTTTTGTTGCTCTCCTGCTCTGCTCAATAAAAAAAAAATTAAAAAAAATCACTACCACGTTATGATCAATGTACAGCACATATAAATATAAGTATTTCAGTTTTCTTAGTTAATTCAATTATTATTATTCTGCTAGACTTTATATGCCAATATTAGGCTCTAGCAAATAATTACTTGCATGTTCATCAATTTCAAAACAAAATATTTTACTTTTCCATTCTAAAGTACAAGTTTTTATCGTGAAACGTCCATTACAATGCAGGCATTACATCGTAATGCCTTTACAATGCATCCTTTACAATGCAGGTGTCATTACAACGCATGCCATTACTACGCATGTGCCATTACAATGCATACCATTACAACACATGCCATTACAACGCATTGTAAGGTGAGTAATGGAGGTAAGTGTTCATTTTTAAGGTGAGTATTTAAGGTAAGGTTTTATTTTTGACTATGTTTTTAATATTCGGGTATTATACAAGTTTTGAAATTATATTAATTACAAAATATTAACTAATATGTTTATTTAAAAAAAATGAATAAAAGGCCTTGGCACCCATCCCCTGGGACGGGATGCTTGGGAAACTGGGGTTTTGGGTGGGAGAGTGTATTAACACTCAGCTATTAATTTTAATATTTGAAAATTAATTAATATTTAGTTTAGTTTGTGGTTTAATAAAAAATATTTATATATACAAAAAATTTAGTAAAAGGGCTTTCGTAACACTTTTGGTTTACTAGAAGTATTTTAAAAGAATGATTACCTTTTCTAATAATCCATAGTGTTATGAAAGCAATATTTTTAAAATATTTTTGATGCGACAGGTTTTGAAATTAAACGTCGCGGTTTTTCGGATAGATTGAAGGAACATGGACACAGATTTCATGGATTGCAGAAAAACTTTTTAGGACGATTTTTAAATTTAGATATATGGTTGTTGAACTTATGCTGGATTTCGATCGAGAGAGGATTGCAACAATGGATTTTTTTGTAGTGACTTTTTCAAAACATTTTTTTTTTTTTTTGCTGGAGTTTGGTTGAGTGAGCATTGCAACGATGGATTTCTTGTTTTGTGATTTTTGCCAAACAAGTTTTCTTTTTCGGGATTTTTTTAGGGGGATGCGTTTTTTGTAGGTGAGCACAGTACAGTTTTCAGCACAATTTTCCCTATAAAAATGGCTTTGCCAAACTCTGTCCATTTTGGTTATTTTGACTAGGGACATGGTTTGCATCACGGATTATGGATTATTTACTATGGATTAATGGACTGCACAAGACCCTTGGTGAAATGTGGGATTGTGCACAAGTCCAAGACTTAAAAAAAAAAAGACAACTGAAGGTAAGAAACCCGACTTTTAATTCATAATTTTTTTTTTTTTTTTAAATGCCAATTGAATTAGGGAAATTCATTTTCAAAACAGGCAAGTAAGGTGGTTTAGGGGTTAGTGTAGATTAGAAATGCAGGACGTGGGGAGGAGCCTAGCGCGCAACCAAGATGGACGCATAGGCACAGGGCTCCCCGGACCCTTGCCGCTCCTCGCAACTTATCCTGACATTATCCTGGATTTGTGAACGGATTCTGGAAGATGAACCTTGGCTGAATCCATAACTCTTTTCAGAACGTAAATCGGACCTGGGAGACCTGAAATATAGCGTCTTGCATTTTGGAGGCCCACCTGGAAGCTGTGCCCGGTGCTTTGGTGAACTGTTGGGCCGGGGAGTAGTTGAACGCCAACGGCATCGGAGCCTTGCCAATGACCGCGCCCCCACTTTCAGTTTCGCTTTTGCACTTCTGCATGGCCTGATGGAGGAGCTACTTTGCGCGGCTGGGGCGCCCTCCGGCCTTTGTACTGGACTGATTTGTGCCTTTTTCTCCACTTTTCCATGCGGGCTCTTGGGCAGTCTGTGTCTGATCTGCTAGCACCCCTTTGCTATCGGTCCTGGCGGACCCCTCCGGTGAGCGTCGCTTAACATGACGGGCAAGGGGGATCCCGAGAAACGGAGGATCAAGACTTCCCACCGTGGGGGACCAGTCCAGAGTAACATCATGGATCGTTATACCCAGGGCAAAGGATCCCCCGGGCCAGCAGGTGCCGCCGTGGAGGACTCCGGTGGTGGCCCGTCCGCGCCCACGGAATTGTCGCTGCAGGACGTTATGGGCGCCATCAACGGCATAAGGGAGACCATCGCCCTGCAGTACGAGGCTCTGGCCCATAAAATTGACACGGTTGCCATTGATGTTACGTTAATTCGGGCGGATCTCTCTAAGACTAACGAGAGGGTTCAATCGCTGGACTTGAGGACATCCACTCTTGTCACGGATGTATCAGACCTCCAGGCAACTCTTGGCGATCTAAAGTCGGCAAACGACACGATGTCCCGCCGGCTGGAGGATTTCGAGGGTCGGGCACGACGCAATAATATCCGCGTCATAGGTGTGCCGGAGACTCTCGACAATCGTCCGGTGGACCTCATGGTCGAAGATCTCGTCCTCAATCATCTTGCTCCTTCAGGCCTGAGCAAGTTCTTCGCCGTGGAGCGTGCCCATCGTGTCCCGGGCGGTAGGCCTCGCCCAGGAGCTCCCCCGAGGCCTATCATTGCAAAACGTTTTCATTACAGAGACCGGGATGCAATCCTGCAGGCCTCGAGGGTGCACGGCCCAGTTAACTATGAGAATGCCTCCGTTAACTTCTTTCCGGACTTCACCCAACTCGTTCAGAAACAGAGAATGGGCTTTCAGGGGGTGAAGCGCCGTCTTCGAGATTTGGAACTTAAATACTCTATGCTTTTCCCTGCCAGGCTTCGTGTGGAATATGAAGATCGGACTATCTTTTTTGAACGCCCTGACATTGTGAGTGACTGGTTAGACTCCCTGCCGGACCGGGGCGAACGATCTGGGCGTACTGGAGGTGCTGAGGGCGGAGGGCCTCCGCAGGACTGATTCTTGGTCCTCTACTTTGACATTTCCTTCTGCGCCCAGCCAGGTTCTACTTCAATTGTATATTTTGTCTATTAATGTTCTGTTTGGATGCGGGCGGGGACGGGTCCCTTTCCTCCTCTAGGGTCTTTTTGTAGCATGGGATTGTTAGGGCGACAGGCACACTGCAAGTTGGGGGGGCTGTATAGTCCGCAGGGGTGCAGGGTGGGGGGAGTTGCAATGGCATGGGGGTGGGAGGGGGGCAGTGGTTGTTGGGTTGTGTGCTTTTTCTTTTCAAGGCAGTGTGTTTGTTTCCTTTCAGTTTTAGGTGTCTGGCTGCGTGCCCGGGGACTCCAGCTTCTTGTGTTGGGATGGGGGGGGACGGGTTGAAACTTATGTCTTGGAACGTCAACGGATTGGGGGACCGTATCAAACGTGGGGTGGTGTTGCAATATTTGCGCCGATTGGCCCCTGATGTGGTATTTCTTCAAGAGACGCACTTGGTGGGTAATGTATGTCATGCCATGAACAGGGGGGGCTACCGACTGGTTGCACATTCTGGCTTCACCACTGGATCCAGAGGGGTGGGCATCTTGCTGCGATCTTCCCTCCCGCTTGAGATTGACAAAGTTACTCTTGATGATAGAGGGCGCTATGCGTCCTTGACTGGACGGTGGGAGGGTCAGACTCTTTCATTGGTCTCGGTCTATGTTCCCCCGGGCCTCCAGACCTCCACTTTCTCTGATGTGGGTCGTATGTTACTTGAACTTCCTGATAGTCTCTTGCTTGTGGGTGGGGATTTTAACTCCGTGATTTCTGGTGAGTTGGATCGTTACCCTCCCAGAGCCCTCTCTGCCGCCCAGGCGTGGCTCGGCGGGTTCTTGGATACTTTTGGCTTAGTGGACTGCTGGAGGTTGATACATCCGACACAGAGTCAGTACACATTTCACTCCGGGGCTCACGGGAGTCTCTCCAGACTAGATTACTTTCTCATGCCAGCGGCCCAGACCACCCGGGTCCGGGAGGTTAAGCACCTGGCCCGGGGCATTTCCGATCATTCCCCATTGTGGCTCCTCTTCGATACCGGGATGCGATCCGCCGGGCGGGTCGCCCCCATTAATCCCTGGTACCTGCGTGACCCCAAGATCCGCAAGGGTCTCATTAAGTCACTTGACCAGTATTTTCTTGAGAATGAGGGGTCCGTCTTGTCCTCTGTGTCCTTGTGGGAGGCTTTCAAAACGGTTCTCCGAGGACACGCCCTATCCCTGATCATGGAGGCCAAGAAAGCTAGGAACGGGGAGGTGGTTGCGTTGGAGGCTGAGATATCGGGGTTGGAGGCTACCTTGGAGACGGCTGTCACTCAGGACGGGCTCCACGCTCTCAGCCTGAAGCAATTCGAATATAAATCCCTTGTTACGGAGGCTGCTCGGACAATGTATAGGGAACAGCAGGGTAGGCTGTATGATGCTGGGGATAAGGCGGGTAAATTGATTGCTTGGCTTGATAAGAAGGAGAGAGTGAATCGAGTGGTCCCTGTGCTTCAGACGTCGGAGGGAGTAAGTGTGACTGACCCTGGTGAGATTGTGGAGTGTTTCGCTGATTACTTCCGTGCTGTGTACTCCACGGTGTCTGATAGGGATGAGGCTGACTCCCGTCACTTGTTGAAGGATATTGCTTTGCCCTGCCTGTCGGTTGATGAGCGTGAGCAGTTAGATGCCCCGTTGTCGGTCGACGAGATTGCTACCGCGATTCGCTCCCTTCGCTCAGGCAAGGCTATGGGACCCAACGGACTCCCTATTGAACTTTACAAACTGCAACCGGATACAATTGCGCCCTTTCTCCGTCGTATGTTTTCGGAGTCGCTTGAACTTGGTTCTCTCCCTGCTGACCAACGTTTGGCCACTATAGTCGTGATTCCCAAGGACGGTAAGCCTCGGGACCGTTGCACCTCGTACAGGCCTATTTCTCTGCTGAACGCCGAGCCGAAAATCCTTGCCAAGGTTCTTGCTAATCGCCTGCTTACTGTTATCTGTGACCTGGTGCATCCGGACCAATCCGGTTTTATCCCGCACCGGAATACGGCCCTTAACTTGCGGCGCCTACATGGCGTACTTGCAAGGGCGGAATATCTCTCATAGCCGGCCATCTTGGTTTCCTTGGACGCCACGATGGCCTTTGATACGATAGAATGGCCGTATCTTTGGGCCGCCCTGGCAAAGTTTGGACTTGGGGCGGGATTTATTTGTTGGGTTAAACTCTTATACGCTGCTCCGTTGGCTCAGGTTGTCGTTAATGGGAGGGTTTCCCGGCCCTTCGTTCTTGGGAGGGGTACTAGGCAGGGATGTCCGTTGTCTCCCTTGCTCTTCGCTCTGGCTTTGGAACCGCTCGCTGCTTGGCTTCGTTGGGAACCGTTGATAAGAGGGATCCAGTGGGCCCCTGGCTTCGAGGATCGAGTTTCGTTGTACGCGGATGACATTCTTTTGCACCTCACCTCACCACGTCAGTCACTCAATGTGCTCTTTGACATCCTTACTTCCTTCGGCAAGAACTCTGGTTTGATTATTAACTGGTCCAAATCTTGTGTCTATGCTATATCCGGTGGCTTCCCTCTCTTGCCTTCTCGTTTTCCTATTAAGGCTTCCCACTCCGGCTTTACGTACCTGGGGGTGTACGTCTCATTGGACCCGGCGGTCCGCTACGAGCATAATCTCCTCTCTCCACTTCGGAGATTGAGGTTAGACGTGGCCCGTTGGCGTAGGCTTCCCTTGTCTCCCCTCGGTCGTGCGGCGCTTTTTAAAATGATGTCTCTTCCCCGATTCCTTTACGCACTTCAGAACTCCTTTGATATTATTCCGGCGGCCTACTTCCGGGAGGTGGAGAGCTTACAGAGGAGGCTTGTTTGGGATGGTCGTGCACGTATTGCTCTTGCAAAACTGACTCTCCCCTGGTATGACGGGGGCATTGCGCTCCCGGACATCAGGAGGTACTATTGGGCCTCCCAGCTGTCTGCTATTAACCATGCAACGTACGCACACGGTCCGAATCCGGCTTTCGAAATGGATAGATTTTTGTTGCCGGGTGGCAACTTTAACAGAGCGCTTTACTCTCGATCGGCTGGGAAGAACTTAACCGGTCCCACTAAGATTGCTGTGCGCGTGTGGAGGGCTGCGAATGTGGCCATGGGCTGGAATGAGTGTTTGACGGGTGCGACCCCTTTGTTTGCGTCTGAAAGATTGGGAAGCCTCTGGACGACGAAGGGCTTTGAGCGTTGGGACACGATTGGCATCAGTAGAGTAGGTGACCTTTGGGTGAAGGGTGCAGTTAAATCCTTTGCTGCGCTGCAGAGTGAGTACGAATTGAGTGAGCGGGAGTTCTTTCGGTACGTCCAGGTTCGGCACGCCCTGCTCTCGGCCTTCGGGGCTGGGACTGCAGTCCCTGTGTCTTCGCCACTCGAGGACCGCATACTCGACGGTCACTTGCCCGACAGTACTATTTCCCTTATCTATAAAAAACTAATCAACGTTCGGGCAGATCTCCTCATGCGCCTTCGGGAGGCGTGGACCGGGGATGGTGTGGAACTGGACGATGAGGATTGGCAGTCTGCGCTGTCCTCCCCTAAGGAAGTAGCCATACCCGCACGTCTCCGTCTTGTCCAGCTTAAAATTCTCCACCGTGTCTACGTGACGGGCCCTCGTTTAGTTTTGATGGGTTTTTCTGAAGACGGGCTCTGTAGGCGCGGCTGTGGGCTCAGCGCCACTTTTCTCCATGTTCTCTGGGAGTGCTGTGAGGTGGCGGAGTATTGGCGCCGGGTGCATGCTGTCATGGAATGCGTCACTGGGGTCGCTTTGTTGCCCGAGGCTCGCCGATGTTTGTTGAACGTGTGGGAGCCTAATGACTATAATGCGGCTCAGACTCGGTGGGCGGCCCTTGGGAACATGATTGCTAAGAGGGACATCGCACAGCGTTGGGGTTCCCGACGGCCTCCCACCGTGTCAGTATGGAAGGAGAACATGGATTGGTGCATGTGCAGAGAGAAGACTGTGTATGTGTCTCGGGGTAAGCCGGGGGCGTGGGGTAGAATCTGGGGTCAGTGGTACGCGTACCGAGGGAACATCTGCACGCCCCCCCTTGTGGACACATCTGATGCTGCCTTGTCCCCCTGAACCTGAGGTTCCCGGACTCTTACATTTTACCTGTAGACGGTTGTGGTTCTCCCGTCGCCCCCACCTCCCTCTTGCTTATCCTCATTGTCCACCTGAGGGTGGAGTATGTATTGTGTAGTTCCCCGGATGTGGTTAGACGCCCCCTTTTTTGATGGTTTCCGCCTTGCTGTTTGGTGTTATTTTATTTTTCTTTGTTTGTCTTTCTAAAATTATGTATCCTGATGACCTCTGAGGTGCACTCAGTAATTTGTTAATTCGGCTGGGCCCCAGGGGGCTTGCTGCTGCCTCGATGTTGTTGACCATGTCCATATTAGCGGCCGGCCCTGGTGGTTGTAGGCCCATGTTTGTATTGATTTTTATGTACAATAAAGGTTTTTAAAAAAAAGAAAAAAAAAAAAAAGAAATGCAGGACGTGTGCAATATTGTCTAGGTAGTCTGAAACCACCATCAACGAAAATTGTTGAATTGCACCCAATAGTTGCTCGGCTATTTCTTTTGTTCTTTTTTAAATTCGTGGGTTCAGGCTACCAGTCAATGATTGCACAATTCTCATTTCTTGGAAACTTTGCTCCTGCTTCCAAATTTCCCAAAAATGATAGAAGTTAGGATGTGGTTAACCTATTGATTTGTTGAAGGAGTTGTACCATCCCTCTATGGCATTATTTGTTTTTGCTCCTCCCTCTAAGCAGGTCGAGTAGCAGTTACACCACTTCACATGGAAACGTGGCTTCCTCCCGTATCCTGACCTGCTTAGATGGCCAATCCATGTGTCGTGTAATCAAGAGGGGGGCTAGAGAGCTGGTTATTTCACGAGGTCCTGTTCTAATGCTCCCTGATAGGTACATAGACAAACAGAAAAGAACAGTTCCTCCTCAAGGCTAGGGTAGTTAGAGTCGCTAACAGCCTGCTGTTATTTGGTCACGGGAGGGAAATCTAAATTTCAGATCTTGTTGCCCTCACACACCTGGTAGGGTGTCATGCTTCATCATCGGGCGCTCCTCGTTGGACCGGCGCTGCAATGAAAGGCCCCTCACAGGGCCAACATGGTCCCTAATCTCACTGAACAGCTAGTATGCACAGAGAGATAGGTAAAAATAAAGAACTAATACAAAGAAAACCAGACATGGGAACTCTTAATGAAATACAAATACAAAAATAAAAATACAAACATATATATCAAGTGAGACCATATGAGTATTCATATCACCACCTGAGGTGATTAATAGGTGCTTACCTCCGAATGGAGGGGTAGCGGGCTTCATAGATGAAGGAGTAGCGACCAGACCAATGGAACGGTCCCACTAAAATGAGGCGGTGAGAGAAAAGAGCAAAAAATGCAAAATAGCAAAAAGTAATACTGCCATGGTAATAGCATGCTCTAGATGGAGTGAAACTACGTACGTATGGAAACGTGGAAGTAGAGCGTACTCAGTCAACATGCAGACTATGTGTGTGGAAACGGCTAAGAGATGGCGGCGACTACCAGTGAGGACATATTCATAGTTAATTGCTAAGGTGAAAGTGCACGCAGATGATCTAATGGGTGAAAGTGCCCACCGTCGATCGGTGTGTTGAAAATAAGGAAGCAGGCGAACTTAACCGCTAGAACAAAAGGATACACGCACACGGCCCCTAGGTGGGGACGTAGTGCACTGTGAACACACGAGAGGACTAACATGTAATACATGGTGCCCAGGTATATCAGTGTGTAGTGTAAGGAATTCACATGCAGGAAAAGGTATCACGCAACCTGCAAGTAATGGCTCCAAAGATCGACATAACGATAGATCAAAAACGGAGTACGTGGAGGAAGTCCCGTATCCGAATAAAGGGAGAGCCAACCCGGAAAATTACAGGTGAACGAAAATTTAAATAGAAAGTGACAATCGTATTATCAGTGGTCCAAGGTGCGGGCGCATAATAGGGAGGAGGAGGAGTAAAGGTATGTTGTCACAGAGAGAAGCATCAAAGCCCTCGCTTTCGCGAGGCGTACTAGATTGCGGTGACAGGGCTAGCTGTGATGGGCCCAGAGATGAACGTTTGTTCTTAACAAACTCAACAGAACGACGTCTCTCGGCCCGTCGCTCATCAAGAGCGATATCCCTATCAATTCCTGTGGTGGCCCTGATAACATAATTATCTAATGTTCCTCGGTTGACAGCTCCTCTCACTAAGGATTTCTCTTTAGAGACAGGCAAGGTCATAGTACGTGCTACAAAAAATATATGTGGCAAGTCAGATCACACCTAACCTTTAGTAATGCCCAACAAACAAATATAATTATACAGCTAACAATTTACAATAAGGACAAATGAGGGGCCTTAAACGGATCAGCTTACTAATACTGTGTACGAATCGTTCATACTCGGCAAAGGTTTGCAGGCCGAAGGGGGGGAGGCCCAGCCCAGCCTCCTTTGGCCTCTGAGGGCCACAGAGGGCCCGCCCTTTGCCCGGGCTTCGCCCGGCGCCGCCCGCGCGCGCCCCGCGACGCGGAGGGAGCCTCTGTCTTTTGAGCGCCTCCGGGCGCGAGGAATATCGTCAGCTAGGCCGCTAAGCAACCTGGGAGCTGTAGTCTTCCCCCTGCAGTGGCCGCGCGATGGTGAGTAGCGGCGGCAGGGGAGACACACAGCGTCAGGACCCAAGGAGCGGCAGGAAGGCAGGTAAGGCAAACAGGTCCCCTGAACAGGCAGAGGCAACTCTTGTAATGACACCCGCTCCACCGAGGGAGCCTCTGTCTTTTGAGCGCCTCCGGGCGCGAGGAATATCGTCAGCTGGGCCACTAAGCAACCTGGGAGCTGTAGTCTCCCCCTGCAGTGGCCGCGCGATGGTGAGTAGCGGTGGCATGTGTCTTCAAAGTAATTTAGAATGGGTGCCAATTTATCCTCGTTTGCAGTAAAATAGTCAGATTCAGTAATAGATGTGTAGTATTGATCTACACTCTCAGGATGAACAAAACAAAGTGCTGTTTCTTCAATTCAAATTGTAGTTTACTGTCTGATATGTAATCCTCAACTAAGGATGTTTTTGGAATCCCTGATGGAGCCATGGCTACCACACAGAATGGGGTCAACTCTTTACTATTTAACCATTTGTCTGAAATTTATCGCGAGATCCCGGGGCTTGAGGTCCCAGTAGAGGTGGGGTACCTCTCAGATGTCCCCCGCACACATCTCACAGATGAACAGAGAGAGGAGTTAGAGGCTGTGCTTCAGCTTGGGGAACTGCAGGAGGCACTACAGGGTATGGCTCGATTCAAATCGCCGGGTCCGGATGGCCTCCTGGTGGAGTTTTATCACACATACACAGAAATATTGCTCCCGCATCTGCTGGAAATGTTGCAGAAGGCAAAGAATGCTGGACGTCTGCCTCAATCTATGTGGGAGGCGCAGATAATAATGCTCCTCATGAAGACCAGTGTGGGTTCATACCTGGGAGGGAAACGCATATGAACTTAAGAAGGCTGTCTCACATCCTCCATTCGGCGTCTGATAGCGGTCTCCTCGCTGCGGTAGTCGCCTTGGACATCGAAAAAGATTTTGATACGATACAATGGGAATTTCTCTGGGAGGTATTGCAAAGAATGGGTTTTGGTGGAGAATACATTTCGTGGGTTAAATTGCTCTACTACCAACCAAGAGCTTGAGTGCGAAACGGAAGCCAAGTATCAGAGGCTATACGGATATAAAGGGGCACGCGACAGGGGTGCCCACTATCCCCACTTCTCTTTGCACAAGCAATGGAGCCATTAGCGGTGAGGCTGCGGAGGGACATGGCACCATGGGGTATAGTGGTAGACTGCCGAACACACGTGGTGTCTTCACATGCGGATGATACCCTCTAGTATAGTAGACAGCCAGAAATGGCGATCCCGGCATGCTTTAAGGTGCTGGACTCGTTTGGTGTGGCCTCTGAATTAATCACCAGAAAACAATATTGTTCCCTTTGGGTGCCCTTGCGCGGGGTCCTCCCCAGGACCTCCCTGAAGTAGAACTGGACTGGGACCGTGATCATTTTAGATACCTGGGCATTCAGGTAGCACATCAGCCAGAGTCTCAGTTCAACCTCAATATGGGTAAAGTTATCATAGGATTAAAAGCGTCCATACAATTCTGGAACAAGCTCCCACTCTCAATCATGGAGAGAGTGGCTCTGTCAAGGATGGTGGTGCTCCCCCGCTGCCTATATGTCTTGCAGAACTCCTTCTGTAAAATCCGGAAACCCACGTTTGAAGAACTAAATAGTCTACTAATCTCGCTCGTGTGGGCCGGGTGCTGAAGTAGAGTTAAGTTAGAAACACTGAAGTTGGACATGAACACGGGAGGTCTCGGATTGCCTGATCTCATTTTGTACTATATAGCAGGATTATTACAATACGCAGCACAATGGTGCATGGAGGGTTGCACGGTTGACAAGGAGCTACTTGGTGATTGGAATCAGGGGACACAATTGCAGAGGTTCCTTATGATTGGATCGAGGGCCCCAAGAGATTGTCCACACATAGTGCGTCTGGTTGCAGAGGCCTGGGAGAAAGCTGTCACACTGTTCCTTCGCAGGGCACCGTACGCAAGGGCGTTGCCACTTCAGTGGCTACAGGGGTTTTAGAGTATCCTGGCATCTATGGACATCTCAAAGTGGTATGAGGGAGGATGTGAGAGGGCTGGGGATCTATATCAGAATGGAGCCTTTTTGACTTGTGAAGAGGCATAAAATTGGTTCCAGGTTCCGGTGAGGCACTTTCCGCAGTACGCCAAAGTTTCGCGTACGGTCCGGGAGATATGGATCACATTCCTGGAAGAACCGCAGGAGTCACCCACACTACTGACACTGTTAGATCCCGCTCTTGCAGGGGTCTGATCTCACGCATATATAAAGCGTTACAGAAAGACTGCGGTGCCGACTTATTGGCTAATAGGGGAAAGTGGGAAGAGGATTTACCTATTCCATTGACAGAAGGCGAATGGAAAAGAGCCCTAGCACAGGTGGCTGAAGCGACTAGTAACTCTAGGTTTAAGCTCACCCAATTTCATTACTTGCATCGCACATAAATGACCCCACAGCTTCGAGCGTGGTTCCTACTGGGGGCCGCATCTATCTGCCCAAGATGCTGCATGGACCCCGCCACTTTTTTTTTTTTTTTTTTTTTTTAAAAACCTTTATTTCTTCAAGAGTCTGGACACAGCTATTCAGCCGACAACCCAGAGGTTCGGCAGCTTCAATAGGAGAGTACAAAGAATCGTCCACAGTACATTGAAGGAGCAGTGAGAAGGTTCCATTTTTAATAATTACAAACACTCAACAAACCCCAGCAAGGCAACAACACTGAATGCCCACGGTGGTAGCCCCTCAGGGGGAGCCGGACCCCAATCGTCTAACAGTCACAGTACTATGATAAGAGGAAAAAGGGGGAAAAGCAGAGGCCCAAGAAGTCAATTAACCATCACATCTGCATACTGAGCTGGAAAGAAGGTCAAGAAGAAAGCTGTTCCTCGGGGGGATCCAGATCAGGGGCAAGACATATTCCCCCCCTGTATTGATTCCACCGCCCCCAGATGGTATGCCACCTCCGAGGGCGGCCTCTGGCGCAGTATACTGTCTTCTCCCTGAGCATACTCCAGTCCATATTTTCTTTCCACGCAGTTAACGTGGGGGGCCCCCCGGAACCCCACAAGCGCGCGATGTCCCTCTTAGCAACCATGTTACCCAGGGTCACCCACTGGGTCTGTGCCTCATCATGGTCAGTGGGCCCCCAGACATTCAGGAGGCAAAACCGCGCTTCCGGCTGCATAGCAATGCCCGTCACCTCCCCCATCACCGCATGAACTCGCCTCCAAAATTCCGTGATGACACCACATTCCCAGATGATATGTAGGAAAGTACCCAGCATACCGCATCCCCTCCTACATAGGCCTTCCTCAGAGAATCCCATATGAACCAGTCGCGGCCCCGTCACATACACTCGATGCAGGATCTTGAGCTGCACCAGCCTCAGACGCGACGGGATCGCAACCTCCTTAGGAGAGGAAACAGCAGACTGCCAGTCCTCATCATCCAACTCGAGTCCGTCCCTAGTCCACTGGTCCCGCAGCCCCAGTAGCATATCAGCCCGAACATTTATCAGTTTCTTGTAGATGAGCGAGATCGTGCTCTCCGGCATATGGCCATCAAGGATCCGGTCTTCCAAAGGAGAGGACTCAGGCACCCTCTCACCCTCCACGAGGACTGACCGCAGGGCATGACGCACCTGAACATATCGGAAAAACTCAGACGCCCCCAACTCATACTCCTTCTGCAACTCTTTAAAGGACTTCACCCTACCCTTAATCAGCATATCTCCAACCCTGGAGATGCCGATCAAGTCCCATTTATCAAACCCTTTCGTATGCCAAAGCCTACCCAACCTTTCAGATTCAAACAACGGGGCAGCTAGGGTGAGCCTATCCTTCCAGCCCAGAGAGTCAGTCGCCATCTTCCATACACGCACCGCCACCCCAGTGGGCCCGGTGAGGGATGAGTCGAGGGACCGCGAGTACAACGCCCTAAGAGAGTTCCCACCGCGCAACAACCATCTGTCCATGGCATAACCAGGGCTGAGGGCCGGGCCATAGAAACCGTGGTTAATCGCGGACAACTGGGTGGCCCAGTAATAGCGTCGGATGTCTGGAAGCGCGATACCCCCGTCATACCATGGAAGCGTCAATTTAGCAATCACTATCCGCGGCCGCCCATCCCACAACAACGTCCGTTGGAGGCTTTCGACCTCCCGAAAGTACTTGGCCGGCACCCAATCTAGAGTATTTTGCAATGCGTAGAGGAACCGAGGAAGGGACATCATTTTGAACAAGGCAGCGCGCCCGACGAGGGAGAGCGGCAGCCTTCGCCAGCCCTCAACATCCCGCCGCAGGCGAGCCAGGGGGGGGAGCAGGTTTCTCTCATACCGCAAAGCGGGGTCCATGGAGATAAAGATCCCCAGATACACGAAGCCCTGCTGAGCAATCCGGATCGAACAAGTTCGCGGGACCGGCGGAACCTCACCACTCAGGACGTATAAATACGATTTACTCCAGTTGATGACGAGACCCGAATTCCTACCGAAGGACGTAAGAACGTCACAGACCACTATAAGTGAGTTCTTGGGCGAGGCAAGATACAACAAGATGTCATCAGCATATAGCGAAATGCGGTCCTCGTGTTCGGGCGACCACCGAAAGCCACGTATATACGGGTGCCAGCGTATCCACGCCGCCAGAGGTTCAAGAGCGAGGGCGAACAACAGAGGCGACAGGGGGCAGCCCTGCCGAGTCCCCCTCCCAAGCCGGAACGGAGTCGATGCCCGGCCATTTACCACCACACTCGCAAGGGGTCCCTCATACAGCAACCTCACCCAGCTCACAAAACCAGGGCCAAAGCCGAACTTGGCTAGCACAGCCCACAAATACTCCCATTCCACCGTATTGAAGGCCATCGTGGCATCAAGAGACGCCACAATAGCCGGTTCTCGCAGCGTGCCAGCCCTGGCGATCACCCCATGAAGGCGCCGAAGGTTCAACGCGGTGTTGCGATGCGGAATAAAACCGGATTGATCAGGGTGAATCAAGTCTCCAAGTACCCTGACCAATCTGCCCGCCAGGATTTTAGCCAGGATCTTCGGCTCGGCGTTGAGGAGTGATATGGGCCTATATGAGGCACACTTATCTCGGGGTTTACCATCTTTATGTATCACAACAATTGTCGCCAGCCTCTGGTCCAACGGGAGGGTCCCACTCCCCCGCGCCTCCACGAACATGGCGCGCAGGTGAGGGGCTACCCTATCCGGTAACAGTTTATACAGGTCAATCGGCAAGCCATTCGGGCCCGAGGCCTTGCCCGAGTTCAGCGCGCGAATAGCTCCCGCCACCTCATCGACCGTTAAGTCTCCATCAAGATCATCTCTATCTACATCAGAAAGACAGGGCAGAGCGATATCCCGCAAGAGGTCACGCGAGTCCTCGGGCGGCCTATCCGACACTGAGGCATAAACCTTACGGAAATAGTCCAAGAAACATTGGACAATCCCCTCGGGTTCCACAATCACCTCTCCCCCCTCTCCCGTCAGCTCCGGCACTACTCTATTAACCCGTTCTTTTTTATCCAGCCAAGCTAGGAGCTTCCCGGCCTTGTCACCAACATCATACAGGCGGCCCTGCTGTTCCCTACTGAGGGTCTTAGCGGCATTTGTCACAAGGTCCTTATACTCAGCTTGCTTCAAGCTCAGCTCATGCAGTGAGGCCGCTGTTACCTCCTCCTCTAGCGCTCCCTCCAAAGCCACGATCTCCTCCTCCAACTGCATAACCTCGCCATCTCTCCGCCGCTTGGCCGCCACTACAAGTGAGAGGGCCTCCCCTCGCAGCACGGTCTTAAATGCTTCCCAGAGCGACACTGCCGAGTCCACGGACCCCTGATTATCCTTGAAAAAATTATCAACTGTCTTCACCAGTGCGCTGCGCATCTTGGAATCTCGAAAGTACCAGGGGTTAATAGGAGCCACCCTTCCCCCTCCCTCTCGGCCGACATCCAGCCTGACCCACACTGGCGAATGGTCCGATATGCCACGCGCCATGTGCCTGGCCTCAGACACCAAAGGGGCGTGCACAGCCAAAGTGAGCAGATAGTCAATCCTAGAAAGGCTACCATGCGCCCCGGAGTGGAAGGTGTATTGACGCTGTGTGGGGTGTCGGAGCCTCCAGCAATCTATCAGGCCGAGTGTGTCTAGGAAGTCTGGAAGCCACTTCTGAGCCCCCCCTGTGTCTCTGGGCGGGTACCTATCCAGCAGCCCAGAGCCGACAGCATTGAAGTCCCCCCCTACCACTAACATACCCCCCGGGAGATCCAGCAAGGCCCTACCCAGATCTACAAACGTGGAGGCCTGCAGGGCTGGAGGGACATAAACCGAAACTAAAACCAAAGTTCTACCTTCCCACCTCCCCGCCACTGCCACAAACCTCCCCCTATCGTCAACAACGGTGGAGTCCACCTCAAATGGTAGCGAGGCCCTGACAAGGATGCCCACACCCCTAGACCCGGAGGAAAATCCCGAATGAGCTATGAATTTATAACCCTTCCTATTAAGAGCATAGCACGTGTTACCTATAAGGTGTGTCTCCTGCAGTAGGGCAACATCTGGCATTGACCGTTTCAAGTGTTGCAAAACTATCCCGCGCTTAATGCGATCCCCCAAACCATTAACATTCCATCTAATAACACTTAAACCTCTACCCCCCATCCCCAAACACAAGGAGGCCCACCCCCCCCCGAAGAGCCACCATGGGACAAAACCGAAGATGATCACTACGCCTTGCAGAAACAGACCCCCCAACAACAACCCCAAAATCCCAACCATCCCCCCCACCCTGCACCCCTGCTGCAGCTTACAAAGCCCCCCCAACTTGCAGTGTGCCTGTCGCCCTACAAAACCCAAAATCTACAAAAAGCACCCTAAGGGAGGAAAGAGCTCCCCTCGTCCTCCCGCAACCCTCCGCATTTACTGCACTCTAATCAAGTCATCAAATAAAGTCAAATCGAGTCAGACCGGCTCCGAGAAATCAGCCTTGCCCATCCCGGCCACTGTCCCCATCAGCGGCAGTATCCTCTCCCGTCCGCCGCCGGGGCAAAGCGTCCAGCCATTCATCGGCCATAACAGGAGACTCAAAGAAGAATGTCCGATCTTCGTACACCACACGTAGTCTGGCAGGGAAGAGCATGGCATACTTCAGATCCCTCTCCCGAAGTCGCCTCTTCACCCCCAGAAAGCCCTGTCTCTGCCTCTGCACCTGCTGGGTGAAGTCCGGATAGAAATTCACCGACGCGTTCTGGAAGGGGACCGGGCCCGTCACCCTCGATGCTTGCAGGATAGCGTCCCGATCTCGAAAATGAAAGAGCCGGGCGACAATCGGCCTCGGTGGGGCTCCCACCTTGGGCCTCCCACCCGGCACTCTATGGGCCCTTTCAACCGCAAAGAACTTCCCAAGACCCTTAGGCTGCAGATGGTTAAGCACCAAGTCCTCGACGAGCAGGTCAACCGAAGCCTCATCCGAGGACTCCGGGACCCCGATGACGCGCACGTTGTTGCGCCTGGCCCGGCTCTCAAAGTCCTCCAGCCTGCGGGCGGCGAGATCACTCTCGGTCCTCAGCTTACGAACCTCGGTCTGCAGTTCCGCGACATCATCGGCGAGGCCCGTGGTCTTGAGGTCCAGGGTTTTAACCCGTTCATTCGTTTTGCCCAAGTCCGCACGGATCAGGTTGACATCCACCAAGATGGCATCCACCTTATGCGCCAGGGCATCAAACTGCCTCCCAATCGAAGTCTGCATCCCTTCAAGCGCGCCCATGACATCCTGCAGCGAGAGCTCCGGGGCCAAGGGCGAGGCCTCCTTCTGGGTATCTGGCGACTGGCTCGACCCACTCGGTGATCCCTTCTGCAGAGCATAGCGGCCCATATTATTGACCTGAGTATAGGCACCCCGTCTGGTAGATTTAGGCTTCAGCCGATCCACCTCTGCTTTGCCCGACATGGTTGGTACCAAGCAGGTCGGTTCAGATACGACGGCCCTCCCTCAGCGAGAGGAATCAGGAATGATCAGTTCTGCAATGGGCCGCCAGAGTAGCATGTAGAGCGTCCAAAGGAGAATGAAGCCACCAAGAGCTCTCCAGGGGCAGGGCAGACAAAGGGAGAGAAAGCGAAAGTGAAAGGACGGGGACCTCCATCCGACAGTTCACACCTCGCCTGGCCGTTGTTGTTCAACTAGAAGTCGGGCGTCCTGCCAACTCTAGCCCCTGGCATTCCTCGGAGATAGGCCGCAATCTTCCGCCATGCATAACTCCGGTTCCCGGTGGGCGATCCGACCGCGGGTAGCATCAATCGCCTCCCTGGCAGGTCATCTACACGATGCCATGCATACAGACAGGATTAGAGACAGGATAGTCGACGGAGGGCGCGAGGGTCTCGGGAGCTCAGAGCTCACGCGGCCATCTTGGTAAAGCGCTAGGCTCCTCCCCCCCGCCACTTTTTTACACATGACCTGGAAATGCGTACGCTTACAATTATACTGGAATCAGGTGGTACAGATTCTTTGCACTGCAACAGCAGAGCGCATAGAAGTTTTAATAAAACAGTGTTTATTGGGTATTCTCCCAGCACCAAAAAAAAGGGGACACAGATACGACACAGGTTCTTGATGTTGGGTCTGGTTCTGGCAAAGAGACGGATTGCGATACATTGGAAAGTTGATGTGAGGAAGTGGGGAGTGGTGGAAGAATGTCGCCTTAGGGCTGTAATAACGAATGAGAACTCTGAGAGTGACTTGACAGAATGGGGACAAATGCTAAGAGAAGTGTCCATGGCAACAACACAGGGTGATGCTGAAGCTACACCCACACGGCAATCCACACAGGCCTCACAGGTACCCACCACAGCAGGTGATAATAACCCTCTCACATACACACTCTATACTAGTTATACCTGCCAATCTGAGTGCCCACATGAAAAACAAATAATGTTGCTGTCTGCAGCCGGGGGGTGGGGGGGGTTCATGTTATTTGTTCCGTTTTTAATTGCTTATGTTTGAGAATACGAAAAACATAAGACATTGCAAACGTATTATGCCCCACAGCTGTGGAGGACATAGCAGTACATGGACATGTAGATGCCGCAGTATAAATATGTGCATGATAATGGTACATGATGTAATGTGATGCAATGTTGTCAATAAAAACAGTTTCCCAAAAAAAAGGATGTTTTTTTGAATTTTTCTCCAATAAGCCTGTCAGAAGTGGAAAAAACATCCTTGAATTTGGGTATCCGTGTACATTTTGGTAATTGTGTTAATCATAGATAATTCAAAGTCAATTAACACTTTTCTAGGACTTTTTTTCATGGTTTTAGCTTTTATCACTGAAAAAAATTCAGTGTATGTTGAGGTTTGTTTATCAGGGAGTAAACTGTACACTAAGGGCACTACTGTATGATTAATGTAGGCGTGAATAGTGTATATTTGGGTGAATGGGTGGGGTGTGGATTTAAACATCCCATCCATCATCCAAATATCACTAGTCTCTAACTTAACAAGATTATGGGGTGTGCTAAAGATTAGAATTCTTTTAAGAGGGTTTTTGTTGTCATGCAAAAGAAAGATTTCATTAGTAAAAGTTACTGTAAGTTCAGGAGGAATGTTAATGTCAGAGAAGGTTTGGGGTGTTACACGTAGAGGGTTACTTGCCTGTTTTTTACGCTGTATAATTCTGCGTAGGTTGGGTATTGTGGGCATACAACTTGCTACATGGATAGGACTATTTTGTGATACCTCCCGCAAAACTGAGACACAGGGTTCATTAGAGGTGGATGCTAGGTCTTTCATTTCATTTATATTTTCTCTTACCTCTGTCTCCATTGCAGAGGCATAGTGGTTATGCTCGGTGGACCTTTCAACAGTGTCACCAAGAGTAACCACTCTGCCTATGCAATGGGATGAGTAATAATGCACACACCTCCAATGACACCGGGGCTCAGTTAATCTCTCCTTACAATAAATGTAGCCACTGTAATTTAACAGTCTATTTCCCTTGTGTGATTTCAAATGTTTGCTTGGTTTCTTGCTGCCATTCTCTGTTGAAGGAAGAAAAAGAGAAAACATTGTTTTAGTGATTTTGCCTGCTATGGTAAAGTTAGTGTACATTAATTATTTTAAATTTATTTTTATGTTTTTACTAAATTGCACAAGGATTTAATTGCATTGACTTGGCAATGTTGCTTTGATACCTTTGATGGAAAAAGGTTATTTTTGGAGAGACTTGACAGAATGAAACAGGGTATCTTTATTAGGTTTTTCTGTTGTGTGGACGGAAAGTCCTGGAGTAGATGCTGAGTTTCTTAGAATTTTTCTTTCAGTTGTTCCTTCTGTGGAGTTTTGTGCTTTAGCTTCTTCGGTTCTGAAAAAAGTGAGGAAATGTTCTTAGTTTATTGTTTTGAAAATTTTAGTCATTGTGTTTTTTTTGTGTGGCTCTAATTTTTAATGCAATGTTTCTTTTTCAAGAGAAATGTTTCTTAACTTGAAACCTGCAAAAAAAGTTATTAATAGTGGTTTTTCATCATTTTACCTTGTATAGTTTGGCTTCTTCTAAGTTGATGGGTTTGAATTGTTTTCTGTGGTTAAGGATGTGTTCCTCCACACTGGTGAGGTAATATGATTTTATCTGCAGAGAATTGTAAAAATACACTGTTTTATTGCATGCGTGACAAAGAACAGAAATGAAAAAGTGAAATTTACAGTTTAAATATTAATTTTTAATTAAAGTACATTCGATTTGCCCCCACCTCATTCCAACACTTTCCCTGAGGCTAGCACCTGTCGTAGTAGGAATAGTAAATTTGCCCCCACCACCATCCAGCACTTTCCCCGAGGCCAGCACCTGTGGGAGTACGAATAGTAAATTTGCCCCACCATCATCCAGCACTTTCCCTCAGGCAAGCACTGGTCACTGTAGGTATAGTAATTTTGACCCACCACCATCCAACACTTTCCCTGAGGCTAGCACCTGTCGGAGTAGGAATAGTAAATTTGCCACCACCACCATCCAGCACTTTCCCTGAGGCAAGCACCGGTCGGAGTAGGAATAGTACATTTGCCCCCACCTCCATCCAGCACTTTCCCTCAGGCAAGCACTGGTCGCTGTAGGAATAGTAATTTTGCCCCCACCACCATCCAACACTTTCCCTGAGGCTAGCACCTGTCGGAGTAGGAATAGTAAATTTGCCCCCACCACCATCCAGCCCTTACCCTGAGGCAAGCACCAGTCGGTGTAGGAATAGTACATTTGCCCACACCACCATCCTGCACTTTCCCAGAGGTTAGCATCTGTGGGAGTATGAATAGTAAATTTGCCCCCACCACCATCCAGCGCTTTCCCAGAGGCAAGCACCTCTTTTGGGCTTTTTACTTTTAAATACATTTTGAACATTTATTCACTTACTTTTCAAAGGAAAGATAATTTCAGGAATGTCTGCAGTAGACTAGTGGTTGTTTTTCAAATGCAGTAAATGCTTCAAATAAGTTAAAAATATATTGTAAGTACTTGAGAATTATGTGTAATCATTTGGAAGCTGTTTACTTATAAGCGTACACCTTCTTATGTCTGTAGATGGCAGTGTTTAACTGGTATGTCGAACAATTATCCTGCTACTCCTGCTGTGTGTGGTCACCATGGAAGTCAGTGTACTACTGAGCACAGAATGGTGGACGACTTCTTTTATATTGTTTGGGGGGTTAAACGAAAATTTTAATGAAAATATGTTTTGGAAACAGTTTTTTTCGCGTGATTCACAACGTGACAGAATGTATATTTATTTTGTCTTGTGTAAAAATGTTTGTTTGTACGTTCCCTCTCGGAATGTCAGCCATTTTGAGTAGATGATGGGTCAGGGGCTGTAATAAAAATAGTTGCAGGGCTGCCGTTTTATGTGCTTCAAGTTGATTGTATGTATAATCTCTTTTTGCCTCTGACACTAGTGTGTATTTGTTTAAAAATGCTGTAAATATATGTGTTAATGTCACCGTTTTTTCAAACATATTTTTTGAATTTATTAATAATACCAAGGTATTTTAATGGGTAGGTAGTATACAAATACCTGAGTATTAAACGTAATACCTAGGTATTAATACTCTCCCACACTCAAAACTCCTATGTCCCTTGCATCCTATCCCAGGGGATGGATGCAAAAATGTATACTTTCTGAAATTTTAGTAATAAACAATGAAAACATATTATGCTTTGTAATGGTATGTATTGTATTAGTATGCATTGTAATGGAATGCGTTGTAATGGTAGTTTTAATATATCTCAATGAACATGCGTTGTAATGGCTTGCGTAGTAAAAACTTGCGTTGTAATGGTATTTGCGTTGAAAAAATTACGTTGTAATGGTTTGCATTGTAATGTTATATTTGTTTTTATCACTCATTACTAAAATAAGCTGCAAGCCTTCATATTATCTGTCATTTGCTAAATTAAACATATTAATCATTTCCAGATGCTTTATTTCATAAACATTGTTTCATTTTGACACCTCGTAAAGTTATCATCATCACTTTTCCAATGTTAATTAAGTTTTGTTTCTCAAGTCACATGATCATAGGCATAGGTAAATAATATCTGTTGCTCTCTTTGTTTACATTTTCACATTTCCATATTTTTAACACTTCTGCATGCTTTTACAATGCAGTATGAAATCTCACATTTTTTGTTTTAACCATTTTACATGATTCCATAAGGAATTCATTATCATAAATCTCTTTTGATGGTGAGAATTGATAGAGGGAACCAATATTTAACTTTTACGCACCATCAATTCACAGGAAGGAAGAATTTCTCCAACACTGAGTTGAAGATGGCTCTTATAAACTAGATTTGCCTTGATGGTATCAGTTGACATTTTTAGATTCGAGCTGAAACTCTAATCTGCTCATTCATGATATAGTGGTCTCAAGCAAATGTAATATCTCTGAAAAAGGTGGGGCGTGAAGCAACCATTCGGTGTGCTATCAATGGAGCCATCATCTTTGTAAAAACTCAGGAGGCTGATTTGAATCCGAAAGAAAGGACCATGAATTGCTAGTGGCAGTCTCCCACTGCAAACTTCAGAAAATGCTAAACCTTCTGCGCCACTGGAATATTAAGATAGGCATCCATAAGGTTGAGCTTAATCATGAAACTTTGTGATGGGATTAAAGGTGCAGCTCTCTGCAAAGTCTCCATCTTGAATTTGATGTCTGGGATAAACAGATTGAGGTTCTTTGGGTCTATCACGAGACGGTAGCCTTCAGATTTCTTCTGAACCAGGAAGACAATTGAGGAAATGCCCAGATCTCTCAATTTCCTTGGAACTTGACAAATTGACTTTTTCTTCAGAAGAGCAATGATCCCCTCCATCATGGATTGCCTCTTGAAAGTATCCCTGTGAACTGGAGTTAGAATGAAACCTGAAGGGCTGGGGGAAGCTGAAACTCGATCTGATAACCAGACCTGGCCATATGCAGAACTTATCTACCTGACGTTATCTCCCTCCATTCGGAAAAAAATCTTATCCAATCTCCAACTTGTGATGGTGGGGTAGACTCTGTATAGTCAGGAGTTCTGTGGTTTAAACATTGAATCCTGTTTCTACTTTCTAAAGGATCTAAATGACGATGTAGATTCCCCCTGAGGTCTAAATTAAGAATCAAACTGCAATCAGGGAGATGATTGTCTGCATGACTTCCATTTTCAGGTTCTGGAGGATTTAGGAGTTTACTTCTCTAATGGTAAAGAGTGCTTCTGTTCCTTGAAAAGGTGATGAAGCTTTTCTTCTAACTCTCCTCCAAATAATTTAGAGCCCTCGAACACCATCTTTAATGCCATGGACCTCTGAACAGCATTGGTATTGCAGTCCTAGAAATATAAATTACTTCTAGATGCAATTGAAGCTCCACTAGCCAAGGCAGAAGCTCTAAACACGTAAAACAAGATGATGGATAACAATTCTGTTTGCTGCTCCATAGATTCCAATAACTGGAAAAGGTGTGAACCACCTTGACTCACCTGAAAAAGAAACTTAATGTCTGAAATCAAAGATTGCACCATATAGCCACCAGTAATAACAGCTCGTAGGGCAATATGGGAACCAGTGAAGACCTTCTTAAGAAAAGAATCCACCTACTTCTCAGCAGAGTCCTTTGAAATGTTCTCTTCTGCCATGGATGATCTTCCCAAAAGCAGGCGACCACTGAATCCACATCAACATTGTTTGTCTGGGATAACACTCTCAAGCAGATACAGCTCTGTCATTGACCTAGGGTTAGATTTCGTCTCTGGGTCTTTCCATTCAGTTTAAATAACCTCCAAAACATGGTGATGTAAGGGTAATCCAGATCAAAAGCTGTCTTTGGCAGGGTTGATACACTGCATCTTGTGACCAAGAAGGTCACTCAGCTGGAGCGAAACCCATGTTCTCTCGATCATTAGACAGCACATCCTGCAACATCACTTTTGAAATGTATTTGCCTTTCTCGGTCCACCAAGATGGGAGAGGTCCTCACTATCAGTAGAGACATCTGAGCATGCCTCACAGGTTCGACTTGCACGTCTCCTTCTTGGAGCGGTCTTTGAAAGCTTGCAAAGTCTCCAACACAATCTTGCAAATCCTCTCATCACCTGCACCTCCAAGGGGAAGAAGAGGCGTTCCCATCTGGACTGAGAAAGCGACAGAAGTATTCTTTGTATGAATGCTTGTCCATCTGGAAGCAGAATTGAAGGGATCCACCAATAGGAATATGTGCCCCCAGCACAGTGCTTCTAAAAACAATAGAACACTGCTAAACTATGAGGTGGGACATACCTTCTTAAGGCTGGGCTTCCTGGATCTGGTTGAAAATGAAAGTCTCGGGGGGAGGAGCCTAGCGCTTGACCAAGATGGCCGCGTGAGCCCTGAGCTCCCGCTACCCTCGCGCCCTCCTGCACTTATCCTGTCCTAAATCCTGATTTTCATGCACGGAATCCTGCAGATGAGTCACAGCTGGGGCGACTGACGCTGTCCGGGCGAAGATCGCCCACCGGGGACCGAAGTTGTGCATGGCGGAAGACTGCGGCCTACCTCCGAAGGATGCCAGGGGCTTGCGTTGGCAGGATGCCCGGCCACTAATTGAACAACAGCGGCCCTGGGAGGTGTGAACTGACGGACGGATGCCGCTGCACTTTCACTTTCGCTTTCTCGCCCTTTGTTTGCTCTGGCTTGGGAGCGCTTCACGCATATCCTCCTCTGTCTGGAGGACTTCCACTCGGTCCTGACTGACTGTTGTAGTCCTATTTGACCCTGTTTCCTCTAGCTGCGTGAGGGACGTCCTTTGGCAATTGATTGTCCTGCTGTTCGGGATGTCGACCAAATCGGAGGCGGACAGGTCGAAGTCTAAGACTACCCGGCGGGGAGGCTATACCCAATCCAACAATATGGATCGTTATGCCCAGCAGAAGGGGTCGCCTGGTGGATCGGGACAGTCGCTGGAAGCGCAGAAGGCCGATTCATCCCCTGCCTCGGAGCTATCGCTGCAGGATATCAAAGGGGCGATAGATGGGATGCAATCTTCGATTGGGCGACAGTTCGAGACCCTGGCGCACAAGGTGGACATGATTCTGATTGATGTCAACTTGATTCGCGCGGACCTGGGCAAAACCAATGAGCGGGTCAAGTCCCTGGACCTCAAGACCACTGGTCTCGCGGACGATGTCTCGGAACTTCAGGCTGAGGTTCGTAAGTTACGAACCGCGAGTGACCTCTCCGCCCGCCGGCTCGAGGACTTCGAAGGTCGGGCCCGGCGCAATAATGTGCGCCTTATTGGGGTCCCGGAAACTTCAGATGATCTCTCCGTGGATTTACTCGTCGAGGATTTGGTGGTGAATCATCTTGCGCCTAAGGGCCTCAGCAAGTTCTTTGCGGTGGAGCGGGCTCACCGAGTGCCTGGAGGACGGCCTAAGGTGGGAGCCCCCCCCGCGACCGATTGTAGCCCGGATCTTTAATTTTCGGGATCGAGACACTATCCTGCAAGCATCGAGGGTGACAGGCCCGGTCCCTTTTCAGAACGCCTCTGTGAGTTTTTATCCTGACTTCACCCAGATGGTGTAGAAACAGAGGCAGAGTTTCCTGGGGGTGAAGCGGCGGCTCAGGGATATGGACCTGAAGTATGCCATGCTTTTCCCCGCCAGGCTACGTGTGGTGTATGAGGACCGGACTTTCTTCTTCGAATCACCGGACATGGCAGGGGACTGGTTGGATGCGCTCCCTCGGCGGCAGCCCGGCCGGGACAGCGTGGACGGAGCGGAAGGCGATCGTGATGGACAGAAGTGATACCTCCGGTGTTGGCATGTATTGACTCAGCCCCGGACAGTGACTCGCACCTTTCTGCAGTAATGGGAGGGCGGCGGGGGGAAGATAGGAGCTCTTTCCTCCCTTGGGGTACTTTTTGTAGATTTCTTTTTGATAGGGCGACAGGCACACTGCAAGTTGGGGGGGCTTTGTAAGCTGACGCAGGGGTGCAGGGAGGGGGGGGATTTGGGATGTTGGGGTTGTTGTTGGGGGGTGTGTTTTTTTTTCTTGCAAGGCGTAGCAATTGTTGTCAGCATTGTCCGATCGTGGTTCTCCGCGGGGGGTGGAGGTCTCTTTGTGTTCGGGGATGGGGGATAGGGGCTTAAGCATAATCAGCTGGAATGTTAATGGCTTAGGGGATCGTATTAAACGGGGGATAGTCCTGCAATTCTTGAAACGGACCTCGCCAGATGTGGTCCTCCTGCAGGAGACCCATCTTATAGGGAATACGTGTTATGCACTCAACAGAAAGGGCTATAAATTCATTGCTCACTCGGGGTTCTCCTCGGGCTCCAGGGGTGCGGGCATACTTGTTAGAGCTTCCCTACCATTCGAGGTTGATTCCACCATTGCTGATGACAGGGGGCGCTTTGTGGCTGTGGCGGGGAGATGGGAGGGCAGAACGTTGGTATTGGTTTCTGTTTATGTCCCTCCTGCCCTGCAGGCCTCCACGTTTGCTGATCTGGGCAAGGCCTTGTTGGAACTCCCCGAAGGGATGCTGGTGGTGGGAGGAGACTTCAATGCGGTTGGTTCTGGAATGCTTGATAGGTGTCCGCCCAGGGACACCGGGGGTGCTCAGAAGTGGCTTCCCGATTTTATAGACACTTTTGGTTTGGTAGACTGTTGGAGGCTACGGCACCCCACTCAGAGACAATATACCTTCCATTCCGGGGCCCACGGGAGTCTCTCCCGGATTGACTACTTGCTCACTCTGGCTGCGCACGCCTCTTTGGTATCTGAGGCTAGGCACCTGGCACGGGGCATTTCTGATCATTCACCGGTGTGGGCCCGCTTGAATATTGGCCGGGTGGCGGGGGGCAGGGTGGCTCCCATTAACCCCTGGTATTTTTGTGACCCCAAGCTGCGCAGTGCGTTGCTGAAGTCAGTTGACCGCTATTTTCAAGAGAATCAGGGTTCAGTTGAATCTGCGGTGTCCTTGTGGGAAGCTTTTAAGACTGTATTGAGGGGGGAGGCCTTTTCCCTGGTAGTGGCCGCCAAGCGGCGGAGAGATGCCGAGGTGACGCAAGTAGAGGACGAGATAGCGGCTTTGGAAGTGGCCTTGGAAGAGGATGTTACACCGGCCACACTGCATAATTTGAGCTTGAAGCAACTGGAATATAGGGATCTGGTGACGAACGCTGCTAAGACCCTTCATAGGGAGCAGCAGGGTCGACTGTATGATGTCGGCGATAAGGCCGGGAAATTGCTGGCGTGGCTGGACAAAAAAGAGCGTGTCAATCGAGTGGTGCCGGAGTTGTCTACGGATGGGGGAGAGGTTGTTACTGACCCTGACGGTATAGTTCAGTGTTTCTCGGACCATTTTCGTACGGTATACACCTCGGTCTCGGATAGGCCGACTGAGGATTCGTGTGACCTGTTGCGGGATATCGCTCTGCCCTGCCTTTCTGCCATTGATAGGGATGACCTCGATGGAGATATAACTGTCGACGAAGTGGCGGGTGCTATCCGCGCGTTGCGCTCCGGTAAGGCTTCGGGCCCAAATGGTTTGCCGGTTGAGCTGTATAAGCTTCATCCGGATAAGTTGGCTCCTCACCTGCGCGCCATGTTCGTGGAGGCGCGGGTGAATGGGTTTCTTCCGCTCGACCAACGGCTGGCGACGATTGTGGTAATACATAAAGACGGTAGGCCCCGTGACAAGTGTGGCTCCTATCGGCCGATATCACTTATCAATGCCGAGCCGAAAATCCTTGCTAAGCTCCTTGCTAACCGCCTGGTCCGGGTGCTTGGCGACTTGATCCACCCGGATCAGTCGGGCTTTATCCCGCACCGTAACACTGCACTGAATCTTAGACGCCTTCATGGTGTGATTGCCAGGACGGGCACGATGCGGGAGCCGGCTGTTGTGGCGTCCCTCGATGCCACGATGGCCTTTGATACGGTGGAGTGGGCGTACCTGTGGGCTGTGCTAGCCAAGTTCGGCTTTGGGCCTGGATTTGTGGGCTGGGTGAGGTTGCTCTATGAGGGACCTCTCGCCAGCGTCGTGGTGAACGGGCGGGCGTCGGCACCGTTCGAGCTCGGGAGAGGCACCCGGCAGGGTTGTCCCCTGTCGCCGTTATTGTTCGCTCTTGCTCTTGAGCCGCTGGCGGCGTGGATACGATGGCACCCGGACATACGTGGGATTCGCTGGTCGCCTGACCACGAAGACCGTATTTCACTTTACGCCGACGACATTCTGCTATACCTCGCCTCGCCTAAGAAATCTTTGATAGTGGTTTGTGACGTCTTGACTTCTTTTGGTAGAAACTCTGGTCTTGTCATTAATTGGGGGAAGTCATACTTGTATGTCCTGTGTGGTGATGTCCCGCCTGTCCCGCGCAACTGCCCGCTCCAGATAGCCCAGCAGGGCTTTTTGTATTTGGGGATCTATATTTCCATCGATCCCATTTTGCGATACGAGAAGAACTTGCTCCCTCCCTTGGCGCGTCTGCGGCGGGACGTGGCGGGCTGGCGGCGGTTGCCGCTTTCCCTCCTTGGCCGTGCCGCTCTGTTCAAGATGATGTCTCTTCCCCGTTTCCTCTATGCCCTGCAGAATACTCTTGACTGGGTCCCGGCCAGTTACTTCCGTGAGGTTGAAAGCCACCAGCGTGCGCTATTGTGGGAAGGGCGTCCGCGTATAGCGAATGCTAAGTTGACGCTTCCGTGGTACGACGGGGGTATTGCGCTTCCGGACATCCGACGTTATTACTGGGCCACCCAGTTGAGTGCGATTAACCATGGTGTATATGGTCCGGCGCTGAGCCCTGGTTTCGCCATGGACCGATGGTTGCTACGTGGGGGTAACTACTCCAGAGCGCTGTATTCGAAGTCGTTAGACTTAACCCTAACGGGGCCCACCAGGGTGGCTGTGCATGTATGGAAGGTTGCGACGGATTCACTGGGCTGGAAGGGTAAGCTTACCCTCGCCACCCCTCTGTTTGACTCCGATATTCTGGGTAAGCTTTGGCATACAAAAGGGTTTGAGAAATGGGACCTGATCGGCATATCCAGGGTTGGAGACCTCTTGGTTAAGGGTAGGATAAAATCATTCGAGGAGCTGCAGAAGGAATATGAGCTGGGGAGCACGGAGTTCTTCCGATACGCTCAAGTGTTCCACGCCTTGCGGTCAGTTCTTGTAGAAGGGGAGAAGGTGCCTGAGTCCTCTCCGTTAGAGGACCGGATCCTGGATGGCCATATGCCAGAGAGTACGATCTCGCTCATTTATAAGAAACTTATTAATGTTCGGGCAGATCTTCTTCTAGGGTTACGTGCTCAATGGACCAGGGATGGCCTTGAACTAGATGACGAGGACTGGCAGTACGCAGTTTCCTCTCCCAAAGAGGTCGCGATCCCCGCGCGCCTGCGGTTGGTGCAGCTTAAAACACTCCATAGGGTCTACGTGACAGGGCCCAGGCTGGTCCATATGTGTTTTTCTGAGGAGGGCTTATGTAAGAGAGGCTGTGGTATGGTGGGCACCTTCCTACATATTATTTGGGAATGCGGTGCGATTATGGAGTTTTGGAGGCGCATCCACGAGGTGATGGGGGAGGTGACGGGCATCGTCATGCAGCCTGAGGCGCGGTGTTGTCTTCTGAATGTTTGGGGTCCTACTGACCACGACGCGGCACAGACTCAGTGGGTGATCCTGGGTAACATGATTGCCAAGCGCGACATTGCTCGTCTGTGGGGCTCTAATGGGCCTCCTACATTGACAGCATGGATGGAAAACATGGATTGGAGCATGTTTAGGGAGAAGACAGTGTATTGTGCTCGAGGGCGCCCTCGGAAATGGAACTCTGTATAGGGACGCTGGAACCAGTACAGAGGGGGCATATGCCTGCCCCAGGACCCGGATCCGCCCGAGGAGCAGCTTTCCCCTTAGCTTTCTTTCCGGCTTTGAACTTCTTGCTGATATGTGTATGTCTTCTTGAGTCTCTGACTTCCCCTCCCTTCCCTTACTACAGACCTGTGCCTGTTAGACGAAATGGGGCTCGCTTCCCCTGATGAGAACCCCTTCTGGTGCTTACAGTACTTATCGCCTTGCTTGTGTTTAGGTTTGGATTTGTGTTTATTTAAAACAGAACCTTCGATTCTCCTGTCATTGGAATATTGACGCTAGCATGTGTTGTGTTTTTTAAGCTCCCGTACCTCCGGGTTGTCGGCTGAATAGCTGTGTCACTGATCTTACAGAATAAAGGTTTTTACAAAAAAAAAAAAAATAAATAAATAAAATGAAAGTCTCCACATGTGTGGAGGCGACTGCTCTGTCGCACATGTGTGAGTCAGTGATACTTTCTTTCCGTTTCAGCACGTCTCAGGGCAGGAGAGTATATGGAAAAACAGCACGAAATCTTGGGGTCTATATAAAATTTGTTTTTAGAAAGTGTGCTTCAGCACTACTATGGTTTGATAAACTACACCACACCAGACCAATGACTATGCCTTACAGTAAAAAACTGTGGGCATATCCCTTTAAAGGACAAAATCCCTCACTCACCAGAAGTGACATGCTTCATCATTTGGGATTCTCCTCCCAAAGGAAAATCCTAGTTCCTTTGGGGGCTACAACTTCCACTCTACGTGGTAGGAGCTCAGGGATGTTTTCAAGTGTAGGTGGAAATAACTAGGTCCACAAATGTTGAGCAATGGTGATGTGAGAGAGCGCAGCGCAAAACAAAAAACGAATGTGAACAAAGTGCAATTAAAATTGGCTACAGAATGTACATCATATGCTTTATTCTAGTACATTCTCTGCCAGCGTAAAAGATCAGTGCACCAGCAGTATAAACTTAAACCGCTTGGGTGGAATGAGAAAAAGTGGTCGACATGTTTCAGCCTACAGCCCAATCGTGGGCAAAGCTTTCTTCAGGACCTATAATAATGCTGCTGCATCAATATATTAGTGATGTGAACATAAAAGGATATGAGAACAGGAACCAAAATCAGTCTGTCTGTTCTTCTACGAAACATTACCTACAAATGCGAAAATAAACAAAACACAGAATAATAAACAGTTCATCTGTGATGCTATTGTGCAGTGTCAAAGATATGGTGATAGGTGCATCGGGTGATGATTGATGGTCGAGTTTGTTGACACTTAAAAAATCTCACTCGAGAATTTTTATACATGGGGCTATCATGACCGAATACCTGAGGGGTAACTGTGCACCCACCGGATTGATTGTCACGAATGCTCCCCGGTTGTTTCTAGATGACAAGACCTTTCTTAAAGATTGGTCTTTAATAGCTTGGAGATGTACCCGCGACTGGCTGATTTTAATTATAAGCACAGCTAAGCGAATCGCGGATACTATTCTGATTGAAATACAGACTTTAGAGTCACAGATCAAAGTCACGCCTTCGGCCACTGCTTTTAAAAAACAAAATGAAGAAAATAATAAAAGCAACAAAGAGTTCAAGGACTCAGTTTTGACAGCTAAGATCAATAAATTTAAAAAGGACCTTGCACGCTTCTCAATGGAGAAGATCTATCCCTATACGAGTGCAGAATATGTGCCTCCACAATACAACCGGCAAGGCTGGAGATATGGATTCAATTACTCCACTTCGGGAAGCGATGAATGGTCCAGTGACTCTGACACTCCGAATCCAGGGGAACAAATGAATAAAGGATATGCCCGCAGGAACAGAGGTAATTGGAGGGGCTATCGAGGAGGTTTTCCTCCCCAGTCTGTTCTTCTACGAAACATTACCTACAAATGCGAAAATAAACAAAACACAGAATAATAAACAGTTCATCTGTGATGCTATTGTGCAGTGTCAAAGATATGGTGATAGGTGCATCGGGTGATGATTGATTGTCGAGTTTGTTGACACTTAAAAAATCTCACTCGAGAATTTTTATACATGGGGCTATCATGACCGAATACCTGAGGGGTAACTGTGCACCCACCGGATTGATTGTCACGAATGCTCCCCGGTTGTTTCTAGATGACAAGACCTTTCTTAAAGATTGGTCTTTAATAGCTTGGAGATGTACCCGCGACTGGCTGATTTTAATTATAAGCACAGCTAAGCGAATCGCGGATACTATTCTGATTGAAATACAGACTTTAGAGTCACAGATCAAAGTCACGCCTTCGGCCACTGCTTTTAAAAAACAAAATGAAGAAAATAATAAAAGCAACAAAGAGTTCAAGGACTCAGTTTTGACAGCTAAGATCAATAAATTTAAAAAGGACCTTGCACGCTTCTCAATGGAGAAGATCTATCCCTATACGAGTGCAGAATATGTGCCTCCACAATACAACCGGCAAGGCTGGAGATATGGATTCAATTACTCCACTTCGGGAAGCGATGAATGGTCCAGTGACTCTGACACTCCGAATCCAGGGGAACAAATGAATAAAGGATATGCCCGCAGGAACAGAGGAAATTGGAGGGGCTATCGAGGAGGTTTTCCTCCCCAGTCACATCCCCAATGGTGGCCCCCCGGACCATTTGGGTATCCACCTCCACAACCGCCCGGACATGTCTTTCCTTACCAACCGCAGCCTCAGATATATCATAACCAGCCTTTTTTAGGGTTTGGCCGGGGTCGGTCCAGAGGCAGACGCCGGAACCAACAGGCACAGGTACATTGGGCAGACAATCCAACCGCACTTTCTACTCGGAACATGACAGATGCACAAGCAGGCCCAAGCAACCAGATGACCTAGTTATCAATCTGAGTAGTAGACCCTTGAATTCGGCTGAACTGTCCCTTCTCAATAAAGGACTGGGGTTTGTACCCTCGTACCGGGGGGATACTTTTGAGACTAAGCAGGAACTTGCCCAATTTCTCCGGAAAATTAGTCTCAATTTTTTCTTTAGGGACAAGAGTCCGGATAATGGCGAGGCATCAGACAATAATAGAGGTCTTAGAAACAAATCCACTTTCAATCCACTTTCGAGTCTAGTTCCTCCACAGGTTCTTACTTTTGAAAAGGCAGTAAATGCACAGGTCACCAAGATCTGTGCCAGTAACGACAGGCAATTTCAGAACCTTACCAAATATGAACGACTAGCGATGCAAACCTTAGCTTCAGATGAGACGATTACTATCAAACCCGCTGATAAAGGGGGAGCGATTGTGGTTATGGATACTACATCGTACCGCACGGAATGTCTCAGACAATTAGAAGACATCCGCTTTTATAAGCAGCTGAATGAAGACCCTACGAAGAGGCTGGAATTAGAGATCAAAATTGCCGTAGAAGAAGCACTTTCCAATGGGTGGATAACTCCACAGGAATCCGCTTTTTTGATGAAGGCTTACCCTGTTGTACCTTACTTTTACACGCTTCCTAAGGTGCACAAGGACCAGAGGCCTCCACCAGGTCGTCCTATTATCTCGGGATTGGGGTCCCTTTTGGAACCCCTTTCCACATTTGTGGATCATTTCCTGAGACCTTTGGTAGTGGAAATGCCTACCTACTTGAAGGACACTAAGGATGTTCTTCTTTTAGTTGATGATGTTGAGTTCGATACAGAAAGAGATTTTCTCGTCTCTTTCGACGTAGAATCTCTTTTTACGTGCATTCCACAGGATGAGACCCTTGCTGCTATTGAAACACTACCATTAGAGAAAGCACCGGAGTCTATCACTCCAGTTCCATTCATCATCAATTGTGCCAGGTTAGCCATGAAAGAGAATTTCTTTAAGTTCGAGGACCGTTTTTTTCTGCAGGTGTCTGGAACTTCTATGGGGAGCGTTTTCGCTCCTAGCCTGGCCAATCTGTATGTGCACATCTTTGAGCAGGAACATATTTTCAACACCAATAATCCTTATAGAGATCATATCCGTCTATGGAGAAGGTATATTGATGATGTGCTGGTGATTTGGAGAGGTGATCTTCTGTCTATTATGGATTTTAAAGAGTGGCTGAATGGTAGGAATCAGTATCTGAACTTTACTTGTGAATACAGTAAGACGAACTTACCTTTGCTTGATATCATGATTTCTCCTATGGAAGGCGGATTAAGTACGGAGCTTTACAAGAAACCTATGGCTTAGAACTCTCTTCTAGCCTATGAAAGCTTTCATCCGCAAGCTTTGAGAGCCAATTTACCTTTCGGTCACTTTCTGCGGGTCAAGAGGAATTGCTCTACTATGGCTAAATATAAAGAGCATGCTGAGAACCTGTCGGTTCAATTACAAACCAGAAGTTATCCTAAAAAACTCATTAAGAATTCTATGAAACGTGCAGAAAACAATAGTAGGGCAGCTTTACTAGAATCTACTACTCCTAAAGAGTCATCTGATAGGCTTACTTGTGTTAACACATTTTGTATCTTCTCACACAAGATAAAGAAAAGTATTTTATCAAACTGGAAGATCTTGAATATCGATGCTAGACCTTTACCTCATCCGCTTTTCGCTTTCAAGCGGAGTTCTAACATTAAGGATCGACTAGTGCATACCCGTCCGCACAAAGACAGAGAAGAAACACAGAGTACTCTATGGGGTTTACCCCCCGTGCGAGGTCATTTTCCTTGTGGTTCGTGTGCAGCCTGTGCTCAGATGACCCATACAACTGAGATTGAGATTGGCTCCCCTAGGCCATGGATATTGATGACTCATATTAACTGTAACAGTGAGAACTTGATTTACATTATAACATGTCCTTGTTCCCTTCGTTATGTGGGGATGACCACACGAAAGGTCAAGACTCGCATTTTGGAGCACAAAAGTACCATCAGATGTAAGAAGACCTCGACAAGGTTGACCAATCATTACTTGACAGCCCAACATGGCCCACAAGATCTCCTTTGGTTTGTCTTAGAGAAACCATTTTTTCCCCGACACATCGTTGATGTGTCTACTTTTTTATTTAAGCGGGAACAATGGTGGGTGCATAAACTGAAGACAGATCTGATGGGTTTGAATGATGAGATCCCTTGGGTTTCTCTGTAACTCGGATCTGAAGGCTGTGTGTTTCTGTTTCATACATTATTCCTTACACAACTTAGATTAAGGGATGGCACTCTGCTGCAACATGAGTTTCTGTGCCAAATTAAAGGTTCATAAGCTTACTCGGTCTATTATCAAAGGAAGTTGATGGTGGGTTAACTGAGTACTATTGACTCACATTTTTGTCTATCATATATTACCGATTTGTTCTTTTGCGGCATTATGACTGTGTTTGTTTTTGCTGGCACCTTAATGTATATATTACTCTGTTGTGCCGTTTGTCCCTGTGGCGATCAGACATCATGGCCCATTTGATATTACTGTCCAGCGATGGTTGTATTGCTATTATCATGTAGACATTGTACTACACTTCTGTACTGCGCATGCTCTATACATAGCCAGACGGCTTCGACCCAGCGCATGCGCGTCTTGTTGCCGCTTTTGCGCATACGCACCAGTTTCCTCCTTACGAGTACCTCACACCGGTTTTCACTTGGCATGAACTATTTGAATATATAAACGCGACCACACACAGGGCACTCACCTCCGGTCACAAGCTCATTTCATGCCTGGAGTACCGACGGATAGGTGAGTGAACCTGTAGTATTTAGTTTTCTTTACTGATGATTACTAACGATGCGTTTCTGGTTCGGACTGTCTGGGTTTAGCTCACATCTTGTAACAAGGATAACACGATGTTGGGTTGGTTAAATCTTTTCAATTTTTACCAATGGCTATACGCGTTGGTTATGTTTAGATTTTGGCAGACTGTCCAATGATTTCGGGCTATGGATTTTCTAAAGAGAATGCATGTTCACGATTTGGTGAGATGTAGGGTTAATGTCATAATAGCTTTGACGTTATTATTACGATATTCATGTTGCCACTTAATATACCTCTGCCAGTTGAATATCCTCATTCTATATTGAATCGTTTGACCTGTTTTGAGTAGTTATGTGTCTCTAAACTTCCGTTTAGGGACTTC
Source organism: Triturus cristatus (assembly GCF_964204655.1). Classification (NCBI taxonomy): domain Eukaryota; kingdom Metazoa; phylum Chordata; class Amphibia; order Caudata; family Salamandridae; genus Triturus; species Triturus cristatus. The sequence goes on from NC_140593.1 coordinate 460,632,987, forward strand.
ACTGAGATACCCCCTTGTTTTGTTAAATGGTCATCATGTCTGATCATTGAGTTTCATTGGCACCAAACAGCCTTTGTCTTGCTATGTTGGACTCTCTCACTGTGGCTCCCCTTGCTTTATACTATGTGCTCATTTTTAGAAATACTATATTAGATCTGTAACTGAACTATTGTTTTCATTGGGATCTTTGTATAGGATGACCCAGTAATGGTTTGTACACCGTTTTTTTAGAGCGGTGCCCCCTCCTGAGCTGTCGCCAGGTTGAGGTGGGTTACTTACCCAGCCGTCTGCGGGTAAGCTCGATATATATATTTTTTACTGCACCTATCACCATATCTCTGACACTGCACAATAGCATCACAGATAAACTGTTTATTATTCTGTGTTTTGTTTATTTTCGCATTTGTAGGTAATGTTTCGTAGAAGAACAGACAGACTGATTTTGGTTCCTGTTCTCGTATGCTTTTATGTTCACATCACTAATATATTGATGCAGCAGCATTATTATAGGTCCTGAAGAAAGCTTTGCCCACGATTGGGCTGTAGGCTGAAACATGTCGACCACTTTTTCTCATTCCACCCAAGCGGTTTAAGTTTATACTGCTGGTGCACTGATCTTTTACGCTAGCAGAGAATGTACTAGAATAAAGCATGTGATGTACATTCTGTAGCCAATTTTAATTGCACTTTGTTCACATTCGTTTTTTGTTTTGCGCTGCGCTCTCTCTCATCACCATTGCTCAACATTTGTGGACCTAGTTATTTCCACCTACACTTGAAAACATCCCTGAGCTCCTTCCACGTAGAGTGGAAGTTGTAGCCCCCAAAGGAACTAGGATTTTCCTTTGGGAGGAGAATGCTGTAATGTTGGCGCAACGGACCAAACCATTGCCCGAGGGTCCGTGCGCGTGTGTTAGGATCACGCCCCCATAGCGTGGCCGGAGTTGGGTGAGCCCGACGTCCCCTCGGACGGCACGCACGTACATTAATAAAAAGCCCAGGGCTCTGGGCGTGGCAGGCATTGCACTGACCACCACCATCACACCTGTGTGCAGCAGTGGTTATTTCATAGGCCCGAGGCACGACATTACACTGGCGACGAGGTGGTCTCGCCACCCCATCGCGCGATATCGAATCCACGCTCTTGCCCAAGGAGCGGTTCGTGCCACCTGCTGTTGGTCCGGCCCCCGCGCTGCCTCTGGCCCCCTTGGCTGCCCTGCGAGGTCCCCCGCTGGCCTCACCTGTTTGCCTGTGCTCCCGGCGTCTTCCCCGGGCACCGAAGACTGCATCCTTCCCCTCCGGCTGCCTGCCTCGTCTGCGGAGCCTGCGCGCGTGGAACGCTGGGACCCGCCTGCCGGCTCTCACGCATCTCGCGTGCAACACGTGGCCCGGCCCTGCCGTTCCTCACGCATCTCGCGTGAGGCCCGTTTTGCTGTGAAGGACGTCCCTGGTCGACCCTACACCCCCCCCGACGACCCCTGGCCCTCAACTCGACCTGCCTGCCTGCGGACGACGCCGGGGTGAGCGGTGTGCCCTAGCAGTGAGTCGGTGACGCCCCCGGCTGCCGCCTTCGGCGAACATGGCCAACGTGCCCCCCCTGGAGCCCTTCGAAGTCACTGGCACCCCGACGTCTCAAGCCGCACGATGGAAGAAATGGGTAGAACGTTTGGAGAACTACTTCGTGGCGGCGGAAGTCGCGGTTGTGCGGAGGCGTGCCATGCTGTTACACCTGGGAGGTGAGGCGATCCATGACATTTCTAAAGACGTGGTGGAGGGTGGGCCGCCTATGACTTACGCCACGCTACGCGACGCCATCACAGCGTATTTTGAACCGTTCGCAAGCGCGGACTATGAACGATTCCTGCTCCGCCAGGCCCGCCAACTCCCAGAAGAGTCGGTGGACGTCTTCTACGCCAGGTTGAAAAAACTAGCCAGCACGTGCACGCTCCCCGATGCGGACGACGAGATCCGCGCACAGTTCATCCAAGGCTGCGCGTCGTCCAAACTCCGTGAAAGGGTACTGGAGGCGGACAACATGCCCATGCGCGACATCCTCACGCTAGGGCGCTCGAAGGAACTGTCCAAGGCCAGAGCCGCGCACATGGAGCCGAAGCCGGCGGTCACGATCAAAACGGAACCGGTGTGCGCCATCACAGCGGAGGTAGCCGACACTGGCACGAAGCATCCCCAGCGGAGAAGCCCGAGACCTGTCCAGCCGTCTCCCAGCCGAGCCTCTGTGTGGTGTGGAGGAGCGACACCACACAAAGGAGCGTGCCCGGCCCAAGGCAAAATCTGCAGCGCATGTGGCAAAGCTAACCATTTTGCGAGTGTATGCCTGTCCACGTCAAGAAAGAAACAAGGAGGCCCGCCTAGGAGGGTGAGACAGCTGGCACCCCTACCCAGCACCTCCACTAACAGCGACATGGATGACGACGACGAGGCGGATGTAGCCTCGGTGCATGTCGTGCGGATGCTCAACACCCTGACAGCGACGCCGTCAGCCGGACCCATGTGCACAATCACGGTACAGGACCAGGCCGTAACTGCTCTGATCGACACCGGTGCCTCCATCAACCTGATGGCGGCCAGCGTGTACTGGACGCTGAGGAGCGCACCACCACTCCATCCAACGAGGGTGCAAGTGTACGCCTACGGCACCCATCGCCCCCTACGCCTGTGCGGGGCTTTCAGGACAGACCTATCCCACGACACCACTCGGCTGCCAACCAAAATATACGTGTCGCAGGAAGGAACGGGATTCCTGGTGAGGTGCCGAACAGCCCAAGAACTGGGCCTGATCCACTTTGCACTCACCGTCCAAACCAGCAACCTAGACCATCTGGTGCAGGAGCATGCGGCCCTGTTTGACGGAATCGGGTGCCTCAAAGGACCCGCCATACACCTCCACATCGACAGGACAGTCGCCCCGGTAGCCCTCCGGCACCGACGCATCGCGTTCCACCTACGACCCAAAGTGGAAGCAGAACTACGGACACTTGAGCAAGCAGGAATTATCGAACGGGTGAGCGGACCCACCCCATGGGTGTCACCCATCGTGGTGGCGAAAAAGACGAAACAGCCGGATGCAGTGCGGATCTGCGTGGACATGCGCATCCCCAACCTGGCCATCAGGCGCGAGCGCCACCTGACGCCGACCATCGACGACATCGTTGGAGAGCTATCGGGCTCAAAATGGTTCTCCAAAATGGACCTGAGATCAGGATATCACCAGATCCCCTTGCACCCCGATTCCCGCCCAATCACCACCTTCTCCACGCACGCCGGCCTCTGGCGCTACACCCGGCTCAATTTTGGGATATCGAGCGCAGCGGAGGTGTTCCAGAACATTATCCAGAATGTCCTGCAAGGGCTGGACGGCGTCTTAAACGTCAGCGACGACATTCTCGTCCACGCCCCAACTCTGGATGAACATATCCGACGCCTCCGAGCAGTATTCTCCCGGCTGCAGGAACGAGGCCTAACCCTCCACAGAGACAAATGTGATTTTCTGCGTAAAGACATTAGCTTCTTCGGGTACCGATTCTCCGACCAAGGGATAGGCCCGGATCCGGATAAGGTCAAGGACATCCACACGGCCCCCGCGCCTACCTCCGTGACAGCTGTCCGCAGTTTCCTTGGAATGGTCACGTACTGCGGGAGGTTCATCCGAGACCTGTCTGACCTCACTGGGCCCCTCCGCGACCTCACCAAAGCCTCCGCCACCTGGGAGTGGGGCCCAGCACAGCAAGAGTCATTCCAGAGAACCAAAGAGGCGCTCTCAGCTGACACCACCCTAGCGTACTTCGACCCCCGGCTCGAGTCGCAACTCATAGTAGACGCCAGCCCGACAGGCCTAGGAGCCGTGCTAGCCCAGCAGCAGAGGTGTGGAGAGTGGGCCCCCATCGCGTACGCAAGCAGAACCCTCACGCCGACGGAGCAGCGGTACTCGCAGATCGAGAAGGAGGCCATTGCGATCCTGTGGGGGTGCCGCCACTTCCACATTTACCTGTATGGACACCCGTTTGTGGTGATCACTGATCACAAACCCCTAGTCCCGCTGTTCCAAGGCTCGTCATCACGCCCTCCCCCGCGGATAGAGAAATGGGTCCTCCAGCTCCAAGAATTCCAATTCACTGTAGAGTACCGACCAGGCGCCCGAAATCCAGCAGACTTCCTGTCCAGGCACGCCCGCCCGGCCACGGACGTGGAAGCCACGGAGGCGGCCGCCACCGAGGAGTATGTCCGGATGATCGTGGAAAGGTCCTGACCTCTGCCGATGTCCCTAGAGGAGGTAGCGCTGGCTACCAAAGAGGACGACTGTCTTCAGATGGCCATCCGAGCGGTCGCGCCAGGAAACTGGAAGCCGCTCCAAAGCCCGTCGTCCTTTCGCACGCCCGAGGCTCAAGCATCACTGAAGGCGCTCTACCTCGTCAGGAACGAATTGTCGGTGTCCCCTGAAGGCTGTCTCCTGAGAGGCCCCCGCCTGGTACTGCCCAGCAGCCTCACTCAACGAGCCGCCCTCCTGGCACATGGCGCTCACCAAGGCATCGTCAAGTCGAAGAATCGCCTCAGGTGCAAGCTCTGGTTCCCGGGACTTGACAAGTTGGTAGAAGATACGGTCCAGCGGTGCCCAGTGTGTTTGGCGACCAGCCGACCCGACCCCCCAGCACCCGTAATCACTGATGACGGCCCGACCTCCCCGTGGGTACGAGCCAGTGCCGACTTTGGCAGCTTACCTGGAGGGCGATACATGCTAGTAGTGGTAGATGATTACTCGCGGTACCCCGAGGTGGAGATCGTTCCCTCAACAGCCGCAGCGGACGTGATCCCCAAGCTGGAGAAGGTCATGGCCACCCATGGACTCCTAAGTGAGCTGCGCACGGACAACGGTCCACCGTTCAACGGCACAGAGCTGGCTGAGTACCTGCAATCCGCATCAAACACCGACGCATAACCCCGAGGTGGCCGCAAGCAAATGGAGAGGTTGAGAGACTGATGAGGACTCTAAATAAAACTATTCAGATTGCCCTAGCAGATGGCCTCAACGTAGAGCTAGCCCTCTACCAATTCCTGCGCGAGTACCGGCTGACGCCCCACTGCACCACCGGGGTCCCCCCGAGCAACCTGTGTCTAGGCTGAGCGATCCGGGACACTATCCCGCACCACCCTGTGTGGGAGTCGTCACCAGACCCACCCAATCGCTCCACAGAAAGTCGACTAAAAACGAACCAAGGAGCCTCCCGGAGGAGGATAGCAGCGGACAGTACGATCCAAATCGGCGACTGGGTGCTAGTGAAAGACCGACACCCCGGGGGGAAATTCCGCCTGCCCTTCGAGCTGGCCCCATGGACTGTCACCAATGTACAAGGGACCCTGGTCACAGCCGTCAGAGGCGGTGAAGAAGTAACTAGAAACGTGTCGTTCTTCAAGAGGGTCCCGCGCGAAGTGGAGGAAGACCTTCCGGAGTTTGAAGACTACTACCCAACGCCGTCTCCCGGCCCTCGGAACCCCCCAGGAGCAGATGAGCCACGGGGGGCGGAGAGCGCCGGAACGGATTCTTCTACGCCAACTGGGAGAGAGGAGGTGCCACAAGGGGCGCCGAGCCGCCCGGACCCGGTGGAAGCGGACAGCTCAGAGGACATGTTTCTCACCCCACCGGATGGGCGCAGCCAGAGCAAGTACCATCTACGCCCGTGCCCGCGACCATCCCAGAGGTACAGAGACTTTGTGGCTCGCTGTCAACTGTTGGAGTGAGGGAAGGCTGCCCCTCCAACAAAACAACCAAGTAAGACTGTTCCTTTGTATTCCATGAGACTTTTAGAGCGTGTTAAACTGTTGGGTCTCGCTAGGCGACATGTTTCGTTTAGTATCAGTTCTGGGTAAAGGAGGAATGTAATGTTGGCGCAACGGACCAAACCATTGCCCGAGGGTCCGTGCGCGTGTGTTAGGATCACGCCCCCATAGCGTGGCCGGAGTTGGGTGAGCCCGACGTCCCCTCGGACGGCACGCACGTGCATTAATAAAAAGCCCAGGGCTCTGGGCGTGGCGGGCATTGCACTGACCACCACCATCACACCTGTGTGCAGCAGTGGTTATTTCATAGGCCCGAGGCACGACATTACAAATCCCAAATGATGAAGCATGTCACCTCTGGTGAGTGAGGGATTTCGTCCTTTAAAGGGATATGCCCACAGTTTTTTACTGTAAGGCATAGTCATTGGTCTGGTGTGGTGTAGTTGATCAAACCACAGTAGTGCTGAAGCACACTTTCTAAAAAAAATTTTTATATAGACCCCAAGATTTCGTGCTGTTTTTTGATACTTTTTATGGGGAATAAATCTTGTTGTGGTCTGAAAAATTCCCTACGACCCCCCTGTTTTAAACTGTTGTGGTTTTTTGGTTTCAGGAGAGTATATGCACAGGAATTCTGCCTGATTTTCCTCCAGCGTGTGTCAAGACCAGGAAGAAGAGCAGGAATCCAAGACTAACCCCACAACCCAGTGCAGTAAGTCCTTTTACTTAATTCTGGCTGAGATTCAGTCCCTCGTTTCAGAGGAGGAAGCCTCCGCATGCCCATCAAGGGAGCAGACCTCCCCCAAACTTACCTCTGCATCCTGCATCCAATGTCTTGGAGACAGACAAAACAAATAGGAGGTTTCTGGGTAAGCTACCCTCATGGAGCACCCTGGAGGGTGGGTAAGCTACCTAAGAATTGTCCTCCTTTTTGTCTGTCTGGGAGGAGGAACCACGAGGACAAGGGACATTGAGGTAATGAAAATTACTGGTAGGTAACCTGGCAATCTCCCCAGTCCCTTAAAAAACAAGCATTGGCAAGCCAAATTGTTCTCGTCTATGTGAGATCTGTTGGCTTTGTCAATTTGTTTCAGCCATGCTGCGCAGCAGTGCAGACACTGTGCAACATGGCTGAAAGTAGACGAAATAAAAGAGCTATGATGCAGTCAATGCTGGATGCGCCATAGTGTTTTTTGTTTTTTACTTTATGTCCAACCTGAATGGAAGAGTGGGAGTGAGGAGGAAGAAGGATATGGCACTACGACCAGGACTGGGGAACTAGTTTAGAGTCTTATTGCTGCCTCAATATCCTGTGATTCTGGGCAAAACATTAAAATACACTGCCTCACCAAAAAAATGTATGTGATCTTGTGTAATGTAACTGGTGCTCATGTAAAGTGCTGCAATACCTTCTGGTTGGGTCAATTTTGCACTATTTAAAAATGCAAAATAAAAAAAACATAAACAGTATCTTAGTCGCAGCTGACAGGCACTAATAAAGTTACATCAGTCTGTACTTGGTCCATGCTCCACACAAAGATAAGGAAGTGGCACAGGAAGTGAGGCCTCACATGCACTGCCAAATTAGAAGGCAGCAAAGAAGAGTGATAACTAATGGGCGGGCTAAAAGCCCCTTTTTAGAGGTTTTTTTCCCAAAGATATAACCAAGCATCGCCAAGCGACAACGCATGCACGCTGCCTGCAGCAAAACCTATAAATTAAGGTGACCTTCTGTAATTTAACTAGTGCTCATTAAAAGCGCTCCCTATACTTTTGGGTTGAGTTTGCGCTATATAAAACAGAAAAAAAAAAAAATGATATTACATAACCGGAAATTGTGCCATACAGCCCTTGGGCACAGTTACACCAAAAAGTATTAGGGCAGCAGTCTTGTGTCTGAAGTGGCTCCCCCAATTAAATTAAGTCATGAATAATGTGGAATAGATGCCTAGTCTGATACTGACTTGGAGAGTGAAACTGAAAGACTGTGCCTCAGCTTTTTTTCTGTTTGTTTCCCTTTCAACTCCACTGCTGATGGATGATGCTTAAAGCAGATACTGGCTACTGCCTGACCCTGGACTGCTCTTGTTGCCCACCATTCATACTTAGACCGTAGCTGAGAGATATAGGCAAAACGACCTTTTTTCTGGGATTTTCAGGTTAGTTCCCAGAAACTCTCAAGGTTGACTTTCTGCTTCCCCGTTTAAACCGGAGGTCCCACTGACACAAAGGTAGGAATCTCCTTAAAATGTGTCCTTTCTGGTGTTGTCTTTGTGTTATGTTCAAAGAGTTGAGCAGCCTGTACAGCACAATATTCATTGTGCAAATCCCTGTCCTAGCTGTGGCCTTCCAGGAGCGAGAGGATTGTGAACTACTATTTGAAGTAATAGAAAAGCAATTGCAGACGCCATTAGACTTTGGTTCTGATGGCCTTCACCCAGCTATGTGTTCTATGATCATAGCTGCAGCAGCGTGGTGACAGTGCTGCATGCATGCAAAGTAGATGCATCCCACTGGCTTGGCCTGATGAGACCTGCTTTTCTGATTCCTGCGGCTTCATGGAGGTGATCGTTTCACGGTGAGGCTTGTTCTCTCCTAGTGACCCAAATAACTCTTTTTCCATCAAACACTAGTGCCAGATTGGTGCTCCACAATAAAATCCAATAATAAGATATTGCTTAACACAGCGCCCCCCCTGAGGTCAGCGCCCCCTCCACAGGTCTGCACCCAGTGCAGCTGCACCGGTCGCACTGCCCTAAAGCTGACCCTGTGGGGGATTACTTGAAATCCATCGATCCGGAAGATGCTTACTAGCGAGTCCCTGTGGCTGCCCCTCATCTGTGCTTACAGTGCTTTCTAGTACCCCTGGGGCAGTAACAACTGAAAATGCTGTCCTGTGGGTTGAAGTTGACCTGAAGGTATTAACGAGGGTGCTGCCTCGGTTAGTGGGCCTTCTGGACACCAGGAACATCACGCCTCACCCTATTCCCTGTCAGGTCAACCACTAACTCAATAGCCATGATCATCAGTTGCTATCTCCTTCCAATGGCAAGAGTTACTCTGAATCACTTACCCACATTAAAGGTAAATATTTCAGTGTACTGATTCCAGGGCTTCCTACCACATGGCTCCAGGAGAATACCCTTATAATGGCACAACTCACTCAAACTTCTTTTGTGTTTCTGTGGGCACCCTCTGGCGAAGAAAAGGGGCCTTTTGAGATTCGTGCAGCGATCCAGTCCGTATTTCCAGCCCTGCATCGATGAAAGTCTTTGGTCCTACCAACATTTGGCAATGTCTCTCCTAGCAACTAAAACGTTAAGCAAAATAGTGCCATTTTGTATCTATTGCTATTGAAATCTACAATAATATGCAAAGAAGGCATTTCGGGGTGTGGGAAGGTGAGGGATGGGGTATTAACACGCCCAATACCCCACCCAATGAGTAGAGCACCCCCCCCGAAAGTGGCAATCACCTCACAACTCTAGACCATGTGAATAAGGTCCCCATTTTGCATTAAACATCCCTAGCAGAGCGGCAGGTCCACCACTCCCATTCTCCAACGTCCATCTTGCATCAAATAAGCACAATGCAGATGTTTCAGTACAATGAGTCTAAATTATGACTCTGTAACCGGTTCCAGAGGTGGAGCCTGCACCTCTTCCAGAAGTCAATGGTGAGAGGACCAAAATCCTGCTCCCATGTTTCTCTTGCAGTCTTGTACTTTTTAAATCAAAACCTTGGCCTTCACCACACATAAGTCTGGAAGCTCGACTACGCCCATTAAATAGGACATGCATGCTTGCTGGAGTTGTAAATATCAAAAGAATCGACTTAGATGGAGGTAATATTCCTCCTGCAAGTCTGTGAATGATTTTGTCACTGTACCAGTCATAATGTCAACCATCCTAGAAATGCTGATGGTGTCCCATTGTTTGAAACCCTGCAGTTCCGTCCCCTGGCAGAGCCTCCTCCCTGTCCACAGTGGAGTTTACTTTGCCCCTATTTGTGTTCAGATTTGGAACACTATTATGGTGGCCAGTGGAAGAGGCAGCTGGGTCGACTTTCTAAGGTTTGGACCCCTTGCATTGCCCACTTTTCAGATGTAAAAGCCAGGTCTCCCAGTGTGTCGTAACACCACTCATTTAGGATTACTAAATTAACTGCTCTATAATACGAAGCAATATCAGCCATCACTATACCCCGTCAAAAGTGGATATAAAACATTTTTTCAGGGTGATTCTAGTTATACTGTGATCCCATAGGAAACCCCTCAGAATTTAGGTAATCCTCATGGAAAATGGCAAAACCACCATCTTAAATATCGTGGAGCACCCCAACAGCAATGATGGAAGAACAGACAAAGATTTAACATCTGCAAGTAGCCTGCCTATCCACAGTTGAATATTTCTGTCTAAGGCTTTTTGGCTGTCCTATGTTACATAGGCACCTAGATATTTCAACCCCTTTGTGATCACCAGTGGTCCCTGCCTAATGGGGAGTCACCAATTGGGAAAATGGATGACTTAGCTCTATTTATGAGGAGTCCTGAGAACCTTCCAAAATATTGTAGGATTTGAAAATCTCTTGGACCAGACTGCTCTGGATCATTCAGAAATATGAGAACATCATCAGTATACACTGCTACTCTATCTGCTATACCCAGCTCCTACGTCACATCATCTCACTTAGGCATACACACTAACCCATTTAGCAAGTGGTTCAGTCGCTATAGCAAAGAGTACAGGGGACAGTGAGTAGCCACTCTGAACATCTCAGCATTGGGCTCTAGCAAGAAATGAAGTCGGAAGACCCCTAAATGATATGTGAAATTACCCTTCAGTGTGTTGGGGGACCTCTAATCATCTGTTTACCCCAAGGCAAACGAACTTGGTGAGAATGGGCAGACCCCAATGTATTTATCCTGTCCCCCGATCTATACCTGATCAAGTCAGTCACCCCATTCAGTTCACCTACTAGTATGCACGGCTCCAGGAGAAGCTGTCCAACAGGCTTGAGGAAGCCCATCTTAAGGGGAGAGGGCGCATATAGGGGTCATAAACACACAAATCAAAGACAGTGGCTCATCCTCCATTAGCCCCGCTTTCGCTACATATCTACCTAATATATCATGCCAAACTTGTGTGGCCTTGAAGGGTATATGTTTGCAAATCAAGATTGTTCTGCCCCTAGACAACCTGGAGAAGCCAGAATGGAATAGCTTGCAAACACCCACAGGCCAAAACGTGGCACCTATTACATGTCAGAGTTAAGACGCCTAGCCGCCTTCAAGAGCGTTCCTCTTCTAATTCGGACTAATGGCCCATTTCTGTTCCAGGTAAAAATGTGCATCTGGCCCTGTTCCATCAATAAGTCATGATCAGCCTTTGGGAAAAGAATAAAAGTAGATCTCAAATTGATGCTTAGTGTATAATGAAACCCATCTAACCATCAACTGCCATGAAACAGATAATTTTAACAATGCCTCACCTCGGCCCAAACCCTGTGACCGTTCCCCCTTGCCTATACTTCGAAAACATGAAGCATCTGTTGTGTAATATACTCAGGACCAGTGCCAACAAGACATCAAAACAACAACTTTGTCCCCTCATACCAATATCTCATCCCATACCCAAACTTTAAACTTAGATACCTAGATAAAAACCTCCCCCCCATAAAGTGGCACGGATTGGCACTCTAGGGAGAGAATCACACACCCCTCTTGTCCCTCTGTTGCCCAGTTCTATGGCCTGAATATCACATCATCATATTCTGGGTATGCCCTCAAATGTCATTAGATATCTTTCGTAGTTGTAGGCCATGGGAACTACTAGGAGACCTCAGGATGATGATGTGTTGAAGGGTTATCTAGGACTGGGGTGGAGCCCTCCTTGTGTGGAACAGGATAACACTCTCACATGAATACACACAACATACAATTGGGTCAAGTGAGTGCATAGAAGCTGAACTTTGCGTGAGTGAGCTAGTAGACCTTCACTCCAGTGACACAGATAAAAAGTCCTGGTTACACCTATGAATCTATAAATTTATCATACACTGCCACCACCATTCTGTTGGCCAAGCTCATGACAGGGACTGTCTGGCGATGAGGGTATTCTTGATGTGCCCTTCCATGTCACAGGACAGGTCCAGGACCTCACTCATGTCAAGGAAGAGGCCTAGGCCTCCGTGCATATGCTAGACTAGTGTGACAACATGGCCAAAACCAAAAAGTAGGAAACCATATATTAGCAGTTGGGCATGCAGGGGAACACAACTTTCCACCATACCCGAGACATTTCTGTCCCAACAAGTATCATCTGTTATATGAAGTGGATATCTGCCTTCTCCCACTAGTGGCCCTGACTACCCATGCCCGCAAGAAGGAGAGGGCAACTTTGGGTAGTTCTTCAGCCCTGGGACAGTAGTTTTCTATGGATGCTTGGGGGTCTTCACATTTGAGGGAGTTGCAAGCCAATTGAATGTCAATACAGGTTTTTGCTCTACATCTTTAGAGTCAGGTACATCTGACTAGGACAGCCAAACTTGGTCATAAAATGTCACATCTAGTGTCAGGGGTAACTGGCTTAAAGATTGTGTTGCTTGTGGCACCTTACATTCTCTGAGAGGTGAACATTCAAGCTGATACGGTAAGCCCTGTGTTCTCATTTTCCATGGAGTTCTCTAGCTGGAACTTTTGGTTTTTATAGGTTCGTTCTTGGCTGTACCTATCTGCTTCCCTCAGAATGTTCTTCTTCTGGCATTTTGCTACAGAGGGAGACCCAATGGTTCCTCCTCAAGGGTCCTTTGCTTGCCTTCTTTCTGTTTCCACTTCTACTCAAGAGTTCTTCATAAGATATGTCTAGAACATGTTGCTTTCATAGATATTGCCCCATCCTGGTCTAGACTAGGCTTGGCTTCCTCCGCTTCATCTCATGACTGTGGGACAAGAGTGGCCTTACATACATAGATTGTTGCCCATGTGGCTTGTTTTTTGTTACTCTGCTTTCTTTATTTTGTTTCTTTCTTTTGATTCCTGCTATTGTTTGTTGGCCTAAAATACAGCTTAGTTTGCACTCCCACAGTTTCCTTGCAACATCCCAAGTGATAGAACTATGACAGGGAAGAGGGTTGACGGGTGACAGCCAGATTACTTACCTACAATCTTCATCACTGAAACTACCCTTGGAATGGAGAGATCTCCTGAGTCTGTTTACACATTTTCTTTAGGGAAATAATCATTGCACTAACATAATAACATGATGCATAATATAATATAATGACAGAAGTTTGTTTCATCAGCAATTTAATCATTTAAGGCTCACTCTCATGTCCATTGTTGCCACAGGATGAGCCACACTGCCAGTGTTGCCACAATTGAGTCCAGGAGGGCCTCGCCCCGGGAACACTAGATGTACTGGGTGTTCTGAAAGGAATACTGGGATGACAATCTCAGATTGCCTATGCTTTGAATGCAGCTTTGACTGCTGATTCCTAACAGATTGAACATCCTTGTCTGCATAGGGTTGCACTTGTTAAGTCTTGAAATAATTGCATTGTGAGTCTCTAGTGGATAGGTTGTCCTCTGCCCAAGTGAGGGCCATAAGCTATTTTTCTTCAAAGAAGTGGACTTTTTGTGAGTATTTCTGGCAGAAGCTCCCCTTCAGTCCACCTGATCCAATTCAGTGCTTCTGATCCAGGCTCACAAGTGGGTCCTCAGGTCTGTCCATAAAGAGGTGAAGGAGGTAATGGATATAGCTCAAAATATCTTGACCTTCTTTCCCCACTCGGTAAGACCCTTACGTGAATATTATTTCACCTTGATTTGTTTTTTATATCTTCCTTAAAGGTGATGTTATTCTCCACCAGTTCATGTATCTTCACTGGAATCCCTGCACTTCACCCTACAAATGTTACATCTGCATAGGAGACTCACCAGGGACAGCTATTATTTATGGGAAACACATCCACGGAGGAGGGAGAGTGTCTCTGGTCGTAGTGCTCAATGCAAGATGTGACGTGTTCTCTTGCCCTGCTTGGTCAATTATAGCATTTTTGTGATCAGTTAGAAGGCTGCTCCGCTGGCTTTGTAGTGTGCCAGCCTGGAAGGCAACAGGCAGAGTGTGGGGCCGTTGAAAAGAAGAAGGATGTCAAAGAAGGGATTCTTCATCTCATGTCTTGAAGACACCATTACCCCGAGGGAAGCTTGGTTAGCCCCAACTCTACTCTTATTCCAAGATGGTCACCTTCCCAGTGTTTGTTATCTGAATATACAACACAAGATGGTGCAATCCCATTTTCATGTGGAATCAATCCTGTCTGGACCATTTATGAGATTTTGCTTTGCGATAAATGTGTGACAGCACACTTGTTCCTCTATTTTTTGTCACAATCATCACCGACTTTGAAGCCTTTTTGTCCCTTATTTTCACTCTATTTTTCTGTAGCGTGATGCCTTAATGGGTACTCTAATCGAGAAGAGTTTATTATAGGCTCCATTTCTTCCCTGGTTCAGGGTTCTTTTAATGCCTTGCTTATCAACCCTTCTACGAACACTTATCTACAATCACAAATCACCACAATAGCCAAGGAGATTTCTTTACCTCTTCACTGGGACTTTCTTAAGAAGGTGCTTGACAACTTTCATGTTCATATTAAGTGGATAGATGCACCATGGATACTGGAACGAGTCACATTTCCTTATCATGCTCCTACAGTGCAAATGCGCTGAAAGCTACTTTCAATACTGTATGTCAGGAATAGGACCAGCTGGAAAAATAAATAGGCAACTGTTTTTAATAGTTATTAAAAATCAAATTCAATGGTTAAGTCTGATTTTTAATACATTTTAAGCAAACGTAACTTTTAGAAAGTTACCATTTTCCTGCCTGAACTGTCAAAAGGCTAATTAACATACAACACTGCTAGCTCTCAGCCTGTGCTCTGACTTGAATAGGTAGGAATGGAGAGTGAAATACTTCCCAGGAGTAAACAATAGGCTGAGCTGAATGGGCAAAGATGACTTCTCTGAACTCTAAAGAATATGCAGGGTGGGGGCTGTGGGAATTCTTTTGACACTAAAGTGTTAAATCCTGCTTGACAGGTCTTTTTAACCACACGTAGCACTTGGGGCAAACCTAAAAGGGAGAGAACAAGATGCCAAAATAATTCTTATGTATCTACTGTCTTGTTGCCGGAGGACATTGCTTTTGTCCTACCAGACTTTTGTCTCTAGGTTCATTGTGAGTCGAATGCCAGCCTCAAACCGGATTTTAGTTTTAGATGTGGGCATACACTAGGAATACCAATAGTATTTGCCCCGCATATACCCTCAGCTCACAAAGCCTAAGTTTAGTGCTGTCAAAGACTTTCACCATCTTGAATTTACCCTGACACATGACATTTTAGGCCAGTTTGCAGTAAAGCAAACAGGAACAGCTGTAAAATTAGGTAAGTCAGGGCCTGGGAACTTTTTTCTCCATTGGACCAGGCATAAATGTCGCCTCTACAGGCACCCACATCAGAACACTTTCTGGACTTGAGAAAGATCAGAAGAGGACTGGTCTTGCTTTCTGTAACCAGACAGGAACCCTGAAGGATTGGACCTGCTCCCTTTTGTACCCAGGATAATAAAGTAGACTCCAAGGGTCAGTTGAGTAACTTCCTGTGTGGCTTCAGAGATATAACAAGCTGCAAGAGGCTTTTTCCTCAAAGTATAGAACTGACAAGTGGAAACTGGACCAGGTCTGGACCCTGGAGTTGGCTTCTGTCCGACACCCTTTGAATATTTAAGTGTCACACCCCAGGGGCCCTTTAGAAGTGTCCTCTTGTGGTTGGTTGACTGGGACTTAAAACACTTATTCAGAAGGTAAAATCTATGACCAGGATGAGCCAGGTCGGTGTTTCCGACCCACGGTCTAAAGCAGTCAGCCTAAAATCGAACCTAGGTCCCAGTCTGCCATGAACATTGATTACCATTGGCACGTTGTGCTTCTTAGTGCTATTTCTATTCAAACATATCTCTGGTTTCCCCTATTGTATTTTTATCATTTTTTTCTTTTTGTTAATTAAATTTCACTCTATATTTCTAATTCCTTTTGGGATTTTTATTGTTTTGCATTTTAATTTAATTACTGTTTTGGTACTGCATACATACTTTACACATTGCCCTATGTTAACCCTGTCTGCTCTGTGCCATAGCTACCAGGGGATGGAATGCAGTGTAATTTACTGACTGCAAAGGTTCACCCTGACAAGGGTTGTAATCAAGGTTTCCTCTAATTCTTTCACTTCTACTTGTGGGAATAAAGTACTCTGTGCACTTAAGATAAGGCTACGTGCGTTGAAGACAAGCAATAACTTTATTTGCAAGCACTGTCGTGTAGTTCCTATATAACCTATACAGGGTCTGCGCGTTTGGATAACCTAAACTGTGGGATTGGTGGCAGACTGATTCCGTGCACCCCCACCGGGTATGTTACCCTGTCTGTATCAGCTAGCTCACAGTGCCACTAGAATATCCTCTTTTCGGGGAGAGAATAGTTTTTGGCAACCTCAGAACATGGCAACCCTGATCCTCAGAATCGTGGAAACAATATACTACCTTTTGTTCAGTCACTCGTGCTCACTTAGTCAGTCTCAGAGATATACAGAATAAACATACTGGTCATTTTGTCAATAAGAATTTATTGACCAGTTGTTATTCCAGTGTAGAATAGATGAGCTGCAACAACTATTAGACAGTAGCAGAGATAAATGATTAGAAGTACTATGACAGTAAAAGGATGGCACAGTTCTACCATTTTGCAGCAATCATGAATATATACAAGTACATAAAATACATGGTAAAAAGTGTGTACTTCTATGATGCCTCCCTAACTAGATGTACTTAAATGTATCTAACATCTATGTAGGTTTTATGCCAAGAATCCCTCTAAGATCTAGTCAACACCATTACCTGAGAATGAGAGAATAAGGGACCCCGTCCTGATCTCGAGTTCGACACCCAGCGAGGGATGTTAGAACACTGCGAGCTGGAGCGTCTGCATGCAGGAACCTCAGCGCCTCTGGTCAGTGTGTCAGCCGGGAAGTCTTGGTCTCCTCTGTCCTTCTAACCAAGATGTGATGTATATATACCCATAGCTCTCCCCAGGTGTCCTACCTTGCTGTGTTACTGTGTCGGTCTAAAGGATGACTTCTGGCCTGAACTTTATACAGGGATATTATACAGGAGATGGCAGTCCTGCTGTGCTTCCAAGAAACCTCAGGCATAATGTATGAGATTCGAACTAGGGAAAAACCTGCTGTTGTGTTTCGATTTAGATGTCCGCACATAGGTTTTCCTAAATCATGTCCTTATATAGGCACAATTTGCATTGTCCTTATTTAGGCATAGAATCCCAGTCCTTATTTAGGCATTAGCCATGCTATCCAAATACAGGCATGGTCACCTACATCCGTCCATCCCAACGTCACAACGAGTTCTTAGAAACCAGACCCTTAAGCCATTGGGACTTTCCCTAGCTAGGATTATTGATTTCTCCAAGAACTCATCTATTATGCATGAACTACTATTCCTTAGGAGTTCATTCATGACGTCTTCCTCTGCCTGACTTTACGTCAATGCTAACATTCCTAAGCACCTTCCAGGTATAAATATACCTTCCCTTACCATGGCAAACCACGGCTCAGCTGCACAGCTCGATAAAGCTCGCCACGGCAAGTTCGGAAGAATTCAAGTCCCCGCCTGACGCACTGACCAGACTCTGTCATCCCTGCTCGCACAGAATCCAGCTTCCAGTGTTCTGACTCCCTTTGCGGGGTGTTAGAGTTTGAGACCCGGAAAGAGATTCCCACCTCTCTCATTCTAAGGTATGGAGCTGACTAGAACCTAGAGGGACTCTTGACATACAAACTTGGCATATGCCATACTATAGCATACCATACTATAGAATACAGCACCTACTTCTTACCTTGTACTACACTTAGGTTAGGTACACTGGGGTAGAACGATTTAGAAGTATCAAATGAGTATCCACTTTTTAGCCTATGTTATTTATGTATGTGTATATGAATATATGTCATAGCTAGAAGACAATGCTGTTGCAGTATTATTTCTTCTTCCTGCTTACGCTGTACGTATTATATCTCGCATACTGTCTTGCGATTGTAACAGCTCATATCTCTTACATGAGAAACAAGACTGTTCAATAAATCCTTTTATTGAAACGCCCGTCTATATATTTCTGTGTAACTCTGAAGAAACTAAGCATGCACGATTGACTGAGTGAAACTGTTATCTGTTGTTTCCACGATTCTGTGACATGTTCTGATTCTAAGGGAAACACAGTTGTCATGTTTATGCGGTTGCCAGAAACGAATCCCTTCTTATTTATTCAAGGAGTTTCTAGTGGCCTCTGAGTTAGCTGGCACACAAAGTAATTAAGTTTAATGTACTCGATAGAGGTATACTGACCTCAGTCCTATGCCACAACTATAGTGTATATTATTCCAATGCGCAGAGCCTATAAGGGAAATAGGAACTACACTACATGGCGCCCAATGGGTTTGGTAAGGCACTAATTTAACGCTAGATACTGAAGTAACTCAGTCGTGCTTTTCTCAGAGACCCCTACTCACATACTACATAAGATGTCTGGAGTGGGTAGGGTTATTATCCGCCATAGCTGAGTAGGATGAAAATCCTATGTGTTATCTGTTTGGTTTGTTCAACGTTGAAGGATACAGCGTTCCAAAATATTGTGCACCTTATCTTTGTTTCCTTGAAACTTGTTCTACATTTTTAAAAAACAATGTCCCAAAACGGGGATACCGTGACCGGTGGAGCTGCGGCTGACCAAGTCGTAACAGCTTTTAATCTTACAGGTTTAAATGAAACCGATGAGGGTGTTATAAACATCCATCCAAATTTAAGGAGAGCCATCACTTTAAAACTTATAAAACACGGCCTAACACCAAGAGGTGGTAGAGCAATTTTTGTGATAGAGGCACATGGATAGTATTCCCAGAATCAAATCCAGTAACAAAAGTGCTTCACTTCTATAAAGAAGAAGATGAACCACCTGAGGAATATATTCCTTTTGAGGATGTTGAAATTCCACTCATATACCAGGAGCAAAATCCTCTGATTTAAAAGCGCCCTAAAACATTACAATCACATTACCAGGCTCGGTCCACTAGGTAGACTAGGAGCAACATGGCCGATTTTAGCCGGCTACACACCTCATCCTGACATCGAAGAGATGTCAGACGATGAATTACTCACTCAACTTAAAGAGTTAATAAAAATTTCCAGACAGTTTGTCCAATATGTCATGCGGACTTTCACAGTCCAACCACCATTAACCATTCCAAATTAAACCCCTCACCAGGGGAATACAATAAAAATTACTCCACAGACTGTACATGCAGTCATGGGTAAATTCCCACAAAACGTGAACAAATTCCATCCTGGATAGCTCAAAAAATTACTCAAATCGAAGCAGTATTTCCTCATACTAGCCCTTATGAGAAACACAGAATCCTAACAATCTGTTTACCAATGGGGATCACACCACATCTGGAAGACTGCACCACTTAGGGAACAGTCTTTGCTGCCATCTATACTAAAACACATGGCATTCCGTCTATTGCGGTAATACCTGATGTCCTGAAACAAATTCAAAACGAATACAGGGCAGAGCCTGCTCTGAATTTAGGTACGAAATTACTAAAAAAGTTTGACCAGGTCTCAACAATAATATTATCTAATAATAAAGGGGAGGCAGCATCAGTGGCGATCCGCCAACGCTTAAGGGAATTTGATGCAACAGAACATCAACAAGAACTACCCAGAATAATAGAAAAATCCTATGAAGAATTAGGCAGAGATAGTTTGGGTGGAAAACCAGTTAAACCACAACTGTCTGAAGGTCCTGAGAAGGACTCTATTAAACACAATCCTACATCTTCTAAAAAGAAGTGGGAAAATAACAAAACACATTCAAAAGAGAAACGTTCTCAATCCTGAGGTAGGTCTCCTCAAAAGGAGCCCTCTGAAAGGAGGTATAACCTCAGGAATAGGGATAATTTGAGAAAACCTGACAGGTATCAAGATACTGATACACGTTCCTCTCGTACCTTTCAGATATCGTCACAGACATCCGAAAAAGAGGACGGTCAGATCACAAAGAAGAATGCGTTTAGACCAAAGACGATCAACACATTCAGAAAAACAAACCAAAACCTCAATTTACTAAGAAGAAGGTAGCAGGTCTGAAGATCAGACATGCCGAAAATTCGGAGAACACAACTCAAGAACGGAGAATGGGCTCAGACAATGCTGGACAGTGCAGCAGAAGGAACAATAGCTTACCAGAACCTGAAGGAACTTCTGGAGATAGTGGACTTCAATGAGTACATCACAGATGAGACTCTAGACACCAGGGTTAGTACTCCACAAACGTTATATGAAATAACACTCCGGATGGAGGGAGACATACCAAGAAAAGTGAGAGCACTCTTTTGGGAGAAACTTTCAAGGGATTATGATATACTTCTAGCAGAACAGGACTGGCCACCAGAATTTGTCAGGGAGTGCCCATATGGCGAAGACATCATTATGCCAGCCTTCTCCAACCATGTTCCAATACACCTAAAATATACATACACCAGGAAATGGGCAGTTGCCCAGGCCCCAGCATTATACAAAAATCATGTAGGATGGGATGAGGACTCACCTCACCACAAGATACAGTTAAAAAATCAACCTACTGCACAAAGGCAGTACCCAATTAAGCAAGTAGCTAAAAAACAGGTCAGGGAGATCTTAGATCAACTTGAATACCAAGGAGTGATTGAAACATGCACCTCATCAATGAACAATCCTTTGTTTCCAGTCTGCAAACCAGATAATACATATCGTCTAGTTTTGGATTACAGACACCTGAACACTTGTTCTAAGACATTTGCAGTGCAAAATGCACACAGTACAGCATTAATGAATAACATTGTGCGTAAAAAATATAAAACCACATTAGACATTTCAAATGGTTTCTTTTGTCAAAACATAGCATCTGAAAGTAGTTACTTGACAGCTTTCTCAATAATGGGGACCCAGCGTCACTTTTGTTGACTCCCTCAAGGGTTCAAGAACAGCCCGGGGTTATTCTCAGCCAAAGTAACAGAGTTACTACAAATTTATGATGACGAGGCATTGTCATATGTCGATGATATCTATCTGACAGACGATGACCTGGATAGGCACTTGAACAGGGTGAATACCATTATTCTGGGCTTCGCCTCTGAGGGCTATAAATTCAACTTTAAAAAATCCTGAATTGCCCACCTCAATGTACTTTTCCTAAGATATGAACTTTCAAGTGAAGGCAAAAGCCTGGCAGCTAACTTTTTAGAAAAATGTGCTCTGCGCTCCAACCTCCAAAAACGCCGAAAAACTTACAGTCAATTCTAGGTTTCCTGAATTTTGGAAGAACTTACATTCTAAATTACGCAGAAAGGGTTAAACCTCTCTAAGAATTAATCAAACCTGATTTTAAAATCAAAAATTGGACACAGGAACACACAGATATCCTGCGTTCACTTCAAGCTGACATGATAGCAACAAATCACTTACAAACACACGTAAATAAACGCAATTTAGTGATCCGAATAATTTCGGGTCAATGCGGATTCACCTACTTAACTTTTAATGAAGGTAAAAAAATACCAATTGCACACAAATCACATTTGTATACACAAGCGGAAATGTGCCTCACTTCGACAGAAAAAATTCTGACAGCAGTTCAAACCACCATAGCAAAAGAAAGAGCTCTAGCTCAGGGGAAACGCAATTTTTGTCGTGACTCCGGTACAAGCCTTAGAGGCAGTTACAAAAGCGAGCATTCCAAATGCAAAAGCTTTACATCTAAGATGGATACAATGAGTTAATTCTCGTGCTGAAACAGATGTTGAAAATGTTTTTGATCCTTATTTAAAAACACAAGCATTCCTGCAATATGAACATGAATGTCCTCTGCCTATTGAGATTCTCCCTCTTGATCAGTACGAATTTATAATTTATACTGACGGATCAGCACAACCCGCTACGGAAAGTAAGCAAGCTTACAGTGCAGCGTGCGCAAACGTTAAAGGTCGCATGCGCGATGGTAAATTCCAACCAATGGTCACTAAAACACAGTCTCTAGGAGATTGTACAGCTCAGCGAGCTGAACTACAAGCATTCAAATTGGCACTTGAAAATACAGATCGCGAATTCCCCACACTTATAGTGTGCGATTCTTTTTACTGTGTTCAGTCATACAATGAATATTTACAGAATTGGCATCAAAATGGTTTCAAATATGCAAAAGGTGGCACAATCAAGCATAAAACGCTTTGGGAACAAGTAGTTCAGTTGCGAAACGGACTACATAACACGCACGTGATCCACACGCTGAGTCATCAACGTGATGGCGTTCATGTTGCAGGGAATTCATTGGCCGACGAAGCCGCGAAGGGGGCTGTGCATAAGGCTTCCGTAGCTGCGATCACTTGTTCAAAAACGAGAATAGACAGTGAGATATTATTGGCTGTCAATGCTTCAAGCAAAGGCAGCGGTGCAGCGTTACCTAAAAAATTTCCACTCGTATATAATTGATGCGAACAACGTTCCATTTGCTTGAATCCCTGGAGTGGGGGGGGTAGAGTAATTCCAAACATGGAACGTAGATTAGGGCTAATCCTAGCAGCACATGAAGGGAAAGCCTCTGCCCATGCAGGTGTTTCTGCCACAGTATTGTTATTAAAACAGAGATATTGGTGGCCTGGCATTAGGAAACAGACCAAGAACTATGTTTTGGAATGTGAAATATGCCAACAGATGAAAGTCTCTACAGTGAAACGTCCTGCACAGACACCCCTGTTAATTTCAGATAAACCATTAGCTTGTGTTTACCTGGATCACTGCGGTCTCTTGCAAAGGGATAGTAACTATAAATATATCATGGTCGCAGTGGATTCGTGTTCAAGGTTCCTATGGATGTGGCCTCAGCACTCGGCTGACGCTCGAACTGTTATAAAAGATTTGCGAGTCTTTACCGGCACATACGCAATTGGCACACTGCATTCTGACCAGGGCCCTGAGTTTAGCTCTTGAACTTACAAAGAAGCCATGGCCAGTTTGGGCATTGCATTGCATTGCGGTTGTCCTCTCCATTCCATCCTGAGGGAAATTCTGTTGGGGAAAGGAAAAACCAGGACATAAAGCAGTCTATAACAGCTAGGGTATTAGGTTTGGGTGATGGGTGGGTCAAACATCTTTATGGGGTCCAACGCTCATTAAACAATTTGCCAAGAAGTCCTCTGGGGGGGTCACTCCATATGAGGTCCTATTTGGGACAAGAATGTGGGTTCCAGATCTCGAATGTAAAGGCACAGTGGTGGAAAATAAACCATTTGATATCAAAGATTGTTTGGCTGTTTTACAGGACTTAAATGAACTTAGATCAAAACAAAGCAACCTGTTCCTGAAGCCAACCTCCACTGGGGAAAATCCAGCCGTCCCAGCAAGGCCTGTCTGGATCCCAAAGCTTGGGGATCTAGTCAGAGCGAAGATCGCGGACAAGAAGGAATTTGGGCCTTCTTACGGACAATCATCAATACGGAGCTTAGGGGGTAAATGGGCAGGTCGCCCACCACTCATTAACTTATTACAAAACAAGACCTGCACAAGAATGTATCAAGTGAAAAACTTTCATCAGTAGCCCTTACACATTCAAAACATATTTGTTTCAAATTATCATGAGGCGGCCAACCTTTATGCCGTCCAAAGATAGGGTCTGGTGTCACTCAAATTTAGAAAAACACCCTCTTCGTGTCTGTGTGAAGTGCCTCCCCCACTTTCCCTCTACCTGGAATGTGTAAGAAGGAAAGAAAAGACCATGTGCAAATGATATCTACTGAAAAAGGATGGCAGTGCCTCACGGAAGTAACACCATGGAGGATACGCAGACAGGTACTCGCCTGCTACCTCACGTTCTCATCATTAGCAACTGCCACCCAGAAAATAATATCAAAAACCTCTTGCAAATAAAAACACCATGTAGTGCTGTGTGTGAACACTGAGCTATGGTATGTGTATCCGAGCTCAAAATAATGTCAACCCATATAGGAGAAACGGGGTCTGATCAGAACCCTCGTCAATCCACATTAAAACAGAGCAAAACAACACTAGCTATCTAATATTTATTCCGTGCTGTGTGTTTGCTCACTTAAAAACCAACATGTTTCATTGCCTCAGAAAGCTTGCGGAAATTTCATCAGGGCTAGGGTCGACTGGCCACACTGCACCTCTTGTTTAGACCAATAAACTTTTTGTCTGCACCACGTGGTCGCTCGCCTTTTGCATACCTGTACCCTTCTAACAGGTGGGTATATGTTGTCTGAGAGTGTACTTGTCCACTCTATTCCTGGTCGCCCAAAGGCTGCGGGTATATAACTCTCGTCAGCCTGCAACTCCAGGTAACGTTCAGCCTCCTTCTTACGGACAACCAGTACCTGTCCTAGCCATCCACGGAACAAGAACAGTACTTCTGCCGCCCCTTGCTGGAAAAAAGGAGAAAAGATTTGTGTCAATCGACATCATCAAACCACACTATGTGGCCAATACTAAGCAGTAGGCCTTGTGGACTCCGACCAAGTAGCAGGCGCACTCCTCTAGCTACCATTCAAGAGGTTCAAACTGAAAGGAGTCAGCAGTAAGAAATGAAGGACTAAGCAACAATGCTATGGAACTCATTCATCTTGAAACCCAAATAACAGTTCGTCCTGATACACCTGTCTACACCAACGTAACGCATGATCAACTGGTGCCAGCGATTTCAACGAATCCTGATGCAATTTCAACCATTGACAGAACTGCCTCTGGCTATTTCATTAACTTTGATACGTTTTCTGAGGATCCAAGCGAACCGTAAACGATGCCAGCCAAAATAACTTTCAAAGAACGAGCACAAGACTTTTTTCATCTCCTGAAAAAGACTTATCTGGTTTCACCATGGATTGAACTATGGATTATTTCTGGAATACTTTTCGCTCTGCTTTGGCTAGCTTTAGTAATGACTCTGAGCATGCTGATAAATGGAAGATATATTCACTTGGACACAGAAAGTAAAAATGTGAACTTACTTTTGAAGCCACACAAATCATCCCATTGTGAAGCAAGAGACTTGTTAGCAGTGAACATCACAGCCGTTCCTATACAAGATGGTATAGTTTGGGACAAAACGGATTATGATATATTCTGCCCGTCGAAACCTTTGAAGATTCCACACTTATTTAAGATTTCATTAAGTGACTTTATTACCTCCAGTACCTATTCTGATGATTGGGACTTTGAGACTGTTAATAACATGATGTCTGATCTAGAAAGGTCTGCTGCATTCTCTAACCATGAATACTTAGAGGGTTCAACAGACTATGAACAGCTTTATTGTTACAACCACTATGGTCATCATTTCTTGCATAGATCTGCAACACCTAGAAAGGTATTTATGTTATGTTATGTTATGTTAAAATGCATTTTTATAGCGCTCGGCTACTCTAAAAGAGTGTCCCGGCGCTTTCCACAGGCAGCTACAGAGTATAACAACATAGCAAGAAGAACAAAACCCAAAAGAGAAAGAAAGAAGCCCACCTAAACAGAATGATTAAAAAGCCAAGTCTTCAAATTCTTCTTGAATTGAAGCAAGTTGGGAGTGCTGCGGAGTGCCAGTGGAAGCGAATTCCACAACTGGGAGGCCTTGAGGCTGAAAGAGCGTCCCCCAATGCGGGCCTTCCTCACGCGTGGGACCACAGCAGTGAAAAGGGATTCCGAACGCAGTGAGCGCGCAGGACGATAGAAAGCCAATCTTTTCTGCAGATATCCTGCGCCTGAGCCAAACAAAGCTTTGTGCACCAGCGTCAGGGATTTAAAAATAATCCGCTTCCGGATCGGCAGCCAATGAAGCGTCTGCAGCAGCCCAGAAGCCCGTGCTCGTCTATGCAGACCAAAGATCGCACGGGCTGCAGAGTTCTGTGCCACCTGCAAACGCTGGACCAAGTAGTCCGGAAGGCCTAGGAAAAGAGCATTGGCATAGTCTAGCCTAGATCCGATGAGCGCCTGCACCGTAATCCGTCTGTGCTCCGCAGACAATAGAGGAAGAAACTTGCGGAGCATTTTCAGGATGCCGAAACAGGTGCCGGACAGGCCAAGGACATGCGCTCTCAGAGAGAGCTTGTTATCAAGCTTCACACCAAGGTTCTTGGCAACCAAGGAGGATTGTGCCGGAGGACACATGGCGGCCGGCCACCACTGCCGCCACTCGGGATCGATGGCACAGCCGAAGAATAAAACCTCCGACTTGCTGGAGTTGGCCTTCAGGCTATTCCGCTGGAACCAGCCGAAGACCCTGTCCAGGCAGTCCCGAATTCTCTCCCCATCAAATGTCTGATCTTTTCCACATGTTTATGTATAACCAATGGGAACATTGTCCCACACTACCAAGGGGTAGCTCAAAAACTTTTGCAATGAAGTTTCCATATTTTTCAGGGTACAATACATCCAATCCGGAAATGTTTTACCTTAAAAATGTGAACAAAACAGGAACGAGAAATATGTTAACCAATACAAAACAGATGCATTCTGCAGCCTTTATTGCCCAACTGTCTAGACAGGGTTTCGACTTTTGGAAAGACACAATTGACACGAAATCTGTTTGGGGTACAAAAGATTGGCAAGTGCAGGGGATAGAAGCTTTGTTTAGAGCCTGCATCATCCCACAGCAAATAATGTTTTTGAATGACACTGTCCAACAAACATCTTGGCTTGGGTTAGCCAAGATCAAAGACATGAGCACACTGTCCATACCTACACCTGCAAGTAATAGCACTACACAGGGGAGGTCGACGTACATACAATTGTACAAAACAACAGCTCTGATCCTGAATGGGGAAAATGGTTGCTCTGGCCCACAGACACAAACATCTGTCAAGAAAGATTCCTGAACAGAATACAGGGTTTTACAATCAATAGGCCAGACCCACGTTATGTTCAAAGACAGCATCCAGGGGTAGTAACAACATACAGTGTGGGAAAATTATGCCTTCATTGGCTACAGGAATCTACACTAGAGGATGTGAAACAACACTTATCTTTACTTAAAGAAGGCGCAGACCTTCGGGATTTCTTGCTAGGTCCAAGAAAACCGCGTCAAAAACGTTTCATATATGCCGGCATAAATGCTGCTTATAATGAAATATGGAAGGTTACCCAAGCAGACGCCACAGAAAGAATACGAGAAATTGATCGTATTCATTTAGAGAAGTCTCTCGCTGTGGTCGACAATGGGTTAACGACTGTCATCCAGGATATATACACTGGGCAACATTGTATCCTCTGCTATAGACATTGTGGAACAAGATTTGGTCCTGCTGCGACAAGGCCAGTCTCAATTACGTGTTATTCTGTTATTAGGCTGGACACTACAAAACGTGCGTGCAGGCTATGTGCCTTGGCATTTCATCAACACATCGTCTCTGTTTTCAGAATACAATCTCACTGATAAACAGATCAAACTGGCACAAAGGGGAGCAAAGTATACTGTGCTGAGCATTGAAAATCTGGAAGAATTGCCATTTACAGTAGCAGAAAAACCAGCTACCGAATGGATCATTCATGGCAAAATAACTCTGCCTGTTACAACTTTCCATTTTCAGTATTGCCTCAAACAAATGCAAGCAGGCAAATATGAAAGGTTGGGTAAAGAATACATCAAGACATCCTGTTATTAACCTTACACACACAGATGTTGGAGTGGGGGCATGAAGTGTTTCTTAGCAGTACACACTGTGAAAATGCACTGAGCGGTTCACTCATATGTCGGGATATTAGTTTACACGCGGCCTGTACTGGTTCTACTGCAAATTTATCCTGCCACCTGCAAGGTTCACCAGCCGCTGTGATTAATCCAATGTTTGGCCAACTTTCACATGGGAGTTACCTCATGTTGAATGATCCGAGCTGTTGTGGCATGTTGCCACAGAGAGTTGAACATAGCTTCAACTGAGCCCTCACGTCAGGGGAGTTGCCACTCTTCACACATTTTTTAATAAGGCGGATAACCAACCTGAATTAAATTACCCTTTGGAATATCCAACCTTTTTTTTAAAACACACTCACTACACTTCACTGTATCTACACTTTCACGGGCCACACACCCCCACTTCATCAAACGGCAAAGGAACAAAAGATCTCCGACAAAGAGCCCCTTCGAGGGTGCCCGTTGGGTATTGCAGCGCCGACCCAACGAGGAGCAGGTCCAGATGATGAAGCATGACACCTAGCTTGCTGGGTGTGTGAGAACCCTAGTTACGCAAAAGCGGGATCCCCTGTGTTTCCTGACCCCTCCTAGCATCCCTCCTGTACCTCCATTGTCCTTTGATGGATGGTGCACGCCGACTGCTCAGGCTCCACGAATAGAGGAACAGCACCCACTTTTGATATTATTGACCTGATAGGGCACGGTTGCTTGGACCTCTTTAAACAGCCCTCTAGTCCTCCTTCTTGGAGAGATGTTGCCAGGTATCCCATATCTAGTAACGGTTGGCTCCAGGATCACTTGCTCTATGCAAGTTTTGTTCCCCCAAATAGACACAGTCAGGGAGTCGCCTTTATGGCCTTCACTGAACATCTCTTCTATACGAATTGATACTTTTAGCAGAAAGAAAGCCATTCTTTTACAAGAGACCGTGCCTTTGACCTCTGCCAAAGGAACCTATGATCTACAAATTGCAAGGACTTCGGCTGAGATACAGGCTCTGTTACGTACAAACTGCCCTACACATTTCACAGAAATGTTGGGACGTATCTTAAACATATCTGATACGAGCGGTATTGTGCATGTATTTAAGACCATATGTTCAGGACTGTTAACACCTTTTCAAGCAGTCCTCGCAATCATTCCAAACTTCGTGCACTCGGTGTTTGGTGGTCTGCCGCTAATTCTAGCACTCGTTGCAGGAATCCAGTTTTTATTCCTACTACAATGCTATGGCAAGCCGATCCACCAGCGTCACTCCCAGCACCTTGGAGAAAGCTCTCCTGGAAAGGAAGTGTCGTGAGCGCATAGTACAACTTTTGGGCTTACCTCGTCTACGAGAATTAAATACCACATGGTTTCTGTTATTCAGACCAATCTGGCAAGATTGCATTTTACCTGTTCTATGCTGCCTGCTTTGCGGTGAAGAATGCGTGCTAGATATCTGTCTAACACTCCCATCAGTCATGCCAACGGATATCGATACTCTGCTGGACCTGATAACGGCCCATGCTCTGTGTTGTGCCCAGAGGGTACCAATCCTGATGACGGCATTTGTTGAGATCTCACAGATGCAACATGCTACTGCTGAGATACGAGATGGATCAACAGGCACACAGGTAACATCGGAAGGGAACATTGCTACTGGCGATGCTTCACATCTATGTGCAGTTAATCTTCTAAACGAGGTATTCCAACTATCATCGACATCGGTAGACGATCTTTTGTCTACAGGAATAGAGGATTTCATGTTTTCACCAGCACCTTACACTGACTTTTGATTCGGCTCACAGTGTACCAGGAAAGCTACGAATTTGGCCTTCATTTTTTCAAAACAAAGACAAAACCTTGGAACTTTTTCATACAATTTATTTTTTCTTCTAAATTTGAATTTTTCTTTTTATGGTGAAGTAATCTGCTTACAGTAGAACTATTCATAGAGAACAGACTTCTTTGAACACTTCCAGGGACACATTGTCACCTTTATTCACCACAATTTCATTTCTGTACCATGACATAAAATGGCTTTGACCTTTTCTTCTGTAATCGTGAGCCATTTCATCATATGTATATATTTATGTTCATTCATTTAGCATTCACTGTAAACATATGCTTAGAATGAAACATTGCTTTAATATGTACAGCACCTTTGCATTTCATGTCTAGCCAAAGTTTTTTAAACAAAGACTTATTTTTAGTATGCTTTTACAAATGTTTTTAGCAAACATGCGGTACTCAGTTTTAAATGTTTAGCATTTCATGCTTAGCATTTAGTATTGTCATTCATTCAAAAGTGGAGTGGGTGTTGTGTTTCGATTTAGATGTCCGTACATAGGTTTTCCTAAATCATGTCCTTATATAGGCACAATTCGCATTGTCCTTATTTAGGCATAGAATCCCAGTCCTTATTTAGGCATTAGCCATGCTATCCAAATACAGGCATGGTCACCTACATCCGTCCATCCCAACGTCACAACGAGTTCTTAGAAACCAGACCCTTAAGCCATTGGGACTTTCCCTAGCTAGGATTATTGATTTCTCCAAGAACTCATCTATTATGCATGAACTACTATTCCTTAGGGGTTCATTCATGACGTCTTCCTCTGCCAGACTTTACCTCAATGCTAACATTTCTAAGCACCTTCCAGGTATAAATATACCTTCCCTTACCATGGCAAACCACGGCTCGGCTGCACAGCTGGATACGGCTCGCCTCGGCAAGTTCGGAAGAATTTGAGTCCCCGCTTGACGCACTGACCAGACGCTGTCATGCCTGCTCGCAGAGAATCCAGCTTCCACTGTTCTGACTCCCTTCGCGGGGTGTTAGAGTTTGAGACCCGGAAAGAGATTCCTACCTCTCTCATTCTAAGATATGGAGCTGACTAGAACCTAGAGGGACTCTTGACATACAATCTTGGCATATGCCAAACTATAGCATACCATACTATAGAATACAGCACCTACTTCTTACCTTGTACTACACTTAGGTTAGGTACACTGGGTTAGAACGATTTAGAAGTATCAAACGAGTATGCGCTTTTTAGCCTATGTTATTTATGTATGTGTATATGAATATATGTCATAGCAAGAAGACAATGCTGTTGCAGTATTATTTCTTCTTACTGCTTACGCTGTACGTATTATATCTCGCATACTGTCTTGCGATTGTAACAGCTCATATCTCTTACACGAGAAACAAGACTGTTCAATAAATCCTTTTATTGAAACGCCTGTCTATCTATTTCTGTGTAACTCTCAAGAAACTAAGCATGCACGATTCACTGTTATCTGTTGTTTCCACGATTCTGAGACATGTTCCGATTTTAAGGGAAACAATGTGATCATGCTTATGCGGTTGCCAGAAACTACTCCTTTCTTGTTTATTCAAGGAGTTTCTAGTGGCCTCTGAGTTAGCTGGCACACAAAGTAATTAAGTTTAATGTCCTCGATAGAGGCATACTGACCTCAGTCCTATGCCACAACTATAGTGTATATTATTCCAATGCGCAGAGCCTATAAGGGAAAAAAGAACTACACTGCGTTCTGAATGCAGTGTCGTATCTAGGTAAAAGGTCAGTCCCTAAGAACTGTTATGTATGTAATGTTGGGAAGAATATAGGTGAAAAGGTTCCAATGTTACCTGCGCCTATATAGGGTACCTATATGAAATATAACAGCACGTGCGGTGTGCAAGCAACCAAAATCATTGGCATAGTATAGGAGCCATGGGCCCTAAGGCAAACCAGAAAAAAAGGCCTCCTCACCTCTGGGTTGGTATTAAAAGACATGTTTGCATTAGCTTGCAGTAAGAACACAAATCATCCTAATAAAATTGACAATGACCTATTTAGAGATTCTGGTCCAAATTTACTAATACTTTGCACTGAGTTTTCATCGCAAAAGTGAAGTGCAAGCCCAGCACAGAGTGTTGTGGTGGGATTTACTTTACAATGGAAATCATGATTTGTATGGGAAAGTAGCCCTTAGTGACATAAAGTAGCAGTATGCCCTATCGTACGCTACTTTGCTTTAAGGGGGCATACCATGGGTGGCACATAGCGTTTCCATTCAACCACCCGTGGGTTTTGAAGCAAATCCCTATCGACTAACATTTATAGATGGGGATTTGAGCCCAAAAATGATGTCTCCTGGAGTCAGGCGTAACAGTGAAGCAACTTTTAAAAGTCACAGAATGCTCACACACTTGAACGAACTAAGGTCGGGACCATTGGAATTATGCAATCTTACGGCCGTAGCCTTTTCTGCATAACATGGATTGGCCACGTGTCACATAATCCATCATCTGTTTATAGTCTGCAGAGTATAACCCCAAAAATAGTTCCTAGTGCACATGGATCAAATGTCACCAAAACCGTGACTACCTGTTTTGCTGCGAAGTAGAAAACCATTCACAAAGGTTGACTGGTCACCTTTCGGTTGCTAATTGGTGTATTAGCATGTGTGCAAATGACAAAATAATAAAGTAAAACCATCAAAAAATGTGCCACATTCTGCAACATAATTGACCTTTTCTTGCTATATAATTCAATCCTGATGCATAATTTGGTCCTCTCCTGCCTCATAATTCCAGTGGCCCTGACTATGGTGCAAGGTAGAAGTAGGCGAGACAACAATTTAACAGGGACAGCTGAGCCAAGGGTAAACTCTGGCTCTTGGGGGCCCATGCACAAGCCGAGCCTTGAAAATATGTGGCATGTCAATCATGCAACAAAGATCATGTTGGACTATGTTATGGTGTCTTCAAAATTGAAAAAAATTAAAACGTGAAAGTGTTTCACCTTAGTCTGGGCCACTGCAATTATGAAATTCAGTGGCTGCAGGTTTTTTCACATAATTATGGATTTGCCGCATTTGCCACATAATCCATAATCTACTGGATAATCTGCAGATTTTATTTTTCAATTGTTTCTAACTCAAACTGATCAAAAGCTACTAAAAATATGGCAACGTGTTCCCACACTATGGAAGGCCTTTCGCAAAGGTTAACTAGTCATTTTTAAATTCCTTATTTCTGTATTTGGTTGTTACCCTGGTAGTAATGAGGTGAAATATATGCACAGACAGTATTACCATGTTTGAAAATGTCAACACAATGAAGTAATACTATCAAAACATGTGCCACATTATGCTGCACAATTGATTTTTTTTTGCCGCAAAATAAAACCAACCCTGCAGGATAATTTGGTGCTTCCTGCGACATAATTCCAGTTGCCCTAACCTTAGTACAACAGATTCTGTGCAAAATATTTATTAAAAGTGAAAGTTTTTAAACATGTGCTAAGAAATGTTCATGCCACCCACTCCGTTATAAAGACAATGCTATTAGTGAACCTAAAAGCAAGCCAGGGATCATGTGTACCCTATATGTGGCCTAGATTATAATTAAAAGAGGAGCAACTTTATAGGCAAATTAATCAAACACCAAGAGATGTTTAGTATATATTGCAATGCCTGTACTCAAGTATTTGAAGGTGTCGCAAATATGAACAAAAGGGAGAATCAGTTAAAAAATATTTGGCCATTCTTTAAGCTGAACGTTTACTTTTTTTGCAATTTTATATACCAAACTCGAGTGGAAAGTATTGGGGCGCTTTTGCCTGAGCATCGAGACAGGAACCTGTTCCCCAGTTCCAAAGGTCAGCAGCTCTGGCAGTAATGCCACATGCTCACCTTCTCATTGCGGTTTGAAACACAATCATACATGTCTTTATTTCACACTGTCTGCTGCAGCCACTTGAAACACTCTGATTTCAAATCGAAGAAGCAGCCCTTTTCTCTTTTATGGATTTGCTGGGCCTCCTGGTGAGCCACCCGTGAACTGAGAAAAGAGGAGTTTTTACTGCTCCCTTTTGTCTTTAGGTCCTGGGAGACGGGGGCGCTGGAACACTCAAAGCTACAGGAAACATAGGTTGCGATTACTCCTTCAAGTAGGTGTAGTTATATTTGGGGCCTAGTTACCATAGGAAATGGCTCAAAAAACAAATTCATCCACCTCAGCTCTTCCCTGGAAAGTTGAGGAGTGGTCGATCAAGCGGGGGCTAAGAAAAAGACTGTGGCTGTCCCAAAACGCACTTTCCCAATGCAATTTGCATAGTGGTTTAGGGAAAGCGCTACAGCCAAAATGGCAGGACGGAATTCCACCAGCATGTTGCAGAAAGCTAGACCCTTACCAAAAAAACATACTTTTGTGATTTGATGTAAATCTGTTCAGTAGTTTTTGAGTAATTATGGTTCAAAATGTATAAATATGTGGACAGTTGAGTACTCGGGACTCCAATGGGAGTCCTGCGGGCATGCACCTTAAAAAAATAGAGCAATTTGATTGGCCAAGGCGTTTTTATTTCTTGTGGGCGCCTTGCTCCGGTGGGAGCGAGAAACTCACATGAGTCCTGCAGGAACTCATACTCTGATTGGTTCTCGCAACATGAAGAGAAATGTTGCGTCTGCTATAACATTTACACTATCCTTATTTGTTATTAACACCTTCCATTGATTTTGCCAAAGAATAAAACAAAAGCAATGTCTTTACAGCTTTGAAAAGTCCCCAGGCCTGCATACCTCAAGGGATGTGTTATGGGGTAAGTTAAATAAAGAAAGAAAGACAATACTTCTGTTTGGCAAGGCAAACACAGCTTTAAACAGTCCCAACAGGGAGAGTAGCTATCTCCACAAAGGCAAACAGCTGGTCTCAATTTGTTGCATCACAGGCAGACACTTTTATACTTAATCAGACAATGCTTGTTGCAAAAGGTCAAACATTAAGTTACTTAGAAGTTACACATTGGTTACAAAAATATTTGGTCACCTGTGTTCCTAACCTTATGTCTGCACTCTGCACATTTTTTATTGTAATTTCTAATAATGCTTAACTAAACTAACTATTCTCTACTCTTGAATGCCTGTGTATTTGTGTGTTTAATTTATCATTCTCCTCCCAAGCACTCTTATCCGATTCTGTGTGCTCTTGGCTAATTCAATCTCCTGCTCCTATTGTTTAATCATGTTTTCAATTTGCTGAGAACACAGAATACATGTCTGTGTGCGAAGACCATAAAATCCTTCAAGCTTACAAACACAGGTATTCCTTTCACTAAGACCTTGCAGGTCATGCACTCTATTTTCAAGTGAACTCTTCACCCCTCTGGCATCAGTACGAATTATAGGCCTGCACTATTCCTTTGCCACGTATACTTTTATATTGTTTTTTTTACTGATGTCTAATGTAGTGTAATTTCTTCATGTTTAATTTCCTCTATAACAGACGGAACACAAGTTGGCAGTGAATCCCATATTTAAGGAAACAACAGTAAAACAATTCAACCAGCAAACCTACAGTTCACTTGTTATTCATAACTGCTTATACCATGAAATGTTCCCATGATTGTTCACCCTAATAAGGCATGAGGACAAGATGAGACCCAATCAGTTTAAACATCCACAGTATTGTATTTACTTATTGAAATGTTTGCAACTTTTTATTGGCTTTACTCTTTTTTAACCATACAGTAAATACTGCTGAGTTGTGAAATTCTTTCATTTATAAGATATGTCATATCTTTCTTACAATTACATCAATTTGTTATGTCACAATCAAGGGACTGCAATGGTGATATACATTCAACATTCACTCATTATAAATTAAGCAACAGATTATCAAACAGTTTTGTCAACAGTGTAGCTACTTCCCTCCCCTAACCCCCTTTTTCCTCCCCTGGAGAGTAGTGTTACAACTGTATCGGCATAATCAAGAGAACAAAACAAGACGATACAGGTATGGGTTATTTCCCTTCGCTATACTCCTACTATGGGGGTGTTAGAAATTGGGGTTTCTAAATGTCAGTGTCTTGCACACTGTCCAAGTAGGGACCCTTCCTTCTAGTCAGGGTAAGGGGATTACACAGCTAAGCTAACCCCTGCTTACACTCTTGGTAGCTTGGCACGAGCACTCAGGCTTATCTCAGAGGCAATGTGTAAAGCATTTGTACATAAACACACAGTAACACAGGGAAACCACTACAAATGAACACCACAACAGTTTAGATAAATAACAAATCTTTATCTAAACAAAATAAGCCCAAAACAACCAAAAATCCAACAAGATATGAATTTTGCAAAAATGAACTAAAAATCTTTGAAGTCGATAGCACCAACCGGGGCTATTGTTGCGTCATGAACAACACATATCCAACAGTTTAATGGTACAGCAGCAGAAAGACCCATGAAACAGTACCTTTGGAAATGAATGGGCCTAGGGGACCTTGCGATGAAATCTGAAGATGAGGGGTCGCCGGCGTGAGCGGGCGACAGTTCGGTAAGTCGGTGCAGAAGTTGGTGAGACCTTGAAGTCACACGCGCTGCGGATTGATCTCTGTGATGTCAAAGTCAGGTTGTTGTTGTGCTCCTGATAAATGGTGACCACAGCTTTGGTGCAGGCAGAAGCGGCATCGATGCAGAAGTGATGTCGTCTGTAGACTCGGGGCTGCTGTGGGAGACAGGGTGGGGCATCATGCTCTTCATGAGCGGTGCCCTCAGACTTTGGTGCAGGCATTGGCGTCGTTGTACGAAGTCAGAGTCGTTGGTGCTGCCACTGGCAAACCAGAGGCTGCAATGTGAGATGGGGCGATGCGTCGTGCTCTCCATGAGCGGTGCCTTCAGCCACGGTGCAGGTGACAGCATCAGTGACGGTGTAAAGTGTTGTCAATGGTGTCATGGTTGGTGCGTCATGCTTCTCATGAGCGGTGACCACGACTTCGTTGCAGGCAGCAGCGTCAATTACGGCTTCTGGGTTGCTTTTCTTGGAGTTACAGCACAACCACTCAGTTCCAAGGGCCCTGGATTGGTTTTGGCACCACTAAGCTACGCAGGGCGCACAGCAGAAGAGTTCCAGTGCTGACAACAAGATGTGGATGAAGTCTTTGATCTCCATGAGACTTCAAAAAGTGACAAGCACACACAAGCCCTTGGAGAACCTTGGCAAGCAGGATGTGGACAGCAAAGTCCAATCCTTTCTCTGTCCAAGACAGAAGCAGCAGGCCAGCACAGCATAGCAACAAGCAGAGTGGCAGTTCCCCTCCTACAGCTTCTTCAGCTCTTCTTCTTGGCAGAATCTCCTCTTAATCCAGAAGTGTTCTGAATGTATGGGGTACAGATCCAGTACTTATACCAGCTTATATCTTTGGAGTAGGCAAACGTCAAAAGAAAGTCTTTGCAGTGCACAAGACACTGCCTTTCCCTGACCTGACTCCAGAGACACTATGGGGGGGGTTGAGAGGTTTGTGTGAGGACAGGCACAACCCTATTCAGGTGTCAGTGACAACTCCTCCCACCACTCTAGCTCAGGACGACCCATCAGCCTGGTGATGGGTCATCAGGATGTGCAGGGCACACCTCAGCTCCCTTTGTGTGACTGTCTAGAATGAATGCTCAACCAGCCCAACTGTCAGTCTAAACCAGACATGATTTCCCCAGGCAGGCAGAGACACAGAATGGTAAAGCAAGAAAATGCCTACTTTTTAAAAGTGCCATTTTCAAACACACAATTTAAAAACCAACTTCACTAAAGGATGTATTTTTAAATTCTGAGGTCAGGGAGCCAAAACTCCAAATCTCCATCTCTTCCCAAATGAAAGTTACACTTGTAAGATGTCATAAGGCAGCTCAAATGATAACCTACGGGACTGATAGTCCTTGCAATAGTGAAAAACGAAATTGGCAGGATTTCACTATCAGGACATGTAAAACACACCAGCACATGTCCTACCTTTCAAATATGCGGCACCCTGCCCATTGGTCTACCTTGGGCCGGTTTTACATGTAGAAAAAATGAATGTTTGGGCCTGGCAAGTGCACTTGTCAGGTCTACATGGCAGTTCAAAACTTGTCAATCATCAGACTGCAGGTTATTCTTTTAGTGTAAGTATGTTGTGTGCCTATATACCACCATTGAAGAAGTTCCATTTTATTCACATACATCCTGGGCAGTTAGGGTCTCCCTAATGATTAGCAGCATGATTGCTTTAAGGCTGTCTATTATCATTGCCCCTACCCTCTTTATGCGCTTGTGTTATTTCATCGCATAGTCCTGCAATCGTTTTTTTACGTGGTCCTTTCCTTTTTGC
The DNA here is from genome assembly GCF_964204655.1 of Triturus cristatus. NCBI lineage: Eukaryota > Metazoa > Chordata > Amphibia > Caudata > Salamandridae > Triturus > Triturus cristatus. The sequence continues at coordinate 460,670,773 of NC_140593.1, forward strand.
GATGTGTAGTACTCTGTTTTCTATATCTGCCCGATCTAGCATCTCCCGCTTCCAAGTATCAGGCATGGGGGGTATAGGTGCTGTTCATTTCATCGTCATGGCCCGTTTGGACAATAACCATGTCAGCTCTGAAAATTTCAAGGCCATTTTGTTTCTCTTGGGCCTCTTGTGTATCCCCAGTAAGCTATTTTCTATATCCCCTGTCTTTTCTCCTAGTGATGTAGTCTATATTGTCACTTCTGCAGTATGTACTTATTGATACTGATACTGTGGGGACGGGCCGTCCTAGGGGATTGCTTGAGCACGCCTAACCCATACTTCAGTCATGAAGGAAGTCATTAGAACCAATGTATCTGGAGGCCCGCCCTTTTTTCTGTAGCATTGCTATTGAGCTGTATTTGGTTGCTCTATGGCTACCAATGGTGTGCAGTGAGAGTGCTATTATCAAGAGGAGAGAATTAAGCGATCAAAAACACAGGCTAGTTATGGAGTGGGCACTTGAAGAGGAGGAAGTAGATGTGGTGTGCATTAAGAAAATTCCAGAGAGATAACTAGCGGCAGTGATTTTTTTTGTCTTTTTTTCCTCCCACACAACTTGGGGGAAAATATATAAAACGTCAGAAAGGTGACATGAAGATCTATGAACAAGAGATCAGCTAGGTACAAGAAGCATTGGCAAAACCAATAGTTTGCACCTTTGTGAGAGCTACTGGCTCTGCAAATGTGTTTTAGCCAGTGCTTTAAATGGAAAAATAATAAGTGTAGGTACTCCCCCAATTGAGCCATGGACTGGTGGTGGAGTTGGAGGCTCGAATAAGGTGGAGCAAGGGGTGGGGCTAGGTTTTTTACTTTTTTCAAGCATCGAATGCAAGAAATCTTGCATGCATTGTAAGAATTTCACATGAGAAGTGGACAAGAAAGAATCATCCAGGCAATTCTATCAGACAATATGTATGGCTGACTCCCTATGTTCACACACACAAAAAATCAATATCTGGCCTCGATGTGGCTAGTAAAACATTCAGAAAGCTATTTGACTACCTCATAATGGTGCTAGTATGTAAGAGTCACAACATTCCTGAATCGAATAAATGCCAAAATCCCAATCAATACTTACTATAATATTTGTCCTTGTTGCCAATTTCTTTTTGGGCAGAGTTATTATTATTATTTTTTTATATATTGTCAAAAAGAAGAGATATTATAATCATACATTCAGATACAATACATATAATTATATGAGAGAAAAAGAAAAAACAAAAAACAGCAATCCGTCGTTAAATTAAATCATACAGCAGCAAGCATATAAATAACCTAGATAGTAGGCTCGAATATAGAATCAAAATCCAAATCAAAACCGTGATCAGAATTCTTGGTTGACTGTATTTCCTGACTAAACAGTCATTTCATTTACATAATTTCTTTATTTTAAACACAATAAATGCCTTGGAATTTTCCTACTCTAAGTCCCCCCAAACAGATCTGTATTTTAGGAGAGCCCGAGCTCCCCTAATCTTAGCCAGAGCTTTCTCTCTTTCCCCAATTTCTCTAAGAGCTGACCACCAATCCATCTCTGTAGGAGGTTTGGGAGAGATCCATGCTCTAGCTATTACTAGTCGTGCAGTAACAATCATTATAGACAATAAGGGGCCACTCTGTCGAGCACTTTCTTCCTTATATCCTAGCATCCGTTCTGTAGTTGACAATCTTACATCCATTGCAAATCTGTTTGATATTGTCGCCAAGATCTTATCCCAAAACCCCTTTAACAAGGGGCAAAACACAAACATGTGCACAATGTCTGCCACATGTTGCCCGCATTTAGGGCAGTTCTGGCGCGAGCCTAACTGGGGAACACAACTTAAATTCCCTATTACAGACCATTGAGCAATTTTTTCAGGTGTATAATAGAGACAACATAATGTCCGAAATTGCTAAAGCTGAAGATTAGTTGAGTGTACAGATCGGGAGATATAGTCAAAAGCCAACTTTATCCTATCACTAGTAAAAGCCTCCACCAAATTCTCACTCCATCTAAGTGCCAGTTTCTCACATTCATCTGTCCTATTCTCACAGAGCATTTGATATGCCCTGCTGATAGTTGCATGTAGATTCTGGCCATAAATAAGTTCCCACATACTAGCCTCCTTAACCAACCATATTCCTAATCTCCTAACCAAATGATCTTTAATTTGTAGATATTTGAAGAAAGAGGTTTGTGGGATATTAAATGTTACAGAGAGATTCTCAAATGTCTTTATACCATTGCAATCAAACAGTTGTCCCAATGATTGTACCCCATATTTAGCCCATTGAAGGGCAATGCTATCTTGGTAAATGCCAGGAAACATTGGATTGCCCATATAGGAAATCTACTATGGATTACAGGAAGAGAAAGTCTGGAGTCAATATTTTTCCATATATAGACCAAGTCCAGTATCGTCTTAAACCTAACGCACTTAAAATAGTTAGGATCATTAATACGATAGCGAAATAATTTGCTTTCGGCACCTAAAATCAACCAGTGCCAATACTCCACCAGTTCGGGGTGTAAAAGACTCCATAAACGGTCTACAAAAGCTGAAAGATAGTAAGATTTAAGATCGGGTAGATCTAGGCCTCCCTGATTATAAGGAAATTTCATTAATGCTATAGCCCTTCTTGCCTTCCGATATCCCCAGATGAAGCTACTAAAAATTCCATCTAATTTTTTAAAGAAGGCATTCGGAATACGCAATGGAATCGACCTAAACAAGTAAAGAAATTTAGGGAGAATATTCATTTTAATAACATTACATCTACCCAAGATGCTCAGTGGTAGCTTATGCCATGCTTTTAATTGTTTTTCAACTTTACTTAGTAAAAAAGCATAATTCAGCGAGTGTATTAACTTAATTTTAGAGGAGATTTGAACCCCTAAATAAGTAGCCTTCTCACAAACACCTTCAATCGGTTCATGCGGTTGAAAATTAAGCAAAACTTGAGTTTTACTCCGATTCAACTTATAGCCGGAGAATTGACCAAACTTTTTTGCCTCCATGGCTATTTGTTCTATAGTCTCCTTGGGTTTTGCAGTAAACATAGCTATGTCGTCGGCATATGCCGTCAGTTTAAGGAGACGGTGCTCAATGTTCAGCGGGTAGATTGCTTTATTAGCCAATAGTGTTTGAATAAATTGCTCAATATAGAGAGCAAATAGAAGAGGTGAGAGGGGGCAACCCTGCCTCGTGCCCCGTCTTATAGAAAAAGAATTAGTATTGATATTAAAATAAAGCAATTTAGCTTTCGGATCCTTATACATAGCAGTGATCAATTTTAGAAAATTTTCTTTGACCCCGCATGCCAAAAGTGTCGCCCAAAGATAGTCCCAGGCCATCCGGTCAAATGCTTTTTCCGCATCCAATAAAATCATGCCAAGTTCGATTTTTAGATCTCCGCAGCATCAAAGGCAGCTATTGCTGTATTAACATGGGCAGTTGTATCTCTCCCAGAAATAAACCCATGTTGCTGAGGAGAAACCAAATTGGCCATCATTGGAGCTAACCGGGTGGCCAGTATCTTGGCAAACACCTTTGCGTCTGTATTAATCAAGGAGATTGGGCGATACGAGGCTCGTTCTTCAGGATCTTTGCCTTTTTTAAGAAAAAGATGATATTAGCAATATTCCAGGAGGCAGGTACTTGACCCGAACTGGCAATTTGAGATATGACGTTACACAGTGCAGGAGCTAAGAGGTTTTTAAAACGCTTATTGAACTCCGCTGGGAGAGCATCATCTCCTGCAGCTTTGCCTAATGTAAGTCCTTCTATTGCGTTCAGGACCTCTTCCTCTGTAACCTCCTGATCTAAGGAGATTGCATCTTCCTTCGTCAAAGACGGTAGGTTGCTCTGATATAAGTAATTCATCATATCAGACGGATCAGTCAAATCCTGGCCTATCTCTGGAGAGTATAATTGTTGATAGAAAATGGAGAATTGATTAACTATCTCCACGGGATCCTTAAAAAGAACACCACCTTCCCCTTTTATAGCCTTGATCTTAGTCTTTTGCTGGTTATCCCTAATTTGATAGGCCAGAACTTTCCTAATCCTGTCCCCATACTCATATTGTAATGTCTTGTGTCTCATATAGCAGGCCGCTGCTTTTTCCATTAGAAAACTGTTAGTAATAGCCTTCTGCTCCAAGAGAAGTCGATACAGGTGATCTTGCTCTTCCTTTTGATAATAAACTGCATCAGCATGTTCTACTTCGGCCCTAATAAGCTTTTGAAAAGCATCCTTAATTTGACCGCTCAATTGTCTATTCTGCTGATATATAAACTGCTGAATGGCTCCCCTAATATAAGCTTTCATCGCATCCCATACAATCAAAAATGAAGATGAACCAGTGTTATCTATGAAATAGTCAGAGATTTGTTTCCCAATACAAATCCCAAACTCTTCATTCGTTGCCAGATGCTTAGGAAACGTAAAAGTTCAAGTCAAGCAGTTTTAATAGCATATTTTGCATAAAAGGAGAAAATTATGGGATTATGATCAGAGGTTATTTTGGGACATATCTCCATATCTGCGAATGGCAATTGTGAAGGCTTAAGGCTTCAGGTCCAGAGAGGCCAATATCCACGGGAGTGAAGCTAATGTCTATACTCTCCTCCAGAGACACCGCTCTCGTCTGTCACTAGGATACCACAGGCGGAGAACAATATATCTAGGGAGTGCAGAGACCTGAATGAGCCATCCGTCAACTTCGGGAATATCGGTAAGGCGTGGACGCAGGAGCAGTATTTCCAATATAACCTGCAGCAACACAAGAATAGCATATAGAGACAGGTTAGGTCAAACGTCCCTTCGAACAAAGGCAATTCTTGATGGCTTATTAAAGGTGAATGTGTACCCTCCTATACTTACACATAAAAAGGCTGATGGAAGCTTAATAACACAGGATTACTACCCAGGGTGATAGTTCAAAGTTTTTATCCGCGTTGCTCAAATTTGTCAAACAGCCTCGGAAGACAATGAAAGGGGTATTCCCAACCACGTAGACGTGTCTCCTCTCATGTGGCAGTCCAGGAGAAAGTATTCCAAAGAGAGACACGCACCAGCAGCGAACAGGTTACTTTTCTTGGAGCAGATTAGCAGGTAGCGTTTGCCAATCAGGGCTACACCTCTAAGGACATGAGTGAAAGTATCGGGAGTAGCGAGAGTGCAGCGTCGTTCATAAACAGGATGGAGTGGATTGCGGCGTCTCGCACAGTGTTCAAAAGCGTGCTTACCAGGGAATAGAGGAGTCCTTGCATCCGCAGTCTTCTCTCTCTACCACGAACACGGAGGTTGGATTCCGTGTGAGTTGCGACCCCAGGACGGGTCCTGTGAGCAGAACAGAAATAGGCGCAGCCTTCTGCTTTCCGAAGTTTGCAGGTCTCAAAACGCCATTGCCCACAATGTGCTCCGTGGTAACGGCAAACCAAAAAAGACAAAAATAAAAAAAAAAGGCTTAAAGGCACAGGTCCCAGCGCAACTCGCGCTTGCAGTTCCTTAACGTCTTTAGTAACGTTTAGACTTCTCCAGATTCGTTCAAAGGTTCCAGGGTCTTTAGTGTAGTCTCACACAATTGACAAGGACTACGAGGGTCACGAAATATATCCGACACGGACTTTACATCTGACAGCAAGGAGAGAAGGTCGATTGCAATTCTAGATTGATCAAGGCGTGGCTCAAAACACCGGAAGCAGGAATTCAAAGCCAAGCACCCAGGAGTCTTTCCTGATTGCTTATAAGCTGAGTTAATCAGCTGATACGTTCCCGGTGCAGTATGGGAAGGCACACATTTCACCTACCCTCCAGATGCATCGTGGGACTAGAAGTTTATCGTCTAACAGCAATAAGGTTTCTGAGACCCAGGCCATATCTATTCTTGAATATTGACGAAGTGGTGCTGAATAATACGTATAGCCTGGTTTATTTGAGTATAAAGCACGCCACGCATACTTTAAAGAATATAATCTAGCCAGTTCCAAGATAGAAGCTCTCACCTTCGTCATTCTTGAAACTAGCGGTTGGCTGGTAGAGTCTATCCCATAAGAGATAACACAATTAAAGTCACCCATCAATATCAATTCCCCTTGCCAGGCAGCTAACTCTAGACACAGATTATCAAATATAGTAGGATCATCAACATTCGGGCCATATAAAACACAAAAAACATAGCAGGCACCATTAATTTCTATTTGAGCAATGGCCCACCTCCCTCTTTGATCTTCTAAAATTTTACGAACCTGACAAGGCAGTGTTTTTGACACTAGAATAGCCGTTCCTCTGATCGATATACTTTGAGAGGTAAATACGACTATCTCTATCCCAACATGTTCCAAAAGACGGCGATCCTTGTAGGCTAAGTGTGTTTCCGTCAGGAGCGCTACATGGAGTTTGTATATCTCAAACTCTTCCCGAACTAATTGTCTTTTAGACCTTGCATTCAAGCCAGCAACATTCCAAGCTAGGCATCTAATTAATGCCAAATCTATTTAATAAAAAACGCTGACCGGAGGATAAGAAAATAAAAAAATTAAAATCACTAGCGCTCTCCCATATCCAAATAGTCAATAATGACACTCTTCTTTTTGACTTTTCTCCCCTTTTGTTGATACCCACCCACCATTCAAACACACTGCTCTGTCTTCTTCAAGACCGTACTTTCTTTTTCCCACAGAAGGAATCATCCCCCCCTGAACAGCTGCCGTTGGTATGGCAGCTATCATCTCCACTAGCCCAGGCTCAGCCCTTTCTGACCCCCACTAGCCCAAAGAAAAAAAAACACGGAAATTCCCCCCCCCCCCTGTTTTTCCTTTTTTTTTCTCCCTACTCTCCTTCCCTTTTTTCCTTCTTTCCTTTTCCCCCTTTTTTTCTCCCCCCCCCTTTGTTAACACTGTTAACTAGTTTCAGAAAGAGAGAGAGAAAACAAAGCAAGTCAGAAAAATGATTCAGCATAAATACCATCCTAGAAAACATCTTAGAAGACAAGAACTTGCTGAGAAGGAGAAAAAAAAGGAGAAAAAAAACCACAAAAAAACAGAAGTACAAGTCTCAAATCCTAAATCTTAAATCTAAGCTTAGAATTTTGGGAATAGGGAATGGGAGTAGTCCCCCGAATCTCAGACGCCCTTATTTACTGCCGCTACAGTGTGTAGTTTGCCACTTTGCCAGTGCCTTTTTGGCTTCTAAATCTGACAGAAAGAAAAATGACTTTCCGTCTTTGACAACTTTCAGTTTAGCCGGTTCTTGCAGGAACACCTGGGCATCAGCAGCCTTAAGTGGGTCAATTAATTGCCGCAGTTTCCATCTCCTTTCCATAGTTGCATGACTTAGGTCTGACCTAAAGAAAATTGACAGAGAATCCCCGTCCACCGGGGCATTAGGGCGTGCCTTAAAAGATAGCGCTTGTCTCAGCAAGAAACTTCCCCAAAAAATCAAAATGGGGCGGAGGTATCGAGCATTGGTTCTTTGTATAGAAAAAGGAAGTCAATGCGCTCTCTGCACTTGACAGTCCCAATCTCAATCTGATAGGTCAGGGAAGGCCTTCTGAAGGAGTTGAACAACAAAGCCTCGAGGATCCGATCCCTCCTTTCCCTCAGGTATCCCAAACAGCCTTAGATTGTTGCGCCTTTGCCTATTTTCCAAGTCTTCGATCTTAGCCAAGCAGGTATGGATTTGCTGTTCATGTGTCTGAGCAACCTGTGCAACAGTTGTAACTGTCTCCTCCACCTCAGCGACTCTACCTTGTAATTCCTTCACATCTTTAGCAACATTAGCTACTGTGTTTGTAACCTCATCGAGTGATAGCTTAATATTTAAATAATCCGCCCTAACTTGTGCGTAGTGCGCCTGTGCCTCCCCCCGCTGCTCTTGTAAAGCTTGCAAAATTATAGCTAAAAAGGGCTCTACCCGTGTGGTCAAGTTACTGTCATTAGCTGCTATCGCTTCTGTGCTTGCCGTTGTCAACGGCTGAGGGTTGCTGACCAGTTTCATAGACAATGCTGCTCCGTGGGCCTCCTGAGCCAAGGGAGCTTGATCATTACTGTCTATGCTACCACCTTCATTTTCAAGATTCAAATTTGCGATAGTTTGATGTCTAGTTAAACAAGTAGTAGACAGGCGTGAAATCATAGCACGAACGTCCCCCTTGGCTTGTACCCATTTCCTTAATGGGCTACTTTCTAAACCACGGGAGGAGCCGGCACTCATATGCCCAGTTCTATCCTGTAGATCACTAGGTTTACTATATTTATTAATAGTTTTGGTGATTTTGACCTTTTTCTTGTGGCTGAATATATTATGAATTTTATCTGTCCCTGCTTGTTGGTCGTCTAATGACATGTGCCCCTCTTCTGGGGAAGCTATTAACTGCTGTCGGCTGTTAGTTACTTGCTGGGGTAGTACCGAAGCTAAGGCTAAGGCTGAAGCTGAAGCTAATCCACTGCCGCTCCGGTTTCCTCGCTCAGTTTGCTCAGAACGGTTAAGTAGTTTAGCATTTATAACTTTGCTGCTATTAATAAGCAAGTCTGCTTGACTGAGCTCCGGCTGAACACTTCGCTGGATTGGGTGATATCCTGCGGGCTGACACAGTCACCTTCGCAATTACTTTGAGTGTTATTAGCCCTATTACTACTGAGTAAATTATAGATAGATTGCTTCTCCTCATTATAGTTTACTATGCCAGTTTGTAAGTCAGAGCATCCTTCATGCTGGAACAGAGACGTTTTCTCTCCTCCCCCGCAGTTTATCAGAGGTGCGCTGTTTTCTGTATCTCTTCTATTTTCAGTACTAACATTGGGGCTACCAAGTAACTCAGTAAGGGCGATAGTATCCGTCGTAGCAGCGCGGAGCCCCCCTTCTTCCAGCAGCAATGCTGTCTTACCTGCTCCCACGCACCAGACTGCTGTGCTACTGGTTTTGGAGAGTATGGGTTTGCCCCTGATTTCGGCATCATCCTCAGGTAATGCAGAAGATTGAGCCCCTGCGAGCCGAGCAGCCCGTGCGCCTTTCGTTACATTCCTTGGTGGTGCCATATTCAGACGCGACCAGCCGACCACAGACGCCGAGGAGCAGGAGCCGCTGCCGTTGCCGCTGTTGTAGGAGCGCAGATGATACGAAACCAGGTTTCTCCAACTGGCACTCCTGACAGCCTGGAAAACCTTGCGCTCAGGATGAGCATTCGAGAGCCAGCCGGGAGCCAGCCGAAAGCCAGTCGATAAGTCAGCGAGACCCAGCCAGAGCAGGAGAGCAGAGCAAGCGTGAGTAGTCCGGGGGGTCCGTATTTAGTACAGATATTACCGACAAAGCATCGAATCAGTTTATCGGTAGAGTATAGAATGCAAAAGTATGGGCCAGTCGGGTCATTCGGGAGCTGGAGCCGTGAGCTATGAAATGCGGCGGCTCTAGTCCGCCATCTTCCTTCCCCGCAGCTGAATCCCTTTTTGGGCAGAGTTAATAAAAATAATTTAGAAGTTGACTGTCAGACTCTGCTCTTCAGGCCTATGTCCACTCTCTGCTGGCAACCGTTAGCCCTAATTTATGGGGACACAAAGTAATTTTTCTCAATTTCCAGCACACATTATGGACCTTCCTGAATCACATAACTGGTTTTGGCCTCACAAAGGCCGATTTTTAAAACACATTTGACTCCACTAAGGTAAACCTGCTGCATCATTTGCTCACAAAACTGAAGATATTTTGTTAACGAACCTGACATAAAAGTTCAACAGTTCCTCAACAATCAGTACAGTTTACTTGCCTTGAAAAAAAATGCATTTTCTGTACCCAGGTTTCGAGTTTTCTGCAGTCTGAAATGCTGTTGCAAAATCAAATTTCTAATCTTAGCTACTGAAGCAATGTCTCCTGCTGAATACATAAAGACTGCAACTTGGCTGGTGTGGAAACGGAAGAGACTGACTTTCAAAGACTCATGTGTATTCACTTTTATGTCATAATACAGCCTCCACCTTCACACACACACACACACTCAAACAAACCGTTACACTTTTAAATTCCCCTTTCATACTATTTCAAACACATTCTGGGCTACATTTACAAGAAATGGCGCTCCGTTGTTTTCACGCAGCAAAGCGTCAACATTTTTACAGCTGACGAACACCAATTCCGAACGCCATGCTAGCCTCATATTAACAATATGGTGCAACATGGCATTAGGAAAATCTAGCGGGTGAAAAAAATTACGCTAACACGAGCGTCAAGTCTTTAAAAAAATTCACGCTACTGTGAAAAATGTAACGTTCGGCCAATTAGCAGCAAGAAAAACCACGCTAACTGGCTGAGCATCCCATTTCTGCGCCTAGCATAAGAAAAAATATACAAAAACACTGCTAACAAGAAAAAAAAACTAAATGCAGAATGGAGCAGCTAGGAACCAGCACAGCACAGGACAACAATCCAACTAGCAGCCAGGATGACCAGCCATTCAAGGGGAAGAGGAAATGCAGGTTCAGTCGGGAGGAGAATGAAATCCTGATTGCAGAGGTGACGGAGCATCAACACCAGCTTTTTGTAAACTCCAAAGTACCACTGGGGACCAAAAAGCCATATGGCAGTCCATAGTGGACATGGTGAACTGCATAGCTGAAGTCAAGAGGTCAGTGATGGATTGTAAGAAGAGCTAGCATGATGCCAAGCTTACAAAAAAACAGAAACTGGCAACCAATCTACAGGCAGCATTGCAGACCAAAGGATGTAGTCAAGTGCCCCAGGAGGAGCTCCATCCCTTAGAGGAACAGTTGTTCGAAGTTATCTGTGAGGAGTCAGTGGTGGAAGTAGCAGGACAGTGCTGATTATGACCAACTACATCAACAACAGGGTAAGTACCAGCAAGGGACAAGGGAGGAGTAACTATGTAATGTCATCCAGTCCACGCACCTATGTCTCAGCGCTCTGCTACACTGTCTGCAGGTCAAACGGCAGCCACCTAGCTACCCTATACTTAGATTTTACATTAATGGAAGGCTCATGGGTGTTTTTATCACATGTTTGCATAGGTTAGCGTTGCAAGTGTCACAGCTGGGCTATCCTAACTCACATTGTAAGAGCAGAAATGTGCTATGTCCATAAGATACGTTACAACAAACAAATGATGGACGGAATGCTGACAATGCAGACATTCTCCCCCAGTCAAGAGATCTGGGTTAAATCCATCGTTCTTTTGCCCACTACACCACCCCAGTTTAGACATGGCCATATGCAAATCAGTCTTGACCCTGTGCCTCATGGGAACAGTCCAGCCCGAACTGCCAAGCCATGTCTTCCCTGGACCGGAATCAAGCATCCTAGGACCGGTTTCTGGCTATCAGCCGTCATCAGCCAGGATAGCTTGACTCCAGTGGCGTAGTGAGCACGGGTCCCACGTCTGGGAATACCCATCCCACTTAGGGCGAAAAGCGTTACAACAAACAAATGATGGACGGAATGCTGACAATGCAGACATTCTCCCCAGTCAAGAGATCTGGGTTAAATCCATCGTTCTTTTGCCCACTACACCACCCCAGTTTAGACATGGCCATATGCAAATCAGTCTTGACCCTGTGCCTCATGGGAACAGTCCAGCCCGAACTGCCAAGCCATGTCTTCCCTGGACCGGAATCAAGCATCCTAGGACCGGTTTCTGGCTATCAGCCGTCATCAGCCAGGATAGCTTGACTCCAGTGGCGTAGTGAGCACGGGTCCCACGTCTGGGAATACCCATCCCACTTAGGGCGAAAAGCGTTACAACAAACAAATGATGGACGGAATGCGGACAATGCAGACATTCTCCCCCAGTCAAGAGATCTGGGTTAAATCCATCGTTCTTTTGCCCACTACACCACCCCAGTTTAGACATGGCCATATGCAAATCAGTCTTGACCCTGTGCCTCATGGGAACAGTCCAGCCCGAACTGCCAAGCCATGTCTTCCCTGGACCGGAATCAAGCATCCTAGGACCGGTTTCTGGCTATCAGCCGTCATCAGCCAGGATAGCTTGACTCCAGTGGCGTAGTGAGCACGGGTCCCACGTCTGGGAATACCCATCCCACTTAGGGCGAAAAGCGTTACAACAAACAAATGATGGACAGAATGCTGACAATGCAGACATTCTCCCCCAGTCAAGAGATCTGGGTTAAATCCATCGTTCTTTTGCCCACTACACCACCCCAGTTTAGACATGGCCATATGCAAATCAGTCTTGACCCTGTGCCTCATGGGAACAGTCCAGCCCGAACTGCCAAGCCATGTCTTCCCTGGACCGGAATCAAGCATCCTAGGACCGGTTTCTGGCTATCAGCCGTCATCAGCCAGGATAGCTTGACTCCAGTGGCGTAGTGAGCACGGGTCCCACGTCTGGGAATACCCATCCCACTTAGGGCAAAAAGCGTTACAACAAACAAATGATGGACGGAATGCTGACAATGCAGACATTCTCCCCAGTCAAGAGATCTGGGTTAAATCCATCGTTGGGCAAAAGAACGATGGATTTAACCCAGATCTCTTGACTGGGGGAGAATGTATGCATTGTCAGCATTCCGTCCATCATTTGTTTGTTGTAACGTTTTATGTCCATAAGATACAGCGCATTTTTGTAATAACTGCATGCGCTGGGGCACATATAGCAGACGTAAACTAATGCAGCAATCCCTGCACCATAGGTCAATAGGCACTTGCGTAGGTCCCACCAAGATAAATACGCACCAGCAGAAAGGAAAACACAGGGATGAGTTGTACTGTCCTACACACAGCTCAACCCTGCACTTTAGTTTAGTTTAGTTTAGTTTAGTTTAAAGGAGCTTGTAAAGCGCCTGGTGACGCCTCCCGGCGTGTCCCCGTGTTCCCATCCACACAGTTGGACACAGCCAAATGCTTTCTTACGCTGCAACACATGTCTATGAATGATGCCCCTCCGTCTCACCTGGGCCCATGCTCATCAACCAAGGTTGGCAATTCGTAGCATACAAATGATATGTCACAGGATCAACTACACACCTGAGGGATAGGGGACCTGTGGGCCATGACTAGTACCTACACATGGGGAGATGGAAATTGTCACTTCAAAATTCACCTAAAGCAAACTACATGGCACACAGCTGTCATGCCATGCATGCTTAGACTAGACTACACGTGTCAGCTGCCATGGCAGGGACCACCTGAATACCTCTCCTCAACACAGAATTGACTGGGTCGGGGACGAATGCAGCCTATGTACACCAGTGGAAAATGGGCCACAGATCAATTGAAAAGGCGCAGGGCGTAAATGCATGCATATTGACTGTGCCAACATGCATCCTTTCACAAATGCATGAAAGGTCTGTATACATCGGATTATCTTCCATCCTTGTTCACCCCCTGTGATGCTGCAAAAAGACAGATATGCACCAACGCAGACACCCTTGCATCATGGCTCAAGGTTGTCTGTGTTGGTGCTTGCCTCTCATCACTGCCAGTGCAAGGGAAAACACATGGGGTGCACATAATCCTTGTAAGTATGGTGCTGCCTGTGTATGTGCAATGACACAGGGTTGCATACTTTAAGTGCCTGCTGCGCCATGTTGTGTTGAAACATTGTGTAAATGCCCCTCGGTAGGTACATGTCATAATTCCCAGCAACACTACCATCTGGGGAGCTGCCTGACACATGTCACTTTGTAACAGCCTGCCATGTTAGCTTGTTGGAGGTTGCCACACATGATGTTGGTGTAGGTAATGGAGAATCGACGTATGATTAGGCTCCCATCACTGTGTGGCAGTAAGTTGGCTGCCAGGACCAGATTTGGAACAGCCAGAGGGGACAGGTCCACATAAAAGTGCATGGGTCAGATGAAAATGATGTGTAACACCCTGCAGATAACCAACTCAGGTCATGATGAAATAGCATGAACGTCAGTGATTCCAATTTGACTATTAGGACAGGCCCCATCCACTCAGAGTTGGGACACAGTGGTACTGATCACAATGCTGAGTTCCTGTCATGTAAAATGAATATACAGTGCCATCTGCCATCCACAGCCTAGTGTAACAGCTGTCCTATGTACCAATGGAGAACGGAAAGTGTAATGTCATGCACATTGTCAACTGCTCATACACATGTTAACATGTAGAAGACAGCACCAATAGCATTTCGCCTTTTCATTACAGAGGATGAACCCTTACCTCCTGGCCGGCACCCTGTCTCGGACATCACAGATGATGGTAATGATGACAACCTGCCAACCAACGACCATGACACCCTCCAAGAGCTCCTGGACTTCATTGGGACACCATCTCCGGACACGGGGAGGGTCAGCAGCACTGTGGTATCTCCACATACCCTGCTCAACAACCAACAGGCACCACCTACCACCACACCCATGGCCCTGGATTCCGAGGACCCAACCATTACCTTCCAATGGACTGCGGTACGAGTCCAGTGAGAGATGGCAGATGAGGTGCGGGTGGAGATGGAGACCTTCGCAGCCACCCTAGATGGGGTCCATGGGTGCCTCAGTCCCAATAGGGACACCTCTGCCGCCATCAGAGACACCTATTCTCTGCTCCGTGGCCTCCAGTAGTCCCTGGCTGACATAGCTGGTGTCATGAGGCAGAGACATCAACAACTTCCTTGCCAAAGTGGCACCTGCGATGTGGCCAAAGAGCTGGGGGCTATCCGAAACATCTGGGAGACCATGGAGTGGAAACAAGACTCCCACATGGCTGCCATTGCGGCCTACCACCGCAACGTTGTTTCTGTGTTGAAAAAACAGCAGATCCTCCTCACAGCAGTGATGCCTCATGTATTGGCACAGATGAATGCTGCTGCAGGCATGGCATCCACATCTTCCACCCCTGGTGTGTGTGTGTGCCTCCCTCGCCAGCCTCACGGGAGACACAACATACATCAGAGGAGGAAGATGTGAACGGTACCTCTTTCCAAGCCCGGGGCCAAGGGCAGGCTGTCTGCGCCCGTCATCGCCCGGAGGAGGCTGGGTTGGGCCCCCCATAAAGCCTGGTATCTGGCCATCCCATACCGTTCCTCTGCAGAGATGGTAAAACAGAAGGCGAACTCAAATGAATGAGGGGGCGAGATCATCAATACGCTAGACTCCTTCCTTTTAAGAGCAGAGGATGCCCTCTCAAAAGAGATTGAGATTACGGAGTGGTGACTCTCGCTTGAGGAGGTAAGATTTTGCCCAGGCTTATCTGGACTTGGCTCTTTACTAACTTCCCCAACCCCGCAGTACCTGTTGGAACTATATCTTATTCTGATATTGTTCTAGAACCCAAATCTCAATCTCAAGACAGCCCACCAACTGAACCTCGGGGCATAAAGAGGAGGGGGAGGGTGAAAAAGACCATTGCGCCAAAGACTGCGAGACCCTTGAAAACTAGTGAGCGAGACTCAGAGCTCCTTCCTTCGTCCAGTTTGAGGGTTGCACCGCAATTGTCAGACGATCTATGTGGGAAGTTGGAATGATCTTTTTTTCTTCTTCTGCAACCTCTTCTAACAAGATTGAGAAAAATAGAGGAATCTGTGTCTCTGTTGTGTAATAATCTTCCCATCTCTATTGTGGGAGGGGGGAAGTTGGGATAGGCACAAACAACCAGCTCTGATCATTATAACTCTTCGCTGCCCAGCGCATTTCACTCAGCCATTTCCAATGATTGGTCTTTCGCAGTTTTTCCATCTCTCAAACATCTGTCCTCCCCGAGTCCCCCCAGCTCTAGGCAACTTTGATTTGCTGGGGACTGATGTTGCTAATGTTTAATATCTTGCAAATAATGCTTGTTTAAGCGGGGCTGGCCCAGGTGCTCATCATAGGGGGTATACTAATAATCAACTGGTCGCTACATTTAAATCAGGAGTAACTTTAGATCTTCAACCAGCAGCCTGTCCCTTTGTTATAATATTAGCAAATGCTCCAGAATTAAAACTGGATCAGCAAGAAACTACAGAGCAGCTAATCCATAAAGCTCTGCATTGGCTTTTCAAGCACACAGGGGACAGATTTAATTGTATCAACATCTTATTATGGCCAGGAGAGTAAACTGGATAGGAAGGGGCCCAAAGACCATAGCAGGGGATTGCATTATTATTAATTTCAACAACCAGTACATGGTAGGTGACCTTCTAAGAGAACTACCAAACACCCCCTCCCTTTATTCTGAAATCTGTGCACTCACGCGGGGTTTCTTTTACAAACCTTGTAGACCGTTTCAACCTGCACACCATAAAGTAAACAACTCTCATTTTTCCAGCCGTCCATTTAGTCTATACCTTCCCCAACCTACTTCACCTGTACCCCTTAGGAACAGATTCACTTTACTGGAGGATACGGTTGAATGTGATTGACTTGCTGATCAATGCTTAACATCTTCTAACAATCATTATATAATAACTCCTAATGGGACAGCTGTGACTCCTTCCCCCCCTTTATACCTTCAATTAAATCCAAGCATACTGCCAGACAGTTCAACTCTGTCCCAGAGTCTAATTTGTATGGCGAACACTCCTGAGTTTGCCACAGTTATTTCCTGGAATATTGCAGATAATAATAAAAAAAAAAAGTTTAACTCTGACTGGCTATCCTTGCTAATGGGCTATGAGATCCTGTGTCTTCAGGAGACCTGGGAAACTGATCAGGTTTACTTAAGCGGGTATCGCTCATTTCTCACACTCGCTATACCTTCAACTGCTGGTCATTCAAAGGGAGGTCTATTAACATTACTCTCTAATACTCTTCCCCTAAAGGTTAACACTTTTCTAAATACGTCTCCATATTATCCTTTTTGAGCCCCATAAAGATAGATCTTGGATTCTTATAAATGTTTACAATAATAATTTTGGTGGCACTCAAGCAGTGATCTTGGACCCCTTTGAAAAAGACATTGCTAATTTAGAGAAAGTATATCATAAACCTTGTGACATCATCTGGTTAGGTGATTTTAACGCTCACCCTTGCAATAAGGCTAACTCGCCAGCATGCTGGCTGATAGACGGTGATGGGATCCCCTTCCCCATGTTAGCCATAATGAATATGGCAATGCCCTTAACAGGTTATTAATAGTAAATAACCTTGTAATGTTAATTACTGTTGATACCGCAGCTGGACAGTTAAACTTCACATTCTCTACTCGCTCCGACTTCTCAACTCTTGACTATGTTTTAGTCTCAGATTCTATAAGGAAGCTTTTTACCCAATTCATGATCAACTTTTACACTTTCAGTGATCATGCCGCAATCACATTTCTTATTCCATCCTTACAAAAAAAGGAACCCTGTGTTAATTCCCCTATCAAACCAGTGATTGCAAGGGAAAATGGAATCGTTTTGAAATGGGGAAAAGTCGATATTGTGAAGTTTGTTGGGAATATAGTCTCCAAACGAGCATCAGAGATAATGATCTGCTTAGACGCAACGATTGATAATGGCATAACCTCAGCCTTTGAGCGAATGTTACTAGAAATAAAAAATAACTTACTACACTCTATATCCAATGGGCGTCGTAAGGGTCCCACCTGGTTTGACGATGAATGTATGAAAACACTCAAAAAGTTACTAATGGCTTTGAAGTAAAAACCTAGAGATCAAATCTTGGTGAATTCCTTACGCCAGTTATATAAAAAAGTAAGGCTAACAAGGTTAAAGGTTTTAAAGGAGTCGTCGTGGGGAAGATTACAAAGGGCGGCTGTATTAAATAGCTCACAGAACTTTTGGTCATTGATAAATGCTCCTTTTCTGAGAGACGAAAGGGTAATAATGGCATATGCTCATATGGACCAGGAGGCGTGGGTTACACATTTAGGAGGACTATTTGGTAGCATGCAGGAGGTAACTGTCCAACCCCCCTCTCTAGTTTTACCTAGATTAGGGGATAGTGTACTCTTTACACTGGAAGAAACAAGACACGTTCTTAACCAGTGTAAAAGAGCAAAGGTATCTGGACCCGATGGCGTTCCAATTGATTTATTTTCTGATAATCAGGACCTTTGGGCACCACTTCTTACAAACGTTTTTAATAAAATTGTCCGAACAGGTGCGCCATCTTCATGGAAGATGACTGTAATTGTACCTATTTACAAAAAGGGGGACAAAAAAATTATAGGCCCATATCCCTATTAGATTCAAATGCTAAACTAATGGGCCGGTTACTTTGAAACAGGCTTGAGGAATGGGCCCAGGAAAAGAGCATGATAATCCCATGCCAATACGGCTGTAGAAAAGGAAAGGGCACAGTGGATCAGTGTCTGAATTTAAATGTAATAATAGCCAAATATACGGCGGCCAAGAATGGTCACTTATAACTTGCGTTCATGGTTTTGTCGGCAGCCTTTGATTGTGTGGCACAATCTAAACTGTGGCAGATCATGGAGGCAATGGGAATTGAGTTCCAGATTATTAATGTAATCCGTGACCTGTATGCCGGAGCCACAGCTTGTGTTCGGTTTGGCAAGGGAGGAGAGTGCTCGAGAGGTTTTAAAATCTCTAGGGGCATGAGGCAGGGGTGCGTCCTTGCGCCCTTTTTATTTGCTTTATATACTAATGCTGTAGAATCTGTGTTGCTAGGGTCTACTACAGACGTTGCTCTTCTTAATTCTCTTTCAGTCCTGATACTCCTCTATGCTGATGATGTGGTGATTCTTGCACGCACAGGCAACGCGCTGGGTCGACTCGTAGAGGAGTAAGCAACATTTATGAATAACCTGGATCTGAAAGTTAATTATTTTAAGTCCTTGGGGGGGCGTGGCTTGGCTGCCAAGCGGAATGGCTGCCTGAAACCGCAGTTCCGCCGATCGAGCACAGAAATCCTTCAATTATTTGCTGAACTGGGGTGCGAGCTAGCACCTCCCCGCCCGAGACGGTAGTCCAGGGTGTCCGCCCTGTGCTTTGGCTGTTCTGACCCCGTCGGAGACGCGTGGGCGGAGAGCGGCCCGCGGAAGGCACGGAGACGCTGCGGCCTACAACAATCGCGAGAGCCGGGGCCTTGCGTGTGGAGGGCCCGAAACCTGTTCGAGGGGTGAGGCAGAGGCTGTTCGATCGCCCCAGGAGATGCGCGCCCCGCCGGATGTTCACCCTCTTCGGCTGAAACAGTGAAGCTGAGACAGCGGCGGCTGGTGTGGAGGGACACCGAACGTGGACTGGAGGTGCGTCTAGGGGAGAGGCCCGACCACGCTGCGGCGCTCTGGGAGCTCGCTGGCTACCGGGGACGGCGCGACAAGGTCTTGATGCTTGCGATCGCCGGGCGCTGCTGGGCCCTGCTCTGGAAGCACGTGCTGCCGAACCTCATGGTCTGAGACTCTGCTCTGTTCCTTTCCCTCGCCTGCCCCTGGACTGCATGCCGGTGTACAGTGGCGGGCCCGATCGGATGATTGCAGTGGCGGCCATTTTCCCTGTAGCCGTAGTTCTATGGTCGAAGGTTCCAGGGCGACGATCGGAGAGTCGTGGTCGGCTGCCGTACATGCCCCGACCATACTGCAGTGATGTTGGGGCGTTGACCTGGGATGCGGACAGTGAACGGCTGTACTAGTGTTGGCCTGCTCCGACGGCCTGCGCTGTGACTCTCCCCGCTTGGTCCGTTTCTCTGTGCCCGGTGCGTGTCCCGCCACTGGGGACCCAGCCCTCTTACCTACCAACGAGGCCTAACCGCCCTGCTGCCCTTGACGAGACGCTGGCGGTTGGCGATTGGCGGCGACTGGTGCAGTGTGAGGAGTTCGCGGCTCGGCCGCCCACACATACTACGGGCTCCGGGTAGCGTCCGGTGAGCGGCCATGGGCAAACCGGACACGCGGCAGCCGAAAATCACCTTCGACAAGTCCAAGCAGAAGCCGCCGGACCCAGACCCAGACCTCCGTGAGGCTGAGTCTTCTCGAGCAGACCGGAGTGTTGCTCAGGATGTGGACATTAAAGCCATGTTTCAGGAACTGAAAACAAGTTTACATGGCATTGATGGCAAAATGGATGCGCTGGCGGCCCGCATGGACGGTATCACGTCTCGCATGGACAAGCAGGAGGGGAGAGTGGAATCGCTCGAAACACGTGTGGCCGACACGGAGGAAAATCAGACCGGCCTTGCCGGCCAACTGCGGGGCATGGATAAGATCCTGACACTCATACAACAGAAAAATGAGGATTTGGAAGCGCGCTCGAGGCGCAACAACGTCCGCATCACGGGTGTGGCGGAAACGACGGACATAACCAACATGGAGCTCTTTGTTGAACAAATGTGTAAGGATCTGTTTGGGTCGGGCTTGTCTTCGATGTTCCTGGTCGAGAGGGCTCACAGATCATTGGGGCCCAGGCCTAAACCAGGTGCACCGCCCCGGCCCATTATTGCACGAATCTTAAATTATAGGGACCGGGACGTGATCTTACGAATGGCAAGGGACATGTCAGACGTGCAATACAAGGGCAACCACATTGCACTATATCCGGACTATACGATGCAGGTTCAGGCCGCTCGAAGGGAATTTTTGCCGGCGAAGAAACTTTTTCAACAGGCGGGCACCAAATACTCCCTCATCTACCCTGCTAAACTCCGGGTCCAAGGTCCCGGTAAACCGTCCTTCTTTGTTGATGCGAAGGCGGCTCTGAAATATGCCAAACAACTGTTAAAGGACCAAAAGTCTCAGGCACCTGCAGATGACCCGGACCAGCGGGACAGGCTAAGTGATGTTGAATGACTGCTTCTGTATGCTTCTTGTTAAGTCGCTGGGTATTGCCTGTCCGCGCTGTGCTGGGCCATAGAGAATGTTTAATTCCCTGGAGTACCAATTTCAGATGCTGGAAGGGAGCTGAGCAGGACTGCGGGATTTGGGGGGGAGGGTCCTTGTGCTGGTACACTAGGCCCGCGCTCGATCGCCCTGTCATGAGTACAGGGCTGGTGGGTGGCCAACCTGCGTACCTCAAGGGATGATTCCCATTCATTGTTCACATCTAGGGACTGTAGTTACAGTTGTCGTAGTTGGGAGGGGGACCTGGGAGGTCATTGCACAACCTGATTGGGGGGTTGGAGCGGGTGGGGTAGGGGTTTGGTCGTGGTTGGGGGGTTATGTTGAGTTCTATTTAAGTTTCAGAGCTGGGTCGGAGGAGGCGAAAACTGCTATTGAATCGCACATTGTGCACTGCACGCTGCCATGTCGACAGTCACCTAGCAAGAGGTGTTCTGGCTTTTGCCGGGCAGGCTGCCCGGATGGCCAGGTGGGATGTGTGCTGTCTGTCAGAGAAGGGGTGCAGGAAGGGACGCAACGAGGAACAGGTCCGTGGCCTGATCGAGGTTTATTCCAATGCTTGTTGCTGTGTGGAGGTTCCCTACCTTGTCGGCGGTCTTTCAGATTGCTGAGGCATGGCCGCCCCCCTCTATTGAGACCCGCTGGGTTGGAAATGCTTGCTTCGAGATTTGGCAGGAATTGGCCGGATGACTGGGGGGTTGGTGTATGTCTGATGCTTGCCCGAACTTTGTTAATACGCCTGGGGCTGTGAATAGCATAAAGTGTATTACCTGGAATGTACGGGGCATGAACGATAGACGGAAAGTGAGACTTATACAGGCCTTCCTAATTAGAAAATGAGCGGACATTTGCCTTCTGCAGGAGACGCACCTGACGGCCAATGCTGCGCAGCTGCTCAGGCACAATCGATGGGGTGAGGTAGTCCACGCTCACTATTCTAACTACTCTAGAGGGGTGGCGATACTTATCAGGAAGGGGCTTCACTGGAGGACGCATGAGGAAATCAGGGACGCAGGGGGCAGGTATGTTCTGTTGGTCGGTTCGCTGTGCGGCGCGAGAGTAATTCTGCTGAATGTGTATGGCCCGAATGACGATAATCCAGAGTTCTACGAGAAATTGTGGCATAGGGTGCGGACCTGTGGTCCTGCGGCGATATTGTGGGGAGGTGACTATAATGTGGTACTGTCAGATACTAAAGATAGGCAGGGCACAACTCGGGAACATCACCCCAGGGCGTCGGAGGCGCTTGGCCATATTATGCAAGAGGCAGGGCTGGTGGACTCCTGGAGGACACTGCACCCTGAGGCCCGCGCCGGTACGTGTATCACAGCTCATCGTGCAGCCTGGTCCAGATTGGACTTCTGGCTGCTGTCCAGAGATTTGCACTCATCGGTGTTAGAGGTGACTCACTTGCCGCGGTCTCTTTCTGATCATGCCCCGGTTTGCCTGACGCTATCCACGCCGCCGCAGTACATTCAGCCGTTTAGTTGAAGGTTCCCCTCCCTTGCGCTGCGCGATCAGGTCTTCCAGCATTCTTTGCGGGAAAGATTGGAGGAATACTTCGCACTCAACGAGGGCTCAGTGGATTCACCTGGCGTGCTCTGGGAGGCCTGTAAGGCAGTAACCAGGGGTCATTGCATGGCGCTCAAAACTGGGGTTCTGCGCTCCATTAGAGATACCCTGAGCAAGTTGGAATCTGAACTAGCCCAGCTTGAAGCTGCGATGATGGCGGCCCCTTCTGGTGGTGCGAGTGCAGCCTTCAGGACGAAACTGACCAAGTATCAAGAGGAGGCGGAGAGGGAGGTCGCGTTCTTGTCCAAAGATTCTCAGGCCAGACGTTACGGAGAGGGTGATCGAGCTGGACGAACACTAGCAAGCATGCTGCGCCCGCCACGTGGGTCGGAGCATATTCTCGAGCTACAAGGATCAGGGGGTGAAGTGATTCGAGATCCTCCGGCTATACTGACAGTGATGACAGATTACTATAAGGACTTGTATACCTCTAAGGTTACACCTGATGACACTATTATTAGTGACTACCTGGACACCATAGCACTTGCGTGGTTCAGTAATAATGCCCGACAATATATGGACCTACCCTTCACGCAGGAGGACATTCGAGCGGTGATAGCCGCTATGCCACTCAGCAAGGCACCAGGCCCCAACGGGCTGACGGCGGCCTTCTACAAGGAATATGCGGACCTACTGGTCCCGCGATTGCACAGTGTTTTTGAGGAAGCGATGGAGATGGGCATCCTCCCTTCCTCGATGCGAGAGGCCCTTATCATTACGCTGCTTAAACCTGGCAAAAATCCTGTTACCCCGGACTCATATCGCCCACTCTCGCTAATTAATCTTGATGCCAAAATCTACGCGAAATTACTCGCTGACCGTCTGAAATTTATGCTGCCACAGATAGCGTTGTCCGATCAGTCGGGCTTTGTAATGGGGAGGTCCACTTCCCACAATCTCAGAGTGCTGTTTGGGCTCCTGCATTACTTTGATCCCAAGGTACAAGCCGCGGCCGCATTGCTTGACGCCACTAAGGCGTTCGACTCATTAGAGTGGAAATTCTTACGGGCGTTATTCACTCGCATGGGTTTCAGCCCCTCCTTTGCCAGGCGTATTGGAATACTCTATAATCACCCGACGGCTAGGGTGCGGGTTAATGGTCAGACGTCTGTCCCGATCCCCATAACCAGAGGGACTCGGCAGGGCTGCCCCTTGTCGCCATTGCTGTTCGCCATTGCGACGGAGCCGCTGGCGGCTCGTTTGCGCCAACATCCCACTCATCGCAGTATTGGCTTCACATCGCGTGGCCTGTTGGTGTCTATGTACGCCGACGACATAACCATATATATGATGAATCCATCGGACAACTTTGACCCACTGATGCGCGAGGTGACAAGATACAGTGGGCCTCACAGGTATCGATATCAATTGGTCAAAGTCGGCGATGTTCCCGCTGACGGACGGTACGAGTCAATGCCATACGGAATTCCCAATTGACTGGGTCACTGATGAGATTAAATACCTGGGCGTACGCTTTAGCCGATCGGTGCAGGACATATGGCTGGCCAATTTTGGTGTGGCCGTGGAGTGGCTGGAGTGTAAGGTGAGGCGCTGGAAGGCGCTGCCGCTATCACTGATGGGCCGCATAGCAATTGCTAAAATGGTGGTCGTTCCCAAGTTTCTTTACTTATTCGTTAACATCCCCCTGCCACTCACTAGGTCGTTCTTCCGTCGGCTTCGCTCCGTCTTGCTTGAACTGGTCTGGGCGGGTAAGCAGCCCAGAGTGGCCTGGAACCTCCTCACACTTCCCTTCCGTCAGGGAGGCCTCGCGGCCCCGGACATGGAACTATATGCGTACAGTGCTCAGGCCCAATACCTGCACTTTTGGCAGCACCCGATCCCTTACCAGCCGCACGTGGCTATCGAGATGGACGTTGCGGCCCCCTGCCCCCTTCGTGCAGCGGTGTATCAGAGATACAGACGCTCCCGGGATGACATTGACACTGTTGAAATGGTCCGCTGGGCCTGGTCAAGCATTGCCAAACGTGCGGGCGTTGATGATTTATATGCGCCGAGCATGCCCCTTGCGGATAATCCACTATTGGGGCCATTGACGGACGCGGCGGTGGTGCGGCGGGCGCAGGCCTGCGGCCTGAAGGTGGCAGGAGACTTGTACCCGGACGATACCTTCCTTGCATTGCGGGATATGGCGGCAGCGCCGGAACCGACGGCCTCGGAGCTTCTTCTCTACTATCAACTGCGGTCCGCATGCAAGGGCAGGTACCCTATGTTTCCAGATGCTCCGCCGACGCTTGCGGCCCTCGAGGACGTACTCTCGAATTCCTCCGCGCGCAAACTGATCACACGTATCTATAGAGCTACTCAAAACACAGCTCCGGTTGTGCACACTGACTCTAGATCCTCGTGGGAACATGAAGCGGGTATATCTATTACCGAGAAACAGTGGGAGTACTGTTGCTCCCAACTTGAAAACCTATCCCCTAATTATAGGCTGCGGTTGGTACACTTCAACTATCTGCACCGGACTTACCGTACGCCCATGCAACTGTGTAGGATGGGACTGCGGTCTGATGCGAACTGTTGGAGATGCGGTGAGAAGGAGGCCGCGTTCTATCACCTTGTATGGGTGTGTGGTCCCATACGCGACTTCTGGATTGCAGTCTTCAATACCGTGGGGCAGATTGTGGGGGTGGAACTGGAGCCGGACCCACTTGTGGCCCTCTTGGGATTCGTTAGAAATGTGCCTAAGGCCTCACGTAGGCTTGTGGCCCTTTTACTATTACTTGCTAAGCGTCAAGTAGCGCTACACTGGAAAAAGTCTATGCCGCCGAAAGTGGCGGCCTGGATAAGATCGGCGGTGTACTGTAGGGAGCAGCTGACCTCATACTGGGACCAGCTGCCACAGCGCTCGCGGCCTGTAGATATATGGCAGCCACTGGTGGATTGGCTGGCTAGAACGACAGCGTTGGAAGATGACTAGGCGGTCTGATTGTGGCTTTGGTGACGTGGCGAGGTTGGAGCTTGACTGTGGTGCGCTGTACGTGGTGATCCGCCTGACATAAGTGATCTGGGGTTTGGGGCTCGCATTCTGTGGGGGGTTGTCAATCGATTGCGTTGTCTGGGTGGGCTGTGGGCGCAACGTGAAGGTGAATATGACATTTCGATTATTCATTGTTTGCTTCCTTTCGACTCAGGCTCTCTGTTAGTTTTGTTCTGTTTTGTCCATTGCAAAATGTTGTATTGCTGTTCGAATGTACGACCTCAAATGCTTGGGCGGAGTTCCGCCTCGCAAACTAGCTGCCTGCCTCCGGGTTGTTGGCTGAATAGCGGTGTACTCTTCAATGGAACAATAAAGGTTTTGGAAAACAAAAAAAAAAAAATAATTATTTTAAGTCCTTTGTTCTTGTAGCAGGCCCAAAGCAGCAGAAACAGCCATGAATCTATGTTGAGGGGTAAAGCTAGATGTTGTAGACTCTTAACTATTTAGGGATCGTGTTCGATCGAGATAATAATTGGAGAAATATGATCTCTAATAGGGGATTATTGATTGAAAACAATATTGGGGTCCTCTTCGAATTAGTGAAAAAACTTGGGACCAATCCAATTGAATTGATAAAAAAGGCTTACGAGGCGAAAACACTATCCGTCGCCTCTTATGGAACAGCTGTTTGGGGTATCACTGATGCCTCTAAAATGCAGCGCACAGAAGATGCCTTTTTGAAAAATCTGGTCTCCCTTCCCCAGTCGTGCTCTAATTATAACTGCCACATGGAGTTGAGAATTCCTTATATTATTGATAAGATTTGTATTGCACTAATTATGATGTGGCATTCAATCTGGCGTAACGAAACCCTCTCCTTGACTAGAGATATTGCAAACAACGTCCTGAAATTGGATGGTGCAAGTAAAATAAGATGGTTAAGTTATGTTGAATCTAATCTTCAGGAGGCTAGGTTGCATTATCTCTATGAGGATCCAAAGATGTGCTGGTCAATGTCTAAGAAGGAGCTGAAAACTCACTTATTGGCCCAGCTACAGACGAAGAGACACAATACTAATTTTAAACTCCCTAAAGTCAAGTTATATTACGCTGCCCCAAGAATAAGTGCAACTAATGTGAACTCCACTTATCTATCGTTCGTTACGAATCTACAACATAGATATATTTTAATCAGATTTCGTTTAAGTTATATCCCCCTCATGTTAGGCCTCCTGCTCAAAACATATGCGATTACTGCCCTCCCATTTTGCCCTTGCGACAAGCGATCTATTCAGAACGATCTTCACTTTTTATTCTTTTGTAAATTTTATAGTGATGTAAGACAAAGATTAATTGTTTCCCTTATTCGTAAAATGAATTTTAAACAATGTCGTGTAGCCTTATATTATCTTCAGTTACTGTCTGATCTCTTTACATGTTTCTCTTTGGCCTCATTCTTTTTATCTGCTCTTAGCAAAAGGATACCAAATTGTCATCTTGATATTTAATGTGAAACTTAAGATGTTGGGGTGTGCATTATTTGTGTGTATATTTATAAACTAATGTTTTCCTTTTAGCTTCTGATCATTAATTATGTTTTATTCCATGTTACTCAAAAATGTTATAATAGTTTGTATCTATCGATGTACATGTGTTTGTAAAATACTTTTTATGCGGTTGTGGTATCGGCGAAATAAAGTTATTTCTGAACGAACAACAAATGTTGGAATGGGATGATCATTAAGTGCATACTCAAGGTGGCTACAATAATGTGCAAATGGAGTCATGCAGTCAATGTGAATGGTAAGATCAGTCACCCCACATGTGTCATGTCCATCCATGGTTACTAGCAAAGAAAACCACATTGGGTTGATAAGTACACAAAGCAAGTGTAAGAGGTTACAAGGCAGCCATCGGTGTAACAGTCCACATACCAACTATATGTGCATAGGGCACAACATACCTCCAAAACATGTCGCATTTACAACACACATTAATCTTGTATGTGCTACAAAATGAGCGCTCTGTCATCATTCCTCAATTAAGGGTATGTCTCTTGGTCAGCAATGTCTGATCGTACGATCATGTGAAGTAATGGGTGTAGGAGAGTAGGGTCTGCTTTCTATGTTCACCCCCACTTTTTGCTTTTGCTTCACTGGTTTTCGACTTAGATGGGGCTGTGGGCCTGCTAATCAGACCCACAGCCCAGCTGTTCTCTCTCTAAATTCATACTATGTACTTTAGGTACATAACCCAATTGGTAAGGATCACCTTCTAGGGCCCTGTACAGTGTACCTTAGGTACCCAGGGCATAGGTGTACCCTAAGCCTACCAGGGGCTGCAGCATGTATTATGCCACCCCTGGCTGGCCTTCCATTATGACACAACTGGCTGATCACTCAGCTGGGGCAAGGTCGTGTAATCACCCCTTGCTTAGGTGTAGTATTCCTATACCTACCTTATATATAGACACATGGGTAACCTATCAGTCACTCCTATGGCAAGCCTTAACAATCCTGAAGGCAGAGTGCTTGGTAACATGTGAGATGGTGCTCTAGCATGAGCTGAGCCTGTCTGCAGCTTTCGGAACCATGTCCTTATAGCTGTTCTATGATATCGCCTACCATATACTCTTAAAGTGCCTTATAATCCTCGCGGTTATGGTAACTATGGTTTGGCTTTATCAAAACATGTTGTGTAAGGTGTCTAACACTTTGGAATACTACCCCCACACCATTTCTGGCGATGAGGATAGTATTCCTCCCTTCTAGAGGGAGAAGACATGTTGAAGACCTACTACCCGGTTAAAGTTAACCAGAGCCCCAGCATCACAAAATGGATGCTGCTGCCACAGACACAAGTCTGACCTCCTGCTGCTGGGAGTCCTTCCAGTGAGGGAGACTTGGACAATAGGTTTCCTGCCTTGGGAGGTGCTAGCACCACCCTAGATAGGCCTTAGTGTATTGGGGCAGGGAGGGATGAATGAAACGAGACACTGCCTGGGGCACACAAGGTGTCCCATGCATAGTCCGGTTCAAACCGGTGCTGGGGCACTCCAGTCCGAGTCCTGGCGTGAAACTGGACAAAGGGGAGGGAGTGTAACCACCCCCCTCCCTGGTCCCACCCATAGGAGGGACCTAGCAGGTAACCCAGCCCCCCAGATTAGTATAAGAGTGGGAGCTGAGTCCCAAGGACTTTGGATTATCCTGATAACTGAAACTTGAACAGAAACTCTGGACCTTCGACATTCGACTACGGAAGAAGACTGAAGAATCTCCCTTGTGGCCAAGGAGTGGCCACCCTGTGCAAACAGGCACCATCAAGCGACCTGCCATTTACTTTGCCCGAAGTTCTACGAGGAACCGACTGCAGAGCCCAACCAGCGCCTTGACTTCCAGACTTCTCCGACCCTGATCCACATCCACAGCAAAGCTGAGATCCGTGGAGGTGACGAGAGACGTGGGACCGGCTACCTGGGAAAATTGGCTACTTGCTTCCAGCGCAGCTTCTGAGGGATCCTCGAAGTTGTGCTCTGGGGCTTGAGAAGCCCCAACCCCGAGCACCATCTTCATTGAAGATCAGCCCTCCACACTCCACGAGTTCTGCGTGGGGCCCTTCTGCATTTTCCTGCTCGACGCGTCTGTCCGGTTGCTTGCCCGTTGGCTAGTGACCTCTGCGACGACGAACCTTCGACTTTCCACCGCTGGTTTGGCTCCTGCAGACTGGCCCTTGCTTCCCTGTGAAAGAGAAGCACCTCAGGCCTTCCTGGTCTGCAACAGAAGCGAATCCTTCATTCTGCGTGGGTTGCGCTTGCCAAGGCTTGTTGTGTCCAAACTCGACATCGACGCCGCCGACAGCAAGAGCCCTCGTGAGACAGCTCGCCTCCTGGTTCTGGTTGTCCTCGACGCCTCCTGGTACCCGTGGCTGCTGCGACAAGCTTCACCTCTTCACCTGCATCTTCACGACATCGCCTGGTTCCTTCCTGGTTCCTTCCCGGCTCCTGGCTGGTGACCTAGACTCTGTCCCCTCTGCTTGCAGGTATCCTCCTTCTTGATTCCATCCTTGGAATCCACCGGACACTCTTCACTGACTGCCTGTCAGCATCTTTTCCTCAGGCATCCATAGGAGTCGACGACGAAACCCGATGCAAGTTCACACCTATGCACCCGCAGCCCGTGGGCTAGGTAACTTGAGTACTCTGGTGCACACAAGGGTATTGACTATCCTAGTGTCTAGTTTCCAAGTCTCTAACTCCTAGTTCCTTCCGAAGTGTCCTAAAACTCTTAATTTCTAAATACTACTATTTCTATCAACTTTAACGCATTACGCGTGAGTGTTTCCACTCTGCACCTGAATCCCGTGGGCCTCCCACTGCCTAGCAACTGATAGGATAGTGTAGCCCAGGCGATTCCCTAGGCCTAGGCCTAACCTGTGTTCGTGACAGTGGTTCTTATACCACTTACTTAGTATATGGTTTGCGTGGCCCCTAGGGCCTAACTGTATTACTTACCTGTGTGACTTATGTATGCTTAAATAAGACTGTGTTGTACTTACCTCGAATCTCATAAAGAGTGCTGAGGGTATTTTGACTAGAATAAATACATTCTATTTTTATATATATCTGTTGTGGTGTCCTTTCATTTGGTATTCAAGGGATTGCAAATGGTATAACAGCTGGCTTCACATGCCATACAGAGTTTAGCCTAAGACTGCTCTTGTTCATGCTACCACTAGGATAGCTGGTCTATAAGGTTGACTTTACAACCAATCACCATAAGGGTTGTTTGGACTGATACAAGGTGTACACTAGAACTAGTGACATCATATATCAGGCCAACTTCTCACATTGGTGAGCAGCGGTTGGGATCTGAGCTTGCTGTTGTGATACCATTGCAATTTTGAGATATCAAATTGAAAGATCACAAGGATATTTGTAAGGTGCATATAACATAGCTTATAAATACTTAAGTTCTACTGAACTTAGTTGTTGTAGGTTGAAGGGCCTAGCACACCCTGACTACAACTACTAGAGAGGTTTTAGTAGATACAACTAGTGTAGGTAGGTGCACACACCACATCCTCACTAGATCATGTCTCTGAGAGGATATCAAGTTGATGCTCTCTCAGGAGGGGGATATCCTAGAAAGATACCCTCTAGATATGATACCCTAACTTTTCAGGAGATGAGACAATTGTGTACCTCCAGAAAGTTAAAACAGGGTTCAAACCCTACCCTCATTTATCTAGTGGAGATCTTAGAAGAGTATGATACTCAGAGAGCCTCCCAGGATGGTGCCTTAGGTACCAATGAGGGTCTACCCTCCACAGAAGACTCCCCTCACAATACTGATCAAGATGAGTCAGCAGGGACTTCAGAAGATGAGGTAGACAGCCAGGTCCAAGTTAGGAGACTTAGCCAGGCTAACTTAAGCCTACATGGGAGTCTGAATGGGGTCCCCCCTTTCAGACCCTCAAGTGGACTTAACCAGAGAAGCAGGAGAGGAAGATCCCCTTCCAGGGAATCTATCCACTCCCATGTCTCTAATAGCTCCAATGCCTCTTCTCACAGGGGAATGACTTCTCCACAGAGAAAAGAGCATCAGGCCAGAATGAGGGAAGTCAATCTGAGGATTGAAAGGGAAGAACTTGCCCTTGCCAAAGAGAGCCTTGCTCTGGCCAGAGAGCAAAAGTTAAGTGGGTTAGGACCCGCTGGTGGGAGCACTATCCCTAAGGATAGAGACAGGACCTATGACAATAGAAACCTGAGCAAGATTGTCCCTCCCTACAAGTGTGGGGATGACATCCACAAATGGATAACTGCTTTGGAGAGGGCTTGCAAAGTACAGCAGGTACCCCAAAGTCAGTGGGCAGCTATCTTGTGGCTCTCCTTCTCTGAGAAAGGTAGAGACAAGCTCCTCACAGTTAGTGATGAGGATGCTGACAATTACACTGTCCTGAAGAGTGCTCTGATTGATGGGTTTGGCCTAACCACTGAACAATACAGGTTGTTGTTCAGGGATACCCAGAAGACACAGACTCAGGACTGGACTGACTTTGTGTAACGTCCTGGCTTTCTCGGGGTTGGGACAAACAGACAACGGACCAGAGAAAGGGAGGTTAAGGAGGATTTAATAAACAGATAAATAACTACAGACAACAAAGAATACCGGTACTGGAATCACCAGTTAAAGTACGATACCCATTCACAGCTCTTCTAACCGTCCTCCGCATGCACACCGGTCCCGGTATGCTCCAACGGAGGGCACAGTGCTAAGCAGTGGCCGACAATGCCACTCGACCGCTGTGAAGGGTAGTTCCAAGGTTGTGGAATATACGGGGGGCACGTGGGAGTCACCCGGCCGGGCTCTCTACCACCTGGGAACAGCCGCTCTACCAGTTTCCCCCAGAGTACTGCCACAACACAAAGACGCTGGGAACACCTCCTAGTGTGCGTCTCTTGTATCCGGGTTTAAGTGATGATACCCAAGGTGGTGCAGAGAATGGATGGGAGCAGCCGCTCTACCTATCCCAGTTCTCCTACGAGTGTCGATGGCTAAGACGCAGAAACACCTCCTGGATAGCGTCTTAGCTCTAAGCGTGTGTTCACCCAAGTAACGAGGGTTGGGAGCTTCGGCTCGCACCAACCTCGATTTCTCCAAATTGTCAGGCCGTTGGGAGCTTCGGCTCTACCAACGGTACTTGTGCCCAATGACGTTGAATACGGCTCTCAGAACGGGACAGGACACGGGCAGGAAGCACACGCCAGCACCTCTCCTCCGCTCCTTAGAATGTTCCTTCCGCCGCTCCACTCTCCAACGGGTCCGTGTACCTCAACCAGGTACTCCGGCAAAGATCAGAATATCCGACGCCGAGTCCCAGTGATCTTCTCCTTAAGTAGTACTCTCGGCGTTGTATAACATGAAAACTAGGCGTTACCCTTGGTGTTATGTAACCAGAACTCTTGAGTTGCATAACATGCAAACTAGGCGTTACCCTTAGTGTTATGCAACCAGAACTCTTGAGTTGCATAACATGAAAACTAGGCGTTACCCTTGGTGTTATGTAACCAGAACTCTTGAGTTCCATGAGGCAATTGTTGCCGGAGGGCATTCTGGGAGTTGTAGTCCGCTCTCCTCCAAGCGCACCAGGTTCATGGAAGTGGCATCGTGGGAGGGAATCCATGTGCGGGAGGGGATTCCTGACAGTACATCCCCCTCCCATCAGCGCCCCCCATCAGGACCAGCACAGGAAGGATATCGACGATGGAACGACGATACCAGACGAGGAGCGTGAACCCCCGCCGCAGGTTCCCATGACTGCTCCTCGGGTCCGTACCCCTTCCATGCCACCAGATACCATAGTTTGCCCCTGCGCCACTTGGAATCCAAGATACCAGCCACCTCGTACTCCACCTCCGAATCCACAGTCACCGACACCGGCGTACGAGGCCTCACCGCGTTCGCGGGTTTCAAGAGGGAAACGTGGAACACGGGATGGATCCGCAGGGACTGGGGCAGGCACACTTTCACGTTCACCGGGCTGATGCATCGAAGGATCCTATATGGGCCCATGAAGCGGGGATGGAACACGCTACTTTTCTTGAATCTCATGTGCCGTGTAGAGACCCAGACGTAATCTCCAGGTTTGTAGACCGGTCCAGGCCTTCTCCTCCTATCAGAAAAGGCTTTATACGTGGCTTTAGCCCCCTCCAGGGCAACTCGAGAACTCATCAAGGCCTCCTTGATGCGGGCCACCCTCTTGGCTGTTGTCGGCAATCTGTCTTCCCTGACCGGGTGCAGAAACGGCAAGAACCGGGGATGATGGCCGTAGGTACTATAAAAAGGGGAGGCCTTGGTGGAACAATGTGTGGCGTTGTTGTACGCGATTTCCGCGATCCAAAGTAGGTCCACCCACTCATCCTTCCCTTGCTCTACAAAACAACGTAGATATTGTTTGAGCGACTGGTTCAGGCGCTCCGTCTGGCCGTCCGTCTGCGGGTGATAACTCGTGGACATGGCAGACTTGACGTGTAACGCCGAACACCAAGTTTTCCAGAAGTGCGACGTGAACTGAGACCCCCTGTCCGACACGATCACGTTGGGTAGGCCATGTAGTCTCACTACATTCTTCAATAACAACGACGCCAGCTCTCCTGCCGAAGGTACCTGTTTGCAAGCGAGGAAGTGCCCCATCTTCGTGAGATAGTCCACCACCACCAGTATGGCCGTCTTTCCTTGATCCTTTGGTAGCCCGACAATGAAGTCCAAGGATATGTTTTCCCAGGGTTTGGTCGGTGTAGGAAGGGGTTGGAGGAGTCCTTGCGCTCTTCTGTGGTCCGATTTCATGGATGCGCAAACGGTACATGATGAACACCAATTCCGGACGTCTGTTCTCATGGCAGGCCACCAGAACTGCCGTCCTAGGCTCGCTACTGTCTTTTCGACACCCAGATGGCCGGCACAGGGAGACACGTGGCACCAGGTGAAGGCCTGTTTTCGAAGCCTAGGCGTGGGTAACAACATACATCGTCCTTTCACCGTAATCCCGTCCTTCATCTGCCACTCCTTGTGACTGTGAAGCCACCTCCGCCACATGAAGGTATGGGTCCCCTTCTGGACCCCCCTGAGGAACGTCTGTGGTTGAATCACCCCTGTCACAACTCCTGGAGGGATGATGGAATGTTCGGCAACCGGCTGCGGATCCCTGGCATTCGATTGCCTCGAAAGCGCGTCCGCTTTCCTGTTCTCCGTACCGGGTCGGTATGTGATGTGGAAATTGAAACCGGAGAAAAAGATCATCCACCTCATTTGACGGGGAGATAAATGCCGCGCCGCCGTCAGAAACTGGAGGTTTCTGTGGTCCGTATACACTGTAACCACGTGTCTGGCCCCCATTAACAAATGCCTCCACTCAGCAAATGCGTCCTTTATTGCGAGTAGTTCCTTCTCCGCAATATGGTAATTGCGTTCCGCGTCGTTCAATTTACGAGACATGTACGCCACAGGATGGAGCAAACCCGACACCTCATTCCTCTGAGATAGAATGGCACCCAGCGCCACATCAGAGGCGTCCGCTTCTACCACATAGGGTAATTCCGGATTCGAGTGAGCTAGCACCGGGGCGGTGCTGAAGGCCTTCTTGAGGGCCACAAATGCTTTTTGTGCTTCCGGTCCCCACACGAACTCCTGAGACTTCCTTAGTAGTTGCGTGATCGGGGCAACCAAGCCAGAAAACCCCTCAATAAAACGCCTATAAAAGTTGGCGAAGCCTATGAAGCTCTGGACTTCCTTTACTCCTCGGGGCACCGGCCACTCCTCCACCGCTCTGATCTTGCGTTCCGCCATCTCCTGTCCGTTGGGGCTCAGCATCACCCCAAGGAATTCCACTGATGTGACGTGGAAGTCACATTTGCTGAGTTTGCAGTATAGCATGTTTTCCCTCAGTTTTTTGAGAACCGCGGATACGTGCTGTACGTGTTCTTCCTCTGAGTTGGAGTAGATGAGTATGTCGTCTATATAAACGACCACGTAGATATCCAATACCTCCCGGAACACCTCATTGAGGAAGTATTGGAAGGCGGCAGGGGCGTTGCATAGTCCGAACGGCATGACGAGGTACTCAAAGAGCCCGAACCTGGTCTTAAAGGCGGTTTTCCATTCGTTGCCGTCCCTCATGCGCACTAGATGGTATGCCCCCTTGAGATCAAGCTTTGTGTATATTTGGGCCTTTTTTACCTGTTCCAGGAGAACGCTTATGAGAGGCAAGGGGTACCGGTTTTTTATGGTTATCGCGTTCAAGGCCCTAAAGTCCACGCAGGCCCTCAATTCGCCATTTGCTTTCGGGATGAAAAAGAGAGGCGATGCGGCAGGGGATTTCGACGGCCTGATGAACCCCAGCCCTAGTAACTTATCCAAATATCCCCGTAGATGTACATTTTCGGGTTCTGTGAGCGCATACAGTCTGCCGCTTGGAACGCTAGCCCCTGGAACCAGGTCGATTTGGCAGTCGAACGGTCTATGTGGAGGGAGCACCTCCGCTCGGATTTCATCGAAGACGTCCCCGAAACTGTGATACACTCTGGGCAGCTTTACGGCCTTTTCTGCTGCCGTGGCGACCGTGTGCCCTTCGCCTACCTCACCTACGTGGGGGTCCTGCCGCATGCCGCACCATTGTTCACAAAACGGGGAAGTCATCTCAATGTGATGCGTAGGCCAATCCACCGTTGGGTTATGTTTTTGGAGCCAGGGTAGACCCAATATGACCCCGTACTGCGGGGCTCTGATTATGCTAAAATCGATACGTTCGTTATGCAGTTTTCCGAACCTCACCGGTACTTCTCCTGTGTGCTGTCCGATAGGTCCGGTCACCAGACTTCTCCCATCCACTGCATACACCTCCTCTGGTATCTGTTTGGGAAGGAGAGTGAGACCCAGTCTCCGTGCTTCATTGTAGTCCATGAACATGCCCGTGGCTCCTGAATCAACCATGGCTACCACAGGTATCCACTGGTCCTGCACTCCTACGTGTCAGGTAATAAACAAATGTCTTCGCCCTTTTTGATTCGGGCTCAACATGGAAGGGATGTGGGTGTGACTCCAAGATGCCCCTTCCCTAGACTCGGAGTCCCTCAGTTTTCCGCCGGTGCGTCCACCACTGCTGTCACCGTTTTGTTCGCTCGGTATCGTGAGGTCTTTGGCTTGGCTGGACACTCGCGTACATAGTGCCCCTTTTTTCCGCAGTAAAGGCAAAGGCCTTGCTTGCCGCGTGATTCTTTTTCAGTGGCTGTAAGGCTTGCCCTTATAGCTCCTATGTCCATGGGTTCTGTCCTGGTGGAGGAGTTGGTCTCAGGGCCACCCATCGAAACATACGATGGCAGCGCTTTCCCTTTCCTCTTGTGATCGCCCTTTCTTTCGTTCAATCTATGGTCCAGCCGTAGCACCAGGTTGATCAAGCCCTCACATGTCTTGGGTTGGGGGTCGATTTGTGCTACCACATCTTTGAGCTCTTCGCTCAAGCCCTGGTGAAACAGCGCGGTTTGTTTGGCTATGGGCCACTTGGTTTCGGCCACTAACCGTCGAAAAGCATTAAGGTACTGCACCAGATCATTGTTGCCTTGCCTCCGCTCCAACATCTCTCGATCGGCAGTATACGAGTCCGCCCTTCGATCAAACACCTTCAAGAATTCCTCGCGGAAGGCTCCCCAATCACATAGGATAGGGTCATCCCTGCTCACCAGTGGGACTGCCCATTGCGCCGCGTTCCCAGCAAGATACGAGATCAGAAAGGCCACTCTGGCTTGGCTGGTCGGAAAGGCCTTTGGTTTGCAGGACAGATGCAGTGCTACTTGAGTGAGGAATACCTGCACTGTGTTGGGGTCTCCGCTGTACCTCTCTGGTGTCGCCAAAGGAATGGCTACGGGCATCTCTACCACAACCGCAGGAGCCGTGGCCGTGTGAGAGGCACCCGCCTGTAGCGGATCGTTCTGCAGAGCGTCCAGTCTAGCCTTAACGTCTGCTGTTTTCTTTCTGGAAGCGGTGAGCTCGATTTGCATCGCCGCTAAGACGGCCAACACATCCTCAATCGTGGCCATGTCGTTTGCCCAACCAGGAGATAGTTATGGAAGAGATCGGATATTATGTAACGTCCTGGCTTTCTCGGGGTTGGGACAAACAGACAACGGACCAGAGAAAGGGAGGTTAAGGAGGATTTAATAAACAGATAAACAACTACAGACAACAAAGAATACCGGTACTGGAATCACCAGTTAAAGTACGATACCCATTCACAGCTCTTCTATCCGTCCTCCGCATGCACACCGGTCCCGGTATGCTCCAACGGAGGGCACAGTGCTAAGCAGTGGCCGACAATGCCACTCGACCGCTGTGAAGGGTAGTTCCAAGGTTGTGGAATATACGGGGGGCACGTGGGAGTCACCCGGCCGGGCTCTCTACCACCTGGGAACAGCCGCTCTACCAGTTTCCCCCAGAGTACTGCCACAACACAAAGACGCTGGGAACACCTCCTAGTGTGCGTCTCTTGTATCCGGGTTTAAGTGATGATACCCAAGGTGGTGCAGAGAATGGATGGGAGCAGCCGCTCTACCTATCTCAGTTCTCCTACGAGTGTCGATGGCTAAGACGCAGAAACACCTCCTGGATAGCGTCTTAGCTCTAAGCGTGTGTTCACCCAAGTAACGAGGGTTGGGAGCTTCGGCTCGCACCAACCTCGATTTCTCCAAATTGTCAGGCCGTTGGGAGCTTCGGCTCTACCAACGGGACTTGTGCCCAATGACGTTGAATACGGCTCTCAGAACGGGACAGGACACGGGCAGGAAGCACACGCCAGCACCTCTCCTCCGCTCCTTAGAATGTTCCTTCCGCCGCTCCACTCTCCAACGGGTCCGTGTACCTCAACCAGGTACTCCGGCAAAGATCAGAATATCCGACGCCGAGTCCCAGTGATCTTCTCCTTAAGTAGTACTCTCGGCGTTGTATAACATGAAAACTAGGCGTTACCCTTGGTGTTATGTAACCAGAACTCTTGAGTTGCATAACATGCAAACTAGGCGTTACCCTTGGTGTTATGCAACCAGAACTCTTAAGTTGCATAACATGAAAACTAGGCGTTACCCTTGGTGTTATGTAACCAGAACTCTTGAGTTCCATGAGGCAATTGTTGCCGGAGGGCATTCTGGGAGTTGTAGTCCGCTCTCCTCCAAGCGCACCAGGTTCACGGAAGTGGCATCGTGGGAGGGAATCCATGTGCGGGAGGGGATTCCTGACACTTTGTAGATTGTGCCACTAAGGCTTTGGAAGGCTGGTTATTGGGTAGTAAGGTTAAGGACTATACAGGATTGTATAATTTGATCATGAGAGAACACATCCTTAACAACTGTCAAAACCAGCTGCTGCATCAACACTTGATTGACTCTGACCTAACTTCTCCCCAGGAATTGGGAAAGAAGGCAGATAGGTGGGTCAGGACTAGAGTTAAGCAGAAAAACCAGAACCAGGGCGGTGATCAGAAAAAGGCATACCAGAAGGGTAATGAGCAGAAATCAAAAGACCAGAAGTCTTCACCAGGGCCCCAAAAGGCTCAGGGGGAGGGTGGTCCCAAAAAGGATAAAAAGAAAGAAGCCAAAAGAAACCTTGGTGTAACTATTGTAAGTCCAATTCCCATTGGTTTAGTGAATGCACCAAAAAGGACAAGCCTCCAACCACCATTGCCCCTAAGGCAACTGTACCCCCTAGTCCAGCTGTAAGTGGTGGTTCCCAGCAAAAGGGTGTAATAGGGTTAACCCTGAGAACTGAAGTGGATTCTAGCCTAGTCAGAATACCCACTCCGGCTGTTCTGATCTGTGATGGGGACATAGCTTTGTCCTCTACTGTAGGGCCCAGTAACCTGGGCAAGTACAGACAGACTCCTTTGATCAACCAAAGAATGGCTCAGGCCTACAGGGACACAGGTGCTAGTGTCACAATGGTGACACCTGCCTTTGTGGACCCTGGACAGATCATGCTAGGTGAGAATTACATAGTGACCAACGCTAGCAATGCCACTACCTCCCATAGTATGGCAATTGTTAACTTCTCCTGGGGAGGGGTAACTGGTCTCAAGAAAGTTGTGGTGAGTTCAGATCTTCCTGTAGAGTGTCTGTTGGGAAATGACCTTGAAACTTCAGTGTGGGCTGAAGTGGAGTATAGGACCCATGCAGAAATGCTGGGAATAGATGCACATGTCCTTGCTGTGACTAGGTCACAGGCCAAAAAGTGCAACACTGAACAAGTGCTGGATCCTGGGACAATGGACCAGACACAACCCAAGAGAAAGAGCAGTAGGGTTAAGGCTGTGCCTTCCCCCCTGCCTCAGGTAGAGAGTCAGCCCTCACAGGAGGATGATTCTGAGAGCCCTGAAGGAACTGTCATAGAAGAACTGGAACCTGACCAGGTTGAGTTTCTTGGGACAGGGGGACCTTCAAGGGCAGATCTGAGGCAGGCACAATTAGACTGTCCTTCTCTTGAACCCCTCAGACAGCAGTCTGCTGCTGAGGCTGCAGGGAATGCTCAAGGTACCCATAGAGTGTATTGGGATGAAGGGCTGCTGTACTCAGAGGCTAGAGACCCCAAGCCTGGTGCGTCCAGGAGGTTGGTCATACCATTGAGTTTCAGAGGTTTCCTTCTTACCTTGGCCCATGATATTCCCCTTGCAGGACACTTAGGCCAGAATAAGACCTGGGACAGACTTGTCCCTCACTTTCACTGGCCTCACATGTCAGAAGATACCAAGGAGTTTTGTCGCTCCTGTGTCAACTGCCAAGCCAGTGGCAAATCAGGTGGCACCACAAAGGCCCCCCTCATACCACTACCTGTGGTGGGGGTTCCCTTTGAGAGAGTGGGGATAGACATTGTTGGACCAATGGACCCCCAAACAGCATCTGGGCACAGATTCATACTGGTGATAGTGGACCATGCTACCAGGTATCCAGAAGCTATACCCCTAAGGACCACAACAGCTCCTGTTGTGGCAAGAGCCCTACTTGGAGTATTCTCCAGAGTGGGCTTTCCAAAGGAGGTTGTCTCTGACAGAGGTGCCAACTTCATGTCAGGATATTTAACTGCAATGTGGAAGGAGTGTGGTGTAAACTACAAATTCACTACCCCCTATCACCCACAATGCAATGGGCTTGTGGAAAAATTCAACAAGACCCTAAAAGGGATGATAAAAGGTTTACCAGACAAGCTTAGGCGAAGATGGGACATCCTTTTACCCTGCCTTCTGTTTGCTTACAGAGAGGTCCCACAAAAGGGGGTTGGCTACAGCCCTTTTGAGCTTTTGTTTGGGCATCCTGTAAGGGGACCCCTGTGCCTAGT
Organism: Triturus cristatus; assembly: GCF_964204655.1. Lineage (NCBI taxonomy): Eukaryota > Metazoa > Chordata > Amphibia > Caudata > Salamandridae > Triturus > Triturus cristatus. The sequence continues at coordinate 460,710,891 of NC_140593.1, forward strand.
AAGGGAAGGATGGGAGAGACCTCTCAGACAACCCAAACTGGACCTAGTGGATTATGTACTTGGCCTCCGCTCCAGGATGGCAGAGTATATGAAGAAGGCTTCTAAAAACCTTGAGGTAAGCCAAGAACTCCAAAAAGCTTGGCATGACCAAAAGGCTGTGCTGACTGTGTACCAGCTAGGGCAGAAAGTGTGGGTGTTGGAGCCAGTGGCCCCAGCAGCACTCCAGGACAAATGGTCTGGACCCCACACTATTGTTGAGCAAAAGGGAGAAGTCACCTACTTGGTGGACCTTGGGACTCCCAGAAGCCCCCACAGGGTGCTTCATGTCAACAGGTTAAAGGCATATGTTGACAGGGCAGACATGGGCTTACTCATGGCTACAGATGAGGGGCAGGAGGAAGAGAGTGACCCTCTCCCAGACCTGCTGACTCAGAACCCTGATGATGGTTCAGTTGATGGTGTGGTCTTTTCTGACAGCCTCACTGACCATCAGCAACAGGACTGCAGACAAGTTCTACAGGCCTACAGACATATGTTCTCTCTGACCCCATGTCAGACAAACTGGTGCACCCATGAGGTGGACACTGGTGACAGTCTGCCTGTGAAGAGTAAAATCTACAGGCAACCTGACCATGTCAGGGACTGCATAAAGATTGAGGTACAAAAGATGTTGGAGCTGGGAGTCATTGAACCTTCAGAGAGCCCTTGGGCTAGTCCTGTAGTTCTTGTGCCAAAACCTCACATCCAAGATGGTAAGAGAGAGATGAGGTTTTGCGTGGATTACAGAGGTCTCAATGCTGTCACTAGGACAGATGCCCACCCAATACCTAGGGCAGATGAGCTCATTGACAGATTGGCAGCTGCCAAGTTTTTGAGTACATTTGACCTGACAGCAGGCTACTGGCAAATCAGACTAGCTGAGGATGCAAAGGCCAAAACTGCTTTCTCAACCCCAGGAGGATATTATCAATTTGTGGTAATGCCCTTTGGCTTGAAGAATGCACCTGCCACTTTCCAAAGGTTGGTGAATCAAGTCCTTACAGGTCTGGATGACTACTGTGCAGCTTATCTTGATGATATTGCTGTCTTTAGCTCCACCTGGGAGGATCACCTGGTCCACCTGAGGAATGTTTTAGAGGCCCTGCAAAAGGCAGGCCTCACTATCAAGGCCACTAAGTGCCAGATAGGGCAGAGCAAGGTTGTGTACCTGGGCCACCTAGTAGGTGGGGTCAGGTTCAACCACTGGAGAGCAAGATCCAGACCATAAAGAACTGGACTCCTCCAATTACCCAGACTCAGGTCAGAGCTTTCTTGGGCCTGACTGGGTACTACAGAAAGTTGGTTAAGAACTATGGGTCCATTGGGACACCACTTAATGACTTGACCTCTAAGAAGATGCCAAAGAAAGTTCAGTGGACAGTAAGCTGTCAGAAGGCATATGATGACCTGAGGCAGGCCATGTGCACTGCACCTATTCTGAAAAGTCCAGACTACTCCAAAGAGTTCATTGTCCAGACAGTTGCTTCTGAGTTGGGTGTGGGAGCTGTTCTTTCACAACTAAATATAGATGGTCAAGACCAGCCCATTGCTTTTATTAGTAGAAGGCTGACCCCTAGAGAGAAACGTTGGCCAGCTATTGAGAGGGAGGCCTTTGCTGTGGTTTGGGCCCTGAAGAAGCTGAGGCCATACCTGTTTGGCACTCACTTCAAGATTCAGACAGACCATAAGCCCCTCTTGTGGCTAAATCAGGTGAAGGGTGAAAATCCCAAACTTCTTAGGTGGTCCATTTCCCTACAGGGGATGGACTTCACAGTGGAACATAGACCTGGGACTGACCATGCCAATGCAGATGGATTCTCCAGATACTTCCACTTAGAACATGAAGACTCAACTGGTCAAGGTTAGTTTAATGTCCCTAAGTTTGGGGGGGGGGGGTTGTGTAGGAGAGTAGGGTCTGCTTTCTATGTTCACCCCCACTTTTTGCTTTTGCTTCACTGGTTTTCGACTTAGATGGGGCTGTGGGCCTGCTACTCAGACCCAGAGCCCAGCTGTTCTCTCTCTAAATTCATACTATGTACTTTAGGTACATAACCCAATTGGTAAGGATCACCTTCTAGGGCCCTGTACAGTGTACCTTAGGTACCCAGGGCATAGGTGTACCCTAGGCCTACCAGGGGCTGCAGCATGTATTATGCCACCCCTGGCTGGCCTTCCATTATGACACAACTGGCTGATCACTCAGCTGGGGCAAGGTCGTGTAATCACCCCTTGCTTAGGTGTAGTATTCCTATACCTACCTTATATATAGACACATGGGTAACCTATCAGTCACTCCTATGGCAGGCCTTAACAATCCTGAAGGCAGAGTGCTTGGTAACATGTGAGATGGTGCTCTAGCATGAGCTGAGCCTGTCTGCAGCTTTCGGAACCATGTCCTTATAGCTGTTCTATGATATCGCCTACCATATACTCTTAAAGTGCCTTATAATCCTCGCGGTTATGGTAACTATGGTTTGGCTTTATCAAAACATGTCGTGTAAGGTGTCTAACACTTTGGAATACTACCCCCACACCATTTCTGGCGATGAGGATAGTATTCCTCCCTTCTAGAGGGAGAAGACATGTTGAAGACCTACTACCCGGTTAAAGTTAACCAGAGCCCCAGCATCACAAAATGGATGCTGCTGCCACAGACACAAGTCTGACCTCCTGCTGCTGGGAGTCCTTCCAGCGAGGGAGGCTTGGACAATAGGTTTTCTGACTTGGGAGGTGCTAGCACCACCCTAGACAGGCCTTAGTGTATTGGGGCAGGGAGGGATGAATGAAACGAGACACTGCCTGGGGCACACAAGGTGTCACATGCATAGTCCGGTTCAAACCGGTGCTGGGGCACTCCAGCCAGAGTCCTGGCGTGAAACTGGACAAAGGGAAGGGGGTGTAACCACCCCCCTCCCTGGTCCCACCCATAGGAGGGACCTAGCAGGTAACCCAGCCCCCCAGATTAGTATAAGAGTGGGAGCTGAGTCCCTAGGACTTTGGATTATCCTGATAACTGAAACTTGAACAGAAACTCTGGACCTTCGACATTCGACTACGGAAGAAGACTGAAGAATCTCCCTTGTGGCCAAGGAGTGGCCACCCTGTGCAAACAGGCACCATCAAGCGACCTGCCGTTTGCTTTGCCTGAAGTTCTACGAGGAACCGACTGCAGAGCCCGACCAGCGCCTTGACTTCCAGACTTCTCCGACCCTGATCCACATCCACAGCAAAGCTGAGATCCGTGGAGGCGACGAGAGACGTGGGACCAGCTACCTGGGAAAATTGGCTACTTGCTTCCAGCGCAGCTTCTGAGGCATCCTCGAAGTTGTGCTCTGGGGATTGAGAAGCCCCAACCCCGAGCACCATCTGCACCGAAGATCAGCCCTCCACACTCCACGAGTTCTGCGTGGGGCCCTTCTGCATTTTCCCGCTCGACGTGTCTGTCCGGTTGCTTGCCCGTTGGCTAGTGACCTCTGCGACGAAGAACCTTCAACTTTCCACCACTGGTTTGGCTCCTCCAGACTGGCCCTTGCTTCCCTGTGAAAGAGAAGCACCTCAGGCCTTCCTGGTCTGCAACAGAAGCGAATCCTTTATTCTGCGTGGGTTGCGCTTGCCAAAGGCTTGTTGTGTCCAAACTCGACATCGACGGCGCCGACAGCAAGAGCCCTCATGAGACAGCTTGCCTCCTGGTTCTGGTTGTCCTCGACACCTCTTGGTACCCGTGGCTGCTGCGAAAAGCTTCACCTCTTCACCTGCATCTTCACAACATCGCCTGGTTCCTTCCTGGTTCCTTCGCGGCTCCTGGCTGGTGACCTAGACTCTGTCCCCTCTGCTTGCAGGTATCCTCCTTCTTGATTCCATCCTTTGAATCCACCGGACACTCTTCACTGACTGCCTGTCAGCATCTTTTCTTCAGGCATCCATAGGAGTCGACGACGAAACCCAACGCAAGTTCACACCTATGCACCCGCAGCCCGTGGGCTAGGTAACTTGAGTACTCCGGTGCTCACAGGGGTATTGACTATCCTAGTGTCTAGTTTCCAAGTCTCTAACTCCTAGTTCCTTCCGAAGTGTCCTAAAACTCTTAATTTCTAAATACTACTATTTCTATCGACTTTAACGCATTACGCCTGAGTGTTTCCACTCTGCACCTGAATCCCGTGGGCCTCCCACTGCCTAGCAACTGATAGGATAGTGTAGCCCCAGCGATTCCCTAGGCCTAGGCCTAACCTGTGTTCGTGACAGTGGTTCTTATACCACTTACTTAGTATATGGTTTGCGTGGCCCCTAGGGCCTAACTGTATTACTTACCTGTGTGACTTATGTATGCTTAAATAAGACTATGTTGTACTTACCTCGAATCTCATAAAGAGTGCTGAGGGTATTTTGACTAGAATAAATACATTCTATTTTTATATATATCTGTTGTGGTGTCCTTTCATTTGGTATTCAAGGGATTGCAAATGGTATAACAGCTGGCTTCACATGCCATAAAGAGTTTAGCCTAAGACTGCTCTTGTCCATGCTACCACTAGGATAGCTGGTCTATAAGGTTGACTTTACAACCTATCACCATAAGGGTTGTTTGGACTGATACAAGGTGTACACTAGAACTAGTGACATCATATATCAGGCCAACTTCTCACAATGGGCAGCATGACAGATCCCTGTCCACAAATCCGAAAATCCATTCAAACATGTTGCCAGACAATGCAAGCTAAGACTAGTTCAAGTTGAGCTGAGCACAATAGATCACTGATACACAGTAAATCATGACATACACCTAAATGTAACAAACTAGTAGATTTAGTTGGACTTTAAAAGTAAAAATTGCAATACCTATCTACCCTATGCTAAATACTTATCCTAACCTATCCTACACTACCTTATCCTCTCTAAACTTGACAATACTTTAACTTAGCTTAACCTAAACACTTAGCACAACATTTTAAATATCAACCCCCACCCACCTTAAGACACAGGACAACATAAATTATACCTAAACATAAACTACCTACACATGTAACCTCAACAAATATATATTTTGGGGTGTTTTATAAAAATATAAAATGTTCTGGGGTATTTTTTTTTTTTTTACATAAAACACACATCAACCCCCCACCCCTAACCAACCCAAAGTAATTTTATCCAAAAACAAACAAATCCACCCCTAAGAAACCACTGCTAACAATGTCATTACACTACATTGCATGTGCGCATGACAAAAATAGAACAAAACATCATAGTGAGCCATACTTAATGGTCCCTGAAAGTAACAATGGTCAGATTATAAACATTAGATAGCTGAAACAATATATTTACTTACATGTTCGTTCACCAACTGCAATTCCCACATACAGCCACAGGTCGGCCTCCTTGGCCACAACATCTTCCCAGCAACGCTTCAGTTGTAGGGTCTCATGGTCCACGCCATGTGCATGCAGCATCTGTTGCCTGATGCTCTTCCACCTCAGCTTCCAGCCTTCACAGGATATCCCTGTATCAAGCGGCACCCACGTTGCAACATTTTTGGCAGGTAATGACACACCAGTCAGAGCAAAGTACCCAACTCATGGGAATTCATTGGCCTACTGAGTCTCTGGTCCGGTATTATCCCACCCACTTACTACTATACTAACCCTCACTAAAACCCAAAAAACACCCTAATACCCCAAATACAAAAGTACCCCAAATGACAAACACCCAACAGTTTACAGTATCTTTTTTCCCCAAAACGTTATTTACTTTACAGTGCAGTTGACAAAAGTATACTACAAATACACACAAAAATGGACAAAAGGCACACAACAGGGACAGCAGACATAACACACAATCTCCGAAAACTCTCAATAATCACTCTGCAGTGCAACACACCACTACTCCCAAGCACAGACAGATAAACTGTGACTGATTGTGAAAGTGAAAGAAATTTTACAGTTCCTGGTTTCCAGCATGCAAGATCCATTACAATATTTCCCTTACTCCATTATGTCGTTTTCAGCCTATGCGTGTTCTTTATTTTTATCCTAGCGCACATTGCCTCTATTTCACTAGTGGTCTTGCAATGTAAAACAATGTAGATATCGCGCTTCCGCGACAGAGCACGATTTTTTCTGTACGTGGCAGAAAACAAAATTTGCCCGCTAATAGGCATAACGTAATTTTTTGGGGACGCAAGTGGACTTTTTTTTTTTTTCCTTGGGCTGTTCTGTTCATATTCCAATTGACAGTGATGTTGTTTTCTGTGTGATGGGTATTGTTTGGCTGTAACCACTGTAGGCTCATGTGTCATATGTGTGTAAATAAGTCAACACGTTTGGAATCATCCGTCTCATGGTCCCAACTATGCATACTGCGCAAGCACACTGGTAGCGCATTGCCACTGTTTCCCATGGGTGCTATGTGTGCCAAGTAGTGACTACAAATGACACTGTATGTGCTTCCACTTAGAATGCAAGAGGCAACCTATGCAATGGGGTCAGTGTAATACATGTACGACTACTCGGTGCAAAGGCACTTATCGCCATGTTGCACAGTTGAGGCATCAGGTTGTAGTCCTGATGTGAAAGTGTGCAACTATTGCCTGCACACATATGCAAAGTGGAGTATGGATGGGGCTATTTGATTGAATTGGTTGCATGAGTACCATTTGCATCCAAGGGCGATACCCCACAAGACAGTGAGAGTGTCAACATTTGTGTCCAACATGAACCTTATTCATGGTGATGGTGGTATGGTAGGTCATTATGCATGCCTTGGCATGCTTTCTAACATTTAGCTGACAGTACCGCTACATATATGACTCCATACCTACACTATGCAACAAGCTGGTGTTGCTTGTGTATTGCAGGGGGTGTACACATGCAGGACTGTGGCACAGGCAATGTGTGATATGTAGAGTTTGTCTCTGTTAATTGAGGGAACTTTCTGGATGTGACATGTGGGTATGTTATAATTAATGGCATATGTAGTTTTGGAAGTGTGTTCCCATGCACATCCTATGTAGAACACTGAAAAGTACTCATTTAAAAAGTGGCCTCTACTGTTAACCACAAGTATGAGGCCTAATATATGGCTGGCATCAGTAGACACACAGTTGTTCGCCACCATCTATGTTAACACACCAAGATCATAGTGACTGACAATGGAGACCCATCTGCTACAGGTAGTTGGCATGCACTGTATTTACAGTATTGTACCAGATGATGTTCTAGGGTGTTTCAAACTCTCTGCTAAATAACTAGTATATGTGACAGACATACGTGGTACAAATGTAGTATGTCAGTAGTGTAATCTGAGTAAGGAATACAAATGCTTACACCGTGTTAATGGTATGAATATTTGTTCTTAGACAGATGAACAATGTGATATTTTACAAATGTTTATATTGACTTTTGATAATCATTATTCTGTAAAGAAAAGGTTAATAATATTTTCCCTCTGCCTTGTTGCTGCTACTGATGTTGCAGGTTGCAGAATCTCCTCATCTCCTCCCTCTCAATCGTCCAGCATTTCCTTTCCGCATTGTCCTCTGGCAACAACACATTGGTCCTGATGTATATGTTATGCAGCATACAGCATACCCAAATGATCTTACAGACCATGGGTGGGGAGTAGAGCAATCTACGCCCAGAGTCATCCAGGCAGCGGAACAGTGAATTGAGGGCTCCGAAAGTCCACTCAACGACAGGCATGGTGTGGCATAGGGCTTCGCTGTATGTCATCTGGGCTTGGTTTTTTGGGAACTATACCGGTTTCATGACCCATGGCATCAGTGCATAACCATAGTCAGTTGCAAAGAAACAAGGTGTTGTATTAGTCGAATCTCATGATGAGGATGACTCCAAAATTTATATCCCTTGTGGCCTGTGTTCAACTTTATACATTCACCTTGCAAACTTTCATGTATATGATATGACAATGACAATATGTGGCTGACAAACAAGTCAGTGTTGGCAATGGCTGACACAGCTACACATACAAGTGTGCTGTCCTCTTTCATCCAGCTGAGTGCCAATGCCATGCAGGTGATGACTTGTCACCAATGAGTTAGTCCCTTTGCCATTGAGTAGGAAAATGTCACACAAGCATTTCTTATGTCAATTTAAGGGTACAATGTCAAAACCTAACTCATTATCTTTCTGATTGGATGACAAATGACAGTAGCTGTTGATGTGTCTTTCTTCTGGCACCTATATTTTGTACTTAAATATTAAACATATGTTTTTATGTGCATCGGGCATGGTAAGGATAGTGGGTGTATGTGAATATGTGACATGTTAATCTACACATGGTAGTGCACAGAGTCCACTGTGGTGACACTATACAGAAGTTAGTAGATGTGCGGTAATGTTACACAGTACATTTTAACAAGTGTACTCTACAGTGCAAGACATCTTGGGGACAGTGCAAGCCATTTTTTCCACATAATTCAATGCCCATTGGTTGAGTGTTGGCGCAGGCAGAAGCAGTGCAGCATATCCCCACGACAGTCACGATATTTTCCTGAAAACGTTGTTGTGGGCTGTCATGGCGAATGTAGTTTGTGCATTAGGGTGCACCTTGCTGCACAGTGTGCCAATCAATCAATCAATCAATCATAGTATTTATAAAGCGCACTACATACTCGTGAGGGTCTCAAGGCGCTGGAGAGGGGGGGATGCTGCTACTGTTCGAAGAGCCAGGTCTTGAGAAGTCTCCTGAAGGTTAGGAGGTCTTCGGTCTGCCGCAGGCGGATGGGGAGGGTGTTCCATGTCTTGGCGGCGAGGTGGGAGAATGATATGCCGCCGTCGGTCACTCTGCGGATGCGGGGGACGGTGGCGAGGGCGCGGTCTGCGAAGCGGAGCTGGTGAGTGGGGGTGTAGAGGCTGAGTCGGCTGTTGAGGTATGCTGGTCCGGTGTTGTGGAGTACCTTGTGTGCGTGGGTGAGGAGCTTGAAGGTTATCCTCTTGTTGATGGGGAGCCAGTGCAGGTCTCTCAGGTGGGGTGTGATGTGGCTGCGGTGAGGGATGTCAAGGATCAGTCTGGCCTAGGCGTTCTGGATGCATTGGAGCTGTTTCAGGAGTTTGGCCGGGGCTCCTGCGTAGAGTGCGTTGCCATAGTCCTGTCTACTGTTGACGAGGGCCTGGGTGACCGTCCTTCTCGTTTCAGTGGGGATCCACTTGAAGATCCTGTGAAGCATGCGGAGGGTGTTGAAGCAGGAGGAGGAGACGGCATTGACCTGCTACGTCATGGAGAGGGTGGAGTCGAGGATGACCCCTAGGTTGCGTGCGTGGTCGGTGGGTGTAGGGGGTGCTCCTAGTGCAGTCGGCCACCAGGAGTCATCCCAGGCCGAGGGGGTGGGTCCGAGGATGAGGACCTCCGTCTTGTCCGAGTTCAGCTTCAGTCGGCTGTTTCTCATCCAGTCGGGGATGGCCTGCATTCCTTTGTGGGGGTTGATATTGGCGGTGTGGGGGTCTTTGGTGAGGGAGAGGATCAGCTGGGTGTCGTCGGCATAGGAGATGATGTTTAGGTCGTGCTGTCGGGCGACGTGGGCGAGTGGTGCCATGTAGATGTTGAACAACGTTGGGCTGAGAGATGAGCCTTGGGGTATACCGCAGATGATCTCGGTGGCTTCGGAGCGGAAGGGTGGGAGGCGGACGCTCTGAGTTCTGCCGGAGAGGAAGGAGGTGGTCCAGTCCAAGACCTTCTCTTGGATTCCGGCGTCGTGGAGGCGTGTTCTTAGTGTGTGGTGGCAGACCGTGTCGAAGGCGGCTGACAGGCCGTGGTTTCTCCATTGTCAAGCAGGGTCCTGATGTCGTCGGTGGCAGCGATGAGGGCAGTTTCGGTGCTGTGGTTGCTGCGGAACCAGGACTGTGACGGGTCCAGGATGTTGTTTTCTTCGAGGAAGCTGGTCAGTTGTTTGTTGACAGCCTCTTCGATGACCTTCGCCGGGAACGGGAGCAAGGAGATGGGTCAGAAGTTCTTGAGGTCCTTGGGGTCCACCTTGGGTTTTTTGAGTAAAGCGTTGATCTCTGCGTGCTTCCAGCTCTCCGGGAAAGTCGCTGTCTCGAAGGAGATGTTGATGGGTTTCCGGAGGTGGGGTGCGATGGTGCTGCTGGCTTTGTTGAAGATGTGGTGTGGGCAGAGGTCTTCCGGGGATCCGGAGTGGACGGTGTTCATGATCTTGATGGTGTCGTCGTCATTGATGTTGGTCCAGGCCAGCAGGCGGTTGGTGCGGGTGGTGGTCATGGGAGCGGGGGTCTCAGCGGTTGCTGGGGTGGTGACGGAGTTGAAGCTGTCGTGGATGTCTGCGATCTTGCGATGAAAGAAGGTGGCCCGTGAGTCGCACATGTCTTGAGAGGGTCAGATGTCGTTGGTGTTGGAACTGTGGTTGGAGAGTTCCTTCACAATGCTGAAGAGCTCTTTGCTGTTGTGTGCGTTGTTGTCTAGGCGGTCTTTGAAGGAGGTCTTTTTGGCGGATCTGATGAGGTGGTGGTGTCTGCCGGTGGCGTTCTTGTGAGCTGTGTAGCTTTCCGGTGTTTGTTCACGGGTCCAGTTCTTTTTGAGTTTTTTGGCAGGTGCGCTTGGAGACCTGGAGGTCTTCGGTGAGCCAGCTGGCTCTCTTGCTGGTGTGGGTGTTGGGGGGTTTCTTGAGCGGGCGAGGGTGTTGGCGCAGTCGTTGATCCACTGTCTGAGGCTGCGGGCTGCGGCGTCGGGGTCGGTCGGGATTTGCGGGTGAACTCTGGGCGAGGGCGGTGGTAATCTGGTCCTCGTTGACCTTGCTCCAGTTTTGCGAGGCATCTGTTGGGTGTGGTGGTGTGTGGTGGGTTTCTGGAAGGTGAAGTGGATGCAGCGGTGGTTGGTCCAGTGGAGTTCGGTGGTGTGGTTGAAGGAGACGCGGGTGCTTGCTGAGAAGATGGGGTCAAGCGTGTGGCCGGCGGAGTGGGTGGGTGTTGTGACGAGTTGTCTGAGTCCAAGGTTGGTGAGGTTGTCGATCAGGGTGGAAGAGTTTGGGTCGTTGTTGTTCTTGAGGTGGAAGTTCAGGTCCCCGAGGAGGATGTAGTCCGTGGAGGCGAGGGCGTGTGTGCTGCTGAAGTCGGCGATGGAGTAGCTAAACTGCGGTCGGGTCCGGGGGGGGTCTGTAGATGAGGGTGCCTCTGAGGGTGGTGTTGGGGTCGGTGTGGATCTGGAAGTGCAGGTGTTCGGCGGTGCTGAGGGTGTCGTCTGTGTTGGTTGAGACTTTGAGAGTGTTTCTGTGGATGATGGCGATTCCTCCTCCTACTCCGTTGGTGCGGTCCTTGCGGGTGATCTTGTAGCCTTCCGGGATGGCTATGGCGATGTCGGGTGCCGAGGAGGGGTTCAGCCAGGTCTCCGTTAGGAAGCCGAAGTCTGGGGCGTTGGCGTCGAGTAGGTCCCAGAGTTTGATGGCGTGTTTGCGGGCTGAGCGGGTGTTGAGCAGGATGCATCTGAGGAAGTTGGGTTCCTTTTTGGGCGGGTTGGCGGGCCGGATGCTGGTGAAGCTGCAATTACGGCAGGAGAAGGGTCCTTGGGTGCGTTTCGGGGTGGCCTGGTAACAGGTGCGAGATCGTCCGGCGTTGAGTGCATGGAGAGTGCTGGAGTCGTAGCGGCGGCAGGCGTCGTGGTGTGTGCGGGGGCCAGGGGTCCTGGTGCTGGGCGCGGTCCAGGCGCAGATGGGCTTGCCTTAGGCGCGCCAGCGGCGCGTCCGCTGCGCGGCCTCCATATGAGGGGCTGTGGGAGGGAGGAGCAGCTGGGAGGCAGCTGCGGGGTGGCGAATGGGTTTGGAGGGGGACGGGGCCGCAGGGAAGCAGCGGCGGGAACCTAAGGGGGGAGCGGATGGGGGTCACAGAAGGCAAGGGACAACAAGAGAAGGGGGCACAAGGAAGAAAAAACAGGCACAAAATACCAACAGTGGGAGAGAAATAGTCAGCAGAAAAACGAGGCAGGCAGTACAGAGGCAAAATGAATAAAGCAAGAGCAGGCGGGATACCGGTCAATGGGCGGCGGCAGCAGCGGTGCTCAAGTCGCACAGGGGGCTGCGTGGCGGTGAGGGGAGCGACCTGCCTGGTGACAGGGTCAAGGGTCGCTCTCTCTACCGCTGTGTGGCCTCCATATGAGGGGCTGTGGGAGGGAGGAGCAGCTGGGAGGCAGGTGTCACCTTGGATGACAGCTGTAGTGGTTTTTGCAACACACATTTAAACATGTTGTGCACATTGGATGGGATGTGTGTATAGGATTTGTAATGTGATACTGCATTGTTGAGGGTAACCAGTGCTGTGTATATATGGGGCCATATTTCTCAGTTTCACAGATGTGTTGATATATCGTCATTCCTTTTGCCCATGGGATTCACTTGTGCTACATAGACTTCAGACAGAGATTGCCTTGCTTCAGCAAAGTTCATTGGTGCCTCATTGAAATTATTTCTTTTTATGTGAGGGTCTTTGCCACAATTAGATGGGCACATAGGTCCTCATTTTGCTTTTCTACCACTGGACAGTGATGAATGTGGAATGGCTATGCTAACCTGCATCCAAAGTGAAGTGATGGAATGTGCATTTCTTTTTACAAACAGCACATCCATGATTTGTATACATTCACCTACTCACATAATAGTGTGTAATGGCAACACCACCCCTCCCCTTGCACCATGGTGCACGTGTCACCTTGTTGTCCTGACATGACAATGTTTTAAGGGACAGATTCCAGTACTAATTTCATACTATCTGTGCAATTCCCTCTTTCAACCTGTAATGGGGAATGCTGGACACATGATGATTTGACATTGGGAAGAGACCTCTGCTTATGTATCCTCTTTTCATCTCCCCTTGGGTGGCACACCACTTGCACACTGTCGTCGGGTCCCTGTACGTAGGATGTGTGTTGGAATGATGTGATCTACATTGGTGTAGGGTGGGAAAAAGCCACCACATTGTCCATGGAATACAGCCTTAAAGTGGGATGAATGGGAGATGCACTTTGTTGTGGCTTGCAGTACTGCATACCTATGAGGCCTTTGTTGTGGCTTGCAGTACTGCATACCTATGAGGCCTCACAATGTCATGGAGGCATACTTCCCATTGCCAAATTGACATGATTTGGACATGTGCTCCACCCAAGAATCATGATAGGTTATAGTACGTCTGCCCATTAGACTTGTACATGTGGGCCTCAATGGATTAGGTGTGTCAGCATGTGTGACTTGTAGATAATATGCTGCACATATGCCATGAAGTATGGGACAAGCATTTGGGGCCATACCAACAACTTACGCACAGTCGTGTGCTTGAGGTGTACTTAGTGACCAGTAGGCCATTCCCATAGGTCCAATTCTGTAAATGCTGATTGATGGAAGATTGCCTGAGGATGAAGGAGTCATGTGCACTGCCTGGGTAGTTGGCAAGGAGGATGATAAAAAGTCTGAGAGGGTCCACCATTGCCTGTATGTTCATGGAATATGACAGCAGGTGACCTCTGTGCCCAGAAGTCAACATGAACACGCACTCACTCGGAATCTGTTGCTTTTGAAGTTTGCTCTGCCGTACGAACTTCGCACCGCGCCACAAGAGGAGCGCCGACTTTCAGAAGAGGGCACTACAGGATTCATGTTCATGGAATATGTGTGCTTCATGTTGCGGTAGATGTGTAACATAGCCGTAGGAGGCACAAGTTGCACGTGTGCAGTCCATTGCCTCCAACTCATGTGTAAATCCAGCAATGGAATAAAAGCCTTGCTTGTTGTCCGATTGTTGCTGCGATGTGTTGGGGATGTAGAGGTACTGGGATGTGAGGTTTAGGATGGCATCCAGGACGGTGGTGAGGAACATTGAGATGGATGCCTGGGATACTCATGCCACTCTGGCTGTGGCGTGTTGAAAAGGTCCTGACACTAACATGTGCAGGATAGCGAGTATGTTGGTGCAGTGCTGAGATGGTGGCTGCAGCCTTGTTGCAATCTGGTGCAGGAGGTAGACAATGGACTCCCTCTTGAGCCTGCAATGGGCAAAGACCTCTTCCTCTCTAAGGTCAATGAGGGTTATCTTCTGATGGTATGTCCACTCCCTTCTCCTGCACTGCCTCTGTGGTGGTAGTGGTGGTGGTGGTCTCCTTGGTGCTTCTAGCTGCAATAGCGGTAGATCCATGGCATAGTAGAGCTTGCTAAAGTAATTTGGGTCTGTTCCACTGTTATACCAGTGTACTAGCATCATTTTTAACACCAGCTGTTCCCTAGCGGTAAGAAAATGCCGCTAATGGGACCTAGCGGCAGTTTTTTAGGTCTCGCGTTTGGCAGCGCATGCGCTGCATGCGATGTCTCAGCGAGACTTAAAGTAATCTGTATATTGGCTTCACCTCCGTGTAATTTCTCCTGCCCCTCGTGATTGGTTTAAGTTTGGCATTGCTGTTGTTTTCTTGATTTCTGTTGGCTGTTGGCCCTATGGTCACTTCCGTGTAGTCCCGAGGCAGCGGCGACTAACTACAGTTTTCTTCCGCTTCTCGGCTCGCACTTCATTGCCTGATGGACGTGTCAGACCCTGCCGACAAACTGTTGGGGGCGTGGCCCCCCTCCTCTCCCTCCTCGCGTTGCATGCAGCTCAGAACAAAAGCGGAAATGTTGCCAGGTCTGTGCAGGGAAACGCAGGGGGTTCTTGGAGAGAAGGGGATAGAAAACTCGTCAAGTGAACTGTTTGTTCCCAATGCTTATATCTGTTTATGACACCCTCGCTGCCTTAGCTCCGACATATACGTGGCAGCCGCCGTGGCAATGCAGATGCCGCGTCACCTGTGTTTAGTGCGCGGGGCCGTGGCATGAGAGGGGTTCAGGTGAAGATGTCGCTCTCGGCAGCGGCAGCGCTGCTGGGTCGTCTCGCGCGCCTGGTAATGATGTGTAGCTGTCACTTGCACCGTTCCACAGAGTTGTGGAAGTAGCCAGGGTTTCTCTTTTCAATTATTGGCATATGGCTGTAGCTCACCGGAAACTTAGGATTTGGACCAGCACCGATGCGATCACTGAACCAATAATCGAACAGGAAGGCGCTGCAAAGACGAGACTGCGTGTTGACCTCTAAGTTATTTGTCTCTGTTAATTACATAGGTGCTAAGCATTGTCGGCTATGTTTTCTTAAATTAATTGTGTTATGGTTTTATATCTTACTGTTGACTACAATACGTGAAACCCATGTTTTTTCTAGCAAAAACAAAGCATTCGTGATTTTTTTTTATATTTGGTTTTTAACAATAAATGGCACTGGTGCCGGTGGAAAAGCGGAACCCTGCAGCCAGGGGCGACGCATACCGCTGCTGTGGGCATGAGTTTTAATTCCGGATGCAGGCTGGCTGCTACCAGCACAGGGTATTAGTCTAGAGGAATGTGTAATCTGGATAAACAGCCTTTTCGTGTTCTTCACCGCTAAGATGCCCGTGGTGATTTTGGTGTGTCATCTTGTGGTCATGAAGTGTTTTTTATTCAATTAATAATAATGTATTTGGAAGGAGGGGGCTCTATGTTTATCTGCAACATTAAATTACGTTGAAGAGCGCGCAGTACACTTATTTGTTTACAGAATTAGACGGTCTGCCAAGTTACTTCCCCTCAGTTTCCACAACCGCGCCCCCCCTGCCATGGAGCCGAACAGAGAGGGGTCCTGTAATGTCCGCCAATGTTCAGGCTTCTTTGTAATCAGGTGCACTGATCTGCATAGTTACTTTTCTCCTACACATATGTGAATGTATGTGAAGACCAGTGCTCAAAGCTTGTTTTAACAGTGACCACATTCACTAGTGGATTCGGAACAAAACTCAATTTGCGTTAAGTCAGTCCATTCTTTATTGTTTCCTCTCGCTAAGAATTGCATCACTGTATTTTTTGGGACTTTGGTAGACATAGAAGGACGCGTACAGAAAGCCTGTGTCGGGTCAACCCAGCCTGTATTACGTTCTCGCTGAACTTTTTATTTTTCGCTGTTAAAGAATTACTGGCGCTCAGTGGCGTAACGAAACTTGAGAGGGCCACCTGCAAGTTCCGTAGAGGCCCCCCTCCGGACCCAAATAGGAGCTTTCCAACCAGGGCACTGTGCTGAGGGGGCCCTCTGGCGCTTCCCCCGCACCGCAGGGGCTGCGGGGGCCTTTGTTAAGACACTGCTGGCGCTACAGCCGAAGGAATTACTAGAGCTACATCCGACTTATGCCAAGCCTTTTAGATAGATGGTAGTTCAGATTGTGCAGTGTGACTATTTGTGCATTTGTTTCTAGAACAGTCTATCATTTTTAATTACTAGCACTAATACCAAAGTTACCAATCGAAATATGAGAAAGACCTGAATCTTCCCGTTCCTGCAGTTGCGTGCATTCAGTTGATGTGAATCATTTAATGAATTATTGGTTTTCTCACTTTTAGGTTGTTGTCATAAACTCGGTGAGTGAGAACGCAGTTCATATAAATATACAATTTCCACTCCTTATCGAAGACATAGCCTTAATAGAAGATCAATTCTTCCCTTTTTATATGTTGTATTGGTCCAATGGATAACGTGATTTTTTCTTAGGAAAAAATACTTTTCATTCCCAAACTGATAATTCTTTCTTTCTGGATATGTATGTGGCCCCACTATGTCATATTAGTATTACAGCTTGGACAGCATATGGTTATTTATTCTTCACATGGTTATTACAAGGCTGCGCATATCCGGTCATGATACAACAATTACATTACAATGCCAATGACTCTAAATATAACAAGTGCGAGACCTATTGCATTGCAAATGCTTGTTACTATTAGCGGCATTTCAGAAAATCCTTGTACATATGTCGGTGTGTGTTTTGCCAGGGTTTTTCTGAGGGAACGCCTACCGTTCATATAATTTTTGGTAAATGCAGCTAGCCAAGCTGTAGTTGTAAAAAAATAGGCGCTAGCTGTGGAAAAGTGACAATAGAACCCTATAGAATCACTTTATAAATAAGGCTATGAAAAACCCCGCCACAGCATAAACAAAATAACGCTACGGTGGTGTTAAATCCTTGTAAATATGCCCCTATGTGTCACTTGTATACACAACTCTCACACACACACTACTGTTTTTCATGCGGTCATAATCTCACACACACTTTTTGCTTTATCTCACACATGCTCTTCTTCGCACACATACACCTTTCTTACACACTGACTTACTCATCTCTACCTCACTGCAGTCCTTCTTGGCAAGTGTAACTGCCACAGGCAGCAGTGCAGCCTGCTGAGTCAGCAGCCCTGGAGCTGGAAACACATCCTTCATGTAATTCTTCAGTGTTCTCTTACTACTAGATTAAGTGGCTCCAAGAGCAATCATCTCTAGTCTGAGCCATTCATGTTCTCAGATTAGACTGCTGCTCTAACACTGTCACAAGGTTTCCAAAGACTGGCATTAAACTGAAGGCCAACAAACCAGAGCATTCCAGGGGTCCTGGAGACGACCCAAGGAGCTGTCTTCCTCCCCTCTAATGTACAATCTTGAGTTCACCAATGTCACTGGCAAGTGAGAGCAGCTCATGGCCTTGGCAGTGAGAGAAGCAGTGTCAACATGTTACAGGTTTGTAGGCACATGAACTAACAATACAGATGGAATATTTGGCATTTGAGTGGTGCTGGTTTCTGACCCGGTAACTGAGCGATGATGAGTGTTACAGGTCTCCGTATCCTCCCACTTTCTATTACAGTGAGGGAACCACCATCACCTACCGTAGTTGATTAGAGCACCTGAAGTCACGTTTGGATCCCTATCTTGTCAAGATGGTTACTGTGATGCTCTGTGCTAGGTAAGGAGAGGTCTCTCTACATCTTTTTTCTCTTTCTTTTGTCCTCTCCAGAGCTTTGAAGCTTCCCAGGTTCCTTTGTAAATTGCTCATCTAGTCAAAGTTTCTTATTTGCACTTTGTACTTCTGTTTATGTCATAAAATCAACACTTCAAATACCAGAATGCTAAGGGAAAGCTAAGACTGTGCATGCTACTCACAAAAGGATCTGGGAAACTTGGTTGCTCTGCCGCTTCTTGCACATCCTGTTAGTAAGATGAAGGGGACCCCATACAGGAAGGCCAGTGTAAAATCAGGCCTTACTGCCTAAACACAAAAACAGAGTGTAGCTGCCATTGTTTTTGAGGGCAAAATTAGAGTCTGTCCTGTCTGCTGATTATTATAACCTTACTGCAGTTAAGAAAGTGTGTCACTTTACTAGCGCTGGTCCTTAGTGAAAATGCATTTGCTGCGCCAATGAATAACCCAGGACATGTTTCCTGCAGTTAAACAGAAGCTGGCTCTGTCCTTATTCTGTGTCCTTCGCGGGTTCGATTGAGAGTTCTGGAGCTGTATGGCAGTCGCACCCCGACTGAGGTACGCCAGTGAACTAAAGTGACCCTGATAAAGTGCTGCCAGGCATGAGAACAGTCTGTGACCAAAGGTAGAGGCAGTCACGGGCAGGCCTTTAACAGCCAAAACATTCAAATCCCTGGAACCTAACCAGTTAATTGTAAGTGGTTTGAATAAGTTGGCTCGCACACTGCAAGAAAAAATATTTTGGAAACACTGTATAATGATAGTGTAAAATAAAAATAAAAATATATATATATATATGCGCAGTGAACAAGGCGGTTTTGCTGCCGAAACGCGTCTGACCTTGTTTTGAATAAATCGTCTTCTGTGCCAGAATTATTCACGGAGTTGGTGCCTGTTTGTTGAAGAGACTGTGTGTGTGTATTATGTATGTATGTACGTATGTATGCATATATTACCTACTGGCGGTCGCCAGTAGGTAGTTATAGTTAGGACCCCTTTTCCATAGGAAATCCGCAACATTCTATTTTGAATAACTTTGGCGCCGGTCGACGAATCCTCGCGAATTTCTCAAAAGAGGTGGGGCGCTACGCTCCGCTCCTACCCTGAAAGTCTCGGGGGGATTCGTCAAGCGGGGGCTGAGATAAAAGGGGGGTCCCAAAACGCGTTTTTCCCATGCATTTTTCCATAGGACCTTTAGACAGGGCTACAGCCCGAACGGCTGAACAGAATTACTAGAAATTTGGCAGAGAGGTAGTCCTCAGGTCAAGGAAGTGCCTTTTGTAGGTTTGGTGTAAATCTGTTCAGTAGATTCTGAGAAAATAGCCTTTAAATCAATATATATATCTGAGCCAGCTTACGGTACGCTTACCGTAAGCTTACCGTACGCGTACGGTGGCGTGCGCGAGCGCGATTCTGATTGGCTCTTAGATCTTAGTAAACATTCCAAACAGCCGAAACCAGGAAGCGGCGGCCGCCATTTTCTCTCTCGCACTGAGAGCTAGGTTGTTAAATAAAACCAATAAACATGTAAAGGGGCTGTTTAGACAGCTCCCACACACATAGCCATGTTGAGGGAGTCCCCAAAGACCCCCCAAGACCAAAAATGCAATTTTTATTTTTTCGCTAATTTCGCCGATTACGCTTACCGTACGCGTACGGTAAAAAATGTAAAAAAAAAAACACTATCCACACTCACCCCACCCCCTGCGCAGGGCTTATTAGATGTGTGAAAAACCACAATATTTTAAACAAAAATAATAAAAGAAAAAATTAACAACACTCTCTCCACCCCACTTATAAAAATTACGAAAAATTAAAATATTACCTTTCAAAACGAAGTGCATCATATGTCCTCCATGTGCGCACGGTGCGCGAAGCGCATCGTGCGTACATGGCCCATCTAGCGTAACGTGGGCACGCGGTGCGCGTAGCGCACCGCGTGCCCACCGTGCGTGCACGGCACTAACTGCGTAAAGTGGGCGCGCACGCCACGAATGGCGTAAAGTAACTTAGCATTTAAAAAACCGTACAAATTCACTGAAAAAACCATAGGTTTCACACACGTTATAGTTAGGAATTAGCATTTAAAAAACCTTGCAAATTCACTGAAAAAACCATAGGTTTCACACATGTTATAGTTAGCGGAAATTTTACTGATAAAAAACCAGTGAAATTCCCCCGTTATAGTTAGTGTAGGCAACTATAACTCACGCGACCGAAATCTTCTGCTGATGACATATGTGTCTTTATGAAAAAAAAATATTTGAAATATATGTATAGCTAAAAATGTATGGAAGAAGACATGGGCAAATAAGTGTCTAAATACAGTATTAGCATCAGCAGAGGATTGCGGTCGCGTGAGTTATAGTTGCCTACACTAACTATAACGGGGGAATTTCACTGGTTTTTTATCAGTAAAATTTCCGCTAACTATAACATGTGTGAAACCTATGGTTTTTTCAGTGAATATATATATATATATATATATATATATATATATTATCTACTGGCGGTCGCCAGTAGATAGTTATAGTTAGGACCGTGTTTCCATAGGAAATCCGCAACATTCTATTTGGAATAACTTTGGCGCCGATTGACGAATCCTCGCGAAATTTTCAAAATAGGTGGGGCGCTCCGCTCCGCTCCTTCCCTGAAAGTCTCGGGGGGATTCGTCAAGCGGGGGCTGAGAAAAAGGGGGGGTCCCAAAACACGTTTTCCCCATGCATTTTTCCATAGGACCTTTAGTCCAAGCTACAGCCCGAACGGCTGAACAGAATTACTTGAAATTTGGCAGAGAGGTAGTCCTCAGTTCAGGGATGTGCCTTTTGCAGGTCTTGTGTAAATCTGTTCATTAGTTCCTGAGAAAATTGCAGTTAAAAGCATATATATATCTATGAGCGCGCACCGTGCGCGTACGGTAAGCATACCGTACGCGCACGGTGATGTGCGCGAGCGCAATTCTGATTGGTTGTTAGATGTCAGTAAACATTCGAATCGGTCGAAATCAGGAAGTCTCGGCCGCCATTTTGTCTCTCGCAGTCTGAGGCAATGAAAAACAAAGGGGGAAAACGTGAGAAGGGGGCAGGATGGACAGGTCCTGACCCCCTAGCCTTTGTCAGGGGGTCACTGAAGGACCCCCAAGGGAAAAAAAAGAAATAAATTTTTTGCGAAAAATCGCGGGGTGCGCGCACCGTACACGCACGGCACGAACAACGCATCGTGGGTGCTAGGTGTGCGACGCGCACCAAGCGCCCACAGCGCGCGCACGGTGCGCGAAGCGCACCGTGTGCGTACGGTACGCGAACGGTGAAAAAACTTTAAAAAAAAACAAAAAAAAACATAACTTAGCATTTAAAAAAACGTACAAATTCACTGAAAAAAACATAAGGTTTCACACACGTTATAGTTAGGAATTAGCATTTAAAAAACCTTGCAAATTCACTTAAAAAACCATAGGTTTCACACATGTTATAGTTAGCTGGACATTTCACTCGTGAAAAACCATTGAAATTCCCCCGTTATAGTTAGTGCAGGCAACTATAACTCACGCGACCGCAATCCTCTGCTGATGACGTCAGATATTACATCACTGATGACATATGTGTCTTTCTGAAAAAAAAATATTTGTAAAATATGTATAGCTAAAAATTAATGGAAGAAGACATGGGTAAATAAGTGTCTAAATACAGTGATGTAATATCTGACGTCATCAGCAGAGGATTGCGGTCGCGTGAGTTATAGTTGCCTGCACTAACTATAACGGGGGAATTTCAATGGTTTTTCACGAGTGAAATGTCCAGCTAACTATAACATGTGTTAAACCTTTGGTTTTTTAAGTGAATATATATATATATATATATATATATATATATATATATATATATATATATATATATATATATATATATATATATATATATTACCTACTGGCGGTCGCCAGTAGGTAGTTATAGTTGGGACCCTGTTTCCATAGGAAATCCGCAACATTCTATTTTGAATAACTTTGGCGCCGGTCGACGAATCCTCGCGAAATTTTCAAAATAGGTGGGGCGCTACGCTACGCTCCTACCCTGAAAGTCTCGGGGGGATTCGTCAAGCGGGGGCTGAGATAAAAGTGGGGTCCCAAAACGCGTTTTTCCCATGCATTTTTCCATAGGACCTTTAGACACAGCTACAGCCCGAACGGCTGAACAGAATTACGTGAAATTTGGCAGAGAGGTAGTCCTCAGGTCAAGGAAGTGCCTTTTGTAGGTTTGGTGTAAATCTGTTCAGTAGATTCTGAGAAAATAGCCTTTAAATCAATATATATATCTGAGCCAGCTTACAGTGCGCTTACGGTGCGCTTACCGTACGCGTACGGTGACGTGCGCGAGCTCGATTCTGATTGGCTCTTAGATCTTAGTAAACATTCGAATCGGTCGAAACCAGGAAGCGGCGGCCGCCATTTTGTGTATTTCACTCAGAAAAAAAAGGGTAATAACTTGAAAAGCGGGCAAGGAAGAGAGTTACAGACCCCCTAACATTTGTAAGGGGGTCAAAGAAGGACAGAAAAGTACAAAGAAAACATTTATTGATTTTTAAAAAAATCGCGGGGTACGCGTACGGTAAGCTCACCGTACGCGTACGGTAAAAAAATAAAAAAATGAAATGAAATGCAGATTTAAGTGTTTAGATATTAGGGGGCTCTAAAAAGAGCCGTTGTGTTTATGAAGTGATTTTTTATTGGTACCTACAAGTAAGTACCGATGCAGAGTCTAAGGTTCAAGAGGAAGACTCTGTTCCCTTCATCAGTGAAGTGTACACCATCTCCTCTATAAATGTCTTGCATGTCGTAACGCAAGTTGTTGTGGTAAATGGAACCCATACCATAGTCACGGAGGAAAGCAGAAACAGATTTGTTGACGTGCTTTCTTGCTTTGTCATTCTGTGGACAAAAATGATTGGACCAGTTCCATTTTTGCCTTTGGCATATGTTAGAAAACACAAAGGCAGTTTTAGGGAAAAGTGAAAACAGTTGTGCAAAGGTCTCCTTCATAAGCATTTCCAGACCTACCCCAGTCAAAGTGCCTAGGTCATTGCCACCACAGTGCACTATTATGAGGTCAGGGTGTTGGATTTGCATGAAGGATTTCACCAATGGCATCAATTGGTGCCACTTTAACCCTCTCTGACCAATCCATTTAATGTCTACATTTGGCAAAGCAAGGTCTCTCACCATATCTGTTTTCTCTGCATACTTTTCACTCCAGAAGACATAGCTGTGCCCTACAATCCACACTGTGAACATCTTCAAAGGAGAACTGGATGCACTCAGGAGGTGTAATTCAGTAGAATGGTAAAAAGAAATGAAAGACAGTTTGGAAATGGAGGCATACATATTTTTTTTATAAAAAAAAGAACTGATTGGCTGTTTCATACCATTCTAGAATAAAAACTAGGCTGTATGTGTAAATTTATAGAAGCATGTTTTGTATTGGTACAGAAAAATGTGTTACCAAAGAACAGTACTATGGATTTGTTGTTAGGTTTGAAAAGTCAAGCACTCTTGCACTTTGAAAATTAAACATTGTCTGCTGAACTTCTGACCTAACTCCACACAGCAGTGTTCCATGAGCTGTTGCTATGGTAGCAGGCAGAAGTCAAGTTGGGGGAAGGGTACTAGGCAGAAGTCAAGTTGGGGGAAGGGTACTTTTGGAAAAGGGTTGGTTTTCAACCAATAGAAATGTGTGATTACATTTGAAAAAAAGGGGGAAGCACTGAGATTTGAAATTAACATGTATATGTGTGGAAAAAGAGAGGGAAAGTTTGCCATTATCTGGTTCTGCTGAGAGGAGAGAGGTGAACAGAACAGAGATCCTGGCTCTGATAATCTGCTGTTTGAGTGCCACATTTCTTTTACAATTAACTAATTTTAAAGGTGAGTTTAGAGTTTGAGAGGGGATGTATATGGTAAATTAAGAAATGAATAATAGAATTGGAATTCCTTTTGTTGAAGTTGTGTTTATTATTTTCTGTTTTGGGAGAAATTTAAATGTGAGGAACATGTAAAATAATATGGACTATGTTTTCACGAAAATTTAAGGTGTACTGGTAAAAATAAGGAATACTTTAAGGGTTTGAGGTTGCACTCAGTAATGCAAATACATTCAGCATCAGTGAGGCTGGTTGCCCTTGCTGGAGTGTAGTGAGTCACCCAGGTTACACATGTTGCTGGTCTCAGAAAGCTGTTTGGTATTGCTCTGGTGATTTTACATTTGCATTAGATGGAAAGGGGGAGGTTTTTTTAATGCAGAAGCAGACTCTTAGTACACAGGCAGCTGGTTATCCTGTGGAATCATGGATGGTATTCACAACCGAGTGGGGTTTGAGGTTTCAGTTAGTAATGCAAATACATTCAGCATCACTAAGGCTGGTTGCCCTTGCTGGAGTGTAGTCAGTCACCCAGGTTACACATGGTGCTGGTTTCAAAAAGCAGTTTGGACATGTGGTGTTTTCAGAATCTGAAAAGTGGATTCAAAATGTGTCAGTCTGTAAAAGTGTTTATCACTTGCCAAAAAAAAGAGTAGTAAGTGTGCTTTCAAATTGGCAAAGAAATTTCGTTTTGTGACTAATATGAAAACATGACTCTGTGTGCAAATAGGAATTACAGGCAGAGATTTATTGTGTATTGCTCTGGTGATTTTACATTTGCATTAGATGTAAAGGGGGAGCCATTTTTTTGTATGCAGAAGCAGACTCTTAGCACACAGCCAGCTGCTTATCCTGTGGAATCATGGATAGTATTCACAACCGAGTGGGGTTTGAGGTTTCAGTCAGTAATGCAAATACATTCAGCATCACTAAGGCTGGTTGCCCTTGCTGGAGTGTAGTCAGTCACCCAGGTTACACATGGTGCTGGTCTTAAAAAGCAGTTTGGACATGTGCTGTTTTCAGAATCTGAAAAGTGGATTCAAAATGTGTCAGTCTGTAAAAGTGTTTATCACTTGCCAAAAAAAAGAGTAGTAAGTGTGCTTTCAAATTGGCAAAGAAATTTCGTTTTGTGACTAATATGAAAACATGACTCTGTGTGCAAATAGGAATTACAGGCAGAGATTTATTGCGTATTGCTCTGGTGATTTTACATTTGCATTAGATGTAAAGGGGGAGCCATTTTTTTGTATGCAGAAGCAGACTCTTGGCACACAGCCAGCTGCTTATCCTGTGGAATCATGCATAGTATTCACAACCGAGTGGGGTTTGAGGATTCAGTCAGTAATGCAAATACATTCAGCATCACTAAGGCTGGTTGCCCTTGCTGGAGTGTAGTCAGTCACCCAGGTTACACATGGTGCTGGTCTTAAAAAGCAGTTTGGACATGTGCTTTTATCAGAATCTGAAAAGTGGATTCATAATGTGTCAGTCTGTAAAAGCACTTATCACTTGCCAAAAAAAAGAGTAGTAAGTGTGCTTTCAAATTGGCAAAGAAATTTCGTTTTGTGACTATTGTGAAAACATGACTCTGTGTGCAAATAGGAATTACAGGCAGAGATTTATTGCGTATTGCTCTGGTGATTTTACATTTGTATTAGATGGAAAGGGGGAGCCATTTTTTTGTGCAGAAGCAGACTCTTAGCACACAGCCAGTTGGTTATCCTGTGGAATCATGGATAGTATTCACAACCGAGTGGGGTTTGAGGTTTCAGTCAGTAATGCAAATACATTCAGCATCACTAAGGCTGGTTGCCCTTGCTGGAGTGTAGTCAGTCACCCAGGTTACACATGGTGCTGGTCTGAAAAAGCAGTTTGGACATGTGCTTTTATCAGAATCTGAAAAGTGGATTCATAATGTGTCAGTCTGTAAAAGTGTTTATCACTTGCCAAAAAAAAGAGTAGTAAGTGTGCTTTCAAATTGGCAAAAAAAATTCGTTTTGTGACTAATATGAAAACATGACTCTGTGTGCAAATAGGAATTACAGGCAGAGATTTATTGCTTATTGCTTTGGTGAATTTACATTTGCATTAGATGTAAAGGGGGAGCCATTTTTTTGTGCAGAAGCAGACTCTTAGCACACAGCCAGCTGCTTATCCTGTGGAATCATGCATAGTAATGACAACCGAGTGGGGTTTGAGGTTTCAGTCAGTAATGCAAATACATTCAGCATCAGTAAGGCTGGTTGCCCTTGCTGGAGTGTAGTCAGTCACCCAGGTTACACATGTTGCTGGTCTCAGAAAGGTGTTTGGTATTGCTCTGGTGATTTTACATTTGCAATAGATGGAAAGGGAGCTATTTTTTTATGCAGAAGCAGACTCTTTGCACACACCCAGCTGCTTATCCTGTGGAATCAAGCACAGTATCCACAACCGAGTGGGGTTTGAGGTTTTAATCAGTAATGCAAATACATTCAGCATCACTAAGGCTGGTTGCCCTTGCTGGAGTGTAGTCAGTCACCCAGGTTACACTTGTTGCTGGTCTGAAAAAGCTGTTTGGACATGTGCTGTTTTCAGAATCTGAAAAGTGGATTCAAAATGTGTCAGACTGTAAAAGTACTTATCACTTGCCAAAAAAGTAGTAGAAAGTATGCTTTGCAATTGGCAAAGAAATTTCGTTTTCTGCCTAATTTCAAACCATGACTCTGTGTGCACACAGGAATTGTTTTTAGATATTTAATTTGTGATGGTGTTATTGTGATTTTCACTTGTAGGAAAGGGGTACATAGTATTTTAAGATTTGAAAAGATCATAAAAAATGTAGTAATATATTTAAATAAAATAAAGGAATTTTTTTTTAGTTTTTTTCAGGTATTGCTGAAGAGCAGTGAACAAAATTTAAGATGCCTACAAAATCCAGACTAAGGAAAAACCACAAAAAAAACCTATATTTGAAGACAACTGGAGGACCTAAGTTAGTTGGAGATGCTCATGTTGGGAAAAAGAACAAATCTTCTGGTAAGCAGACAAAAGATTTTTTAAAGAACATCTTCAAAAAAAGGAAAAATGTACAAAATGTCTGTACTGGAAAGAATGTTTTCAATAGAAAAAAACAGGAAAAAATTGAGAATTTAGTTAATGCAAATATACCTTCTGCAACAATAAAGATTAACTTAAACAGAAAAACAGCGTTTAAAGAGATACGTAGAAAAATGTTTCAGAGAAGAGTTATGTCCAATTTGATAAAGGATGTCAAGAAATATAAGCAAAAGGCAAAATATTACAAGAGAAAAATAGAAATTGAAGCCATTGCAGCAAAGGCATTAGAATTAAAAAGGAAACTATTCATTTTAATTTTGAATAGGATGCGTACATTAGATAAAATGGTTAATGTACTGAAATCACAAAGCAAAAGGAAAAGAGTAGTGAACAGAACAAACTTTTGTAAAGTGTTTTTAGGAAAATGGATGCATAGTTCAAGTAGTGAACCTTTTTTTAATGAAGAGAGTTATTTTCAAAGTAATAGTTTGCTGCATGCAGTTGACACCAGAGGTCGTGCTTATGAAGTGAAAAATGGTTGCATAATGGAGAAGGAGATAATGGTTCCAAGAGATGAGGTACAAGTGATGGCGGATGAGGCTATGGGGAGACGTCCAAAAGCCCCAGTGTACACTTGGAATTGTAGTAGTATTTGCACTGTGCGTCAGGAATCTATTGATAAATTTCGTGAGTTTCTAAGAGAATATAGTAAAAAAAAGTGTAAAACAGAAGATTAAGGTGCTTCAAAGTCTAGATCCATGCAGAGTGAGAGAGAATACTGGTTTGCAGGGTCATTCTCTGGCTTGTCTATCTAGAAAAGTGTGTAATAGTGTTTTCCATCATTTTAGGATGCTGGCTGTTCATCATACTGAAATGTGAAAGTTTGTGAGACGGTTGTATTTTGCTAAAAGTCCAGCAATAAAGTTAGATGAATTGAATAGGGCTCTGTTCCGTGGCTCGGTATCAGATGTAGAGAAGGTTGTTGATGAAATTCAGTTTTGTTACTTTGGTCCTGAACAAAACAGTGCAGAAAAGGACACAGTAAATGAGGAAGAAGTGGAAGAGAATGTAGAACCCTCTGTAAGTAAGACATTTAATGATCACATAACAAAATTTGAAAAAATCTCTAATGAAAGACCAAATATTACTTGTATTTGTTGCCGCAGAACTCATTATAGAAAACAAACTAGGAATGTTGATCTCTACAGAAAGAGTGAAAATGAAGATAATTATAAGTGGAAAGATTTTGCCACATCTATATTTCTAGAAAATTGTTTTGAATTGGGTGAAGATCAGCGTATTTGTAAATACTGTTACAACAAGTTAGAGGAAAATAGAATGCCGACCAGAGCTGTACATAATAATTTAGAATTGGATGCTATTCCTGCTGAACTTTCTGAATTAAATACATATGAGTCTATACTTATACAATGTGTTCATCCGTTCCAGACCATAGTACGTATGGAGCCCAAAACTGGTAAATTACCTCCTTCAGATTTACTGAGAGGTTTAAAAGGTAGAGTGGTGTATTTGCCCTTGGATTTGAAAAAAAATATGGAAACTATTGATGCAGATACTTTGGAAACTGAACCATTAGTTATTCTGGTAAATGGTGTACCTACAAAGAATAAGAAGATTTGGCAGGAGCTGGTAGATGTACGGAAAGTACAAAGAGCAAATTTGTATTTGAAAAGGAATAACAAATGGTATGAATCAATTTATATAGAAGAAGAAGATTTACAAGAAGACACAGAAACATCAACTGGACAAATTGAAAAAGTGGACAAGTCAAAGGAAGAAGAAATTTATGAACATTTTAGCATACATCCTCTTCATTCAAAAGAAGTTATGGGAGACAATATCGATCTGTTTCAGATGAAGAAAGCAAAAGGAACTCCCGTGAGTGTATGGGAGGAGAGCTTGGAAGCTCGATGTTTTCCCCAGCTGTTTCCTAAAGGAAAAGGAGGACGATACGATGAACGTCCAGAACAGATTCCAGCTTCTGAGTATCGGACTACAAGACTATATGCAGAAGATCCCAGATTTCGACAAAGTATTCCTTATTTGTTCCATCTTTTATTTGAAAGCGACTTGTCTGCACTATCTTATGCAGTAAATCACATTTTAAAAAGTGGAGTACATTTACAAAATGTGTCTGCTAAGGATTTTATGGAGAAAGTGCAGCACCGAGATGATCATTTGGAAACACAACTGATCAATCTGATGGCTTGTCAGCGTGGGACAAATGAATATTGGTACCGACGCCATGGTGAATTAAAATGCATGTTACGGAATTTAGGAACACCAACATGGTTCCTTACCCTAAGCTGTGCTGAGTACGCTTGGGATGATTTACTGGATGTTCTACGAGAGGCAAATTCAAACATTAAAAACATCGAATACAAGACAGCAGGAGAACTGTGCTCATTGGATCCGGTTAATGTTTGCAGATATTTCAATCATAGATTTGAGGCTATGATGTCCTTCATCTGCAATAAAAAAAATCCACCTCTAGGAGAAGTAGTGGATTTCTTTTGGAGAAAAGAGTACCAGGCAAGAGGTGCTCCTCATATTCATATGCTGTTGTGGATCAAGGATGCCCCAAAGTTTGGAACAGATACTGATGAAGCAGTGTTATCTTACATTGAAGAATATGCAACATGTGCTATACCAAAAAGCACAGAAGAGAAAAAGTTAAAGGAGCAAGTTTTACGTTTCCAAAGTCATCGGTGTGGAAAATACTGTCGACGGAAATACAAGAGCAAAGAAAAATACTACACTAAATGTCGATTTGGATTTCCTAGACCTGTTCTTTCAAATGGAAGAGTAACAGTTTTATGTCATCTGTGAGACATACTATCACAAGAAAATCACCTAAGAATACCTACAACCTAAAAAGAAAAGAAGAATCAAAAAATATAAATGACTACAACCCAGTCATTTTATCCATGTGGAATGCTAACATGGATATACAGTATGTAGCTGACAATTCCATTGCTGTTGCTCGATATGTAACGTCTTACATTACTAAATCTGAAAAAACTAAATTGAAAGAAATGTGGGAAGAGATTTCTCACGAGAAGACTGTCAGTAAGAAGCTGTACAGTTTCAGTTTAAAGATGTTATTGCATCGAGAAATTGGATCCTACGAATGTTCAGATAGGTTATCTTCTGCAAGTCTCTACTCGAAATCAAGAAGAATAATTTGGGCAAGTTTAGGCCTTGCAGCAATGAGAAATCGGGTACTGAAATCTGTTGGAGAAATTTAATATTTGGCCGAGAATGACCCAGAAAGTACAGATATTTTGAAATCAAACATGTTGGACACATATTCTCCAAAAAGAAGTCATCATCTGGAGAACATGTGTCTCTATGAAGTGCTGCAGAACTACATTTATTCACGGAAAGCCGCAGAAGACATCAACAATGGAAAATATAAAGTCATTGGTGAGGAAGGATGTTTGGTGAAGCAAACAAAAGGAAGTTTGATAAATCACAGGAAGCTGAGTTGCGACACTACTGACAAAAAGGAATTTTACTACTTGGCTCTTTTACAGCTGTTTAAACCATGGCGTACAGAGGATGAACTACTGGGAGAATTTCAAAGCTATGAAGATTCTTTTAATGCTTGCAAAGACAGCATACAATGCAGTACATTCTCAACTTATCTGCAAATGTTAAATGAAGAAATTGAACAGGAAACTACAATTGCAGCTGAAGTAGCTAGAGACAGTTCTCAAGACAGCCAAAGTTCAGGAACACTCAGTCAAGATCCCCTAGGACAACCAATCGTTGAAAATGAAGCATCAATAGCCATGAATGAAGTGGAAACGGCTATGAATCAAGCTCAAGAAGAATTTATAGACTTACAAAATTTGGAAAGACAACTGAATGAAGAGCAGCAACAAATTTATGAAGAGATCAGAAGCAAAATTGATCACGGATTTCTACATGAAAAAAAAGAGTGCTCATGCACATCATTTCATCCAATCAGGATG
This sequence comes from Triturus cristatus, assembly GCF_964204655.1. Lineage (NCBI taxonomy): Eukaryota > Metazoa > Chordata > Amphibia > Caudata > Salamandridae > Triturus > Triturus cristatus. The sequence goes on from NC_140593.1 coordinate 460,741,676, forward strand.
TATGTAAGTGGACAAGCTGGAACTGGAAAAAGTTTCCTAATAAAAGTCATCAGAAGCTACCTACAGCAAAAAACGGATTCTACTTTGTCTTGTGTGGTTACTGCTCCAACTGGGTTAGCAGCCTATAACATAAAAGGAATCACCTTACATCGTTTGCTAATGTTACCAGTGGAGCATGAGAACAAAATACAATACAACAAGCTAACTGGAGAAGCATGCTTGGAAGTTTCAAGAGTATTGAAGAAGATGCAAGTTCTCATTATTGATGAGGTGAGCATGGTATCAAACTTAATGCTTGCCTTTGTGCATTTAAGAATGCAGCAAATTCTAAGGACAGACTATGACGTGTTATTTGGTGGAAAACATGTCATAGTTTTTGGGGATCTTCTACAACTTACTCCAGTTAAAGGACAACCAGTGTTTAATACTGTGAAACATGAAGACACAAAGAAGTCATTGGGAAGCATCGGTAATGCAAATATTTTGTCCTTCTTTGAGTACAAGGAACTTACTACTAATATGAGGCAAGCAAACGATGAAGAATATGGAAGTATTCTGAAAGATATCAGAATTGGACTACTCACAGAAGTTGGCAAAAAAGCATTACAGAGTCGGCTGGTACATAATTTATTTCCAAAGGAAGAAATAGTTGCAGAGAAGATATACAAGAACATTGCAGAAAAGAAAAGTGTCATCTGCTTAATGCCAACTCTACGTGAATGCTCAATATTCAATGAGGAGCTTTTAAAATTGGAAAAGGAAGATATCAGGAAATTGGAAGCAGTGGACAAAATTGAGGATGGAAGAATTACTATCACATTAACAGGCACACTGAAAAATAAATTGGATTCACTAGAGAAGAACATTTCCAAAACAGCTGGATTAGAAAAAAATCTATATGTTTGCATGAACTGTAGAGTATTTTTAAGGGGAAATTTGGATGTTGAAAAAGGTTTAGTTAATGGAGCTATGGGAAGAGTTGTGGGTTTTATTAATTATCAGAAAAAAGATGGAATTGAATGTTTAAAAATAAAATTTGATCAGATAGAAGAAGTTAAAGACATTTGTCTTTGTTCAGTTCGTTTCATGCTTGTGAAAGACTTATATGTACGTAGGAAGCAGTTTCCGTTTTCGCTAGCATATGCTGTAACTATTCACAAGTCTCAAGGATTGACTGTAGATTGTGCTTTTGTGAACATTGGTTCAACTGTGTTCAAAGAAGGTATGGCTTATGTAGCTTTGTCACGAGTGAAAACATTATCTGGTTTATTCATGATAGACTTTGATGACTCAAAAGTTAGTGCTGATACAAATTGTGTAAAGGAGTATAATAGATTAAGAAGAACCTATGCTCCTCATTTAGGTCAGTATCCTGTGTTGGAGAAACGTTTAGTTTCTCGTAAAAGGAGAAATGAGAATATCTGTAATGAAGATGTAGAGAGGAGGAAAAAAAAGAGGAGTGATGTAATTGCAAGCAAAAAGAAAAAGGAAAATGAAGAAGAGGTTGTAGGATGTCATTTTGAAAATAGCTCTGGTGTCAACTGCTACGCTAATGTAGTGCTGAATGTTGCATTTTATCTGGAAAGTGTGCAAGAGCAGATAATAGTAAATCAGGGAAAAAGATTCTGTTCTGTGCTGAGTCTCCTTTTTCAAAAGCTGAGTAATGATAAAACTCAAATAGAAAGTGCTACTGAAATTAGAAAACTTTTAGATGTATGTTCAGGACGAACACAGTTTTCTCAAAATGTACAGTAAGGCAGACAGGAATTCTTGATGTTTTTTCTTCAGGTACTGGAAGAAGAAGGGGTTCCCATTGAAAATTTGTTTGGTCTCTCTTATAAATGGGAACATAGTTGTGAAAACTGTTACAATACATGTGGCTCTAATGTTGATTCTGAAAGGTTTATTTATTTAACATTGCCAGAAAGTAAAACAGTCACTTTTGCTAAATTAGTTAAAGATGCTAATCATAACATGGAATGCAGTGAGTGTCAATCTGAAATGTTTTCAACGTTAATTTTAAAGGAATACAGACAATATGTAATTTTAATGATGCAACGATGTAAAGCTGATGGTTCAAAATTGGATACTTTAATAAAGAAGTTTACAGGACAGCAATTATCAATTTCAGGAAAAACTTTTGTAACAGTTGCAATCATTTTCCATGAAGGACCTACTGTTACTTCTGGACATTACACAGTTTATCTTAAATGTGAAAAAGGCTGGACACTGTGTAATGATTCCCAATTGATTTTCAAGCAACGTTTGCCTTTTGATTTAGCAAATTCCTATCTAATCTTCCTGAAACCTAAATTTTAGAGAGACTTGGCAAGATGTGTACAAAACAATTTTACCATTTTATTGGATTACCATTGGAATTTTCTTAAAAAATGATTTTTCAAATTATCATTTGGCCTAATGGAAAGGTAACCAATTGTAATGTGGACTTTTTAAATTTTTTATGAAACTTTGGAAAACCAAAAATTTTGACAAAATCGGTAACATCTGCACAATTTAAATTTTGGAATGTTATTGGATTGCCATTGGAAATTTATTCAAAAAAGATTTTTAAAATTACTATTTGGCCATGAGGAAAAGTAAACAATTGTATTGTGGACTTATTTAATTATTATTTAATCTTTCGGAAACCAAAATGTTACAGAGAATCGGTGAGATCTGTACAATTTAAACTTTAGAATTTTATTGGATTACCATTGGAAATTTAATCAAAAAAGAATTTTAAAATTACTATTTGGCCTAAAGGAAATGGAACCAGATGTATTGTGGAGTTATTTGAGATATATTTTTGTGATTATACTTCTGAAACAAAAATGTCAGACGGTATTTTAAAGAAATAAGTATTGATATTAGTTAATATTTTTTTAGAATATTATGCATTTCTATAATGTTATGTTTAAGTTAAAAGAGATTCTGGGCTTTTTTTATACAATCTTTGAGATTGTTATTTTTTTTTGCCCGCTGTTAAATGATGAATGCAATTGCTTTCACAATTTATAGTGAAATGCAATATATTCTGAAAACAGCAAAAAAAAGGCAAAAAATTATTTGGGAAAAATATGTAAATACGTGTACTGTGTAATATATTGATTTATTAAATATTAATACTTTTTTCTTTTTTTTCAGATTGTGAAAGAAAATTTTCAAAAAAAACCAACCATTTTTTCAAGTAATTTCAATTACATTTTAATTAAAAATTAAATTGTTGGGTGGGACAGGTAACTGAGAAATTAGAAGGTCTCTTTCTTCCACTTTATCTCAAAAAGATTTTCAGTATTTAGTTATTAATTCCTCAAGGATCTTGAGATGTGGTAATTGATTTTTAGTGTTTTTTTAAAAAAAAAATAATAATACGTTTACCGTACGCGTACGGTAAAAAAAAAAAAAAAAGTTTTAAAGAAAAAATAAAAAAAAGTTGAGAGGTAAGGTTGGCTCTTAAAAGAGCCGTTGTGTTCATGCAGGGACAGAGGAAAGGAAGTATGGGAACATTAGCTGGTTGGACATTTGTGCTGATCTATTTTGTTGTTAATGAGGGAAACACTGGTCTCCCTATGAACAATTAGATCATGGCAAAATGAACACCGCATAGTAACCCTACCAAACCGAGGGTTCATTTCCAGAGGTTCAGAAAAAGGTGATTGTGCCCCCACAGATGAAGGGCTCAGCTGAGCTTCCGAAGAAGGACTCGGCTGAGCTGCTGTGGATGTGCTTGCTCGACTTACTGAAGGGATGCCCCTAGTATGTCGTGCATGTGTCCTAGGATGCACATCCTCAAGGTGTCTCAACATAGTGTGATTCCCAAAGGAATACTTCTTGTTGGGATTACCTCGCGAAAGTACACGCTGGCACAGCTTGCAAGTCACCAAGGCAGCATTGACTTTTTTCTCACCCTCTGGAAAACTGAAATACTCCCATATGAAAGAGCTCTTCTGTTTCCTCTTTCTCTGCCTGATGGTGGTGCTGCTAGCCTCACTCTCAGCAGAAGAGTGCTGATCTGCCATCGTATCACAAAGACAAGTCAGCTCCTTCTCCTAAGGGATCACAAGCAGAAATGAGGGGAATGGGTGTGATGTAGGAGAGTTCTAGAACTGAAAGTAGTTTCAACCAATCAAAAGTTGTGTTTCATGATCACATGACCCACCGTGCGCGTACGTTACGCTTACGGTGCGCTTACGGTAAAAGTGCGCATGCGCGTAAAAAAGACACGCGCTCGCGCGCATGCGTAAAACAGTCACTCCACAACACTTCCACGTAACGTGCGCGTGTAGCGTACACGCCTACGCGCCCCACGCACAGTACGCGCGGCTACGCAAATTGCGTAACTATACGCAAACAGAGTAGATAAATTACGGACATTGCGTAAACCGTACGCTTACCGTACGCGCACTAAAAAAAAAAACAAAAAAAAAATATATATATATTTTCTATGTTATACTAATATATCTTACCTGTTTGGTAAAAAAAAAAGAGAAAACTTGATATATTGCATATTTTTTTTTTAAAAAAAGTGTTTTAAGAGAATAAAAAGTTTTTAAAAAACTTGTTTTTTTAAAAAAAAACACATTTAAGATAAGAATTTATAATAAAAAAATCATACAAAATCAATAAAAAAAAATATGGGAATCACATATTTTATAGGTAAGAATTAACATTTAAAAAACCATACAAATTCACTGAAAAAACCATGGGTTTCACACACGTTATAGTTAGAAATTAGCATTTAAAAAACCTTGCAAATTCACTGAAAAAACCATAGGTTTCACACATGTTATAGTTAGGGATTAGCATTTAAAAAACCTTGCAAATTCACTGAAAAAACCATAGGTTTCACACATGTTATAGTTAGGAATTAGCATTTAAAAAACCTTGCAAATTCAGTGAAAAAACCATAGGTTTCACACACGTTATAGTTAGCTGGACATTTCACTCGTAAAAAACCAATGAAATTTCCCCGTTATAGTTAACTATAACTCGCGCGCCCGCAATGCACTGCTGATGACGTCACATATTACATCACTCATGACATGGTCAGTGACATCACTCATGACATCACTGATGACATCTCAAATGACATCACTGATGACATCACTGATGACATCATCCATGTGATGGAGTGGCAGATCTCCTCTCACCCTAATATAACCTTTGATACACACATTCAAAAATAGAGACTGAAATTTTCAAAAAAATGGACATACCAATACCAATTACAACAACCTCTTCAATAATTCTAAGAACCACATAAACATCCACTCATTCACCAACAGTCCTGTACAGTCACTCATTCGTGTACTCACACATCATATGTACTCATACACCAATACATCCTGTTACACAATGCCACTCATCCACAGAGTTACTGACACACAGTCACTCATGAAAATAAAGAAAGAAACATACATTTACTTGCATATACAGTTATACACACACCACCACACTTACTTCTACAGAAACTTACACATACTTAGTCTTTTAAACAATCACTTATAGAAACACATACTTATTCATACAGGAACTCTTTCAATCTCTCACTCTCACATATACTCACTTATATACACCAATAGTCACATATACTACTTTAAAACATATGTAGTTACTCATAAAGACACTATTGAGACAGCCATTCACTCACTAACACACCCATACACACACTCTTCCACCCATACAGTCCTGCACATATGCTGTCTTCAACACATACAAACGGTGAGTCACTCATTCATGCACCTATGCACTACGTAATACCCCCCACCGAACCATATAGACACTGATACTCAAAAAACCAACTAATAACCTATATAGACACTCATGTAGCTAGTCACCAACCAATGCAGCCACTTATACACAAAGTGAGAGACTGATACAGGTATTTACACATTTAAACATTACTCACTTAGCCATGTATTCAATAAGATACACTTAATCAGTCAGTAATACATTCAATTTTTCAAAAACAAATCATCCATTTAGACACTTATATACTCATTTATTCTTCCATCGACCTTGAGATATACATATATAAAACATATGTAATTTTCAGAAAAACACACATTCACTGGATGATGTCAGCAGTGATGTCATCAGTGATGTCATTTGAGATGTCATGAGTGATGTCACTGACCATGTCATGAGTGATGTAATATGTGACGTCATCAGTAGTGCATTGCGGGCGCGCGAGTTATAGTTAGCTTAACTAACTATAACGGGGAAATTTCATTGGTTTTTTACGAGTGAAATGTCCAGCTAACTATAACGTGTGTGAAACCTATGGTTTTTTCACTGAATTTGCAAGGTTTTTTAAATGCTAATTCCTAACTATAACATGTGTGAAACCTATGGTTTTTTCAGTGAATATATATATATATATACTTTGTCAGATTAGCTGAGCCCCTGCTGCAGGGAGTCACTCAGAAGACGCAAGGTTCAGTACAGTAAAGTTTCATGGCACTGACCGCAATAGTTTAAATACATGTTGTTGTGCACAACCGTGCCTGCTGGGCCCCTGTGAGTATCGGTACTCTCCTTGTGCGAGGAGAAGTTCTGGTACTCAGGGGGAGAAAATGACAAAGTGCCAGCACTCAGTACCGGTGAGTACAGGCCCATTTAAAGCACTGGTTTTAGCCATGTTGTACAACAGCATAGCTGCTGTACAGCATGGCTAAAGGTTAGTGGCATTGAGGAGAGTGGCGAAGAGTGTCTTGGTATGTGGTAGAGTGGAGTGCCATAGAGTGGAGTGCTGTATAGTGGCGTGGTGTGGAGTGATGTACAGTGTCTTGGTATGTCGTAGAGTGGAGTGGAGTGGAGTAGGGTAGCTTGGCAGAAAGTGAAGAAGTGTGTCCTAGAGTGGAATGTCATGGAGTGGAAAGTCGTGGAGTAGAGTGTCAGAGTGGAGTAAAGTGTCCTTGAGTGGCTTAAAGTGGCATCGAGTGGAGTGTGGTAGAGTGGAGTAGGGTGGTGTACAGTGGTGTACATACAATATGACATGGAGTACATACAATATGACAGTGCCAGAAATATGCCATGGATATGTCAGCCATAGTCAGTAGTACCTCTAAAAAATGCCTCCGGTATACAAGTGTCCGCATTTTGCCATTGACACTCCCTATAAAACGAGTACAACATCCCTTATGACAAGAATTACTTTAAATATCAGTTCCAGCATTTTGCTATGGATCCACCCTATTATTTTAGAATTACGTGCATCATGTCAGGGCCTTCGGCCAGGTGTGGTGACACATATTCTGTGTCTCTGCCGCTGGTTATGGCCAGGCTAACGGCTTTCTCAATTAGGCAGTTCAAGTCCCCAAAGCCAATGATGGTGTCTTAATTAAAGCATGTCAGGGCCTTAAGTTTGCCATAGGTAACAACTTACATTCATATGCCATTAGTGCTCTTGTCCATAAGGCAAGAATTACCTCCAGTATGCCAGACCAGCAGCAAACTTACAAGCATAAAACACATACACTAACACTTAAAAACATACTCACTCACTTTCACACACTCACACTCATACTCACTATTTCACTTGCACTTTTTCATACATTTGTATTCGCTTCTGCTATACCTGTCTTGCCGTTTAGTGAAGCTTAATAAAAACATTCTCTATACACCATAAAAAACATAAGTACTTATTGCCTTGTCAATGTTTGCTACAAGTATGATGTGAATGAAAAGTGCACTTCCTTAAAATAGATGTACGGAGCTTATATTTGGTTGCACAAAAGTATGAGAGGCAACACAAAACAAATTTAACTAAGACAATGTAGTACAAAGAAGGTTGTAGAGTCCACACAGAACTTGTAAAATGTCAAATTTTCTGTATTCCATAGTTCGATACTGTCACATTCACAGCCAACGCGTATCGCCCAAACATGGGCTTCTTCAAGGCTGTTGGAGATCATACAAAGAAACGTCACAGAACTTTATATACTGAAATAATTTATTTCCAAAACAAAAATAATAAAAGTAGAAAGAAGAAATAGAAGAATGAACAAAAGATTGAATTTATGAAAAAAACAGGGAAGGACAACACACCATAACCTAGATGTCTGTCAAGCCAAAGACCTAAGATTGAACGAAAGTGAAAAAGATATAAGAGTGAATTGAAGTCTTCCTAGCACTGAGGCCCGAAATGACATATAACCAATGTGTATCTTACAAAATTTCTGGAAACCAGTGAAGTGTTAAAAAAGATTCCTAGATGTGAAACAGAAAGAAAAAGATATTCAGATTTAGAACTGTCGCTTACCAAGATATCAAACTAAACGACGCATGAAGAACTGTCACGACACCAACGCGTGTCCTTGTTGAATAAAGTCTGAAAATAATAAGGGTTAACATGAGTAGAACCCAAAATTAGATTTGCAATGTTAAAAGGTACTGATGTCAAGCCAAACCAGACACACTGACCTTGTCAATTAGTAGGGTGTCATCTATACAAGAACGTAAATAAGTAGTCATTGAGAAATTTCTGTATTAAGAAATCCTTGCCAGAATAATCTATATTGAGATTAGAAAAATAATAATTATAATATATATGGGAGAAACAAGTATAAAGTTACAAAGATGTATTGAAGAGCACATTGAGCATCAGTATCTGCTAACCTTACCGAATGGTAGCGTAAGGCCAGTGGAGCGACGTATGTACACATTCGTAAGAATGATGAGTATTCAAAGGAAAATTATTTTCTGATCAGTTCAATCTATATTGTCATAATAAAGAGAGAAATAGAATCGGATAAGAGACACATTGTGTGTAGGTGTCGAACACGCACCTGCTAGATGTAATAATCAAGCCACAAAATGTATTGTTTAATTATTAAAAACCAAACGCCACCCAGTCCTACATAAACAAGAAGTATTCTAAAAAAGTATTCCGGAGGATACCAGCCCAAATGAGAGCATATCAAAGCAAATGATTTAGAAAAGTTAAAAACATATCTAAAATACTGTGAACAACGGGCCAAAAGAACGTATACATCAATAATTGGTAATCGCCCATGCAGAGGATATACACAGAGGCAATGATCTTAAGAAATGAATGCAAACACCAATAAAGCCACTGAAATCACAGGGCCATAATTAAGTATGCATACTACACAGGTAACACTCGAAAATCTTGTACCGTTAACCCGCTTCTAGATACCACCTCCTGAGCCTAGAAAGTCCAAATACCACCAATCGTACACCTTACTTGAGATAGCGTAAATCCAGTTCCTTTAGTTGGGTGGTCTGTACAGATGCGAGTACCGTCGTGTAGGAGCTCAGGGGAAGCCATTTAAAAGCTGAGGATCCGAAAACACAGCCAAATACTAATGCCAAAGAAGTAGCGGTGGGCAGGTAGCCATACAGACCCAGCAGAGCCGATAGTAAAAAAACAGTGGACGAGGGCCCCCGAGAAAGATCAAAATAGAGCAACAACCCCCCCCCCCCCCTCAAAAAACCCCAAACCCCAATGTAAATTGTACAGTCAGGGAATAGTCCGCCCTTCGCAGGTAGTGAAAAAGGAACCCCCACAAAAGGGAAGAAGCAACAACAAACAGACAAAAAAGAGAAAAAAATAGTGCTTCATCCGAGGATGAACAGGAGAGAATCTTCATGGGGTCCATAGAGTGACCAAGTTTGTACCCTCCCCACCTCCCGCATTATTGGAATGGCGAACAAACAGCCCCCAATGTGATCACGATGAGTGAGTCTTTGCCAGCTCCCCCGGGAGGGACTCCAGAACAGCCCGCTGCCCTGAGGTGATTTCCGCGGGGTCCGTTCCCTTGGTGCGTCGCTGACGTTGCCACCCTGATGGCGATGATCCCGCGGCAGAGCCCGAACTGTGGGCCTCAGCCTCCTCCTCCGGAATGGTGACTCCCAGAAGTCGGCTGGCCTCCGATAGGGAGCGAAGCTGAAACTGTTTTCCATCAAGGTGTAAGTTTAGTCGGACAGGTGGCCCCAAGCATAAGAAATATCACGCTGACGGAGATGGGACATGATGCGGCAGAAAAGTCTGTGCTTCTGTAAGGTGATTGCAGCGAGATCCTGGTACAGGGTGGGCATTTGGTCCTGATAAGTAATGGGATACTTGACTCTGGCCTTGCAGAGGATCTCCTCCTTTGTACTGAAGTCTTGGATGCAGACCAGGATATCGGCCGGGGCTGCCTTGTCCGCCCTGGGCGGCCCCACTCGATGAGTTCTGTCGATCTTGATGTCGGTATCTGGTGGGTTCCCCAAAACGTAATTGAAGAGACCCCTCACATAGGCAAAGACGTCTCCTGCTTCCGCGTTTGTATTAACTCCCCGAATTCTAATGTTGTGCCACCAAGAACGATTCTCAAGGTCCTCGAGATGCACCTGTCGGTCCACCTGCTGCTCATAGATGCGAATGACCTCTTGTTGCAATGTGGAAAGTTCCGAGTCCCTGTCATCTTCAAGGGTGGCCACCAGTTCCCCGATACCATCGACGTCCCTACGGATGTCTTTAATCTCAGAGGTAAGATCGCGCTTCACCATCTGGATGTCCTCCCGAAGTGTCGTGAAAAGGGACTCAAGGAAGGGGCATGTCACTGGTTCCTCCTGTGCACTTTCTGCTTGCGATGTAGCAACGGCACCCAGAGAGGAGAGGGCCATCGTGGAGGATCCACGCGAAGCCGCTGGAGTGCGAGAGAAGAGGTCCTTCAACGTTATGTCCGGTTTGGAGCCCTTTAGAGTTTTATCTTCATAGCCCAGGCCGGCGCCATAGAGGACCAAGCGACTCCGGCCCACCACTGTGAAGCTTCAAATTTATGGCTGCATATGTCGGGCCTGACGCACTGCAAGGTGGCTAAACGTGGACTACGGCCAGGTATCCACCAAACTAGTTATCAAACAACACCATCCCTGCGGTCCACGTGTCCGGCCTCGGTAATAACTACCTCGCAGTTCATGATGGTGCTACGTCTCCAGTGGCTCTGCAGCGAGAGTCCCCTGCAGGGAAGGTCAGTCAAGGGTAGAGTGGGGGACCTGTGGCACCCCCACAAGCTGCACCCAGACCTAGCTGGGCCGCTTTTGCAGGAGGCCAGGCCCCACTCTCGGCAACCACCTCTAACGGAGGCCTCGCTCCAATCCCCGTGCCAGTGTGAGGCCAGATTACGAAGGGCCCCACCAGGTATGCAGGGTGACTCGAGTGCTAGTCTGCCGTGCTGATGGCCGGGAGGAGAGCACGGAAGACGGCTTTGCGCAGGTGGTGTGCATCCACAGGATCCCAGGAGGCACAGTCCAGCTGAGTCCCAGTCCCCGGGGTCAGGCGGGCCCGCAATGTCGTCTGAAAGCCCCCCGGGAAGGACCGTCAATGTGTGGCAGGTCCACACCACACCCGTTCAATATTCAGGAGGAGCGCAGCAGCCCAGGAGGCCAGGGTTCAGGGGTGGAAGGTCCAGAGCGCCACAACCCCAACCCAGAGCCAAGGCGAGGCCAATGTGAGAGTGCGGAGAGGCATTCATCCCCCGGGTGGTGAGCACCCTTCCTCAGGGGGTCAGGCACATCAATCCAGAGGGCCCCCTGCCACCGAGTTCACCCCCCAGGCTCACCTGGGACCACTGAGAAGCTCGCTCCAGGCTGTGTCCAATGCGCTGACCACCGACAGCGTAGGGGATGCCCCACCTCGTGCAGCTCACCTCAATGGCGCCGACGCACTTCCAAGCCCCAAGTGGTGCAGGCGTCGAGTGTGAGCTGGGCCACCGTGTCTGTTTCTATGAGCTGCAGCTCGCGGCTAAACTCAGGGCAGGTGGGGCGAGTGCGGCCAGTTCCATTCGCCCAGGCAGGGCCGCTGCTGAAGCCGCGAGCGAGGCCCGAGAAGCCGGGGCCCTGCGTGGAACCCGCTCCGGTCGCGGTGAGCTCTATGCTTTCCTCCCCCAATGCCGCTGTAGTCAGTCTGGGCAGTGGGGGCACCCACGGTGTCACGGCGGTCTCCGCCACAGTCCTTGCCCGCTGGGCACTCGCAGCTTCAAGTCAGTCGCCATCGTGCAGAATGGCGGGTACGGCGGCCCAGGTCTGGACAGCTGTGATGTCGTGACACTGACGCGATATGCTGAGGCGTACGCATCAGGTCATGTGGGATGTTACAATAAAAGCGGGTCGCGCACGCACGTACGCCAGGACGGCTGAGGCGGCGGACCATAACCACAACCACTGTGTCACAGCGTCCTTATTCAAGGTTTAGGCCCCGTGTCCCGTGATCAACGCGGCAAGCGCTCGCCCCCTCAGGACACAACAAAAGTGGCGACGAGGGTGGGCGTGCCCTCGACATCGTGCTACGAGCGGGTGTGGCGGCCGCGAGTTGCATGTCGCTCGCGGTGCTCGTGCCCCTGCGTGAAGTCGCGAAACCCCGTTGCTGTCCCCGGTGTAGCGCTCGCGAGTGCCGGCACATCGGCCCTGAGCGCGCACCCAGGCGCGGAGGTGAGGCTGTTGCTGCGCCCCACGTGGGTTTTGGCCCGGTGGCGGATCGGAGCGCCGGTGGGAGCCTCCACGTGGTGTCTGCCTGAATCTGCCTGCCACGTGTCCCGCATATCGCGGAGAAGGCCCTGAGCGCTGATACACGCGCGCGAAGAGGACTGTGCACCCGTCCAGCTGCTGGGCCCGTGAGTAATTGGCCTGAAGTGCCTGAGTCCCTGGGAGGGGTTTACACGGTCTGGGTTGCCTGGAAGAGTGCTGTGTGTCAGCCAGTTCATGTCCCCTCATCGGCTGCACGGCCTATAGAGCCTGGAAGGGGCTTCTCATACCACTAAGCCAGAGTTTGTTGGCCTGCCACGTGGGAGAGGAGTGCTACAAGGGAGACACACCCACATCATCCACAGGTCTCGCCTAGCGGAGGCAGCACACGCGCGCCATGACGAATATTCCCCCGATTGAGCCGTTCACAGTGGAGAGGTCACCATCAGCAGTGGCGGCCCGAAGGAAGGATTGGGAAGACAGACTACGCATCTTTTTTGAAGCCACTAAAGTCAATAGGGACCAAAAACGCGCGATGATCATTCACCTCGGGGGTAAGGACATTCATAATATTGTCAAGACGCTCGCTGAAGCTACCCCTAAAACTCACACGACACTGATAGCAGCGCTAAATGAACTCTTCGAACCGATGGCGAACCGCGATTATGAGCGGTTCATATTCCGACAGGCGCGCCAACTCCCCGAGGAATCGCTGGACAAGTTCCATGCCCGCCACAAGAACTTAGCAGCCACCTGTGGTTTCCGAGACGAAACGGAAGAAATAAAAGGACAAATAATTCAGGGGTGCGCGTCAGCCAAGTTGAGAGAGCGGATATTGGAAGAGTCTGGCAAACCGTTGGCGGAAATACGATGGGTCGGACGAAGGAGCTGTCGAAAGCGCGCGCCGCGCACATGGAAGCCGCTCTGCAGGCGCCAGTGAAGGTGGAGCCAGTCAACGTGGTGTCGGCCAAGCCTAAACAGAGATGGGACAAGAAAGGGGCGGGGGCCACCGCTCCGGAACAACCAAAGTCATGCGGGTACTGTGGGGGTCTGCCACATGCCGCGGCGGATTGTCCAGCGCGAGGGAAGAGGTGCTCGGGGTGCGGTCGTTTCAACCACTTCGAGAAGGTGTGTAGGTCGAAAAGGTACCGCAAACCCCGCCAGGCAGTGAACACCGTTGATGAAAGAGAGCCGGCGGCCAGCGATATGGATGACGATGGCGAAGAAGAGAGAGTGGTGCACAAGATCCACATGATAGGCACCGCAATGCGCAAGACACGACGACTCCCGCAGTGCAACGTCCGGGTAGGGTCGCAAGAGATTACCGCTGTTGTGGATACCGGGGCCAGTATCAACATCATGGCCGCCACACTGTACAGCACCATGCACCCGAAGCCCGTTCTACACCCGTCAACGATAACTGTGTTCGCGTATGGACAAGAGGCACCGCTGAAGGTGCGCGGAAGGTTCAAGACAACAATATCTCACAGAATACGGTCGGTTATTTCTAACATCTATGTCACGGAGGATGGCCAGGGCATGCTCCTGGGCTGCCGGGCAGCAGAAGACCTAGGAGTAGTGACTTTTGCATTCAGAGTGCACCAAGAGTCCATGCATAACATCCTGGAGGAATTTGAAGAGGTGTTCCAAGGAATAGGCAAGTTCCGTGGCAAAGAGATCCACCTGCACATAGACCCCACCGTTCAGCAAGTAGCCCTGCCACACCGGCGGATAGCATTCCACCTCAGACAATTGGTGGAGGAAGAGCTGAAGAAGCTTGAGGCGGCCGGGATAATTGAAAAGGTATCTGGACCTACCCCGTGGGTGTCTCCCATAGTGGTGGCGAGGAGGCCTAAGCAGCCAGGCGCAGTCAGGATATGTGTTGACATGCGCCTTCCCAACGTCGCCATCAAGAGGGAGCGCCATATCACTCCCACCATTGACGACCTCATCGGGGAAATGGCGGGTGCCAGGTGGTTCTCAAAGTTGGATCTCCGGTCTGGGTACCACCAGCTGATACTGGATGAAGCTTCCCGAAACATTACCACATTTTCGACACACGTAGGGCTCAGGCGGTACACCCGTTTGAGCTTCGGAGTATCAAGTGCCGCCGAGGTGTTTCAAAACGTAATCCAGTAGCTCATCGCCGGGATCCCGGGGGCCATCAATGTCAGCGATGACATTATGGTTCACGCCAAGACAGTCCCAGAACACAATGAGCGACTGCTGCAAGTGCTACGTCGGATTAGAGAGGCCGGCCTCACGCTGCATCGAGAAAAGTGTGAGTTCCTGTGCAACAAATTACAGTTCTTTGGGTATACTTTCTCGGCGGAGGGAGTAAACCCCGATCCTGATAAAGTGAAGGACATTAAAGAAGCGGCTGCCCCTACGAACATCACCAAAGTTCAAAGCTTTCTAGGGATGGTCAACTACTGCGGTAGATTTATCAAAGACTTGGCCAACCTAACAGCCCCCCTGAGAGAACTGACAAAAGAGTCCACTCCGGGGACGTGGGGCAGCGAGCAAGCTCGGGCGTTCGAAGAAATCAAGGAGGCACTCTCTGAAGCAACAACACTTGCATTCTTTGACCCCGCCAAGCTTACGTTGATTGCCGTGGATGCTGGTCCAGTCGGACTGGGTGCTGTTCTCCTACAGCGCAAGATGGCTCAAGATGAATGGGCTCCGGTGGCATTCGCCAGCAGGTCACTTACCGAGACGGAGCAAAGGTACTCCCAGATAGAGAAAGAGGCAATTGCAATTCACTGGGGTTGTCACCATTTCCATTTGTATGTGTATGGGAAACCATTCATGGTGACAACCGACCACAAGCCCCTGGTAGCGCTCTTCTCGGGCACCTCTACGAAACCACCACCGAGAATTGAGAAGTGGATGCTTCAGTTGCAAAACTACAACTGCAAAATAGAATACCAGCCCGGGGCACGGAACCCGGCTGATTACCTTTCTCGCCACCCTCGGAAGGCCACCCCACAAGAAATGGAAGAAGCAGCGGACACTGAGGAGTATGTATGATGTGTCACCGCTCGATCATGTCCCATACCTGTGTCCATGGCCAGCCTCCTACACGCCACCAGCCAGGACGAGTGTCTGCAGAGGGCCAAGCAAGCCGTCCAGAACAATAGCTGGAACAGAGCAAAAGAAGAATGGAAGAGCCTGACGCCCATGGCGCGACGGATAATGGACAGCCTATACCACGTGAGGGAGGAATTGACCGAGGATGACACTGGATGCCTGCTGAGGGGGCACAGACTTGTCATCCCGACGTCGCTAACTCAGAGGATGGTAGACTTAGCCCATGTAGGCCATCAAGGCATGGTGAAGACTAAGTCGAGACTGCGCACAAAAGTCTGGCTCGCCCTCATGGATGACCTGGTAGAAACCACTGTTCGGGCCTGTCACGCCTGCCAGGTCACAGGGGAAGCACCCAGGCCTGTCCCCATCGTCATGGAACCTCGGCCGAGAATACCATGGTCCCAAATAAGCGTGGATTTTGGCAGCTTGCCGGACGGACGACACACTCTAGTCGCTATTGATGACCACTCGAAGTATCCCGAAGTAGAGATACTGTCAGCCCTCAGCGCCAGCGAAGTGATTCCAAAGCTAGAAAAAATAATGGCCACCCATCGACTAGTAAAAGAGATCCGGACGGACAATGGGTCCCCATTCCAGAGCCAGGAGTTCGCCACGTACCTGCAGACCTTGGGTATCCGTCATCGGCGAATCACGCCCCGATGGCCTCAAGCGAATGGGGAGGCCGAACGGTTCATGAGAACCCTCAACAAGGTAATCCGCATTGCTCATGACAAAAGCCAGTCCGTAGAGCTGGCCATCTTTACCTTCCTTCGAAGCTACCGCCAGACGCCACACTCCACCACAGGAGCTGCTCCCGCCCACCTGCTGATGGGCTGTGTGGTCACGGACACTATACCACATCATCCGGAATGGCGACCCGAGGCCCCGGATGACAGTGCCATTGACACCCGGCGCAGAGGGGCGGTGCCGGACATTGTACCAGGTGACGTGGTACTCATCAAAAACAGAACACCCGGAAGCAAGTTCCGGCTGAGGTTCGAAAAGGAACCATGGACCGTGGAAGATGTCAAGGGTACTTGCGTCACAGCGAGGCGGAGAGGGGAACGAGTAACTCGGAACGTCTCGTATTTCAAAAGAATTCAGCCGTCCCAAGGGACTGGAAGCTCGAATCAAGGGGTGCCCTGCGACAGCCCCGGGGGTGTGGAAAATTCGCCAGAGCAAGCTGTGTCTATGGACGATGCGGTGGGAGGAGCCGCCTCCCAGTCTGGTGACACTGATCCCCCGTGGCCCATCCAACAGCCAGAGGCGCCACTTCGAGGTGGACTTGATGGCCCGTTAGACGGCGATGGAAGTGCTAACCGTGACCGTTTGGGTAGCGGTCCAGGTGAATCGCCGAACAGAGGAGTGTCCAGGTACAACTTGCGGCATGATCCGGAGCCCTCCCGTCGCCCTAAGGACTACGTCACATAAGACTGTTTTGATTTGGTTACATTGAATTGGCGTATGCTAATAAAGGGTAGACTTCGGGGTAGAGAGTTATTCTAAGTCCGGGGTGCCGTGATATGTTTTGAAGTTTTTGATTCTTTTGTGTGTTGGGGAGGAATGTGATGTTGTGACACTGACGCGATACGCTGAGGCGTACGCATCAGGTCACGTGGGATGTTACAATAAAAGCGGGTCGCGCACGCACGTACGCCAGAACGGCTGCATCGGCGGACCATAACCACAACCACTGTGTCACAGCGTCCTTATTCAAGGTTTAGGCCCCGTGTCCCGTGATCAACGCGGCAAGCGCTCGCCCCCTCAGGACACAACAGACAGCCAACAGCTCCCGACCCCAAGAGTGGTCCGTCGAGACCCAGGCAGCAAAGGGGCGGACACCCGCAGCAGGGCAGCCCAGCGAGTCCCAGCGGCATGGCGGCCGGGGAGGCAAGAGCCCCGCCTGCCGCCGGTAAAGCGTTGACTCTGTCTGAGAGTCCCGCTGCCCGCACCTGGCCTCGAAGGGGGAGCCGGATGCTCGGAGTTGAAGAAGTGGAATTCACCCCCCGGGGACCCCAGCCAAAATGCTATGTGTGGAGGCTGCCTCCCCCGATTTCCGTGCTGTAGGAGCTAAGAAAGCAGGTGCTGAAGTACGGCGGTCGGCGGAGAGGTAGCAAGGCATATCCTACCTCGCTGCCATCTTGGCCACGCCTCCCCCAAGAGCGACTTTAGAGCACTCTCCTGAGAGATACCACATAGGGGAAAAGGGGAATGGGACAAAAAAACAAAAAAACTGCTGAAGACACAAACAGTACACAGTCTGTATGTTCTGGAAGGAGCAGGGATGTCTGTCGAGGCATCTGTGTACGCGAGTGCCTAAAACAGGAAAGAAAAGAACAGCAATTCACCAGACAACTCAGAAGAATCGCATTCAGCTATAAATATATACATATATGCATGCTATTGTTCAGGATATGTTGTACTTACTACACACTCTACAGCAGTCAGCACCAAAGATAAGTCCAGGCCTTATATTTTGGCCCAACTTGGTTAAAGAAAAAATTTCACTGCAAGATACTCAAGCTATTCAACGTATTCTTAGAAGGAGTAAATCTAGCAATGTCTCGAGTTACAGCTCTCCCTGTAACTGGGGCCAGTGAAATGTTAGAACAACCAAAACAAATAAAATTAAATATGCTGAATAGATCACTGTTCAGTACTTTGCTCTATTTCATTTCGCTCTGTTTTCAAATTCAAATGCCAGCATGATGAGGATTTCTAGCTCCAGCTGTAGCAGCCTCCCAGCCGCTCATGTCTCTCTAACAGGTGGTGGGCAACGTTTGCAAGCAGCGGGTGCAAGCAGCTGGCTCCCAGACGCTCATATACTAACGGGCGGCAGGAAACGAATACATGCACCGGACTCCCAGCCACACGTTCCTTTTGCTGGCAGCACAGCAACAGACTCCCAGCCACTCGTTAATCTGACGGGCGGCGGGAAGAGAACAAAAGAATACGTAGAATGAGCCAAAATAAGTACCAGCTCCCAACTTAACATGAAAAACTACGGCCTTCCTTCGGGCGACGACTCAGCATGGAAAAGTCTCTCTTGAAATGAGACGTTGAAAATACCCCCCCTTCTGGGAGCGGAAACAAGCACAGGAACGGATCCAGGAGATGGGAGGTAATCCTCATGGGCGGCCTGACTCACATGTAGAACAGACTCCTAAGTGGATTGTCATGCACTGGACAATCCCTTAGATGTGGTTTTTAGGTCTCTCCTGGCGTTAGCAGCGTGCATGCGCTGATCTCGCCATGCGAGGGCCTCTTGGAATCAATACGGATTCTGAAGGGGACTTGAAGCTCCTCCCCTTCTTTCCATTGGCTTGCTTCATAGCTTATGCTAAACGCAGCCTTTCTATTGTGAAGGAGGCTTTTTAATCCCTCCTTATTGCCGCTCTGTCCGCTTTTAGCCCCGCCCACCGGGATTGGATGCTTTACTTGCGGCGTGTTACTATCTGCTTTAATTAGAGGGTGAGGACTTTTTTTTGTCATTCCGGCTGGAGCGCGGTGCACCCGGTTTTTACTTATTGTCATTCCGGCTTGTAATTTATTCATTTTTGCTTTACATCGGAGCGCGGCGCGCACGCTGTTTATTTATTATTTTTTACTTCACATCGAGCACTGCGCCCACTTTAGGGACGCCGCGCTCCATTTATTTATTTATTTTACCGGATGCCCGCACTCCGTTAAGTATTGCTCCTGTGTAGAATAAAAAATAAGCTAGCATTCGCGCCAAGAATTTTCAATTCTATTAAGGACACGGAGGCGAGGATTATGCTTCTCTTTCTATTTATTTTGCTACTGACAGCAGCCAATGAAAACGTTTTTGTATGCAAAATAAACGACATTTCCCATGGTGCTTAGCTTGCACATCACATCCTGTCAAGCCCTATAAGAGCCACCATATCCTGTAGCTGAGTCTCTTTCTTTGCTAGAACAGTTTAGTCCAATAACATTAACACAAGTCCAACAACCATCTTCTGACGTGGAAGAAAACCGAACCAACTGGAAGTAAACGTCTTCTTAACCAGAAGTACTCCTATTCCATCTTCTGTTCAGAACCTGAAAGGAATGAAACACAGGAAAAACCCGAAACTTCTGCATAGACAGAATATATAAATACATACGGGTGGGTAAACATTACAAACATTTTAATATAACCAGGTGGGATAATCCTCGCCTCCGTGTCCTTAATAGAATTGAAAATTCTTGGCGCGAATGCTAGCTAATTTTTTATTCTATTACAGGACCGGAGGCTTCTGATTATGCTAATTTAACACCTATCAAACACAACTGAAGCTATATCACCCACCGGTTTATAATATAATTGTTTAAATGTAGACTCAGAAGACCAGTCAGTAGATCGCATAATATCTTGAATGGTAGAACCCGAAAGGAAAGTCTTTGATGCCATGGCACCACGAACAGAATGTCCCCCCCCACACAAATGGGTATCAATACCAGCTTCTTGCATGACTGATTGTAACCATCTGGCAATGGTAGCTGCAGACACAGGTTTATGAGGTTTTTGTAATGCAATTAACAATTGGACTAAACCGGCCGGTCGTATAGACCTAGTACACTCTTCATAGGCCTTAAGGCATTGAACCACACATAACTTTGCATTAGAGGGAAAAGCATGATAATCATTCTTGAGAATGTTTTAGTTCTGGCAGTAATGTTAAAGAAACTCCTCCGGAGTAAATACTCTACCTGTAAGATCCAGGCCTTGGACGTCGGAGTACCGTCGACAGGCAGATAGGCATAACAACATAGCAAGTTTGGCCGACAGTTGTTTCCTAGATAATACATTATTATCTGGCCATCTATCAAATAGGGAAAGTACTAAGGAAATGTCCCACAAGGAGGAATATTTTGGTTTGGAAGAATTCGCAACGCGGATACCTTTTAACAACTTACAAATGACTGGGTGCATTCCCACAGGTTTGCCATCTATTTGGGAATGACCAGCGGAAATGGCGGACCTAAAATTATTAATGGTACGCCAAAACCTCGGACGCTTTCTCCGATAAAAAAATTCACAACACGGGATAACTCGACCCCCACAGGATCCACATGTTGATCCACGCACCAACGAACCTAGCCCTTCCAGGCTGAAGAATATCGCTTCCAGGTGGAGGGAGACCAGGCCTGGTTAATGAAGGCCGCAGCCTTGTCCGAAAATCCTGGCATTTCCCATTGTTGCCTGAAAGCCTCCAGGCCATCAGGGACAACTGTCTCGACACTACCATCGGATGCACCTCTCCATGAGGGCCCTGGAGCATCGTCGAGGACCACGGTATCATCCTGGGGAAGTCGCAGCTCATCTCCAATAGTATTGGGAACCAGGGCAGCGACTTCCACAGTGGGATTATCAGAATAATTTCCGCCCGCTGCCGGGTTACGTGAGTGGTCACCCTCGGAATCAAGATGAAGGGGGGGAGGCATGGTTCAGACCTTTGGACCAGTCCTGAGAAAACGCATCCGTCGATCTCGCCAATGGATCCGGTCTCCAGCTGAAAAATGTCTGCAGTTGACGATTAAGTCTGGACGCAAAGTGGTCAATCTCGCACGTGCCCCACACAGCTTGCAACCAACTGAATATCTGGGACTGGAGTTGCCAGTCACTGTAATCCTTGAGGTATCGTGAGTTCCAATCCGCTACTACATTGGATTGTCCCGTACGTTATTCCGCTATGACCGAAATCTGATGACTTTGGCAGTAATGCCAGAAGTCCTTCGCTATCTCTGCTAGTAACGACGACCTCATGCCTCCCAACTTGTTGATATACCTCACTGCTGAGATATTGTCTATCCGCAGAAGACTTGAGCATGAGACCTGCTTGGGAGAGAGCGTCCGGATCGCGAATGACCCCGCTAACAGATCTAGACAATTGATATGCAGCTCGAGCTCGAGCTCGAGCAGGGACCACCAACCTCCGGTGGAGATATCTCCACAGCGTGCTCCCCAGCCCCAACGGCTGGCATCAGATTCTATGACAACTTCTGGTTGAGAGCCGAAGATGGCCCTGCCATTCCACGCACCCACGTGGGCCAGCCACCATTGAATCGCCTCTCGCACCTCGTTGGAAAGTGGAACCCGATCCGTGTAGGATAGACCCTTCCGAAGGTGTTGAATCTTCTATCTCTGAAGGGCCCGGTAGTGAAGAGGGCCCGGAAATATCGCTTGTATCGAGGATGCCAGAAAACCCACTATTCTGGCAATCTCCCGCAGTGAAACCGTCTGTTTGGACAGCAGAGCGGAAAGCTCCTTCTTGATATCCTTCAATTTGGAGCGAGGAAGGCTCAACTGGGCTGCCTGTGAGTTGATGACGGACCCCAGAAAGACCATGGTCTGAGCAGGACAAAGAGCCGATTTGGATCTGTTGATCAAGAACCCCAAGTTTTGAAGAATAGACATGGTCATGTGCAAATGCTGTGCAGCCAATGCCGGAGTTTGAGCCATGATGAGTATATTGTCCAGATACACTATCATGCGGACGCCTTTTTCCCGTAAGTGCGCTATCACCGGCTTCATCACCTTGGTGAAGCACCACGGTGCAGAGGAAAGTCCGAAAGGAAGGACCAAATATTCAAACCACCGGTTCCGCCATTGAAACTGTAGGAAGCGGCGGTGAGGAGGAAATATAGGGATTGACAGGTAGGCGTCCTTCAGGTCCAACCGGACCATCCTGTCTCCTTCCTTCAGCAAATCTGCCAAGAGATGGATACCCTCGATCTTGAAATGATTGTATGTCATGAAGTGGTTCAATTCCCTTAAATTCAGTACCAACCTGTGCTCTCCGCCTTTCTTCTGAACCAAGAAAATATTGCTGCAGAAACCGCGAGGACCATCGTCACAATACGCAATCGCGTGTTTCTGAAGCAATGCATCGAGTTCTGCATCTATAAAATCGCACTCCAGTTGGGAAAAAGAGAGTTGTCGGGCGGAATGTCTTGAAAGGTAATTTGTTCAAAATCTAGGTGAAACCCCTGAATTGTCTGTAGAACCCATGCATCGTGCGATATCAGAACCCAATTGCGATAGAAAAATTTAGTACGACCCCCCAAGGGTAACTGAAAGTTGTCAGAAACTCTTACCTGCAGACTCTGGAGCTTGTAAACCCGCTCGGTGTCTGCCTCTGTGAAAGCGCCTTCTGTTGAAGCGCTGTCTGGTGGGGTAGAAGGTACCCCCACGAGTGGAGTCCCACTCTCCCCGACCACGGCCGTAGTCTCCTCGTTGAGGACCTTGATAGTACTGGCGGCTCGGCGAGCGTCCTCTGCCTCGTCCGGCCCGATTAAAAAGGCCAGCCTGGAAAACTCGTTTGATGCCAGATTGGGCTTTGTCAAGGGAAGTGAATGTACCAATGTATTTTGAAACCTCTTTCACGAAGCGGTCACCGAAGAGGTTACCCTCGGCCAGAGGACCTAGTTCCACCGTAGCCAGCTCGGTCAAGTTAGAGTCCATTCTCATGAGGAGCGATTTACGCCTCTCAGTGGAAATAGCACAATTGGCGTTTCCCAGCAAACAGATTACCCTTTGGGTCCACCCAGCCAAAACGTCAGCATCTAAGGGAGCACCAGACTCCTTAGCCTCCTGGGCCATTTCTAATATTTTGGCCAGTGGCCCTGCCACATCCAGGAGCTTGTCTTGGCAGCCGCGCCAGGCCCGATCGATTCCCTTCTTCGGGGCTTCAGCGAATTTATTTAAGAAGGTAAGGAGGCTTACGTCTATGTCTGGTGTCTCCGCCACCTTATTCGGAATATCAGGCCTGGGACATTCTAAGCGCAACCTGTTACACGCGCCTTTATCGAAGCTCTTGCGGAGGTTGTCGTGGAAATATGCTGCTACCTCCGGGGCCGGAGCCCAATCCGACAACCTAGGATGTACGATGTCGGCCGTATTAAAGGTAAAGGGGGTATTCAAAGTCTGGGACAGGTCCTGCTCCACATGTTTTGTCTTGTGTGATCGTTTCTTGGGGGGAGCCTCCTCCTCTGGGTTGTCCGTCCCAGTAGAATCTGTATGGGTATCAGTGTCAGTGTCCCTACGCTCCTGACGCTTAGCCTTCTCACCCATGCTGGGCGGGGTAGAAGTTTTAGGTAGCATCGCAAGTGCACCGGAATGGGGCCATGACTTTGCTTTAGGCCCGCCAGCTGCATCATCCTTCTGAGGTTCGGCGTTAAACCCATGCCGCTTGGCAAACTTCTCCAACTGTTTGGTGATGGGTTTCAAAGCAACAGCCAATGCTTGCTGCACAGTACCAGGTACTGCCTTTTCAATGGCCCGATTAACCAACTCTTGGACGGAGGCATCCAGAGCCTCAACAATATTATCCTCTAAAGAAGTTGCTTCCACTTCTTCCTGGTACAGACCGTCCTCCTCATACCTGACCCAGTCATCCATGATGTACAGGTTGATATATATATATGAGCTGAGAGGAGTAAAGGGGGAGCCAATCCAATGCACACAAAACCAAACCAGGTACCTAGCTCCTCAGCAATGCTGTATAGAACTATTACAGCTCACTGGGTAAAATTAGAGCAAAATCCAGTGATAAATGGAGCGTGTGCGCACTCCAGGGCCAGATGCCTCTTGCAGACAAATCAGGCGTCTCACACACGAGAAATTTCACTAGGCTGCATGGGGGCGTGCGCTACGTGCGTAGCCCAAAAACAACCAAAAAATAGCCCAATTGGGCCACGCACATAGGAGCGAGTATTGCTCTTAATTTCAGTCCACCCAGCAAACCAGGGAAGCCTTCGTGCAAGTGCGAGGAGCGCACAAACAATAAAGCACATTAAATGCTGCGGAAAGCAGCGCTGTACCCCTCGCTCCAAGCGGGAGCGTGAAATCAATTTAGGCCCCAATGGGCGGTGAAACAATGCACGTTCAGCTCCCACGGGGAGGATCAAAGGCACACGGCCCACGCGGACCTTCAAAGCAGCACAGTGCGCGATCAAGTCATTAACCTCGCATTAACAATCGTAGCTCAAAACCATTTCAATAAAAGTGAAAGTAAGCATGTAGTCAACTTAACTGCTGCGTGAGCAGCAAAGAAAGAGGCTCAGCTACAGGATATGGTGGCTCTTATAGGGCTTGACAGGATGTGATGTGCAAGCTAAGCACCATGGGAAATGTAGTTTATTTTGCATACAAAAACGTTTTCATTGGCAGTGAGTAGCAAAATAAATAGAAAGAGAAGCATAATTAGAAGCCTCCGGTCCTGTAATAGAATCTATTACTTTAACATTGGCAACGAGCGGGAGGCAGTTGAAGGTTGGAGAGCGGCACAGGCCCAGATGTATTGTATCTGTGGGGTCATGGTTGGTTGGCACCTGTGGTGGAATCAGCATTTTACTTTACATCGGAGCGCGGCGCCCACTTTAGGGACATCGCGCTCTGTTTATTTATTTATTTTATACCGGATGCCCGTGCTCCGTTAAATATTGCTCCTGTGGGGGTCATTTTGAACACTAATGCGCTGCAATATGTTGCCATCACTCTTTTGTCTGACTAACAAAAGTGATGACAAGGTTTATACAGCCACATGGCAGTGTCGCACTGATATCCATGCACAGCCCATGGGCCTCCCCACCAGAGCATGATAAACCCACAACGTGTCCCTTCGCTCTGACTATACCCGCACGTGCCCCCAGTGTAGCGCGCTCTGCCCTGCTAACCCCTGAAACAATGCCACGCTCGGGTGGCTCCCGCGCCATCTTGATTTATTCTTTCCTCTCGCAGCTTCCTGTCCAGACTGCTTTATTTAGGTGGGTAAGGGAAGGGGCTGGTCGGAGCATGTGTCGCTTCAACGCCGAGCTAGCTCCAACAAGGTGCAGCCTCAAATGCGAAACAGCACAGCTGCGAACATTCATTCGGGAACCACCACTGTGGCCGATCTCAGACGCTAATGTGATCAGTGAAGCCAGTCATGTAACAGTGATTATCCGCATACTTTTGCAGCTGAAGGTAAGGTGAATCTTATCGAGAGGGTGGGTAAAGAAGCAGGCATCCTGCTGTCACTGTATTTCCTCCCATTAGTAGCAGACGACAACCTCGCTATCTTTCTCGGCGAGCAAGCTGGATCAACCATGAAGCGCCTAGCTGAACCAGCCTGATGAGGAAAAGTTCAGCATTTCAGGTAAAAGCCCCAGTAATCATGTTCCTAGACATGTCTACCTCGTTCATTTTCCAATGTAGTAGCAGCCCTCCCACAATGCCCGCGCGCAATAGTGTATACACTCGAGAATCCATTAAATACATCTCAAAAGCAACCAAAGCGAATATAACCCAGCGAAGTCCAAAATGATTGCTGCTAGTAATAACAATGAAAAAACACACGAATATTAGAGAAAGAGTACAGCAGATGGGAAACTAGCGGGAGAGGTTTGAATGTGGTAGCGGAAGAACACAAGAGGTGGCTAGAGAGCAGGAGAAATAGAGAGGCAGCCGAGGTGATGGAGAGAGGTGGGCGAAAGCCGCAGAGATACAAAAACACCTACAAAAGAGCACGAGGGACAGGAGGAAAGACAATAAAAGAGCAGCAGACAGAAAGGAAGAGAGGAGAGAATAGAGAGAGAGACAGGTACAATTGGGGAGGGAGGCGAGCAGACGGCGCATTGAAAAAAGAAACAAGCATTTGCAATGCTATAGGTCTCGCATTTATGCGGATTGAGCCATTGACATTGCAAATGACAATGCCTTTTATTTTTGTTTTCGTTTTTAGAACATAAATAAAAGGCATTATCATTTGCAATGCCAATAGCTTAAACTCACCTAAAGGCGAGACCTATTGCATTGCAAATGCTTGTTATACTGTTCTTTCCGGACTGCTCTAGGGGATTCATAGTTTTGGTTCAATTTTGCATCTGGGGCACATTCATCCCACATCTGAATCCCAGTCAAGCTAGGATATAGGAAAGGTGTAAACTTTTGTGTTGTGCATGTGCCTATGCTGCTGTGTCTGACTCTCGTGTCCCTGTACACCACCATAACACCCCCACCCCCCCAATCTGGAATAGTCTGGACATTTGCCAATTGACATGAAGACCCGATACAGCACCAAACTCTTGCAGCATTTGTCTGGCTCCAGTCAGTTCCTCCATTGCACTCCGAAGAATAATCAACAGGTCATTAGCATATAGTGTGATGTTGTGGCCATCATCCCCGGAACGTAACAACTCCCAGTCCTGGCTAAACTGGCCAGGGCCTCCATGGCCAGGGCAAGGAGCAAGGGAGACAGGGAGCAACCCTACCTAGTACCTCTCTCCACCCTATAACACTCTGAGACAGTTCTTCCCATGTAGAACCTGGCCAAAGGGCTTACACAGAGCAGGCGGGCCCAAGCCAAAACCTCTCCCTAGACGCAAGCGTTCAATGACTCCATAGAAAAAGCTCCATTCAGACGATCAAAAGCTTTTTCGATGTCTACTGCAAACACCACAGTCTAGTCGTGGTCACAATCGGTTGTTTCCATCAATGACTATAACCGACGAATATGGAGGACGGTGTTGCACCCCGAAATGAAGCCCTCCTGAACAGGGTATATTAATTTAGTCATAAACGATAGGAGCGAAGTGGTCAACATTTTACTCAAGATCTTCAAGTCAAGACTGAGCATCGACAAAGGTCGATAAGCTCTGCAGTCATGAGCAGGTATTCTAGGCTAAAGGAGAGGCACCACTATCACCTCCACATGGAGTTAGGGAGGAGACCCATATGTTTAGCTGTAGCATATAGCTTCACTTATTTAGGGGCCAGTTCTTCAATATATGCAGCATAAAACTCTACCGGTAGTCCATCTGTGCCCGGGGTCTTTCCCCGTGCTAGCCCCTTAACAACCGCCCTTACCTCCTGAACAGTAATCTCCCCACAGGGCCTCCACCTCTGCGTCTGTAAGAACTGGCAGCAGTGCCAGGAAGTCTCGGATGGAGCCCTCATCCCGGTCAGCCACACTTCTGTATTGGGTAGTATAATACTCCTTAAATTGGAAATTTATGTCCACTTGTCTATGCTGTTGAAGTCCACCCTGATCTTCACTCTCAACTATTGGCTAGCCAAACAAACAGGGAACCAGTGCAGTCTCTCTCGGCATCATCCCATTCCACATACCGGTGATAATCAAAGCACCGCAGTCCCTCCACTTGAGCCGCCACTTTCTCCTTTGACTCTAGGAGAGCCTGCTGTAAGTCAGGATTGCTTTGTCTTTGTTATTCTGTCTCCCACAGCTCACTCTCTGCTCTCTCCACTTCAATCAGCAGGGTCCTCCTGACCCCATTGATGTCGCTATACATTGCCCGTGGATGACCACCTTGAATGCATCCCATTCCACTGGGGGGGGGGGGGGTGGAATGGAGTATCATCATTATTTTAAAGTATTGGATGATCTTCTCTCTAATGTCTCATAGGAACACCTTGTCTTCTACCAACTCAGGCCTTAGACACCAGGTGTGAATGGTGGGGAGAGTCCGCCCCCAACTCAGCTGTAGAAGGACTAGGTTGTGGCCCGATAGTGTTTGGGTCAAATAGTCACTGAGCTGGTCACATCAGGGTTGCATAGGATATTGAGTCACATGTGGTTCATGTAATCGGAAGAAATAGGAGTAATCCCTAGAGGGATGGTGTATGTGTCTATTAGACCCCATTGTGTCTGCCAATCTGAGAATGTGCGAGCTGTCCCGTATACTGGGGGGTCCCTAAGTGGAGGGTGCTAGCGGACTACCTGAGACTCAGTCGCGCAATTGAAGTCACCCCCTAAGATCACTGTGTTAGTCAGATAAGGGACCAGCAGTCCTGATAGTCCTGCCAAAAAGGTGCACTCTTCTACGTTAGGGCCATAGATATTTAATTAGTGGCACATCCCAACCATCCAGTCTCCCCAACACCACTACTTATCTGCCCTCTGGGCTTATAAGGGTATTCACATTCTGAAAGGGGAAGCCTGCTCGTATCCAGATCAATAAGCTCCTTGCATATGCAGAGTAAATGGTGTAGAAAGATTGCCCTCTTCACCTACACTGAAGCGCCGTCCCTTCTTTGGCCGATAGATGCATCTCCTGCAAGAGAACTATGGGCCACATGCATCAAGCAAAATACTGGTTCGAAATGGGCAGATTTGCAGAATCGGCCCCTTTGCGACAGGTATTTAGCCATTTGGGATGCAACCTATTTTGCGAATGCATTTATGGAATCGCAACTTGCGATTCCTTAGAAAAATGCACAAAATTGCATTTTTCTAATAAATTTGCTTCAAAAATTGTTCAGGTTTTAGCAGTAATCAGGAATCTATAATGATCAATTAATCTTACTTGTGTAGGGTACCGACGGCTGCATTGTCTTTCTCATGGTGTTTCACTCCATAAAGGATTCTGAGCATTGGAATCGGAGCGCCAAAAGCCTGCAAGAGACTAATCCAGGAAGCTGAAGCTCCAGGAAAACTCCCCGTGCAAGGTAAGGCACTTGGAAGAGTGTCTGCATAAGCCAACCAAATTCGACAGATCCTGAAGGCAAAGCATCTTCCAGAAGCTGGGAGTGGCATTAAGTACTTGCGCCACACCCAACACGGCTGCAGATGCCGTTAAGATCTCAGCTGCTTGCACATGCAGCTACACAGACTTACCGATACAGAAGGCCACAGTATGAGTGACCAATAGAGCGGCATGCCACTATTCAGTACATGTTCTGGCCCTGATGTGCCAACAAGTCTGGTGGCAGTACAATCCCTTGGCAACAGTGCACATGAATAACATCATGGCAAAATATATGCGTGAATAACATCCACAGGTTAACAGGTCACATATTAACAGTTCTAAACAACAAGCATAACCACAACACTATATTCACACACGGCAGTTCTGGTTGCACAGGATAGGGATGTGTTTTCATTAGGGGAAACCGGGACTTCTGAGTCCTGTCCTGCATCTTGGCCAAAGCTGAGCACAATCCATCGGGAGATGGTCCGCTTCTGCACAGCCGTTCCCTTCTTCGCTCAGACATACCACGCGAAGAGATGGTCGTCCACCTGGTCTTGAGCGGTCCAGGTAGGACGACAACGATCTTTTTGCGTCCAGGCGTTGGAGTCGCTCCTTTTCTTTAGAGTGATGCAGCAGATCCTACAAAGTAGGCATGGTGATGGACTGGCCTACATGAAAAAGAGTGATCACCTTTGGCAGAAAGGAAGCTCTAGTGCAAAGAACCAGGTTGTCTGGGTAGATATACAGATATGGAGGCTTGGATGACAAAGCTGAAGCTCACTGGCCCTCTGGGCAGATGTTATCGCCACCAAGAAGGCCAACTTGATGGTAAAGAGCCTGATAGGAAAGTTTTGCAAGGGCTCAAAAGTAGCGCACATCAAGAACGTCAGGACTAAATTTAGGTCCCACTGAGACACGATGAAGGGGAAAGGAGGAAACATATGTTGCAAAGAACCTATGTACAATAGGGGATTAGAAAAGAAGGGATGGCAGGTCAGGCACCTGCAGAAAGTCAGGTATAGCAGAAAGATAGCCCTTTAAGGTGCCCAGAGCAGAGCCCTACTGGGCAAGGGAAAGGATAAAGAGAAGGACCTGAGAGAGGGGAGCAGAAAGAGGGTCAACCTGTTTCTCTGCACACCATGCCACAAACTTGACCCAACAGCAGGCGTATACCGTTTTGGATGAGGGATGCCTGGTTGCCAAGATTATTTTACAGACTTGAGGTGGAAGGTTGAAAGCTGTCAACTGTCGCCACTCAATCTCCACGCAAGTAGGCGAAGCGTTGACAGGTTTGAGTGGAGAACCCTCCACTGCTGCTGCAACAGAAGATCCTTCTAAAGGGGCAGTCTGATAGGAGGACTTATGGCCATGCTCAGCAGCTCGGGATACGAAACTCTCAGCCCAGTCTGGAGCCACAAGAATGACTTGGGCCCAGTCGTTCCTCATCTTCCGGAGAACTCTGGGCAGGAGTGATATGGGCAAAGAGGCTTAAAGGAGGCCTGAGCCCTGGACTGGATTACCTCCTTCCTCACCGACAGAACCCAGAGGGTCCGCCTCCCCCCATTTCGATCTGAAGCCACCAAGATCTCTTGCGGCGTGCCCCAAGGATCATCCCTCAGCCCAACCCTCTTCAACGTCTACATGGCACTGCTCGCCAACATCATCCGCTCACACAACCTCAACATCATCTCCGACGACACACAGCTGATCCTCTCACTCCCCCACCGCCAAAACCAACTTCCACGAAGGAATGAAGGCCGTCGCCGACTGGATGAAGAACAGTCACTTGATATTCAACTCAGACCAGACAGAGGTCCTCATCCTTGGCTGCACCCCCTCCGTCTGGGATGACTCTTGGTGGCCGGCCGCTCTGGGAACTTCACCGCAGCCCACCGACCACGCACGCAACCTGGGGTTCATCCTGGATTCATCGCTCTCAATGACCCAGCAAGTTAACGCCGTCTCCTCCTCCTGCTTCAACACCCTTCGCCTGCCTTGCAAGATCTACAGATGGATCCCCACCGAAACCAGAAGGACGGTCACCCAGGCCCTCGTCAGCAGCAGACTGGACTACGGCAAAGCCCTTTACGCAGGAACCACGGCTAAACTCCAGAAAATACTAAAATGCATACAAAACGCCTCTGCACGCCTCATCCTCAACATCCCCCGCCACACTCACATCACAACCCACCTGAAAAAACCTGCACTGGCTCCCAGTCAACAAGTGGATCACCTTCAAGCTCCTTACCCACGCTCACAAAGCACTCCACAACGCCGGCCCAGCATACCTTAACAAACGACTCACCTTCTACACCCCGAACTGCCAGCTTCGCTCCGCTGACCTCGCCCTCACCACCGTTCCACGCATCCACAGGACAACCACCGGCGGCAGATATTTTTCCTACCTCGCCGCCAAGACATGGAACACCCTCCCCATTCATCTGCGACAGACCCAGGACCTGCTGACCTTCAGGAGACTTCTCAAGACCTGGCTGTTAAAGGCTGAAACATTTGTTTCATAGCCTGAATATCCTATACTCACCGTTCAAGAGGATAGGCACAGAACTGCACCATGTCCAGAACAGCTCTGATGAAAGGGAGCGTCTGAGAGGGTAGTAATGTGCGACTTCGGCACGCTGACAGGTTACCCCAGCAAATGCAGGAGGTACACTGTAGTCTGGAGGTGGGAGATGATAGGCTGGGGCGAACCTGTCTTCAATAGCCAGTCGTTGAGATAGGGAAAGACTGGCACTCCTGATCTCCGCAGATGAGTTGCAACCATCGTCATCACATTGATGAACTCCAGGCCAAAAGGGAGCATGGCAAACTGAAAGCGCTCGTGGCCCACCGTGAACCGCAGGTAATGTCTGTAGACAGACAGGACGAGAATGTGGAGGCATGTGTCCTGCAAGTTCAACGCTACCATCCAGTCTCCCGGGTCTATGGCAGACAGGACTTCAGCGAGCGTGAGCATGCTGAACTTCTCCTTCTTGCAGAAGAAATTGAGAGGGTGCAGGACCAGGATAGGACAAAGACCTCCATCCTTCCTGGGCACCAGAAAGTAGCAGGAATAGCAACCATGACCTACCCCTGGCATCGGCACCCTCTCTATGGCTCCCTTAGGTAAGATTGTCATCCATCATCCTGTTGCAAGCAGATGGCCTGGGTGGAGGGTTAGTCATGAAGGGGAGGGAGTAGTACCTTGGGACAATTTGAAGAACCCATCAGTCAGATGTTATAGACCTCCAGCGGGGCAGCTGATGGCGTATCCTGCTTCCCACTGGGTGCCCATGATAGTAAAAAATCAAACTATAAGGGTTTGGTGCGTACAGCTGCCGGCGAGTGGTGGGCTGGCCCAACCTCCATCTGCCCGGCCCATGAGGTGTGTGGGTACCACGTCCTCTGCCACACAAAGGCTGGGAAGCATGTGCTCCGTCATGGCTGGGAGGGTATAGATGCGGCTGGAAGTCCCTTCTGTGGCCACGAAAGGAGCAGAAAGCAGACTGAGGTTGGTGAGGAGCCATAGAAAGGTCAAAGGACCTGGCCGTAGCTCTGCCTTCCTTGAAGCACTCCAGCACTAAGTCCGCCTTGTCTCCAAAGAGACAAGAGCCATCAAAGGGCCTGTCCATAAGCGATGCTTGGACATCCCCTGAAAAGCCAGTTGTTCCCAGCCAAGTGTGGTGCTGTAAGGCCACTGCTGACGAAACCGCTCTGCCCAGCGAGTTGGTGGTATCTAGTCTATTTGTGAACATATCTGCATCCCTCCCATCAGCAACAGCTTGGGAGAGAATGGTCTGGGCCTCCTCCAAAACCATGGACAGCACCTGTGTAACCAAATACCCTAGAGCATAGGAGTAACAAGTCAAAAGGCAAAAGGTGTTCACAGACCGCAGTGCCAGCCTGATGGAAGAAAACATCTTCTTTCCCAAAGTGTCGAGCCTCTTGGATTCCCTATGTGGTGAGGCGTAGGGAATGTGTCAGTATTTACATGGTAAGTGGAGACTCTGAAAAACCAAGCTGTCAGGTAGGGTTTTGTGTGAGGAAGTCGGGGGGGGGGCCTGGAGCAGGCGGTAGTGGCAGGTAATCGTCCTGTTCACAGGAGCCTGTAGTAGGATTGGACCAAATCCCAAGTAGGACATCTGTAAGGACTTCATTAAATGGGAGAAGTAGTTTTAAGGGGGGGGGGCGCTCCCGGCTGAATCACCTCTGTCGAGACTGCTACTGAGGGTAGGCTAACATCCAGGACCTTGGATGCCCTGCTCAGGACCATTGCAAATGACGCTCCCTCCTCTGTACCCACAGCAGGGGGGGGGAAAGCATGCCAGTGTCTAGAAAAGTGTCTAGTTCACTGACCTCCACCAAGTCCTCACAACTGTATACGTTGGTATCTAAGAGCTGGCATTCTTCAGGGTCCAGTGACCCCTCCCACTCCTCTGTGAGCCCTAGTCCATAGAAATAGGGCTCAGGCTCTGGCCTGGAAGGCATGGTTCATGTTGGTATTGAAGTCGGATGCCCCTCTGGCTCATTGTCAGTGTCGGGGAACATAATGGAGATGGTGCCATCTTAGGGCATTGGGAGTGTCAGCATCGGGACTGGGGCCGGGGAAGGTCAAAATGGTACAACCAATGCCGGTCCAGATCCATACATGCGGGTCCCTCACGAACCCGCGGGGCCTTATGGAGCGCTGCTGGAAAAAGAGCCTATCATATAAGAGGCTAATGGCCTCAAAAAAATTGAGCGGGGGTTGCTCCAGTTCCCGAAAACTCAGGGAGGCGCAGAGTCAGCCCAAGTGTAGGCTCAACCGTGGAGCCTGGACTTGAATGATGATGCTCCCTCGTCTCGTCTGAAGAACTCAACGGATGGAGTGAAGTCGAAGACCTCTTCCACTTCTTGCGTTTCTTCTTTTTGTGGGACTTGCGCGAGTCGGCCGACGAAATCAAATGTGTCAAGGATCTTGGACTCTGCAATTGACCCCGGGACCTTCCTCTCAAACAGGATTGAGACAGTCGCAGCGTCACATGTCGGGTGGCAAGGAGCTTAAGGCACCTCTCCCTCAAGGTCTTTGGGGTGCATGGCGCAGCAATCGGCACAGATCTTTGCATCATGGTCCCTCTCCAGGCACCAGAGGCAAACAAGATGCAGGTCTGTCACTGACATTCGTCGATGACAGACAACACAGTGCTTGAAGCCATCTTTCCTAGTGGACATCCCGGTCACACCAAGAGATGAACTTTCAAAAAAACTTCAACAAACCGTCAAAAAGCACAGTCAAAAGATGACTTGACTGGATAACTCTCTCTAGATCTGCGCTGACTGGCGTGGAAAGAAAAGAACAGATGTCACTGCGCTGGGGTGACACTTATAAAGGCACCGTGCACATCACTTCCGAAGCAGACGATGCCACGCGGAGCAGACACCACCACCTACTGGCGCGCAGAGGTACCGCGTACCCATAGATTTTGGGATCCAGTCTGACGCCTGGGGATAATTCTAAGGTAAGGAATCTGTGTCTCCAAGTCTCTATCAGATAGAAAGGAATTGTTGCTGGTGTGCATGGGTTACGCTTATATGAGGTGCTAGGTGCCACTTCGTAGCAAGTAGGAGCATTGCTTTGAAAACCTCTAGATCCAGTACTGTACCTGGATAACATTCTAAAAATGAGGAATCTGTGGCTATATGTATACATCAGAAATAATCATTTTTAGGATTGATTTAGAAACAATGGAAAACTTAAAATTTTCAACAGTTGAAAGCGGAGCAGAAGTGCGCTCTCGTAAAAAAGTAAAATAGGAAGCATCAGCCACAGAGACTTTAAAGCGAAATCAAAAAGAGGAGCTAATAAACGACAAATTAACAGTATGAAGAGAAAAATGTAATGAACTCAAGATACACCCTTGAGGGATAACATAATAAACAAACGTTAGTGGACACAAAAGGTTTTCAAGATACTGAAAGAAAGCGGTCTGATAAATAGGAACGTAACCAATTGAAAGCAGTACAGAAAAGCAGCACAAAAAGATAGCGATTGAAAATCAAGATGCTGATCCATACAGTCAAGGCTGCTGAAAGATCTACGAGGGAAGAATAAAGACAAGTTATTATCACAGGCAAGCTGAAGAAAACTGGAAAGAGAAAGACGATCAGTTGAAAAACCAGGACAAAACCAACGTTGGACAGGACAGAGAAGGTAATCAGCAAGAAGAAAAGAAGACAGCCAAGACACAACAAGGCAGTCAAGAATTTTAGAGTAAAGAGCTAGGATAGACACTGGAGACATGATTAAGGTAAAGTGAATTTTTCTTAAGCAAAGAGAGAAGGACAGTAGAATTATAGGAAGCAGGAAATATTCCAGAAGAAACAGAAACACAGAGTGGTGAAATCATATACTACGAATGGACAAATGTCACCAATGTAAACGGTAATGGATCAGTATAGAAATCAGCAATTGAAAATGCCAGCACTTCAGCCCCAGAGGCAGGCTGGAAGACTAAAAAGCAGGGTCTAGAAATTGCAAGTTCAGAAATTGGGGAAGAGAAAGGGACTGGATGTCTAGGTTAACAGATACACACGAAGTAGAGAAAGAAGCACGAATATTACTGGTTTACAAAGTTAATTTGACAGGAAAATGAAAAGAGGCGCTGCTAGATGAATTGGGGTGTTGAGAAAGAAGACAATTAAATGGGAATAACAGACAATTAAGATAGTCTGAGATGAGTGTTTGAAGTACAAGTTACCTACCCTCAGTAACATCTTATCTGGTAGAAACATGATCTAGCCGCAGATTCCTTACCTTTGAACTTCCAGGCGTCAGGCTGGATCCGGAAGATTTTTCAAAGCAGTACCCCTGTGCGCCAGTATGTGGCATCGGTAGACTTCGCGTGATGTCATCAGTGTAGTGTTCGTCATCGTCGTGAAGTCCGCATCGTCAATATAACCACCACACGGGCACGCCGACGTCAGTACTTTTCATGCCTTTCCACGCCAGAAGCACGGAGCCATGAAGTGACTGACCATGGTGTGTTAAAAACGGGCAGCTAAGGCCCTGAAAGGGAACATCTCTGGCACTCAAAACCAATTCCGCAGGGCGGGGAGGATGGGTGGGTCGGTAAGGAATCTGGGGCAAGTAATGTCTCTGCCAGATAAGGCGTTACCGAAGATAAGTAACTTGTCTATCTGATAGAGACATCTAGCCGCAGATTCCTTACCTTTGAACAGATACCCAAGCAATACCATCCCCGGAGGAGGGACTGCGGAACGGTTCAGACTAGAAAATCCTGTAAAACAGAGCGACCAAAGAGACCCTCTCTGCAAACGTGGGAATCCAGACAGTAGTGTCTGGCAAACATGTGCAGAGATACCCAGATGGCAGCTTGGCATATATCCAAAACAGGAACACCACGCCAGAGAGCCGTGGTGGCTGCTTTTGCCCTGGTGGAATGGGCCCTAAGCCCTTCAGGAGGCTCCTTCTTCAATAAGGCGTAACAAATTTTTAAGCAGAGGATAACCAATCGGGATATAGTCCTCTTCTGGATAGCACAGCCTCTATTTGCACCCACGTACCGAATAGTTGGTCATCCACCCTGAACTCTTTTGTTTGGTCTAGGTAAAACGAGAACGCTCTTTTTGGGTCCAGACAGTGAAGACATTCACCTTCCTTGGAAGTGTGCGGAGACGCATAGAAGGTGGGCAGGGTAACCGACTGTCCCAGATGGAAGGTGTTACCACCTTAGGAAGAAAAGATGCCCAGTCCAGATTACTACCTTAGCCGGGAAGGTCTTCAGGTAAGGTGGCTTTGATGAAAGCACCTGTAGTTCTCTCACTCTTCTAGCAGGGGTTATTGCCACCAAAAAAAGATATCTTGATGGTGAGCAACCACAGAGGACAGTTTTGCAGCACCTCAAACGGTGCAAATATCAAGAAGGTGAGCACCAACTTAAGGTCCCACTGTGGCATGATAAAAGGTGAAGGGGGAAACAAATGGGTTAGCCCCTTCAAAAAGCTCTGCACAATAGGAGATTTGACCAAAGATGGCTGATCAGGCAGCTGAAGGAAAGAAGAAAGGGCCAAAAGGTAGCCCTTCAAAGTGCCCAGAGCAGAGCCCTGCTTGGCCAAAGGAAGTATGAAGAGAAGGATTTCAGATAAGGGAGCAGATAAAGGGTCAATAGACCGGTTTGTACAATATTCACAAAACTTGTTCCATCGGCAGGCATATACTGATTTTGTAGAGGGACACCAGGCTGCCAAGATACCCTCAGACTTCAGGAGGAAGGTCAAAAGCTGTCAACTGTCGCTGTTCAATCTCCACGCAAGGAGGCGGAGATTGGACAGGTTCAGGCAGAGAATCCTCCCCTGCTGCTGCGACAGAAGATCCTCCTGAAGGAGCAGCCTGACCGGAAGATCGATGCTCATGTCTAGAAGCTCGGGATACCACACTCTCCGTGCCCAGTCCGGAGCCACAAGAATAACTTGTGCCCGGTCGCTCCTGATCTTCTTGGGCACTCTGGGTAGAAGTGGTATGGACGGAAAGGCATATAGGAGGCCTGAGCTCCACTCGCGACAAAAAGTGTCACCGAGTGAGTGCCGCCTTGGAAACTCCAACGTGCAAAACAGCTGACATTGTGCGTTCTCTTCGGAGGCGAACAGTTCTAACCAAGTCTCTTCCCACCGCTGAAAGAGACCTTGTGCCACCTCAGGATGGAGACTCCATTTGGGATCCCCCAAGGCATCTTCGTCTGAGCTCGCCCGCCCTGGCGTTCAGAGAACTGGCTAGGTGTTATACCACCAGGGAAATGCCCTGATAATCCAGCCAAGTCCAGAGACGGAGGGCCTCTTGAAAGAGGGTCCACGACCCCACTGCACCCTGTGTGTTGCAGTACCACATGGTGGTAGTGTTGTCTGTGAACACTTAAAAAAGCCTCCCCTTTACTGACAGCAAAAAGGCTTTCAGTGCCAGTCGGAATGCCAGAAGCTCCAGCAGGTTGATGTGGAGCTTGGCTTCCGCCGGAGCCCAGAGTCCTCTGATCACCTCCCCCAGATGGCCACTCCAGCCCAGAAGGGACGCGTCCGTCACTACTGTGAGATTTGGGTGGGGAAGGGAGAGAGGTCTGCCATCGAACCACTCGCGGTCAGTCCGCCACCACTGCAGATCTTTTACAGTGCCCTCTGAAATCTGAACCAGGTTGATGAGATTTCCTCGATGCTGTGCCCACTGGAACTTCAGGTCTCACTGCAGAGCCCACATGTGCCACCGTGCATGGATCACTAGCAGGATATAGGAGGCCATGAGGCCCAACAGCCTCAGAGTCAGTCTCACCGAAACCCAGGACAGAGGCTGAAACATCGGTATCATAGCCTGAATATCCTGAACTCACCATTGGGAGGATAGGCCCGAAACTGGACCAGGTCCAGAACCGCTCCAATGAAAGGAAGCGACTGAGAGGGAGTCAGGGGTGACTTTGGCATGTTGATAGTGAACCCCATCGGATGCAAGAGGTTCGCCGTTGTCTGGAGGTAGGAGACAACTGCTTGGGATGAGTTTGTCTTCAACAACCAGTTGTCGAGATAGGGGAAGACTGGAACCCCAGATCTACGTAGATGAGCTCCGGCCACTGCCATCACCTTTGTGAACACCTGAGGAGCACTGATGAGGCCAAAGGGGTGCACCGTGAACTTAGGCCCACCGTGAACCGCAGGTAGCGATGATGGGCAGGCAGGATGGGAATATGGAAGTAGGCATCCTGCAAATCCAGCGCTACCATCCAGGCTCCTGGGTCCAGGGCAGACAGGACCTGAGCAAGGGTGAGCATCATTGAATTTCTCCTTTTTGAGGAAGAAATTGAGGGTTCTGAGGTCTAGGATAGGACGAAGGCCTCCGTCATTCCTGGGGACCAAGAAGTAGCGGGAATAGCAACCACTGCCTACTTCGGGCCCAAGAACACTCTCTATAGCTCCCTTGGCCAAGAGAGCATTGACTTCCTCGTGGAGCAAGGCAAGGTGATCCTCCGTCAGCTTATCATATGCTGGAGGCATAGTAGGGGGGTAGTCTCGAAGGGGAGGGAGTAGCCCCTCTGGACTATTTGCAGCACCCACCTGTCAGATGTGCTGTTTTGCCAGTGGTGGAAGTGATGGCGTATTATGCCACCAACTGGCCGAGAGTACTCCTGGGAGAATCGAACTAGGAAGGTTTTGCGCTGGAGGAGGTGATGGTGGCTTGGCTCGACTTTTGATTCCCTGACCCACGAGGTCAGGACGAGCCGTGTCCACGGCCACGCAGAGGTTGCTGAACTTGCGTGCCCTCTGGCCAGACAGGAGCAAATATTGGATGAAGCCCTGGGGGTACTGATGAGGCCCAAGGACTTGTGCGTGGCTCATGAGTCCTTGAAGCGCTCAAGGGCAGCATCCGCCTTGTCCCCCAAGAGATGGGAGCTATCAAAGGGCATGTCCATGAGGTTTGCTTGGACATCCCCTGAAAAACCAGATGTTCTCAACCAGGGGTCGTGACAAACTGTCACAGTCGTGGAACTCGCTCTACCTATAGAGTCCGTCGTGTCCAAGCCACATCTGATGGCGAACTTAACTGCGTCCCTCCTGCTGCTATAGCTTGGGAGAGTAGAGCCCGATCCTCCTCCGAGACTCTGGGCAGCATCTGCACTACTGTATCCCATAGAGAATGGGAGTAAGGGCCCAAGAGGCATGCAGTGTTCACGGACCGCAGTGCTAGTCTGGTGAAAGAGAACATTTCCTTCCCAAAGTTTTCCAGCCTCTTAGATTCCCTGTCCGGGGGTGCGGAAGGGAATGTGCCTCGGGACGTGGAAGCTTGGACTACCAAGCTTTGGGGGTGGGTGGTGAGGACATGAGGGTCCCCCAGTGTGGAGCGATAATGGCGGGACGATCGTCCTATTCACAGGAGCCACTGTGCTGGGTTTGGACAATGTCCCCAGAAGGACGTCTGTCAAGGCCTCATTGCAGTAGGGGTTCCGAGCTCAAGACCGCAGTGTTGTGTGTAGATTTAGATTCCGTTTATAGGTATCCCGATTTATGCCCTTATATAGGTACAATTCACATTGCCCTTATTTGCCCTTATTTGGACATAGAAATCCGGCCCTTATTTAGACATTGTCCGTACAAACCAAATACAGGCATGGCCACCTACATCCGTCCATCCACGTCACAATGATTTCTTGGAAAACCAGACCCTTAAGGAATTTCCCCCAGCTTGAATATTGATTTCTCCAAGAACTCATTAAGTATGCATGAACATCTATTCCTTAGGGGTTCATTCATGGCGTGACTCTGCCCGACTTTTACGTCAATATTGGCATTCCTAGACACCTTCAAGGTATAAATATACCCAGCACTTGCCTTGGCAAATTGCGGTTCCTGGAGGATTCGATCCAACCCAGACTACGCGGTTTGCCACGGCAAGTTCGGAAGGAGATCGAGTTCCAGCCTGATGCACTGACCAGACGCTGTCATCCTCCTCGCAGAGAATCCAGCTCCAGTGCTCTCTGACTTCCCTTGCAGGGGGTTAGACTATCGAGTCCAGAAAAGAGATTCCAACCTCTCTCATTCTCAGGTATGGAGCGGACTAGAACTTTGAGAAACTTTTGGCAACTCTTGGCTAAACTAAAATATAGATAGCTATACTTTAGAAACAGCACCTACTTCAAAGCTCGTACTGCACTTAGGTTAGGTACACTGGGGTAGAACAATTTAGAAGCATCAGGTGAGTATCACATTTTAGCATATGTTATTTATGTATGTATTTTGATTAATATATGTAATAGCTACAAACCATGCTATTGCAGTATTATTTTATCTTACTGCTAACCTCGTACATATTGTACTTCGCAGTCTGTCTTACGATTGTAGCAATTCATATCTCTTGCACAAGAAATAAGACTGTTCAATAAACCCTTTTTATTGAAACACCCATCTCTCTATTTCCCTGTAACTGTAGAAACGAAGCATGCACGATTGACTGAGTGAAACTGTTATCTGTTGTTTCCTCGATTCTGAGACTGTTCCAATTCTAAAGGGAAACAAAGTTGTCATATTTATGCGGTTGTCAGAGACTAATCCCTTCTTGTATATTCGAGAAGTTTCTAGTGACCTCAGAGTTAGCTGGCAAATACAAGTAATTAAGTTTAATATACTCGATAGAGACATACTGACCTTAGTCCTATGTCAAATCTATAGTGTATGTTATTCCAATGCGCAGAGCCTATCAGGGATATAGGAACTACACTACATGGCACCCAACGGTTTGGTAAGGCACTAATTTAACGCTAGATACTGAAGTAAATCAGTTGTGCTTTTCTCAGAGACCCTCTACTCATAAAACTCCATAAGACGTCTGGAGTGGGTAGGGATAATATCCGCCATAGCTGAGTAGGACGAAAGTCCTATGTATTGGCTGTTTGGTTTTGTACAACGTTGAAGGATACAGTGTTCCAAAATATTGTGCACCTTATCTTTGTTTCCTTGAAACTTGCTCTGCAACTTTTTCGGTAAAATGTCCGACACCGGAGATGCTAAAGTCGACAACGGTCAAGCTACGGCTGACCTTACAGGTCTTAATGAAGACGAGTTGGGTGTTATACACATCCCACTAAAGTTAAGGAGAGGTATCACTCTAAAACTTATAAAACATGGTCTGACGCCAAGAGGTGGTAGAGCAGTTTTTGTGATAGAGGCACATGAATCTCACCAGACAGAGGTATTCTATTCATGGATAGTATTCCCAGAATCAAATCCAGTAACACATATTTTTCACTTCTACAAAGTAGATGAACCACCTGA
Source organism: Triturus cristatus (assembly GCF_964204655.1). NCBI lineage: Eukaryota > Metazoa > Chordata > Amphibia > Caudata > Salamandridae > Triturus > Triturus cristatus. The sequence goes on from NC_140593.1 coordinate 460,783,511, forward strand.
GGAATATATTCCTTTCGAGGATATTGAAATTCCACTCACATACCTGGAGCATGAGCTCTGGTTTAAAGGCGCCCTAAACCATCAAAAACAAATCACCATACTTGGTCCACTAGGTAGACCGAGAGTGATTTGACCAATACTGGCCAGTTATAATTCCGATCCTGACATTGAAGCAATGTCAGTCAAGGAATTATTAAAACAAATACAAAAATTAATTGAATTACACAGTGGAAACCAGTAAAACCACAACTGTCTGAAAGTCCTGATAAGGTCTTTCTTAAAACACTGCAACTACTTCTAAAAAGAAGTGGGAAAATAGTAAACAGAATTCCAAAGAGAAGCGTTCTCATTCCCGAGGCAGGTCTCCATCACAGAAGGAGCCCGCTGAAAGGAGGTACAACCTCAGGAATAGGGATAATCTGAGAAAACCTGACAGGTATCAAGATAATGATACACGTTCCTCTTGTATCTTCAGATATCGTCACAGACATCCGAAAGAAGAGGACGGTCAGAAAACAAGCAAGAACGCGTGAAGTCCAAAGACGATGAACACTTTCAGAAAAATAAAGCAAAACCTCAATTCTCCAAGAAAACGGTAGCAGGTCTGAAGGTCAGACATGCCGAGAATACTGAGAACTCAACTACAGAACAGAGAATGGGCCCAGACCATGCTGGACAGTGCAGCAGAGGTTACAATAGCTCGCCAGAACCTGAAGGGACTTCTGGAGACAGTGGACTTGAGTGAAGACATACAAGTTGAGACTGTAGACACCAGGGTTAGTTCTCCACATAGGTTATATGAAATAACACTCCGGATGGAGGGAGACATACCAAGAAAAGTGAAAGCACTCTTTTGGGAGCATCTTTCAAGAGGTTATGATATACTTCTAGCAGAAAAGGACTGGCCACCAGAATTTGTCAGGGAGTGCCCACATGGCGAGGCCATCATTATGCCTGCCTTCTCCAACCATGTTCCAGTCCATTTAAAATATACAGTAGTCAGGAAATGGGCAGTAGCTCAAGCCCAAGCACTGTATAAAAATCATGTAGGATGGGATGAGGACTCACTTCACCATAAAATCCAGTTAAATGGTCAACCAACTGCACAAAGGCAGTACCCAGTTAAGCAAAAAGCTAAGAAACAGGTCAGAAAGATTTTAGATCAACTTGAATATCGGGGGTGATTGAAACATGTACCTCATCAATGAAAAATACTTTGTTTCCTGTCTCCAAACCAGACAATACATATTGTCTAGTTTTGGATTATAGACAGTTAAATTCTTGTTGCAAAACATTTGCAGTGCAAAATGCACATAGTACAGCATTAATGAATAACATTGTGCGAAAAAAATATAAAACCACATTAGACATTTCAAATGGTTTCTTTTGTCAAAATATTGCACCAGAAAGCAGATATTTGACCGCTTTCTCAATAATGGGGACCCAGCGGCAATTCTGTCGACTGCCCCAGGGGTTCAAAAACAGCCCGGGGTTATTCTCAGTAAGGGTAACAGAGTTACTACAAACTTATGATGACGTGGCATTGTAATATGTCGATGATATACATCTGACAGACGATGACCTGGATAGGCACTTGAACAGGGTGAGCACCATAATATTAGGCTTCGCCTCAGAGGGTTACAAATTCAGCTTTAAAAAGTCAAGAATTGCCCGCCTCAATGCCCTATTCCTAGGATATGAACTATCAAGTGAAGGCAAAAGCCTGGCAGCCAACTTTTTAGTAAAGTGTGCGCTGCTCCAACCTCCAAAAACAATGAAGAATTTAGTCGATTCTAGGTTTCCCGAATTTTGGAAGAACTTACATTTTAAATTACGCATAAAGGGTTAAACCTCTCTACGAATTAATCAAACCTGATTTTAAAATCATACATTGGACACAAAAATACACAGAAATTTTGCGTTCACTACACACAGACAAGTTAGCAACGAAACACTTTCAAACACGCGTAAACATGCGCAACTTAGTGATCCGAATAATTCCGGGTCAATGCGGATTCACCTACTTCACTTTTAACGAAGGTGAAAAAGTACCAATTCCATACAAATCCCACTTGTATACACAAGCAGAAATGAAATTCACTTCTACAGAAAAAATTCTGACAGCAGTTCAAACTGCTGTAGCAAAAGAAAGAGCCCTAGCACAGGGGAAACACATTATGGTTGTGACTCCTGTACCAGCCCTAGAGGCAGTTCCAAAGGCTAGCTTTCCAAATGCAAAAGCTTTATGTCCGAGATGGATACAATGGGTTAGTTCTCTTGCTGCAACTGATATTGAATACGTTTTTGATCCATATTTAAAAACACAAGCATTCCTGCAATATCAACACGAATGTCCTCTGCCTACTGAAATTCTCCCTCTTCACCAGTACGAATTTATAATTTATACTGACGGATCTGCACAACCCGCTACGGGGAGTAAACAAGCTTACAGTCCAGCGTATGCTATCGTTAAAGGTCGCATGCAAGATGGCAAATTCAGACCAATGGTCACAAAAACTCAATCTCTAGGAGATTGTACAGCTTAGCGAGCTGAACTACAAGCATTTAAGATGGCACTTGAAAATACAGATCCCGAATTCCCCACACTAATAGTGTGCGATTCTTTTTACGGTGTTCAATCTTACAATGAATATTTACAGAATTGGATTCAAAATGGTTTCAAAGATGCAAAAGGCGGCACAATTAAGCACAGATTGCTTTGGGAACAAGTAGCTCAGTTGCGAAACGGACTACAAAACACTCCCGTGATACACACGCTGAGTCACCAACGTGATAGCGTTCATGTTGAAGGAAATTCATTGGCTGATGAAGCCGCGAAAGGGGCTGTGCAAACGGCTTCCGTTGCTGCAATCACTTGTTCAAAAAAGAAAATAGACAGCGAAATAATGCTGGCTGTCAATGCATCAAGCAAAGGCAGCGGTGCGGCATTACCTACAAAGTGTCCACTCAAACACTCATATTTAATTAAATGCGAATGGCGTTCTGTTTGCTCGAATCCCTGGAGTGGGGGATAGAGTAATTCCAAACAGGGGACGTAGAGCAGCTTTGATTTACGAAGCGCATCTGGGAGAGGGTCTGATACATCAGGGGATGTCAAAGACAATTTTAGACCTAAAAGAGATGTACTGGTGGCCAGGGATGAATACTTTCATTCACATTTTCATTAATAACTGCATAGACTGCAATAGAGATCGCAGTACAGAACGCCACCAGATACCTGACTATAACATAGCCAGCCCAGTTAGGACACCATTATTAGACAGCATTAGACTATCTACGTGCAGGCGTTCTCTTGGACAAATGCAATCCCAGAAACACTAAGTCTAAGTTCCTATGGATGTGGCCTCAGCGCTCGGCTGACGCTCGAACTGTTATAAAAGATTTGCAAGTCTTTATCGGCACATACGCTATAGGCACACTACATTCTGACCAGGGTCCTGCGTTTAGCTCTAGGGCTTACAAAGAAGCCATGGCCAGTATAGGCGTAGCATTGTGGTATTCTTCTCCATTCCATCCTTAGGGAAATTCTGTTGTGGAAAGAAAAATTCGGGACCTAAAGCAGTCTATAACAGCTAGGGTATTAGGTTCGGGTGATGGGTGAGTCAAACATCTATATGGGGTCCAGCGAGCACTAAACAACTTGCCAAGAAGTTCTCTAGGGGGTGTTACTCCATGTGAGGTCCTGTTTGGGACTAGAATGTTGGTTCCGGACTTGGATATGAAAGGCACAGTGGTGGAAAACAAGCAAATTGATATCAACTATCGTTTGGCTGTTTTGCAGGACCTAAATGACTTGAGAAAACAACAAAGCAACGTGGTCCTGAAGCCAACCACCACTGAGAAAAATCCGGCCGTCCCAGCAAGGCCTGTCTGGATCCCAAAGCTTGGGGATCTAGTCAGAGAAAAGATCACGGATAAGAAGGAATTTGGGCCTTCGTACAGACAACTAGTACCTGTCCTAGCAAGCCACGGATCAAGGACAGTACTTTTGCCGGCCCTTGCTGGTCCATCGACCTGATCAAACCACACTATGTGGCCGATACTGAATAGTAGGCCAAGTGGACTCCGCCAATGTAGCAGACGTACTCCTCTAGCTACAATCCAAGAGGTTCAAACTGAGAGACTCATCACTTTTGAAGATTCGACAGTAAGAAATAGAGGACTAAGCAACAACGCTATGGACCTTGTACCTCTTGAGACCCAAATAACAGTTCGTCCAGATACATCAGTCTACCAAGAAGTAACAAGTAATCAACTGGTTCCAGCAATTTCATCAACTACAGATGCAATTCAAACCATTGACAGAACTGCTTCTGGCTATTTCATGAACTTTGATACGTTTTCTGAGGATCCTAGCGAGCCTGAAACTACGCCAATACAAAGAACTTTCAAAGAACAAGCAACAGACTTTTTTCATCTACTGGAAAAGACTTATCTGGTTTCACCATGGATTGAACTATGGATTGTTTTGGGGATATTCTTCCTTCTACTATGGTTAGCTCTGGTAATAACTCTGGGTATGCTGATTAATGGAAGACATATTCAAATGGACACAGCAAGTACAAGAGTGAACTTACTTCTCCAGCCTCACAAATCATCCCATCGTGAAGCAAGAGACTTGTCAGCAGTGAACATCACAGCAATTTCTATACCTGATGGTATAGTTTGGGACAAAACCGAATACAACATTTTTGGCCCGTCGGAGCTTTTGAAAATTCCACATTTATTTAAAATTTAATTAAGTTACTTTATTACCTGCAGTACCTTTTCTGATGATTGGGACTTCGAGACTGTTAATAATATGATGTCTGATCTAGAGATGTCAACTGCATTCACTAATAATGAATATTTACAAGGTTCATCAGACTATGAAGAAATGTATTGCTATAACCACTATGGTCATAATTTCCTGCATAAATCTGCAAAGCCCAGAAATGTATTTATGTATAACCAATGGGAACATTGTCCGACACCACCAAAGGGTAGCTCGAAAACATTTGCAATGAAATTTCCATATTTTTCAGGGTTCAATGTGTCAAATGCAGAATCATTTTACTTTAAAAATGTCAACAATTCAGGAATTAAAAATATGTTAACTAATACCAAACAGATTTATTCTGCAGCCTTTATTGCCCAACTGTTTAGACAGGGTTACGACTTTTGGAAAGACTATATTGAGACAAAAACTGTCTGGGGTACTAAAGATTGGCAAGTACAGGGAATAGAAGCTTTGTTTAGAGCCTGTATCATCCCTGAGCAAATTATGTTTTTGAACAACACTGTCCAACAAACATCATGCCTTGGATTAGCCAAGATAAAAGACGTGAACACACCGTCTATACCTGCACCTACAAGTGAAAGCACTACAAAGGGGGAGGTCGACGTAAATACTATATTGCATCACAACAGATCAGATCCTGAATGCGAAAAATGGTTGCTCTGGCCCTTAGACACAAACAACTGTTAAGATAGATTCCTGAATAAAACACAAGGTTTTACCTTTCATAGGCCAGACCCACTTTATGTCCAAAGACAGCATCCGGGGGTAGTAACAACTTACAGTGTAGGGAAACTTTGCCTTGATTGGCTACAGTAAGCTACACTAGAGGATGTAAAACAACACTTAACTTTACTTCAAGAAGACGCAGACCTTAGGGAATTCTTGTTAGGACCAAGAAAACCGCGTCAAAAACATTTCATATATGCCGGTATCTACACTGCTTATAATGAAGCATGGAAGGTCACCCAAGCAGAGACTGTAGAACGAATACGAGAAATTGATCGTATTAATTTAGAGAAATCTCTCTCTGTAGTAGACAATGGGTTAAAAACTCTGTCGTCCAGGATATATTCTTTGGACATCATTGTATCCTCTGTCATAGACATCATGGAACAAGACTTGGTCATGTTGCAACATGGTCAGTCTCAGTTACGTTCTATCATGCTATTAGGCTGGACGCTCCTAAACCTGCGTTCTGGCTATGTGCCTTGGCGTTTAATCAATACTACGTCACTGTTTGCGGAATTCAATCTCACTGACAGACAGATCAAACTGGTGCAAAGGGGAGCAGACTATACGGTGCTGAGCATTGAAAAACTGGAGAAATTACCATTCACAGTGGCAGAAAAACCAGCTACTGAGTGGATCATACATGGTAAGATTACTCTGCCTGTTACGACTTTCCATGTTCAGTATTGCCTAAAAATATACCAGCAGGCAAATATAAAAGGTTGGGTAAAGAATACATCAAGACATCCTGGGATTTACCTTACACACACAGATGTTGGAGTGGGGGATGTGAAGTGTTTCTTAGCGGTGAAAACTGTGAACACGCGCTAAGCGGTTCTCTCCTTTGTCAGGGTATTAACTTACACGGGGCTTGTGATGGTTCCACTACAAACTTATCCTGCCACCTGCACTGTTCACCAGCAGCAGTGATTAATCCAATCTTTGGTCAACTTTCAAACGGGAGTTACATTATGTTGAATGATCACAGCTGCTGTGGCATGCTGCCAGGTATCCCATATCTAGTAACGGTTACTTCCAGGGTCACTTGCTGTATGCAAGTCTTGTTTCCCCAAATAGACCTAGTCAGGGAGTCGCCTTTTTGCCTTCACTGAATATCTCTTCTATACGAGTTGATACTTTAAGAAGAATGAAAGCCATTTTTTTTTTTACAAAAAACTGTGCCTTTGACCTCTGCCAAGGAAACCTATGCTCTCCAAGTCGCAAGGACTTCTGCGGAGATGCATACCCTTTTGTATACAAACTGCCCTGTGCATTTCTCAGAAATGTTAGGTCGTATCTTAAACATGTCTGATACGAGCAGTATTGTACATGTATTTAAGAACGTGTGTGCAGGACTGTTAGCACCTTTTCAAGCAGTCCTCGGAATTTTTCCAAACTTCGTGCACTCTGTGTTTGGCGGACTGCCGCTCCTTTTAGCACTCGTTGAAGGGATACTATTTTTGCTCCTACTGCTGCGATATGGCAAGCCAAATCACCAGCGATACCCAGTTCACCATGGAAAAAACTCTATTGGAGATGAGGTGTCGTGAGCGCATCGTCCAAATTCTGGGTTTACCTCGTCTACGAGAATTAAACACCACTTGGTTTCTGTCATTCAGACCAATTTGGCAAGATTGCATCTTACCTGTTCTACGCTGCCTGCTATGCAGTGAAGAACGCGTGCTGGACATTTGTCTGACACTCCCATCAGTCATGCCTACGGATATCGATACTCTGCTGGAACCGATAACGGCCCATGCTATGTGTTGTCCTCAGCGGCTACCAATCCTGATGGCGGCATTCATTGAGATCTCACAGACGCAACACGCTACTGCTGAGGTACGAGAGGAAACACCAGGCGCGCAGGTAACATCCAATCCGAACATTGCTGATGCTTCCCATGCTGAAGGCGATAGTTCGCATCTTTGTGCTGTTGATCTTCTACACGAGGTATTCCAACTCTCACCCACAACGGTAGACGACTTGTTGTCTACAGGTTTAGAAAATGTTATGTTTTCTCCTTCCCCACACACTGACTTTTGATTCAAGTACACAGTGTTCCGGACAGACTCTAAATTTGGCCTTCATTCTTTTTCAAATGTGATACTGACTTTGGGACTTTCTGCTATGATCATTTTGTTTTCCCCCCCCAAATTTGTATTTTGCATTTTTTGGCAAAGTAATCTGCTTATCGTAGACCTATTCATACAGAACAGAATTCTTTGATAACACTTCCAGGGACAGTATGCCACCTGGTCATGAATAACAATTTGACTTGTGTAACCTGATATGAAATGGTTTTGGCACCTTTTTTCTTCTGTATTTACGAGCCATTTTCATCACATGTATACATTTTGTTCATTCAGCATTCCAATGTGATCCTATGCTTAGAATGAAACATTTCCGTTTATATGTACAACACTTTTTATGCATAGCAATGGTTTTGTAATGTATTTTTAGACAATATGTTTTAGATATGTTTTTAGCGTATTTTAGCAAACCAATGCGATACTCTGTTTTAAGATATGTTTAGAACGTTTAGAATTTAGTAACGTCATTCATACGAAACTGGAGTGGGTGTTGTGTGTAGATTTAGATTCCGTTTATAGGTATCCTGATTTATGTCCTTATATAGGTACAATTCACATTGCCCTTATTTGGACATAGAAATCCAGCCCTTAGTCATTGTCCGTACAAACCAAATACAGGCATGGCCACCTAAATCCGTCCATCCACGTCACAATGATTTCTTGGAAAACCAGACCCTTAAGCCTTAAGGAATTTCCCCCAGCTTGAATATTGATTTCTCCAAGAACTCATTAAGTATGCATGAACATCTATTCCTTAGGGGTTCATTCATGACGTTCCTCTGCCCGACTTTTACGTCAATACTGGCATTCCTAGACACCTTCAAGGTATACATACACCTGCACTTGCCTTGGCAAATTGTGGTTCCCGGAGGATTCGATCCAACCCAGACTACGTGGTTTGCCACGGCAAGTTCGGAAGGAGATCGAGTTCCAGGCTGATGCACTGACCAGACACTGTCATCCTCCTCGCAGAGAATCCAGCTCTAGTGCTCTCTGACTTCCCTTGGGGGGGGTTAGACTATCGAGTCCAGAAAAGAGATTCCAACCTCTCTCATTCCCGGGTATGGAGCTGACTAGAACTTAGAGAAACTTTTGGCAACTCTTGGCTAAACTAAAATATAGATAGCTATACTTTAGAAACAGCACCTACTTCAAACCTTGTACTGCACTTAGTTTAGGTAGACTGGGGTAGAACAATTTAGAAGCATCAGATGAGTATGATATTTTAGCATAGGTTATTTATGAATGTATTTTGATTAATATATGTCATAGCTACAAACCATGCAATTGCAGTATTATTTTATCTAACTGCTAACCTCGTACATATTGTACTTCGCAGTCTGTCTTGCGATTGTAGCAATTCATATCTCTTCCACGAGAAATAATACTATTCAATAAACCCTTTTTATTGAAACACCAGTATTTCTGTGTAACTTTGTAGAAACGAAGCATGCACGATTCACTAGGTGAAACTTATCTATTGTTTCCACGATTCTGAGACTGTTCCGATTCTAAAGGGAAACAAAGTTGTCATGTTTATGCGGTTGTCAGAGACTAATCCCTTCTTGTATATTCGAGAAGTTTCTGGTGACCTCTGAGTTAGCTGGCACACACAAGTAATTAAGTTTAATATACTCGATAGAGACATACTGACCTTAGTCCTATGTCAAATCTATAGTGTATGTTATTCCAATGCGCAGAGCCTATCAGGGATATAGGAACTACACTACATCAGGCTGCAGGACCTCTGTCAAGACGTTTGTCTTGATTGCCACTGTAGGAAGCTGTAGGTCAACGACCTCTGCAGCCCTATGCACCACCACAGCAAAAGTTGCATCCTCCTCCATAGCCAGGGTAGGAGGGGAAAGCATGCCAGAATCTGGGGAGGTGTCCAGGCGACTGGCATCACCCAATTCCTCATACCAGTCCAGGTCTTGCTGTTGCAGGATTTCTAAGGGATCCAGCTCAACCTCCCAATCCTCTTTCTCCATTCCTACCCCTTCAGAATAGGGCAGAAAAAACGGCATGGAGCCGTATGGCTCCATCAGCACCGGTCTCGGTGTCAGAGGATGCCCGACCGGCTCTGTGTTGTCGGGAATGAGGATCAGGGAGGCGCCGCCGGTAGACTGGAGTCAGTCCGGACCCGGGAACAGGTCCACTCGGAGGCCGTGGAGGCAGGGTCTGAGCCGCTGGCATGGGAACCACGGGGGCCCCTCCGTCTTCTGAGCCTGCGGGGCCCGAAGGCTTGCCGGCTGGGTCAGGCCACCCCACATATGACGCGTATGGCATCATAAAATTCCTTGAGTTGGGCTGGGGTTACTCCCGGCCGCGGAAAGGGAGGGAAATGCAGAGACGACCCAGGCACCCGCTCAGTGGAGCGGGGCCTCGAGCGCAGAGGTTCCTCTGCCGCATCACGAGATGGGTGGGGCGAAGCGCTTCGACTTCTTGTGCTTTTTGTGGTGCCTTTTACCAGACTTTGACGACTTCGATGAGGAGGACTTCAAATCACGGATCGGTGCTCGGACCTTCCTCTCGACCCAAACCTGGACCGAGACCGACGAGGCAACCTCTGCGGTGCCAGACTCTGGGCCGTGAGAAGCTTTAAGGACCGCTCCCTCAAAGGCTTCAGCACCATGGCCCGGCAGTCAGAGAACGACTTGTAGTCGTGGTAGCGCTCCAGCCACCACAGACAAACCAAATGGTGGTCCGTAACCGACATGGTGTGTTAACAGGCACCGCAAAGCTTCAACCCCGGTTTTCTTACTCTACATCCTAAACACACCAATGGAGTCGACAAAAAGTTAAAAAAAGTCTATCAAAAAATGACAGGGGGTAGCTCTCTTCAACAGATCGGCGCTGGCTGGCACAAAAAGAAAAGAGCGGACATCAGCGCGCCGGAGTAACTGTTGTATTGACGACGCGGAAGTCACGGTGAAGAACACGACGCTGATGACAACACGCAGTCGAGTCGACCGACGCCACCTACCGGCACGCAGGGGTACTGCTACGAAAAATCTTAAAGATCCAGCCTGACGACTGGAAGTTCAAAGGTAAGGAATATGCGGCTAGATGTCTCTATCAGATAGAAAGTTTTTTGTTAGATTTCCGTTGAAAGGCATCAGAACCATGGACAGCAAGGCAATGAGAAAGACAGGAGGCATTTCTGTTTTCAAGCCATCGGCCTTCAAAATGGTGACTCAAGGTACACAATTTATAAAATCCATAGGTAAGCCAGGGCTGAGGTACATTAGTAGTAGCTTTAAAGGATTTTGAAGGAGTAAGAATATTTGGTGAGTGAGAATCAGTATTAAAAATAGGACTTGAAGCATTGTCAAATGAAAGAGAAGCAAAATAATTAACTGAAGGTAAAGTACTAACAGCAACAGAAGCCAAGTCACCAGGAGAATTCTCACAAAGATTACGGTTAAAAAAGATAGGATGGGAAAACAAAGCGGAAATTGGAAAAAGGAAAAGAGGGAGTAAGAACAAAAGGATCAGAGGTGTGAAGACAGCATAAATGAGGTGAAGAATCAGAAGAAATAGAAGAGAATATAGGATCACTAATTCTGCCCAAAGTATGAGTGGGAGGAGAAGACAGAAGAAATGGATCAATTTAGTCAGTATGGGTTTTTAAAGGGAAAGCGTGGGACCAATTAGAGAGCTGTAAACTGAAATCACCAAGCAAGAAAGACGAGGTGTTAACAAGAAAAACATGACAGAATACTATCTAAATCTTCAAAGAAAGAGTGTAGACCAGGTGCACTGAAACGTTAGTGGAAATACGGGGTAACTTGGAAAGGTGAAATAAAAAACAGTTCAGGTGCTGACACTTGGTGTTGATATACAGGAATTCCTTGTGCTGACCTGGGTTCACTCAGTCTTCAAAATGGTCAGATTGCCATCTCTGCAGACACTTCAAATGAAGTATTGGTACTGATGGCATGAAGCTGTAGCATGGGCAATGGAAAGTATTAACTAGAGTGTCTATCATTTTCAGCTTACCAAAATGAGCAGTGTGACTGAAATCACTCCGCTGTATTTAGTTTATCGTAGTCGTTTCCTTTTTTACATGCTACTTTGTACTTGGACCATAGCCATCAATTAATCGATTTGATTAGTCTAATCTCCCCATCTTCAAGGTGTCCTTTATGGCTAAACGAAAAATGAATAGGGAAACTTTGAAAACATAGCCCCAACAATTTGGCAAAAAACCCTGCAACCGTTCTTTGCCTCAATTGCAACGGTTTACTTTGTACTTTAAAAAAAAATTAAATCACGTTTAGATTGACTAAGAAACAAAATGTAGGAGGAAGGACTTTTAAATATACTTGTTTGTTTAGCAGTTTTATTAGTTTTACACTGGGGAACGTCTTATAAGTCAAAAGCTTCAGTTTCTGCTTTGTATGGGGCTTACGTACAGGGAGATTTGGGCGAACGTACCATATACAAATAATGGAAACTGTATTGTGGTGCATAACATTGCAGGGGTACACAGTGCAAAGTGACTTCAGGCTATGAACTATGACTGATGTTTCTCACGATTACATTTGCACAAGCCATCGACGATGTCGGATTTATCTCCATGTTTTATGATTAGCATCCTTTTTGAGAGCATTTTGAATTTAAAGGAATCTAAGAGGTGTGGTGGCTGGGAAACGTAGGAAGTCTTAACATACATAAAGTGTAGTCCTGGCCCCCATTCCCAGCTGTTTCATAATACAATGTTTGAGCAAAATCAGTAGTTTCACTTCGAACTGGTGTTATGAGGCACACACAATTATCAAGGTGAATTTCAGGTAAAAAAAACCTGTATTTACAGGTTTAATTTAGCTTGGTAATTCCAATTTCCACATGTTGTTCCACTTCTCCCCATTCCATCGTTCCTGTGTAAGGATAGGATAGAACGTCTACAACAGGAGAGAAATAGGAGAGACTAACAATTAAAGTGGTAGTAGGAAATCTTGGTATAAGTGGTCATGAGTAGAGGATATTAATCAGAACAATAACAAACACTGGCAAAGCTAATAGATATGGAGTTTAATGTGCTAACCCATACGGCATACACACACAAGGGGAGCCAGTAAGAGCAGACACAGAGGGCTATAGGTTTAAAGTAGTCCCTCATGCAGTTCAATGTAAGAACCCAAGTTGAGGCGGAAGGAAACACAGACGCAGCCAACAGTACTATGTAAGACTTTATAACAAAACTCACCTGACAGGTTTAAAGAGGCTGATCTAATGGAAGAAAGCCAAAAAGGGAAAGGAGTGGACCCAAAGTCCACTCTATGTATATTGTCACCATTAGGTCTCTGCATAAAAACTGTCTTTTCAAAATCCAGACATAAAAGAAGGAAGTCTGGCCACATGAGAATGAGAGTGTAAACACGGGATGAATGCAGTAGAAGCCTGTCCATCTGAGAATGGAAAGGGAGAGACCTATCACAAGAGAAGTGAAACCATTACATATTGATCAGCATTAAGTGCAGTCTTCCGAGGACGACAACGCCTGTATGCCATGCAGCATGAGAAAATACAATTATTTCCATGTAGAGCAATGAGGAGCTGGCCTGTGAAACTTTCATTATTAGAGGAAGGCGCTGCAAAGATTGAAAGCAGAGGACTGCCTTGGATGTGCGAGGCATACGTTTACGTCTTGAAACAAAGGGTAAAGGCAAAGAGCTCCAAAGCACATCAATATAGCAATGACTAAAGAGTAACAAACCTTCCCGGGTCATTAGTGTATGCAAATATAAATATACTACAACAAACAATCCGTTACTTAATTTTTTTTATTGACAAGCAGCAATATCATGTTTGCCATTTTTACATTTTAAAGTAGATACAATTATTAGTTTATCTGTCATATTACAATATTTAGTTTTTACTTTTAAATCCTTTAAGATACATTAAAAAAACACATCAACTGCAAACATGACTGTGCCTGGGAGGGCGGAGAGAGAAAAGCATGGTACCCACCCAAATTTCCACATTCCTGCAACACTTCACCCATTCGGTTCGCAAAGTTAAGAAATGTCATAATGGCATGAGCTTGAAGTATCTATAGGCATTTTCCTTGACGCTCATGACGTGGCACTGGTGATGTTGTAAACAGCAGAAAAACAGGGACTGCCAAGTGACCAATCATGGAGGCACAGGCCTGCTCCTTCCCACAGGAACACACCAAACAGTGACAGTGGTGACCTTCCCACATTCAAACTCCGCAAAGAGGAAGATCATGCGACGTAGCTGTATTCATCTGAAGAGGCTTGGCTTCGTTCAATGTATTGTTTGTCTATGAGAACTTCAATACACTTCTTAATCATGCTGATGCTGGGGTTGAATCTAGCTCGAGACTGGCTAATCACCTATGGATGAAAAAAGAATAACATTAGCAAACATCTGCGGTAGCCCTATAGGGCGGCAGCTACACAAAGACAACCCATACAAATGCAGACACAATAAGTAATTTATCTGTAAATTGCTCCACTCTTCAACTATCTAGGTCCTCGCTATACTATTGGGTGACCGGGAAGGGCTGTTTTGGCAGCGCCCCATCTATATGTCCACCCGCAGGATAGCCCAAGGACAGTAAACTATCTTTTTCCCTACCTAGCCTAGCCCAAGGGCTTATGGGGTGATGTCGGGACTGGGAAATAATAATTTTCTCTCCGAGGCCCAAACAACACCTTGCCCTAGGGTTTAGGTGTGGAGTCCGATTTCGGTGTCTTGTTGACAGTTGCCAAGGGGACTGCAATGGTTGTTTGCTATTACTGACGCAGTTCACCCTCAAAGCAATGATAACAGAAGTACAAATATGTCTAAACTATAAAAAAAACTTTCCTCATAAGAACGTAAGATTTTAATCCGCTCTAGGCTACACGTTTTCGAATAACACGTGTAAGAGTTACGTTTGGTGTCAACAATTTAACTGAGTACATTTGGATCTGGGTTTCCTCTTAACCTTCTTCGTATATTTCAATATCTTACGCCACTCATCATCAATTATTTTCCTCCCAAGCTTCAGTTCCCACTTTTCTCTTAGTGTTGACATGTCAGCGTAATAGGCAGGACTAATAGTAAACCATCAACATGATCACCGCAAGACTACAACCTCCCGTTATCAGTATCTTGGTGAGCACTTCTGACTTTATGGGTTCTATCTCTCCAACATCCCATGTTTGCTTTTATGTCCTGCACAAATGTACTGTGAGCCATCAGCTCCCGAATGGCCGCTCTGTGTTCCTCGCTTAGTGCTTCAAAAGTACAAATGCTTCCTTTCGAATACAGATCTCCCACCGCCTGGATTCCTTCTTCGCTCCAGGGCTTTTCATCATATATTTTGGTCAGTTTCTCAAATGTGGGCAAACACCATAATGGTAGTTCTGGAACATACACCAACAACATCACCACTTTTAGCATGTATTTACAGCAGCAATACCGTGCAGACTGAAGAGCCCTGGGGAATGACCTCGAGAGCCTGGCATGGCTTAGCTGCACCCCAACAATGGAGCCCCTGCCTAACACAGCACCACCCTTCTCCCTTCAAAGTAGTGATGGAGCGGGTAGTACAAAATTTTGTATAACCCCCCTCTTCTGCATGAGATCACTAATAGAATAATCCATTAACTATAATATTTTAAATGAGTTTGCATGTTTTATTAATCAACATTATTAATATACAAAATATACGTGGGATTTGCATTTTGCATGGCTAAATAACCTTTATGACTAAAATCCGTACGCATACTAACAGTAGTATATGTAATAAATAGAATATTCCATGGTATATGTTGCTTTTGTGATGTCTCTGTAATGTTGCCCAAAAAGACAATGTAAAGGGTGAATATAAACGCTTTAAATGTTGCTATACGCTAGATAAATACAAGCACATGGAGGGATTAGTAAGGGGTTAACATTATATTTATTATTTCTATGCATTAATTACTCTTTTGTGTTTGTTTCGCTTAAGTTGGCGTTTGGGCCTAAATAAAAATGGCCGCCGACGAGACATGACGATGTGGCCACTGTCCCATGAGGCGCGGAGCGGACAGCGCATGTGCAACAAAGATGACTGCAGCCTCTGCATGACTCGTAACCCACTGTACTAAGGCAAGGCCATGGTGGGACAACAGCCAAGTGACAAAACAAAGGACATTTACAAAAGAAACCGGAATGGACTGAACTGTGACCTCACCCCTCAAACTGTGCTAAACCCCATCGGATGATCTCAACCAACCAATCACGACTGTACGAAATTATCAATATGTAACTTTTACTGTGATTTTGTTATAAAAGTACATGGTAGAATAGATTGGGACCTACCAATCTTCCTACCCTATTGACCGATGACCACGACGACGACGGTGACGCTACGGGAACTCTACTACTTAGGGTGACTGCTGCGTTCCTGAATCCTAAATTGTCCGGAGGCTGCCCAATTACCTGAGGACTACGAACTTTTCCTAATTCTATGGGCATTGCCAGATGCCTGCACGTCTCTGGTCTCGGCCGATCTTTGAGACTGTGGCGTTCTGAGCACAGAACTTGAACATTAATCTGCTTTGACGAATGGCGACAGACTTAGAGGACTCCAGATAGTCAGAATAGGTAAATATGATGTTCTGTGATTTAATTGAAATGCAAATTTAACTTTGCTAAGACATTTTAGGGATAAACAGATATTGATTGACAAAGAATGAGTTTGTGATTTATTGAGAAGGGTAAGATCTAAATCTTAAAATGTGTTTTAGCTGGTTCTAGATCACCATCAACCAATCCAACTATTTGGTCCATTGGCCACGTGGGAGGAGTGCCTTGATGTTTAGGATTGAGAGCTGTAGGTGGAAGGGATATTGATGTATATTCTGTAAATTAACCTTTCTTTCCCTATAGGATATAAGATATTCCCCCCACATGTTGAGCGCTTGAACCGCTCATCCCTCCAACTGTGTGCAGACCGGTGAATGGATAGTGTGAGTGTTGGTGTTATGGGCCCCACCAATGGCTGTATGTGTGAATGATTTAGTGTGACGTCGGGTCTGTGACGAAGGGAGGATATCGGTACGGGTTTGCTTTCCCCGTTACCAGGGTTTTTGCGCTCCATCAGTTTTTCTGGTAGCAGTATGATAGTTTTATTGTTTTGGTTTGGTGATTATTGCTTGTAAATTGTCTATTGATTAGTATTGGTTTATGTATTAACACTATGTTGAGTCACGTCGAGTTCTATGTTGTTGGACGGCTTCGGGATGTAGGAAGTCGGAAGTTTGTAACAGTTCCGTAGTAGAGCAGAGGTAAAGCGCTGCTCTTGGGAAAGACGGAATTGTTGTTGCCCTGTAGGTACACCGGGAAAACGTGTGACGATTGGAGTTGTACGACGCATTGTCTGGGCTCGATTCAGTAACACTGTCGTGTGTTGCCATTAGGGACATGTTCTGTATGAGAGAAGTGTATGGTGGCGAAGGTCACCTGTGAAATATTGGTCTTAGGTACCAGGAGTCCAGAAAAGGAGCTCTGATAACGCTTATCACTGGAAAGGTAATGGGTGTTCCCTAAGCTTGTTAGAAGGATAAAGTAGAGGGAAGTGCTACTTTATTAACGTGTGTCATAATTCTGTAGTAGGGCAGACTGTTCGCTGCTCTCGGGAAAGACAGAATTCTGTGTGAATGAACTACATTTTCTGTATGAAAGTGTGTGAATGAAATAGCATTCGGGTTAATTGTGAAACTCTGGTTTTATTTCTCAGGAGCATTGAGTCTCCAACTAGGTGTCTTAACTCTGGAGAAACGGTTAGCTGATGCTTGCTAGAAGGGTAAGGAAGAGGGATGTGCTACTTTATCAACGGAAGTACCGATTCCGTAGTAGGGCAGAGGTAAGAGCTGCTCTCGAGAAAGACGGAATTCTTGTGAAAAAGGTCATTGACTTTTCTTTGGTTAGCGAAGCGGACAATGGTGGTGTTTTTATGTCGTTACTAACAGAATTGTAAATCATAAAAACGTAAGAAAAGTTACCGATAAGTTTTGTAAAGGAGGGGTCAGCAGGAGCAGGAGTTGCGACAGCGAGAAAAGATGACGTCAGAAAGACCGCGCTGGGATTGGCTAGTCAGTGAGTTAAGTAGACGACCCTGATTGATGTGTTAGTGTATGCCGCGCTAGGAGTGGAGAATTACAGGGTGACGTAGATGCTGCTGACTGGTGCGTTAGTGTGAGTCACGCTACGATTGTTTAAAACAACAGAATAGTTGTAAGGAAAGACTAGCGATACACGAAAGACAAAAATTATGTATTACGATCCACCAGAAAAAGAGAAAAAGTCCTGGATTGGAAAAATTAAGAAATTATTTAAAAAGGACAAACTGATTGTGACTAGGGAAGGGCAGTTGCTTCCCCCACCGAAAACACCCGCATCCGTTATGGTTGCGAAATATGGATATCATACTTGCATTTGGTTGGACAATTGGGCGAAGTATACGAAGGATAATGGAGTTTTGGCATTTCCAGATCATGGTTCATTTAAATTAGCGGTTTTGAGAAATTTGAGAGAAAAAATGATGAATTTAGAGCAGAGACCTAGACCAACACAGTTTGAAGCATTGACGGAATGGGAAGATGAGATGCATGACAGAGAAAGACAGAGGAGTGGCGGAAGATATAGGTACATGTTTGGTAGATCACATGGACAGGAGAATCATGATGCCAGAATGAGGAGATGGCGAAGTGCAAGTATGGCTGATGGTTTGTTTCCTGTGAGACATACAGAAGAAAATAGTGGTAGAAAATGTACGGAAAAGAGACATAATATAGAATCAGGAGGGTATGGAGTTAATGAGTCGGAGGATGATGTTCTTGACGACATGTTTTATAAAAATCCACCCCTGTATCAACCAGATTCTGACATGTTGACACCAAGTGCCCTAATGAGAGAGACTTTACGAATCATTAAAACTGAACCAGTACCCCAAGAGTTAGGGAAAAATAATTCTTTCAGAGAGATAGAGAGAAAACATGATAATAAGGTAAGTAGGGAAAATTCAGCAGAATTAGCAAAAACAACCTTGGAATTAACAGAAAAGATTAGGGAGTTAACTAAAAACTTAGAAGCCATAACTGTTCCCGTAACCATAGGTCCAGTAATGCCTACTTTTGATCAACAGTAAGATAATGAACACTGTCTAACGGTCCCTTATAACAGTAATAAACAGACAGAGAGGCCAAGGATAAATTCAGAAGAGAACCCATGGAGACAAACAGTGAGTACATCAGAACAGAGTATGCCTAAAGATTTGATAGCAAATCCAGGTTTAGTTGAAAGACTAATAATGACCACCGATTCCATATCAGAGACCCCAAGAGACTTAGAACGAGGTAATGAGGAAAAAACAGTAGGTCCTACTTCAGAAGAATTAAGTAAATTGGTTAAGGAGTCTACAGAGAAAAGACAGAGAATCTCAATCTATGGATGTGGCCATATTAAGGATGGTTTTGGAAGAATTAATAGTAGGGACTATCCCCACAGAAAAATTAAAATCTTATCAGGATGAAGAATTACTCTTTTTGTGCAAAAGTATAACCTGGAGAGCAAAGAACCTACACGAAAGATTAGAGGAAGTAGCAAATGAAATGGGTATAGGCATTGAAAAGGTAAAGGTTTTACAAAAACCATATCGAGTAGATTTTACTGAAAAAGATATTGAAAATTTGAACACCACAGGACGAATAATCCAGATTAAAGACATAATCCTTTTGTTGAGAAAATGTGGAGATGTGGATAAATGGAGAAGTAGGTGGTTTAGAAAACGAGAGGATGCCTCAGAAAAAACGTTTGCAGCTTTCCCAGTAAGAGAAAAAGAAAAGATAGTGACAGAATGCCTTATGAGAGAAATTCCAGGAGGAGGATATGTACATGTTCCTTGGACTAGGCAAGATATTTTGTCATTTACAAATGATTTCCCTTGACTGCGCGAGAAGCCAGTCGAGTGGTATAGACCAGTGGACAGATTTGTAAAATTATCAAAAGTTTTGTGGATTGATTTAAACAGCCTTTTTAACATAATAGTACCAGCAGATTTATGGACAGAGTGTAAAATAGTAATAGACTGGCTTACAAAAGAATACCCTAGAGATCCAAAGTCAGGTGCCCCTGATCCAGAGGTGATGAAGAAATATGAACAAGTAATTACCTTTTGACAAACAAAGTACCTCCCAAAGAGACTGATTGGGTAAAAATAGACCGAACTCATCAAGAAGCTAAGGAGTCAGTACACGCAAACTATGAAAGGTTAATTCTTGTCTTTAAGCAATTTTGTGGTGACGAAAATTTGAGCGAAAAGGATTTGTATATGGACTACGCCCTGAAATTAGTGAAATGATTAAGCAGCATACAGTTGATTGACAAAACAACAAAATAGATTAAGTATTAAGACATGCAAAGTATTTTAGTGATGACATTGAGGCCAAGCAACGTAAATTAAAAAAAAGGCTATGTGGGCACAAGTAAAAGTGGCAGAAAGACAGGAAGCACAATTGATTGAACAAGCAAATAATACAGGACCAAAACCTGGATTTAATACTGGAAAGGGACAGTTTAATATTGAAGAAGCCAAAAAGAAATGGCCATGTCATAATTGCGGAAGAATAGGGCACTGGAAATCCGAGTGTAAATTTCCCCCGAATACTAATGGTGATAATGCATCATTGAATCCGCAGGTGCAGAAAGAGGTGAGTGGTCAACCGCAGCGACAGCAGCAGGTTGTTACCCAACAGAATCAGGTGCCAAAACCGCCTATTCCACAGAGCGTAAATTCACAGAAATACAGTAATGAGACAGGATTCTACAACGAAGAACAGGTAACTAAGCTGCCGCGCGCTGCGCCGTTTCGCAGTATTGGCTACAACGCGATGAGAGTGAGTCAGAAGAAGGTTATTTACGGTGCCGAAGGGAAGAAGAAGAGTGCGTACTTGGCGCAACTCTAGAAGTAGACCAGACAGGCCCTTTTGTAGATGGAAAGGTAAATGATGAAAATATTGCTTTTCTAGTAGATACTGGTGCTACTCGATCAACTATTAGGTCAGCTGATGTTAAGAATCTTCCTCTCTCCGATGAAACAATCCAAGTGGTTGGAGTATCCAACAGACAGATCAAAACGTAACTCACAAAACCAGTAAAGGTCAATATAGGGAAATTTTCCGAAATGCACCACTTTGTCGTGTGCGATTCAAGTCCTATAAACCTATTAGGACGAGACCTGTTGTGCAAGATGAATTGCACCATATTTTGTACCCCTGATGGTATAGCATTTGAGACCCATGATGAAGATGTACTGTATAAAATGACCATGGCTAACATGGAAACTGAGGTCACTGAAGCCTATGCTGTATTCAACCCTGACGAATTACCAAAAGAATTAAAACAGACAGTGAAAGCAGAAGTCTGGGATTTTACAGGAGAAGATGTAGGATTGATGAGAAATGTGGATCCCGTAAAAGTAACAGTGAAAGAAGGAATAAGCTACCCAAACGATCCTCAATATAAATTGACACCTGAAATAATTTAAGGCGTTACCCCTATAATTGAAAAAATGATTAAACAAGGAATTTTGAGAGAAATAATGAGTAGTCCATGTAATTCACCAATCATGGGACTGAAAAAGCCTAATGAGCTAAAATCCTGGCGGGCCGCTTGGTCAGGGTACTTGGAGACCTGATCCACCCGGATCAATCGGGTTTTATCCCACACCGTAACACTGCGTTAAACCTTAGGCGACTTCATGGAGTAATTGCCAGGGCGAGCACGCTGCGTGAACCAGCTATTGTGGCGTCTCTTGATGCCACGATGGCGTTTGATACGGTGGAATGGGCATACCTGTGGGCGGTGCTTGCCAAGTTCGGCTTTGGCCCTGGTTTTGTGAGCTGGGTGAGGTTGCTTTATGAGGGTCCTCTTGCGAGTGTTGTGGTAAATGGGCGAGCGTCGACTCCGTTCCAGCTTGGGAGGGGCACCCGGCAGGGTTGCCCCCTGTCGCCTTTGTTGTTCGCCCTTGCCCTCGAGCCGCTGGCGGCGTGGATACGCTGGCACCCGGATATACGTGGACTTAGATGGTCGCCTGATCACGAGGACCGTATTTCGCTCTATGCCGATGACATCCTGTTATATCTCGCCTCGCCCAAGAACTCGCTTATAGTGGTTTGTGACGTTCTGACATCTTTTGGTAAGAACTCTGGTCTCGTCATCAATTGGAGTAAATCATATTTGTATGTTTTGAGCGGCGACGTCCCACCTGTCCCGCGAACTTGTTCGATTCAGATCGCCCAGCAGGGCTTCGTGTACCTGGGGATTTTTATCTCCACTGACTCCACTTTGCGGTATGAGAGGAACCTGCTCCCTCCCCTGGCGCGTTTGCGGCGGGATGTTGCGGCCTGGCGGAGGATGCCGATCTCCCTCCTCGGACGCGCCGCTTTGTTCAAAATGATGTCTCTTCCTCGGTTCCTCTACGCCTTGCAGAATACTCTTGACTGGGTACCGGCCAGTTACTTTCGGGAGGTTGAGAGCCTCCAACGATCGTTGTTGTGGGATGGGCGGCCGCGCATTGCGATTGCTAAGTTGACGCTTCCGTGGTACGACGGGGGTATTGCGCTTCCGGACATCCGACGCTATTACTGGGCCACCCAGTTGAGCGCGATTAATCATGGTTTTTATGGTCCGGCTCTAAGCCCCGGCTACGCCATGGACCGATGGTTGTTGCGCGGCGGTAATTATCACCGAGCGTTGTACTCGAGATCGCTGGACTCGTCCCTCACAGGGCCCACGGGGGTGGCGGTGCGGGTGTGGAAGTTGGCGACTGACTCGCTGGGCTGGAAGGATAGGCTCACCCTTGCTACCCCGTTGTTTGAGTCTGTCAAATTGGGGAAGCTTTGGCATACAAAAGGTTTTGAGAAATGGGACTTGATCGGTATCTCCAGGGTTGGAGATTTGCTGATCAAGGGGAGGGTGAAGTCCTTTGAAGAGCTGCAGAAGGAGTATGAGTTGGGGAAATCTGAGTTTTTCCGCTATGTTCAGGTGCGTCATGCCCTGCGGTCAGTTCTCGTAGAAGGTGAGAAGGTGCCTGAATCCTCTCCATTGGAGGACCGGATCCTCGATGGCCATATGCCGGAGAGTACGATCTCTCTTATCTATAAGAAATTGATTAATGTTCGGGCTGACCTGCTATTGGGGCTGCGGGATCAATGGATTAGGGACGGACTTGAGCTGGATGACGAGGACTGGCAGTCTGCGGTTTCCTCTCCTAAGGAGGTTGCGATCCCGTCGCGTCTGCGGCTGGTGCAGCTCAAAATACTCCACAGAGTCTATGTTACGGGGCCAAGGCTGGTTCATATGGGATTTTCTGAGGAGGGCTTATGTAGGAGGGGCTGTGGTATGGTGGGTACCTTCCTGCATATCATTTGGGAATGTGGCGTCATCATGGAATTTTGGAGGAGAGTCCATGCGGTAATGGGGGAGGTGACGGGCATTATTATGCAGCCGGAGGCGCGGTGTTGTCTCCTGAACGTTTGGGGGCTTGCTGATCACGATGAGGCACAGACCCAGTGGGTGACTCTGGGTAACATGGTGGCTAAGCGAGACATCGCGCGCCTGTGGGGCTCCGCGGGAGCCCCCACATTGGCTGCGTGGAAGGAAAACATGGACTGGAATATGTTCAGGGAAAAGACGGTATATTGCGCTAGAGGGCGCCCTCGGAAGTGGCATGCCATTTGGGGGCGGTGGAACCAATATAGGGGGGGCATATGTCTTGCCCCTGATCTGGATTCCCCCGAGGAGCAGCTCTCTCCTTAGCATTCTTTCCAGCTCTGTACATATGTTTTGATTGTTAATTGACTTCATGGGCCTCTGCTTTTCCCCTTTTTCCTCTTATCACAGCGCTGTGACTGATAGACGAAGGGGGTCCGGTCTCCCCTGAGGGGCAATCACCAGGTGTATTCAGTGTACTTCGCCTTGCTTGGGTTTGGTTTGTGTTTGTGTTTATCTAAAATAGAACCTTTTTGTTTCTCCTTTCTATGCACTGTGGATGCTTCTTTGCATTGCTCTCTTGAAGCTGCCGCACCTCCGGGTTGTTGGCTGAATAGCTGTGTCCTTATTTTTGATGAATAAAGGTTTTATAAAAAAAAAAAAAAAAGAAAAAAAAAAAAGAAAAAGCCTAATGAAAAGTTCAGGATAGTGCAGGCTTTGAGAAAGATAAACAAAATTGTAGTGTCATGCTGTCCTAGTGTACCAAATCCATCTGTGATTTTGTATCAGATTCCTCATGATGCAGAATGGCACACAGTAATTGACTTATGTCACGCTTTCTTTTCCATCCCGTTGCACCATGATAGCCAGCAAATTTTTGCATTTCGTTTTGGTGAACGTATTTTGGCTTGGTGCCGAATCCCACAGGGGTATACGGAAAGCCCCTCGATATTTAATCAGATATTTAAAAAGTCTTTGGAAGATTTATAAATGACCGAGAATTCAGTGCTAGTCCAGTATATCGATGACCTGCTTGTGGCATTGAAAACTCGGAAAGCCTGTGTAATGGACACCATAGCATTGTTAAATCATTTGGCAGATGGAGGACTTAAAGAGTCACCATCGAAATTGCAATTTTGTCAGAAGAAAGTACAATATTTAGGTCACAAAATTGAAAAAGGATTGAGGAAAATAACTACAGACAGGATCAAGATAATAAAAGGTATGAGAGCTCCTATGACGCAAAGAGAGGTGAGAATGTTTCTTGGAATGGTTGGGTATTGTCGTCAGTGGATAAGTAACTTTTCCCTGATCGCAAAACCTTTGGTGCGTCTGATGAGAAGTGATGTGAGAGATCCCATTGACTTAGATAGTGAAGAACTAGCAGCATTTAAGAAATTGAGAGACAGTCTGTGTGAAGCGCCAGTGTTAGGGATGCCGGACTATGAAAAGGAGTTTGAGTTGTACTGCAGTGAGAGGAATGGATGTGCACTCTCTGTATTGATACAGAAACAAGGAAAATTAAGAAGACCAATTGCATATTTCCCAGCTATGCTAGACCCTGTAGCTGTAGCCTTGCAAGGTTGTTTGACACATAGTCGGCTGACTAAGTATGAGAAAGTCATATTAGGTGCAACAAATGTGAGCCTTGCGAGATGCTTGAATGTGAATCCTTCAACGCTACTACCTGATGCTGAAAATGTTGAAGTCAGGGACGAAGTGGATCATGATTGTTTGGATGTATAGGATTTCTGTACAAAACCACGTCATGATATAAAAGATGTACCCTTGTCTGAAAGTGACTTTGTGATGTTTGTAGATGGGTCATGTTTGAGAACAGATGAAGGAAATCGGAGTGCAGCATATGCAGTGTGCACAGTTGCAGCAGTAATGGAAGCATCTTACCTGAAGGGAGTAAAATCAGCTCAGGTTGCTGAACTGATAGCTTTAACTAGAGCCTGTAAGGTCGGAAAGAATGTGAGAGTGACTGTGATAACTGATAGTCATTATGGTTTTGGTGTTGTGCATGATTTCGCCAAGATTTGGCTGCAGAGAGGATTTCTGACTTCAAGTGGAACTCCTATTAAGAATGCTGAAGTGGTTGGAAAGCTGCTTGAGGCGATACAGCTGCCAAAGCAATTGGCTTTTGTGAAGTGTGCAGCACATGTACAAACCGCTGATTATATCGCGGTTGGGAATAAGTATGCCAACGATATGGCCCAGTATTGTGCTCGTAATCAGAACTCTGTGAACAGGGCTAAAGAGAGGGAAATTAATTCCTTGCCACTAATGTTTACTAACGTTGTGGGTACATGGGAAGAAGTGAGGCAATTGCAGGAAGAAGCAGGAGACGAGGAAATGAGACAGTGGGTAAAAGCAGGATGTGCACCAAGGGAAACAGATCATGTGTGGGTTTATCGAGATGGAAGACCAGTCATGCCTGATAGCATGATATCTGCCATGGCACGGATGTATAATGGACAGGGACACATAGGGAGGGACGCGATGATTCGGTCCTTCAAGCAAACGTCGTACAATGCTAAATTTAGACTTGTAGCTGAGAGCCTTTGTCAAAGATGCCTTATATGTCAGCAGTTCAATCCAGGAAGAACAACAGTGGTAACCCTAGGAACGATAGGTCGAGAAGGAGGGCCTTTCACCAGAATGCAGGTTGATTTCATTGAGATGCCACCTTGTAATAGGTTAAGGTATGTTCTAATAATGGTCTGCTTGTTCTCTAGATGGGTAGAAGCATATCCCACAAGAAGGAGTGATGGAATTACTGTAGCAAAATTGCTTTTGAGGGAATTCATCCCTAGATTCGGATTCCCAGTTACAATTGAATCAGATAGAGGAAAGCATTTCCATAATGAGATCATGAAATTGATTTGTGAAGCATTGAATGTACAACAGAAACTACATTGTGCCTATCGCCCAGAGGCTTCTGGTGTGGTGGAACAAATGAATGGCACTATTAAAAACCGATTGGGAAAAATGTGTTTAGCCACAGGTTTAAAATAGCCTGATGTCTTGCCTCTGGTACTCATGACTATTAGATCAATTCCAGATAGAACCACAGGTTTGAGTCCGCACAAGATAATCATGAGAAGAGCAATGCCTCATGTATTCATACCAGTCAACAAGCTGTTGCCTATATCTAATGACTTGGTGTTAGATTACTGTAAGGGGCTGGCTGACACAGTTCATTCTGTGTTTCATCAGGTTGGATCGGATGCCACCACCCTTGAAAAGAAGCAAGCTCATGATCTGAGCCCAGGAGACTGGGTGAAAAGTACACAGAAGAAGGAACTGTCTAGTCCCACGTTGGGGAAAACCACGTCAAGTGATTTTGACTACAACAACAGCTGTGAAGTGTGCTGGGATCAAGAACTGGATCCATGCTAGTCACACATTGAGAATCCCAAATCCAGTGGATAATCAAGAACGAGAATATTATGATGAGTCAGAAAGTAGCACTGAATCAGATGCTGAAGAAGTAAGAACAAGAGAAAACCCTGAAAGGGGGGAGACAGAGCCAAATTTGACATTTGCCCCAGAGAATATTCCCTTGAGAAGGAGGTTGCAGATTTCTGATACCAGCTCAGACTCAGAGACTGAACAAATACCGATATGCTCCGGAAAGGAGAAAAGCAGTGAAGAGAGAATTGGAGAAGTTATTGATAAAGAAATTCTTGATGAAAAACTGAGAGAAATTCCACCTGAAGTAACAAAAATAGATGAACAGGTGCCAGATGCATAAAGTGAGGGAAAGATTCTTGCAGAAGAACCCAGAGGAGTTGTAGGGAATCCCAACATCCGCACAGCTAGTCAGCAGGAAGATATTGTGCAAGAAACACGAGGAGGGACAGAAGTAAGGAAAATAAAAGAAGTGGTGGAAAAAAGAAGAACTGAAAGCGAAAAGCAAGTTGAAACAGAAACAGAGGAAACTGATGAGGAAGTACCAGAAGGTCAATTCCTGAGGAAAAGAGCATGGAGAGTTGAGAAGAATGATGAAGGAAGTAAATCAAAAAGATCAGCAAGAGATGAAATCTGGCCTAATAAGATAAAGAGACTAAGATATCGACTGACACGAGTGAATTCACCAAGAGCAGAGCAGGTGAATGAAGTATCGAGTCAGGAAAAATCAAAAGATGAGAAATTAACTACAACAGACGAAAACAAAAGAATAAGAAAGCCCAACCAGAAGTATAAGTCGCCGGAATGGTCATATGAGGCCCTGCATGAAATAAAAGAAGAGGCGGACAGCCAAGAAAGTCCAGAGGTGACTGTACCGGAAGTGGTTGAGGAAGACGAAGAATCGGAAAGCCTGAGAGTTATCTTGTCCAACATCGGAGAAGAGACGGATGTTCAGGAAGTTCTGTACCAAGATTATGAGAGAAAAGTGAAAGACGATCAAATGCCAAACTGAACAAGACAAAAGTGCTGCTAATGGAAAGAAAATAGAATACTGGAAAAAGACAAACTGATAGAACCAAGTAGGTGCTTAGAGCCTTGGGTTAGACAAAACTAGTTGTGAAGTAGAAGAGGCTAAGTCAAAAGACACTGGTCATCTTGCTAAAATGGCAAACACTGAACGTAGAATAGCTAAATGTGTATTTTTAAAGAGATGGTTTAAAATGTGTTGTTGTACAGGATTACTAATGCTTCTATGGAGTGTGTTAGCATTGCTGATTTCATTTAAGGTTACAATAGACACAATAGAAGGACATAGTGAGAATAAATCTAATACTAATATAGAGAAGGTTCAGAAAGTATATTCAACTAGAATAGATAAAAACAATCTACACAAAGACAGGTCTATAAATGATTTTTCGAACAATGTGTTTTCGAAACTTTTGTATGAGTATGTTAAGACAATGGATGTGAGGGATTGCTACGTTTGTATGCAGTTACCTGCATCTGTATCGGAGGGAGTGACCCATCATTACCTCCCTGTAACATATGGAATAACATGTAGTGTGATAGCTAGTTTGTTTTGCCAAATAGGGAAATTAGAATATTATTTTTCAGATGTAGATAACATATTTTCACAAGTACCTGCGATTAACAAATTAAATAAAGTAAAGGCCGCAAAGGTCTAATAGGTGAATTTTTCCTAGAAACTAAAGAACTAACATTAGAATATATTTTTAGAAATAACTTGACTTGCAGTTTAAAGAAAGAGGAAAAGGGGATATGGTTGAAGAAAGGAGACTTAAAATGCAAAAGAAAGCATCTGAGAGAAAAGAGGAAAAGACAGTTTGGGATGTTGAAATGGAAAAACATTTGAAGGGAGAAGCTAGTCCAACTATGGCTTTAGATTGGCCTCAGAAAGGGAAATTGTGTATTAGAAGGAATCAAACTGCATATGATAATTACTTTGTAGGTAATAGTGAGTGCCATGATACATATCGAATCATGGGTGGATGGGGATTCAAAGGAGGAAATGATCCTGTTTTTCCTGTGTTATATTTTATCTGCGGGAACAAGGCATATTATCGTTTGCCAGACCATCGGTATGGCACATGTTATGTAGGTCCTTTCCAAAGATATTCCACATGGGAAGAGGAGAAGATGGTGTACATAAGTAAGGTAGTCTATTAGCTCGTAGAAAGAGAGAATCTTGGCCAGAAATTGTAGGAGACATCTTTGGAGCATTGATACCAGCAGTGGGAATATCTCTGAATGCACACAAACTTAGAAAATTATCAACAGTAGTGGATCGCTTGTCAACAAGCACTGCTGGAGGATTTTTATTGGTAAATACCGAAATGGTTGCCATGCGTGCTATGGTAATGCAAAATCGACTTGCCCTTATTGGCAAAAGAGGGTGGAGTCTGTGGAATGCTGAAATGTCAACATTGTTGTACTTACATTCCTGATGAAAGTAAAGATCTGAAAATCTACATTAAAAATATAACTGAATTGCATGAAGAAATTACACCACTGGAGGTTGAAAGTGTTTGGGAAAAGTTTGGAAAGAAACTTTCTTCTATTAAGGATTTCTTATTAAACTTAGGTGGTACCTTTATAGGTAGGATCTTATTTCCATTAACCTGTGTTATTTTTATAGTATTAATTCTTAGGATTGGATTAGGATGTCTGTGTCATAAAAGAAAGAAAATGCAGAAAAAGTTAAAAAGAGAAAATTTGAAAAGAAGGCAAAATAAGAGACAAGAGAGGGAATTTGAAGAAGTAGAATTAGAAGAGATGAAGGAAAGCATGTATAAAACAGCTAGAAGAGAAGAAATTGGGGAACCAGAGATGTAAATTAACTGAAAGGAATTCATTTCACTTTCGTGACAAATTGAAATAATAAATATAATGTTAACCCCTTACTAATCCCTCTATGTGCTTGTATTTATCTAGCGTATAGCAACATTTAAAGCGTTTATATTCACCCTTTACGTTGTCTTCTCGGGCAACATTACAGAGACATCACAAAAGCAACATATACCATGGAATATTCTATTTATTACATATACTACTGTTAGTATGCGTACGGATTTTAGTCATAAAGGTTATTTAGCCATGCAAAATGCAAATCCCACGTATATTTTGTATATTAATAATGTTGATTAATAAAACATGCAAACTCATTTAAAATATTGTAGTTAATAGATTATTCAATTAGTGATCTCATGCAGAATAGGGGGGGTATACAAAATGTTTTACTACCCGCTCCATCAATCCCCCTTTGGTGATTTTATCACCACACCATGAAAATGTTGTTTCTATGCATTAATTACTCTTTTGTGTTTGTTTCGCTTAAGTTGGCGTTTGGGCCTAAATAAAAATTGTCGCCGACGCGATATGACGATGTGGCCACTGTCCCACGAGGCGCGGAGCGAACAGCGCATGTGCAACAAAGATGACTGCAGCTCCTGCATGACTAGTAACCCACTGTACTAAGGCAAGGCCACGGTGGAACAACAGCCAAGTGACAAAACAAAGGGCGTTTACAAAAGAAACCGGAATGGACAGAACTGTGATCTCACCCCTCAAACTGTGCTAAACCCCATCGGACGATCTCAACCAACCAATCTCGACTGTACGAAATTATCAAAATGTAACTTTTATTGTGATTTTGTTATAAAAGTACATGGTAGAATAGAGAGGGACCTACCAATCTTCCTACCCTATTGACCGATGACCACGACGACGATGGTGACGCTACGCAAACTCTTCTACTTAGGGTGACTGCTGCGTTCCTGAATCCTAAATGGTCCGGAGGCTGCCCAATTACCTGACGACTACAAACTTTTCCTAATTCTATGGGCATTGCCAGATGCCTGCACGTCTCTGGTCTTGGCCGATCTTTGAGACTGTGGCGTGCTGAGCACAGAACTTGAACATTAATCTGCTTTGACGAATGACGACAGACTTAGAGGACTCCAGATGGTCAGAATAGGTCACTATGATGTTCTGCGATTTAATTGAAATTTGATATAAACTCTCCAAACGCAAATTTAACTTTGCTAAGAAATTTTAGATAAACAGATATTGATTGACAAAGAATGAGTTTGTGATTTATTGAGAAGGGTAAGATCTAAATCTTAAAATGTGTTTTAGCTGGTACTAGATCATCATCAACCAATCCAACTATTTGGTCCATTGGCCATGTGGGAGGAGTGCCTTGATGTTTAGGATTGAGATCTGTAGGTCGAAGGGATATTGATGTATATTCTGTAAATTAACCTTTCTTTCCCTATAGGATATAAGATATTCCCCCCAAATATCGAGCGCTTGAACCGCTCATTCCTCCAACTGTGTGCAGACCGGTGAATGGATAGTGTGAGTGTTGGTGTTATGGGCCCCACCTATGACTGCATGTGTGAATGATTTAGTGTGACGTCGGGTCTGTGACGAAGGGAGGATATCGGTACGGGTTTGCTTTCCCCGTTACCAGGGTTTTTGCGCTCCATCAGTAGCTTTCACAACCAACCAAGCGCATTGGTCAGATTAGTTGCGCAGCTATATAGTACACTCGGGTACCCATACCACCCTCCCCTGCAATAATCTCTTGGTTTTCCAAATATCCCTATAGCAACCCTTTTCCCCTTACCAGCCTGTATTAGGTCAGGTCACAAATCGTTTAGTTTCTTAATGTAGACAATCCATCACATGATAGGAAGTGCCATGAAATGGGAAAGCGGCCTGGACAGAATGATCATTTTCGCTACTGACACATCCCACAATGGCGAAAGAGGGAGTTTAATCCAGAAAGGTAGGGAGAATCTAAAGGACAGTAAAGCTTTTCCTTGATTACCTGTCTGGAATTGGTCACTTCTGTGGTAGATCTGGACACTAATAGCACGCACCATGTTATGCTTAGTGGGGGTTCCACGTCCTCCTACATTCCACATTAAGAAATTATACTTGTCCAATCCGGACATCTTTGTAGCTCGCAGTGCCACAGCTCCCAGCTCTCTCTATGTAGGAGGTGTATGGGGGCTACCGCTATCCCCAAATGTGAACTTTATTAGAAGTACGAGTATTTTACTTCATGATATTGACGCCCAGTAATCCTTTAATTTGTTATGGTGTTTTCACATGTAATCGTGCTCGCTGCTGCTGATCCCGTCTCCCTGGTTATGACTCGAACTGTGGTCTTGCCAACATACTACAAACTCCCAATATGTGGTACATGTCCAACAGGAGATTTACACATTATGTTAAGTGCTTTCATCCTGCACGCACCCCAGCACATCTCTCTTCCTTTCATTGCTCAGTGACAGTGAACAAATTTACCGCCATATCTTCCTGCAATCACCACTCCCGAGTCATGAAGGCGCATAATACAAGATAGTCTTACCCCGACCTGAATACTACCTTAACCCCTCCCCTGTGCATCACTTGATGCGTACAGCAGTCGCTGAGGTCACCACAGGCTACTCCTTGATCCACACTGTTGTGGAGATTCCCTCAGGATCTTCTCATGGTGTAAGTTTGATGCTGGCTCCCCTTGGTCTCAGCACGATGAAGCCACCGCCGCTAGTTTCGTTCTTACCTTTGCAGCTCGCTCTTACAATTGTCTCCGTGTGTCCTGCTTCATTTTCTTGTGTCAAAGATTGTTTCTGATGTGGGCATCACCTGCCCTCGAGTCTTGGTATCCCTACACATTCCATCTACATCCAAGTTTCATCCCGTGAGGCGAAGTACGACTCGCCTTTGAATTTTTTGTTTATGTAGTGCTGGTTTTGCTAACAGAGGTCAGCCTTTGCCCTCATACAGAGCTGTGTAATCCATAAAATATATACATAGGTATTTTTGATAATCCACATACCATGCTCTCTTGCATCCTGCAGGATGTGGTCACAGTCTGTGAAATTCAGAATGCGAGCCACCATAGGCCTACTAGAAGCCCCAGTATTGAAAGACGTCCTAGCACTCCTTGCGCCCTCTCCACCACTAACAGTGCCAGTTTTGTCACCCCATATAAATATATAGTCTATTAACCAGTTCAAGAAATAACTCTGCATGGCTCTCTTCCGTGTCCACCAGGACACCCACAAGGAAAATTATGGGCGCCTAGATGGCCCTTCTGCATATGCTGCAAAGAAGCTGTACAGCCCCTTTTAACTCTGTCACTCGCTTCTTAAACTGTAGGGCACAGCAACGCCAGGCTGGATTCATTCTCTGTCCACCAACTTCTTGCGGTCTGTCCACAGAAAGTTCACTAGTGTCAATTTTGTTTTCCAGTGTGGTCTTTGTGTCGAGAATGCCTTTCAGGATAGTGGCAAAGAATAAGTTACTTACCTTTGGTAATGCCTTATCTGGTAGAGAGAAGATCTAGCTGCAGATTCCATACCTTAGAATTATCCCCAGGCACTAGACTGGATCCCGAAACTGGGAAAGTTGTGGGATCACTGGGCTGACACAAATTTTCTACCACCCAGCATTCCCCCAGATCTCCCGATAAAAAATGGTACCTCACTCGTGTGGGTGGGACACAGAAATTTTAGAAAAATTTAATTTTTTTCAGCTAACTGTGAGGTTTGCAGGAAATTCTGGGTAGGAAAACGTTGGGGGATCCACGCAACCCATACGTCGCTGGACTCCCCAGGGTGTCTGGTTTTCAGAAACAAACCCAGGTGCCCCCCCTTGCAAAACCAGGTTGGTTTGTGATGGGTAATTTTGATGTCTCCACAATACGGTTTGGGCCCTTGCCTGCAGTGGGAACTTTGCCCACCCACAAGAGTGAGGTACCATTTTTATTGGGAGACCTGGGGGAATGCTGGGTGGTAGGAAATTTGTGTCTGCCCATGATCCCACAACTTTCCCACATAGAAATCTGAGAAAATGTGATTTTTTCCGCTAAATTTGAGGTTTGCAGGGGAATCTGGGTAGAAAAACGTTGGAAGGTCCACGCAAGCCATACCTCCCTGGACTCCCCAGGGGTCTAGTTTTCAGAAATGTGTGGGTTTGGAAGGTTTCCCTAGATGGCCGCCGAGCCCGGGGCCAAAAACCCAGGTGCCCCGCCCTTGCAATACCAGGTCGTTTTGTGATGGGTAATTTTGCTGTCCCCACAATACGTTTTGGACCCTTCCCTGCTGTGGGCACTTGGCCAACCCACACAAGTGAGGTACCATTTTTATCGGAAGACTTTGGAGAATGCAGGCTGGGTGGAAGTTTGTGGATCCACGCATATTTCAGAACTTTCCATCACAGAAATGTGAGGAAATGTTTTATTTTTATTTTTACTAAGTTCGAGATTTGCAAGGGATTCTGGGTAATAGAACCTGGTGAGAGCCACACAAATCACCCCATCCTGGATTCCCCTGGGTATCTAGTTTTCAAAAATGCATAGGTTTGCTAGGTTTCCCAGGGTGCCACCAGAGCTAGGGTTCGTAATCCACAGCTAGGCACTTTGCGAAAAAAGGGTCCGTTTACACTGTAAAAATGTGGTGTGTCCACGTTCCGTTTTGGCCCGGTTCCTGTCGTGGGCACTAGGCCTACCCACACAAGTGAGGTACCACTTTTATCGGGAGACTTAGGGGAACACAGAATTTCTGAGCAACTGTTATTACCTATAGACTTTCAATGCATTTCTGCCTTCCAAATGTAAGACAGTGTGTAAAAAAGAAGTCACTTTGAAAAATGTTCTATAATTCACATGCTAGTATGGGTACACACAATTTTGGAGATGAGCAAATAAAAAAACAAGTTACCTACCTGTAACTTTGGTTCTCCAGTATTGGAAACTTTCATAGATTCCCATGCTTGAATCATTCCCCGTCATCGAGATAGGAGTCCCCGGAATACATAAAATAACAATATGAACCATTACAAAAAATAAACTAGGCCTAGGCCCATTCTAGTTTTGTAACACATCCATCTCTTTTTGTAAAAGAGACCAAATAAAATGAACCACCAATCAGATTAACCTCACCCTCTAGAACCTTCCTGAGAGAACCTCAGACCCTCAGATTTTCATAGCCGTTGTGTAACAATATAACAGAAGATGCTGAAGGTTGAGCTTTCCCAGGGGAGGAGGGTGGGTTGCATGGGAATCTATGAAAGTTCCCAATACTGGAGAACCAAAGTTACAGGTAAGTAACTTGTTTTCTTATTCCAGTATCGGAACTTTCATAGATTCCCATGCTTGAATCAGAGTAGCTAGCAGTTATGAGCACATTTTTTGATCTTTGATTACTTATTTATCCATTATTAATTATTGAAACAGAAAGCCATGAGACATCAATAGGTGTAAGCTAGAAAAGAGAAATAGCCAATTCACCGATATCACAAAGTCAATGGTAAATAAACACATTTGTAAACATAAGCAAAGAAGAAACAAGCAAATGAATTTCAAAAATGTGCAAAGAGCTTAAACAGAAAGAAGGAAGGAAGGTTGAAAGGGAAAAGCTCACCACTTAATGAAAGAGGTCCCTCAGGACTGCCTGGCCCACTGCTGTGTCACTACGCGTCGAAGAATCCAGGCAGTAATGTCTTGTAAAAGTATGAGTACTGCTCCAGGTTGCTGCTCTGCAGATGTCCCGGATAGGAACTCTGGCAAAGAGGGCTGCCGGAAAAGAAATCGCCCCCGTGGAGTGAGCACGGACCCGACCTTCAAGGGGCTTGCCCGCTGCTCGGTGCCATCCTCTGTTTGGAAAGGGGAAAACCCTTACGACGGGCGCTGAAAGCCACAAAGAGCTGAGGCGACCTCCTGAAGTCCTTAGTACGTTGAAGATAGAATGTACAGTGAGTGGAGTGCTTTCTCCGCTGGAGTATTAGGTTGAGGGAAAAAAAGCTTTGAGTATAACCGGCTCATTCAAATGAAAGTCTGAAGGCACTTTCGGTATGAACTTTAGATTGGTACGGAGTATCACTGTCTCTTTTTTAAATTGGAGAAAAGGTTCCTGAATGGTGAGTGCCTGTAACTCACCTACTCTCCTGGCTGAAGTTAAGGCCAGAAAGAAAGCCACCTTCCAGGAGAGGAATTTCAAGTCCACCCTATGAACAGGCTCAAAGGGATGCTTCATGAGTTGGGTGAGAACCAAATTAAGGTGCCAAAGAGACGGCGGAGGCTTGACTGGAGGGAAAACTCTAAAAAGGCCCTTGAGAAACTGTTTAATTATCCTTGCCAACCAGAGGGAAGACCCAGAAGATGTTCGTCTGAAGCGAGAGATGGAGGCGAGATGAACTTTGATGGATGAGTGAGCCAGCCCTACCTTCGCTAAAGAAAGAATGTAAGGAAGAACTTCATGCGGTGTGGAAGAAAGAGGGTGAATGTCCTCCTGCAGGCACCAATGACAAACGCTTCCTCGGTCGGTTTTGTTTGTACTCTGAGCACGTGCCTAAGAAAGTACGTCTCTACATTCTGTCGAAAGGGTCAAACCGAGAAATTCTCGGTGCTGAGGAGTCATGCTGATAACTGCAGGGATCGAGGATCCGGGTGCCAGACTTGGCCCTGGGACATTGTCAGCAGCGAAGGAATCGGCTGCAAAGGAAGTGGACGCTCCAGGGAGAGGAGAAGCAGCTCTGTGAACCAAAATTGGCGGGGGCCACGCAGGAGCTATCAAAATCATCTTACAAGGCTCTGCCCTGAGCTTCCTTAGAAGTCTGGGGATCAGAGGAATGGGGGGAAAAGCGTAGACAAAAGAGCCTGACAAGGCCATCGAAAACGCATTCCCCAATGATCCCGGATGGTGAAGCCTGCTTGCGTAGAATCGGCATTTCTTGTTCTCCGGCATGGCAGAGAGGTCTATAGACGGCTGCCCCATAGGCGAAAAACCTTCTCCAGAGTGGACTGGTCCAATTCCCATTGTGGCTAACTGATTTCAGTCTGCTCAGCATGTCCGCCGTCTCGTTGAGAACACCTAGATATCCCATGCTAGAGCGCCCATTCCCAGACTGTCTGATCTTCCTTTAACAAAAGACGAGACCTGGTGCCGCCCTGTTTGTTTATGTAGTGCATGGCCGTCGTATTGTCCGTTCGTACCAGGACTGCAGACTGCTCTATCTGCGGGAGGAAAGCACGTAAGGCCTGGTGAATCGCTCTGAGCTCCAGCAGATTGAAATGTAGTAGACAATGTTGGGGTAGCCAACGGCCGCTTACGTGAAGGTCTTGCAAGACCGCTCCCCAGCCTTCCAGCGAGGCATCTGTGGTAATTATTTGAGGAGCTGGGGTGACCCTGAAGAAGAGGCCCTGAGAAATGTTTTCCTCGCTTGTCCACCATGGTGCGGCGTCCCTCATGGACATGGTAACGAAGATCTTGTCCTCAAAGGATCTCTCCACTTAGCACATTGCAAGTCTAGCTCCTCCTGGAGAGGGCGCATCCGTTACCTGCAGTGAGGAATCAGAGGAATGCAAGAAGAAATGGACCCTAGGAGGGACTTGTAGAGGCGAACCGAAAGTGACTGCCTTCTTAGAAGTAGACGGCCAAGACCATCAGCTTTTCTTGCCTCTCCAGGGACGGAAAGGCTTTGTTGAGGGATGTGTCCAGAATGGCCCCCAGGAACTGGGCTGTTCTCGATGGGCACAGAGTCGACTTTACCGTATTGAGAGTAAGACCCAGATAGTCGAAAACGTGTGTGCACGCCGCGACTGATTCTTCTGCCGCGTGCTTGGAAGGAGCCTTTAACAACCAGTAATTCGGGTAAGGGAAAACCTGATGCTGTTGCTTTCGCAGAAAAGCTGCCACAGGAGCTATTATCTTTGTAAAGATCCGTGGAGCAGATCTGAGTCCAAATGGTAGGACCTTGAACTGAAAGTGGCTCTTGGCTACTGTGAAGCGAAGGAACTTCCTGTGGGCTGGATGGATGGGTACATGAAAGTATGCGTTCTCTAGATCCAATGTGGCCAGGTAATCTCCTGAGTTGAGGAGTCGAAGGATGTCCTGCAAGGAAACCATTCGGAACAACTGTTTGATGAGATAGGTGTTGAGTTCCCTCATCTAGAATAGGGCGCCACTTTTCCTAGGTCTTCCGAACTAGGAAGAACCGGGAGTAGAAACCCTCTCCCCATTGAGAGAGAGGAACCGGCTCTATCGCCCCTTTCAGGAGCATTTGATGGACTTCGAAACGCAGAAGACGAAGATGTTTTGAGTCGGTGGAGCGAGGGGGCTTGGGAGGCAGAGAAAGGACAAACTCCAGAGTATGGCCGTATTGAATGATATTCAGAACCCAACGATCCGATGTTATTTGTTGCCAGTTGTGGAAGTAATGTGATATTCTGCCCACCACTGGTGTTACAGGAGGAGAAGGAACAGTAGTCGGACCCAGCAAAACGCTATTGACGCTTAGAGGAGTCCTTCCCCTGGCGTCCTTGTCGTCCTCTGGTGTTCGATCTAGAAAAGGAAGATGATTGACCCTGCTGCTGGTTATATTGCAGGCGGTAAGATTGAGAGGCTGATGCATATGAAGAATACCGTTGTTGCCGGTATCCTCCTCTGTAGGTAGGAAGGCCTCTGCCTCCACGAAAGGGGACCTTGCGGTATTGCAGAGTCCTTAAGGATTTTGCGGTCTCCGTGTCTTTTTTAATGTCCTAGAGCACATCATCAATGTGCATCCCAAAGAGCGCCTCCACATCGATGGGAAGATCCAAGATTTTGTTTTGGAGCTCTGGACAAAACCAGGTAGCTCGAAGCCAGCCTTGGCGACGAAGGACAGCAGGTCCCGCTAGGGAGCAGAACGCAGTCGTTGCAAAGTCGATTGCACAGTCTGAAGAGGTTCTCTCTCCCTCCTGAAGAATCTTTGCCTCCACTCTAGCATCTTCCGGCAATTGATCCAGAGAGGGGGAAAGATCACACCACATCTGTCGATCGTAGCGACCAACAATTGCCAAGGCGTTTGTCACCCTGACCATCAGGCTGGACATGGAGGAAAACCTCTTGCCGGCGTTTTTCAGGCATCTACCCTCTTTATCTGGAGGTGTCGTGAGAGGAGCTGAAGGATTTTGGGACTTTCTTTGGGCTGCCTGGGAGATGATAGAGTCCGGTTTAGGCTGACTGACCAGGCAAGCCGGGCTATCCTCAGGGACTTTTTATTTCTTTTCAAGGCGAGGCAGTCCTGGAAGCACCGTGGCTGTACTTCTCATCACCTTTAGACCCTCGTCCCAGACATGACCAACTATAGGAATGGTCTGAACAGATTTTCTGTAAGGCTCTTTGAAGTCATATAACAAACATTCGAATTGCAGCAAAAGAGCTGACAGTGACTGATGCAAGCCTTTGCTGGGCCAATGACAAAACAAACACTTGAGACAGCTTAGCTTGTAGTGGGTCAATCTGACTGGGGCCACATCAAGCCAAAAAGGTTGGAAATTACAGCCTTTGTTGCTGGTAGGACTCAGTTTTCCACACTACTTTGGCTGAAGCGATTAGTAATTACTTTCAGGAGAATGCTAACACTGCCAGTACATGACAAATGGAATGGGATGCTTTCAAGACAGTGGTATGGGGGTTGCCATTAGTACGAAAGTTGGGAAATGCTCAGTTTTGATTGACAAACTTACAGAATTAGAAGCCAAATTAGGCACCTTAGAAAAAGAGGCAAGGCTAAGTACTGCACATAAAGACGAACTACAAGAAGCACATATACTACATGCAGAACTTTTAGAAGATCTTAGGGTGCTAGATTATAGATTGTATACGCAGAAACAACATACGGAGGCAGATAGAGCAGGACCCCTCTTGGCAAGGATAATAAAAAATGCACCGACGAATTACCCAACCCTAGCAGTGATTAACAAGGAAGGTATCACTGTTTACACCCAGTTGGATATAAACACGGCATTTAGAACATACTATGAGACCTTATACGCAGCACCCCCTCACTCTGTGTGAGCGACTATGAGTCCTTTTTTGAGGAGCTCCAGCTCCCACAACTGACAGAAGAGCATAGGGAAGAATTGGAAAAACCTATCACAGTGACAGAAATTAAAACAGCGGCGATAAAGGCGCTCCCTAGAAACAAAACCCCATGATCTGATGGATTACCTGTAGAATTCTATGCTAAATATATGATACTTCTAACTCCACTTTTACAAACAATGTATCAGGCATCCATAGACTCAGGTACCCTGTCCCACACAACACTACAAGCAGTAGTGGTTTCTCTATTGAAGCCGGGCAGAGACAGTACGGACATGTCGGACCCCTGTCGCTTTTAAATACAGATTATAAGATTCTAAGTAAACTATTGGCTAATAGAATACAGCAAATTATACCACAATTAATACACATGGACCAATGTGGATTCGTACCACGCAGAAGTACAGCTTTAAATATTCGTAGACATCAACTGATGACATGATCGCATTCTCAAACAACTACACAAGGATGTATCTCATTAGATCTACGACAGGCGTTTGATTCTCTACACTCGGAGGTACATGTTTAGTACTCTACCGAAATATGGAATTCCAGATGTATACAGTGGATTTCCCTCTTGTACACAAAACCCAACTGCTCGCGCTCGCACAGGTACTTATATTTCTTCACAATACAAAGTGGCACGAGGGACAAGACAGGGCTGTCCAATTTCGCCTTTAATATTCATATTGGCCCTTGAACCACTATTAGTAAAAATTCGCACACTAGCCATACAACAGGGTATATGCACGGAAAATGAAACACATATTATATCGGCTTATGCAGATGACATTATTTTATATTTTGCAGACCTACGGGGGGACCATACACCTGTCTCGGATATATTTCAGGAATTTCAGTCGTTATCAGGGTTGTCTATTAATGCTACAAAGTCCTATGCACACTCCTTCACAGACTCTGCACGGCATGACCCATTAAAGTTTGGTCAATGGACATTTCAAACAGCACCAGTAACTTTCTGATACCTGGGTATTAATATTCACAGAGATGCGGAAGATATGGTAGATGGCAATATTACACGCGCGATCAACACACTCAAACCACAGATAAAGTTTTGGACATCTCTACCGGTGGCGGGGCGAGTGACTATTACTAAAATGGTGATGCTTCTCAGATTACTATATTATTTTACGAACCTACCATTGGTACTCCCTATGCATATTTTTAAAACATTGGACACATTGTTAGTTGAACTGATCTGGGGTGCTGGAAGACGCAGAATAGGGCTTTCCAAGCTCCAGCTTGATACCAGGAGTGGTGGAATGGGAGTCCTGGATTTTAAAACATACCGTTATGCAAGTCAGCTTCAATGGCTGGCGTATTGGATAGCAGGGCACAATTTACAGGAAATTGGGATGACACAATCGGTATGAGGCGGGGTAAGCTACATACCCTCTTAATGCCAAATAGTAAGATTCCACCAACCGCACCCCCACTGTTGAAGGTGGCATTGATATATTGGAGGAAAGCATTGCGGTTTACTAAGCGGCAGATCCCGTATGCACCAAACATACCACTGTTGGGTATCCCCCTACCGCTAGAAACAGTATCACAACGCCACATTTCTCCCTGGCTGGAAGCAGTTGTAGATACAGTGGGAATGCGGTTTGCAGATGGCGCACTGTTAAACCATGCTACATTTGTGCGGGAGCAGGGAGTGCCAAATACATTATTTTTACTACATGCAGACATAGTGAGATTCACGCGCAGCACATGGGCGCCAACTGGGGTTGAACCTCAGACACATGAGTTAGTGCATATGCAGTATCTAATGGGTAATGGCAGTCCCCTAACAAAATAGTTAGCTCATGGGATAAAAGCACATACGGCAGTGCCATTGCAAACCCTTAGGGAAAAATGGTGTACTGATATAGGCAGGGCACTAACGGATAAGGAGCGGGGAAATGTACTCGAATACCCCAGGAAGGTATCAAGAAACCCGAAATTCAAGGTTATCCAACTAATGATTGTGCACCGGGCGTATCTTTCACCTCACAGACTTAGTGTCATGTTTCCAGATATGCCAGATGTATGCCCCCGTTGTCAAGATACTAATGCCCACTTACTACATATGCTGTGGACTTGCCCAAAAATAGCACACTATTGGACTATAGTCCACACAGTATTAAACATGATCACACCAGGGTGACGAGGAAGCACAATGGCATACAGTTTGCTAGGCGTGGGTATTAAAATAAAAAGCGGGGATCCTGCAGCTCGCTTTATAAATCTGGCATTGATATTGGCCAAACGAACATTAACAATGCGGTGGAAGGCGAGGAACCCACCAGGGCCTATAGAATGGTACAATGAGGTGGTTAGATGGGGCAGAGCCGAAGGTATAGAACTACAAAGAGAGGAGCAGCGGGGACTGCACACAAAGCCTATATCACTTGACTGGAATGTTTTACTAGAAGAATATAATGCAACAGAGATCTAACAATTAGAAAGCAACTGATGTAAAATAAGCAATGCGGCTCTTATAAGGTTGTATAATGTGGAAGGTAACCGGGACGTAACCATTAAAATGCTGTACATAGTAATCTCCCGTTCGCAGAAGGATAATATATATTCTAGGTGTGTGGTGCGATGCTACTGTAAAGACTACAAGCTTTATTGAGTTCATGGCGAGGGAGGTGGGTTATGTTATGTTTAAACGTTGGTCTAATATGCAAAACCGAGGACTGGACTGTAGGATACACTACTACGGTGTTACTTGCATTTCTGCGAAGAGACTAAGGCATATGTTATGGTAATGATACGACAGGCACTGTAAGCAGAGATTATGATGCACTGAAAACTCCTGTACCTCAGTTATTTGATATGATGGACACATTGCATGGGATATAGTGAAATGCTTAAGATTTGGAGCCATACATTACGTATATGGAAAGAGATTGTATTGACCAAATTTCAATAAAATATGTTTAAAAAAAACCCACAAATGTTTCCCTGGTTTTGTGCCCACTTCAGGTCCCACTGCAGAGTTTGCATGTGCCATCTGGCGCGGTTGGCTAACAGGATGCAGGAGGCCAATAGTTCTAGTAACCTCAATGCCCTTGAAGATGAGCATCTTTACTCAGAAGCACAGAAAGAATATAAAAAAGCCATTTGTGCAGCAAAGGCCTTCCATTTCTCTACTAGAATCTTAAATTCCCACAATCAGATGAAGGAAATTTTCGTGAATGAGTTATCTAATGCAGACAGAGTTTCACCTAAATCTACTCCCACCCAAGATCTTTGCGATTCCCTGAACAACTTCTTTTTGGAAAAAATCTCCACTATCAAAGCCAGCATTCCAATTTCTAACTCCAACGAGATATCCCTTGTCTCAACAACAAATGCCATCACTTTGGATCACTTCCCGGCTATAAGTATCCAAGCTTTCTTGGACTTATTGTCCAAAGTAAAATCTGGTTCTCCCACGGAATTGCTGCTCACCTCATATTTTAAAAGACAGATTCTGCTATGACCCTTTTGAATGAGTCTCTCTCTCAGGGCCGTGTCCCCAAAGTATTCTAAGATGCTATTGTGGTCCCTCTTCTAAAAAAACCTGGAGCAGACCCACTAAATTCGTCAAATTACCGCCCTATTTCCCTGCTCCCTTACCTAGACAAAATTTTGGAAGCCCACGTGGCGAAGTGTTTGTCCAACTTTATGGAACATTCCGGCTACTTAGACCCACACCAGGCGGGATTTCGTCCCGCTTATTCTACGGAGTCAGTGATACTGACAGTCTTGGACGATCTGCGTGAGAAAGCTGACAGAGGTATTCCACAGGCCCTGGTGCTGCTGGATCTATCAGCCTCATTTGACACGGTCGACCACAACATACTGAGCGACCATGTCAGGCAGGCTGGCATCCAGGGCCCAGCCTTCAGCTGGATCACATCCTTTCTCAAGGGTCATACTCAAGCTGTACGCTTGGCCACATTTACAGCACCCAAGTTAACAACGACATGTGGGGTGCCACAGGGGTCCTCATTATCCCCCCATCTGTTTAACC
This sequence comes from Triturus cristatus, assembly GCF_964204655.1. Lineage (NCBI taxonomy): Eukaryota > Metazoa > Chordata > Amphibia > Caudata > Salamandridae > Triturus > Triturus cristatus. Next base: position 460,826,969 of record NC_140593.1, read on the forward strand.
TTTACCTTCTCCCTCTGATTCAGTCTTTGAAGGAAAGGAATGTGACCACTTTTAATTACGCTGACGACCTACAGTTAACATTCACTATAGATAATTCACCTAATTCGGTTTCTCGAATTTCAGGCCACTATGCTCCACATTTGCCACTGGATGGACCAAAATCATTTAAAACTCAGCCCAGGCAAGACTGAATTGGTGCTAACAGGGAGGAGTCAGATTCTTTGGGGCCCACACTACTGGCCTGCAGAACTTTGTTCTCCCACCGAGCCCTCAACTTCTGTGAAAAGCCTCTGGGTTATTATAGACCAAGATCTATCATTAAAATCCCAGGTCGGCGCAGTGGTCTCAACCTGTTTTCTTCAGTTCCGAAAGATCAGCCGCTTGCTTACTCATGCAGCGCTGATACAGGTTGTGATAGCTATGGTGCTATCACATTTAGACTGTGCCAATTCAATGTACCTGGAGATGCCACTCTTCTTAACCAAGCGGCTTCAGATGGTTCAGAACCAGGCAGCGAGACTGATCTACCAGCAACCTAGATGGCAATCTGCTAGACCTCTTTAAAAAAAAAAATACACTGACTTCCCATCTCTCAACGGACTGCCTTTAAGACAGGATGTCTAGGTTTCAAATCTTTACACAGCCAGAGCCCCAAAGTCATCGATAACCTTTTGCCTAGGTATATTCCCTCCCGTAACCTCCACTCAAGGCATCTCCAGTTATTGACTACCCCTGCCTTTAAACGGAAACAACAGGGGGCTGCCGGTTTGCATCTTTGGCCCCAAGACTATGGAACTCGGATCCCCTAGAGATCCGGTCATGCACGGACTTACTGAGCTTCAGAAAGCTGCTCAAAACATGGCTGTTTGTGCAGGCACATGAATAACACATTCCCTTGCTTCCGGCTAGTTCTAGAGTAGCGCCATGAAACCTTTTGGTGTACGTGCACTTTATACGTTTTTTATAACATAACATCCTCACTGAGATCTAGGACAAAGGTGGAAAAACCAGTATAGTAGCTTGATTGTCCTGGACTCTTGGCGGAAGGCACGAAACTCATGCCCATTGCCAGACCCAAGCAGTTCTGTCGAGACTAGAGGTTATGATAAAATATTTCCGCATCCCAGCCATCCTGAATAGTTTAGGCTAAAGATGCCCGTGTGTCTTTTAAGGAAAATTGACTACATTTTTTTTTTTAAAGTTGTTTTATTTAAAAGCAAATACAGACATGGTGGTCTGCTGTCCCCAGCAGGCCACCATCCTTCTGTTACTGCCCATTCCCAATGGGTTGCAAATTGCGACCTGCCTCATGAATATTGATGAGGCAGGTCAATTGCGACCCCATTGGGAATTGCTAATGTGTTTGAGACACATTAGGGCATTTCATTTTGCGAGTCTCTAATTGTAAGTCGCAAGAAGTTGCAATTAGAGACTCGCTAAATGAAATGTTCGTACATCTGGCCCCTAGCGTTTTGCCCACTGAAAACAGAAGCAAACAACATGACTAATTCTCTTTAAGGGGGCAAGGCTTTCCATTTATTGAGAATGTGGAGGAACCAGATAAAAAAGACTGTACAATAAACGCATCAAATAAAACTATGTTCTTTGTGTGCAAATTCTGACCCGTACGCAGGAACTCTTAGGTGCATTCTTTTCCATTTACAGGAAGTGGGGTTGATGTACATGATGGCAAACATTAGTGATAAGCAAGCACAACAAAAAACAGGAAGGCAATATACTTCGGTGCCTCTCGTCCAGCACGATGGGGGCTTGGCCTAGCACAAGGCGCTCTGCTACATTTATTTTCTTCCCGTGGACAGAGATTTTCCATTAGAACACTTCATTCGACAAGCACTTCATAAAAAGTGAGAAATTCAAGCACAGAACAACGAGAATCATTAAGGGTATTTGATTGGGAATAATTTGCAAGATTCGCCGAAATACTGCAATCCTCCTACTTCCTTAATCATGTTTTTAGTTTTGCTGTATTCTGTATACTAATGACAGATTGTAAAGTAAGATACTTTTGTCCTTACTGTGTTCACACCCGGTTTGAAAAATATTCATTTACTTCTTCTCTTAGCCAGTTATTCAAATCTGCCATGAAGTCTAACCGATTCCAGAGCAGAGACTTAACCAGAAGTTAAAGGCTGCCTTTTGAGGAACCATATTGGGCTTTTCACTCTCAACATTCTAAAGAATGTGCTAAACCAGGAAGCATAAATCATTAGGCATTTCATCAAGTAAGAGACTCATTTGAGCTCACAATTATTATTTACAATTTGTGAGCTACCGTCATACTTTATTTTATTATTGGTCTTAGATTTTGTCTATTGGTAGGACAAAATGGCAATATAAAAGAATTGTCTTACGGGTGGTTCTTCATTATGTCTTTATGCTTTACATCAGCCTTGGGCTTAAGTAAAAGCATGCGTAAACCCAATGTGAATATACATATTAATTTTGGTGGTATTAATCGAGAAAATTCACAAAAACTAAACTTGCTCTTGTAGCTTGGGCTGCACCGGGTTAATATTCGTTTCATGGTGCAATATTAAGTAGGCCTGGGCGGTTAATTCCGTTCCGCTCGCGGAATTTGGGTAATTTCGCGTTCCGCGGAGAACGCGGAATTGCCCAAAATTCTGCATTCTGCGGCTTTGCGCAATTCTTTGCTTGTTCACGTTCCCAAAATGTGTGTTCGCGAGATATTTCCCCCCCGAGCACGCAAACAGCGTTCGCAAACAGGAAAAAAGCATTGCAGACACGCAATGCTGTGTGTTCGCGGAATTTTTGCGTGCTCTCTGAGATTTTTTACCGTTTCGCGGAGCTTTGCGTAGCGCGACTACGCCAATTCCGCCCACCCCTATTATTAAGCATGGTCAAATCTTACTTTGGGGGATTGGAGGGAGGAGGGCAGTGGGGGTATGAGGGACTGGACATTCCAAGCTGGTCATGTTCCGTAAAGTTTAACACCACCCACAAACACAAGTGTTTTTGGGTAGTCGCTAATGTTTTTGTCACCCATTACCATCATGCAAATGGCAAGACATTTACTCCCAGCAAAATCAGAAGTACATTTCTTTCCAGGGTGGAAGGGAAGACCCCCAAAATTAGTGAGGTTGTACAGAAAGAGGTTTTTCGCCAGAAATATTTTCCCTGTAAAGAAAAAAAAAAAAGGTGCAAATGCAGTGGCATTTTCCCGATGAGCATTTATACACCAAGTTAAAAATCCGCCCGTAGAAAGTCATTTGCAAGAGTACTGTACTGTTGCAGGTTTCCAGAAGTACTCTAGAAAATATTTGTGAACTACTGATATACTTAAATCTGTCCCCACATAAGTGTGAGCAGCCAATGATGGAGTAGTACTGGTCCATAATGTTTAGTATATATTGATATTGTATGAGTGTTATGGAGTTCAGTATTCCAAAGTAGTAAGAATAATAACTTTACAGTCAGCACACCAGATACACTTCTTACCTCTTGAATAAGAGCATTATGCCGCAACACTTTACGTGCTTTCATGATTCGGACTATAGCAGCTTGAAGATACATTTTTCTGTCTTCATCTACAGCACTTCTGGTTTGTTCCACCTCCTACAATACAATGTGGTGACACTTTAGCTTCTCTTTTTTTCATTTTTAAGTACACTTAACGATTTGCGTATAAAAGACATTTACAAATAGAAAAGTAGTTAGTTATCTATTATGACACCGCCATGCTGTTGCCAGTTATTTAAATTACAGGACAGAATGGCTAAAGAATTTTGTCCCTTATGATCCAGAATGCACTAGAGCAGTGATCCAGGACTGAGCAGGCAAAATGATCACCCCAACCAGCCGGACTATTAAAGTAATAGTGATTAATGAACGTGTGCACTGATGCTCATTTAACAGCCAGACAGACAGCCAGGAAAGGCAATCTGCGTGCCTATCCAGTGGTAGCAGCCTTGGCTCTGGTGGAATAGACCCTCAGACCTTCTGGAGGCTGCTTCTTAGCCAATACATCGCTGATCTTAATACCGAGGACTATCCATCGAGATATGGTTGGCTACTGCACCACCTTGCCATTCTTTTGGACCAGTAAACCCCACAAAGAGCTGATCATCCACCCAATAGTCCTTGTTACGTTCTAAGTAAAAGCTCAGCACTCTTCGGGGGTCCAAGGCACAGAATTTCTCTTCCTCTTTCGAGGGATAGAAAAGTGATAGCTTGTGTGACATGAAAAGTTGTCACTACCTTCGGCAGGAAGGCATCTTGAGTGCTTAACACCAGTTTGTCTATAAAAAGGTGACATAAAGCGGCTGGACAGCAAGGGCCTGAAACTCACTCAAATGGCGCACTGATGTTATTGCGACCAGAAAGACAGTTTAAGTTCAAGAGGCATCATGGATAACTGTGAATTGGTATGAAAAGGATACACATAAGGAACATGAGAACCAAATGTAAGTCAAACTATGGCATCAAAAAGTATTTTGGCAGAAACATGCTGTGTACCTTTAAGAAATCTCATAACAACAGATGATTTGAACAAAAAATGGTTGGTTTGACAAAAACAAAAAGGTTGAAAGGGCCAACAAGTAACCTTTTATCAGTGCTCTTTGCAAGCCGTTGCTTGGCCAAAGATAACGCAACCACCAAGATATCCAACAGTTTGGTTTGCAACATGTCCATGGTGGGTGTCACATCAATGGCAATGGGAGATCAAAAGAGATCAACTCTGCCGCTCAATGGCCATGCATGGAGATGCAGGCTGGTAAGGCCCAGGGAGCAAGAGTCTGCCCTGCTGCTGCGACAGAAGGTCCTCTCGAAGCAGCAGCAGCAGGAATGGAGAACATATGATAAAGCTCAGAATTTCCGGGTATTCCACTCTCTGTGCCCAATACGGACCCACTAGGATGTCTTCGGCCTAGTCATTCCTGATCTTCAAAACATGTGGCAGAAAGGGGAGATGGCAGGAATCCATACAGGAGTCCTGTGCTCCACTCTAGGCTTAATGCGCCTTCATTCGAGCTTTTTTGTGGCCTTCAACATGCAAAAGTGTTGGTGCTGCATGTTCTCACCAGTGATAAAGATTCTCCCCATTCTTGGAAGATATGCAGAGTCAACTCCTGGTGTCGGTAGAAGTGCCCGTCGTGATCAGCTAGGTGTTGCTGGCTAAGTTTGTCCACACTGGTGTTCAAAGATCCCTCTAGGTGATTCACTATCACGAAGATGCCCTGATGACCCAACCAGTTCCAGAGGTGCTGAACATTTTGGCTCAGGACCCAGGACCTCAACCCATCCTGCTTCTTGCAGTATCATATTGTGCTAGTTATATCCGTGAGAACCTACACCAGCCTCACTTTGATGGTTGGCAGGAAACCCAATGCCAAGTGAAGCACCTGCAACTCCATCAAACTGATGTTGAGGCAGGTCTCCCCCAGATTCCTCTGATCTCCGGCTCCCTCAGATGGCCACCCCAACACTATAGGAACAAATCTGTCCTCACAGTCAGCTTCGGGAGGGGTAGGGAGATGGGTCTGCCTCCGGTCCAACTGCAGTCTAGCAGCCAACAGTGCAGATCTCTGGCAGTCTCTTTTGAGACCTGGTTGAAATCGGACAGGCTCCCCTGATGCCGGGCCTATTGAGACTTCGGATCCCACTGTTGGCCTTGCTTGTGTTATTTGGCAAAGTCGGTGAGTAGGATGTAGGAGGCCAAAAAGCCTCAGAACCATCCTCTTAAAGACTTAGGCCACAGGCTGAAATAACAGGATCAAAGCTCATTTGTCCTGGACTCATTGGTCTGAAGGGAAGCTCCGAAAGCGTGCCATTCCCATGAAAGCTCAGATGAAAGGAAGTCTCTGCAAAGGAGTCAGGTGTGGCCTTGGCAGGTTGACTGAGAACCCCAGAGATGTCAGGATAATCGCAGTAGTCTGAGGTGGTCAGTGACTGATTGTGGCAAGCCCACCTTCAATAGCCAGTCATCAAGATAGGCGAAGACAGGTACCCCAGACCGCCTAAGATAGGCAGCCACTTTTATTAACATGTAGGGGCACTGGCATGCCCAAAAGGCAGCATGGTAAACAGTGCTTGTGGCCCACTGTAGGAAGCTGGCTCTGTATATACTATACCAAAGTAAGGTATAGTGTGCACAGAGCCCAGTGGACCCCCAAAGGCTTACAAAGGGAAAAGTAGATAGCACCTTACTCTCTATTTGGGGTAGTGTGGGCGAGCAGTAAGGCTTTATCAGAGGGTAGTGTTAAGCATTTATTGTACACAAGAAATGATGTCACACACTCAAAGACTGAACTCAGACCAACTGTTTGTATAAACATTTTTTTCGGTAGTTGTATTTGATTTTTTAACCAAGCAGGACTTGGTACAGGTAAGTAAAGTTGTACTTTCCAAGACTGATTGATAAGAATATGCAAGTTGAATGAAATTGTTACAGGTTTGTAAAATGTTTAAAGACAATTGACATTCGTTGTAATTACTTTGTGATTACTTTGAGATGACCTTTCCCACTCAGTGTGGTTTATCTAGATATCACACTGGGACATTTCCTAGATAAAGGTAAGTAAACAACTTTTGCATTAAAACACAGTTGCTTGGGTTTCCATACAAACACAACTCAACAATTAGAACTTTTTCAGAGGAAAAAAGTCAATGTAATCCTATGGGAGAAAACGTGGTTATAGGTTTGCAGGTAAGCAATCAGCTTTGAGTCGAGTTTCTGGGGTTAGACAAATGTTCCCCCAGGGTCAAGGATGCCCTCAAAGAGCACCCTCAGCGGCACTAGGGCAGCCGGGTGCAGAGTGTTGAGGCCCAATGTTAGCCAATGGGGCTAGGGGGCCTTTGGTTGATGGCTGCCCTCGAGCAAGCCACTGGGTTGTGGGAGCAAAACACCAGGGATTACGCTCAGGGCAAAGGGGGGTCCGAGTTAGCACACAAGGTGCACCCACAGCAGTGTGTATGGGTCATGCGAGGAGTCTCAGAGTGGCATAATATCTGCTTCAGCCCTCAGAGACTTTCTCTGGCTACAAGGCCCTTGGCACCCCTGGTAACTTTTACATGGGACTTATATGTAGGCCAGATGAGTGCCAATGTGGGACCAAAGGTACAGTTTGGGGGAAAAAACACAGGTCCTGGGTACCTGATTAGCATGAACCCAGGGCACACTTGGTCAAGAAGCATCAAACATCAGGCAACAAGGGGCACTTTCCAACACCCACCATGTACTGCAAATAGAGTTTGTGGGCCTGAGGGATGGAGATATGACAATAGGCATCCTGTAGGTCGAACACTACTATCAAGACTCCAGGATTGTGGGCAAATAGAACTTTTGCTAGCGTAAGCATCTTCAATTTGTCCTTTCACAGAAAGGAGTTGAGAGGGAGAAGATCCAAAATAGGAAGAAGACCTCCATCATTCTTCAGCACAACAATAATTACTTTATTGATTTAGTTTAAATCGTAAAAGAGCAGCGTAACCGCTAAAACACATACAATTCATAAACAAGATACAGATTAATTAATAAATACTCATAAAAAATGTGTGATAAAAACTTTTAAAAACGGAGTACATTGGTGCATTCGGTCTTGTAGTATTGAGTCAAGCTGTTAAATTCATTGTTTTATAAGTAGACTGCGAATTGATTGACGGCACTTTATCACTTTACTTGCTTTACCGGTTCAAGTTCTGTCACTCTTTTCAAGTTCCTTTGCAGCTAAACTCAAAAACATTATTGCTTTGCATGCCAATTGTGTTGTCGAGCCTCCTAAATATTTTATTACGGCAGATCTACAAGTCCTTATTTGTTCTCTTTTCATTATTGGCCGCAAAAGTTCCTTTCGTATGGATAATAATGCTGGACAAATGCAAAGTAAGTGGAGCAACGTTTCGTCTCCTTGTCCACAAAGACGGCAGTCCATTGAGGGCCAGGTCCGTTTCCATTTTGGGATTAGGTCTTTAGTTGGATAAACTCCCATTCTCAATAAAGTCAGCTGCTGCTTCATGCGATTTGCAAAATGATCCAGCAGGTATGGTTGAGGCTTTAACGTTTTGTATGTTGGCAACACAATCCATGCATTGGTTTTTGTAGTCAATGAAGCTTTATCCATTTCCTGAGATGTCCGATTGATCGTTTTATTAACTATATGTTTAATCTCCGGGTAGGGTAGGATTGTGTGCCAAGCTTCCTCTAACTTTAAGGCTTCAATCGATTGCTTTAAGGATGGGTACACAGAGTTACTCAATTTAGATTGCCTTTCAACCTCCAGCCAGCAGTAATGTGCCAGAGACTCTTCCTCTGCTGCCCGCATTCTCCAATAGTATTTTACCAGCACTCCTTGTCTTGACGGGATCTGATTTTTTAACCCAAATTCTAATCTAATCCGGGCTTGAGAGATGTGGCGCAGAATTTTAAATACATTTTTGAAGAGACTAGTTTGGGCGATGTTCAGTTTTGTTGCATCCTTTGTATTTAGGAGTTCTGAGCCGTACGCGATCGAAGGTAAGAATTTTGCCGCCACAACCTTTAGTAGATGGGACGTCGAGCAGTCACAGAGTTTATTTTGCAAGATTTTGAATGCAAATAATAGCTGTTTAGCTCTTGTTTTCCGCTGTTCTAAGTGTTGCTTGTAATTAAGGTGTCGATCCAAAGTTATTCCCAGATATTTATATGTTCCCTCCTGGTCCAGGCAATTGCTATTGATCGTCCATTTGAATTTTGGAATCTTTTTTTGTGGATTCGCAAAACACAACCTTTGTTTTTTTAAAGTTTATGTCTAATTGGTTTGAGGCTGTGTATACTGCTAATTGGTTAATCAAACGTTGGAGGCCGCGGGGCGTTTGGGATAACAGCACGATGTCGTCGGCATATTGCAGACTTACTATTCTCACATCCCCCAGTTTTGGGGGGTCCCCTAATGTTAAGCGTAAGTTGTTATCTAAATCGGCTGTATATATGTTAAATAGACAGGGCGCTAGGACGCACCCCTGTTTTAGACCATTGGTAGTGGTAATTTTATTTGTTGAAGTTCGACCGTCTCCCATTCTTATTTGAACCCATGTTTTGGAGTAGAGGTTAATTATTGCGTTCAGTAGGTTTGTGGGGACTCCCCAGGAATTCATTTTTGCCCACAGCGCTCGTCTGGGGACCTTGTCGAAGGCTGCCTTGAGGTCCACAAAACATGCATACAGAACTTTAGAGTTGGCGATGGCTTGATTGGCCAATAGCGTAACGGCAGATAAATTTGTTAAGGTGCCCATTTCAGCACGGAAGCCTGTTTTAGAAAAGATTGGGGGTAGTGATCGCTGTCTGCTCTTTCTATTATTTTAAAATTCGAAATGAGTGGAAATAGAACTGGGTCTACTAGAGTGAAAATCGATGGTTGCTCCTGATTTTACAGTCACTCTAGTGAAAGCTGCCGGACTATCTTGTGGGCCTCGACCGTTTAGAGTATTCAATGATTGATTGTCTAGTAGTGCGGCGCATTTCTTACCCAAAGTGTCGCGTCTAGTTGTGTTGTCGTTCCTGACCTCTATATTGGTGGGTAGGTGTTTTTCTTGGACTTGCATCAAATTCATGTTAAAATCCCCAGACAATATTATATTGGCATGTGGGTAAATTAGCTTTAGGGTTTTAATGGCTGCTTCCAATTGTTTGATATCTCTCCCCTTATGCTTATAAGCTAGGTGCATGTAGATGTTCAGAATTAGCAGGGTGCAGGTAATTGAGACTGAGTTTAATACATTGCATCCAGCAGGAGTCTAAATCGATGTTTTCTTCTTCCCATAAAATTTCTGTTGAGATATAAATTGAAAGGCCACCTTTGACTCTTCCATATACTGACTCCTTTTTGGCTGGGATAAGATGTTCTTTGTAACCTACAATTGGGGTGTGTATTGTCTGCCAAGTTTCTTGCAATAGCAGTATGTCATACTGCAGGATGAAGGCAGCAAAATCGATATCCTCTATTTTAGAGGCCAGGCTGTTCACGTTCCAGGAGCAGATTTTACAGTCCTGCAATGTGTTTGGATTTTTATGGATTTTTTTTCTTCATGCTGCTCCTTAATGTATGTTTGGGGATCTCCAGAGCTGGTTGTCCTTTTTAGGTCTCGCCTGACCCAGCGCATGCGCTGGTCTGGCGAGACTTATTGAGAGGGCTCCAAAAAGTGCTACCAGGCCAGCCTAGAGCTACAGTGCATGTGCGCGGGCGCGCGCTGTTTTTACCGCGATTACTTTCACTTTCGCGGCCGCACGGCCGCTTGGCATAGCCAATAGGTCTCGCTTTTGGGACCTTATACGTGTTTAGTTATGCAACTGTTGCATGGCTAAACACTTATAAGGTCCCAAAGGCGAGACCTATTGGCTATGCCAATGCTTGTTATTAGCTGTTTCTGAGTGTAAAATTGTGATTGTGAGTGGTCTTCAAGATTGGGCGTCATCCTGTGTTTGGTCCGGATTCTCAGGGCCTTTTGCTCCTTTTAGTACGCCCTCTGTACTGTGGGGATGTTGTAGGGGACTAGGATAGCGGGGAGGTTCCACCTTTTTTAATTCTATTCCCCATGATGCAAATACCTCCTTGTGCCTCAGGATCTGATCGATGACAGAGTAATTTGTCCAGGTAGCTGTTGTTATTTCGGGCCCTGTTTGGTTAGGGTTAGGTTTAAATTCGATTCTTTCCAAGACCCTGGATGTAATATGTCTCAGGGCAGGAAGAGATTTGAGTAACCTTATTATAGCAGTTCGGTTCAGTATGTCGTGGGCTCCCCTTGATTTATAATGTGGGACCAGTTCTAACTGGCCTTGAGCGGTAAACAGTTGTGTGCTTGTATGGTCGTTCGGGGTCCCTTTTGATGCTTCTGTTGGGTCTAGATGATATGTTTCAACATGGTGGGTGTATTTGGCTTGGTCTTGTTGTGTACTTTCAATGGGCTCTCTCGACCTCTGGGACTGTGGGTTAGTTTTGATTTCGTTATTAACAATTTGCACCTGTGTAGATCCTTTCCCACTTGGTGCTGCGTCCTGCGTTCTTGTCTTTTTCTTTGAATCCTATGGTATTTGGATTGTGTCTGTTTTTACGGTTTCTTTACTTATTACAATGTTTTGTTCCTTCTTGATCGAGGGTTTGAATATGTCATATAATTTCCTTATTGACGAATTTTCCCTTATTTGCACGTCGTGGTTTGTTAAAGTGGCAGCCTCTTTTATTGCCGGGTTTTTGTGATCCGGCGTACTAACTATATCGCTGTTGCTTTCATCATCTTTGTCTTGTCTTATCTGGATGGGAGTCAGCGATGAATGTGGAATGGCTTTGTTTAATTTACTTTTCCTTGCTTTCCTCAAGCGTTTCCGTTCCCGCTTAGTGAGGGATGTTTTCAAGCTTATTTGTTCCTTGGTTTCTACAGCTTCCTTTGATAAATTGCTTAGATTAAGAGTTGGTGGTAAACTTGCCAAAGGTGGCTGTTCTTCTAGTTGTTCGGACGTGAGGCGTAAAGTAAATTATTGCATTCAACTTCTTGATGTTTCATTTCTTCTTTTTTTGATAATTTATTGTTAATGTTGGATATGTCCCCACTAATTCTGTGTGCTTCCTTGGGGTCTCTTTCCATAGGTGTTATGGGATTAGGTTGTGTTCCCCTGACTGCCCCCAATAGCTCTGACATTATATTTGGGACAGTTGCAAGCTTATCAATTATTTGGTGACAATGACACGTGTGGTATGTGATGTTCTGCGCATGTTGTACCTTTGTTATCATGGCATTTAAATCATGCAATTTTTATTCTATCCCCTGAACGTATAATGCTAAGACATTTAATAGCTCGACTTGAGTGTCCAGCTTGTCGGCATGATAAGTCATAGCTGAGCCGATCGTTTTCATAATGCCTAATAACCGATTCCAAAATGGTCCTATTGGTGTCCCTTCTTGTTGTTCCGTTGAGTATTGTCCTTCTTGTTTATTAGTGCTTTGTTGTTGCGCCGATGAGTTTTGTGTTTCTAGGTCACTGAATAGGTTGAATTGTTCGGCCTCATAAGAGTCGTAGGGCGCTGGCACCTTTTCCTTTTGTTGGGCTGGTCCCTGTTCCGACTGAAGCGCAATTTGAATTTGGTTAATTGGTGTTTTCAAATTGGTGGAGGGTTGATCTTGCCCGTGGACTGTATGTCCCCCGAACTGGTCAGGAGGTTGAGGGTTTGCTGAGGAGTATGGTGTTGCGCAGGAGCTTTCGATGCTGTCCTGCCAGAGTGCCAAATAGTCTTCCGGGCTCTGCACTTCAGGGCACTGCTGGGCGATTTGTGGTTGCTGGTGTCGTTGAACCTGGCAGGTCCATTGTTTCGAGATGGACTCCCGGATTGATCCCGGGTCATTATGGACTTCTGCCTGAACAGTCTGTTGATGGGGTCCTTGATGGACAGTGAGTGAGCTCCGACAGTCCTGTGTGGGACTGGCAGAGCTTGAATCTTCTAATGAGGCAAATTTGAGGTCCATTTGCTCTTTGCCTTCTTTGTTTGCCGTTTTGCTAGTGCTATCTTTATGTGTCTCGTTGCCTGGACTACCCCCCTTGGTCTTCTTAGCTTCTGTTCCTTCCTTGAGTGCTTTATGAGCCTTTTGCTTCCCCAGGGATAAACCCCGACATACTTTTAAGAAATCTGTTATGAGAGCCCGCTTCTTAGTTTTGTTGCTGTGTTTGATGGAGGAGCAAGTGGCAATAGCAGGAGTGTGATTGTTTCCTTGGGTGTCATCTGTTTTACTCTCCCTGTCTTTTTCTTGATCAGCTTCCAAGTCCACCTCTGAATCCAATTCCTGTTCCTTTTCCTGTGACTTACTGATGTTTTCCATTGCTGTTTGGTCCTCTCCCTCCTTTTTGGATTTCTGTTGCTGGGTGCCTATCGCCCCCCCTGACTTTTCCTGATCTCATGGTGGGTTATTAGCGCAGAAATTTTTTTTGGGTCAGTTTTTATTTCCGTTTTTGGCTCATCAGAGTGACTTATTTGAGCGTGGCTGCCCTGCACGTATTGGTTTACTTGTGGATTTGCTTGCTGCCACCTTGCACCTCAATGTCCTGGGGCAGGTGGTCTTGAGGTTATTACTTTGATTGCTTTAGGCAATCCTGGGTTTGATTTTGGTCTTAGTTTGGGTTTTAATTTTAAACTCCCCCTTGAGCCCTAATCGTCTTACTTTAGCTTTTGCTCTGTCTTGCTTTGACTTTTAATGGTTGAGTAATTGAATGGTCTGGCTTTAATTTTTACAGCCAAAGAGCAAAGTTACTGGCTGGTCTGGTTTTAATTTTTGCAGCCAGAGCCCATGAGAAGCTGCAGAGGAATTGGACAGAGTGGAGGCAAGAGCGAAAGCGAGGGCAAGCGAGACACACAGTGGGGCACACAGAGCAAGATTGCTGGCAGTACCGCGAACTGATAGTGCTAATCGCACCCCCTCAGCCGAGCGCTCACTCTCGCTGCGGCCGCCTTGTTGGTGGCGGCAGCGCTTGCCACTTACCGCAGACGCCCTCACAAGTCTCTTCTGCCCTCCGTCCTCACCGACTAGGCTGCTGCTGCCTCTGCTACGTCGGCTGCTGTTTCCCGCTCGCTCACCGTGAAACCGCAAAAACCGCAAAGCCCTAGACCCGCGTTTGGAAACGTTGCGGCGTGCTGCTCGCGGTTGCAACAGGACAACGGGAACGGCAGGTAAGGCGGGTCTCCCGAGCGCAGTGGGGGGTGATAGAGCTGTTTCGAGACAGCTAACTCGCTCGCTCGTAGTGCAATCCTGATCACCTGATCATCGTGTGACTGCGCGCTGACGATCACTTGCAATCTACGGAGCACAAGGAAGTAGCAGGAATACCATCCAGCTCCCACTTTAGAGGCTGGTACTCTCTCAATGGATCTTTTAGCTATAAATCCTGCACCTTCAGATGCAGAATGGACAGCTGGTCCTCTAAAAGCTGATCTGATGCAAGTGGGAGGTTGAAGTGGAATGGCAGGATGAAGCCACATTGGATGATTTGAAGGACCCACTGGTTGGACGTGATGCTCTGCCACTCCAAGGGGTATATGCCAGACCCTGCCTCCTACACTGTGGTTGTATGCTACTAAGGGCACACTAAAAAGGTTTTTGAGCTGGTGTAAAGGCAGGCAACTGAGACTTATGCAGTGCCTGATGGCCTGGTAGTTGTCTGTTGGGCCCACAGCCCGACCTCGAATGGACAGGGAGGCCTGCTGTGCAAGCAGCGGAGCCTGGCGCTGCTGATACACCAATCCTCTGGCATATCCCTGAAAGGGGAGAAACTGTTGGGAAGATTGCTGAACTGGTGCTGAAAGGCACAATGAGCATGCCGTGGCTTGGCTCTCTTTAAAACTCCCTTTTTATCTCAATTTCATGTACCACAAGGTTAATGTTACTAAATACATAGTTGATAGATGGAGTATAGTGAAGGTTTCTGCCTGATCCCTAGAATTGTCTAGCTTCACAGTTTGAAGCCAACATTACTGTTCCACGTTTAACCTAGCAACTTGAACAACTTAATTTGTTTTGTATGTATGCATTTCTCCAGGTACCACCAGTGAATCCACCACTTCATGACGAATTAACAAGATCACTGAATGGTTTTGTATATTTGACATCCTTACGCACTTTTTCTCAGAATTGTTTGATAACACGCATGTTGAGCAGCAGCAACAGTAGGTCCTGAAGAAAGCCGTTACACTTCTACGTGAGGGTGATTAGTATGAAACATTTTGGCCACATACTGACACTAACTGCGGGTATATGTGTTTTCCCTCCAGTGCCCTGTTTTTAATCCCGCCCTAAGGACAAACCAATAAACTGTTATTGCGTACCCTGGAGCTAGTTTTATCATCACTTTCACCTGGTCTGAAAAACCCACTACCTTGATCTCATCATTGTGGTATTTAGCAACCTCCTCTTACACAAAAACATCCCTGAGCTCCTCCCTGTCAGTGAGGGGGCTGTATCCTGTTTCATGACTAGGCATCACAGTACGAGGAGATTCCCAGTGATGAAGCATGCCAACTCTGGTGGGTGAGGGAATTCGTTCTTTTAAAGGGATATCCCCCTTATCTCCCACTAAGTTTTTGTCTAGAACAGTTATTTGATCTGTAGATCAAAGGGTTTCTTGTTTGTGGTATATCTATAAGGACCAGAGAGATATTTGGGCAGAGGATGCGAACTAACGGCTAGAGCAGTCGTCCTGAAAGCTGGGAACCGGGTTCAAGTCTAAGCAAAGACACTCCACATCCTGGGATTCTGGGCAAATTACTTAATCTCCCCATGCCTAATAACAACAAATGTGTCCATCTGTATCGTAACTGGTGCTCATGTAAAGAGCTCCGATACATTTGGGTCGAGTTTGTGCTAGATAACCCCCTCACCCCTGCCCAAATAGGGCAGGAAGCTAATCTTTGCAGGCCTCTAAGTCTCCTTGGACCCCTCTCTTTGTGATGGATGATCCTTTAAAAAGCTCCAGGGCAGAGTTCACTTTTCCACCGAACAAAATCTGTCAAAAGGCATATCAATTCGGGATGCCTGGATGGCCTCAGAGAAACCTGTGGACCTCATTCATGCATGCACCGAAGCACCACACTTGTCCCAATAGCCCATCCTAAACAATCAGTGGTGTTTAGGCCTGATTAGATGACAAACCTAGCAGCATCCAGGCCATCCAGAATGGTTTGGGACAAAGAGGCCCGTATGCCTTCTGGGACTGCTGGTAATATCTCACCAACCATGTCCCCAGAGTGCGTGGGTATAGCATCTTAGGCGGAAGCTGGCATTGACAGACTACAAGTCAAGGATGCTGGATGAAAACATTCTCTTTTCAAAAGTTACAATACATTTGGACTCTCCGTGTGGAGGAGTAGTTAGTAAGACATTAGGGTTCAATCGGTTGGTGGGCGCCTGCACCACTAACTCTCAGAGTTGGATGTTAGGAGAGACAATCAGAGTCGTCTGGAGATGGTGTATTGCGATGTGCAATTTGGTGATCTACTAGATCACCAGAACATGGTTTCGCGCAAGTGCCCATCAGTGAGGGACTCATCGACAGGCAGATGAGATTTTGTCTGTGCATGGTCAGGCTAAAGGACCTTAGTGAGAAAATTAGTTTTTATTTCCACAGTGAGGACGGAGAGGTCATAGCCTTCAGCAGCTCTCTTAATGACTTTGGCAAATAATGTATTCTTCTCAGTTGCTAGTCCAGGAGGAGAAACCAAATCAGTATCATGTGAGATATTCAGTCCATTGGCATCGTGCAGGTCCACATACCAATTTGTCTCATGATAGGGTGGAGAAAAATAGCCCTAATAACCCCTTTTATTGTCTCAATATGGCTGACTACGTTGGAGTATGAGCCAAGAAGTTGGTGCAGTGTCTGTGCACAACTGTCCAGAAATGGTATTATGTCTGAGTCAGAGGGGTTGAGTATTGGCTGCACCACATCTGGGTGCAGTCTTGGTCGAGACTAATTTGGCTCAGAGTCGGACACCACAATAGGTTGTGGATCCTCCTCTGGCACCGGTGGTGTCAGTGCCTACATCAATGCCCAAGGGAGTGGTGCAGATTTTGGTGCCATAACCAAAATTGGCACAAATGCCAATGCAGTAGCCGAAGCAGTCCTGAAGGCACTGAGGATATATCCGCCGGCGGTAAGCCTACTGGAGACACTTTTGGAATCTTGTGGGCCGAATGCATGCTAGAGAGAGCTGGAAGTGCACCAAAGATGCACAGCATGGCCTCCCTAAAGGCTTCTATCTGCTGCAACATCACCAATCAACCTTGAAATTCAGGGTGCATCAAGACCTGGCTTGGAATTGTCTCCGCGTGGAATGGGCACAAGACCTAGAGGCATGGTGATGCCCTTGTCCCTTCTCAGGAGATCGAGAGTAATAGGAAGGTGTTGTGTCCAGCTTGAACTTCTTAGGTTTCTGTTTTTTCTTACCTGTAGAAATCAAATAATCAATAATGTATGAAGAAAAGGAGCGGAGCTCTGGATCTGTGTCTGAAGGCACAGAAAAAAAGAAAGAAACTGACGTCAGTGCAAATGGCTGGCGCCAATATGCAGCTGCGGTCGTCACTTCCGAAGCAGAGCGAAGTCCACGGATAGTCGCACAATGCTACCTATTGGCGTGCAGTAGCATCACTTTTTGAGTTTATGGCTCCAGTTTGGCACCTGTGGATATTCACAAGGGGTACAATCTGCGGTTATAAGTATCCAACAAAAGTAGGTGTGGGAACCCAACTCAAGGGTTTTCATTACATAAATCTCAGAAGGATAAAAACCGAAGTACTTCCTGTTATTGTTTGAACCAGTGACCGGCAATTCTCTAGGAAGGCAATCAGAACACATGAACTTTAGTCTTGACTCAGAAGGAGAGTGATCAGGGACATCTTAAGGATTTGGGGGGACCCTGTTCCAAACGTATTTTCGGGGGCCCTGTTTGGAAAAATTTCTGATTCCAATTTCAGCTTTTTCATGCCCGCTTTGGACAGATCAATGACAGTGCACAGGCACGCTGGTCCAAATTATAAATGTGTTTTCATCCAATATCTAGGAATAGTGATGTGTGTTTTCAATATTGAGCCACAGCAGCAGCTCACTAATATTATGTAAATAATCTCAGTGACACCCTCGCATTTCTCATATGTGAGGTCCTGGTTTGAACAAAAAGATACTTTGGATGTTGCATTAGAAATGTATGTAACAGACTCTCACACATCACCCACATTAAAAATAGAGGAAAACAGTATTTAAAAAAATCTGTTTAAGAATTATTTAAGGTCATCAGTGCAAAACTCTATCATGGCACCCCCTGAAATGCTAGACTCTGGACCAGAGCCCACCTTGCCCATGTCTTAAAACGTCTCTGAGAGTGTTCCATTATTGGAAACTCCATAGGAATGTTACAAGTCTCAAGTAACATTGTTTCTTACTATTTTTCCAATGCCATTATGTGACCAATAATCCCAATTTACATAATGAACAAGTTAATAACCTTCGGTAACGATATATCTGTAAGAAACATTAGTTAGTTAGATTCCTTACCTTAGAATATCCCCGGCCGTCAGGCTGGATCCGGAAAGATTTTTCGTCAGCAATACCCGTGTGTGTCGCTAGGCGTCATCTGCAGCTCCGCGTCAGTCTTCGGCGTCATGATCGCCAGGATGACGTCGGAGGACTTAGACGCCGCCCTCGCGCTCTGACGTCAGTTCTTGTACGAAGCTTTCCGTGCCAAGAACGCAGAGCCATGCAAGAGACCGACACTGATGCCATGAATCTAGGGCCCTGAAAGGGATGACCTTAACCCTAGATATCAGTTCGCAGAATGGGGAGGATGGGTGGGGCGGTAAGGAATCTAACTAATGTTTCTTACAGATATATCGTTACCGAAGGTAAGTAACTGGTTCATCTGAAAGAAACACGTTAGTTAGATTCCTTACCTTAGAATAGATACCCCAGCAATGCCAACCTCGGTGGTGGGTCTGCGAACCAAGATCACACCAGGAGGTCTGGAGAACGGAACGGCCAAAGAAACCGTCTCTGCGGACTTGGCTGTCCAGGCAGTAATGCTTGGCCAACGTGTGGAGCCTGACACGTCCTGCAGAGGGACTCCCCGTCCCAGGGCAGTAGTAGCCGCCGTGGCCCGGGTGGAATGGGCTCTCAGCCCCACAGGAGGATCCTTCTTAGCCAGGGAATAACAGGCCTTAATGCACCAAACGACCCACCGATAGATGGTTCGCTTGTGCACTGCCCGCCCCTTCTTAGCGCCCACATAGCCAACAAAGAGTTGGTCGTCCACCCGGAACTGTTTCGTGCGGTCCTGATAGAAGGACAGCGCCCGTTTTGGGTCCAGGCGGTGGAGCCTCTCTTCCTCTTTCGAGGGATGCGGAGGCAGAAAGAAGGTGGGCAGTGTAACAGACTGGCCGATGTGAAAGGCAGTTACCACCAAGGGGAGAAAGTAAGGACGAGTCCTGAGAACAACCTTGTCCGGATGGACAGAAAGGAAAGGAGGCTTAGAAGATAGAGCCTGGAGCTCACTCACCCGTCTAGCAGAGGTGATGGCAACCAGGAAAGCAGTCTTAATAGTCAGAAGACGAAGAGGACAATTATGAAGAGGCTCAAAGGGAGCGCACATCAGATAGGTTAACACCAGGTTCAAATCCCACTGAGGCATTATGAAAGGGACAGGAGGAAACATATGAGTAATGCCTTTAAAGAATCGAGCAACAACAGGGGATTTCAAAAGAGAAGGCTGATCAGGAAGCCGTAAGAAAGCAGAAATAGCTGAAAGATAACCCTTGAGGGTGCCCAAAGCAGAGCCCTGCTGGGTCAGGGAAAGAAGAAAGAGGAGAACCTCAGAAAGAGGGGTGGAAAGGGGATCCACAGCCTTTGCTGTGCACCATGCCACAAATTTGTTCCACCTGCAGGCGTATACCGTTTTAGTGGAGGGACGCCTGGCTGCCAGAATGACATCACAGACTTCAGGAGGCAAGTCAAATGGCCTCAACTGTCGCCGCTCAATCTCCACACATGGAGGTGGAGGCTGGACACGTTCGGGTGGAGGACCGTCTCCTGCTGCTGCGACAGAAGGTCCTCCTGAAGAGGCAGTCGAATCGGGGGATCGAGTGATAGACTGAGTAGCTCGGGATACCAGTATCTTCGTGCCCAATTCGGAGCCACAAGGATGACTTGGGCCCGGTCGTGCCTGATCTTCTTCAGCACTCTGGGCAGAAGTGGTGTAGGTGGAAAGGCGTACAACAGACCGCAACTCCACTCGCGACGAAAAGCGTTTCCGAGCGAGTGCCGCCTTGGAAATTCCAACGCGCAGAACTGCTGACATTGCGCGTTCTCTTCGGTGGCGAATAGATCTAACCAAGACTCTCCCCACTGCCGGAAGAGTCCGTGCGCCACGTCGGAGTTCAGACGCCATTCGTGATCCATCATGCACCGGCGGCTGAGTTCGTCCGCCCTGTCGTTCAGAGAACCCGCCATGTGTTGAACCACCAGGGTGATGCCCTGATGTTCCAGCCATGTCCAGAGGCGCAGAGCCTCCTGACAAAGGGTCCACAACCCCACCCCGCCCTGTTTGTTGCAATGCCACATGGCGGTGGTGTTGTCCGTGAACACCTGCACTACACTTCCCCGAACAGAGGGAAGGAATGCCTTCAGTGCAAGTCGGATCGCCCGCAGCTCCAACAGGTTGATCTGGAGCCGGGACTCCGCCGGAGACCAGAGGCCTCTGATCTCCGCCTCTCCCATGTAGCCCCCCCCCATCCCAGGATGGACGCATCCGTCACCACTACGTGCTCCAGTTGGGGTAGGGAGAGGGATATGCCACTGACCCAATCGCGGTCCGTGAGCCACCACTGCCCTCTGAGATCAAGACATGGTCGGACAGGTTGCCCCAATGCTGGGCCCACTGAAACTCCAGGTCCCACTGCAGAGCCCACATCCGCCACCTGGCGTGATGTACCAGCAGGATGCAGGAGGCCATCAGACCCAGTAGCCGCAGTACCAACCTGACCAAAACCCGGGATAAAGGCTGAAAGATCGGAATCAGAGCCTGAATATCCCGAACCCGCAGTTCCGGAGGATAGACCCGGAACTGCGCCGAGTCCAGAACCGCTCCGATGAAAAGGAGCTTCTGGGAGGGACTCAGATGCGACTTCGGCACGTTGATGGAGAACCCCAGCAAATGCAGGAGGTCGACCGTAGTCTGGAGGTGGGAGACGACTGCCTGGGGCGAGCCCGCCTTCAACAGCCAGTCGTCGAGATAGGGGAAGACTGGAACCCCTAATCTGGGCAGATGAGCTGCGACCACCGCCATCACTTTCGTGAACACCCGAGGGGCACTGGTGAGGCCGAAGGGGAGCACGGTAAACTGAAAGTTCTCGTGGCCTACTGTGAATCGCAGGCAATGCAGGTGGGCTGGCAGGACGGGGATGTGGAAATAAGCGTCCTGCAAGTCCAACGCTACCATCCAGTCTCCAGGGTCTAGGGCAGCCAGAACCTGAGCTAAGGTGAGCATCTTGAACTTCTCCTTCCGAAGGAAGACGTTCTCGCTCCTGAGGTCCAAGATAGGGTGCAGGCCCCCTTTGCCCTTCTTGGGAACCAGAAAGTAAAGGGATTAACAACCCCGACCTACTTCTGGGCCAGGGACGCGCTTGATGGCCCCCTTGGCCTAGAGGGCCGTAACTTCCACCTGCAGAAGTTGCAAGTGATCCCCCGACATGCGGTGGTACTGCGGTGGCATGGCTGGAGGGGTCGCCTCGAAGGGGAGGGAGTAGCCCCTTCGGACGATTTGCAGCACCCACCTGTCCGATGTGATGGTACGCCAGTGAAGCAGGTGATGGCGAACACTGCCTCCCACTGGCGTGGAATGGGCCTGAAAGCTCGGACTAGGAAGGCTTTGTGGCAGATGCTGCTGGGGTAGATGTGGGCTGACAGGCTCTCTGTCACCTCGTTCCGGCTCGGCGGAATCCACGTCCGCGACCCCGTTGAGGCTGGTTCTGCGGCCTGTGGCTAGACGGACGTGTGGGGGCGCCCCTTCCTTGGCCACGAAAGGGGCAAATAGTGGAAGTTTGCGGGCGCGTGGCAGAGAGGCCCAAGAACTTGGCCGTAGCCCTGGAGTCCTTAAAGCGCTCCAGCGCACTATCCGCTTTGTCGCCAAAGAGATGACGGCCATCGAAGGGCATGTCCATGAGGGTGCTCTGGACATCCCTGGAGAAATTTGTGGACCTCAACCAGGCGTGGCGACGAATCGCCACCGTGGTCGCAATTGCCCTACCTAGCGAGTCCGTTGTGTCAAGCCCACATCGTATCGAGTACCATGCCGCATCCCGCCCCTCGGCAAGAGCATGGGCGAGCCGTGTCTGGGCCTCCTCCGGACACTGGGGCAGCACGTCCGCCACCGTATCCCACAGAGTAGGTGTAACGGTCCAAAAGGCACGCAGTGTTGATAGACTGCAACCCCAAACTAAGGGAGGAGAACAGTTTCTTCCCAAACTATTCCAATCTTTTGGATTCCCGATCCGGGGGAGCGGACGGGAAGGCAGTCTGGGAGGTAGAGGCCTGAATAACCAGGCTCTCAGGCGTGGGGTGCACCGACAGAAAGCTGGGGGTCGCCCGGTGCGGGCGGTGGCGCCGGTCCACGTTCCGGTCCACAGGAGGGACTGTGGAGGGCTTGGACCAGGTGCCCATCAAAACGTCCGTCAGTGCTTCATTGAACTGCAGCAGAGGCTCCGAGGAGCTTACCGGCGGTTGAAGCACTTCAGTGAGGAGGTTAGTCCTCACGGCCACTGCAGGGAGCTCCAGCTGAAGGGCTTCGGCAGCCCTGAGCAGCACCACAGAATAGGTAGCACCCTCCTCCGTAGCCACGGAGGGAGGAGAGATGAAGCCAGTGTCAGGGGAGGTGTCAAGACCACTGGTATCCCCTAGCTCTTCTGCCCAGTCCTGAGATAACTGGCACTGCTGTGCCAGAGGGTCCTCAGACCCCTCCCAGTCGTCCCCGTTATTCGACTCCTGGTAGACAGGTGGAAAGGTCGGAGCCGGGCGGTAGATGAATCTGTCATCCATGGCGCCGCTCCGACACCGGGCCCGGTCAGGGACTAAACCTGGGGACGACGTCGTCCGAAGACGGCGCCAGGGGCAGCAACAAAGGGGTCGGCACCGGCGTCGTAAGGTCGACCGGCGTTGACCGGGATCCAGGCCTGGATCCCCCAGGGGCCTGTGGTGTCGGGAAACGAAGACGATGACGGCACCAGGGCCGGAGCCACCGGCTCGCTAGGACCCCCATTCGGACCTGCGGGGCCAGAAGGCGCGCCGGCAGGCCTCGACGGCGGAGCGAGACTCCTCAAGGCCATGAGGAAGTCTCGGATCTCTGTTGGAGTCGCATCGGGCCCAGGTGCCGGAGGGTATGGGGCCGGATGAGACTCTCGCGGCTCCGGAGCTGCGCGGGTGGTGCCACCCGAACCCTTAGCCGAGTCGCGCGACCGGCGAGGGGAGTCAGAAGAGCGATGTCATCTCTTCGACTTCTTGCTGAGCCTCGACTTACCGGAATGCGAGGACTTCGACCCCGACGAGCGGTGATGGCTGCGGCTCCGCGACCGGTCCATCGACCGGGACCTTGAGCGGCGCGGAGCCGACTGCAGGATCTCGAGCAGCTTGCCTTCGAGGTCAAGGCCCTGCAGTTGAGGAACGACTAGGCATCGTGGTCGGCCCCAAGGCAGTAGAGACACCGGCGGTGGTGATCCGTGACCGACATCAGGCGGTGACAGGCGTCGCACGGCTTGAACCCGGGCATCCCTACCGTCAGCAGGAGTTGAGGTCGACTCTAAATAGGAACCAAAAAAGTTCAAAAAGTTTAGTCAAAAAGTGACTAAAGGGTATGATCTTCCCAGATCTGCGCTTACTGGCGCGGAAAAAAGAAGAACTGACGTCAGTGCGCGAGGGCGGCGTCTAAGTACTCCGACAACGTCATCCCGGCAATCACGACGACGGACGCGGAGCCGCAGACGACGCCTAGAGACGCGCAAGGGAATTGCTGACGAAAAATCTTTCCGGATCCAGCCTGACGCCTGGGGATATTCTAAGGAAAGGAATCTAACTAACGTGTTTCTTTCAGATAATCTTATTCTTTATTCCGCTCTCACTGAAGAACAATATTTCCTCCTCTGTACCTAGGTTCTACCCGAGACATAAAACATTTCATCTTCTTGCTACATAATAATTTGTAGTGGCCTTGAGTAATGTCAGACCAGGGTTTCCACTTAAACTCAAATTCAACACGTAGTAGATAATATGTATGCCCACCCATAGAAAAGACTCAATCTGTCCAACAACACATCTCATGTGAGACAGACTAGCAGGATCTTTGACACCTCAGAGCCTACATTGAAGCAAGAATTTAATGCAATTAAACTGGGAGAAGCATGAGCAAGCCCATTTAAATGTCAAGAGCACACCCATTAATGTGGATCTCCCCAAATATTTTACCAATGGAACAATCTGTTTCCCAATTTTCTGTTTTTAGTTTTCACAAGTGTCAATATAAATAATTTCACTTTGGTAAATTTTTCTCAGACTGTGCTAAACTTCTTAAATATTACTCAGCTAATAGTAGCCCCCATGCATTAGACTTCATCTGACAGATTTTAAAGTCACCTTTTTGTATGCTACAACATTTGTCAATAGTGCCCTGCAAGTTTCACCCATGGAAACAATGTGTCAGCTCTTCAGAGGCACTGACTTCAAATTCAGATCCACCTGATATCCCATTCCTTCTTTTCCATCTTGCTTACCTTCTCATCATTTTAAGTCAGAGGAAAGTGCACAGAGCCTGCCCCAGAAAGTTGCAGATTTTTTTAATGCTCTAAGGGATACATAGTAGATGACCAATTGTTCATTTTGGGGGCAAAACAAATGTGTGCACTATGACAAAGCAAACATATCGAGGGGATCTTCATTGATAGTCATAAGCACTGAATAGAGTACCAAGCCCATCCCCACCATGAGGGGTGGAAAAGACAGGGGAACGACCAAACAACCAGATTAAGCAAATAAATGTCTCCGGGAGGCCTGTCCTACTTGAGCATCTGTTGACCAGACCTGTATGGACCGGGCCATAGTTTATAAATAATTGTTCTGATTTATGTAGGTCTCACACTTTGTCCTGATAAACTTTAAGACTCGCCTAACGTCTATGGAATGGAGAGTTCTTTCAGCAGATGTGGAAGGTTGCTGAAAGAAAGTTGGTAAGGAAATCGTCTGATTGATGTGAAAATCCGAATTTTACTTTAGGAAGTAATTTTGAGTGAGTCCTCATCACTACCTTGTTGGAGCGGAAAACTGTTTATGGTTCGTGAGAACACAACGCCTGAATTTCTCTTACCCTACGTGCTGATGTGACAGCTATTTTCCATGAGGGATGTTGCAAGAAAGATTTGTGAATGGGTTCAAAAGGGTCCAGAATGAGCGTAAGAGAACTATATTGAGTCCCAGGGAGGAGAAGTAGCCTAATGGGAGGGAAACCTTTTTCAACCCTTCTAAAAAGAATCATTGATAAGAGGAATTTTGAAAAAAAGAGGTTTGTGAAGGACATTTGCTGTAGGCAGTAAAAGCCGCCAAATAAAATTTTATGGAAGAGAATTCTAAGCCAGATTTTGCAAAATGAAGTAAGCATAGAAGAATGACATCCTCTTGGCAGGTTGTTGGGGCCACGTTCTTGTAAGACCACCAAATGCAAAACCTCTTCCATTTGAATTAAGCTGAACGAGTTGACGTTTGTTTAGCCTCCTTGAGAATGTTCATGCATTCTTGCGGAAAGTTCATGTTGTAGGAAGGTGGAATCTCACTATATGGTTGCCCCCACTTTTTTCCTGGTGTTTTGCTGGTTTATGACTTAGTTGGACTGGGATCCTGCTATTCAGGGCCCCAGTCTATCTGCTTTCTCTGTAAAATGGTTCCCATGTACATTAGGTACATATCTAATTGGATTCTGGAGTGCCTTATAAGCCCCTAGTATATGGTATACTATGTACCTATGGCATAGGTACCTCAGAGGCCTACCAGGGGCTGCAGCATGTATTATGCCACCCCTGGGAAGCACTTCAAAATGACACCACAGGTCTGCTACTGCAGCCTGGGTAAGGGTGTGCTTGCACCCCTTACTGTGGTATAGGCTACCTATATCACTACCCTATACAGACACATATAACCTATAAGCCACTCCTATAGCAGGCCTTGACAATCCTGAAGGCAGAGTGCTTGGTTGTATGTGAGAGGGTGCCCAAGCATGAACGGAGCCCTTCAGCAGCTTTTGGAAATACTTCCTTATGGCTGTTCTGTGATACAGCCATACCATATACTCTTAAGTGCATTATAACCTTGCGGTAAATGCTAACTTTGCGATGGCTGCATCAAAACAGGTCGTGTTTGGTGTTAAACACTTTGGAATACTACCCCCCCCCCGCCAGTTCTGGTGGCGGGGATAGCTTTCCACCCTTCTAGAGGGAGAGA
Organism: Triturus cristatus; assembly: GCF_964204655.1. Classification (NCBI taxonomy): domain Eukaryota; kingdom Metazoa; phylum Chordata; class Amphibia; order Caudata; family Salamandridae; genus Triturus; species Triturus cristatus. Next base: position 460,852,980 of record NC_140593.1, read on the forward strand.
CATGTTCACACTGGCTAAACCCGGTAGGACTTTCCTGAGCCCTTGCATCACAAAATGGATGCCTCTGCCACAGACACGGGTCTGGCCTCCTGCTGCTGACCGAAACTCCGGCAGGGGAGGCCTGGACAATAGGTTTCCTGTCGGGGGAAGGTGTCCCCACCTCCCCAGACAGGCTGATGTGTATTGGGGCTGGGCAGGAGCACTCTCTGGTGCTTTGAAGTCCTGCACTGGGGGCACACTTGGTGTCCCTGTGCATACTCCAGTTCAAACCGGTTGCAGGGGCTACCTGCCCCTGCTCTGGCACGAAACTGGACAAAGGAAATGGGGGTAACCACCCCTCTTTCCTGGCCCACCCATAGGTGGGGCCTTAGAGTTAGTCCATCCCCTAAACTTACTATAAGTATAGGAATCCAGTCCCTAGGACTTTAGATTACCCTGGACGAAACTCTGCAACGTACATCCTGGACCTTTGACGTTCTATCCTGACAAGAAGACTGAAGAAATCTCCCTTGGGGTCAAGGAGTGACTCCCCTGCTTGGCAGGCACCAAAGAAGCAACTGACCGGTCTGCAATTCTGAAGCTCCCGCCGGACACCGAAGTCTCTGCATCCCCAGAGGTGGATTTCCAGACTTCCGCAAGGCTACCCTGAGTCCACAGCAAAGCTGAGGCCCGTGGCTATCGTGGGTGACGTGGAACCGTGACTCCTGGACATCGTGAACTTTTGCAGCAAACACCATCTTCCTGGTCCTCCTCGAAGTTGTGCTTTGGGCTCCGAGAAGCCCCAGCCTTGAGCACCTCCTGCACTGAAGATTGTTGGCCTCCACTCCACGAGTGACCCGTGGACCAGCTTCAAGTGCGATCGCTCGAGGCTCCTTCGCGATCACTAGCCCGTTGACTAGCCGGTCCCCACGAAGGCAACTCCTTTTCTGATTGGGCGACCCTGGTTGCTCCAGACGTGCCCTGACTTACCCTCGCTGGGTGAGTCCCTCAGACCTTGCTGGTCTGCACCGCAGTCCTTTCTCTGAATTCCAGTGACTCGCCATTGCCAAGGCTTGTTGGGTCCATTCTGGTCGCCGACACCGCAGCACTCAACAGACTTCGTGGGACAGATCGAATCCGGATCGTGGACTTCGTCGACGCCTCCTGGACCTCGTGGCTGAAGAGTCAAGACACCCATCAACTCACCTGAAGCACCCGACATCTGTGGGCATTGGTCCATCCTGCCTTAGGTCACTGGCAAGTGACCCAGACACTGTCCCCTCTGCTTTCATGTTCCTTAGATCCTAGGTCTAGGCTTGGATCTCTTCAGACACTTCTCCTCTACACGGCAGAAGCAGTTCTTTGCAGGCTTCCATTGAAATCGACGACGCGACCTGACACCAAATGACACCTATGCACCCGGCTTCCCTGGGTGAGGTAATTTGAGTACTCCGGAGTTCACGTGGGTGCTAGCCCTAGAACTTCTTAAGTCCAAAAGGGTTTGGTCCAGACTCAATTAGAAGTGTCCCTAATCTTGAAATTTCCTACCGCGACATTTCCCATAGAAGATAATAGGAACCCGCTGTTGTGTTTTCACACTTCATACGGCTCCCGTGGGTCCCCTGTGTCACTACCTTGGGTGGTTCCTTGGGGTCCCAGCGATTCCAGACACAATAGGCCTAGTGCCTATTCCAGTCGTGGTTCTTATACCACTTTTCTGGTATATGGTTTGGTACGCCCCTAAGGCCCAAACGTGTATTTGTGCTTTTACTGATGCTTGATCACTTGTAACTTAAGTATTTCGAACTCCAGTCTCATAAAGAGAATAGAGGGGTGTGTGTTAACCTAAATACATATATTTTAAATCTATACCTGGTGTGGTTGTCCTTTCATTTGATCATTCAAGAGATTATAGACTGGTAAAACAAGCTGCTTTACATTCCTTCAAGACTTAGCCTGAAGGCTGCTCTCCATAGCTATCACTAGGATAGCTTTCACATAAGGTTGTCTTTAACCATTCACCATAAGGGGTTGTTTGGACTGATACAAGGTGCCCACTAGAACTAGTGGACAGCATATATCAGGCCACCTTCTCACACGTGTCCATACTGAATTAGCTCAGGAGCCATACTGCCAAATTCAAAAAGGAGAGATTGGGGTTAACCATCTGGCCTCTGAATTTCTTAAGAAGATCCTGTCTGTATGGCAGCTTGAGATGTGGATGCTCTGACCGGTGAAGGTCCTTGAACCACCATTGACGTGACCATTCTGGAGCAATCAAGATCATTCTGGCTCTCGAGTAAGACAGTTTGAGGAGGACCGATGGAATCTAGGAGATCGGAGGAAAGGCGTAGAGAAATTTGCCGAACCCGTCGATCCACATGGAATTCCTCAGTGTCCCTGGTTGGAAGAACCTCGAGGCGCATTTTCTGTTTTCTATTGTGGCGAACAAGTTGATGTACGGAGATCCCTATGCCCGAAGATGTTTTGCACAACATCATTGTGAAGGACCCATTCATGGTTTTCCTTCAGGACTCTGCTTAGGGAGTCTGCTTGAACATTTTGAACACCTGGGAGAGGAGTTGCCGTGATCCGCAGGTCTCTGGCAATCAGCCACTTCCAAATCGCCTGGGTCTCGTAGAGATAAACGTTTGGAACTCTGCTTTTTGAGGTAGAACATGGTTGTCATGTTATCTGTCTGAACAAGCAGCGATTGAGCCTTGAATGACAAGAGAAAATCTTTCAACGCCAGATGAACTGCATGGAGTTCTAGGAGACTGATGTAGTAGGTCATCTTTCTCTGACACCATGTTCCACGGATTTGGAGGTGACCCATGTGTGCTTCCCATCCTAGTAACAAGGCATCTGTTACTATGGTCTGGGAAGGAACATCCTGATGAAATGGTATCCCTTGAAGCATATTAGTTGGAGAGCACCTCCATTTCAGACACTGCTTTGGGGGGGAAGAGTGTGATCCTGTCCTCCAAATTGCCTGTGAGTTGGTCCCACTGATTCTCAAGACATTTCTGAAGAGGTTGCATGTGGAGACGGGCATTCAGAGTTAGAAAGATACATGAAGCCATCAAGCCAAGGAGAGAGGACACTGTCCTCACTGTCGGGTGAAAGGCTTTCATGAGAGAATGACACTTAAGACGGATTGATAGTCTCTCCTCTGAAGGACACACTCTTGCTTGACTGGTGTCGATGAAGGCGCCCAAATAATGCATTGTCTGAATCAGAGTAGACGTTGACTTGCTGTGATTGATATGCAGCCCTAATCTTTGGAGTTGATCGCTTGCCCACAGGTAAAGCAGACAGGCTTCCTGAGGCATCGACGCCTTGATGAGCCAATCGTCTAGGAAGGAGCAGACAAAAACTCGATGCTTCCCGAGGTCGGCAGCTACCACTGCCATACACTTCGAGAAAGTTATGGGGGATGATTGGAAGCCGAACTTAAGCACTTTGTATTGGTAATGGTTGTGACACACAACTAACCTCAAGAATATGCAATGCTTCTTGGCTATTGGTATATGAAAGTACGCATCTTAGAGGTTAGATCAGAGCACAGCCAGTCTCCCTGGTGAAACGGGGATAGACCTGATGCAGTGTCAGCAGTAGAAGCTTTTCTTGTGAATTCACTTTGCCAGTTTCAAATGGATCTGAACTCGTTTCTGGGACCTGTCTTTTTCACCGGAAAGTATCAGGTATAAATCCCTGTTGTTTGGGATGAACATTCTCCACCGCATGCTTCTGCAGAGGGATGTTGGCTTTCAAGCTCAGCATCTGTAGATGGAGATTGGATGGTTTTGGTGGAATATTCAATGGAGGATAGGTGAACTGGAGAGAATACCCATTCCGAACAATATTTATTACCCAGTCATCTTTTGTGATGGATTGCCACTCTGTCAGAAAATGGAAAATACTTCCTACTACTGAAGTGGGCAACGGAAGCGGGGGGGGGGGAGGGAACCTGCTGTAGGCTTTCCCCCCTGTGTAGGCTGTTGAGTGGCTCTCCCTTTAGGCTACTGCCACTGATGTTGGTAAGGTTTCTGCTGTTGGGTTTGCTGGCTACCTTGGTATCAGTGAGGTGTTTGAACCCTCTGAGTGAAAAAACGCCATTGGTAGGGTTTGTAGTGCCTTCGTTGATCCTTTTGTTTTATGACATCTACTGCCTTGAGGATCTCCATTTCGGACTTCACCCAGGCCATCTCATTGGTAAAGTGACTGCCGAAGAGTGTGGATCTAGAGAATGGAAGATCAAGGATCCATTGTTGGGATCATGCTTGAGGGCTATGAGAAGGTGCCATGAATGTCTTCGTAATGTCATTCCGTGACAGTACTCATGGGCGGCTAGCAAGGATGAATCAGCTGCAGCACTATTGATCTGGTTGGAGACCATCATCCCCACATTGACAACCTCTAGGAAGTCCTCCCTTTTGTCTCTGGGAAGGTTGTCGGCATATTTCTGCAAGGACTCCCATAATGTCCTGTTGTACCTGCCCAGAAAAGCTAATGCACTTGCTGCCTTCACGGTGGTAGCAGCAGTACCGCATACCTTGTGGCCCACTGAATCGAGCTTCTTACTTTCCTTGTCTGGTGGTACAGTAGACAAAGGCATGGGGCGGAGCGTAGAAAGAGTGGATCCTGCTCTCAAAGTTTGTATTTCTTTTGTAGCCTCGATGGAGCAGATTTAGCTGAAGCTGGAGTAAGGAACAAGCCCATTGCTGGTTCCAATAGACCCAGAACCAAAAGATGGGGAAGCCTGAACATTTGTCGGTGGTGAAGTGTCTCAAATATGACCAATGTGAATGGTGTTGGAACTGACATCGGGATGTTTTACTTCACAGCTCCTCTCACCAGGACCTCCTGGAAGGTAGTGACATCATCCACTGGAGAAACCTGTGGTTGTGGAGACTCCGACAGCTTTGGAGAGTATCTTCCTGTGTTGGAAGAGGAGGTGGAATAGTAGGTCGAATGAGGTCTTGACCTTATACGTGACCTAGATCTAGATCTAAACACATGATGATGGTGAGAGAGTCTGGAGGATGGTAGAGAAAAAGAGCACCGGGACCTGTGGTGGTGCCTGGAGAGGCACGAATGATGGCGAGTTCTCCAACGTGATAGTCGCGGATAAACTCTAGGCTTCGGAAGAGGGCCTTCCACAGGCTTAGGTGGAGAAATCGGTGCTGGTGGAAGTGGTGCCGGAGGAGGAGGAATTGTGGGTGGTGGTGGAGGTGGAGATCGAGGCAGAGGAGTAGGACAATATGGCAGCACTATCGGAGAAGACGAAGAGCACACACTGGTGAATTTAGAGTTGGGAGATGATGAAATGCATACTGTCTTTCCACATGTAGCATATAATCGATCAGAACATTTTGGGGCACTGATCACTCACAAATAGCCATTCCAATGACCTCAACCTCTCTTCATAAAGCTCAGCTTCTGAGAAGGCTCTTCCTTTTTGTATGCGTTGCAGATGTAGGAGAGACTGATGTTGAGCCTTCTCAGTCACTGTCTGCAACCCAAGGCAGTCAGGAAGCATATTACTTGACTGAAGTCTGAATTATCCTGAGATGTAAAGAGGCTTGCTCAATAACATCGTAAGTGACTACACCCTTGTTTGACATCAGTGTATAGAGTAAAAAATAAGTGATGAACTCGATGATTACAAGAGTCGTCTGTATGAGTCACATGATCACTCTCATAAATGTCTTTCAGAAATTCTTCATCAGCAATGGCTCCTTCCACCTCTTATTTGAGACTGACAAACCAAACTCTGTTGATGGTGCACAACATTTTATCAATATAATTATGTAAAGGCAGACATCTCAGTCTGCATCAATACAATAACCATGAATCCCAATTACTGTCTATTCCAGACAGTCTACTCTGTGGTCTACACAAACTAATCAGAACGAAGATGTAATCATAGATGGCTGAAGAGAGGCTCTTACACTTGAAAGCTAGGGTAGTTGCTGCAAACTTCGTTTCAGATACAGTGAAAATCAGATTGGTTTCAAGGTCAATAGGGAATCAGGATTGTAAACCTAATCCAGCAGTCAGCATCCAAGAATTTAAAGAGGTTATTGGAGTTATTGTTTGATGATATGTGGTGACTCGATTCTGCACTATCTAGGAATAGGAGCCAGGTGTCTTATCAATAGAGGATTACATTGTTGGGAAATTGTGAACGTTTTAGAGGATTGCAGTAAAAGTGGATGCATGGAGAGGGAAAAATGTGGTGAAAATGTGTTTCACAGACTGACATTACTCCAATGAACTACTCACAGCTCTAAGCTCAGATAATGGTTCAATCTAAGTCAAGATCACTTGATTGTGTCTACCACCTGGTAGAGGATAGTTTATACAATACCAGGGCAATTCCAGCCCAATATAAGCATCATGGATCACTGGTCAGAAAATTTGACATGCATCGAATATTAGTCATGTTACTATGATCTCCTAAGAGCTTTGAATTTTATGGCCTGCATTTGTCTTTTAGTTCTCTCTCATTACTGGGGCAGCTACAAAGCTCTAGCCTTGTAATCAGAAGAGTTCAATCAATAAAAAGCCCTCAACTAACATATTAATCAGATGACTGGTATCCAAGTCCACCATGTTTTATGACCCAGCACCATCTCAGCTACAGAAGGGAAAGAATGCAGATGAACAATTAAATTTCATCTTAATTGCACTTATCTACCCTTTTCCAAGCTGTACCTGGCACTTTAGATTGTGTTTCGGCTTTTCCCCCCAGCAAAAATTACAGTCCGAGGTGGAGACGCCAAGCTGCAGGACCACAGTCAAGAAGTTAGTCTTGACTGCCACCGTAGGAAGCTGCAGGTCCAAGACCTCGCAGCCCTACACACCACCACTGCAAATGAGGCCCCCTCCTCTGTAGCTATGTCAGGGGGAGACAGCATGCCAGAATCTGGAGAAGTGTCCAGGCCGTTGGCATCACCCAGGTCCTCATACCAGTCCAGGTCTTGATTGGGCTGCCGGATTTCCAAGGGATCCTGCTGCCCCTTTCAATTATCATCATCATCATACATTCCTAGCTCTCCAGAATAGGGCAGGTTGAACGGCATGGAGCTGTATGGCTCAGTTGGCGCCTATCTTGGCGTCAGTGGACGCTCGAGCGGGTCAGTGTCATCCGGAATGACAATGGGGGAGGCACCACCAGCGGGCGCCAGCAGCGCCAAGGGCCTCAGACTCGGCAACGGGAAAGGTCGCAGGGGTATGACCGGCACTGGTCCGGATCCAGGAACGGATCCAAGAGGAGGCCGTGGACAAAGCTGGATGTGATCTCCTTCAGCTGAGCATGCGGGGCACGAAAGTGCACCAGTAGCGTAAGGCCGCCCCAATATGGCACATATGGCATCATAAAATTCTTTTAATTGGGCGGGGGTCGCTCCAGGCCCCGGGAAGGGAGTGGAGGGAAATGCGGAGTTGACCCAGGCAACAGCTCTGCGGAGCAAGGCCTCAAACACCGAGGCTTCTCCGTCTCGTGCTTTTTATGATTGTTCTTACCTGACCGCGAGGACTTTGAAGAAAACGACTGGTGTGGTGCTCGGACCTTCCTCTCGACCAGGAGCGAGATTGACGAGGCGCCCTTCGTGGCACCGTACGCTGGGCCGCAATTAGCTTTAGGGGCCAATCCCTCAAAGCCTTCAGCGCCATGGCCCGGCAATAGGAGCACGACTTTGTGTCGTGGCCGCGTGCCAGGCACCAGAGACAAACCAGGTGGGGGTCCGTACCCGACATGGCCTGGTGACAGACGCCACACGGCTTGAACCCCGGGATATTCTTGGACATATCTACACGCTAAGAGGACTCGATAAAAAGTCGAAACAAGTCTGTCAAAAAGTGACAGAGGTTAGCTCTCTTCGACAGATCTGCCATGGGTGGCGTGAAAAAAAAAAAGAAGAACGGACGTTAGCACGCTGGGGTGGCGCCTTCGATGTCGGACCTATGGCATCACACTGAGTCGACCGATGCCACCTATAGGCGTGCAAGGGTACCGCTATCAAAAATCTTCCAAATCCAGCCTGACGCCTTGAAGTTCAAACGTAAGGAATCTGTGCTAGATGTCTCTATCAGATACATGTAATTATTGGCCTCCCTATCCAAGGAGGAAGGGATTTATCACCACAATTCCCTTCAGGAGCCATTTCACTTTATTTGTAGTTATAAAGTGTTTTTCTGCCGTTTAAGAGGTCCATACAAGAAGGTCACTGTCAGCAGGTTACCGAGGCTTTAAATGAGAGATATTGACAAGATCGGTCTATGCCCTCAAGACCTGGGTGGAGGGTTTAACTGAACATACATAAGCAACCTTACACTGGTGCCAGGGGAATGCACAACATTAGCCATAAGCACATAATTTCTGTTCTGATAGCAGAAAAAAGTTTATTGCTTACTGAAATATATTTGGGAGTGCATTTTGCATTATGCTACTAAGATCTAGAAATATACCTTTGGTATGTCAGGCTTATCTGCATTATTAGTGCACAATAAAGCTAAGCTTTTCCTAAGAGGAAAATGACATCTAGAGAAAAAGACAGCCCACTTTGCACGAATTAAAATCACAAATACAGGAAGGATGCTTGTTACTATGCAGTGCTGACTTCCTGCCAATAGGAAAAATATGAAACTGGTATTCCTGGCTTGTTAACCAAAAACAAAAACAACAACAAAAAAAAGAACAGCAATGTTTTGCCAAGACCAGGACACAAGAGTGGGCAGCCTGCAAATCATTAATGCCTTTCTTACGCAACCCTTCCAAGCAACTACAAAAGCTGCAAAAAATCTTTGTATAACTGTGATGAGGCTTCTATGGGTCACAATTTCACTTAATCTATTGTCTTTCCTGGTGACACAAAATAGCTATGTACTCAATGGATCCAGTTTTATTTGGTCACTTGAATAGTTCTATGGGGTGTGGAGCTTGGAGGATGAATATCGTGCGTGATTAAGAAAGTATTTAGACAGCATGATATTTTTACCAAATTAGCGCTCTTGTGGCCATCACACCACTACAGCACTTCATAACTGATTTTAGAGACTAGCGCTTGGCTTAACCTTACAGTAACCTCCTTCGGTGCATTTGGAATTGAGCAGGATGCCTGTGGTGGAATGAGAATGTCTCTGGTGAGGTGAAGAGGCATGTACCCCAGCTGACTGCACGTGAAAGTAGTAGCGTGACTTTTTGTTTTCACTTGCATCGGAACTATCTAGCTTGTGCGCAGAGGCTTAGTCTGGCCCCTAGTAATGAGATGTCCCATTATGGCACACCAAGCATACCCTCATAAAGGGCATATGACTACTCTCCATACCCTTGGTGAATCAGAGGGGTGGATGCAGCATATAGACTGCTTGTGATTTATTAGTTTGACCAGACCTTTGACTCTGTCACAGATCGTAGTCTCCTGAACCACTTTTATGTAACGTTCTGCTGTTATGTGAACTCCAAATCCTTGCACTGACATTCCTGGTGCATTACTTGCCTTTGGTAATTCTATTTCTGGTGGATACTCTATCTAAATGAAGATTTCTCACCTACAGTATATCCCCAGACTGGATCCGGAAGATTTAACCGCATTGCGCCAGTGTGCCGGTAGATGGCGTGGTGTAGCTCCATGCCGACTTTACACCACCCTGGAAGTAACGAATGGAGCTGTATGCAAGTACAACCCCGGCACGCTCAAGTCAGTTTCTTTCTTGGCTGTCAGTGCCCTCGGATGCAGAGACCAACAATAATCAGCAATATCAGAGTGCAGATTCCTAGATTGGGACCTTTTTACATTGAAAAGGACACCATTCCACATAACTGGGAGAAGGACAGTGAAGAATCTGCAGTTAAAGTATCCACCAGAAAAAGTGTTACTGAAGGTATGTAACTTGTTAGACTGATGAATACCCCTAACTGCAGATTCCTCACCTTTAGACTAGATAGAAAAGCAACACCTCCCAAGGTGGTGAATCTGTGGAATGGCTCAGATAAAAAAGATCTGCAGGTCCCAGCAAACAAAATGCCCTTCCCATTGGACCTGGCTGTCAGGGCAGTAATGCTCTGTGAACGTATATTGATGTCCATATTGCAGCCTGACAGATGTCAAGTACAAGCACTCTGCGTGCCAGTGCAGTAGTAGCAGGCTGTGCTCTGTATGCAATGGACCCTCAACCACTCTAGAGGCTGCTTCTTGGCCAGTGCACAGCAGATTTTAATGCAGAGGACTATCCCCCCCACTACCTTGCCTTTCTTTTCCCCAGAGAAACCTACAAAGTGGGGTTTGTCCACCCGATGAACTTTAGAGCCATCAATGTTGAAACTCAAAGCTCTTTTAAAGTTGCAGCCGATAGAGTCGCTCCTCCTCTTTTGAGGGACTAGGCAGGGTAAAGAACTTTGTAAGTGCGATGGATTGGACAATATAAAAATACCTAACAATATTAAGCAAAAAGGCCACCTTAGTCCGCAGTACCATTTTGACTGGAAAAAAGGTGGGCTATGGTGGCTGCACCGAGATAGCTTAGAGATTGCTCCTGCAGAAAGCCAATGTTCCGACAAGAGAAACAGTCTTCAGAGTCAGGAGATTTAAGGGACAGCTGAACATGGGTTCGAATGGCAGGCACATGAGTAAAGTGATAACCAAATTAAGATCCCACTGAAACATCAGATTAGGAGGTAATAAATGAGTCAAATCTTTAGAAAATCTTGTCAAAACAGAGGCCGGACAGATAACTTTTAAGGGGGCCCAATGTAAATCCTTGCTATTTTAGAAATAAAACAAACAATCGGAGATCCAATAGTTTGGCCTACAATAAATGAGTAGTACAGATGCCACACCAGGCTTAAAACTTGTCCCAGCACCCAGCGTAGACAGACTTTGTAAAACGACACCTGGCAGCAGAGATGACATACCCTTCAGGAAGATGATTGAATGAAGTCAACTGCTGCTGCTTAATCTCCAAGCACGGAGATGCAAATTGTGCAGGTGTTGGTGCAGGAACCTGCAATGTTTCTGTAACAGGCAGCCTTCCCAAAGGTGAAGCCTGATTTTCGTGCCCAGAAGTTTCTGGTACCATACTCTGCGTTCCCAAATCTGGGGCCAATAGGATAACTTCAGCATGAACGTTCCTGATCTTCTTCAAAATTCTGGCCAGGACAGGTAGAGGCAGAAAGGCATACAGAGGTCCAATGCTCCACTCTAAGTGGAAAGCGTCTTTAAGGGAGTGCCTTTTTGGAAACTCAAGCGCGCAAATGTTTTATCACTGCATGTTCTCTACGGTGGCGAACAGATCTAGCCAAGGTTCTCCTCCGTGCAGGACGATGCCTTAGCCACCTTGAAGTGGAACCACCATTTGTGATCCGCCAGTTGCTGCCAACTGAGCTTGTCAGCCCTGGCATTCAAAGATCCGGTCAGGTGGTTCACTATCAAAGAAACACTCTGTTGCTTCAGCCGGCACCAGAGGCGAAGTGCCTCCTTGCACAGAACTCAAGATACCACCCCATCCTGCTTGTTGCAATACCACATGGCAGTGCGGTTACCCTCGAGAACCTGAACCAGCCTCCCTCTGTTGGACATAAGAAGGCTTTCAGAGTCAGAAGAAAGGCCAGCAACTTTAACAGGTTGATGTGGAAACAGGTCTGCTGGCAACCAGAGTCCTATGATCTCCACCTCTCCCAGATTACCTCCCCATCCCAGCAGTGGCACATCTGTCACCACCATCAGCTGTGTGGGGCAAGGAGAGGTGTCTGCCACTGGTCCAACAAACTGAGCCACTACTGCAGGTATTATACAATCTCCTCCAAAAGCTGGATGGGATCCGATACGTTTCTCTTGGTGCTGGGCCCACTGAGACTGCAGGTTCCATTGCAGAGTGTGAAAATGTCACAAGGCATAGTCCTCCAGCAGGATACAGGATTCCAAGAGGACCAGTAGCCTTAGAGCCACTCTCACCATGGCCCAGGACTGAGGCTGAAACTTTGCGATCATAGCCTGAAAGTCCTGGACTTGTTGGGGAACTGTATCCAGGAAGACAGGAAACTGGTATACCAACCTTTGAAGTTTTGCTGCGACTACCACCATCACTTCTGGGCCCCTGGTGAGGCTGAAGGGAAGCAATGCAATTTGAAAATGCTCCTGCCTACCATGAACTCCAAGAGGCATCTTTTGGACTTAAGAGTGTGTACATGGAAATAAGTTTACTGCAAGTCCAAAGCTACCATCCAGTAACCTAGATCCAGGGCAGACAGAATCTGGGCCAGCTTGAGCATCTTAAATTTGTGCATTCAGAGGGCAAGTATCAAATAGAATGAAGGCATTCATCGTTCTTCGGCACAAGGAAATAATGAGAGTAACAGCCAGTCTGTATTTCCGAGGCCAGAACCCTCTCTCTGGCTTCTTTGGCTTTAAGAACCTCCACTTATTGGAGCAAGATGGACAATTGCTCATCAGAAATATTTGAATCTGGGGAGGAAATCAGGCGGGTCGAAAAGGAACGGCATGACAGACTTGTTAAGTGATTTGGAGGACCCACCTATCGGATGTTAAATTTTGCCACCCTTGGATGAAATATCTGATCTTGCTTCCTAAAGGAAGGTTGTGTGCCACTTAAGGGCAAACTAAAACGGCTTGGAGGCAGATGCTGGAGGGGTGATGGACTTGGGAGTGTGCTGCCCTTGATGACATGTGCATTGTCTGCTGGCTACCCGACCACAAAAGGACTGGGATGCCTGTTGCTCAGGCAGCGGGCCTTGGTGTGGGTGGTGTGTCAAACTGGTGGAGTAGCCTTGAAAATGGCAAAACTGGTGAGCATTCTGTCATGCTGTGATAGAAAGGTCTCGGAAATGCTCAGTGGCCTATTTTTCTTTAAAGCGTTCCAAATCAGCCTTCTCATCAAATAGGAATGTCTATATAAATGGCTAGCAGACGATGGGGTAGGTGATTATGCTTCACTCCGTGCTGACTATATTTAACACCGCAGCATTGACGCAGTCATCTGCTATGACCTAAGGGGCACAAAATTCACAATTGTAGGTCTGGAACATAGGACAACCACATTTGTTTTACCCCCTAATAGGTACTTTCTCTATTTACAACTTTGTGTGAGTATAATTTGGTAATCATTAGATAAGAGCACTAATCTTCCCAACCCTGACTTAGGGTAGGGATATTCATTTATCATTCTTTTGGTCCTGATGAAACGCCATGGATTCCTCCAGGACCAATAAGGCGTGAAACAAGTTGACCTAAACTATCTGCACCAGTCGCTGAATTGTTTCTCCTCATTATTAGGAGGTAACAATTAACACATTGCTTTTACACCTACCAAGGGAACCCCGGAATAAATGTGTTTTCTTTTACTCCTCGGGTATTTTTAACTCACCCCCTCCCTTACCCCACAAACCCGCAATCACCATTACAGCTATTTGATTAAAAGATCTCTGCCAAACAGCCCTATCGCAGGGCCCGAGGGGTATTGCAGCGCTGAACCCACGAGGAGCAAAAGCCCGATGATGAAGCATGAGTGAGGGCACTACTTCCTAAATAGGAAGATCCCCTCACATGTACCATTTTTCCTCTTACATTAACAGTTACCCTATTGATATTTCCATATTAAAGAGGCTTGCACATCTCCAGAGATGCCCATTGATTAGATTCTAAGCATGCTGCCGAAGCACCATGCTAGTGCGAACTGCTCAGCTAGAGCAGTCAGTAGTGTCCAGTCCCGAGCAAGCATTGTGGTGTTCTCACCATCCTGGATGGTTCAAGCCAAATTGGCCTGAATTCCTCTGGGACTGCCGGAAAGATTGTGTCAACCGCATCCCCATCCACCAGCAAACATCTGGCACCGACTGACCGAAGCGCTTGGCCGGGTGTGAAAAACTTCAGTTTGCCTAGCGCCGGGTTGTGGTGTCTGACAACCTGCCTGTTAACTGGAGGGGAGATACAGGCCTTGGGTGTCAGTCAGGGCCTCATTAAATGGGAGTAAAAGCTCTGATGAAGTTTGCAAAACCTTTGTTAGAAAATCGGTTTTGACTTGCATTGTGGGCAATTGCAAGTCTAAAACTGCCACTGCACTTCCCATCGCCATGGCGAAGGAGGCACACTCTTCTCTTGGAAGCACTGGGAGAGTGTCCGACTCACTGGCATTCCGTAAATACAGCTAAACAATTGTCTTCATAATTTTGGGGAAAGTACTCCCCCCTCATTACCAGTGCCATCACCAAAGGCGGGTTGGCTCTGGTCAGAGTCCGCGCAGATCTGCTGCATGAACCAAGATTGCATTACTATAATCGCATGAAGTGAAACGTGAAGTGAACTGTTGGGTACATATATGCCTTGGGGGTGACTGACTGAACTGCATATTTCTCTATCCAGCACAGTGTCCCAAATAAGGTTACCAGGGACATGAGACACTGGTGAAATCCTCAAGTACGGGGTATTTGGGAGGGAAGGTAGGGGTGTTTGCCAAATGGTGTAGCACCTCAAGATCAAAAGCAGGACTTTAACCCAGTGTTGCATTCCCCAAATTGTGCTGTGTAGTATTAAGTAACACCGAGTGATTAAAGAAGTTTCTGCATTCAAAAGACAGGTACCAGCCTGAACAATACATTATTGTGTCTATTGGTTGTTTGTGCATCTGAACTCTTGTCCTCTACAAAACCACAATAAACATCTGATCTTGCAGACAAATAATAAGGCTGTGGTAGGCTTGTCTGCATATATGTAACAGCAAGGCAAAATACGGTGACATTTGTAGTGATCTGGTCTTAAACTGTACAAGGGACATTCATCACAACCAGTAAATGCAATGATCACATATTTTGCAATCACATCTTTTAATACCTTTCCTAGCTACGAGAAATAAAGCAGTCAAAAGGATGGAACTAGAAACAGAAACAATGGGAGAATTAAAGTAATTTGATTATGTTCAATCATAAAATGATACAGAATCAAGCTCAAAACAGCTAAAACTTTAGTTACCTGTGGGGTGTCCTTCTGCATTGGTGTAGTAATCTTAAATTTTGTTCTTTTACTGCTGAACGTCATATTTAATGAGAACGTGGATTCTAGGTCTATGTCTTCCTGTAGGAAATAAAGAGATTGGCTATTAAGCAAAAAATAAATTATTATTTACATCACAGCATACCATTCCAAAATTAAAAACATAAAACTTCATTGTACAAACTCTCAGTCTAAAAAGATGATCATATTACCACATTGTGTAGGTATGGCTAACTAGTTATTTCTCTTAAAGTGGGCTCCTCTCCCAAAAAAACTGACTTTCAAAAGAAAATCATTTTATTATTCAAAGCTGATTAAGTACAATCATGACCAAATTACTAACACAAACTCTCCTAAAAAATCATCCTTACTTACAAACTTATTAACAAGTATTGGCATAGCCAATAGGTCTCGCCTTTGGGACCTTATAAGTATTTAGCCATGCAGTACGTTATCTTGGGTGCTGAGCCGCCAGGGACTAGAGAGATATACAATCATCACACGCTGGTTCATGCAGTCTGATTCAGGAAAACATGCTTGCCTCAGGAAACATATATGGACACATTCCAAGGCTCTTTTTAATGCACAAACTGAAAGACAAGTGCCTCGATGCAAGTCAACAGCGCTACAACATTCTGTGTGCGACTGCATCACTAGAGTATCAAACAGACTATGAAACCAGCCCCTTGGCTATAGGAGCACTGGACATAGCAACAACAACACAATGCTCCCATTTGTCAGGTAGAGGGAAAATAATGAATAAACAGGGAAGGCGTCGACATCACTTAATCTCAGTGCATCTAAAAACAAAACAATTAACCTGACCTTGTGTAATGTAACTAGTGCTCATGTAAAGCACTCCAACATCTTCGGGTCGCTTGAGTTCACATTATAAAGCAAGAAATGTCTGACAGTCCCTTGGGAGCTGCCGTGAATGTGCTTTGAAATTAGAGCTCTAAGAGGAGGAGGATGACAGGAAGAGGCAGAAAGGCGGGCATGCAGCGACATACGAGTAGGTGGGAGGGACGAATGCTGCTCTTAATTATTTATATATTATTAGGTTTTATTAAGCACACATATCACCCAGAAGGGTCTCAAGGCGCTGTAGTGGGTTCGATGGAGGGAATCGGTCACGGCATAAGAGAAAATAAAGAAAACGTTTAGAACAGCCAGGTTTTAAGCTTCACTCTGAAAGGTTTGTGGTCTGGAATAGTTTGGGGTTTTGTCAGGTTGAGGGAAAATAAAGAATAAACAGGGACGGCGTCAGCATCACTTAATCTTCGTGCACCTATTTTTTTTTTAAAAGCCTGATCTTGTGTAATGCAATTGGCGGTATTGTAAAGTGCTTCAATACCTTTGGGTCAGTAGAGTTCGTGCTCTATAAAAATGCCCCCAAAAATTAATCTGACATTGTGTAATGTAACTAATGTAACTAGAGCTCAGGTAAGGTGCTCGAACACATTTGGGTCACTCGAGTTCACATTATATACACAGTGTTGGTTAAAATGCGACAGGAGTTGCCTAAGCCTTGTCTTTAACTGTGCTGCAAAAATGGGCTGCTATAGGTGAGGTGACCGAGGCACCATAAAGCAAAAAGCAGCAAAGTGGGAGGGGTTTGCGGGAAATCCTCACACTTGAAAGTCAGAGAAAAAAGTTAACAGCAATTGAGCGGTGCTCTGTGGGAGGAAACCATACACAAAAAGAAGGGACAAAGAGGAAAGATTAACCACTAGCCAGCAAGCATTTTTGAACGACAATCAAAGGGACGAATAAAAAGGAAATGGGTGGGTTGCAAGTCCACAGAGTGAATGCAGCATGTCTCAAAGAGACAGCGTATGCGCTGCCTAGGCTCGACCTAAAAACCTAGGAAACTTAGTTCCTCCAAAGATCAAGAAAACAGGTGCAATTGTCACACGAAACCTTACATACACACTCATAACGCCAAACTAAAAACACACTTTTGTTTTACTAAACTCAAAACCATCTCAAAAACATCAATAAGCAACTCAAGAAAATTAATATATCCACAGCACAAGCCACCACATAGAATGCCAACTTTACCAAAACCACATCTGTCACCGATTCTTCAGCAAGGGACAGAATATTAATAAGGAAGATGCACCACAACAACAATAGGTTATAACACATCTCCCTTCCTTACGAAAACTAAGCATAAAGATATAAATGCATCAAATCAAGATATCACCAAAATACCATCGCTTACATAAACAGGAATCAATAAGAAAATACATTATGCAAGTAAATATACATCAAATCAGCAAATACTCGCAAGAAAAATATCTATAACAAAAGAATAATGAACCCCATCCCCCTCCCTAGGAAAACTAATTAGATGGGTACACACTACCAACAAATTAAAAGTAATAGGGTAAACACACCACCCTATAGGGGAATACACCTCCCTTAGAAACTACAACACCACCCTTAGACTGCAATAGGGAAAACACCTCCCTATAGGGGAAGACACCTCCCAAAGACTCCTTGAACACTGTAATAGGGAAAAACCTTTCCCTATGATACTCCAAAATTCCAAATACTGTAATAGGGGAAAAACACCTCCCTATAGGGGAAAAACACCTCCCAAAGACTCTCCGAAGACTGTAATAGGAAAAAAAAAAAACTTTCCCTATGATACTCCAAAATTCCAAATACTGTAATAGGGGAAAAACACCTCCCTATAGGGGAAAAACACCTCCCAAAGACTCTGCGAACACTGTAATAGGGAAAAAAACTTTCCCTATGATACTCCAAAATTCCCAATACTGTAATAGGGGGAAAAAAAAACAACTCCCTATAGGGGAAAACACCTCCCAAAGACTCACCACACTTGTAATAGGGAAAATACACCTCCCTATGATACTCTGAACACTGTAATAGGGGAAAAACGGGAAAAACGTCTCCCTATAGGGGAACACATCTCCCTATGAAACAAAACCAATGCTCAACCCCAATAAGCATAAACAAAACCAAGTATACACATACAGGGGAAAACACTTCCCTAAGAAACAGAATATCAAAATCCACACTGTAATAGGAGAATTACCTCCCTTAGGAACAGAACACATAGGCATAAACAGATTTTGCAAGACGAATATACATAAATGCACATTTAAAATATCAAATAACATGTCTGGAGGTAACATCACTGGTACTCGATACTAGTACCCGAGAATCCACCTGTTAAGAAGTAAAATTCAATAAAGCTTTATTAATAAATTACACAAATTAATCCATTTTAACTTGCTGGGTTGTGCAGAGTGTACGTTTGAATTCCAAATTCACAAAATGCGGCCAGGTAAAGTAACATCCGTTGGAGAGGAACACTTATCAGAAAGTAAAACTGTGTGACCGCACCATTCATGACGTGAATTAATTCCCAGATGCCACAGGGTGAATAATGTTAGAACAAAAGTACCGGTAAGCTTCCAACGTTGCAGGAGTCCGCAGTGCAGCCTAAACAGTGGAATTAAATCTTGCTGCTCCGAAACTTTATTGTTCTTGACAACCTCCCCCAACAAAAACGTGGTTGGCAAAACGTGTACACCACAAAATTATGAACAGTAGAGATTGTCAGTTTCCAAAACATGGCGGCACGCAAATGACGCTGGGCTGGATGGCTCACGGCGCATCCGTGCATGTAGGCGTCCAGAAGCAGGCACACACCGCGTCAGAGGGAGATATCGTAGGACAATCAAGTTCAGGTAAGGCTGCACGCGCTGTTTGTAACTCGCGCAGCAGACTTTTAAATCGCAATACGGCGGGTGTTCAACGCCCAGAGGTTCAAAATCCAACTTCTTTTCTCGCAGATGCCAATTCAATCGAAATGTCAGCCGGGGTCAACTTAGTGCCTCATCAAATACAAACGTTACACAAGCATTTTTAATAGGGAAGTCAGACCTGCACTGAAGTTCGTGTATGGTGCCGATTTCTCTCAGAACACGTCGCTCACATCACTCTGGAGCGTCACGGCTCACATTGTCAGCATTCACCTCAGCAGCTTATCTCCACAGGTTTAAAAGAAATAATAGCCTCTGTTTTTTTTTTAAATGTCACAGATCACAGGGTTGCCGGTTTTCCCCAGCATACATCGCTGGTGCTAATTCCCAAACACTCGTTACTCAGACAGGACAGCAGGACCTGAGAAACATTACCAAAGCATTCACAGCCATCCTCGCTCAACATGTAGGTTCTGTTTCATTTGAAGAGAACTAGAGATTCAACAGAAACTGGCACTTACATATTAGGGCGACCGATGGAGTGGTCACTGGTGGGGCTTTTGAGTGCCAGCTTCCTCAAAATATGCAATTTCTCTTGAAGTTCCTTTACTTGAAATTTCTCTTGAAGTTCCTTTACTTGAAATTTCTCTTGAAGTTCCTTTACTTGAAATTTCTCTTGAAAACCATAATCCATTGAAGTAGCACACGCGTTGGTTCCTCCAAATCGTCGCCAGTGTAATAATGCAGGGGTGGGGGAATCATATCGCCCGACGCCCGAACCATGTTGATTTTTATGACGGGCAAGAAGATTCACTGTCTATTTTGTCCGACGGACAAGTAGAGATTAACTCACATCAATAATAAACGATCTGTGAGCTGTGTGAGTTAAATGGTCTGTGTTGCGGGCTTGGCAGGCCCAGCAGCTCAAATGCAGATTATCGGCACTTCGAAAGTTTTCTGCTCTGCAGATCAAATGACGAGAGCCGCTCTCTACAATCCCGCCAAAGTCGTCACGTAAAATCCGGGAACGGGTGGAGGAGGGTCTCTGCTTTTGAAGCTCCTCACACGTGAGGAGAACATGAGGGCATTGTCCAGGGCCAGGGGAGACTGAAACCCGGCATAAGGAAATGAAGATGCGGCATGTAACGTCATAGCGGGGGCGGCGCCCCTGCCTCTGCTCTTACATGAGAAATCGCCAACACCCCTCCCCCCCCTTTTCAGCGCGGCCGCAGGGCGGGAAAGGCACAGACCGCCACGGGAAACGGAGTAGCACTGATCTGACTGGCTTTAACTAAGGCTCTGGACTGCAGCCTTCAATTGAGGATTTCTTTACTGTGACTGGTGGCCAGAACCAACTACTGATGCTGGTGTTGAGAGCGCGCCTCCCCCCAACAACTTTTACAACCGGCAAGATGGTCAATCTACGGGTCAGCCCGGAGCCGTGGTTACACTGGGAACATCCAGGGGATGAACACTAGAGGAGCAGCAAGCAGCACACAAGTCGTCACTAAAGCGGGTACGCTGCAAAGTGTGTCTTCCCTCTACATGCAAGCCTCAGGTCAGTGTGTCATACATGCCAACATTTCAGATGAGCAAAGCAGGACATTTTTTAGAAAAAAATCGGTAGAATGGCTCCTTGAATCGGGTTACTGTCATGTATGGGCTTTGAAAGTGATCTGCTGCAGCATCGGACATTTGAAACGCAAATGCACTTTTTTTTCTTACCTTTCAGAAGCATGGAGCGCAATGGCTGGCAGAGAGAGGGTGACGCAAGTGTTGTGCACTGGCCTGGCAGGTTGCTGGCAGTGCATACACCAACCCCCCACCCCCACCCCCACCCCTGTGTGTTAGCCCGGGCTGAGACAGTTTCCCGGGCACACACCGCCCCCGAGTACTTCAGAGGTCTTTAAAAGATAATTCGCTTGTTAATGAGGCTGAATTGGTTTTTCACCCCTTCTAGAGCCCCCGCATCGCCACTCTGACTATTGCTGGAAGAATCAGCACTTTACACATTACCAAGCCCTGTCAGCTGAAACCTTGAGGACTCAGGCTTCTGGATGCTTGAATCAGGAGGCGGGAGACTAGCCTTGAAATCGGTAGTCTCCCGTCTGAATCGGGAGGGTTGGCATGTCTTTTTTTAATTTATTTTTTTGTCCAGTGTGCATTCTGTTGCGACGGCCCCTCATGTTAATACTACCCCTTTTAATCCTGATAATAACATTGCATTTTTCAGCGGTGCCTGCACTAAGCCCCTCATTGGCTCAGCCCGGCCCCGTAATTATAACCACTTTAGCTTGGTTTGAGTCTAGTCTCTGGCTCTGAGAGAGGGGTAAAACTCATATATATGCAGTCCCTGGCTTGGCTAGTCAGTCTTACTGTTCCCTCTGCGTATATTGCTCAGCTCGACAGTGGCTCAGACAGGAATTATAGTCCTGGCTCACGAAAAATTAACTAAGGATGCCACAGGTGAATGTACACAAAATATGCAGAGATATTTAGTATTTTCAATTTCAGTTTGCATTTTTGGTACTTTCGCCCAGAATAATCAAGTTCAGAGCGTGTCTGTTACACTGCGAGTATTGACTGTGTCTTGATTTTGAGGTTATTTGCTTTAAATATATGGTTATTGGGTTTTATGTTCCTGAGGCCCCCTTTTGTTGTGTTTTGCTGTTTATTCTGATTTCCTCAGCCTCTCAGGGTGTTGGCCTACTGCAGTCAGGGGTGAAAGATGCTTCTATAAACCAGAATATTAGGGGTTAAACCAAATTTCTCTTTCTGCCCGGAATAAACCGACCCCTGCCTACTTGCTAAGAAAAGTGAACCCATAATCTTACAGATGCCTCCCGTTTGTCTTGTATCTTTCAGTTGTTAGTCGCTATAGTCCCTTCTCATCACATTAATTTTTCCTTCTGCCGCTCACTCCCTGCTTAGCGCCTCAACTCCTGTTCTACAAACCTGACCACCTCTCTTCCCAGCATACTCTTTGTACACTTCCTTGCATTCTTGTACACTACTTCATCCTGCCCCCCCCCCCCCCCATCTCCATTTCGGGTCCCACATATTTCCACTCACTGCCACCACCATCTGTCTCTTTTCTCCTGGCTAGTAAGTCTGCCACCAGTGTCTTTTATGCTACATGCTCACGAGCCACAGCATTACACTCCCCTAGGGGCATAGAACATGTAGTGAGTTGGAGACAAATGGGCCAAGCATGACACCTGTATTCTGTGTAGTGGATGAATAGGGCATGGAACCTGTGGCCTGTAATGAGAGAGAGAGGGGAGATAACACTATTCGGTCTGTATTGAGAGAAATGGGTAACATGAAGCTAACAGTGTTAAGGAACAGAAGCAAAGGGTGATGGGATGGAGCCTATGATGAGTCAGTGGAAGGGTTGTGTACTGTAATTGAGAGGAAAGTAGATGTGTTTCGCCTTTATGGTGAGAGGAATGTGGAAGCTTATAGGTTGCTGTAAAGGGATTTGCGTGGCTGCTTACTACTGATGGGCAGAAGCGGAGGGCAACTTTACTTGGGAGGGTGTAACCGATTTAGTAAAAGCAGCAGCTAAATTATTTAGGGTAGTAAAGGGGACAAGTGGATTTTATTACAGGACAAGAAGATTTCTGTAGCACTTTGTCCCTTGGACAAGTAATTTTTTTCAAAAATTCCACACCCCTGTAATGTATGATGTCTCGTAGACAGGCCGCTTAGAACAAGTTGTAGGTTTATTTAATACATTACAAAGTCCATGTAAAGTTCAAGTAAAGCCTCTGTTAAGTCCATATATAAGCCCTGTAAAGCCCCACCAGGAGCAGCCTCCCTGCTGCTCAGCCCATCTCTACCAACTGCCAACTCCTCCAGTCCCACACACTCAACATTCCAAGTGACATCACTCATGGCTGAGCAGCAAGGGACAGAATATTAATAAGGAAGATGCACCACAACAACAATAGGTTATAACAACTACCCTTCCAAAATCTATGCGATGTGGAGAAACAGGTTTAAATTCCAACTCCATCAATAAATGCAAACCCTTCACATCTTACCAAATCTTCCCTCTGAAGAACAAGGAAAATGAAGAACCCAAATTCAGATAAAGCTGCATCAACAAAGGAAAATGTAACTATTTTAGAAAATAACAGCCAATATAATTACAGGCGTCAACAAAATTATACCCTGTACACCTTGTCCTTATGCACATTACTCACTTACACAAAACAAAGATTTGTGGACGTGTTTTACTGCACAGAACACATTTATAGCAAGGTTGAATAACCTCTGCAAACATTCAAGGTCATGCATGAACCAGTGCTTAATTTGTAAAAGAATGAGTGCTGGTGCCCAACGCTTTGCTAGCCTGTGGTGAGCGCTATTAAATATCAGCCCGCTGAATAACTAATCTGCGTAGTCTTGAATCAATCTCACCAGTGTTCTGTCTGCTGCAGTGCTCAGAAAAAGGGAGAAAAGCTGCAACAAGCACCTCTAGTACTGGGTGTGAACTTGGTGAATACTATCAGCTATCCTTAGTAGCAGAGTAGGAGGTGGTGGAGCTATTTCCTCTTTACACCCACTGCCCATCTTGTATAGGATACTAAAAGGAATTACAATATTAAAATATTACACACCTTCTCTGTATCGTGATTGATCATTTTGACATCCAATAATGATTTGATTGTTTTTGTCAGTTCTTTCTCATTCATCTGCGTGCTGTCCTGAAGTTCTCTGTAATTTACTGTTTCGCTGTTGTTAAAGGCAAGCAGGACTGCCATTTGGTATGTCGTAACCATAGCAACATATGGTTTACTTAGATAATTCATTTTCACTTCGCCTAGTGGGGTAAAAATAATTAGGATAACATAAAACACAAATTAAAGATATACATTTTTCTTATCTTACATAAAAAGTAGGATTTGACTAAGGGGTACACCATCAAAAACAAAATTATTTTGCTGGGGTTCATTAAATTTAACACCTGTTTTCCATGTTCAACAGCAGGAAGAAATTTTCATAATGAGAACTAGCAAAACAACTTTACTAGGAATAATATCTTAAAGCCAGAAGGCTTATGTTTTGAAGTAGCAACCAATGTAAATGTACTCTAAAAAGTGTTAAAGGCAGACACAATATAGTACCAGATGTGGCTTACAATGTGGAAAGGTGTTTGGTCAGCCTTTGTATTTATTTATTTTACTAGAAATTAAAATATGAAGTGTAGCTACTTATGAGAATAAAGAAACACAATGCACGACCTACATGATTTAATTTGATAATGATAAAGTTTCAATCCGAAACATACAACTACATGCATTAACAGTACAAAATAACTGTCTTACATAAACAACATCCATGTATAGTTGTATTTTACACAATTAAAAAGCTTCCTATTTATCCTGATGCTGCACTGACACAAGTAACATGACATTCTAAATGTGGATGGGAATTACAATCTGTCATACAGTCAAAGCATTACTTAAGTTGGCTCCAAGGTTTCCGAGCTTACTGTTTCTCCTGTACATACTAATCTTTTGAATTATGCTGTCAGTTTCAGACCAGGATTAGCGAGAAAAGTACTTACCTGTAACTGTCCTGGGGTGAATCACATTACAATATACATTGCCACTTTTGTCCACCTACAATAAAGCCCAGTCGGTTTAGGGCAGCTGCCACTATTGGTCAATTATATGAAGGAAATAGTTGTTCACCAGCTTCAAGACCATTTTGAAAAGGGGCATGATCCAGCACAATACACTTGGCATAAAGGCTCAAACATGCAACTGAGACATCAATTCTAGGAGTCTGAGACGAAACTCAACGCAGGGATAACAGAGGACATGGTCCATTTCTACCCAGTCTCAAACTATTCTTTGCATACATACTGGGATACTAGATAGACTAATTCTGTTTGTCCATATCACTCAAACTGCTCCAAACGTAATTGCCTTTCTTGCTTAAGAGGACGAACTGGGCCTTTTATGCGCATTGACACCAAACTTTCCTGAAGCGTTTTGCATTACATTCACTTTCCCTGTTCCTATCCAATTTCTAAATGCTCTGCTTTCATATTTTTAAGATCGGCTGTTAAATTTTCAGTGACAGGCCGTATCTGCAAGTCACAAAAGAATCAAGGTTTTTTCCATATGCTGATCGAATGCCCAAGCAGATTCAATGAACTCACCTGCGCTGAAATGAAGGAAAAATTGAATGAATATTTTGTTTCCCATGGCAAACACCCCATTTCAGAGATTAACCTAGACTTTTTTATTGAAAAAAAGTAAATCATATATGTGTGGCTCATAATAGATTATATAAAGGTATTTTTCTTCATTTATAAACATTGAACCTTCCAGAACTTTGAGACACTCAAAAAAGGCAATACAAATCCCTCAAATTAGATGTAGATATAGCATGAGATCTTCAAAGATGTGCACTTATCTTTCTCTTTAACAAGCTCCCTCATTCGAGGCCTACTTTTTGGTGGCACAGCTGCAGTGGCTTTCTCACTGGATGGCAGACAGGTACACTGTGGAAACTCACACCACTGCAGGGCGGATATCGGTTCCAGAGATCCGTCACCTACTACTCCCAGGCACTAAACCGAAACGTACCTACCCACTACAGGTGGCGGTGGCACGTAGGTGCATGCAGAGAATTCACCGCATGTCCCCGGGGACCCCATTGTACTCCCCTTTACTCACTTTGGTGGGATGGCCCAAACGGGAACACTATTACACAAACAGCGTGCTGCGCACGTGGACATCTTGTGGCATTACAGAGATGGAATCCCTTTTTGAGGACGGGCAGCTAAGACCATTCCACAGTCTTGAACCTTCCCCCGGGGCAGTTCCTGCTTCACCGCTAACTACTAGATAGCTACTGACCATACCAGGACCTTGCCAGGGGGGGGGAACCGCACACACATCCAGTACTCCACACGCTTCTACACATGGGAGTGGGGCGCCATCTAACTACATGGCTCTATAAAGCCATACGAGAACTGACCAACAAACCACTGGAGACCCTGCGGGCCACATGGGAGACTGAAATTGGGCGCGTGCTCCACGAGAAGGAGAGGGCTTTGGAGTACCCCAAGAAGGTATCTAGAAACGCACGCTTTAAAAACATTTCAATATTACATACTGCACAGGGCTTATTTAACACCTGCATGCCTCCAACGATTCTACCCCGACACGCAGTTCCTTTGCCCCAGATGTCATGCGCAGGATGCAGATTTCCAACACATGTTTTGGAGTTGCTGTATCATCAAAGTTTTTTGGCAACACATTCACACTGCTCTGGGTGACCTTACAGGGCTAACCTGCATGAACACATGGGAGGCCAGTGCCCTAGGCATCTTTCGCGCAAGCAAGCAGCACAAGGTGCGGACTCGTTTCCTCTCCCTTGCGGTGCTATTAGTCAAACGCAGCATCGCCATGCACTGGCGTTCCCCCACCGGCCCTCCGTTGGCGGCTTGGGTGGGAGCCACACACAAATGGGCGGCCGCGGAGGAGGAGGTGAGGGGGGTCTGCAAAAACCCTATATCTATGGAATGGGCTATGTTAATATATCATTTCAAGCAGTTAACCCCGGGCGCGAACCCCACAGACGACCCACCCACATTGTCAGCCCTGCAAGCGCAGTCACAGACCCTACCCGACTAATCTCATGTTATCCCGACCACGTGATCACGTACAAGGCCCCAGAATTGGGTATATTATCGCAGTTGCAGGTCGAACCTAAGAGGATATGTAATCACGAATCATAGAGGCGCCATACCCATACGACGTTTAATGCACTCGCTGGCGACAACTGGATATGATCTTCCATGCCCATCCCCTAGTTTATACCTGTGTTACACCCCAGTTCACGCGACATATCATGTATCAGAGCCAATAGGGTACACACATCATGATGTATTTGAGCGTTTTTTTTTCTTTCGTTATTTTTCTCCCGCTGATGATTTACTAGTCTATGCAGGTGATGTGTGATACCGCATGCTGTACTATATGGCATAACAGCTCGATGGATCTGTATAATGTACAGTATGTGAACTGTGAAAATGTCAATAAAAATATGTTACAAAAAATCTTTCTCTTTAACAATTGGGAAAACAAATTCTGAAAATCATTTCTGCATGTTAAAATTTTAAATTTATAATTTTCAACTCACGATTAGTATTATTTGTTGGTTCTGCTGTTTGGCTCAAGGTCTCTCACCCTCAGTGGCGGAGTCTCTTACTTGGTCCCTCTGGAATCTCCTCCAACTAATTGCAGGAGGCTGGCTTAGTATATGATACACATTTATTCAAGTGGTGCACCCTGCACTAATCCAGACAACACTTATGGTGATTTTAGTGGTCTTCGATAACCATAGAAAGCTTTCAAAGTGGTCGCTGTGGAGAGCGGCCTTAAGGCTTATGTTGAAGGAGTGGAAAACAGGATGTTTTACCACATTTAAATGATGGTGAAGATTAGATGAAAAAGAACCACACAGTTTTTATAAAAATAAGTCTATTTATTACACAACACAATCACTAACACATTTGCATATCTCCTACCTGGAGATATCAACACAATACACAAGAATACTCAAAAATAATCAGGTAAGTAGCACAAATATACACTGGTCACCAGGGGGAGACCAAACCATATACTAAAAGTGGAATGTGAACGGGACTTGGACAAGAAGTCTCAGAGGAGATGGGGACACAAGGAACCACCCAAGGTAAGTATCCAGGAACCCCACAGAGGCTGTGTGCAGATTGGAAATCCAGCTGCGTGCTGAATGGAAGTCAATGGAGAAGTCGCTGTTGCAGTTTTAAAGAAGAAGGACCCTTCCCAGAGAACCCTGAAAAAACCCTTAGGAAGACGGAAGTTTGGAGAGCCACCCCACCCGTGGATGCCACAGGAACCAGGTCACCTGCGCCAGGGAAGCAGGGTGAACAGAGGTGAAGTGAAGTTGGAACCTGCCATAAACAACAATGGACGGCTTCAAAGAAGATGCCTTTGGAGAAGCCTGTGAAGGGGTCCGGTGGAATCTAAGGGTAGATTCGGGGAGTGAAGAACCTGCAAACAGCGGAGACAGTGTCTATGCCACTCAGAGGTGACCAGGAGGCATGGAAGCACAATGCCCACCGATGTTGAGAGGTTCAGAAGAGGCAACAGTGACCTTGTCGCTGCAGCTATGAGGATCAGGCGAAGCAGAGGAAGATCAGGAGCCGTGCATGAGCTGTCCCACGTCAGATGTCGGCGTCCAGGTGGTCAGTCAGCGGGGGGAGCACCAACAAGCCTTAGTAGCCGCATCTGGCATTGAAAACGAAGAGATGCTGTTGTTGGGACCAGCAAGGTCCAAGGAATTCACCAAGTGCAGGAGAGTCAGAGAAGGACCCGAGCAAGCAGGGGAACCCACTGAAGCAAAGGAAGATCCTCAAGAGGACCCACAGGCCGAAGGCGCAGGAGTCGCAAGGGGATATCTAGCAGCTTACCAAAGATGAAGGCCCATGATGCAGAGGATACTGATCTTGGCAGGAAGAGCTACTGGAGGCTGGAGCTTCTTGTAGTCCGATGATCTCTAGAGTGCATAGCCATAAAGCCTTGACAACGGTAAGTTGATGCGGTGCACATGGGTTTGGTCCCAGCGGCTCTGACGAGGGATACTGTCCTCAAAATTGCTGAGAAGACCAGTCAGGACTCTAGAGAGCTGCAGAACCACCACCTGTGTTGCTGGGCCTCAGGAAGTCCCTGGGACGAGAGGAGCAGTGGACCGGTCAGCTTCGTTGTGGTGCCTGCAGATGCAGGGAAGGGATTCCTTCACTACTAGGGAGATTAGTTCAGATGTCCTTGATGCCCATAGGCATTCTGGAGAAGCTGGATAAAGCACAGACAAAGGCAACGCAGAAGACTTGTAGAACAGCGAGACCAAGAGTAGCAGAAGTCTTCCTTGATGCAGTCTCAGATCCAGTCGAAGTCCAACTAAGTCCAAGTGTCCAGAGGGTCAAAGAGTGTCTTGGTTTCAGAAGTGAGTCTTGTTTCACGACGAATCTAAGGACCCACCCACAGGGAAGCCCTTTAGTATCCTAGGGAAAGGGTTGGAACGACTCAGGGGTACTTCCAAGAGGAGGGGCTGGACAGAGGGGGGATACTCCCATGTCATTTGTCCAGTTTCGAGCCGGATCGGGAACCAAGGGTTCCTGAACTGGCTCAAACTGGAGTACGCAAGGAGGGCACCAAATGTGCCCTTCACAGCAGTCTGGTGGTGCTAAAAGCACCCCCACCCCAGCCCAATACACTAAGTCCTGTCTGGGAGGTGGTCATACCTCCCTGTGACAGGAAACCTATTGCTCTACCTTCCCTTACCTGCTTGAGCTCAGCGCAGCAGCAGGGGGCAAAATCGTGTCTGTGGCCGGCACCAGCATTAGCTTGCTTGCAGACTCTGAAAGGCTGCTACCGGGAGTACAGGAGGGATCCCTAGGGAGCCCCCCAGTACATGGGACCATACTCCTAGCACCGGAATCGGTGTTTGGGTATGATTCCAACATGTTTGATAACAAACATGACCAGGTTTGGTACATCCACTATACAGTTAGACATCTCGTAATGACTGAGGTCCACTATATACCTTAAAATGGCTGACCACACTAACAAAGCCTGGCGAATTGACTCCGGGGTTTGTAGAGGTGTCCTGCTCATAGGGGCACCCTCACACTCAAACAAGCACCCTGCCCTCAGGACTGAAGAGCCTGCCATAGGGGTGTCTGGTAGTTTTTAAGTGTAGTGACCTCAGATATAAGGAAACGTATCTATTGTGAGAGGTGCAAGCACCAACTCACACATTGTGCAATGGCAGGCCTGTAGTCACAGTTAAAGTGGACTCCCATGGGCGGCACAATACATGCTGCAGCCTATGGGAGACCAATGGTGTACCTATGCCCTAGGTACCACAGTACCATATGCTAGGGACTTAGAAGGGAACACCAGTAGCCAATTGTGGAGGTACCAAAGTACTTACCAAAGCCAATTTAGATGAGAAAACACAGATGCTGGGGTCCTGATTATCAGGAACCCAGCAGACAAAGTCAAAAACATACACACACAAGCCAAAAAGTGGGAGTGCCGATGAAAGCAGATCCTACTTTCCTACAGTAATCTTCTTCATTGGTGAAGAAGCTGCTGCAATTTATGACATAGCTTAGCAGCAAAATGACAGTTGAAATCGTGGCAGGATTGGAGATAGGCACAGCTTTAAGTGACTCCACTCAGGTCCAAGTCAGAGGTTATGTTATGTTATAGGGTTTTATTGAGCACACATCACCCGAAGGGGTCTCAAATCGCTAGAGCGAAAACAAACATAGGAGAAGATTGACGGCTGACAGGGGGAGTAAAAGCAATCAAAAGAGCCAGGTTTTAAGCTTTTTTTGGAACCGTTTGTGATCGGTGATCATACGAAGCAGCATTGGAAGCTCATTCCAGAAAAGGGGAGCTAAATGAGAAAAGGATCTGACACCATTCCTGGCGGTTTGGACCCTGAGAGGGGTAAGTAGATGTTTTGTTCCTGACCTAAAATTCCTGTTAAGTAAATACCAGCTAAGATTCTTGTCCAGGTAGCTTGGTCCATTTCCACAGATGGTCTTTTGTACCAGGCTGATAGTCTTGAAACAAACTCATTTCCTAATAGGAAGCCAGTGTAGAGCTTTTAAACTGGGTGAAGATGGAGACCGCAATGGTAGATTTAACACCAGTCTGGCGGCGTTGTTCTGCAACATCTGAAGTCTGGTGAATAGCTCTTCATTGATGGAGGTCATCAGGGTATTTCCATAGTCAAGACAACTAATTATTAAACCCTGAATGAGTGGTTTCCTTGATTCTACTGGAGTCCATTGGAAGATTTTACGAAGACTTCGCATACTGCCATAACAGGTGCTCAAAATATGATCTCCAAGGTTACGTACCATGGGCTTAGGAGATGGACAAGGGCCAAGGTTCTGAGGCCACCAGTCATTGGACCACAGTTCATATGCTTTCCAAATAGAATTATCTCTGTCTTACTTGCATTAAGCTGAAGATAGTTGGTTTGCATCCAGATGTTTATGTGAGTCATACAGCTTTTAAATCTGATTCTGGTGTCTGTTGGGTTGGGACCGAGAGTGATTAACAGCCGAGTGTCATCAGCGTAGGACACCACATCGAACCCATAAGATCTGATTACCTTGGCCAAAGGGGCCACCATTTTTTTTTTTTAAATTGGTTTTACAAAAAAAATGAGGCAGACATCATACATCGATTTATAAGTACGTACGGACATGAGATTTAGCATGACCTAGCTATCAACAACACAGCATAATATTCCGTACCAATGCTAAACATCCAAAAAGTGTCTCCCAAACGCAACTTGCAAGGATCCAATACCCGTAGAATAAAGTTTTAAACGGCACGTCAATACAGAACATTTCCAGTAACCCAATGTGTATCAGCAGGTTTGGCAAAGCAAATGACAGGTTGTGGAGGCCTACAGGATATACTATAATTAAAAAGGAGTAGTTTCTTTTCTGTAACTCCAGTTCTGTAGTAGGGGTATCTCTGTTATAGTCATAATCTAGTGAATAGTCCCGCCCATGTGTGTGGACCCCGGAGCAATAAAAAATAATCTCTAAAGGTGACAAATCATGCAGACCTGCATACACCTTTAAGAGAGAATTTAATTTAAAGACAGATAATGCAGCCTATACCCACAGGCTACACTGTCCAGTACTTCAACTAGAATTCCACCAACATCCACAAACAGCACTGCCTGTCCAGCTTTTCTCCACATAGGAAAAAACCCTGCCTCTACCAGCAAAAGCCTCTGGAATGATAGAGAGGAAGGAGTGGACAGACAAGCCCCATAGGCTGCCATTATGTGGCTTAGAACAGGATACTGTGCCTTTAAGAAAACTTTCCAGATTTCCAGAACTTTCCCCAGTATCCCAGAATGCCCAGCAGGTCCCATTTACTTTCAGTTCTTTTTGAAGGCGTAGCACGCCAGACCTGTAGCATTCTACATATGAATAAGTATCTCTCCACCGGGGAGGAGGGCGGGCGCTTATGACTATAACAGAGATATCCCTACTACAGAACTGGAGTTACAGAAAAGAAACTACTCCTTCTGTAGTAGGGGATCTCTGTGTATAGTCATAATCTAGTGAATAGAATGGCAAGCCCATCCCCACACAACAGCGGTGGAGAACACACAAGACAATACCACTACTGTGCGAACAAATTTTGCAGCGAAGCCTGCCCAACCTGAGCATCTGCCCTGGCATCTGTGTCCAGACAGTAATGCGCAGCAAAGGTATGGACCGACTTCCAAGTGGCCGCCTTGCAGATTTCCGCAATCGGAACATTACGCAGCAAAGCCGTCGTGGCAGCTTTGCCCCTGGTGGAATGAGCCTTAGGTTTACCCCCTAAGGTCTTATTAGCCTTTTGATAACACAATTGTATGCAGGACACAATCCACCGAGAAATGGACTGCTTAGAGGTCGCGAGACCGGTCCTGACTGATCCATAATTAACAAACAATTGGTCTGACCTACGAATATCCTTGGTCTTATCCAGATAAAATTTCAACACCCTCCGAACATCCAGGGAATGGAGAGACCTTTCCGCTGGCGAAGAGGGATTGTGAAAGAACGTAGGTAAAGTTATGGTCTGGTTGACATGAAAATCAGAGATAACCTTAGGAAGGAATTTAGGGTGAGTACGCATCACAACCTTAGCAGCATGAAACACAGTATAAGGTTCTTGACAACATAATGCCTGAAGTTCACTCACCCTGCGGGCCGATGTAATGGCCACTAGGAACGCCGCCTTCCAGGATAGGTGCTGCAATGAAGCCTTGTGAATGGGTTCAAAAGGCTCCTTCATCAGTCTGGACAGCACCACATTCAAGTCCCAGGAAGGCGAGGGAAGTCTGACGGGAGGAAACACTTTCTTCAAGCCTTCCAAAAAATCCTTGACCACAGGAATCTGAAAGAAGGAAGTCTGTGAAGGGCATTTCCTGTAAGCAGTCAAAGCAGCCAGATGAACCTTAATGGAATGGAAATTAAGGCCAGACTGCGCCAGATGTAAAAGGTATGGAAGGATGACATCTTCCTTACATGTCGTCGGATCAAAGTTCTTGGACTTACACCAGATACAGAACCTCTTCCACTTGTAAGCATAGGATGTCCTAGTGGAAGGTTGTTTAGACTCCTTCAGTATGTCCATACAATCGTCTGGTAGATTCAGATGGCCATATTGCACTATTTCAGGAGCCATGCCGCCAAACTCAAAGACGAGAGGTTGGGGTGCACCATCCGCCCCCCGAACTTCGTGAGAAGGTCCGGCCTGCACGGCAACTGCATGTGAGGAAGGAGAGACCGGTGAAGTAGGTCCGTGAACCACCACTGCCTGGGCCACTCCGGGGCGATCAGGATCATCCGCGCCCTGGACTGGGACAGCTTGATGAGCACTGCCGGAATCAGGGGAATGGGTGGAAAAGCGTACAGAAAGCTGTTCGACCAATCGATCCATAGCGCATTCCCCAGCGTCCCCCGCTGGTAGTACCTGGATGCGAAGTCTCGGCATTTGCTGTTTTCGGCGGTGGCGAACAGATCTACGTCTGGAGTCCCCCACCTTGCGAAGACTTCTCCTAGTACTTCGTCGTTTATGACCCATTCGTGGTTTTCCTGAATCAGCCTGCTCAAGGCGTCCGCCTGAGCATTCTGCACCCCTGGCAGATGCGTGGCCGTAATCGTCAGTCCTCGGGCCAGCAGCCAGTGCCAGATCGCCTGTGCCTCCTGTGACAGAGTGCGCGATCTCGACCCCCCCTGCTTGTTGAGGTAATACATCGTGGTTGTATTGTCCGTCTGTATCAGCAGCGAGTTGGTCTGGAAGGACGGAAGGAAGGCCTTCAGTGCCAGGAAGACAGATCTGAGTTCCAGGAAATTGATGTGGTACGTCGATTCCAACAGAGACCATTTTCCTTGAATCTGCAAGTCCCCGGAATGCGCTCCCCAGCCCTGGAGAGACGCATCCGTCACGACACTCGTCGTGGGAATGTCCTTGTGGAAGGGAACCCCCTTGAGGAGGTTTTCCGCCGAACACCACCACTTCAGAGACTGAAGAGCATGCAGCGACAGTCGAATCTTGTCGTCCCAAGAGCCTGTCCTCTGATCCCACTGATCCTCCAAGCACAAGCACTCCTGCAATGGTCTCATGTGTAGCCGTGCGTGAGGCGTGAGAAAGATACAGGAGGCCATCGATCCCAGTAGAGAAGACACCTTCCTCACTGTCGTCGATGGAGCAGTCCTGAGGTCCTGAGCCTTCCGAAGGAGTGATAACCGTCTCTCCTCCGAAGGAGACACGCTTGCTGACCGCGTATCGATGGAGGCTCCCAGGTACTGTATGCACTGGACCGGCGTCGGGACCGATTTGGACATGTTGACGTGTAACCCCAGCCTGTGCAAGAGAGCGCACGTCCATCGGAAGTGATCTTGCGCTTCCGAGAAGGATGAAGCCTTGATCAGCCAATCGTCCAGATACGGGTAGACAAACACCTTGTTCCTTCGCAGATGTGCCGCCGCCACCACCGCCATGCACTTCGAGAAGGTCCTGGGCGCAGACTTTAGCCCGAATGGCAGTACTGTGTATTGATAGTGATTGGCGCCGACTTGGAATCGCAGGAACTTCCTGTGCTTCCGTGCTATGGGCACATGGAAGTACGCATCCTGTAGATCTATGGCACAGAGCCAGTCTCCCCGTTGCAGCTGAGGGTAAATCTGGTGCAACAACAGCATGCGAAACTTCTCTCTGCGAATCCATTTGTTTGCCTGTCGCAAATCCAGAATGGGCCTGAACTCGTTCTTGTCCTTCTTGCGAACGAGGAAGAACCGAGAGTACAGACCTCTTCCCCTTTGAGACAGAGGTACCTCTTCTACCGCCTTTTTTCTCAACAAGATGTCTGCCTCCGCCTGGAGCTCTCTCAGCTGGAACTGAGAGCTGACCGGCGGAATCGCTGGCGGCGGGCTGATAAACCGAAGACTGTATCCATTGCAAACAATAGTCAGCACCCACTTGTCCTGAGTAATTTTTCTCCACTCTGCCGGAAAAAGTTGAAAGCTTCCCCCCACTGGAGTGGGTAATGGTTGAGGGGGAAGTAGCCGCTCAGGGCCAAGACCCGGCCGGGCCCTTGGTAGTGGTAGTCGCCTGCTGGCCTCCTCTACCCCTCTGGCGTTTCTGGAAGGGCTTCCGGAACTGCTGCTCTTGGTGCCTGGTTTGAGGGACGTCAGGCGCAGCCACGAATGCCGCCTCTGGTGGACACCATGGCAGTAGGCGTGGGCGGCCAACAAGGAGACATCCGCCGCCGCGCCGATCACCTGATTAGAAACCAGCATGCCTTCACGCACTGTTTCCAAGAAGTCCTCCTTCCTGTCCCGGGGCAGCAGGTCCGCATACTGCTGCAGGGACTCCCACAGGGCCCGGTCGTAACGGCCCAACAAAGCCCCTGCACTCGCCGCCTTCATGGTGGTGGCGGCGGTCCCACACACCTTCCTGCCCGCAGAATCCAGCCAGCGGCTTTCTTTGTCAGGCGGGACCGTCGATGAAGGGGCGGTCGCATGTTGTTTCCTCGCCGCCGTCACGATGACCGAATCCGGCTTCGGGTCCACCCTCAAAAAGGTAGGGTCCGACTCCGGGGCCCTATACTTTTTCATGAGCCTGGAGGGGACGGCCTTCGTCACCGCGGGAGTGAGGAACAGCTCCAACGCGGTTTCCACCAGTCCTGGTACAAGGGGCAGTAGAGGGCGAGACAGATGTTTCTTATGAAGCGTCTCGAATATCACGGACGTCGTGGGTGTTGGAACCGTCACCGTGATACCCAACTTTGCTGCCCCTCTCAACAGCACCTCTTGGAAAGAGACCAAATCGTCCACCGGAGACACCCTAGTCCCCGGCGAGTCCGACAGCGTCGGGGAAAAGTCTCTGGTCGAGGATCGCGTGTGCGACCTGGACCTGTGCCTCCTACGGCGTCGTCCTGAGTCCGACGATGACCGTCCATGGCTCCGTGATCTTCTCCTCCTGAGAGAGCGGGAGAGAGACCTCTTCGGCTTCGGTCTGCCCGCCGGTCTAGCCGGTCCCGGCGACCGCGGGCGTCGTGGCTTCGGAGTCCCCTGCGGCGGAGTCGGGTACCTCGGAAGGGAAACCGACCGCGGGGGAACCGCCGGCGGCCCCAATGGAGTGCGTGGTAACTACCGAGGTGGGGGCGGCGGAGGCCGTGGCTGCGGATGTGGAGGCGGTGGTGGTGGTGGCGGTGGTGTTGGCGGTGGAGGCGGAGTCGGGGGTGGAGGAGGCGGTGACGTAGGCATCCGAGGAGGTGTATACACCACCGAGTACACCGATCCCGATGACTCTCTCTTCCTCGACGGCGACCTTCCCCTCGACGGCGATCTTCGTCTCGACGGCGATCTTCGTCTCGACGGCGATCTTCGTCTCGACGGCGATCTGTGCCTCGACGGCGATGTTCTTGACCTCGAGCGTCTCGACGGCGATCGTGTCTTTGCCGGCGACGTCGACCGTCTCCTCTTCGCCGACGGCGAACGGCGATCTCCCCTCGACGGCGAGCGCCGACGCCGGGTCCGATCTCGACGCAGACTGCTGGACGGCGGCGTCGACGGCGTCGTCGCCGAAGACGCCGATGTAGTCGACGGCGGCCTGTTCAGGTCCCTCGACGTCGACCGTCGACGTCGCTTCTCCCCAGAGCCCTGGGGAGACGGCGAACAGATGGTAGTCATCCTCCTCGACGCCGCCGACGCCCTCGACGTCGACGGGGAGTGGGAACGCTTACTGGTCTTCCTGCCCCTGGGGAGCCCCCCAGAGGCCTCAGTATGGGCCAAATCAGCCCCTCCAGACCCACCTGGTGCCTTCAGCCTTCTCTCCTCCAGGACTTGAAGCCTAATCTTCATTCTCTCCCTCAGGGTCCTGGCTGAGAACGAGTGACAGATATCACAGTCTTCAGGCACGTGGGACTGGGGAAGGCAACCTATACACACCTCGTGTGGATCTGTTTTAGCCTTCTTTCTACCACATTCCAGGCATGTTGACAGTACCAGCCACTAAGCACTTGAAAAAGTGACAAGAATTGACAAAAACTACAATAAACCCTTGAAAAAGGGAGAGCTCAATGCTCCAGGGTCCTGCTAGCAGGAGCCGGAAAAAAGAACTGAAAGTAAATGGGACCTGCTGGGCATTCTGGGATACTGGGGAAAGTTCTGGAAATCTGGAAAGTTTTCTTAAAGGCACAGTATCCTGTTCTAAGCCACATAATGGCAGCCTATGGGGCTTGTCTGTCCACTCCTTCCTCTCTATCATTCCAGAGGCTTTTGCTGGTAGAGGCATGGTTTTTTCCTATGTGGAGAAAAGCTGGACAGGCAGTGCTGTTTGTGGATGTTGGTGGAATTCTAGTTGAAGTACTGGACAGTGTAGCCTGTGGGTATAGGCTGCATTATCGGTCTTTAAATTAAATTCTCTCTTAAAGGTGTATGCAGGTCTGCATGATTTGTCACCTTTAGAGATTATTTTTTATTGCTCCGGGGTCCACGCACATGGGCAGGACTTTTCACTAGATTATGACTATACACAGAGATCCCCTACTACAGAACCATCTTAACAAAAAACTACAACAATCACCCTACCACCCCTCCCTCCCCGCATGCTCGGCCTCTATCAGCCACCAATAGTGTTTGTACATCATCCACTAACAGAAGTGTGTGTCTTACGGCTTCAAGGACCATCCGAATGGAGCTATATTGTCCTGTTAAGCTATCTATCAGATCCGACAGGCAACACAAGGAGCCCAGGTGTCCCATACTTGCAGGTCAGACCCCCCTGCGACGGTCCCAGCACATCCTAGTAGGACAAAATATCTATCGCAGCGTACTCTTACAGCATTGCATACCAGCCTAATGAAATCGGTGTTTTTCGTAGGCCCCTAAATTCCCCCCTTTTCAATTCAGATCCTTGGCCAAAGGGGCCACATAGAGGTTGAAAAGCATAGGACTAAGTATTGATCCCTGGGGAACGTCCTTTTCTACCATCCGACTGCGAGAAACTAGAGCACCTAGTTGTATGGCGGTGGTTCGGTCTTTTAGATAGTTACTCAGCCAGTTTAGGGCCGTTCCTCCGACTCCCATCTCCCACAATCGTTGTTCTAATGTTCTTTGGGAGATGGTGTCAAATGCTGCTGATAGATCTAATAGGACCAGCACTGCTGACAGCCCAATGTCCTGGGCAAGTCTTATGTTGTCGACTACCGCTACCAAGGATGTTTCTGTGCTATAGCCAGTCCTAAAGCCTGACTGTGAAGGGTCTAACATTTGGTGGCTTTCTAAGTAGGTTGTCAGTTGTTTAGTGTCCAGCGACGCAAGTACTTTTCCTAAATAAGGGAGTAGAGAGATTGGCCGATAGTTACTGGGCTCTAAAGGAGCTGCAGATGTGTAAGGATAGGTTTGACCCGGACTGCTTCCCACTTAATTGGAACTGTCGCTTGACTTAAGAACATGTTAAAGAGGTTGGTAAGACTCTTAAGGAGCACTGGGGGAGAGTTGACAGAATGTGGGGTGGAATAGGGTCGACCGGTGAGGCGGTTTTGATCTTTAGGAGGGCTGCTCTAACTTGTTCCTGAGTAAGTTCAGTAATCTCTAGAAGTACTGTGGCAAGTATCTGTGTGCAGTCAGATTTGTTATTTTGCTCTACAGTGTTATAATTAGAGAAGGTTTTGTGAATTATGTCAATTTTTCCCTCAAAGTAGGTGGACAATGTGTCTACCCAATCTTGTGAGGGTGGACTCTCAATTTGGCAGGAGGAGGGATTGGTAAATTCTTTTAGTATTCTGTAAAGTTCCTTGTGTGAATTTGAAGCCTTGTCAATTCTGTTAATAATATATATTTTTTTTCTAACTCGATGTTGGCTAAGTAATGTCTATAGATATGTTTATAAGCTAGTCTGTCCTCAGTACTTTTAGTTGTTCTCCATTAATGTTCTGCTTTCCTTCTGGCTCGTTTGTCAGTTTTTAGAGATTTTGTGAACCAAGATGAAGCCTTAGACTTGTGTTTGACTTTTGACAAGGGTGCAATAATGTTAAGAGCCTGAATGATTGCCTTCGCAAAGGCGTCTGCTGCATGGTCAATATTCTCAGAGCCTGTTAGGAGAGGAGGTGTAAAATTAGGAGAAAAGGTCGCAAGGCTGAGTTTTCTCCAAGGCCTGATCCATTTCTGTTCGCTATTCAGGTTTTCAAAGGTGGTAGCTACCGGTAAATGGAATTTCAGTAGGTTATGGTCTGACCAGATATGGGGAATATGAGGTTTCACCCTAGTGTTGCCTTCATTTGTGAATAGAAGGTCAAGGGTATGGCCAGCTGAGTGGGTGGGTCCAGTTTCCTTCTGAGCTAGTCCCAAAGTGTTTAGGTTGGAGATGAATTGGTTGGCATCAGTGTCAGAATAGAGTTCTGCATGGAAATTAAAATTTCCGATAAGCAGAAAGTTGTCAGCCGGTAGCACATGAGGGGCAAAGATCTCGGTCAAACGATTAGTGAAGTTAGTTTTAGGACCAGGAGGTCTATAGACAAGGGCACCTCTCCAGGTTCCCTTGGTTTGCTTTTCAATTCTAAAAATACATATTTCAATCCAGTCTGAGAGAATGGTTTCCAAAGTGCAGATCTTCAGTCCTGCTCTAGAGGCTATTGCTAGGTCACCCCCTCTTTTGATGCTTCTGTCAAGTCTGGTCAGTTGATATTCTGGGGGGGGGGGAAGGCCACTGTTATGTCAGGAAGTGCCGACTTGTGAAGCCAGGTTCTGATTTCTCTGAGTCCTGTAGGCTCCATACCTCAAGTGCGCGTTTAGTAATCGAACGAGCATTTAAATAGAGCCCCATTAATTGTTTCTGTTGCTCAACAGTGTTCCTGCCTGCAGTGTTTTTCTACAGTGATGTAGAGTGAGGGGTGGACTCACTGCGACTGCTTTTGGTGACAGCTTTAGAATTAGGTGTTAAGACAGGAAGAGCCTCGGAACAGTGAAAAGGTTTACCTGTGTGTTGAACGGTTAGTAGCTTAAGCTCAATACTTGAATAGCGATAGCCTGCCTTTAGGTAAGCGAGAGTAAACAACCCACTAAGGATTACCTAAAAAATGAAGAAAAACTGCCAAGGGCGGGCATGGACGGACGCAGACGGGCTGGCCTTTGGCGCACATCCGCGCCTTTTCCTGCCCTAAATAGGCTGAGGCAGGAGGTGGTGGAGGAGAATGTGGCAGCTAGAGCGCTGCCCGGCGAATGAGTGTTTGCACTCACTTCTGGCCTGATAAACAGGTCCATCCCCTCAAACGGCACCAGCCGTGGCAGAACAGGGACAGCTCACTAATGAAGATTAGAAGGGTAGGTGGGTGAAAGTGCTGTGCAGATTATTTAAAAGTACTGGCGAGTGCCATTAAAATAAAGTAGCAAACATGAAAAGTAAACACAGAACTTAACAATATGTTGCACGCATAAACAGGAATTCTCCTCAGTTAATTAAGGAGGGCCCTTAAATCTAACCTCCAAAACAAAGTTGTGTTCTGCTGGGGTTGGTGGGGCTATGCACACACGTAACAAGATATTGCATGAGGCAGCAGCAGTTATAATATTGCCTTCTTATTTTAATTATGAACTGAGAATCGAAAATTACTAGAACCCCTCCATATGCTGAAACACTGGAGGCACAAGAAAACATGCAAGCACAGACACTATACCTAGCATGAAAGTCAGCAAATGGGAGATAGGAGATGGAAAACAGAAAAGAGAACGTCTGATGAAGGGCAAACTAAATATTAGGTACATGAGAGAAGGAGGGTGTTAAGGAGGTCCAACATAACGTACACGCCAATGAGAGTATGGAGTTTCTCTGCAGCACTTTATCAAAAAGAGTATGTACAAACTATTCTGATGGTAAAGTTAGCCCAAGGGTCAGGGAAACTGCACATTAACCTAGTCTTGAAAGGGTTGTTTGAGAAAGTGCGAAGGATGCAGCAACTAAAGCTTTGAGGCTAAGATCCAAAGAGCCACCTAATCCTTTAGCACCATCTTGGTCCCGCATATATGTCTCATGCAGAAACCTCATTTTCTAGACCACCCCGAATTTTGGGTGTGTTTCTTTCCTATTGTCCTCCAGGATACACATACGCTCCTGAACTTGGGTAAATCTCCAACTAGATCGAGGTTGGAAATGAGACTTTCAAACGAACAGCGATGTTGTGAAGGCACCGATGGCATGCAAGAAGGACTCTCTCATTCTAAATGGTAAAAAAATAATCCTTATACTCATTTTTGCAGATGATTCACTTCTTATTTTGAAAACCCCTATGGGTCTCCAAATCCTGATTGATAAGTGTTTGAAATTCTGCATGGCAAGGGGTTTCGAAATAAACGCGCATAAAACAAAATATAAGGTCTTTTGTAAAGTCACAGCTAGAACTAGCATTGTAAAGGTTGCAAGCAAACCCCTCAAAAGGGTCTTCTGTTTTGATTATTTGGTAGTCAAACTGTGACAAATTTAAATGGGTATCACAAAATAACAAAAGTTCCCTTCTAACGGTACCTAGAGCAAATGCCATACTCCGACTGCACAAGAGGACATATTCCCGTTCAATCTCGCTAGCCCTTGAGGCATATTGTGCGAAAGCTCAAGATAGAACATATTTGGAGCTGAAGTTTGGAGTTATTCTGACACACAGAAGCTGGCTGTAGCTGAGAATAATTTTAGAAGATCGCTTATCTCAGTCTCAACCAGCACCCCTGTAATCCCAAGTTACCTTGATCTAAGTACAAAAAGTATTTCAGATGTGGCACAATTAAAACCAATAACTTACTGGATTTGCATTTGGTCAACCCCCAAATTACTAGAGTATAGGGACTCCTTAGGGGATTTGATGAAAATAGGCAGTGCTATGAAGGTGCCTTGGCTGTGGTTTGTTTTTAGCGGTTTCAAGAAGTTGGCTTACTCAAATTATGGGAGGAACCTGGAAAAATTAATATGGGAGGATTCTGGAAAAATTTGTACGGCAGAGATTGCTCTTCTGAAATCAACATATTGGGTCTACATGTATGGCCAACAAGCCACAAGGGGCACCTATGGGTAGCTGACAAACAGTTTCTTGATTTTAAGCCAAGCCCGCACTTTGAGATATTCTTGGATACCATTACACCACCCCTCGCAAAAAGTTTTTACATGAGGTTACAATTAGGTAGTCTGCCCTTGAAGCAGCATGTGGAAAAAAGACCAGGCCTCCGACCGGTGTCCAACCTGCGATTCAGCCTCTGAAACAGAGGAACACATTTTGTTCAGCGCGGAGTATGGCAGCTCACGCTGAAAGTGTTATGCCTGTGTGCTTGAACCTGGGGATCACCTGTTATACAGTTGCCTAGTACATTTTAAAAACTGATACTTCTGGCCCAATTGTATTCCCAGTCAAACGCTTCCTGCTAAATGTCTGCATTGAACGAGTGAAGTTCCTGACCTCGCTACATATTATCAATTAGTGGTGCATAAAAGATCAAGCCACCCTATCTAACCTAAAATCTCTTAGCCATACCTGCAGATAGCAGCCTGTCTCAACTACATGTTTAGTGGTGCTAAACTGATGACTCAGCCTCATTTCAAAAACCACCTTGTACTGGTTAAGATTCCAAAATGTTTAAAATTAGGTTTTCACAAATATTGTTGAAATTTGCACTTTATCAATTTTTCATACTTTCTTGACTTTGTTGTGTCATATTGTCCACCAAGTTTTGACTTGCTGGGATAAGTTGATGTCTTGATATTTTTGCACTTTATGAATTTTACACTTTACTTGGGTTCGCCAGGATAAGTTTTTTGACAGCGGTTAATCCAATTTTATATTTTTCGAAGATCATTCAGTATAAATGTACTGGATGCAGAATTTTGCTGTA
This sequence comes from Triturus cristatus, assembly GCF_964204655.1. NCBI lineage: Eukaryota > Metazoa > Chordata > Amphibia > Caudata > Salamandridae > Triturus > Triturus cristatus. The sequence goes on from NC_140593.1 coordinate 460,895,690, forward strand.
CTGTGCTATTCTGGCCATTCTCAGTGAAGCCCTATGTGATGAATAACGAACTGAGAATTGAACTTTTAAGATTGCCCGTTTTATACTTCTATTAATTGATTTTCATATGTTATTTTTGATATTTTTATTGTACACTTTAATGGTTATGGCAACTAAAAGTAGTTTGACGATGACTTTAAAAGGTTTGCAAACACCCACAAACCTTTTGGGTATTCATAGATGTTTCAGGGAACCTTGCCTTGGAACACACTTTGCGTGTAAAAATCAAACCATTTGAACGCCATAGATATTATTCAGGGGGCTATATGGCTTCAGGAATTCAGCTCTGTGTAACTAAATGCTAACAGTGCATAGCGTTCAGATAAGTAAAGCAAAGCCCAAGTTTAACTGTTGCCATGAATATCTCTTACTTCATAGTCAATTCAACAGTTTGTCTTATGTTTGGGAACCCCATAGTAGTGGTACCATCGTCAAAGAGGTGTGAGGTTTCTGCACTTGGCTATCTGTTGCCAGCCCGACTGAAGGAGTAATTAGGAACAGACAAAAGGGCCGGTCTCAGCGAAACATGTCCTGACCTCTCAGAACAGAGACTGCAGTCCCTACCCTCACCACTGCCATCCACCAAATGGCAGTGCTAAGGAAGACTAACTAGCAGATCCTTGCTAACAAAATACTCCATGGACTTTTTAAAGGTAGCCCCGTTTCCACCCTTCTCACTTCCTCCAGCTACAAAAATGCTGGGAATACACTTTCAGGGTCTGGAAACACAATCCACATCCTCCATTTAGAACAAAGGCAGGCCAGGGGGTCCAAAATGGTTCCACTAGCCTCCAGTACTCCGGGTTAGTCACACAGTTTGACACAGCTCGAGTTGCATGCATTATACATGTGCACACACGTGACATATATAAGGGATGCCAGCGCAAGTGTCTGGGCATACACATAATAGTGGAACTTTAGAAAAGTGGGTCAATAGGGATCACTCCCAGACACACATATAAAAAGGTTTGGTCACACTATTGATCTCTACTAAAAACACAGAATGCAACTTTACATGCTATGTCCAGAACACTGACAATAAATAGTCCACTGCTCACAATGACTGCACCCATAGTGAGCACCTCTGTGGCTCAGGAGAAGTACCGGTTCTTAGGTAGTCAGGACAGGCCCCAGGTTCCTGCACACACGCTAGAATAGAGTAAAGCCGGAACCAAAATAAAAGGCATGATTCCAGATATACATGCAGTTGGGAACGCAATAGACCATGGCCTTAATCAATACATGGGACATTCTCTCCCTAAGCTGAGCAAGGCAAAATACTGTGTATATTTTGTGAACTCATCACTCTTTGGGTGAGGTCGTGAGCAATTTGGAGCATGAGGAACACAGTCAACTAAGAAGATGGTAAGCTCTTTTTCATGCAGCTAGTTAGCTTTTAATGAAAGCATGAAGATGCATGCATTTCTAGGGCTGCTGGTAAGGCACAATCTCGCTTTTGAGAAAGACCTTTGAGTTCATACATGCTTTGAAGCAAATGGTGAGCAGAGTGCATTTGTGGTCAGCAGTAAGCACTGTTTACACGTGTGCATTCTTGTGCACACACACACACACACACACACACAAAGGAATCAAATGACAAGCTGTAAGCTCATGTTTGTAGGCTGGTGACAGACTCCTACATTCCAGATTTTTGGCGGGTAGTGGAGGAACGGTGAGCATGTACCTAGTATGTCAGGTGGTGACCTTTGTTTTGGTCTAGTGGGCGAACTGTTAGCTCACACGTTATTTTATCCATTAACTGAACACATATTTTAGGGTATGGAGTGAGCAGCAAGCTCAGTCATTCTAGGTTAGGTGTTTGTATCTTTGAATTGCGAGGGATACATCAGAATTGTTTTTTTTGTCATGCTAAATCTTTAATTCTGCTTTTCTAAAAAAAAAAAATCACACTTATTTTCGGTCTCTATCACCTACTCTCCGTTACGGCACATATAACGTCTGTGTGATGGAAGGGCGTGATTCGGTACTCTACCAATACTGGTACCTCAGTTATCTTCTGGCTCACTGAATGCCTCAAGAACCAAGGCGGGCTGAATTTGGAGATGTACAAGCACCTAATAGTGATACAAATAGGGGAAGAGGTAGCGCTGATCGCTCACACTAGGTCATCCTGCTCGATTCAGGACCTGAACCCTCTTGCAAACCTGAACAAAGCAGCATGTCAAACAAATGTAAACGCAGCTAGAGTGAGAAAAGGAGAAAGTAAAGGTGAAAAGCGGTTAGAGAAAGGTAAATTACAGCACATTTGAAAGCAGCAATATCGCTTAATTGATGTTAAAAGCCCATTTAGTGGTTCAATTGCTTCCTCTCCTTTACTGACTTATCAACATGAAATGTCACACACATGTCAGCAATTCCATGGTGATTAGTCTAAGATCAGTGTATTAGCACCGGAATGATCTGGAGGTTGTTGGTACACAAAATAACAAATGGATACATATATAAAATCCTTTTTTCCCAGGCATTTAGTCCCAGCTGATGCTTTTTGGTGACCAGGAGTTCTTGTGGCAGTGCGGTTTTTACAGATGTGGGCCTTAAATGCTAGCTACAATCGTGGTTACCCAGTAACAATAGGCACATTTCAACTGCAGTCACCATTGTTGAATAGGCCTCTCTGAAAATACAGAAAATGGCAGCTTGAGGTCACAGATCATGTTTTTCAGTTAGTTCTACTTAAGAGTAACCTTGCTTGCTTGGTTGGTTAGTTCTTTAATCTTCTTTCAGTCAAAACTTGTGGCAAACTGACAAAACTCTGTATTGGTACAGTGGCCCAGAAAATGCAGATTGTGAAACCGGAGGTCGAAATTTAGTGGGCACATTTGAAGTTATCTTCTTAATGCAAACAAAACAATCACTGATATCATGTTCAATGCCTAATGTGAGATCAAAACTAGGGGTGCCTTGATTTTGGTGGTAACTACTTGGGAGTAGCAGCCTTAATTTTCGTATTTTCAAACTCCTTACATTTAGATAGCAAAACCTTAATTCACTTCCTAACTTTGATTTCTCATTAACTATCTGAAAAGAATGCATACACAAATACATACACATGCATGCACCCTGATTTTGAATTGCTTTTTAATAGTACTCAGTACAAAGATAGAGCAAGGAATTACTGTACTAACCTGTACAAAGATAATGTAACCACGTAAGTTTTCTTCCACTAAAATGCTGACTGTAAAATAATTCGAACTGCAAAACAAAATAATCTTGTTTAGCAAATGCTCATGTAAATGATTTGACTTATCCTCATACTAGTTAAAACAGTAGGAGGAAAAAAAAATAAAAAATAATAATCAATTGTTTAATAAAACTTGCATGTCCCTAACAAGAGTATGCTTTCCAAACGCCCCAGCAGTATCAAAGCTGAGTCAGCATATGCTCCCCACAGATCATAATGTTGGGCACTTTGTCTAAGTCTAATGAACCCTGGCCTCCAAAGCCTCCATATTTCTCCTAGATAACTTGAATGGGAAGTGAAGGCCTAGCTCCTAGGAGGCAGCGCAAAGGTGGAGTCAGATACAGTACTTACAATAAATATGAATGCTGAGTCATGGATTTACCCAATAAGAAATAACACATTAATAAACATTCTAAAATTACAGTGCAACATAGATTATTAAGTAATGGTAGTCATGCATATCTCAGTTGAAATAAAAAGATATAGCAGAAAGGAATATGCTACTTACCAGTATGCATCTGTTCTTGGCACGTAGAGCTGCAGATCTACACACTTTTGCATAGATCAACATCTGGTGTTGGGCCCGGATGTTTGCAGTTTGTTTTTCCTCTTGGAAAGTCTTTGGAAGTCACGAGGTCGGTGACTCCTCCTTTGGATGGTATTGCACATGGGCTTCGGCTCCATCCTCAGATTGTTTTTCGCCAGCAGGGAAAGATGGAGCGTAGTAATAACAGTGAAGAAACCCATGTGTGTTGTATCTAAATAAGATAGACTGGAACAGATACAGGTAGGCGGGTGGGCGTGTGTAGATCTGCAGCTCTACATGCCAAGAACAGATGCATACTGGTAAGTAGCATATTCCGTTCGAGGCATATGAGCTGCAGATTACACACTTTTGCATTGACTATATAGCAGTTCCCAACCTTAGCGGCGGCCACCGGTATCTGTTGCAGTGGTTTGAAATAATGTTTTGAGTCGGCCTGGCCCACACTAGCTTGTTGCTTAGTTTGCACACTACACAATAGTGTTTAGTGAAAGTGTGCGGTGTTGACCATGTAGCTGCTTTGCAGATATCATCTAATGGGATGTTCCCTAAAAATGCCAATGGAAGCCCCTACCTTTCGTGTCGAATTGGGCTTTAGGGGGAACGGATAGCGTTCGTTTTGCTTTGTGGTAGCAAATCTGAATGCATTTTACAATCCACCTAGCTATCCCTGATTTTGAGATGGGGTTGCCCTTGTGCGGTGGGGAGAAAGAGACAAACAGTTGTTTGGTCTTTCGGAAAGGTTGTGTTCTCTCGATGTAGTAGAGTAAGGCTCGTTTGACATCTAGTGTGTGCAGAGCCCTTTCTGCAACGGTCTGTGGTTGCGAGAAAAATACTGGTAGTTCTACAGATTGGTTTAGGTGAAAAGGGGAAATGACTTTAGGTAGGAATTTTGGGTTGGTACGGAGAACAACCTTGTTATGGTGCATCTGAAGAAAAGGTTCTTGTATGGTAAGCGCTTGTATCTCACTGACCCTTCTAAGGGAAGTGATGGCAACAAGGAAAGCTGTTTTCCATGTTAGGAATTGCAGTTCGCATTTGTGTAAAGGTTCGAAGAGAGGCCCCATTAGCCTTGTGAGAACAATATTTAGGTTCCACACAGGTGAGGGTGGTACTCTGGGGGGGAATTATTCTTTTTAGGCCGTCCGTGAAGGTTTTAATGGCAGGTACTCTAAAGAGTGAAAGATGTTGCCTGTTTTGTAAGTAAGCTGCAATTGCTGCGAGGTGTAGTCGAATGGACGTATAGGTTAAATTACACCTTTGTAGGTGGAGTAAGTAGCCTATGATGTGTTGAATGGACACGTCCAGGGGATTGATGGTGTTGTTATGGCAATAAACAACAAATCGTTTCCACTTGGCAGCGTAGCACGCTCTAGTGGTAGGTCGTCTAGCTTCTCTGATGACGTTCATACAGTCAGGGGGAAGATTTGGGTACCCAAATTCTAGGACTTCAGGAGCCAGATCGCAAGGTTGAGCTGAGCTGGGTCCGGGTGTCTGATCTCTCCATGGTTCTGGGTTAGGAGGCATGGTGAGAGGTGTAGTTTTTGGTGTGGTACTACAGAGAGTTCCAGCAGCGTGGTGTACCACGGTTGTCTGGCCCACGTTGGAGCTACTAGGATTAGTGTGAGGGAGTGTTGTTGTAGTTTGCGTACCACTAATGGAATGAGTGGGAGAGGCGGAAAAGCGTACGCAAATTTGCCTGACCAGTTCATCCATATCACGTTTCCTTTGGACAATGGGTGTGGGTATCTGGCGGCGAAGCTTGGGCATTTTGTGTTTTCGTGGGTGGCGAAGAGGTCTATCTGCGGATACCCCCACATTTGAAAGAACGGATGAAGAACCTGTGGGTGAAGTTCCCACTCGAGGATCTGTTGTGTCTGTCTGCTGAGCAGATCTGCCATGGTGTTTTGGACTCCTGGGACGTGTTGAGCTAGGAGAAAGATATATGGGGAATTGCCCATCTCCATATGCTCTGTGCTAATTGAGAGAGCTGTGGAGAGTGTGTGCCGCCTTGTTTTTGTATACAATACATGGTCGTCATGTTGTCTGTGCGAATGAGGACTGCCTTGCCTGAAATCTGTGTCTGAAAAGATTTTAGGGCTAAAAAGATTGCTAGTAACTCCAGATGGTTGATATGGAGTAACTTTTGTTGAGGCGTCCATGTGCCCTGCACGGTGAGGTGTAATAGGTGAGCTCGCCAGCCGGAGAGCGATGCGTCCGTTAGTATTATCTGGGGAACCGGGTCCAGGAACGGTCGACCTTTGGAAAGGTTTGTGGTGTTCCACCACTGCAGAGAGCGATGGGTGCGACCGTCTACCAACACCAAATCTGTCAGTTGACCTTGGGCCTGGTTCCATTGGCGCTCTAAGCACTCTTGGAGAGGACGCATCTGGAGTCTTGCATGGGGCACAATGTAAATGCAAGAGGCCATCATCCCTATTAGTTGCATGAACACTCGTGCTGGAAGGGAGTGTAGAGGTATGAATTTTTGTCGCAAAGACTGAATGCTTGCAATCCTGGCAGGATTGGGGTAGGCTATCGCTTTTGAGGTGTCTATGGTGGCACCGAGGTATTGTTTTATGTGGGATGGTTGTAGCTGGGACTTTTGGTGGTTCACCGTGAAGCCTAGTTGGTGAAGTAGTTCGATTGTGGTGGCGGTGCGTCGTACACACTGATTGTATGAAGTGGCTTTTATCAGCCAATCATCTAGGTATGGGAAGACGTGAATGTGCTGTCTTCTCAAGTGTGCCGCCACCACGGCCAGGCACTTGGTGAATACCTGTGGTGCTGTTATGACTCCGAACGGGAGCACTTTGAATTGGTAGTGTTGCCCGTCCACTACAAATCTGAGATACTTTCTGTGACCATGGTGCACTGGAATGTGGAAGTATGCGTCTTTCAAGTCCAGTGTGGTGAGGAAGTCGTTCTAGGAGAGGAGCGGAAGTACCTGCTGAAGCGTTACCATGTGAAAATGGTCTGAGTGTATGTATGTGTTTAGGGGCCGGAGATCTAGAATAGGTCGTGGAGTCTCGTCCCTTTTTGGTATGAGAAAATATAGGGAGTAGACCCCCATATTTTGCTGATTGACAGAACGTGTTCTATTGCCTGTTTTTGTAGGAGGGAGATTACCTCCTGCTTTAGTAATGTTGAATGTTCTTGTGACATTGGGCGTTTGCCTGGGTGGAATGTTTAGGGGGGTAGATGTTAGTTCTAGGCAGTAGCCTGACCGAATTATTTGGGTCACCCATTTGTCTGAGGTGATGGTCTCCCAGACATGAAGGAAATTTTGGAGTCTGCCCCCGACCGGAGTGGAATGGTCTGGGGGGAGCGAGGGGAAGTCATTGGGTAGGAAGTGTGGCAGAACGGGCGTTGTTTGTTTTGCCTCTGCCCTTGTTGTTGTTACCCCTGTAGCCGCTTCTTTGGTAACCTTTTGTAAAGGTGGTCTGAGTAGGGGATTTGTATGATGTGGACGCTGTGTCTGAGGAGTAGCCTCTGGATGTACTCCGAAAGGAGGAGCGGCGAAAGGAGCGTCTGGGCGGGTGAGACTGTAAGGCCCCCATGGATATTGCGGTATCAGAGTCCTTTTTCATCTTTTCTAAGGCCTCATCCACCTTTGGCCCGAATAGATGTTCTTGGTCAAAGGGATGGTTAAGGATGGAGGCTTGTACTTCTGGTTTAAAACCAGATACCCTTAGACAAGCATGGCGACGGAGAAGGACGCTGGTGTTGATCTAGGGCACAACGTATGGAGATATTCGTGATTGTTTTACCCTCTTGAATTAACTCGTTGGCCCTAGCTTTATATTTTTCAGGGAGATGGTGCATTATGCTTTCCAATTCATCATAATGAGCCCTGTCATATCTGGCCAGCAGTGCCTGAGTGTTTGCTATACGCCATATGTTGGCCACCTGGGATGCTGTGCGTTTGCCTGATGCATCTAGCAGTTTTGATTCCTTGTCAGGTGGTGGTGCATCACCTGACGCTTGTGAATTTGCCCTTTTACGTGCCGTAGATACTACTAAGGAATCTAGTGGTGCTGGTCCTCTGATGTAAGAGGGATCTGAGGGAGCAGGTTTGTATTTTTTTTTCCAATACGTGGGTTAATGACCCTGGCTTTAACTGGGTCCTTAAAAACTTCTGCCGCATGCTTTACCACCCCTTTGAGCATGGGCAGTATGGAGGTGGACCTATGTGAAGTATCAAATGTGTCTAGGAGGAAATCTTCCTCCACGGGGTCGGTATGCAAGTCCACCCCGTGATAATGTGCTGCCCTTTGCAGAAGATGGTTGAACCCTAATGAATGTTCTGGTGGAGATGGCCTAGAAGGGTAAATATCGTCTTGTGGGACGTTGGGGATATCTGGAATATTGTAATCGTCCCATGGATCTGGGGATCCTGTAGGGGTGGGGTCCTGTGGCACATCCCCTGTATCATCATACGGGTCCCCTTAATCATCATCGTCTGGAGACAGGGTAGGAGAACGATGAGGTGGGGGTGGAGAAGGCGGAGGGTGTGGTGGTGGGGAAGGAGGAGGAGGTAGAGAGGGAGGGGAAGGTATTCTGAACGGAGAAGTAGCAGAGTCCTTCCTCTTTGGAGGTGGAGCAGGCTTCTCCAAATGTCTCTTTTTGGTAGTGTGTGTCAAATGTCCAGTTTTTGGATCCTTGGTGAGAGTTTTTTGCAAGGGATCCGGTATAAATAGCTCTGGTGAGGTAATTTGGTCCGTCGGCGCCGAAGGCGTCGGGGCCGATGACTTTTTAGGTTTTTCTGTGCTGGTTTGATGTTTAGAACCCGGCTTGGGACCCTCCGGTCTCTTGGTCGGCGCCGAGATGGGCTTCGGCTTGGAAGTGTCGGTGCCGGCGGTCTTGTGTGGTTTGGTCGGTGCCGAAGATGGCGTCGGTACCGAAGAGCTGGGTTTCAACCCAGAGGGCTTCAGTGCGGAGCTCGGTGTCGAGGTGGAGGCAGGTTTCTTTTTCGGTGCCGAAGTGTGTTTCTCGGCACCGCTGGTAGGCTGGCTCGAGCCCAAGCCGCCAGAAGACTTACTTGGCTTCTTCACCGGGCCCGAAGGTGGGGTGTGTGAAGCAGTGTCTCTGGTCTTGCCTAGGCCCAGAGGCAAAGGCGTGACCGAAGCCTTTTTAGGTGTCGGCGCGGGTGTGTGGGGGGGGGGGGGGGTAGATTTGTACTCACGACCCTCTGCGCCGGAGTGATGTCTTCCACATCCGACTCGTCGGCCTCGGAAGCGCTGACGAGGTCCTCTTCGGTGCGATGATGTTCCGGATCGTCGATGTCGTCTCCGAAGATGTCGACTGGAATGGACGTCGAGGAGTGTGCCATGTTCCTTCTGGCTCTTCGGTCCCGAATAGTCTTTTTGGATCGGAAAGACTTACAGGCCGGACAGTCTCGAGCCTCGTGTTCAGGGGAGAGGCAGAGGTTGCATACCTCATGAAGATCGGTGTGGGGAAATTTGGACCCACATCGAGGGCACTTTTTAAATGGAGTTCTTTCCATGAGCCGGGACCGGAGCCTGGGTAGGCCCGAAGGCCGCCGTCAACGACTGGAACCGAAGGTTTGTGTCGATGAGAAGGCGCGTTGATTGAAGAGATCGCGATCGAAACATTACAGCGATTGGGGTGAGGATTGCGCGTGGATCGTCGAACTGGAAGCTGTTCGGAACCGGAGCGCGAAGATTACATCCGAGCCGGATGGCAGAAAAAAACAATCTGAGGATGGAGCCGAAGCCCATGCGCAATACCATCCAAAGGAGGAGTCACCGACCTCGTGACTTCCAAAGACTTTCCAAGAGGAAAAACAAACTGCAAACATCCGGGCCCAACACCAGATGGCGATCTATGCAAAAGTGTGTAATCTGCAGCTCATATGCCTCGAATATAACTTTACAGCGGTTAGCAGAGACAGCCATCTAAGGTCAGAAGATAGCCGTGGGACTCACTACTGAACCAGTTCTAAAAAGTATATACTTATTAGGTTGGTTGCAACATATCAATAGTTTAATGCAGGGGCCCTAACCTATTTCGGATAGGGACTTCCTAGATTTTGAGAGTATGTGGCTTAGTCTCCGAGGGTGCTACCCATAATGAGTGAATGGTCCGGTTATCAGAGGGAATTCATCTAGGTTATTATAGGGGGTTAGGAACGGTTACAAAACCAAAACAAACAAATTTAACCCAAAGCAAGGGAAGCAATAGTCCCAAATTACGGCCTCTAGTCTGAGGTCGAGGGAAACACAAGTAAAGTGGTTACTGTAGGTCTACAGAGCTGGTCGGGGTGTCCTTATTGCAGCTCAAGTATACTCACCTCAAGGGTGCTGGAAAAGCATACTAGGCCAGACGGCTTATGGCACAGGGAGTGCAGAGGATAAAAGAGGAGGGTTGGGGATTCTGCTATTCAGGGGCGTGTGCTTGCCAAACTGCCTCATTTTACAGAGGTAAGGTACCCTGTACTACATATTGTTGCTTGTCCACTGTCTATGGCAAAGGAAAGCAGGTGGTATCTTTGAGCTGGACGGGTATTTCTTCTCGAATACCACTTTCACAGGCCCAATTCTTACTTTGTAGTAGTTGGAAAGCCTTCCACTGCCAATGAAAAACGCTTTGACCTCTGCCAATCAGGTAGGTGGAATCTTGCCAGGCTACCCTTGCAGGGTACGATGTGGAATGAAGAGTCATAGTCAACCCACCCTGAGCAGGGGTATCAAGTTGTAGAATGAAAGAGAATGTGTTCTATTCTCAACATGCTAGTCTGGCTGTCACAAGTCTAGTTGCCAAGCAGATTTCAAAGGGTCCTTTTCTGGGAAGCAGCAAGGAGAAACCAGACAACGTCCTAAAAGAAACTTGCTTGTACAGGCTTTGTTGAATAATGATTTCAAATTCACTCTAGAATATTGGCATCCCTACTTATTACTGTTCGGCCCGCGTTTATTTCGGTCTATCAATATTTGGTTGGCAGTAGATATGAATTACTTAGCAGTGCAAAGTATAAAGTACAGGATACCCCTCGCAATAGATACTTAGAAGGCTTTTATTTGAGTTAAATGGATATTTCTTGGAACGCTACTATACAAAATAGGACATGGCCAAAATATGAAAGCACACATTCTAGCTTTGGCACTCCAAGAACTAAAAATTAAAGATAAATTGCTAACTGTCCAGAAGTCTAACAGTAACAGAGCATAACATAGGTTGCTTTCTTCTGCTCTTGCTTTTCAAGCTCTCAATGGAACGATTAGTTGATAAAATTAGATCTAATCCAAATATTCGAGAGATTGAGACCTCAAGTGGGCTCATAAGGTTGCCCTATTCGTCAATTATAGTTTCTGTTTCTTGATTGAGCTTGAGATCTCAGTAGCTGTGATACCAAGGGAATTACAATCCTTCTCGGAGGCGTCAAGCCTTAAAACCAATTTTAACAATTTCATCCTGAAATTACTTTATGTAGGTCAAACATTATCTCTCCGTATAACCTTAGCTACCTTTCGAACTATATGACAACAGCTTACACATTACACTTGGACTAATTCATTTTCACCAGGAACTTTGTTTAAACCAACATCTGAGGGTGACATTGGCTTATTAAATGGTTGAACCCACCAAGCAGCAAGTCTGGTTTAAAGTGGAACACAACAGAAACCAAAGCTACCTTCAAATACACAATGGCTGTTTCTCAGGAATACTTGGCCTCCACAAACACCCTTACTATCTGTGATGATCCTACTTTAACCCCTTCGACGCCGATGACGGAACGGTTCCGTCATGCACGTCGGTTGGGCTGTGCTTATGATGGAACCGTTCCGTCATGGCCCCGCACGCGCTCAGAACCTTCAGCGTGGTGCGGAAGTCCGCGCCGCGCTGAAGGGGTTAACAGACATAGATATGGTCACACCACAACATATCTTTTTTTATCCTGTCTCTTCTCCTGGGAGGACTGACAAAGCTTTGTATACTTTGAGAAAAAATAATCCTCCTCGACTGCGTCAAACTAAATTTAGAAGGTGAGATAGAAGATGGAGAAACTTGCATTGAGAACTTTGGACCAGGAGTACAAAGAATTTTTGTACTTGCAAATGTTCCAATTCGTTTGGGAATGCTTTTTGGCAATGCACCAAACCCAATTTAGGTGCACGTAACTTTTTTTCCTACTCTTAAAATAGGCTTGTATAAGGAGCCGCTATATGGAAGGGGCGTTTATATATGCGTCCCTTCCTACCTGAAAGAGATCGTAAACACTGAAAAGTTACAAACCCCTACGTTGCAGTAAAATTGTAAGTTTTTCTTTTAAAAACACAGCCCCGTTTCCTTAAAGGAAAACGGATTGAATGTAAAAAAAAAAAAAAAATCCCAGCATGCTACCATCACTGTGATGGCCTCCAATCCGAGTGAGTTGCAATTTGCAACCTACCCCATAAATATTAAGGAGGTATGGCTGATTGTGACTCACTCCAATTCTGAATTTTTTTTAATGACCTACTTGTAAATAGGTTGGTTAGGAAAAGTACTAATTGATCGCAAAATACTGATCACAAACTGCGACTAATATTTTCAGAGCAGTTAACAGTACATCTGGGCCTTTGTTCTGTCCCAATAGATAATTTCCGCCTAATCAAAATTGTACACTGGTACCAGATGTTGAGCTGGAGTAAAAAAAAATAAAAAAAAGAGCTAAAACGCTAATGGAAGCTCCGTTTGCAAAAACTATAAAGAAAGAGTATCTCAACCCTCTATATGACTATCAGAAGTTCTCAAACGAACAGCAAACATAAGTATATGCCAAGATGGGAGGCAGATTTCGGAGTAAAGATATCTGAAGTTGCCTTGGCGGTGACATGGTTGAGAGCTGCGAGAGCGAGATCATCAGTTTATAAACAATTTAAAGAAAACTTGTATAAAATCCTTATGAGAGGGTACTTAGCTCCAGCACTACTAGAAGCAGAATTTTGCTACTGAAAGCAATGTTGGCGAGAATGGAATAAGTCAGCTACTAGGTTTCATACTTTGTGGCAGAGTAGTCCAATACAAGCTAACTGGAAACTCATTTTACATACTAATAAAGAGATCACAGGCATTCCACTCTTCTAGACCTACTGTTTGTGCTAGCAGGTTATACTGGGAAAGAGAGTCAAAATCCACTCTCAACAGCCCAGGGAAAGCTGATCACACACATACCACTGGGAGCCAGACTATCTACTGCTCAATTCTGGAAGCTCTGAACATTTGGTAGACTAAACTATGGAATATCTTTACCATAAAAAATTGTCAGTGATTGTGTAGTATGCGGTTTATGTATTTATCATGTTTCTTTCTCCTTAGCTGAACAGCCAGTGTGAATGTGCTGTGTGGAATGTTGGTGTGATGATGATGAATGGAATGTTTGGGGGCATATGAGCAGAAGTGTCACAGTTGGAGTATGGGCTGAGCAGCAGGCAGGCTGCTCCTGATGGGGCTGCTCTACATGATCTTAACCTACAACTAAGAGCTAATAAACCAACTTGAACTTCATCTCGGCTAATGGAATTCATCATTACAGTTTGTCTATGATGGGTTGAAAAAAATCAGAAAGGATCAGTGAATATACGTAAAGACAGAACACACAATCAAGCTGAAGGGGTTGCTCATACCAGAGAGTATCAGATGTTCAGGAGCAGCTTGCATTTCCTCAATTCATGATAAATGCAACCAATGAAAATATGTATAACTGTCTTGAAAACTTATTTCATTGCTATAAACTAGAATTACTGTGTACAGTGCTATATTCATCAGTCACCATTAGAGCTGATGCATACCACACTGAATGCCACGTGATGACACTTTCTCTGTTAAAGAAAACAAAAAGAAAATATGTTTTCCTTTTTTAACTGAACGGCTCTGTACCTATAAAAACATAAACAAAGTTCTTAATCTACAGAGGATGCCTGGATAAGATTAATTGTGGATTTTTCACTAGAAAGGAAAGGAACAAAACAGGTCTTGGCAGCAGAAATGATCTAAAGGCATATGATCGCATTAATCGGAATCACTTGTCAGTTCTGGGGTATTTCAGTTTGTAGCTAGTCTATGCCTGTACAGACCGGAACCATCTACATTCAAATTAGTCTTGACTAAAATTTCAGCCTCAATTTTCGGCGAGGTCCTCTCAGAGTAGGAAAACAAGCAACTACAGTCAGGTTTTGGTGTTGGGCATCATAAGTAAGGTGCACATTGATTAATAAGCACCATGACCTTGGAAGCCATGTCTGGGATACCTTTATCACTTAGAAAGACTCACTTTTATAGGACAAAAGGTGAAGGATGGAAACCATCCACCAGTTATTTACACTGACTGCTTTTCAGTCCAAAATCACATTTCAGGATCCTTACGTGTTTGAAGGAAGGAGGAACAAGATCCCTTTCATGGTGCTACAGTACTTCTATGGAAGAGAGAGGCATTGGAAGACTCATGTATCTTAAAATTTGCCTAAATCACTACAACCATGCAGCAGCATCTCGGGCTTGGGGTAAAAGCGGGATGCTCCCTCTGAACAAAGTTGCAGGGGGAGGGGGCATTTTGGGAACCCTCTTCTCCCAGCAGTAGTAAAGGGTTCTGCGTGGGAGCACTGCTCTTGGAGTCTGTGTAGTTCCTTGAATTAAAAGTCCACTTGGACAGGCCAAAAGAAGAAAAAAAAGGCATGAAACAAAATATGAATTCTCTACTTTAATAGTCAGTGTGCGGCATTGGGAGGTGGCATATATTTCTAGCCTGTCCTTATGGTGACCTTAGTGCATGTGTGGGGTATTCTTGCTGGATGCAGTAAAATATAGCATGTGAGAGTATATCTGAATATTTCTTGTGTAATGTTGGCATGTGGGGTGGAGTCTCTGCTGAATGGTAGTTAGGAGCATGGTTTGACAGGGGGGGGAAGGTGTTTTGTGATTTTCACTGGGCATATTAGTACACATTAGTGCACAGGAATTACACTGTTACACGGGAGAACACACCTGGCAAAAGACTTCAGCATATTTCTGTTCTCTCGCTTGTAAGTTTTTGCTTTTTAACTCTCAACACATGGCATTCACTCCAAGTGGTGAATCCTTTAAATCCACTTCCTGCCTTGTTGCCTAGCCGTGTGTGCCTTACCTTATGGAAAGTGGGTTTCTTTCACATTGTCCTCAATGGCTAGTAGGCTTAGGCTTGCTTTCACAGTGAGTTTGTGAGGCTACAGAGGTTTATGTGATCAGGACAAACAGTGAATATGGCTAAGCATCCGTGTCACTGTAAACTTCAGCAGGCAAGATGGTGTCCCGCCATATAGGATAGTCGACTAATCTTCTATGACAAGGTGTACATGTGTTCAGCACTTTGAAGCTATTACGATCACAATTCCTTAATATTAATCACATGATAATACAAATGAATTTAATTAGTTAGTCGTGAATCTATGCATCTGTGGTTGATGTAAACTTTTGGTTTCAAGCAATTCTATGTCAGGATCGGAGGCTTCAGATTATTTTATTTTTTAAAAAAATATTTTTTATTACATTTTCCAACACATACAACTCCCCACAAATGGTGCACTTCATCAGTTGGAGACATTTCCCTTGTTACACTGCCAGATTTCATGTTGTTAAACATTTGAACTCTGTCCTCCTCATATACCAGGCTGCAATTGGCTATCCCATGTCCCCTGCCCCCGGTGCCTTTATCATCCATGTTTACAATCAATTGCTTCTGTCCAACTCAATGCTCTCAACCTTAGTGCCCCCTACCCCTCCCTCCCCCATCCCTTATCCCCTCCCACCGGTGTGCTCCCATTACTGTGGCTAGGATAATCATTCATCACTTTCGTGCTGGGGTATGTGGACCTCTGTTCTCAGGGAGGCCGCGCTCTCAATTCCGAGTGCTCGATTCCCTCTCCTTCACCCCTGCGTCACTCCCGCTTCTATCCATCTACACTCTATGCTCTCCCTCATTGTCCCCTGCTTCCTCTAGGGTATCGGACTCTGACTCTGGGGTCCTCAACTGAGTTATCAATGCTTCCCATGCCCGTGCTGTTTCCATCGATTTTTCATTGTTCGCTCTCCTGGCCTGTTGCATCCGGATTATACTTTCGCTGGCCGCCCAGTTGATAAACTCCGCCTTCCACCGTTCTGCTCTAGGGCCCTGCTTCGACTTCCACTGCCTCGTCAACTCCCGCTTAGCCAACAGAAGCCCCAGGTCAATGAATTTGCTCGTTAGCTTAGTTCGCGCAGTGTGGGGAAACCAGTGCAGAATGCACACCCCCATGTCGGGCTCTATCCGTCTATCTGTCACCTCGTTTAGGGTCTCAACTACCTCCTCCCAATATGCTCCAAGCTGCGGGTAGCTCCACAGCATATGTTGTAGGTCCGCCGCTTCCCTGTTGCACCTTGGGCAACTTGCAGTATCCACTTGAAAGTATTTATTTATCTGCTTCGGGGTTAGGTATGCCCTATGTATGATGTAAAAATGAATTAGTTGGAACAGAGCGTTCCGCGTTCCCTTCCAGGCCCTTTCCACTATTTTAGCCCAAGCCGTCTCCGGTATCTCCTTACCTAGGTCTGTTTCCCATTTCTCACGCAACTGAGTCAGTGGCTGTAGTCCCTCCGTCAGCATCCGTCTGTTTAGACATGCTACTGCCTTTATTGTCCCCGCTGCCATCACCACATATTGGCATGCGAGGGATGTCTGTGGCTCCGATAGCCCTTCACCCCAGTGCTTCTGAATCGCAGCAATAAGCGCGGCGTGCAACAAAAAGGCCCCCCTGCGTAAGCCATACCTGTCCTGTAATGTCTGGAAAGGCAATAGAGCCCCCTCCTCGTATAGATCCCCAACCATTTGCCGCTCCATCTCCTGCCATTCCGCTAACTCCGACCAGTCTCCCCCGTGCGGTAAGGCCGTGCACATGCCCAGGGGGATTTCCGGGGCGTATGGACACCTGTTACCGGCCCTTCGCCTGTATCTATTCCAGCAGTCGCTCAATGTTTTCTCCTCGATCCCTAATGCCTCCACCCGCAATCGCTGTCCAAGAACTATAAACGAAAACACATGCCGCGGAATCCAGCCACCCTCCGAGCCAGCCGGGCCCCGGAATTCCCGTGCCACCGCCTGTGTGAGCCACTGCAGCTGAGCCGCCAGGTAATACCCCTCGAAGTCAGGGACAGCCCATCCTCCTTCCGCCCTGGGTCTCATCATCGTGGCCAGTGCCACTCGCTGCCTTCCTTCCCCCCACAAAAACCCACCTACCATGGCTCTAAGTGCCTTAAACACCCCACCTGGTATCCAAATCGGCAACGTTCTGAAATAATACAAGAGTCTGGGCAGCACCACCATTTTCAGTAGTGCGACTCTACCCGCCACTGATAGCGGCAGGGTGCCCCAGAATGCCATACTCCCCTTGACCCCTCGCACTGCTCTATGCACATTACCTTCCACTAAGTCCGCCTGCTCATGGTATATGTTAGTCCCCAAATACCGGAGACAACTGGGCTCCCACCTTATTCTCTCCAGTCCAGCGGGGGGCTCGGAGGCTTCAGATTATGCTATTCTTTCTATGCTTTATTTCAACAGCAGCCATATCAAAACTCAAACTGGACCACCTTTCCCAAACACCCTTGGGAAAAAGTGGTCGACAAAAAACACAAAGAAGGGACACCATATCCCTCAGTCTAATCATCCAATCACTGTCCAGGAACCATAGCCTAGTCCGTCGTCATCCCCTTGTTCCTTCTCTTTCTTTGCTGCTCGGCAGCCATAGATGAGTTTTTTTCTTTTTTCTCTTCATGACTGTTTATCTTTGAAGTGTATTGCCGGGGTGCGCGACAGCCGCTGGACCGCGTTCATCGTCCCTCGCCTGCCGTGAATCTCCGTTAATTGTTTATGTGGCTTTGCGACTTTTTTGTTATTATTGCTGGATTGATGAGCGGCTCGGGTGCGCTGTAGCGGCTCTCCTCTGCTTTTTCTGATTTCTACCGCCGAGGGGGCACTCCAGTGCACTACCGCTTGTTCTGGGCTCAGCCCTGTGTGGTGTTTTCTCAGATGTTCTCTTTAGGGAACGGTGGCTTTGGCTGCGGCCCGCGGGTCCGTTGTCGGGTTTACGCGGTCCGCTGATTGTCTGCTGTGATGCACGGTCCTCACCCCGACCGCTAGGGGCGCTGTCACGCGGATCTAGCGCGTCGGCTCCTCTCGCTGGCAGCGGCGCGCGGAATTCAGATTCCTCGCATTCCTCCCACCGTTGCCTGGCTGCCTCACGTCCCTGGAGATTTACGCTCTCCTCGAGGGTCTGTAGAGTGGTGCTCTAGCCAATTTGACACTCGACTTGGTTGAGTAGGTGTGCGTGCGTGTGTGTGTGTCTTGTTTTTTCTGATGCCCGCTGGGTGTATTTGCACATTTGGCTTTCGAGCAGGCTGAATTGGGGCCTGCAGGGGCACGTCCCAGTTTGAGTTTTCCCGCGTTTGGCAGAGTGTCCCTTAGAAATTTTTCTGGTCCCCAGCACATATATCTTCAGTCTACTGACTGTGGGGGTGCCACTAGGCTTGCAGTTTTTTACAGCCTGTGGGTGAGTCTTAGTACTCGAGTCATGTCGCAGCAGGGGGACATGAATTGGGAGGAGGATCCCCTTGATCAGCTCCCTTGGGATGACAATTTCTACGACACGGTGGACGCTTCCATTTATCGCGCCGTAGAAGAGGTCATGGCTCCCATGGAGGAGCGTTTGTGTCAAAGGTTGGAGCAATTCTGTTCTAAACGGGCCCCTCCAGCGGGGGACACTGCTACTACGCCGCAGGCGGTTTACAATACTGATCCTTTGCCTGCTAAGTGGCCCAAGGTAGCCGTCGTGGACCGCTTTTGAGCGTTTGCAAGAAGCTTTTTTGGCACACAGCCCTCAACAACCCCCTCCCTTAGCCCCCTCTCCTCCCGCGGCGCCTATGGACCCACCAAGTTCTTCCCAGGGGATTGAAGATGATGCTCAGGGAGATACTGAGGAGGAACCTGGTCCTTCCAGACCATGGCGTCTTGCGCCCTCCCCCCGCCCTTCAGGGTACCACTGGGGAATCGGACATTCTAGACCCTGAACTGCTTATGCACTCAAAGTCCTCTGAGTGGACATCTTCAACCAAGGTGGCCGGCTACGTGGCAGGGAGATACGCACGCCCATGGGCAAGGAGGCTCGTAGCCGCCTCAGCTCGGAGTGTCCTCGTCCCTCTCTGGACAGCAAGCTCGCGCAGACGCCAGAGCTTGATCCCAGAATGGAAACCTTTCTGGCAAAGTTTATCAAGGATCCTAAGAAGGGGATAGATCGGTCCTGGAGGGCGTGCCAGGATAAGCTCCTGGATGCCCTGGGCCCCATCACCATGATCTTAGACTTCTACAGGGGCCGCCATCTCTCCGGACGCCCTCTGTGGGCGCAAAGGGTTGTAGTGTTTTTAGGGAACGCCAATTGTGAGCTCTCAATGGAGCGTAAGCGGTCCTTTTTGATAAAGGTGGACCCAAAGCTAGGCCACTTCGCTGACTCTGGGGCGGTGGCCCAGGATGGTTTAGTCGGCAAACCTTTTATTAAGGAGCTGGGTAAATTCGTGAACACGTTCACATCTTTGGACAGGGCCCAGTCGTCCATTAAGAAAGTTTTTCCCTCCTGGGTTTTCCGTGGGGCCGGCCGAGGAAGGGGCCGCTCGACCGGCCAGACCCCCAACAACGGTAACAACTTCAGGGGACAAGGCTCCAGGCAAGGGCAATCCCACAACCAGGCATGGTATTCCAACTTTTACCCGTCCCGGGGGCGCCATTCCAGAGGCCGAGGCTTCCGTGGTGGGGACAACACCTCTAATTCCGGTAAGTGTTTCCACGTCTTCGCTGGTGCGTGAGGGGGGCCGTCCGGCAGAATGTCTGGATGTTTGGAAGACGGTCATGTCCGATGCTTGGGTTCTGCAGACTGTGCACGGCTTTCACATCGAGTTCTGTGACGAGCCCAGCCAAGCGTTTCGTCCCCGTCCTATTCGTTTTCCCAGCACAAAGAGGCGTTAATCGATGCGGAAGTCTCCGCTCTCTTAGACAAAGGCACTATTTGTCCCACCGTTTTGCATACTCAGGAATTTGTGAGCAACATGTTCGTGGTGGACAAGACGGATGGGGGAAAGCCACTGGTTTTCAATGGCTGGTGTACCGCCATTTCAAAATGGAGGGTATACACCTCCTGCGCGACGTGCTCAGGCAGGCCGATTGGATGGTCCGCTTGGATTTAAAGGATGCTTATTTGCCCATCCCTATTGTTTTCCCCCACAGTTCCTTCAGTTTCTCTGGCGCGACCGGGCGTATCAGTTCACAACTCTTCCCTTCGGTCTGTCATCAGCCCCGTGGTGCTTCACGAAAGTCCTCAAACCGGTAGTGGAGTACCTGCGGGCGAGGGGGATACATCTCATCGTTTATCTAGACCATATGTTGTTGCTGGCCCAAGATCCCGGGGTGCTGCACGATCAGCTGCAGTTGGCAGTCAGCCTGTTTGAGAGTCTGGGGTTTGTCATCAACTCCAAGAAGTCCCTGTTGGTGCCAGCCCAACGAGTCATGTTTTTGGGTTTTGTGATAGATTCCACGTCCGCAACGCTCAGTCTTCCATCGCGGAAGTTGGCGAAGATTAGTCACGCGCTCAGACGTACTCTGACCAAATCCACGGTTCCCCTTCGACAAATCGCTTGCATTGTGGGTTTGCTTTCGGCCTCGATCCAGGCGATATTTTCAGGACCGCTTCACTATTGAGCCTTGCAGCGCCTGAAGGCCAAACATCTGCGCAAAGGGCTGCCTTACTTCCATGCGGTCCCCCTTTCAGGCGAAGCTATAGAAGAGGTTCGCTGGTGGTTCTCTCATATGGAGGCCTGGAATGGGAAGGGCGATTTTCGGCTCCGCACCAGACCTCATTATAGAGTCAGACGCCAGCAGATTAGGCTGAGGCGCTCGATGTGGAGATTTCTCCACCGGCGGTTTATGGTCCCCGCAGGAGCAGGAAATTCACATCAATTGCCTGGAGCTCCTGGCGGGTTCTTTCGCCATGCGTTGTTGGACCAAGGACAGGGTCCAGTCCTGTGTCCTCCTAAAAATGGACAACGTATCGGCGGTCCGATACATCAATCACCTTGGGGGCGCTCGCTGGAAGGTGCTTTCGGACCTGGCTATGAATCTTTGGCAGTTTTGTCTCGATCATCACGTCTCGGTGACGGCGGAATACCTCCCGGGCCGGGAGAATCTGGTCGCAGACTGGCAGTCGCGACACTTCACGGATTCCAGTCTCTGGAAGTTGCATCCGGACGTTTTTAATCAGGTACAGGACCTTTGGGGTCCTTTCTCCATGGATCCTTTTGCTTCCAGATTGGATCATCAGCTTCCACGCTTTTTCAGCTGGAGGCCGGACCCCCTGGCTCTGGCCACGGAAGCATTCCTGCAGGATTGGACACAGGAATGGCCCTACGCGTTCCCACCGTTTGCCATGCTCACCAGAGTGTCAGCTCAGATCAGGAGCCAGCAGGCCAGCATGGTTCTCATTACCCCCGTTTGGAGATCGCAAGTTTGGTTTCCAGTTCTTCAGGAACTTTCTTGGGATTTTCCAATCCCACTCCCCCCACTTTCCAGAGCTTCTTCTCAATCCCGACGGTCATCCTCATCCAATGGTCCTCGAAGGCTCTCTTCGCCTCATGGCGTGGAAGATTACAGGGGTAGATGGTCGCTCCCAGGCCTTTTGGAATTCGATGAGGGCCTTTTGGCAAAAGCCTGGTCAGAGTGTACCGTCAAGCGTTATCGCTCGGCCTGGGGTCGGTGGGGTCGTTGGTGTGTGCGACGGTGTTGCGATCCCGTGGGTGCAGATTTAGTGCATGTTTTGAACTTCTTGGCGTATATAGCGCGTCAAGGTTTGGCTTACCGGTCGGTCAACACCTTCAATTCAGCGATCTCAGCAGGGCATGCCCCGCTGGACGGCAAGCCGGTAGGGGAGCACCCTTTTGTATGCAGACTCTTGAGGTGCCTCCGCTTGTCACTTCCTCCGGAATCCCGGTACTCTGAGCTGTGGGATGTTAACAGAGTGCTTAATTTGTTCCTTTCATGGCAACCTAATGAGTTTTTATCCCGCAAAGAGCTCTTGGCGAAACTTGCGATGCTTCTTTGTTTGATCTCGTGCCGCAGGGTGTCGGACGTATGGGCCTTAGACATCACGGGCAGAGTTTTTTCTCCTTCGGGGGTGTCGTTTACTGTCAGTCGCAGGACCAAGAGTCATACACGTGTCATTGAGTATCCTGTGTTTCTGGATTCTCCCAAGCTGTGTGTGGTGCGCTGTTTGAAAGCTTATGAGGAGATTTCTTTGGACCTCAGAACTCCGGGGGAGAGGCAGCTTTTGACTGCTCTCCGAAAGCCCCACAAGGCGGTGTCCTCGCCCACTATTGCACGATGGGTTCGGTGGGTGATGCAGGAGGCAGGTATTAGCTTCTAAGGCTTTCTCTCTGGGCGCTCGTCTGGAAGATATTATGAATGCAGCGGATTGGTACTCCGATTCAACCTTCAAACGGTTCTATTTTAAGCCTATTATTGATATGGCACATTTGGTGGTAAGTAAGCTTTGAACTAGCATAATCCGAAGCCTCCGGTCCTGACATAGAATGAGAAATTTCCTAGCTAATGTAACGGAAAGTTTCAATTCTATTAAGGACTCGGAGGCGAGGATGATCCCTCGACAGGTCTCTGCGAGATGTCCCACCCGTTGGGAGTAAGTAAGTTGCTTTCATGGTTTTACAGTGCATTTTGGCTTGTGTATAACTTGCTCAGATTTTAGTCGTTGCCTGATTTGAGGTTGTGCTTTCAGCAGGGTTCTGACTTATTTGATGCTCTCTTGTCGATACCCTTGTTTGCAAGTTTGCTTCCCCTCTGCCTCTTCGAGTCTTGATGGTTGTTTTTTGATTTCCAGGAGCAGACACCGGGAAACAGGATGCCTAGAGGAGAATTATTGCCGTTCTTGCGCAAAGAAAGAGAAGGAACAAGGGGATGACGACGGACTAGGCTATGGTTCCTGGACAGTGATTGGATGATTGGAATGAGGGATATGGGGTCCCTTCTTTGTTTTTTTGTTGACCACTTTTTCCCAAGGGTGTTTGGGAAAGGTGGTCCAGTTTGAGTTTTGATATGGCTGCTGTTGAATTAAAGCATAGAAAGAAAAGCATAATCCTCGCCTCAGAGTACTTAATAGAATTGAAACTTTCCGTTACGTTAGCTAGGAGATTATTCATTCAACTTTATCTTAATATCACAGCTTAGTACTATATTTTCAAATATTCAGTATGAAACAGGATAGATCGAGATAAACTGTAATTTTCTACATGTTTATTAAAAACTCAATATACCCATCATTTTGATTTTTTAGGATTTTTATAGTAATCGTTCCACCACTGTGGCTAAGTCAGCAGGCAATTGTTACAAGTGTTAAATTTAAAACAGAAGATGTTCTCCATCACAAGCAGTCATTCGCAAAATGCTGAGTCTACCTATACCACAATAAGCTCATTTAGTCTATCTACTAAGATATACCCAATATGGCTCCAAAGCGTTTAAAGCTTTAAGACTTCTAGTTTTTGTTAAGAGTCTTACCTCAATGAAGGCATGCCTATGCAACTGCCTTTCACCCACAGTTTTGTTAATTGTGACCATCGCCCAACATTTTTCCCTTAAATATGTGCAACAGGAAATAAGAATGGATAGCAAAAAGTGAACTTTCTAGGCAAAATGTTTATTTTTTTCAAGAACTAAATTATTATCTAAGGGACTCAATCAGAGCCCCATGAAATTGTGTGGCAATACCACACCCACAATTTCATACTGTTGGATGGGGACATGCTCAATTACAGCACCAGTCATAGTTTCAGATTACAGAATGAGGTGTAGGATAACATGGTAATTATGTTTTCCCCCATTCTGAAGTGGTCAAAATCTTAATTTGCATGGTTTACCAGTAGATTTGCACCATGTTTTTCATGCCTTATTCACAGTGCAGGCAAAAATACTTGTTGCACAATTAGGGTGTCAGTCATAATCCAAATTTGGATGCGAGCAGGATTTCCACTTGTTCTAAAATTAGTAAGTGTTTGAAAAGACATTTGAATGATGTTTAGGGAGCATATACCATAACCAACATGAAATAATTCAAGTTTGGAAAAGGAGGAATTTAAATAAATCATTAATTAATGCAAAAAGCCACAATGCCAATAAAACTAGGCTACCTGTGACACAGTATCTTCAGGAAGTACAAGCAGGAAGTAAAACAGCAACATTTTCAAAATGCATGCATAGCCACAAGCTAAATAACAATAGAGTTACATAACTCTGAAGTTGTGGCGCTACAGCCCTATTCCAGTTGCTAAGTGTTTCTCCATAAATCCTTATCATTGTTTAAGTTCCATTTACAGTCCAATTTGAGATTTATTTTCGCCAACATTTCCAAAAGGGAGGGTTTCCAATAAAATGCAATGCGGAAACAAGAGAAAAATAAATTCTGAAGTGAATCATAGTTCGACTCTATGTTCCTCTTCTTCGCAGGACTTGATGTAAGTTCAATTTCCTTGTCATAAGTGGACAAAAGCGCAAATAAAATTCCACAGATGTAGGTCTATTATAAATGACTGTCAGTTACAGATGTCTTTAGATTTTTTAATATACCTGACTTAGCAAACGTCTGCTAAAGCCTGTATACATTTTTAAAGTGTTTTACATTCTTAAACTGTTTAAGTGTTGGCCGTTGTGGAAGGTAAGACATACCAAAAATAAACAAAAACTTTTTAATGCAGCAGTTGAATTCACAAATGCTGAAATCCTAGCCCTTTGGTTTAGTTCCAGTATTTACTTTTAGTGTGAACGTTGGTGTAGTATACTAAGGGCCTGCAAGTATATTAAGCGTGTACGTAGCCCCAGTACATGATGAACAGATGAGAAGGCAGCAGGAGTCACTCAAGCAAGACTTGTTTTTTTTTGTTGAAATAGGTGGGCCTTACGGATCTTTTGTCGTTTTGTAAGTGCAGATTAACTTCTGGGAAATCAGTAAGCTCCCAAGAGCTGGGGACATGAGGTCTCAGCTAAGGAATGAACCTAGAAAGCTCAGAGGACGCAATGACAATCTGGAAGAGAGTTGTAGCAAACTACTAGATGGTCTAGAAAGCATGAGTCAAGTTATGCTTTGGTTTCCTGCTTGCCGAAGGGTGTCTAGGAATAAGATCAGATGGAGGGTCCTTTTGGGTACCCTGTTGTGAAGTAATAGATCAGTGGAAAATCCAGTAAAGTCTCACAGAGCTAAGCTTGTGTCTGTGAAAGAGTGAGGATGTACTAGTAGCATACAGGGCAGATGTCTGGTGGCATGGTACAACTGTTTCCAGGCCAAGGCTGAAAGTAAATTACTGTTGTTAAAGCAAGCATGGGGAAAGTTGCCACATTTCTGGATTCCTGCAAAGCCTAAATAACTGTTTTAGTCCTTATCTGGGTAGTATTAGCCAACTCTATGATTACCCAGTCTTCCTCATTTAGCCAACAGGAAGGTGAAGATGGCATGGATTATGAAAAAAGGACTGGTGATACTCTTAATATAAAGAGCATTGTTTTAATATTCTATTAGAACTAGAAACATTTTAAAAATCAGTTCTTGATATAAAGCACTTTACACAACTAAAAAGAAAAAGTTACCTTTAGTTCACAGTAGAGCTACATTCAAACATGAAAAAAAGATTTCTATGTTTCCTGTGAGCTGGTCTGCTTTACATCTAACTGAAAAATGTAGTATCTAAGAGATCACTGTAGGACGTCATATACAAGCCACCAACATAATATATGGTCAGTGGAACACTGGGGACACTTGCAGGACTCCTAGGAAATTAAAAATCAAATCTGCTAATATTCGAATATGAGCATCCTCCACCTGTAAAATATTGGAAAATAATCCTCAGACAGACAATGTACATTCCGGTGGACTGATGTCAAAAACTAAGTCGAATTCTCAGTCTAGGACATCGCTAGCAGGCCAAAATAAACCATCTCACTCCTACATTTACAGTCTTACTTGTAGGGTTTGGAGACATTGTGGACATTAATTACTTCTGTCAATTCATTATTACACTTTTTGTGCAACATTATACACTATGTGGAGAAGTTAATTTAAAAATAAAACAAACTACCTGTAGAGCACTTTTCAGGTTTTAAGCATTAAGCGCATAGTAGTAGATTTATTAGAAGCCTTCTGCCAACCTACCATCTGTACACTCTTTTCCAGTTCCTGAGGGATTGCAAACGTAGATGAAGGGGCTTGAGTTAATGGCCAAGCACCCGCCTAAAGATAAGAAAACATGAAGTTAACATTGCAGACAAGTAAAAGAATAAACAAGACAGGTTTGATCAAAAAACGCCGTCAGTGAAGATAATTCATGACCCCTCACAAAACACATTCTCACATTTCTAAATTTATAGAACATTTTCTACCAACAACGTGATGATTTTACATGTTTGAGACCAGGGATTCTGAATGAGTCAGGCAGTGTGAAGTATTTTTGACAAGTGATGTAGTAGTTATTTATTTTGGCTACATATTAAACATCGGCAAGACTCTAAGGTTAAAACAAAAAACCCTACTGCTAACATGAAAAGCGGATCTGCCAAACCGGTATTAAACAGAAGTACATTTTGAAAAAGCCACGTTTCTAATACGACACCTTGTGTTCAAACAGTTTCTTCTTTTGTTACATTAGTGCATTAGAAATTAGAATTGATCAGCAATGAATTACACTTCTCTTTTTACCTGTAAGACATATATTTGGAAACTAATTCCCAGATCTATCGTAGTGTCCTGTTTCTTCATGAAGGTGTTAAATTTATTATTGAGGTCGGTGCTAACACTCATGTCGGTATACATTCGATGAAGCTTGCTTGTGAATTCGTAGCCACATGCTTGCTGTGAATAAATTTAACATGAGGTTTTAAGAGTTTGCTTATTTAATGCAGTAAAAAAATATAACAGAAAGCACAATTCAATGTGGTCATTTTAAAAATACAACTATAAACCCACTTTTTCAATAATTCGGTAAAATACTTATAGTGCCTCGGAGAATTCAGCTCTCTAGCGTGCACTAGTGCCCTGAAAAGCAACAATTGCAATGCAACACATTCTTTGAGTAATTAGTAAAACAGCTAAGCATTTTTATTATTTAAACATTTTCATCTTCTACATTTTTCTAGGATAGAGTATACTTTTATGGACAGCCTACCTAAATGAATAGTAGTGTACCAATTGCTTTGGTGTAAAGTGTTAGTGACAACATTTCACTCACTTAGTCAAATATGCAAATGAAAAGGGGGTTATTTAGACAAATAGAGCAAAACTAGTTTGTCAATATTTGCAGTAATTAATCTTATACACTAGCAAACAAGTATATAAAAGAAACGAACACACAAATATGTTATGCCGGTGAAAGAATTACGCCCAATAAGACAAAAGAACGCACATTTGCACATATTACTACAGTGTAAAGCTCATATCTAATGATTTAACTCAAGTACAGGGTAGTAGTAATATGTGTTTATTAGTGAATAAAAACCATAAACATTATTAAAATATACTGTTGAAATCACAATAGATAAATAAAATTAGGAGAAAAAACAATCATATAGAATCAGTGTGCACAGGTGCAAATTATTTAGTAACTGATTGTGCCAGTGTGTGCAAAATAACTAGTAAAGTGCAACAGTGCAAATCTTGTACTTGTTTAATCACTAGCCAGAAAGTGTAAGCAGATTGGCCCGGTTTCTATCTAGCATCTAGTTGCGGCAAAGCGCTAATATAAAAATGGCAAAGGCCTGTACAGTGTGCAAAATTATGCAAAAAGGGCAGCAGTGCTAATTTTTGATCATGGAAGCTGTTTCACGAGACTCGGGCTAATATCCAACCTGGCGGGATAGGGAGCCAACAAGCATATGTTGTCCCTAGCAGCCCACCATGATTTGGATGGGTTTCAAGGATTCTTAACAAGGCCCTTCTTAACCGTCAACCTTAACCCCCGGCGGGGTTTACGAGTGAACTTTGGCAAGGGATTTAAAGATGGCCAAGAATTGTACCAACCAAATGATAAGCATTGTATTCCTTGGATCTAATTACTCAATTAGTGCTCATCTACGGGACCTAATACATCGAATTATTTTTTTTCATCATACTTCTTTGCGGATGGCCTATAGCGGAACAAATCCAGATAACATGCTGCAGAGTTTCACCTGCCTGATGACAAACGGCATTTCTGGTCCGCCCCTTTGACCTTCTTCCCTCCACTTTCGTAAAAAGTCTAGAGTTGGACTATCACCAAGTCGCAGTGTCAATAATTTCAGTTTAAATTTCATGGGAAGTGGCTTACAGGAGGAGGAGTTTTATTTGGAAGTCGTAGGATTTAGCACCAGCCACCCATGTGACCGATTGGCCACTTTATCTTTGCCATCCAGCTAACTTTGCAATTAAATGGACTTGTTTGCTGCTCTTCTGAAAACTTGGCGGGATGTATTGAGGTTCCATAAATCACCCAAGTCGAGCTTTTCAATGCTTCTTTCGAGGTACTTTTTAATTCACCTTTCCCCTTTGAAAGTTGATTTCAAACCAGGCTAAATTAGCCAGTGAACCCTCTGCGGCAGACTGCAGTTTGTGAGAGCATTTAACGAATGCCACAGGCTTGACAAGAAAATGCTTTACCAGTGAGGACTCCAGCCGAACTTAGGCAGGTGATGCAGATCTCTGTAGCTGGAAGAATAGTTTATACGATCTTGTCACGAGGCTGTCATGGGGGCTGGCCTCTGCACCGATCCTTATTTTCACTCCATATGTGTGCGCAGGTATCAGTTTAGCCTTCATTACTGCAGCCAGTGGCTGAAGACAGTGCCCCTGGATGGATTTTACTAGTGTTGTAAACGCATAGTTGAAAACCAATGCTTTTTCCTTAATCGCCTCCTTTTGGGGTGCGAACGTAGCCCTTGAGTCTATCTTGACACTAAGATACACGTACGCAGGGGTTTCATCAATTGTATCTCTGCTGAGGTATCATTTGCGTTGGTTTAAAATATGGCGATTAAGTGAGATGACTTTCATCTTTGTACGAATGATTTAACCTTAGTACAGGTTAGATTGACCCATGTGTACCTCTCCTTGTGTTCTGGTCCTAATCAAATATATCTGTTCTTGTCTTCTAATACTATCTAGGAAGATCTGTAGAGAGTAATACAACATTTATTACTTATTTGAGGAAGGGAGGAGGCACTGTGGTTCTCAAGAATCATAGCCTTTCCCTTTAGTGAACATTAGTGATAAATAGCATAAATAGCATATTAAACTATGTAAATCTGTGTGTGACAGTTATGTTAAACTTAGCTTAAGAAAAACATTTTGGGGTTTCTCATAGATTTGGCACAGTTTAAGGAATTGTGGCAAAACGCTGCATCTTAAAAAATTAGACACACAGAAATCAGTTCAATTCATTTCTTATCCGTTTCATGCAGATTGGTCAAGAATGAACTTCTAGACGGAGATCAACAACGTGAAATATCAATTTCACTTTCAAATGGAAGGTGCAGTCCAAGCCACAGAAACTAACACTGCACGGACCAACACAAAAGAGCTCATTCATGCAGAGACCAATGCGATCTGTATGTTTTTTTTATTTGGTGCAAATCAGTTTAGCGATAGCTGAGATATTAGCGAAAAAGTTGGGTCAAGTCATTTATTGATATATTTCCAAAGATGGAGAACTTCAAAGTTGTAATCTGTTTGAAAAAAACAACTTTTAAATGGAAATATATAGGTCGATAAAGCAGATACAGATAAATAGTGAAAGAATAAATATCGAAAAAATACCTTAATGAATATATCACAAAAATTGCTTCAGCATACATATGAAGGTTAAACTTAAAAACGGAATGATTGACCATAGAGAAAGAATTACTGACAGTGCAAATTGGTCATATCCCTTCCTTATACCAATGCGTAACCAGGTGTGAGATCCGAGAAGCCCTGTCTGGTCGGCTCGCACATACAAAAAAAAATATATAAACTTAACAATTTTGAACAACAGCCAATTCCAACCCACAAAGGAAAACAAACTCCTGCCACCATGACAGAGAATCTGGAACCTCCTTCTGAAGTCATGCCTGAGCAATTGCCAGTCTTACAATTATTATAGCAAAAAAGAAGGCCCCCGCAATGTCATCCATGACCCAATAGAACAGCCATAGGGTCGAATCTTGCATAAATTATGTACGGTATCAGCACCAAGCTTACTGCAACAAAAACAATCTGATGTATCCCTCATTCCCCATTTATGCAGCTTGTTGGGTGTGTAGTATAAATCATAAAATGCAATGAATTTTTAAACTAGAGACGTTTATTATATTCTGAGCGAGCAAATTGGTACACCTTATGTCTGCAACAGAGACACTGATAGGTAGGTTGCAGGACCAGCAGCAGACAGGATATCAAACGTATTCACTATATTCTTCTGGCTCATCAATACTGAATAAAAATACCAATATAGCTGCATCTAGGTACCTCAATAAATCTTTGTAGAAACTTATTAGCCATACTGATTTAATTAGGAGAGAGCTGTGATAAGAATTCTCTTAATTGTCGATGGGAAAAGGGACTAAATCTTAGGGACTCGATATTTGTTGTTTGTCTCCTGAAATGTCAAAAGAACCTCATTTCTATAGAGCTGACCAAGGGTCACAACTTTAGAGCCACACCAACACCTCAAATCACTATCCTGGAAAAAAGGATTATTCCCCAAAAATGTGAATTTATGGAACAATGGTTATAGCAAATAGAATGATTATTCAGCCAAACCATATGTTACACCCAAAGAGTCTTAAACATTGTGTGTTTGAAATAGGCATGTATCAATCAGATCTTTCATAGGATATAATGATTTGTGGGAAGATCCGATACTCTGGGACTAACTCAGCCAGGCCCCATAACCCCACCTCCACAACTGCAGAGCCTTGAGATTAATGCAGATATAGAATAGTGCCAGAGAGATAGGAGTGCAACCCCGCCCTAACCGCGAAGCGCTTGTGGATATCTTATAGCACAGTGAGGTTTTTTGAATTGCCATTCAAATATCTGACAAGAACTTTCAACCTTTCTGGCCGGTGTGACATATCAAACATCGTTCATTTCTGGAAGAACTTTAACAACAATTTCTGTCTTGTCTGTGTTCATTTATATCATGAGACTTGCGCAAATACTGCAGCAGCATCCTCAATGGCTGGGAAAACCGTTCTGGGAATGATGTTAAGATTGCAATATAATCTGAATCAGCCAAGAGCTTGACCTACCAATTATGCAACCACAAGGATAGAATGGAAACAGAAGATTTGAGTCCCCAAAAGTATCGCTCCAAATAGGGGGTGAATAAAAGCAGGGATAGGGGGCATCCCTGCCTTGTACCAAGACTGATTTGAATAGATTAGACAATGATTCTATACAGATGAACCAAGCAGTTAGAGAGGAGTACAACAACTGACTCCGTATGATGAACTCTGAACCGAATCCCATCACAGGCATAACTGCTCACAAGTATCGGTAGGAGAAATGGTCGAAAGCTTTTTCAGCATCCAACAGGATCAATCAATCAATCAAACAATTTATAAAGCGCGCTACTCACCCGCTAGGGTCTCAAGGCGCGGGGGGGAGGGGTCCGTTACTGCTCGAAAAGCCAGGTCTTGAGTTGCTGCCTGAAGGAGAGATGGTCCTGGGTCAGCCGTAGGTGGATGGGGAGGGAGTTCCATGTCTTGGCCGCCAGGTAGGAGAAGGATCTTCCTCCGGCGGTGGCTCTGCGTGGAACGGTGGCGAGGCTGGCCGATCGCAGCTGGCGGGTGGGCTTGTAGAAAGTGAGGCGGTTGTTGAGGTACTTGGGGCCCAGGTCGTGGAGAGCCTTGTGTGCGTGGGTGAGGAGTCTGAACGTGATCCTCTTGCTGACGGGGAGCCAGTGCAGGTCTCTCAGGTGGGCGGAGATGTGGTTGTGGCGGGGGATGTCCAGGACGAGTCGTGCGGCGGCGTTCTGTATGCGCTGGAGTCTTTTCTGTAGTTTGGCTGTGGATCCCGCGTAGAGGGTGTTCCCATAGTCCAGTCGGCTGGTGACGAGTGCCTGGGTGACCGTCATCCTGGTTTCGGTGGGGATCCATCGAAAGATCTTTCGAAGCATGCACAGGGTGTTGAAACAGGATGACGAGACGGCGTTGACTTGTTTGGTCATCGAGAGGGAGGAGTCCAGGATGAAGCCCAGGTTTTGTGCGTGGTCCGTTGGCTTGGGGGTGGTGCCCAGGGCAGGGGGCCACCAGGAGTCATCCCAGGTGGAGGGGGATGATCCCAGGATGAAGACTTACGTCTTGTCAGAGTTCAGTTTCAGGCGGCTGTTCTCCATCCACTCAGCGACGTCTTTCATTCCTTCGTGTAGGCTGGCTCTGGCGGTGGCGGGGTCATTGGTGAGGGAGAGGATCAGCTGGGTGTCATCGGCGTAGGAAATTATGTTAAGGTTGTGTTGGCGTGCGATGGTCGCGAGGGGGCTCATGTAGACGTTGAAGAGGGTGGGGCTGAGGGAGGATCCTTGAGGTACGCCGCAGATGACTTCGGTGGCTGCGGAACGGAACGGGGGGAGGCGGACTCTCTGGGTTCTTCTGGCGAGGAACGAGATGATCCACTCCAGTGCCTTCTCTTGGATTCCGGTGTTGCTGAGGCGCTGTATTAGTGTGGATGGCAAACTGTGTCGAACGCTGCAGAGAGGTCCAGGAGGATGAGGGCAGCTGTTTCCCCGTTGTCGAGCAGGGATCTGATGTCGTCGGTGGCTGCGATGAGGGCGGTCTCGGTGCTGTGGTTGGCTCGGAAACCGGACTGTGAGGGGTCGAGGGATCCGTTCGTCTCGAGGAAGGCAGCGAGCTGTTTGTTAACGGTCTTCTCGATGACTTTGGCAGGAAAAGGGAGGAGCAACATGGGGCGGAAGTTCTTGAGGTCGGTGGGGTCCGCTGTCGGTTTCTTCAGGAGGGCGCTGAGCTCGGCATGCTTCCAGCTCTCTGGGAAGGTGGCGGTGGTGAAGGAGATGTTGATGATGTCCCGGAGTTGGGGTGCGATGATGGAGTCTGCCTTGTTGAAGACGTGGTGGGGGCAGGGGTCGGCAGGGGATCCGGAGTGGATGGTGCTCATCGTGCGGGTGGTGTCTTCGGTGCTGACCGGGGTCCAGTTGCAGAGGGTGGTGGTGGGGGGCATTGGTTCGGTGGTTGGGTGCGTGGTCTGTGCGCCGAAGCTGTTGTGTATGTCAGCGATCTTGCGGTGGAAGAATGAGGCGAGTGAGTCGCAGAGGTCTTGCGAGGGTGTGATGTCGTTGTTTCCGGCGCTGGGGTTGGAGAGCTCTTTGACGATGCTGAAGAGTTCCTTGCTGTTGTGGGTGTTGTTGTCCAGTCGTTCTTTGAATGTTGTTCTTTTGGTGGTGCGGATCAGCTGGTGGTGTATGCAGGTGGCGTTCTTGAGGGCTGTTATGTTTTCTGTAGTCTGGTCGTGGCGCCAGGCTTTTTCGAGGGTGCGGCAGTTTTTCTTGGATGTTTTGAGTTCGTTGGTGAACCACAAGGCTTTCTTGCTGCCGGGTCTGCTGGGTGGGTTCTTCAGAGGTGCGAGGTCGTCGGCGCAGTTGGTGAGCCACTGTGTGAAGCTGCCGGCTGCTTCGTTGGGGTCCGTTGCGCTAGCGGGAGGGTTCTGACTGAGGGAGGTGGTGAGTTGGTCGGCGGTGATCTTGTTCCAGCTCCTGCGGGGAGCCTGTTGCGGGTGATGGTGGGTCGTGGTTCTCCTGAAGTTGAAGTGGACGCAGCTGTGATCAGTCCAATGAAGTTCGGTGGAGTGGCTGAAGGAGATGTGCTTGCTGGAGGAGAAGACGGGGTCAAGCGTGTGGCCGGCGTAGTGGGTGGGGGTGTTCACCAGTTGCTTGAGTCCGAGGTTGGCGAGGTTGTCCAGCAGGGTGGTGGTGTTGCTGTCATTGTTGTTCTCCAAATGGAAGTTGAGGTCCACTAGGAGGATGTAGTCAGAGGAGGTGAGGGCGTGCGGGCTGATGAAGTCTGCGATGACTTCGCTGAATTGTGTGCGTGGTCCCGGGGGTCTGTAGATGAGAATGCCTCTCTGGGTGGTCTTGGGGTCGGTGTGTATCTGGAAGTGAAGGTGCTCGGCGGCGGTGAGGGTGTCGTCGGAGTTGGTCGTGATGCGGATGGTGTTCCTGTGGATGATGGCGATGCCTCCTCCGGTCTGGTTGGCGCGATCCGGGTGATCTTGTATCCGTCCGGGATGGCTATGGCGATGTCGGGGGCTGAGGAGGCGTTCATCCAGGTTTCCGTGAGGAAGGCGACGTCTGGTGAAGTTGTGTCGAGCAGGTTCCAGAGTTCGACGGCGTGCCTGTGGACGGAGCGGGTGTTGAGCAGGATGCACTTGAGGTAGTTGTTGCTGGTGCCTGGCCTTTCAGGTGCGGTGCAGGTCCGGAGGCAGGTGAAATTGCAGGCTTGGCAGGTGAAGGGTCCGTGGGTGCGTTTCGGGGTGGCTCGGTAGCAGGCGGGGTTCCGGCCGGGTTTGAGTGCGTTGAGGGTGGCGGCGTCGTAAGTCCGTCGTGTGGGCTGGCATCGTCGGGGGCCAGGGGTCCTGGCGCTGGGCGTGGTCCAGGCGCGGACAGGCGCAGACGGGCTTGCCTCCGGCGCGCCTGCGGCACGCCCGCTGCGCGGCCGCACGGCTGCCTGCATTAAGAAGGATGGAGGGAGGGAGGAGCAGCAGCTGGAAGGCGGGTGGCGAATGGGAGAGGATGGGGGCGGGGCCGCAGGGGAGGCAGCGGCGGGAAAGGAGAGCGGGGGGCAGGCGGGGGGGAGAAGGGCGCTGAAAAAAGACCAACAGCACTGAAGAACAGAGAGTGAGAGAAAAAACAGGCAGGCTAAAGGCAGAAAAACGTAGGAAAAATGAAACGAGCAGAGGCAAAGGCAAAATACAATTAGGAGGAAACAGACAGGCTGGCTAAAGGCAGAAAAGCTTACGAAAAATGAAACGAGCAGAGGCAAAGGCAGAATACAATTAGGAGGAAACAGACAGGCAGGCTAAAGGCAGAAAAGCTTACGAAAAATGAAACGAGCAAAGGAAGAATATAATTCAGGGCAGCAGACAAGCAGGAGGAGGGAAATCGGGAGAGAGAAACACGGACAGAGGAAGAGGTCAGACTTGATACTTACCGCCCACCACTGGGCCACCAGGGATGAGGCGCAGGTGGGAGCCTGCGGGTGGAGGAGGGCCTCGAACTTCCAACAGCAGCAGCGGCGAGGGCAGCAGGCAGAGCACCAGCAGGGAACGCTGGCACGGTGGGGGAGCGGACCTGGCCTGAGAACAGGTCAAGGTTCATACTGGAGGGATTTTTTCAACTATTCAGCCACATTAAGTGCGTATATCTCTAGATTTATATGAGAGGTGGAAGTACGTGAATGAACAAATCCATGCTGCATAGTGCCTATTAATAATCCTATGACCGCCCCCAGTTGATGGGCAATATCCGTGTGTACGTTTTAGAGTCATAGTTTATAAGTGATATTGGGCGATATGAGCCGCAATTCAGCACATCCTTATTCTATTTGGAAAAAAACACAGATCTATAGGTTTCCCCCTATGAGGGCGGTGTGGATTTTAAGAATGCCGGGGTGTTAACAAGTTTGAAGAAGAGCCCAATGATAATATTTCGAAACAGGTTATAGAATTCTGTAGGGAGAGAGCCGGGTCGGGCTGCTTTAACAATTGTTAATTGTGCAATGGCCCTTTCAATCTCCTCCTTGGTGATTGGAGTATCCAGTCCAGCCCTCTTTACTGTTGTAAATTGATCGAGTCCGACAGCCCGAAGATAGCGATCAATCATACCATGAGTTGCCTGGCCATCATCATTATAAAGGTTGGAATAAAACGGATGAAAAACTGTTCAAATTGTTGAGCAACCAGTGACAATTTTACTCATGGCAGCTCTTGTGCTTGTTATTAACTTTTTATTATTCTCATCTTTTAATTGTAATGCCAATAGATTTTTCATCGCCTCACTTTTCCTCAAAGCACGAAAGACAGTTTGCCCAATTCTTTGAGCAAGCTCTGTCCCAAATCATTCTCTTCAATTGCATATGTAGTGTGGTCAATTGTCTGAATATATCAGAGATATTACTGAAGTGATTTTAGGACTTGAGTAGGAGTGAGTACTCTACCTCCAGTTGGAGAAGCTTCTCCTGTCACTTAGCCTTGGCAACGCGTTCAGCCATACCCTTACAGATAATCTAACTAGTGGTCTGGCCACAAACAAAAGCTTTTAAGGCATCCAAGACCATTATAGGCTTGGCAGACCTTTTGTTGAAACAAATAACCTCACTTAGACCTGAGCCCATAAAGCTAATAAACTCTACGTTGAGTGGGAGCTTACAATCAGGTGTCCATCTATGTGAGGGTGTAGCATTTACCAATTTGGTAGACTTAAGAAATAACGACAATGAGTTATGATCTGAAACGATCCTAGGATTTAGTTTGATTACTACAAAAGGTAAAATACTATAACTTAAAAGTTTAAATCTAAACTTTGTAATCAAATTGCCTGTTCAGAGTCAAACACTTGGTTCCATCTGCTGTGATCTAGAACTACTGATTTCAGGAAAATATTAAGGAGTGTATATGACACTTAGGAAATGCATTCTCACCAGTCAGGAATGCTCCTTATTCAGGAAACATGCAGAGTTTGGGCCCGCGTAAAGCAACAGTGCACTAAATGGGATGTAAAGGGGGAAGGGACAGTTTCTAACGGGGGTGTGGCCAAAGAGGAGTAATTAGGAATCCTTTCCAATTGGCGTGGCCTCTTGTTAACCTGAATTCCATGATTCACGCAGCATGCAAACTGACAAGTATTTGGTTGCTTTTCTGTGATCCGTTTGTTATTACATCCAGACATACCACAGAATAATGAACCCATGTTTAAAACAAGCCTGAACTATCAGATTTGGCAACCAGTTAGAAGTATCCGATAACTGATTAATAACGATATTGTTGTGAAAAATTTGAATAGAAAGTGTTCCAATTCTGAAAATAAGATACTGAGTTTAACATTTTAAGTCTTAAGAGCATCTCATTTACTCCTGTTTTCCCCTTCACACCAAATTACTCTGCAGTGTCTCACTGTTAAGACACTTAAGAAGTTTTCTTCCTATATCTTTATGACATTCTCCATCTTCATAGAGCATGAGTCATCCCCTTAGCCTTTATCACGTTCTTTTCACTCTTTCTGCATGTACTTTCTTATGCCACTTCTTCACCATGCAGTCTCTGTCTCTCTCCTGTATGACCATTCTGGACGAGGGACAAACTGCGGCCTTGATATTACTCGATCTTGGTGTCGATTTTTATACGGTCTCCCATCTGATCCTCTTGCGTCGTCTAGAGGAGGTGGGGGTGGTAGGTCTTGCCCTGGATTGGTTTCGATCTTTTCTATCTGACAGAACATTCCAGGTCACTGCCCCCACCTTTCTCACCCACGCTCATTCCATCAAGCAGGGGGTTACCCAGGGCTCGGCATTGAGCCCTGTTCTGTTTAACCTTTATGTTCAACCCCTGGCGGCGGTGGCGAAGGACCATGTTTTGACCATGGTTTCGTATGCTGACGACACACAGCTAGTGGTGGCCCTCTCTGACGATCCTACGCGGGGCGCCTCACAGTTTCGGAGCGACCTTGCGGCGGTCGCGCACTGGATGACCGCCAACCGTGATTACTTTCACTTTAGCGGCCGCACGGCCGCTTTGATGTTTCATCGCGATCACTTTCATTTTTGCGGCCGCACGGCATAGCCAATAGGTCTCGCTTTTGGGACCTTATAAGTGTTTAGTTATGCAACTGTTGCATGGCTAAACACTTATAAGGTCCCAAAGGCGAGACCTATTGCCTATGCCAATGCTTCTTTTACATGTTACTTTAGCCATGCTGCACAGTACTGCGGATGCTGTGTAGCGTAGCTAAAAATTATTGGTGAGACCTATTGGCCTTGGCAATACTGGTTAATTACTACCAGATTTGAGCACTTGCGGGTCCTACCCTGCTTTTCAAGACTCTGGTCGAAAACTATGTCTGTAAGCAAAAAATGCATATTTTCGGTCACATTATGAAACTATTGGTGTTTCCAATATATTTGTGGACTTGTCAAACATACCAAGAAAAAAATAAAGCAAACAAAAAGCAAAAATTCAGTGCACTGTGTTCTTTAGGCATACTTTTAGTACCAACAGAGCATGCCCTTGATCAATGCATTGCAGATACTTGGGAAAGCCCACAGTCTTAGGTCATGCCCAAGACAGTTTCAGTACTCACAATATGCATATTGCTTAGCTTTCAGAAATATTCTCTGTGTTTTTGGTGCAGGACATAGCCTTCAGTCATGCCTTGCACCCTTGTCCAGTGTCAACGTGCACAATATCGGTTTGACATACCAATTGGGCATAGCTGGCACACAGTAACAATTCTGCAGAACCTACAGGGCATAAACTGTGGCCATTGCCTGAAAATATGATCAATTTTTGCCCATAGTCTCAAAAGGAGGATACTTGACCACCTGAATCGTAAAACAGTGGCCTAATATTGGCACAGGAAAGTAGGCAATAAATGCAGTTTATTATTAAAAAGGCATCAACTGGTCAACCCATAAACCCAGATTTTGTTTTTCATGACTAGGACTGCGACCAACATAATGGCAGCCAATCAGATCCCTATCTTAGATTAAAACTTGGGTCCACAGTCTACAAACTTAATTTATAAGCGTGATGGCCATTTATTTGGTGGGGTGGGATATGGAGTTTCTAAAACACATCTGTTCCAACCAAATACAAACCAACAAAAGCATGCACAGTGTAGTGGCTGCCTTCTTCAATTAAAACATTTTCCTTACAACGAAAATCACCTCCCAATAGGAGTTTGAATGAGTCAAATAACTTTGAAGTCCCCGGTTGGAGTTAATACTCACTGAAAAATACACAGACACATGGGCACTTGGAGCCAAACACACTATCACTGGAAAGAAATGCTAATTTAGGTTGAAATTGTTCTTAGTAAGAAGAGTCGCTAACCTTAAAAGAACAAAACCCCATAAAGTTTCTTTTAAAAAAAGTCTACTGATGTGACAATAGAATAAGTTACTTACCTTCGGTAACGATATATCTGTAAGAAACATTAGTTAGTTAAGATTCCTCACCTTAGACTATCCCAGGCGTCAGGCAGGCTGCGGAAAGATTTTTCGTCAGCAATACCCTTGCGCGTCGCTAGGCGTCGTCTGCGGCTCCGCGTCCGTCATCGTGATCGCTGGGATTACGTCGCCTGAGTACTTAGACGTCGCCCTCGCGCGCTGACGTCAGTTCTTGTACATAGCTTTCCGTGCCAGGAACGCAGAGCCATGCAAGAGACCGACACTGGTGCCAAAAAATTCTAGGGCCCTGAAAGGGATGACCTCAACCCTAGATATTGGTTCGCAGAACGGGGAGGATGGGTGGGTCGGTGAGGAATCTAACTAACTAATGTTTCTTACAGATATATCGTTACCGAAGGTAAGTCACTTGTTCATCTGAAAGAAACACGTTAGTTAGATTCCTCACCTTAGAATAGATACCCCAGCAATACCAACCCCGGTGGTGGGTCTGCGAACCAAGATCACACCAGAAAGTCCTGGAGAACAGAATGGCCAAAGAAGCCGTCTCTCCGAACTTGGCTGTCCAGGCAATAATGTTTGGCAAACGTGTGCAGCGAAGCCCACGTTGCAGCCTGACAGATGTCCTGCAAGGGGACTCCCCGGCCCAGGCCTATTGTCGCCGCCGTGGTCCGAGTGGAATGGGCCCACAGCCCTACAGGAGGTTCCTTTTTAGCTAAGGAGTAACAGGCCTTGACACAAAACGACCCACCGAGAGATGGTACGCTTGTACACCACCCGCCCCTTCTTAGCGCCCACGTAGTCAACAAAGAGTTGGTCGTCCACCCGGAACTGCTTAGTGTGGTCCAAATAAAAGGACAGCGCCCGTTTTGGGTCCAGACGGTGGAGCCTCTCTTCCTCTTTCAAGGGATGCGGAGGCGGAAAGAAGGTGGGCAACGTAACAGACTGCCCGATGTGAAAGGCAGTTACCACCTTAGAAAGGAAGGACGAGTCCTGAGAACAACTTTGTCCGGATGGACAGAAAGAAAATGAGGCTTAGAAGAGAGAGCCTGGAGCTCACTCACCCGTCTAGCAGAGGTGATGGCAACCAGGAAAGCAGTCTTAAGAGTGAGAAGACGAAGGGGACAATTATGAAGTGGCTCAAAGACAAGGTTCAAATCCCACTGAGGCATCACGAAAGGGACAGGAGGAAACATGTGAGTAATGCCCTTAAAGAATCGAGAAACAACAGGGGATTTGAAAAGAAAAGGTTGATCAGGAAGCCGTTGGAAAGCAGAAATAGCTGAAAGATATTCTTTGAGCGTGCCCAGAGCAGAGCCCTGCTGGGCGAGTGAAAGTACAAAGAGGAGAACCTCAGAAAGAGGGGCGGAAAGGGGATCCACAGCCTTTGCTGTGCACCATGCCACAAATTTGTTCCACCTGCAGGCGTATACCGATTTTGTGGAGGGACGCCTGGCTGCCAGAATAACATTACAGACTTCAGGAGGCAAGTCAAATGGCATCAACTGCCGCCGCTCAATTTCCATGCATGGAGGTGGAGACTGGACAGGTTCGGGTGGAGGACCGTCCCCTGCTGCTGCGACAGAAGGTCCTCCTGAAGAGGCAGTAGTATCGGGGGATCGATCGACAGACTGAGTAGCTCAGGATACCAGTATCTTCGTGTCCAATCCAGAGCCACCAAGATGACTTGGGCCCGGTCGCGCCTGATCTTCTTCAGCACTCTGGGCAGAAGTGATATAGGTGGAAAGGCGTACAACAGACCGCAACTCCACTCGCAACGAAAGGCGTCCCCGAGCGAGTGCCGCCTTGGAAACTCCAACGCGCAGAACTGCTGACATTGCGCGTTCTCTTCGGTGGCGAATAGATCCAACCAAGGCTCTCCCCACTGCCGAAAGAGGCCTTGCGCCACACATCCGAGTTTAGACGCCATTCATGATCCATCATGCACCGGCGGCTGAGTTCATCTGCTCTGGCGTTCAGAGAACCCGCCAGATGTTGAACCACCAGGGTGATGGCCTGATGTTCCAGCCATGTCCAGAGGCACAGGGCCTCCACGGCCCCACCCCGCCCTGTTTGTTGCAATACCACATGGCGGTGGTGTTGTCCGTGAACACCTGCACTACACTTCCCCAGACAGAGGGAAGGAATGCCTTCAGTGCAAGTCGGATCGCCCTCAGCTCCAGAAGGTTGATATGGAGCCGTGACTCCGCCGGAGACCAGAGGCCTCTGATCTCCGCCTCGCCCATTTGGCCCCCCCCATCCCAGGAGGAACGCATCCGTCACTACTACGTGCTCCAGTTGGGGTAGGGAGAGGGATCTGCCACTGACCCAATCGCGGTCCGTGAGCCACCACTGCCCTCTGAGATCAAGACATGGTCGGACAGGTTGCCCTGATGCTGGGCCCACTGAAACTTCAGGTCCCACTGCAGAGCCCGCATTCGCCACCTGGCGTGATGCACCAACAGGATGCAGGAGGCCATCAGACCCAGAAGCCGCAGCACCAACCTGACCGAAACCCAGGATAGAGGCCGAAAGATGGGAATCAGGGCCTGAATATCCCGGACACGCTGTTCCGGAGGATAGGCCCGGAACTGCGCCGAGTCCAGAACCGCTCCGATGAAGAGGAGCTTCGGGGAGGGACTCAGAGGCAGAAACAGATATAAAAGAGACCTTTTATTTTTAGGTGTCACATTAGCAAAGTGCAATATTGCCAAACAATGGAAGGCAACAACTCCACCCTGAGTATTGCTCTGTAAGACGGGCATGGATTTCAAAATAGAGTTGTAACTTTCGGTCTTTCTTGATTGAGGATGTCCGCAGAAACACCAAAATCTGGACAAGGTGGGCTACTTATAGAAATATTCCCCTGAAGACATATAATACAACTGATGATCAATTGGATAATGAGGTAATAACATATGTGCAAAAATAGAGAGTTAACAGCTTACTAAACCACATAATTAGTGATGTGCGAGACCAAGACCATAATTTAGGACGATATAGGGCACTATAAGGGATAAGGTAATACCAGAGTTACTGTATTATGTTTTAACTAAGATTGCACATGGGGCAACGGGGACTAATGATTGTATCGGATATATTCTACCAATGTTTCATTTGCCCTCATGTCGCTCAGACATTCTGTACTTTATATACAAAAGTCAATAAAATTTGTTTAAAAAAAAAAAAAAAAAAAAAAAAAGGTCAAGGAAGCCCTGACAATAGACAGAAACAGAAAAACCAGACTCTTTGTTTAACGTGAACACTGAGTTTGCAAAGTTCAAAGGGCCATGCTAATGTCCAAGTACAAGCCAGTTTGTACATTTAAAATCAATTATATAATTTCAGAACGGGCTTTCTGATGGGATTAAGGATATGAAAATTAAACTGCTTTGGCGATGTGACAAGGAAGAGTGTGAGAAAGTGGCTCTGTATACACTGTTCCCACATGGGTACAGTGTGTACAGAGTCCACAGTCCCCAGAGGTTTGGCAGAGGTTAAAGTTAGATCTAACCTTACTCTCTAAAGTCGTAGCTTGGTCGAGCAGTAAGGCAGTATCAGAGGACAGTGTAAAGCATTTGTTGCACACACTCAGTCAGCAAATGGTCTCACACACTCAATAACTGAACTATAGGCCAATGGTTTATATAAAAAATATATGGTTATTTTATTTTAGAACCGACAATAGGTATCTAAATATACTTTCTCAGAATGAGATGCTTTAGTTAAATACTTTTGCAATATGCAGCTGATTTTTGTAGGTAATAGTTACAGGTTGTTGCAATAGGCTACACAATTTCAAACACAATAATACATTGAGCTCAATGGGAATTTTAAGCTATGTGCACTTGATTACTTTCAGGATTACTATTCTAACTCCAGGACTGGATCCTAGATTCAGTCCGGACACCGTTCTT
This sequence comes from Triturus cristatus, assembly GCF_964204655.1. NCBI lineage: Eukaryota > Metazoa > Chordata > Amphibia > Caudata > Salamandridae > Triturus > Triturus cristatus. Next base: position 460,938,640 of record NC_140593.1, read on the forward strand.
GGAAACAAGTGAGTAAATTCAGTTAAGTTACTGTTGTGATTTTTAAACAATATTTTGCTATTTTAAATGTTGACACTTAGAAACTTTTTCTGCTCAAATTACCAATGTTATCCTATGGAAGGAAATTCACTTAGCAGGTAAGTGGGGTTATGAGTACTTTTTCTAGGTCAGTGTTGGATCCTGGATGCAGCACTAGTGTACCACCTGTAAGCAGTTGAGAAACTGCGTTTAAGTTATACAGGCAATTTTTAAAGAATATTTATAAGTTTGCAAAATCAACACAGAAGAAATTTCATAGAAAAGAGGACAATGGTTTCCTATGGGAGAAAATTGAAGTTACGGGCAAAGTATGTTCTTGTTACTTTTGTAATCCAGTGCTGGGCTCCTAGGCTCAGCACTGGGGTATATATCTAAAACAGCTAAGTAATTAAGTTTTCACAGTAGGTACGATTTTTAAAGAATATTTGTAGTTTGCAAAAATCGACACTTAGAAGAAATTTCACAGAAAAACAGTCAATGGTTTCCTATGGGAGAAAATTTAGTTAGTGGTAAGTACGGTTATAAGTACTCTTCAGGGTCAGTGCTGGGCACCAAGATCCAGCACTGGGATCTCTCCTAATAGTAGGTGAGTATTTCCGTTTTCGTTACTCGGTTGATTTTAGGTGAATATTTTAAAGTTTAGAAACTCCACCCAGAAGAAATTTCTGAAGTAGCCAGTCAATGTTACCCTATGGAAGGAAGGAATATGCTACTTACCAGTATGCATCTGGTTTTGGCATGTAGAGCTGCAGATCTACACACTTTTGCATAGATCGCCATCTGGTGTTGGGCCCGGATGTTTGCAGTTTGTTTTTCCTCTTGGAAAGTCTTTGGAAGTCACGAGGTCGGTGACTCCTCCCTTGGTTCGTATTGCGCATGGGCTTCGGCTCCATCCTCAGATTGTTTTTCGCCAACAGGGAAAGATGGAGCGTAGTAATAACAGTGAAGAAACCCATGTGTGTTGTATCTAAATAAGATAGACTGGAACAGATACAGGTAGCCGGGGAGGCGGGTGGGCGTGTGTAGATCTACAGCTCTACATGCCAAGAACAGATGCATACTGGTAAGTAGCATATTCCGTTCAAGGCATATGAGCTGCAGATTACACACTTTTGCATAGACTATATAGCAGTTCCCAACCTTAGCGGCGACCACCGGTATCTGTTGCAGTGGTTTGAAATAGTGTTTTTAGTACAGCCTGGCCCACACACTAGCTTGTTGCTTGGTTTGCACATCTACACAGTAATGTTTAGTGAAAGTGGGCGGTGTTGACCATGTAGCTGCCTTGCAGATATCATCTAATGGGATGTTCCCTAGAAAAGCCATAGAAGCCCCTATCTTTCGTGTAGAATGGGCTTTAGGGGGAACAGATAGCGTGCATTTTGCTTTGTGGTAGCAAATCTGTATGCATTTTACAATCCACCTAGCTATCCCTGATTTAGAGATGGGGTTGCCTTTATGAGGTGGAGAGAAAGAGACAAACAGTTGCTTTGTCTTTCTGAAAGGTTGTGTTCTCTGGATATAGTAAAGCAAGGCCCTTTTAACATCCAGTGTGTGTAGAGCCCTTTCTGCAACAGTTTGAGGTTGCGAGAAGAAAACCGGTAATTCTACCGATTGGTTCAGATGAAAGGGTGAGATGACTTTGGGTAGGAATTTTGGGTTGGTACGGAGGACAACCTTGTTCGGGTGCATTTGGAGAAAAGGTTCTTGTATAGTAAGTGCTTGTATCTCACTGACCCTTCTAAGGGAGGTGATGGCTACAAGGAAAGCTGTTTTCCATGTGAAGAATTGCAGTTCGCATTTATGCAAAGGTTCGAAAGGCGGTCCCATTAGCCTTGTGAGAACTATATTTAAGTTCCACACAGGTGAGGGTGGCACTCTGGGGGGAATTATTTGTTTTAGGCCTTCCATGAAGGCTTTAATGGCAGGCACTCTGAAAAGTGATAGGTGCTGTCTGTTTTGTAGGTAAGCAGCAATTGCTGCGAGGTGTAGCCGAATGGATGTATATGCTAGGTTACATCTTTGTAGATGGAGTAAGTAGCATATGATATGCTGTATGGATGCGTCTAGAGGGTTGATTGTGTTGTTATGGCAATAAACAACAAATCTTTTCCACTTGGCAGCATAGCAGGCTCTAGTGGTAGGGCATCTAGCTTCTCTGATAACGTTCATACAGTCGGGGGGAAGGTTAAGGTATCCGAATTCTAGGATCTCAGAAGCCAGATCGCAAGGTTGAGCTGAGCTGGGTCCGGGTGTCTGATCTCTCCATGGTTCTGGGTTAGGAGGCATGGTGGGAGGTGTAACCTTTGGTGTGGCACTACCGAGAGTTCCAGCAGCGTGGTGTACCACGGTTGTCTGGCCCATGTTGGAGCTACTAGAATCAGTGTGAGGGAGTGCTGTTGTAGCTTTCGCACCACTAATGGAATTAGTGGGAGAGGTGGAAAGGCGTACGCAAATTTGCCTGACCAGTTCATCCATATCGCATTGCCTTTGGACAATGGGTGTGGGTATCTGGCGGCGAAGCTTGGGCATTTTTTGTTTTCGTGGGTGGCGAATAGGTCTATCTGTGGATGCCCCAACATCTGAAAGAACGGGTGAAGAACCTGCGGGTGAAGTTCCCACTCATGGATCTGCTGCGTCTGTCTGCTGAGCAGATCTGCCATGGTGTTTTGGACTCCTGGGACATGCTGGGCTAGGAGAAAGATTTTGTGTGGAATTGCCCATCTCCATATGCTCTGTGCTAGTTGAGAGAGCTGTGGAGAGTGTGTGCCGCCTTGTTTTTGGATGTAGTACATGGCGGTCATGTTGTCTGTGCGGATAAGGACTGCCTTGCCTAAAATCTGTGTGTGAAAGGATTTTAGGGCTAGAAAGATTGCCAGTAACTCCAGATGATTGATGTGGAGTAACTTTTGTTGCGGCGTCCATGTGCCCTGCACTGTGAGGTGTAGTAGATGAGCTCCCCAGCCGGAGAGCGATGCGCCTGTTGTCAGGATTATTTGTGGAACCGGGTCCAGGAACGGTCGACCTCTGGAAAGATTTGTGGTGTTCCACCACTGCAGAGAGCGATGGGTGTGACCGTCTACCAACACCAGATCTGTCAGTTGCCCCTGGGCCTGGTTCCATTGGCGTGCTAAGCACTCTTGGAGTGGACGCATCAGGAGTCTTGCATGAGGCACTATGAAAATGCAAGAGGCCATCATCCCTATCAGTTGCATAAACACTCTTGCTGAGAGGGAGTGTTGAAGTATGAATTTTTGACGCAAAGCCTGAATGCTTGCAATCCTGGCCGGATTGGGGTAGGCTATGGCTTTTGAGGTGTCTATGGTGGCACCGAGGTATTGCTTTATGTGGGATGGTGTTAGCTGGGACTTTTGGTGGTTCACCGTGAAGCCTAGTTGGTGAAGTAGTTGGATTGTAGTGGCGGTGTGGTGTACACATTGGTTGTAGGACGCGGCTTTTATCAGCCAGTCGTCCAGATATGGGAAGACGTGAATGTGCTGTCTTCTGAGATGTGCCGCCACTACCGCTAGGCACTTGGTGAATACCCGTGGTGCTGTTGTGACCCCGAATTTGGAGCACCTTGAACTGGTAGTGTTGCCCATCCACTACGAATCTGAGGTACTTTCTGTGGGCATGGTGTACCGGAATGTTAAAGTATGCGTCTTTCAAGTCCAGTGTGGTGAGAAAGTCGTTCTTGGAGAGGAGCGGAAGTACCTGCTGAAGTGTTACCAGGTGAAAATGGTCCGAATGTATGAATGTGTTTAGAGGCTGGAGATCTAAGATAGGTCGTAGAGTCTCGTCTCTTTTTGGTATCAGAAAATATAGGGAGTAGACCCCTACATTTTGCTGATCGGGGGGGGGACCTGTTCTATTGCGTCTTTTTGAAGGAGGGAGATTACCTCCGGTTTTAGTAACGTGGAATGTTCTTGTGACATTGGGCGTTGCCTGGGTGGAATGTTGGGGTGGGTAGATGCGAGTTCTAGGCAGTACCCTGAACGAATAATTTGGGTCACCCATCTGTCTGATGTGATGGACTCCCAGACGTGAAGGAAATTTTGTAGTCTGCCCCCGACCGGAGTGGTATGGTGTGGAGGGAGCAGGGGAAAGTCATTGGGTAGGCGGTGTGGCAGAGCGGGCGGTATTTGTTTTGCCTCTGCCTTTATTGTTATTGCCTCTATAGCCGCCTCTTTGATAACCCCTTGTGAAGGTTGATTGAGGAGGGGATTTGTAGGACGTGGACGCGCTATCTGAGGAGTAGCCTCTGCCCGTGCCCCGAAAGGAAGAGCGGCGAAAGGAGCGCCTAGGAGGGTGTGACTGTAGGGCTCCCATAGATTTCGCCATATATGTGTCTTTCTTCAGCTTCTCGAGGGCCTCATCTACCTTTGGACCGAATAAATGTTCTTGATCAAATGGATGGTTTTAATATGGAGGCTTGTACCTCAGGTTTAAAGCCTGAAACTCTCAGCCAAGCGTGGCGACGGAGGAGGACACTAGTGTTAATGGCCCTAGAGGCTGTGTCTGCTGCGTCTAAGGTACAGCGTATAGAGGTGTTAGTTATGGTCTTACCCTCTTGAATTAATTCATTGGCCCTATTTTTGTATTTTTCTGGGGGATGGTGCATGATGGTTTCTAGTTCATCATAATGCGCTCTGTCGTATCTGGCCAATAGCGCTTGAGTGTTGGCGATACGCCATATATTGGCTGCCTGTGACGCAGTGCGTTTTCCTGACGCGTCCAGAAGCTTTGACTCTTTGTCAGGCGGTGGTGCTTCGCCTGACGCCTGGGAATTTGATCTCTTCCTTGCAGTGGATACCACTAGGGAATCCAGTGGCGCTGGTCCCTTGATGTAGGCAGGATCTGTGGGGGCAGCTTTATATTTCTTCTCTATGCGTGGGTTGAGGACCCTAGCCCTGACTGGGTCTTTAAAAACCTCTGGTGCATGTTTTATTACCCCTTTGAGCATAGGTAGTATAGAAGTAGACCTATGTGCAGTATCAAAGGTGTCTAGGAGGAAATCTTCCTCTACTGGGTCAGTGTGTAGCTCTACCCAGTGGTAATGTGCCGCCCTCTGAAGTAGGTGGTGAAAACCTAATGAGTCTTCTGGTGGAGATGGCCTGGATGGATAAAGGTCATCTTGTGGGACATCTGGAATGTCTGGATTATTATAATCATCCCATGGGTCTGGGGATCCTGTTGGGGTGGGATCTTGTGGCACATCTGCTGGGTCGTAGTATGGGTCCCCCTGATCATCATGGTCTGGAGACAGGGTCGGGGAGCGATGAGGCAGGGGTGGAGAAGGCGGAGGTGGAGAGGGTGGAGGAGGTGGGGAAGGCACTCTGAAAGGGGAGGTAGCACAGTCCTTCCTCTTTGGAGGTGGAGCTGGTTTGTCCAAATGTCTCTTTTTAGAAGACAGTGCCAAATGTCCAGTTTTTGGATCCTTGGTAAGTGTCGTTTGCAAAGGATCCGGTGTAAATAGTTCTTGCGACACTGGCTGTTCGGTCGGCGCCGAAGTTTTCGGGGCCGATGGCTTTTTAGGCTTGTCTGTGCCGTGCTTTTTTGGAACCTCCGATTTTTTGGTCGGTGCCGAGACAGGCTTCGGCGTGGGAGTGTCGGTGCCGAGGGTCTTATGATGTTTGGTCGGCACCGAGAGGCTGGGTTTCGACACTGAGGGCTTTGGTGCGGAGCTCGGTGTCGAGGTAGAGGCTGATCTTTTCTTCGGTGCCGAAGTGTGTTTATCGGCACCGCTGGCAGGCTGGCTCGAGCCCGAGCCGCCGGAAGGCTTATTAGGCTTCTTCACCGGGCCCGAAGGTGGGGTGTTCGAAGCAGTGTCTTTGGTCTTGCCTAGGCAGGGAGGCGAAGGCGTGACCGAAGCCTTATTGGGTGTCGGCGCGGGTGTGGGAGGGGGTATTTTACTCACGACCCTCTGCGCCGTGGTGATAACCTCCACATCCGAGTCGTCGGCTTCGGAAGCACTGACTAGGTCCTCTTCGGTGTGCTGCTGTCCCGGAGCTTCGACGTCGTCCCCGAAGATGTCGACTGGAACGGAAGTCGAAGAGTGCGCCATTTTTCGTCTGGCCCTTCGATCTCGAATAGTCTTTTTGGATCTAAAAGACTTGCAGGCGGGACAGTCTCGAGCCTCGTGTTCAGGGGAGAGGCAGAGGTTGCACACCTCATGAAGATCGGTGTGGGGGAATTTGGACCCACATCGAGGGCACATCTTAAATGGAGTTCTTTCCATCAGCCGGGACCGGAGCCTGGATAGGCCCGAAGGCCGCCGTCGATGACTGGAATCAAAGGTGTGTCGAAGAAGGTGATTGAGGAGATCAGGATCTGAACAATACCGCGGAGAGCGAGGATTCTGCTTCGATCGTAGAACTGGAATGTTCGGAACCGGAGCGCGAAGTATTACATCCGAGCCCGATGGCAGAAAAAAACAATCTGAGGATGGAGCCGAAGCCCATGCGCAATACGAACCAAGGGAGGAGTCACAGACCTCGTGACTTCCAAAGACTTTCCAAGAGGAAAAACAAACTGCAAACATCCAGGCCCAACACCAGATGGCGATCTATGCAAAAGTGTGTAATCTGCAGCTCATATGCCTCGAACAGTGAGTTATCGGCTTTAGGTAAGTACTCGACTGGCAGAGTTAAGGTTCTGAGCATAGACTCAGGGGTCTCCCAGGGTCAGGTAAGTACAGTTGTTACACCCTCAGCGGCACAGGGGCAGCCGGGTGCAGAGTGAGTTAGGCCCAATGTTATCCTATGGGAGGCAGGGGGGCCTTGGTTGGTGGCTGCTGACTGGCAGGCCACGCGGCTGTTGGAGCTGGGCTCCTGGTCACTTGCTCAGGGCAAATGAGGAAGTAGGTAGAAGTAGAAGTTACACTGCCAGGGCCACTCGGGCGGCTGGGTGCAGGGTACTTTTGAGCCTTCGGGCGCTCAATGGATTTCAACGGGAAAGCTCCAGGACAAACAAAGGCTGAAAGCTTGGGGACGAAGATTCTTCAGGTGCCGCCACCACCACTTCGAGAGGTAAGTTGGGTAGTTGGAGGATAGGTAGGTACCCAGGAGTCAGGCACAGGGAGCCGCAGGGCACCGGGTGCAGGGGTGCCTTTTGATGTCGGGAAATCTAACCCTCTGTTGATCGCGGTTGGGGGGTCCCTGGTTCTGAGGCTGCAGGCGTCGTCAGGAGCGTAGAGGGGGGTCCTTGGGTGCCGGATTTGGGGTCCCAGTCGCCGGGGGGACGTCCTCGGGGTCTTTGTTCACTTCGGCACAGGCCAGGCTTGGCGGGTGTAGAGTGTGCAGGGTTCGCGGTTCCGGGCTGATGCCAGGGGTTAGAAACTTGCTTTGAGCAGAGCCACTGCTCATGGGAGTCCCAGGTGCTCAGAGTCACAAGGTAGCCAGGTCCTCCGGGGTTTGTGAGGTTGCTGGCCACAAGAGGTGTCGGGATTTAGCAGGAGCAGGTTCGAGGGTCGACAGGCCGGTAGGGCTGGGGCCAAAGTAGTTGGTGTCTTCCTCTTAGCAGCTGCACGGCAGGTCTTCTTTCTTCTTGTTCTTCTTTGCTAGTTTAGAATCTGGAATCTGAGGAAGGAAGGTTCAGGGTGCCCCTAAATACTAGATTTAGAGGCGTTACAGGTAGGTAAAGGGCAGGGACCAATGGGTCCCTGCCCTGGGGTGGGTACACCCCCTATCCTGCCACTCTCCTGTGGGAGGGGGCAGTAGCCTAGTCCTGATTGGGCAGGGCTTCCCATCTTCAAGATGGCGAGAGCCCGGAGATGTGCTTCACCTCGCCTCCCCACCTGAGGGGTGGGGTTGGCAGAGGCTGGCACATCCCCTGTCCTTACTTGAAGTTTCCGGCCAGTCTTCCGGCCGGAGTGGGGGTCAGAACCGGTGGGGGCCAGTTTGCTGGGTACAGCAAGTGGCCTGGAGAAGCTCACAAAGGCGGCATGCCTTTGAAGCGTCCCCCTGCCCATCCTGGGGGAGGAGACCTAGCACCTCGCCCAGGATGTGCATAGTTGCAGGTCCAGGAGAGCGGAGGCTCTCCACCCAGGGGTTCAGCAACATGTCTGCTGTGTGGCAACCTAGGCAACCTCCCAGACAAGACGTGGATTGTGGGTTAGGTTTCAGGGGGCATCTCTAAGATGCCCTCTGTAGTGCTTTGTACATTAAATCCCACACTGGCATCAGTGCGGGTTTAATGTGCTGAGACGTTTGATACCAAACTTCTCAGTCTTCAGTGTTGCCATTATGGTGCTGGGGAGTTCGTGTTTGACGAGCTCTCAGCACCATATACTCTTAAATAGCAGCACTGCACTTACAGTGCCCAGGAATGGACCTGGGTACTGTAGGGGCACAAGGCTCATGCTCCTGTGCCCACACCACTGGCATAGGGCACCCAGCTAGAGGGGTGGCTGATGTATGCCAGGGCAGTGTAGGTTGTGGACATGGCACACAGGGATGTGTGCCATGTCGACTCTTTATTTTGTCTTGTACCCAGACACTCAGGCTGCAAGGGCAGTGTGTTTGTGTTAGGGTACAGGGCCTCCAAGGGTGGCACAATAAGTGCTGCAGCCCTTAGAGGCCTTCCCTGGTCACAAGGCCCTGGGTACCTAGGGTACCATTTACCAGGGGCTGACATGTGGCCAGGGTTTGCCAATTTGGGGTTTTAGGTTAGGAACATAGGCCCTGGGCACCTGATTGGCAGGAGTCCAGGGCACACTCAAAGTACATTCAGCAATTCAGCAAAAAGTGGGGGCATACCATGCAAGAAAGATGGCACTTTCTCAAGAGCCAATTCAGTATTTGTTCCCTTACTATAATGTCAGAAGACAGGTTCTTATTTCTGAATTTTAAACATAGACAATAACTGAGAAGAGGGATGCAGAACCTTCCCTTCAAAGTATAAGCAGGAGCTCACTCTGTCTTAGAGGCAGTAAGCCAAAATCTGTGGGAGCCGAAAGACAGTGGAGAGCCAATTTGACCAAGCGTATTCAGTTTCTATTTTTTCACATGTTTATGTTATCTGCTCAAAGCCCAATAAGTCTCCCTTCAAGTCCTTGACTATTACCATATGACTGACAAGATGAGAGGAGGACTTAATATTAAGGCAAAGCTTTTCTGGTTTTCAGCATAACACTGTCAAACATATTTGCAAAAACTGGTCACAGTGGGCCTTCGGATGGCAGCTCGATGGTATACAAGTCTATTAAAGTGTTTTTCTCTAGAATACGCTCAACCTAATAACACAGTAGTGATTAATGCAGACTGTCCATTTGTCTTGTTTCTATTCAGTAGAGAAAATATATTATTACTCTATTTTATAGAAGCTGGGGGCCAGATGTACGTTTGGATACAAAAGGCGAATCGCTGTTTGAGATGGCTAAAACATTTCTTTTCACATACCGAAGGAGTCGGTAAATCTGCACCAACTACTAAAATAAATTTGCCCCCATACTGAATCTCTATTTGGAAGGAGGGTTCATTTCTAGGCGTCCTTCCAAATACTGAATCAGTATATGTATCAATTACCAAAAACAGATCACAAAACATTAAAATTACAGACTTTTGAATTGGACTGGTTAAACATTCACAAAGCCCTTCATCTTGGTGAAAGAAAAACCATGTTTTGGTGGTTTAGGGGACTATTGTTAACTCTTAAACATATTAAAAAGTACACTATGTTTTTTAACACAGCACCACTTCCTTTATAGAAAAAAAGTTACTTTATCTAAAGGTGATCAAAGTCATGGCGGTTTGCTGACCAAAACTGGCTACCTTTCCTGGCCACCAATCAGAGTGAGTTGCAATTTGCCACATAGCTCATTAATGCTCATAGGGTAGGGTGGATTACGACTCACAATTAATCAGAATTTTGCGAACCAACCCGTTAGTACATAAGTTGGTTCACAAAATTCTTTGTTGGCTGCAAAAATAATGGTTGCAATTTGCAACCAGTTTTCTGCAACCAGTATTTTGGACATCTGGCCCTAGATGTTTTACCTTCAATTAACAGGAAGAGTGCTGTAAAAGAAAATGCAACTGAAATAATTAAAATTCACAATAATTATTTTTACAACTACCTCTCAAAACACAATTTCCGGCGAATACTAAGCTGAATTAAGAAATATTGCTTTAAATAAGAGTTAAATGTTCAAAAGAATAGAAAAAAAATTAGATTAACGTGAATTGAATCTTTAGACATCATAAATGTGAATTTCAGTTTGTAAGTTTGAGATACTTTACACGTACAATTTGGTTAGTGATCGTGAATAAAACAAAACCTCTTAAATCGCCACATTTTTATAAGTGACTGGGGCCAAAGGATTATTTTCTAAATGTCACAAATGTGCCAAGATTGTCAAAGCACAAAACATTACAGTGCATAATAAAAAAGTGGTAGTTTAAATAAATTTTCAAATACAGTGTGGATCCTTTAAAAACCATACATAAAAATAAAATTTACAAACACAATATTAATACTCTAAATTGCTGATAAAAATGTAGCAACCCATTTCTCCCCCCTGTGTGCAAAAAACAAATTGCCGAAAAAAAAAAAAACTTTAGCAGGCCATTTTACATAGAACTTGAGACTTGCCATTTCTAAGTGCTGTGAATAATAAGTGTTACTATTAATGAATGTGTTGGTGCTCAATTGATCTATCTCGATATCAGTAGAATGCGTTTGTCATTCTGCCACCTTTCCTTCACAGCGAAACACCTCTGTACCAAAAATGACATGCAAAAATAACACAGCATTAAGACCAGACTTCGAAAAGTAACGGGCCACCAAAAATGTATTTGCTCTCTACCCACATCTATTTAAAAGCAATGGCAATCATACTTCAGGAACCAGACTAAAATTTTATTTTATTTAAAAAAGATTTGGGACATATCAGCAACTTAGAAAGTCACAACTCGTGAGAGACTATATAACATGTCACATAAAGATACACATTGAAATGCACAAAATACAAAGTTACGCACCTTTAATTTATTGATCATTGCTTCTTCAGAATCCATAGACATAGACAAACCATGGATCAATCTTTTCGCCAACATTCTGGCGTAGAACTATCGAAACAAATGAAAAGAGATTATTGGCAATTCATCCATGCCTTACAAATCAGAGGGCAGTTTTTGTGTAACCCACTAAAATCACAATGCAGAGGTATGAATGAAGGTTAGATTTTTAAAAAGGCACTCGGTTATGGATTTTGTTTTTTGCCACCAAGTCCAATCCTACAAGCAGCGAAGAGCAGGAAAATAGCCTTCACTTCAAATCCTAGCTACACCTTCGACCAGGGCATAAGCCTGGTTCTGTATCTATTCCCCGGGGAAAAAGTGTATCCTACTGAGAGTCGAATTGTGAGTCAGAGGATGGTGGAAGTGGCATAGACATGGTGCAATCAGTGCTTTGAGAAGACCTGGTGGCCCGAAGAATAACAGGGTCTCCCTTTGGATAACAGACCAGAGCAAATATTTGCACAAGGGCAAATTAGCAATATTCGAAACTGAGGCCAACATATGAGAGAAGACAAAAGTGTGGAAGCGTTTTTTTTTCTTTTAAAAAACTACATTTTGTGCAATTAATGTATAATTTTTTTTTTAGATTCAAAATACAAATGATGATTTACAATGATTACACTTAAAACAAGATTAAGGTATAGAAGTGTGTTTAACAATATAACTTTGTTATACCACCTTCATGTGAGATCGCCATTTTAGGTAAAATGGATGTTGTTTCCATCTGTGACTCTTGTATTCACCCCCTACCATCCAGTTCCGCTGCGCAGCTTCTCTTTGCACAATTTCCCCAGAGTGAAGTCAAACTGATGCAATGATTTTTTTCTACTTATACGAATACAAGCTTTCAATGAACCTTCTTGTGTTCCTGATACGTTGTAACTTTCAAGGTCCTTCTGCTGTAGTGCCATTGTGAAACGTTTCATATTCTCTTCACACCCTTCCGGGTGGTAATAGTAGGAAGTTGCTGGGTGATTTTCGGAAAATGGGATAGTGCTTATATGTTAAGGGAATTATGTTTTTAATTTCGATTTGCCATGAGGGTTAATATTATCAGACCATGATGAGCTTACTGTTCCTCTAATTGTTTATGCAATAATTGTGTACAAGAACCCCTTGATTTTGGTAGCGTTCGAGAAGACCTTCCTGTTTGTATCGGGATGCTGTCAAACCTTTTCCTGATTTTGCTGTTATTTTGGGACTTCAAATAATTTCCTGATTTTGCATTTCTCTGTATTACTTTGCATCTGAGAGCCTGGTGTCGAAGAGGGTGCCTTTTTGTGCAATTTAATGCTGCGGGAGAACTGGCTAATGTACATTTTTGGGTCTCCTGAATTTGGGTGTGTCCTGAATTTTGGGGTGCGTTTATCGAGGCGTGGAAGCAAGATGGCGGCTGCTTGAGGTCGCTGAACCGGACTGGCCAAACTAGCACCGTGAGAATGCACCAAACAGGACGGGGAGATTACTAAAAGAAAGATATCGCACATACCAGCCCAATGCTCATTGCTGCCGGGAGAGAGTGACTGCGCGGATGGCTCCCAAAGCCGCCAACTTAGCAAAGGGGAAATCAGGAATACCCCCGACGATGGACCCAGCCGGTGAGACAGGGCAGTAGGCGGATGGCGCTGACAACGTCGCCAGCACCAGAGAAGGAGCTCGCTTCAGAAAAAGGAAGATGCGGGACCGCATCAGGACATCGTATACCGGGGGCTCAGTGCTGGAAATGCTGTGCGCTCCTAGTGGAAAACAGTCTGCAATTACAGGTACACTCACAGGCACAGTTGAAGCCGAGGTAGCCGCTCTTCTCACGGACGAGGGAAAGGCTCAGTTGCGGCTGGAGAGGCCTCTCTCAATATACACCCGGCAGAAAAATCACTCTCAGGGAGCCAGAGTGTAAGTACTGAGTTAAATAAGGGAGATGTATCTGAACCTGTAAATTCAGAGGAACTGGGGCATAGTATGCTATCTTTAAGCCAAGATGTGGAGAATAAGGGAGAACAGATGATAAGTGGAGGGGAGCCAGGAGGGTATACAACAGGTAATAGGCCCCAGCAACAGAGACAGTCCAGCAAGTGGGCGCTACAGAACAGCTCCACTCTCAACCTCAGGGGCAAGATGTATCGCATATAAATACTGAGGCTGAGATAGACCCTAATGACTGTTTTTTCTCTCTATTAGATGGTCCTGAATGGTCGGCTGATGGCTCAGGATCCTCAACTGGGTCTAGTGAAAATGATAGAGACCCAGACAAGGCAAGTGACTCTTTATGACAGCTCGTCGGGCTGGAGGCAAGAAAACTGGGCACCAACTACAAAGGGCAGCTAGTCTGAAATGGGACTATTCATTATCTGACTCAATAAACATTGACCAAAATACAACACCGCAGGGCATCTCTGGCTCGCACGCCCCGACATTAGAAACTGTCCTCCAAACAATCAAGCAGCACCCGGAAGAGACACGGGCAGATGCCCGCAAAGCCCACAGTGCGGCAAGGAAAGTACAGGGTGCAGAAAGGAAACTGACAAAAACCTGCAACACTATAGGCGAGCGCCTTATGAAGCTTGAAATTAGAGTCAGTAATGTTGATATGGAGGTAACTGAAAAACTTGCACAGTCTAATGAACAAGAAAAACGGATCATTGATATCCAGTGAAAATTAGAAGACAGTGAAAATCGTCAACGGTGTAATAATTTGAGGGTCCTGGGAGTTCCTGAAGGGAATGAGGGATCAGACATCCGGACCTATGTGTTGGATCTCTTTCGGCAAGCATTTCCGGAACTTTCAGATTGGAACTGGCAACAAGAGGTTCAACGAGTACATAGGACACCCTTTACTCTGAGAAATGCCGGCAGGGAAGGGGTAAAGTCAAGAGCCATATTTTTTTTTTCAGGAATTTTCTCCTGAGGCAGGCGGTGTTTGAAAAAGCTAGGCCTGAGGCTAGGAGAAGTGTGGATGATGTTTCTTTCTTTGTTAGACCAGACTTCGGTCACTTCACCGCCAAGAGAAGGTGGCGACTACGTCAGCTAATAAAACCCTTTCAGGACAAGGGGGCTAATGCTTTTTTGAATAATCCTGCCTCTCCGAAGGTAGTCTGGCAAGGCTCAACTAGATTTTTTACATCAGAGATAAAAGCTAAATAATTTTTGGCAGGGTTGAAGTCTGAGCATCCTAATGGGCTGGGGGGGGAAGATAGACCAGCAGAAAGGGGGGGAGGGGGGGGGGGGGAACTACTCGGACAACTTTTTCTGTTGAGATTTTGTGTATCCTAATTTGGAGTTGTTCGGAAGAACGATACCTCTCTCTAATTCCCTTCTCTTTTCACTATTATTTTTTATTCTCCCATAGCGTCTTTTCCCATAATTGTAATGTTGTATATATAGTAATTCACAGTGTTGGCAAACCGCTCTTCATCTCCTAACAGACCAATGTGTGGTCTGGGTACTTCCCGAAGATGGTAGGGAAGTGGTCAGGGGGTGGGGCAGAGGGGCAGTTCGGGGGTCTAAGGGTTTCTGGGTGATGGGGACAAAACGGGGCGAAACAAATCAGAGAAGTAATTAGTCAAATTTCCGAGCAAGACTGTAAAGTATTAAAAGCAATGACAAAAATTGGAATAAATTTTTCCTTCCAAGGACAGAGGGGGGAAAAGATTGTCATGGAAACAAAGAAGGACTACTTTTTTTTTGAAACTTTGTTTATTGAATTTTGTACCAAAACATTACAGTCACACAATAATCATAAGCGAACTTCAGTGGCATTTCAAGGTCTAAATCATTACAGCAGTACATTCAATGCATGTCCGGGGGGGATCGGGAACAGCAAAACATAAATTATCATGAGTCTTGGCGCAGGGACAGTGGGCATGCACAGCTGGCAGCAGAGCCATACACAAGTTAAGCGATCAATGTAGGCATGGGGGGCCCTCAAGTGGAGCTCCCCCATGCATTATACCTTTCCCAGGGCGTGACCGCCACCCTTAAGACACTTGTAACAGGCATGCAACCTAATCATCATGGCATGGGAATCATGGAAGGAAGATCAGAGTAGCTGCTCAGGGAGAGGGGGAGGCCAGGGGACACATGAACAGAACCCTCGCCCCCACAGTGCTGCAACAGCTCATCTGTCACCTTGCTCAGGGTGTGCGTCATGAGCATCAGAAGCAATGTCGTCATGGGCCAGAGGGGGAGCATCCTCCGTCAGGGCTCCCGGGTATTGCAGTAGGTAACATTGTAGTGGTCCCCAAACATCAGCGGGACGGGATCGAGCCGGGAGCAGGTCGGAGTATGTCAGTATCTGCTCTTGGCAGTAGACAAGGTCTTTAAGCCATTCCTTAAATTTCGGGGCCCTCCCCCTACCCCACCGGCATGCTATCTGCCGCTTCGCCAACAGCAGCGCCGTCGTGACAAACCTGCGGCTCGCTCGCGGAATATGTTTGGTATAACCCAATAGCGCCTGCACCGGTTCGGGCTCAAGGAGCAGGTCCACCATCTGCGAAACAGCAGAAAACACTTGGGTCCAGTAGGTCTGGATTGCGGGGCAATCCCAGGATAAGTGCAGGAAGTCTGCATGTGGGGCATGACACCTCTCGCAGTTATCCGAGTTCTGCAGCTTAAATTTGTACTTGGTGACCGGTGTGCAGTACAGGCGGTTCAGGAACTTAAAGTGAATGACACGGTGTCTACTGCTCGCAGAAATCTGCTCTGTCTGTATGCAACAGTACGACCACCTGTCATCCCCCAGCTCCAGCCCCAACTCCCGCTCCCACTCCCCACGAGCCCGTGAGGTGTCAAGTGCAGCGTCAGAGCGAACTGTGTGGTATAGTATGGAGACCAGGTGGGAGGGCGAGGACGCCTGTAGGACTCTATGCAATGGGTCAGTGATTTCGGGTTCCGCCGGAAATGTCTGCAATATAGACCGCATTCCATGCCTCAGTCTCATGTAGGTGAAAAGCTCCAGAGGGGTAGGCGCGTACCCGTCGAAGAAGTGTTCCCGGTCGCGGAAGCGCCCAGCAGAGAACAGATCTCCCCACCTCTGAATCTCCAATTTGCGAATCAAGTCTTGAAACAATCTTTCTTGTAGAAGGGGCAGCTGCGGGTGGTAGGCAATGGGGAGAAGGGGCGAGTACAAGAACGAGCTCGCCACTCGCTTAGATATCTCCAGCCATGCCCGCACCGTTCCCTGCAATGCGTTATAATCCGAGATATTGTGAGGGAGAGTACTATGCAGCAGGCCGCGCAGAGGCAGAGGAGCCGCCAGCCAGTCCTCCGCAGCGAGTTGGGGCATAAATGCAACGGGGTGGAACCAGTAAAATGCATAGTGCGCTTGAGCGCAATAGTAATACAACTCCAGGTCCGGTATGTCCAAACCCCCCCGTGAGTAGGGAGAGGTCATCACCGCCCACTTCAGCCTAGGTCTCTTCCCACCCCAAACAAGCCGAATCAATTCCGAGCGTAGGCGATTGAAAAAATGCCGGCCCGGGGGGAAGGGAATGTTCATAAACAAGTATAAAAGTCGAGGGAGCACCACCATCTTAATCAAGGCAGCACGTCCTGCCATCGAGAGGGGGAGCGCAATCCAGCGGTCCACACAGGAGGAGACCTGTGTCAACGCCGTACCGTAATTAGAGCGCATCAGTTCTTCCCTGTCACGAGAAATCTTAATGCCGAGATATTTTACGTCAGACTCACACCATTCTATGGGATAGTCAAGTGAGAACTTCCGACATCCATCCGTCAAATGGAGGATCTGAGACTTTGACCAATTGATTCGCACGCCCGACATCTCCCCGTACGTGATGAATTCCCGGAGTAGCGGGTTCAGGTTATTTTGGGGGTCCCGTACATACAAAGTAATGTCATCTGCGTAGAGCGACAGCAGAAGCTGCCTCTGCTCGCAGATCAGCGCCCGATGTTGATGACGCTGTCGCAACCGCGAGGCAAGGGGCTCCAGCGCCAGCGCAAACAAGAGAGGGGATAAGGGGCACCCCTGCCTGGTCCCACGGGCGATTCCAAAGGGCTCCGATGTCCTACCATTGATCAGGACCCTAGCACAAGGGCCACTGTAAAGGATAGCGATCCAGCCCAGGAAAACCAGGGGAAAACCCATACTAGTCAGCACCGCCACCAGGTAGTCCCACTCCAGGGAGTCGAACGCCTTCGTCGCGTCCAAAAAGACGGCCACCATCTGGAGGCTGGGGGCCACATTCTGCAGAGTGGCAAACAGCGTGCGCAGGTTGTGCGACGTAGCCCTGCCCGGTATGAAGCCCGATTGATCCGGGAGTACTAGCCCCTCCATAAGGAGCGTCAGCCGGTTAGCCAGAGTTTTAGAGAGGATCTTTGCGTCACAGTTAAGGAGGGATAGAGGCCGGTAGGAGTCAGGGGAAGTCGCCGGTTTGCCCGGCTTCAAAAGGGAGGTAATCAAGGCCTCTCTCATGGTAGGGGGGAGCTTTCCCAGCGTGTGGGCTTCCTCAAACACCACTTTCAAGATCGGGGCAAGGATATCTATGTACGACTTATAAAACTCGATCGGGAGCCCGTCGAGTCCAGGGGCTTTCCCCGAGGCCATTTGCATGATGGCCTCACGAATTTCATCAATCCCAAGCGGTGCCATGAGGAACTTCCTCTGTGCATCAGAGAGCCATCCCAATGTGATCTCTCCCAAATAGGGAGCCAGCTCCGGCGGTTCAGTGTGAGCGGAGGAGTATAGTTCAGTATAATGAGCAACGAATGTTTGCATGATAGACCGGGTGTCCCTGTGGAGCTCCCCCGAACCACCCTGGATCTCGAGGATTTGGTTGTTAAAACGGGGCGGCCGGATTGCCCAAGCTAGGTATTTACCCGGGCGCTCCCCCTCCCCGTACCTACGAGCCTGAAAGTATTTCCCCCTGAACCGAACCTCTCTGTCCGCAGTTTCTTTATAGTCGGTCAGCAGTTCCCGGAAGCGGGCCTGCGCCCCAGCATCAGTATGAAACGTGGGGGCAGTCTCCAAGTCTTTCAAGTCAGTCTCGAGTTTACAAAGGGTGCTACGCAAAACCTTGAGGACCCCCACCCCTTTCGAGATGCACAGTCCTCTAATTGTGACTTTAAAAGCCTCCCACACCACGGCAACACTATCCACCGTGCCACCGTTGCGCTGGAAGAAGCTCTCAATTTCCTGTGCAATTTCGGATCTGAAGACGTCGTCCAGCAGGGCAGTTGGCTGCAGTCTCCACGACATCGGGGAGCCAGCGAGGTCAGTCAATTCAACGCTCAGCAGGACCGGGGCGTGATCAGAGTATGTGCGAGCAAGGTGTTTTACACAGCCTATCGTGGGAGCAAGCCCCGGGGAAACTAGGATATAGTCCAGTCTCGCCCACGTGGAGTGCGCGGCAGTCCAGTGCGTGCCCTCCCTTGTCGCCGGGTGCCTAGAACGCCACGTGTCCAGTAAATGGCGCTCAGTAAGAAGGTCATGCATATATGCCTGCGAGCGGGAGTAGTGGTGTGGGTTCGGATTCGCCCTATCCCTCTCGGGGTCAACAGCTATGTTAAAGTCACCTCCCCACACTAGGTAAGTGGAACCGATACGCAAAATCTCTCCCCATAGTGTTTGAAGGCAAGACGGATCATCTATGTTGGGACCATAATAGCACACCAAAGTGAGCGTATCTACGCCCATGCGCCCCCAGACAACACAATACCTGCCCTCCCGATCCATCCGCTCGCCCATTTGCACAAAAGGGGTATGTTTCCTAATGAGGATGGCCACCCCACGCGAATAGGTGGAGTAGGAGGAGAAGGTACGGTGCACAGCCCAACGCGACGCAAACAACACCGGCCTGGAGGGGTCTAGGTGCGTCTCCTGAAGAAAGGCTACCCCTATGTGATGCCTATCCAGGTATGCCAGGACGTGTCTACGCTTTCTGTGGTCCCCCAAGCCCCTCACATTCCAGGATAAAAAGTTAAGCTGCCCAGTAGAGTCCCTACGTGTCTGCGGATCACTCATGGAAAACCAAAAGACTCAAACACAGCGATACAATGCAACCGCCGCCCCCCGAACCATATGAAGAAGACCATGCCAACAGCGCCACACCCCATTCAAAACTAGCATACATAACAAATCCCCAACTCCCCCCCACCCCCCACCCACAGCAGCATCCCAAACATGCTATCTGGACAGTCCCCCTCCCCCCCACCCCGAAGCAAACTCCGTCTATAGCAAATGCCATATTGGAGCAACATGTAAACTTAAAGTCAAGTGGGTACTACCCTTGGGAGGACAGTTTAGGTGAATACACAGTAACCCCTCGATCCAGAAGAGTGCGCCCCGCCCGGGGGCCGGACCCTCCCCATGGACAAAAGGGCGCCCAGCAAGACGATGAAGTCCTGAGAGTCTAGAGCAAGCCAAAGAAATGCTGAACTCCGCTAACATCCCCTCACAGTGAACAAAGCTAGGTCCATGGGTCCCTGTATCAAGTCCCACAATGGCGGACACGCGCAACACCTTACCAGCTGATAGGCAACAGTCTCAGAGTCGACAGGTCAACAATCCAGCACCATCATCCTGATGCCGGCGATGAGGGGCAGTCCTGGTCACGTTTCTTGAGGCGCTTCAAGAACTCCTCCGCCTGTTGGGATTTAGTGCAAAAAATTTGTTTCCCTTGATGCGTGATGCGCAGGCGGGCCGGGTAAAGAAGCGCATAGTCAATTTGTGCAGCACGCAGTTTATGCTTGACCTGGACAAATTTCTTCCGCTCCTCCTGAACCACCGGGGTGAAGTCCAGGAAAATGGTGAAGGTTGTGCCGCCATAGGATAGGGTCTTCCTCTCCCTCGCCGTCCGAAGCGCGACATCTCGGTCACGGAAATTCAACAAGCGTGCGATAATAGGGCGAGGGGGAGCCCCCGGCGGCGGTCTCAGGGCCAGAGATCTGTGTGCTCTTTCAACGATGAACTGGGGGGATAGGGAGTCCGTGCCTACCACCTCTCGCAGGAGACCCTCCACATAGTCCTCCATCTTGCCCGTGTGGGTCGATTCCGGAATGCCAATTATACGGATATTGTTCCTCCGACTGCGCGCTTCCAAGTCTTCATTTTTGGCTGCTATTACATGGAGGACTTTGTCCATGCGCGCCACAGTGGCGGACAGTTCCGTTGTTCGATCTTCGGTGTCCGAGATACGCCTCTCCGTCTCTGTGAGGCGGTCGCCATGGCTGTCAACCTTATGCACAATCGAGTCCATGCGGGATTGCATGGAATCCATTTTGTCAACTATGGTCGCTAGACTTTGCCTCATGTCCAGCAGTATGGACTTGACATCTTCCCCCGGCGGGGCCTCCACCGACGTCGACCCCGCCGCAGCGGCCTCCGGTTGCGACCTGGTCTGCTTCTTGGTCTCAAAAGTAAGGCGAGGCTGACGGCTGTCCGGCTTCCCCATGGCGGCACTGCCAGGCCTCCCACAGCAGGATCGGGGGGCGCGTTCGGGTGGGCCTCGGGGGCAAGCAGCAAAAGAGGGGGGGAGCGGCAGTTCAGGGGAGAGGGGAAGCTTCCAGATCGTACAGCGGGTCACAGGATCAACCACAGACACCCTGTGCAACCCCCTCCACCTGTTACATGGGGCCCCGCTGGGGACCAGCCGCCGCCCCCGGGACCGATCGCGATCCCACAAGCACACCCCTCACCTCCACAGCTGGTAGCAACGCTCCTTGAGCGAACGGGATGACCCCTGCGCGGATCGCCAGCAGAGAAGAGCCAGGTAGGTGGGGGCGAAAAGGATCCAAGGCGAGCCCCACACGTAGGCTCCACCACGGAGGCCCCGGCGCAGGAGGGCCAGTGGTCAGCGCACCAGGCAGCAGTCCCTCCGGGCCCCACACCTCCTCCGATCCGCGTTTCCGTCGGACGTTTAATCGCCCCCAGTGGGCAGGTGGCCAGGCACCAGCAGGGGGGGCGGCGAGGGATCCGCGCAAGCCGGCACGAACGGGGCGGCACCACGCCGCAACAAGGATCCGGCGCGGGCAGGGAGGGCGGCCGCCTCAGCTGCGACCTCAGCCGGATGCGCCACTCACCAGCACCCGCGCCCGTCGGGCATCACACTGCCATCCAGTCCGTCCTCTCGCCCCCGGCCAGGGGTATCCAGCGCGGGCTACAGCGACCCCCGCAGACACGCCGCAGGGCCGCCGTCCGCAGCCTCGGATCCGGAGGCGAGGCCTGTCACCCACGTGGGAAGCACCGGCCTCGCGTCACAGCAGCCTCCCGGTCGCGGCTCCAGCGGGATGCCCGCCACAGCCGGCGCAGCCCGCAGCGGCTCCCCAGTCCGATATCGCCGGGCCACCAAGGATAAGACAGCGCTCAGACTGTGGTAGGGATGTCGGGCCGCCCACACAGGCCCGTGTAGGCAGCAAAATACGACTTTCAGGAAGGATTTTTAAGGATTTCTTCGCTGGGCTGCGGGAGCTTCACCCGAAGGCAGCCATTCCGCTGTGCGCCCACCCGAAACAAAGAAGGACTACTTATCTAAAAGTAAATGGGTAAGATAACTATCTGCTCTGTCAACATAGGGGGTTTGGGGGATAGGACCAAGCAGATTAGGACTATGGAGATGATCAAATCTATCAATTCGGATATCATCTGTCTCCAAGAGACACACATACCATGGGATAAGAGGGGGCTAATTATGATAAGGGGTACTACCTAATGGTCTGCTCTACTCAAACATCTAATATCAGAGGGGTGGCCATTCTAGTTCGGAATCAAACAGGACTGGCCAAGTGAACACTGGGGGATGCTGGAGGGAGATGGGCCCTGGCGGAATTAGAGTAAGGAATAACAATAGTAACGGTGTATGGGTCAAACTAGGACGAGCCTAAGATATTTGAAGATCTGGAGATGGAGTTGGCAACTTGGCCTACCCCTCTGATTATGTGTGGGGATTTTAATATTAATTTAGGAGTAGGCGATGCGATGTCCAGTAGGTATCAAGGACGGAAGCCTAAAGTGTACAGAGCCCTGGTATCACTAATTAAAAGTCATGGGTTAATGGCTGTATGGGAGTCTGTTTCCTTCTGATCCGGGATATACATATTTTTCCTACCCTCATAGGAAATATGTAAGGTTGGATTACTTCTTTATCTCGAAGCAGATTCTCGGTGGGGCTGGAATAGAAGTATTACCAAAATTAATGTCTGATCATAATCCCCTGACTTTAGTGGTAAGAACACAGCACATACAAAGGCAGCAAAGTCAATGGACGTTCGATTGGAAATTGTTGGTAGATCAGGAATTTATTAGCTATTTCAAAAAGTGGATAATAGAATTCTTCAATATGAATAGATAGAGCGCACCGCGCAATACGGTGTGGGACGCGTTTAAGGCGGGATTAAGGGGGGAGATGGTAAGCTTTGTCTCTAATAAAAAGCAGCAACAAGAGATGAAGAGCAAGGAACTGCGTGCTAAGCTCCAGGATCTGGAGAGAGAACATATGGATAAGATAGTGCGGGGGATTGATGTAGCCACAACTCAGCTTGACATCACTGTGATTAAAGCTGAGATAGGTTAATACTACTATCAAAAGGCGGCAGCAGGATATCAGACCCATAGGGCGGAGAGGTACGAGTACGGGGAAACAGTTGGGAGACTACTCGCTCTAAAGACAAGGCAGAAATCGATGAAGAGCCAGATATCCACATTAACAAGCGGAGGGACCTTGTATACAAACCCAGTGGATATAGTTGACGTATTCCATACGTTTTATCAAGATCTCTATAAAGAGGAGATACAGGGCCCTCAGGGAAATCTATATATGAGGATAAGGGAGGAGGGTAGGAAGTTTGAATGAGGTTGGAGTCTGAATTTACATTGGAAGAGGTACAAACAGCGATACAGCAGTTGGCTTTGGGTAAGGCAGCAGGCCCTGATAAGTTTCCATCAGAATTGTTTAAAATTTTCCAAGAAGAGCTAGCTTCCCTACTTTGGGATCCATTTCTGAGGGGACAATATTCAGGAAATCCGCCAGATTCTTGGAAGGGTACTAACATCGTTATTTTCCCAAAGAAAGATAAACCACCGGCTAGGTCTACTTCATATAGGCCTATCTCTTTGATCAACGCGGATGCAAAACTGTATTCAAATATTCTGGCGCATCATCTCCAGGGGGTCATAGCCAGTATCGTATTGCCTTGGCAACACGGCTTCGCACCCGGTAGAGATACAACAGATCATGTAATACGTGCCATGGCCTTATTTGATATTGCCAGGGAAACTAATGGGAGTCTGGCTATGATCCTCATGGATGCAGAAAAAGGCATTCGATCGGGAGGCATGGGAGTACTTATGGGGAGTCCTGGCAGCCAAGGGATTTGGCCCTCGGGTCAATACTGCAATTAAAGCAATGTGTAGGGCACCGTATGCGAAGCTCCAGCTGATTGGTAAAGAATTGGATATTATAAGAGTAGCACGGGGAACAAGGCAGGGATGCCCCTGCTCCCCAATGATGGTTCCCCTGTATATAGATCCGGTTATCCAACAGATGATCGAAAATCAAGCTAATATATCGGTGGTAACTCAGGGGTTCGACACTGATGTATTAGCCTATGCAGATGACATTGCGATATTAACAACTAATCCAGAGGGAGCAATGAAGGAAATAGAAGCCATGGCTACCACATTTGGAAAGGAGTCCGGGTATCTATTGAATAAATCTAAGACGCAAATAATAGGTACTGAAAATATTGTTTTTCAGGATAGTCGGTGAGTACCTACGGCTATCTATCTAGGGGTAAGGGTTAGTGCGGATATAGATCGGATTGTACAAATCAACTATGACCCCATGATTAATAAAATAGCTACAG
This sequence comes from Triturus cristatus, assembly GCF_964204655.1. Taxonomy (NCBI): domain Eukaryota; kingdom Metazoa; phylum Chordata; class Amphibia; order Caudata; family Salamandridae; genus Triturus; species Triturus cristatus. The sequence continues at coordinate 460,962,513 of NC_140593.1, forward strand.
ATCTCAGGGGAATGAATTCATTGCACTTGACTATCATAGGAAGAATTAATGTTCTTAAAATGATAATGCTCTCCAAGATATTGTGTTTGTTTAGGGCACTTCCAGTAGAAGTTGCAGGGTCTATAATTAAAACCTTAGATTCCATAATCAGTAAATTCATCTGGTAATATGGCAAGGTTAAGAGATCCCTAATGTTTCTCACGTTGCCACAAATACGGGGTGGTTGGGCTGCTCCTAACCTTACCTTCTATTATTGGGCAGCAATACTTCAACATATGAATATACTTTTCTTTGTAAATGATGGTAGAGATAGAGTGGTCGGGGTTAAGGGTCTCCCAACAATCTATGAGTTGGCACTTGGGGAAAGGGCAAGAGCACTGTTACTCCGCCAGCTGGAACAGAGTTATTATAAAAAGGTGCGATTCACGATCATCAGGAGCACGTGGAAGTTTGGGGCAAAATTCAAAAACATATGAAAATAGAGAAATTTACAAGGTATACACCTATTTGAAGACCATCTTTATGTCTCCCTGGGTTTTACGATGCTATTGCAAAAGAATGGGAGCAACTTGGGCTAAGGACAGTGGGAGATATTCAACCAACAGACCAACTGTATCTCTTTCCTGAGTTGCAAAGAGAATATGGAATACCGTATAGGCACTATTTTAAATATCTACAATTAAAGTTTATTTTTGGGCAAACGGAGGCAGGCAATCTCAAGTGCCAAAATCTTATTGTTTGAGACCATGGGAGGCCCACTTGTAAAATTAAACACTTATATGGTATGATGATGGAGGAAGATCCGGATGATATAGAGAAAACTGAAACAAAATGGGCCAGCAGACTAGAGAATGAGGATTTGGATATTGATATGTCACTTCTGCTTGCTAAAAAAACTTTTCTATCCGCCAATTTAAAGGTGCAACACTATAAAACGATTTATGATCTATACTTTACCCCTTCTAAACTTTTTAATTTGGGGCAAAGGGAGGATGATAAATGCCCTAGGTGCGGGATAGGACCAGCAGAAGAGATACATTTGTTCTATGGCTGTCCAAAGCTCGATCCGCTAAAAATGGAACTGGAAACGTTTTGGGTGAAGATCTTGGGTAAAACTGTGGCCTTAACCCCCTAGCTTATGATGGTGGGGTATGACAATAGTGTGGGGCTGGATCAAGCCCAAACTAGCATTGTATTTATCTCAGTTACTATAATCAGTCTATTAATTGCAACCAGATGGAAGGATCTTGTGCCCCCAAGTTTTCACGAATACATGGCCCGTTTTATAGCTATAAATAAACTCGAACAGGCTCTATAAGATTGCAAGGGGTTTCAGGCCAAAAAGTGGGGTACGAAATTATGGGCTCGAATAACAAATTGGTTATCTAGGGCAGGGTAATGTATATAGACTAATTTTGTATCTGGGTTTGGATCTATTATTTCTCCCTTCTTTTTATTTCTTATTTTTTTTTCAATGAACTGTATATATATTTTGGAAACTGTCATTAGCCTTTGAATCTGTATTTATAACAAGTATTAATTCAGACGATGTTATATTAACTGATACTGCATAATGAATGAATACGTTATTGATGTGATAATATGTATATTATCTCTCTGAATCAAAAAAAATAAATAGAAAAAACAAAATAAAAGAATTTTGGGGTACATTTTTTGTTTCTACAAAAAGAAACAGGAGAACCTTCCTGAGGGCAACAATACTGATAAAACTTCACCACGCAAGTATAATACCAGAGGGCTGAAAATTAGTGGCACGGAGCAGAAGTTGAGGTGCAAGCTGGTAGAATTAATATAGAGAATTTTTTGTAACTCTTGGAATAGAATTGTGCTTTGCAAGTCCTACCTGATTCCCAATTTTGCTTGGGGAGTCTTTTTAGATCCATTTGATGAAAATGATACAGTGGTAGGCGTAGAGCTATTATATTTTCTTCATCCCAATGGTTAGGTCTTTACTCTTATCACTATGTGTTCTTGTTATCAAGTGCCACGTATGGAATGTAAACGGTTGGTACATGAGGTTCTTATCAAGGTTCTGTTTTGGCCAGTTGCTGGAGGTCACTTATTCTGACCAGTCCGCTCTCCAGTCCATTTACTTCAACATCAACTTACAAGCTTGTCTGTGATCAATGGTATGGTACAAGGACCCCATTTCATTAAGAACCCCTGAAAAGCACCAACTCCATTTTCTAAATTGCATGAGAATATTAGCTTTGAGGAGAACCTTTACTAACTAGGAGTACAGCTATATTCTTGATGTTTTTGTGAAATCTTAATAGTTTTTTCAGGTTAAGATCTGCCCTCTCACCAGTTATTACTTTACATTTTACTAAACAGAAAAAAGATAAAGTTTAAAGAAAAAAAAAAGGCAACGGTATAATATTGAGATCAATAACTTGACAGCCATGCTGACATGTAACTCTCCGGGGTCTAGCTACAATTAGCTTTTGATCTCAACTAAAATCAACAAGCCCATAGCCACCTGGAAAAGCATAAGGTCCAAGATCAACCTGTAGCACAAGTTATTACTTGTGTAACAATATATCTGTAAGAGACATTAGATAGTGATAGATTCCTTACCTTTGAATATCCCCACGCGTCAGACTGGATCCGGAACGTTTGAGTACCCCTGCGTGTCGGAAGGTGGCATCGTGCAGCTCCGCGTCCGTCGTTGGCGTCGGAAGCGCCGAGATGACGTCACGGAGACTACTTAGGTGCCACCCATGCGTGCGGACGTCCGTTCTGTACACGACTTTCCGCGCCAGGGATGCAGAGCCATGCAAGAAACTGACCACTGGTGCCATGAAACTAGGGCCCTGAAAAGGATGACCTTAACCCTAGAAATCAGTTCGCAGAACGGGGAGGATGGGTGGGGCGGTAAGGAATCTATCACTAACTAATGTCTCTTACAGATATATCGTTACACAAGTAGTAACTTGCGCATCTGAAAGAGACACATTAGTGATAGATTCCTTACCTTAGAATAGATACCCCAGCATTACATTCCCCGGAGGTGGGTCTGCGAACCAAAATCACACCAGAAAGTCCCAGAGAACCGAACGGCCAAAGAAGCCGTCTCTCCGGACTTGGCTGTCTAGGCAGTAGTGCTTGGTAAAAGTGTGCAGCGAGGCCCACGTAGCTGCCTGACCGATGTCCTCCAAGGGAGCGCCGCGTCAATCACACCAGAAAGTCCCAGAGAACCGAACGGCCAAAGAAGCCGTCTCTCCGGACTTGGCTGTCTAGGCAGTAGTGCTTGGTAAAAGTGTGCAGCGAGGCCCACGTAGCTGCCTGACCGATGTCCTCCAAGGGAGCGCCGCGTCACAAAGCAGTAGTGGCTGCCGTTGCCCTGGTAGAATGGGCATGCAGTCCCACAGGAGGCTCCTTCTTAGCCAACAAGTAACTGGGTTTGATGCAGAGAACGACCCAACGAGAGATGGTCCGTCTGTGCATGGCCCGACCTTTTTTGGCGCCCACGTAGCCAACAAAATGTTGGTCATCCACCGGGAAATGTTGTGTGTGCTTCAGATAGAACGAGAGCGCACGTTTTGGGTCCAGACGATGGAGCCTCTCTTCTTCTTTTGAAGGATGCAGAGGCGGAAAGAAGGTGGGCAAAGTGATGGTCTGCCCAATGTGGAAGGGCGGGACAACCTTTGGCAAGAAAGAAAGACGAGTCCTTAAAACCACTTTGTCCGGATGAACAGAGAGAAAAGGAGGTTTAGAAGAAAGAGCCTGGAGCTCACTCACTCTTCTGGCAGACGTGATAGCTACCAGGAAAGCCGTCTTTAGAGTGAGAAGACGTAAAGGACAGTTATGAAGTGGCTCAAAGGGAGCACAAATCAGATAAGTCAAGACAAGATTTAAGTCCCATTGAGGCACTATGAAGGGCAAGGGAAGAAACGTGTGTGTAATGCCTTTCAGGAAGCGATTAACAATTGGGAACTTAAACAGGGAAGGCTGATCTGGAAGCCGTAGAAAGGCGGAAATGGCCAAGAGATAACCTTTGATAGTGCCCAGAGCAGAGCTCTGCTGGGCCGAAGAGAGAAGGAACAGAAGGACCTCGGATAGAGGGGCAACAAGGGGATCCACAGCCTTTGCTGTGCACCATGCCACAAATTTGTTCCACCTGCAGGCGTGTACCGTCTTAGTGGAGGGACGCCTGGCTGCCAGAATAATGTCACAGACTTCAGAAGGAAGGTTGAAAGCTGTCAACTGTCCCCGCTCAATCTCCATGCATGGAGGTGGAGGCTGGGCAGGTTCGGGTGGAGGACCGTCCCCTGTTGCTGCGACAGAAGATCCTCCCAGTCCGATCGGGGGAGCGTTCGCCATGCTGAGTAGCTCGGGATACCAGCATCTTCGTGCCCCATCGGGAGCCACAAGGATGACTTGGGCTCGGTCGCGCAGAATCTTCTTCAGCACTCTGGGCAGAAGTGGTATAGGCGGAAAGGCGTACAACAGACCACAGCTCCACTTGTGACGAAAAGCGCCGCAGTGCGAGTGCCGCCTTGGAAATTCCGATGCGCAGAATTGATGACATTGTGCGTTCTCTTTGGCGGAGAATAGATCTAACCAAGGCTCTCCTCACTGCAGAAAGAGACCTTGCGCCACCTCCGAGTGAAGATGCCATTTGTGATCCATCAAACACCGGCAGCTGAGTTTGTCCGTTCAGGAGTTCAAAGAACCTGCCAGGTGTTGAACCACCAAGGTAATGCCTTGATGTTCCAGCCATGTCCAGAGGAGGAGAGCCTCCGGGCATATGGTCCACAACCCCACCCCATTCTGTTTGTTGCAATAACACATGGCGGTGGTGTTGTTCGTGAACACCTGCACTACACTTCCCCGGACAGAGGAAGGAATGCTTTCAGTGCATGTCAGATCGTCTGAAGCTCCAAAAGGTTGATATAGAGCCGGGACTCTGCCGGAGACCAGAGGCCCCTGATCTCCGCCTCTCCCATGTGGCCCCCCTATCCCAGGAGGGACACATTCGTCACCACTGTGTGCTCCGGTTGGGGAAGGGAGAGGGATCTGCCCTTGACCCAATCGTGAATCGTGAGCAACCACTTCAAGTCGTGTGCAGTGCCCTCCAAGATCCTGGCCGTGATCGGACAGGTTGCCCTGATGCTGCACCCACTGGAACTTCAGGTCCCACTACAGAGCCCGCATATGCCATCTGGCATGTTGCACTAGCAGGATGCAGGAGGCCATGAGGCCCAAGAGCCGGAGGGTCATCCTGACTGAAACCCGGAAGAGAGGCTCAATATCCCAGACTCGCTGCTTGGGAGGATAAACCCAAAACTGCGTCGAATCCAGAACCGCTCCGATGAAGGGGAGCTTCTGAGATGGACTCAGGTGCGACTTCGGCATGTTGATGAAGAACCCCAGCAATGCAGGAGGTCGGCCATAGTCTGGAGGTGGGAGAAGACTGCCTGGGGCGAGCCCGCCTTCAACAACCAGTCGTCGAGATAGGGGGAAGACTCGATGGCCGCCTTGGCCAAGAGGGCCACGACTTCTTGCTGGAGAAGTGCAAAATGATCCCACGACATGCGGTGGAACTGAGGTGGCATGGCTAGAGGTGTAGTCTCGAAGGGGAGGGAGTAGCCCCTCCGGACGATTTGCAGCACCCACATGTCCGGGGTAACGGAACGCCAGTGAGGAAGGTGATGGCGAATCCTGCCGCCCACCGGCGTGGTGTGTGCCACAAAGCTCGGACTAGGAAGGCTTTCCTGTATAAAAACCTGTCATTTTCAAATGAGTTTTGAGGTGACAATTGTGTCAGCCAGTGAGAAGGGCAGGACTAAGAGCAGAATTGCAGCTGCTGTTTTAACAGCCTTTAAGCTCGTAACTCTTTTCCAGAGGTGGGCATTTGTTAGCACCAAGGAGTCCTTCATGGCAACATGATTTCTTTTTGCATGGTAGGAATCGCTCTGCCCATTACCACACATAACCTGTGCCTTATTTTTTTTAATTGACTGCATATTATAGCATTTGCAACAAATTACTATCTGTATACTGTTGAGTTTAATTTCACACTACAAAATCACGTATTCTACATACCAACATAATGCTCATCCATATATTGATATAAGAAACTAAAGGTTTAAGCTGTTTGAGTAAAGCTAGGACTTTGGAGTTCAAAGACTTTAGAAGAAACTCTGACATTGGCCTCATTCCTCTATATGGTAATGGAACTCCTTGTTGACCTGCAATATCCTTATAATATACGGGAGCCTACACTCACTGGATAAAAGCCAGTCGCTAATTCCCATATTAAAGGCAATTTTTGATGTTGCTCATCATCGGTAATAATGAAGTGAGTGAGCTACTCAACTCGAATAGGTTTTTACAGTTGAGTTCCGACATACAATGCCTGCTGCCAGCAGCCAAGGTGAAAGGCAGGTTATGGAGCATAATGACAGCTGGGCATTTAAACAGGGAAAACGGGAACTGGCTTTTCCTTCTTCTAGTCTCCTATGCTCAAAAGGAAAAGTGATCTGCAGAAAGGAGTTATTTATGGCTCCATGCTTATATATCTGACACTGTATGTCTTTACTGGAAAGATAGAATCTCTGTCTATAAACAATTTGAGCCACTGCATTTTTTAAACCAACTTACATCAAAGTGATTCTAATATCTTTTTGCTAAAAATGGCCGACAGATTTCTGGGGTGTTTAATTTCGAAGCACATGTTCGGCTTTTATTCTTCTTGTCTGCAATAAACATGAAAGAGCAAGACACCAAGGATTTAAGCAGCTAACGGCAAGGGTATTGGTGCGAGCATGTATTATAAGGAATAAATGTACTTTAAAGGTTAAAATACCTTCTGTTGTACACTAAAATTGTATTGCAAGCCATCTATGAGTTCCATTGCCTCATAAAGGAACACCGTAATTATCAATTAGGCAAAATGTCAGAGGATAAGTCTGACTAAACTACATATTTGGCCTAGAGCTGAAGACAAGATGCCATGCATACAGAAACACCCAAAATTTCTAAGGTGGGTGTTATATGGTTGATAACAAGAACAATCTATGGCCAGTAACTGCCCTAGCATTGAGCACAAAAAGAAATGAACAGCCTAAGAAACGAGGCTACTCACAAACTGTAGCATCATAGTTTTCTTCAACTTACAGGGGAGATTTAACAGTACTTCTGAAGTCCTGTTTATTAAACGTTCTTTTACCCTGAAGAGACAGTCTCCAGGACCAAGTAAGAACAAGTCTCTGACTCTCTGGACCAAGGAAGAACTCCATAGGAGCAATAACTTGAGTACCACTTAAATCTCACTAGTGGCATGGAGATTGTGGGTGAAGTGAACCAATGAAATTACATTTGTAATCAGCACATCTATGAGCCACTACAGGGGAAAAGAAAACAACAGGGCCAATTTAGGGTAAACCTCTTCCAAGATCAGATGAGCAAAGCCAATAACATCTTATTTGTAATCTGCACCTTATGGAACCAAGCTTAAAAGGTCATGAACTGTGAAATGAGATAGCGAATCAAACAATTTTCTTCGAGAGGGTGCGCGCTTGCTGAGGTAGATTCAAGAACCTTGTCATGGAGTGTAGGAGACTGGCTCAGTATATGGTGCACACCTATTGGTGAGGCACCCTGCAAACAGTTCAGGAAGCACTTCTGATAGTGGTAGTGGCCCCTGATATCCAAAGCTCTCAATGGGTAGCTACGGAGAGCAACCAAGGCTTATTCAGGAGGGAGTAAAGAGGGTACATATCAACACAATCAGTCAGTGAAGCTTACACACGAGAAAGAACCACACCTGTGTTAGAAAAATACCTTGTATTTATTATACACCAACACTAAAACTACTTTGGCATATCTCCTATCTGGAGATATCATTACACATTAAAATACCCTTCAAAACAGGTAAGTAAAGCACATAAAACACATGGGTTCCTATGGGGGGGGGGGGGGGGGACTATATACTAAGAAAATGGAATTTGAGGTGAGTACCAAACTAAGACTAACACCCAAGGAGCTAAAGACCAGGGGGAGCACAGAAACACCACAGGTAAGTAACTAATAGTTGTTAGGCTCCCGTGTGCAGAAGTGATGCCCCGGATCAGTGTCCATAGGCTAACGTGGAGAAGTCGCAGTCAGAATTTTACTATTTCAGGACACTTCCCAGAGAATCTGAGGAAACCTGTTGGAACAAGGGAGGTTTGAGGACACCCCCACCTGTGGGTACCCAGAGAACAAGGATACCCACACCAGGGCGCCTGGGTGCATAGATGCTGAGTGGTGTCGGAACTGTCCGTCAACGTCAATGGGGAACCTCGAATGCCCAGCTGCTACAGAGTCTCGTCGACCAAGTGGGTGGAAGCCAGACATGGATTTCATACGGGGAGTACCTGCAAAAAGAGGGGACAGAGGCCAAACCACCCAGAGATGTCCAGGAGAATTAGGAGCACAATGCTAGCCCTTGTCGGAGGTACTTTGCTGTAGCACAGTGGTCTTGAAGATGCAGCTGTGGAGCCCAGGCGACGATGCAGAAACACAGGAGTCGTCCATGAGCTCTCCCATGCCAGTTGAAGACCGCAGGAGGGTCAGTGGCAAGCAGGACCATCAATAAGCCTTAGCAAACGACACAGACGTGTTGAAGGGAGCAATTCTTAGATGCAGACCAACAAAGTCTGTGGGACTCACCCAGCAAGGGTAAGTCAGGCCAGCCCTCAGCAAGCAGGAGAGCCAGAAGGAATCGATGGAGACCCCAGGAGGACACTCTAAAAGCACCGCACAACGAGTCGCAGAGAGGCCTTGGCAGCACACAGAAAATATGCCCACATTGCAGGAGATGCAGGGAAGACGTCACTCTTGGAGCTGTGTGATGCTGGAGGCTGGGGCTTCTTGGAGCTCGAAGATCTTCAGTCAGGAGAGATAACAAGGCTTGTCAACAGAAAACAGACGCGGTGCACAGGGATGCGGATCCGGTAGGCTGGAGAGGGATTACAGTCTCCCAAGTTGCAGGGAAGACTGGTTCCTGCCTCAGGAGAGCCAACAAACCAACACATGTGTTGTAGAGCCGGGAGGAGTCAGTGGGACAGCAGGATCCACAAGTAAGTCGTCGTTGAGGTGCCTGCGAATGCAGGGGAGCGACTCCTTCACTTCAAAGGAGATTACTTCTTGCTATTGTGATGCATGAAGAGTTGTGAAGCATTCAGGAGGATGCACAGCCACAGAGGTTGCCGAACTTGGAAGAGCATGGAGACTAAGTTGCAGTAGGAGCCTTCCTTCCAGAAATAGTCTTTTTCTTAGTTCTTGGCTCGGTCCAGCAGCAATGTTCGATGACCAACAGCAGAAGAGTTTTTAGACAAATCTTAAGACAAAGCCAATCGGTTCTTGGAGACGAAGTCCGGACAAACCGAAGGATCCACCCTCAGAAAGTAACACAGAAAGGGGGTAAGACTACTTCTGCAGAAATCTTAAGTTGCAGATGGTGCAGAATACTGCGGCTAGGCTCCTTTCTGGTACTCCTAAATTTAAATCTGTTTCTAAGGAAATTTTGCAATAGCGCTAGCTTCCAGTAAAAAGCGGTGTCAAATTTAAGGCCGTCGGCACAGTCTACAAAGCCGTGCATAAAATTGACCTTGAGTACTTGAAGTACTCTTTCAAATGGTACTTCCCTAGCAGATGGCTGGGTTCCATGGGGGCCAATCTAATGATGGCTCCCAGATTCTGCAAAGTCAACTGGGGAGGTACAAGCTTTGTCACTGGAACTACTAAGCTTTAGAACACCTGCCCCCTTACATCAGAGCTATGCCCACGCTGATCTCCTTTAGGAAGGATCTCAAAACTTGGCTCTTTAACAATCAGGGTCCTTTCCTTGCTCTCTTGAGGTCAGCACCAAGACACCTCAGGATAGGTGTGCACTTAATAAACTGCTCCAACATAAAATAACATCCACCTATCGGGGGTGGAATCAGGGACTTTTCCCTGATGGACAGACCAGTCAGATGTTCTCAGGGGCCTCTGCCCATCTAAGATTCAAGATGGCAGAATCAAGTGGCCAGAGCTCTGGGCACCTCCCAGGGGAGGAGCTGGACAAGGGGGTGGTCACTCCACTGTCCTTTGTTTAGCTTTGTGCCAGAGCTTAAGCCAAGGGCTCCTGGACTAAGGCAAACAGGTTTATACAAGGAGGTCACCAACTGTGCCCTCCAAAGTAGTCTGGAGGCACGTGGAAGCACCCCTACCCTTGCCTAGGACACCTATTTCAAAAGGAGATGGGGCTACACCTCTCCTCTACAGGAAATCCTTTGTTCTGCCTTCCCCTGCTCGAGTTAAGCTCAGCAGCAGGAGGGCAGAACCGTGTCTGGGGTAGGCAGCAGCACTGGCTTGCACGCAGACCCAGCAAGGCTGCACAGGTAGACATGAGGGGGGTCATCTAAGGAGCACCCTGTAGATGGGATCATGCAACTAGCACCGGAATCAGTGTAGTGGCATTATTCCAACACGTCTGATACTAAACATGACCAGGTTGGGTGAAGTCATTATGTAGCGGGACATTTCAACTTTGCCAGTGTCCACTACATATCTTAAAATAGCTCCCCCACACTTACAGTGCTAGAGAATGGTCTCTTGGGTTTGTAGGGGAGTCTCTGCTTGTGCAGGGGCACCCTCACACTTAGAAATATGCACCCTGCCAGGGGACTGTAAGGCCTACCTTAGGGGTGACTTATAGGTTTTAAGTGCAGTGACCGGGATATATGGAAAGCCTTATATCAAAAGTGAAAGTTGCATGCACAATTTTACACAGGCTGCAATGGAAGACCTGCAGACATAGTTTGCATGTGCTCCCATGGGTGTCACAACACATGCTGCAGTGCATAGGAGACCCCTGGTGTACCAATGCCCTAGGTACCCAAGTACCATATACCAGGGACTTACAGGGGTACACCAGTATACCAATTATGTGGCATACAAAGTACTTACCAATGAATTGAGGAGAAAGCACAGACACAGTGGTCCTGATTAGCAGGATCCTAGTGTACTACAGTCATATCACACTGACACCAGGCAAAAAGTGGGAGTAACTATGCAAAAAAGAACCTACATGGAGAATGGCATATGATCCAAAAACTAAACATGCCTCAACACAACCTGAAAAACTAAATACATTTTTTTTAAAACTGTTACATTTAAGGGTGTGTATTTACAGGAGAATAACTGACAGGGAAAGAAAATTTTACATATCCATCAGTGTTAAATCTGGAACAAATCCCTTCCCATTCGAGGTAATCTCATCAGCAAAGAGTTAAAATTTTCGGATGCCTGCTTGTAATGGTGTCTATATTAATTCCTTGGGGTTTAGCTCAAATTTCATGCTTGTGTGATACAGAATGCTCAGTCTATTCACCTCGAAACTGATCACTTTTTCGACATGGCATGGACCAGAATCAAATTGTGGTTCGGCATTCAGTAGTAGCATCAGTCGCTACAAATAAATGGAGTGCCCTTTTGGGCATTCGAGAAGAAACAAGAGATCTGTAGTGGTGTCAACATTACCAGCCACTAGAAGTGAGAATACTCCAGAACCATGTTGAAACTTTGCAGGCCACGGAGTTGTGAGAAAAGGCAAAGGCATGTTCACCCACTCTTCCAAGAACAGGATTAAGTGTCCATTATAGTGCCCAAACTAAAATGTGCAACAGAAGAGCCTGTCAATCCTCCCAGAGTCACATCCTGGACCAAGATCAGGATCTGATCTAGAGCTACCATGTCATTTTGCAAATGGAAGGAATTTCTTGCTTTATAGAGATAAAGTATAGGGTGGAACAATTTCTCTAGCTCAATAATGAGCATCCAGCAGTAGACGTCCTAGTTTCTTCACTTCGTCAAACGGCTAGAAGTCCATAAGCGTCAATACGAATTACCAATAATTTGATGTAACTAATACTAGTGCTCTGTAGGGAAGCCACATTTTTGTGGCCAAGTGCCCACTGCTGAACCCCAAGTGTGTGCATCTCAGCCACATCCTTAATATCTGGCGGAATGTGCAGCAATGATGGTAAATGCAGCACATACATGTAGTGATAAAAAGACTGCTGACCTCTCTACGGCTTTAACCTGAAATGATCCAAAGGTCGGAGCAGAGAAAGAATTGGGAGAAAGCCCACTGAGTCTACTGTACTAAAGAATAACAAATCACACTGTTTATTCTCCCCAGAAATCTCTTTGGGCAGCAAGCATCACTATAATTTCGTGATATGGTCCTCACAAAGCTTACCCTTCCAAGCGGAAGCAGAAACTTTGTCTAGACCAGCTGCAGCTTGAATTGTATGTTAACATCATTGCCACCACACTTAAGATTACGAAACACTTGGTCAGTTCTCCCCCACCCCCCCAAAAAAACTGCTTATTGCACCACTATATATTCAATCACTGGTGACATAAGACATGGTCCCGACAAAGGTTCCCCTTAACATTATTTGACATAGATTTTGTTTAATAGGAACTGTGAAAAAAACTCTGCTACTTTCACTTTGCTCTATACAACTCCATCCCATCAGCTGAGAAACAGACAAAAGCCTACCCCGACAAAGCTAATTTTAGTTATAACATACCTTTCATTTAGAATTTCAGTAATGAGGTTAAGTGTTTAGCCTTTTTTTTATTGTTAGATAAATTTGGTATTAATAACTAGTAAGTGTAATTTATTTACTAGTTTTTCATGTTGGCTATTAGTCTTTTTGACTTTGCTTGCTCCCATTACAACACCTGGGTTTAGCAACTTAGTATTCATTACCTTTTTTTTGTGAGCACATCATACTGGTAAGGAACTTGGAATACAAAGGTGTACAGGAATCTCCTTTGACATTTCAGAGCGGTATCTGCTATATAGATACCTCATGCATGATACTTCAAGAGTGCACTAGGGCACCTACAGTTCACAAAGCTCACAAGTGCTGAGGATCAAATATGAATAGATAACAGCTCATGAAGGGCACAATGCTATGGTGAGCCTTGCTGCCCACCTGGTCTGGCATTCTTGACCCATGGTAAGATGCACAAAGAGGTTTTCTGGAAAAGTGCCAAGTGCCATAGTTTGATGACATGCCAGAAGATATGTCATGGTTAATCACTTATTCTTACAATTGTTGCAGTGAATGTTTGTCATCTAGGTTGCCTCTGTACACCAGACACTACTTTCTTTGAAAATATATGAGAAATAGCTCTCAAGCTGGTACGACTGCCTTAAGCAGAACAGTACTAATCTGTAGAAGACAGTTTCACTAGAAACAAAGGCCATGTTCCTTGAATGTATTCTCAATTAGTCTGTGACACCTATTAACAAGAGAAAAATAATGAAGGCTGTAACCAACTTATAAGTTTAGCCACAGAGTCATTGGTTTGCAGGTAAACTTGAGCCCTTTGTCCCTAGCACTAAATGGCAAAGACATTAAGTTACTTACCTGTAACTGTAGTTCTCCAGTATTGGAATCTTTCATAGATTTACATGCTTGAATCAGTCCCCGTCGTCAAGATAGGAGTCCCCAATACCTTCAGAAAGCAATGTAATGATAGGTATAGACCCGAAGCCCAATATTCCTTGAATATGGGGAAAACCCTTGAAAGTTTGAAAGAGTCAATACTTTTCTAGACCGACTTCCATTGTCAGTCATGGGATGAGTGGTGCTGGCAAAGATGGTGCTGCTTCCCCGTTGCCTATATACACAGCAAAACTCGTTCTGCATTATTCCGAATAACATCTTCACCACTCTGAGCAGTCTCCTGGTCTTACTGGTTTGGGTTGGTAAACGCAGCAGAGTCAAGTCGATCTTCTAAAGCTGGATATGCAGCAGGGTGGCCTGGGCTCCCAGATTTGTGCCTCTATTATATCGCGGGCCTTCTCCAGTATGTGGCACAGTGGTGCGCTGACGGCCCGAACATGGGAAAAAAAGCTACTCGATGGCTAGTGTCCAGATAAAGATCTCCCTAGGTACCTAATGATGTGTTTGAGGACCCCCCAAGAATGCCCATTTGCGATCAAATATGTTGCCTGGGCGCGAGCGTTCACCCCATGCTGCGGAGGGCCCCTTATGCCCACGCTGTGGCTCCCCGGTTTCCCCAATATACAATCTGTAATGGATGTGACACCTTCCTATTCTTTGAGGCTGCAAAAGAACACAGCAGGGTCCCGGAAGGCCGTTTCCTCCAGTATGTAAAGATAACTTGTATGATCCACGAAATCTGGACTATGTTACCGAACGAGCCAGAGGAATCGAACACTCTGTGCACAATTCTAGATCCAGGTTCCTGTCAAGGATTAATTTCTCGGCTATACAGGGCCCTGAAAACAGATCGTAGACTTGATTTAACAGAGACTCGGGACAGGTGGGAGGAGGATCTACCTGTGCCATTAACAGAGGGGGAATGGAAATGCGCATTCGCACAGGGCCAAGATATTTTGAGCAATGCCCAATTTAAGCTTACACAGTCCAACTACCTCCATCGCACCTACTGATTCCTCTGTGCTTATCTAAGTTTGACCCTTCGCACTCACCAAAATTACTGGAGCACATTGCTGGATACTTTGCGGAGGGCAACAAAGCTCCCAATTGAGTCAACAGTCAAACACCGCCTGCTGGGTGTACTAGCGATCCCCAAGCCACTACCCACATGCAGAATAAATTCAACATCCTGGGGCTGGTGTTGGCGAAATGCATAGCTATCCACTGGAAGCTAGCCGCAGCCCTCATCCCGGAGAAATGGAGGGTGGACCTCTGTAAAGACGGGGGGGAGGGGGTTAGCGGAAGAACGCCGTCTACGCGCGGTCCGTACAGAGGAGAACACTGATAGGAACCTAGAGACTTTGGGAATTATGCTGAAGAGCAAACAAGGGACAGACCACACTGGAGGGAGCGACACTGAACGATCACGGAACAGGACCCGGAAACCCACACGGAAGGACTCCCCGGTGGGCTCCCCTCCTCTACCCTTGCTCCATAATGACCACAACATCAGGCCCCTCATGCTGAGGAAAAATGTCCTGGCGCACAACAAGCACCCAGGTGTCGGCCGCTAG